>NC_140094.1:757526-1957526 GCF_964237585.1 Gallinula chloropus | reverse complement strand
AAGAGGATGCCTTGCAGAACTGAGCTCTTACTACAGCACGGCCTTGCTGTAAGCTAAAATGTCAATGAACAGCGAAGAACTGCTGAAACAAAGCTCCAAGAAAGCCAACCAGTAAGTTCTCCTCTGTTTACAGACAACAAATCTATGAGGACACCTTTTATAGCCAGCTCCCTGAGTACCTGCACCAAGAAGTCATCTTCAACATGCTTTGGGACTGTGCTAGCAGAAGGGAGGCTACCTGGCTGTGTTGTTAAAAGAAACAGCCGTACTTGGAAGAAAATCCCGCCAGTGAAGACTCAGATGAGTGAGGAGGAATATGCCTGCTTCGTTCATAGTGAGCCTCCCATGAGAGCTTAATGAAGAAGAATTAAGATTTGACACAGTCTTAAGAGGAAAAATAGCAAAACAGCCTTTTAATGGTTTTCCATACAGCTTTATTTCTGGGAAAAACTAGCTCAGGGTGGGTTTTGGGATTCTAGAGGTTCTCTCGCCACTTACTGCTCACTCAGCCTGAGCACTGGGCGAGAGCAGGATACGTTGCCAGGTTGGATGGGGCTTTGGGCACCCTGGGCTAGTGGGGGTGTCCCTGCCCATGGCAGCGGGTTAGAACTAGATGATCTTTGAGGTCCCTTCCAGCCCAAAGCATTCAGTGACTCTATGAAGAGACTCCACATCAAATCTGTGTCAGTCAGGACAGTGCTGCTTCTGAGATGAGAAACAGCCCCCCTCAGGAGTCAGCTGTTAAAAACAGCCTGCCCAAAGGCTTACAGCTCTCTGTTTACAGAAACACCACGGGACCCATGTAACAGCTTAGCTTCCTACAGGCTCAGATAAGCCAGCACCCGGTGCAGTGTGCTAGCCACGCTGCCTTTTCTGTCACCGACAGAGTGAGAAAGGAAGAGCTGGGACCTCGGTAATGAGCGGCTGGGCTGGGCTGTTTGTCAGAAGACCTCTCCTCTCTCTACAAGGAGTTATGGAGGCATGGCAAGACCTGGTGGCCTGGCCATTCTGAATACCAAAATCCTCCACTGCCAAGGGAGGAGATTAGAATTGAGATGAAGATAACAAGCGGAAAGGCAGAAATCCTCCCTGCTGTAGTCAGCGACTGTGAGGTCTGCTTGTTGTTCTGAACACTCGGTGCTGCTACTGCCTGTTACAAAAAAACCAAAGCTACAAGGGGGATCCACTTCAACTTCTTATGACCTTCTACCCCTCATTAAACCATTTTAATTATTGCCATAATCGAAGTTTGCATTCATCTTGAATGGTGGGATACTTCCTTTTTCTTGTACTTATGAAAAGCCAAGTTTTCAGTTCTACAAATTCTGTCGATTTAGCCAACTGATTAAGATACTGTGCCCTTTAGCTGAACCAGATAAGCTGCTTCAACAGAAAAGCACGTCAGTAATTTACAAACATTCATGTAATTAACAGGAGCACCAAATTTGCCTCCAGCAGTCAGAGGACTGCAACTAAAGGATTCTTTGTCACAGAAAGAGTAAAAACCCGTGCGTTGCTACTAAGAATTTTATGTCAGCTCCTAAGACATCTTAAGTCTGAATGCATCTGTCCTTTTGTTGATACCTTCAAAATTTTGCTGCACTAACTCAAATGTAAACAGGGGACAGAACACCTACCTCCTCTTGTGCGATGCCCTGATTGTTGGGTACTATCCAAGACAACAGCTCTTGAGGGTTGAGTTTTCCATCGTTATCCTTGTCGTAGTCGTTCACAAAGCGATCCTTCTCAACAAGTATCCATTCTGGGTCCTCCCTTGCAGCTAGTAAGACACATTTGTCATGTTTAAAGCCACTCTTCACCTTAAAGCAGACTTTCTCACCTTCTCTCCCCAGCAAAGTCACTTAATCTCATAAAATACACCAACAAAGTGACTTCACTGAAAGACAAGAAGCCTTACAGGCCAGTCCCACTAGCTTAAATAGATGCTGCTGTCCACATGGGAAAAAAATGTTGTATAGCTGAAACCAGAATTTAAAACTAGGGTAATATTAAGATTGTAAACTTACAGTTGAACTAAGCAGACATTAAAATTCAAGGGTTACCACTGACTGAACTCTTTATTTTAACTAATCTCCACGACTACCCAAATTGATAGCAGGCAAAGCATGCTTTAGACAGAATGAGCTGCCCAGCAGAGGGTTTCCTACTTGTTGAGACAGCTGACGTATCTGTAGGAAAAAGTTATAGTGGATGCTGGAGATGTCTTACAGCCCAGTGTTTACCCTGACTGAGTTAGGATTGTGCTCTCCCATTAAGACAGAGCACTCGCGCTGCACATGCCATGCTGCAACGTGAGCGATACTCACCCTTTGCACTGACACTGCATCCTGCAACCCAGCCAGCAATCTGTCTCTAACGCTTCAAGAAATTTAGAAGCAACTCACTGAACTGACCTTTCACTTTGTAGACAAACACAAACTGATATGAAGACTTCTTCAACCTTATAGAAGTCAAAAGTGGTCAACACCACAAGCAGATACTGAACAGTTTAAAAATAATTAGGTTTCTGTTAGAAAAGAAGAAAAAGAGTGAAGCCTCTCTCCTTCCTTTCTCACATCGAGTTTGCAGGCAGATTAGCCCCTAATGTCACCACTCACCATAGGCTGCTGCCCAAAACCACGAGACAATTGTGAAACCAGACCCACCATGTAGTTTTCTAGCCATTTTAAAGTGTGCTGCAGGAACACTGTCTGCAGAAGAGGGGGGGGGCTTCTGGAGAGAAGTCTAAATAGTTTCTACAACTAAAGCTGGTGCTGATTCTTGCTGAAATGGTTTAACAGCAAAGCTGTTACCTTCTCTGTTACGGCAAGGAGGCCCCAGCGACAATTTCACTCCTTTCTAACAACTTCAGATAGACTGGATGGGGAAAAGCTTTTTTCAAGTTGGAGCAGGAAACCCTGCAGTTCCATGAGAGACCTATTGCTTTTACTGGCTCTGGCAAACAAGGACGGTAATAGAAGGTACAGTTCCAGGTGGCTCATCAGAGTGAAGAAAACTTGACTGTTCCCCTGTTTCTCCATCCTCACGTGGCTGAAACATCTCCCCCAGGTAGGGTGCTAGTCCTCACCATAAGAACTAGCACATAAGATGCTTGTTCCACATGCCTCAAGCTACTGTGCTCTTTTTGGATCTGGAGGAGGTTTTTTTTCCCTATCTTGTAGCAAAGCAAATACAGTATATAAAATATTTATCTACTAGCAACATAGGTAAAGTACTGATAAACACCAAGCAAATGTCTTTTTTTCTTGTTAAAGAAGGAATAGAGCAAGTTTAAGGAAGTGCAAGTGGAAAACACCCCAACTAAAACCAAAAAGTGAAAGCAGATAAGCTTTTGGTATCTGATACAGCAACTGGACTCCTTATGCTTCCCCTCCACCACTCTTAAGCACACACAGAGCCCCAACCCTTCTAAAGCAAGGCTGACAGCCACCACCCTCAGCTGGTAAGGGCCAGGCAAGTTTAGCCTTACCTTCAGGCTGACTGAATGACCCTGATGGTGGAGGTGAAAACTAAGGGGGCATACAATTCACCCCATTGCAAAAGCTTCCCTTAGGTTCCTTCATTCACGCCCCCGCCCTTTTTCCTTACTTGGGTCTCTTCTGTAATCACCAAGGAATTCTTCCAGGCTAACAAATCCATCACCATCTTTATCGTGTTCTTCTAAAGCCTCCTGAATGACAAAGTCCTTTTGCATGCACAGAAAAAGCAAAGTGTCAGCTTGTGAAAAATTAGCATCTTGTAATCAAGAGAAACAGCACTGAATCACTTTAGAGCAATAAAGTATTCTTTAAAGACTTGCTCATTTCAATGGTTTATGCAGACTAGTGCAGTAATTAGTTCCCGTGCACCAAAACCTCATCTCTTTGTGAGAGTTCAGGATGTCAGGTGCTATGAAAGCCGAATCTGAAAGGGGAATCCTTCAACGTAATCAGAAACTACACAAGTAGCTGAGAAACAGGAATTTGTACAAAGCTATGTCATCTCACCCTATCCCTTCTCAAGACATGCATTCGTTCATTTGCATTTCTGCAACTTTATGGAATTAATCAGGAAAGCTCCTTGTTCTTTGGTCCCCGTGTTTGCCAGTGAAGCCAGTGTGCCTGTTCTTTTAGTCCTGTCTTTTCTGGTTCACCCACAGTTAGGTCAACCCAGGCAGTGGCTCTGTTTGCATGGCATCCCTCCTGACAGCCAGCTCTGCAGCATCACAAGCCAAGCCCAAAGGCTCTGCTGCAGAAACCACCGATGTACTTTGATCTGGGGCCAACTAGCAGTGCTGAGCAGGAATGCCACCAACAGTCCCAGCAGTCACGGGAGAGATGACCAATGACAAAGTGCTCTGTCTGAAACCTTAATCCCCTGAACCCTAAGCACAGTTGGTATTAAAGCTTCAGACAGGCTTGAATGCTCTTTTTTGGCCATAAAAGTGACTATTGTGTCCCTTCAAGCAAGGTGAGAGCAACTGGCGCTTGACCTTTCCCTAGGCTGAGTAATCTTCCTTCTAAGTCCCTCTAACTACAATGTAGCTCTGAACCAGGTATGAAACTTCCTCAAGTCAAAATCTCACTGATGTATTTCCAAGTTAACAGAGTTTCTTTGGAGAGACCCATGTCAGTCCAGTCCCCAAAGTCTGGGACAGCTGTGCAATAACAGTTCCTGAAACAGCATTCAAAGGAAAGCACTGAGCCTCTGCTCCAGCTCCTGAACTCCAGCACTGGGCCCGCAGTAAAAGCACCACACGTGACTGCCCAAGAGCATGTTTCCTGTGGTCCTGGGGCTATGCAGGTGCAGTAAGATGTTGTGTCTGTCTACACAGCCCCTCTCCTCTATCCTTACCGTCATGTACTCCACTTCTTCAGGATGTTCAAAAGCAACAAATTCATCCACGTTTAGATCCGGAACATCGTCTCTATTAGCTTTTTCAAAACGCTTTTTCTCCTTTAAATGAAGCTTAGAAAATAGATTTAGTTAGAGCGCTTAATGAAAAGGAAAACCAGCATCCCAGTGGCTGGCTGTAAGCTTATGACAACATTAATGGCTTCCCGTTACCTACTCATATTACACTGACGTTATATTTTCACTAAAAAGAGCTCATCTGGAGCAACATGAGCAGCACCTCTAATTGAGGTAGTTTTATCCTAAGGATTGCACAAAACCTTCCTTATTTTCAATTTTAGGCGACATTTAAATCAGAATCTTAGCCAAGGCTTCAAAAACACGAAAGAGAGATGATGAAAAACCCCAGAATTCTTGTTTTATATGTGCTTCTTATTCTAAAAGGCACCAGTTCCCAAACTAACCTATCTGGGGTACAAAGATAGTGATTAACAGTAACCATTGCAAGTTCCAAACTTTCCATTTTAAGGACATTTAACCTTCTGGATCTCGATCTCCTCTGTACCAAAGGCTGTCTGGAGTTCAAAGGAGGTCTTGGAATACGTATGTAACATGCCTTTTCTGAAGCCATTGTAAGTGCTAGAGGATTAGACAGATTCTTTTAATCCAAGACTGTTATCCCTCACATCTGGGCATGTTTCAAAGCAAAGTCACTTCTCTAACCTGTTTGTTTTAAGTGTAAATATTGGCATGCCTTTAAAAAAATAAGCAATATCCACAATAAACAGGGAAATTCGTATCACTGAATGTCTTGCACGTTGTTTCTGTATTCCAAATGTGCAAAAACGTTTGTGGTTTTTTTCTTCCTTCATTTCATACAGTCTCTTTAGACAGAATGAAGACTCACACCATTGCTAGCTGATCGCTATTCAAACTGTATGTCATGTGAGCTATAAAAATTGAAGAATCTCAGGATTTAGTGTGCCACACCACTGGTGTAACTCCCATCTGGGAAAGGGAGGGAGGGGCCAGTGAACCAGAGATCACAAACACTTATCTGAAGTTGTGCTGCTTAGTTTCTGTCCCATTTATTGACACTTCCCTCAAAACAAGGCCAAGCTGACCCTCACAGAGCATGATATGCAGCAAGTTATCCGTAAGATCTGAACTGTTCTGCCAAGCAATTAGAGGTGCTCTCGAGGAAAGGCTGACCTTAGCCGAGAGTTTCAATCAGAAGGCAGCTCAGGAGAGACTCCCGACTGGCCTGCAGCATAAACATCACCTTCCTGAGGGAAAACGCCTTGTTTTCCCGTGAGTTTCCCGAGAGGTGATGAACAAGGCTGCCACCTCCTGGTGAATTCGTACTTTTACTTGATGGCAATTCGAGATCCATACCGGAGCCTGACCCTTCTCTTCTGATTAGAGCAGGATTGCTAATTGCCAAAAGTAAGGAAAATGCTGAAAGTGGCTGACAGAAAGACGCCTGTATGATGCTGCTAACTTTTCTTTTTGCAATGCGTGCTGAAGAAGTTGGCAAGCAGGAGAAACCTTGCAAGCAGTCAAACAAAGTATAGTGTGAGTAGGAGAGTCCTGGCTTGCGGTACGTATCTATTATGGCAGTATCGCCAGCGTGGGATCAGTATTTTGACTGATAGTTCCATTTCAAGTCTTGCTTTCTTTAAAAGCTATGTAATTATTCAGCAGAGTGACCTCTAAAGCTTTACAGTTTGTTTCTTCGCTGTGTAAAATCCCCCACCCATTGTCTATTTTAGCTTCACTTCTGCCAACATTCTGTTTTACCTACTACTACTTTACTAAAAGCAGCCAAAGCAATGCTCACAAAAACAACAAAACAAACCAACCAACCAACCCCAGGGCAGAACAATCTAAAAACTCCTTTCTGTTCTTTGGGGGAAATATTTACATGTACTTTTAAATGTGTGCCTTGAAAGGAAACCAGCTTTGCTGCATGGTGATCCTTAGCCACCCTTCCCTCCCTGCCGCTCCCCTTTCCACCCCTAAGCACCTGCTTTCACGTGTGAGACTAACCCATACTTTCTGTTGTCTGTACATCCAGTTTGAGCGATCAGAACTGTATTCTGATTGCAAGAGAACATACTAATTGCCACTGCCCTCTCTGTGGGTCTCTAAGGGGCAGAAAACGTTAAAGTGGGCAATACAGGTACCCCACACCGGGCACGTGAGGAGTAACTGAGAAAGCAGATAGAACAGCACAACAAAGAGGCTTACAGAGGACAAGGGCTTCCCTTGCCTCCAATGGCAGCGGTACCAGCCCCTGCTGAAGGCAGGATGCTGGCAAGGCTACAGACGTAATCTAATAGGTTATTGTCCTGTTTGGAGCTGCTGACTGGAGACTGTGCTCTGTGTAAGACTGCCAGTAGACCTGCACTCCACTCAGCTAGCAAAATACACTCAGGAGGTATGATTTCGTTCTGTCTTTGTTTTGTTGGTAGCGGCTTTAATACACCATCACTTTCCTTCCATTGCTCCCTTATCTCAGATAGATGGAAGCCTTAAAACATGTGCCAAGTCGTGGGGTTTGTTCCATCACAATAAACAAGCGTTGCTGCCTTTTGCAAACAGCTGACAGAAACTGATGCTGAAACATTTTACCTGTCGAAATGACTCCTCTTCTTGATCCTCCAGGATGCTGTCCTCATCAAAATCAATTACACGATCATACATCTGCATATTATACTCCTTCCAAGACACCAATCCATCACCATCCTTGTCATAGTCGTGGAAGTGTTGCTTGGCTTCTTGTGTAACATAATGCTTAAAAGACTGCTGTATCCAGGAACTCAGCTCCTCTGTGAAAGTCATTTAAAAAAGAATAAAACTTAAAAAAATCAGTATCATCTGCACTATAAAGATACCCTGGGTCTACTCAGGCTGGAATGCACACTGCAATTCTGACGTACGCGTACAGGCAAGAGGTTAGTTAAAGTACAACAACCCACCTCCTCTGTGCTGTGTCTTGTTCCAACAAGAACAGAACTACAGCCTCCAGTTTTTCTCTCCTAGTTCCCCCTCTCCATTTTTTGATGACAGGTTGGTCATGAGCCAGCAGTGTGCCTCAGTGGCTAAGAGAGCCAATGGGATCCTGGGGTGCATCTGGAGGAGTGTGGCCAGCAGGTAAAAGGAGGTGATCCTCCCCCTCTACTCTGCCCTGGTCAGGCCCCACCTGGAGTATTTTGTCCAGTTCTGGGCTCCTTGTTATAAAAAGGACAGGGATCTGGAGAGAGTCCAAAGAAGGGCTATGAAAATGATTAAGGGCCTGGAGCATCTCCCCCATGAGGAAAGGCTGAGTAAGTTGGGACTCTTCAGCCTTGAGAAGACTAAGGGGGGACCTAATTAAAGTTTATAATTATCTGAAGCAGGGGATGCAGGGGAAATGGGCAGCCCCTTTTCAGTGTCTGTGGGGACAGGACAAGGGGCAATGGCTGCAAGTTGGAGCACAGGAAGTTCCGCACCAACATGCGGAAGAACTTTTTCACAGTGAGGGTGCCAGGGCTGCCCAGGGAGGTGGTGGAGTCTCCATCTCTGGAGATATTCAAGACCTGTCTGGATGCCTATCTGAGTGATATGTCCTAGGGAGCTGCTTTGGCAGGGGGGTTGGACCCGATGACCTCTCGAGGTCCCTTCCAACCCCTACAATTCTATTATTCTATGATTTGTGCCCCTAGGCTGGAAGAGTTCCGTGGTTACTTTAGTCTGGCTTGTACCCGTGCTGCTGGAAAAAGCACGACGCTTCCCTCTCTGACTCATGTGGGAAGTGGTAGGGAAAAATTATCACAGGTAGCGTTCACGCAGCCGCAGAACGACCGGCATCACTTAATGCTTACCCTGTGACATTTTCAGCTGAGCAAGTACCCTTACGTAGCTCACTGGGCCCTGAACCATGGAAGCAGGAAGCTTGTCCCTTTTGGAGGCTGCCAGCATTTCTCTCAGGTGGAAGCGATTATGTGGCCATGGCTTTTCAAATCTGGAGCCAACCAACACTGTAGCATCCTTTCACCTTATTGTTTTTAATTTTCATTCAGAGCTTTATGAAAATGATGCCAGATATGGTTTAGATAGGCAGCTCTAAACATCACTTTGCATCCCAAACCCCATTGTTCCCATCAGTTTTGGGTTTCTTTGGAAAAATCCACACATTGAAATAAAACTAAATTAACTGCTAGTGACTTAATTACCCAAACCCAAAATATTAACTAATATTTTCTCTGTACTTGGGGCTGAAATCAAGCCTTATAAATTCTGGAAATGCTTTTAAGCTACTTGTTCTTACAGAAGCGTGGCTAAAAGAAATAGGGCTTAATATATAGTTGAATTCACACCACTAGAAGAGTAGAATATATCACATCACCTCCAAACGGAGGCACCACTAATAAGGAAAAAAGTTCCAAGAATGTTTTGCAATACTCTGATAAATAACTCGGCTGAGAGTTTCAATCCCATCAGTTTATTGGTGTATAAACACATTCTGCTGTGAGTTTTCCTTTGGGAAGCAGGGGGAAGGCAGGTTTCCATTGGACTGGGAACCAGGCGCAACACATACCACAAGGATGGAGTGCATATGGAATTTTCCACATTTTAAAACAGACCTGTTCCCTTACAGCCTGGTGCTTATTACAGGGATTAGCCATCCCACCCATTGTCCACACTATCTGTACATGGGCAGGAGCGCTGGAAAAGCACAGTTGGTGCGTTTTGAGCATGTATAGCAAAACTTTATATGAATCCAAGAGCTACAGAGCTGATCTCATCTACGTCCCGTCCTCTCACCTGCAGAGCATCCTGCGTGTTTAAATCCACGTTAATGCAATCTCACCACTCTGGCGGTTTGGGAAAGACTCTACTTGCTCTGTTGCGTGTGTGTGTGTGTGTGCACGAGACAGAGGTGTCTGATTTGTCCAAATCACAGCGAATTATGTTTTAATGAGGTCTGAGATTAAATTTAGAGAGTGCTGTGATGCTGTGCTGAAAGGCCCGAGTTTACTGGGGAGTTCACAACCCCGGCTGGTAAAAGTCTTTCAGCCTGGGAAGCGATGTTGGATACTTCGGCGATGGAACCCATGCACCCTTCAGTGCGAGGAGCAGTGCCAGGCGCTGAGGCCCACCTGTGTGGCAGTGGGGCTGCAGCGGCCCTTCTCTGCCCTCGGACTTGCGCCCAGGTGCACAACCGGCCTTTCAGGAGGCCACCCGAGGCGAAGCGGCCTCTGCAAGGCGCCGGTCCCCGTGCAGAGCTGGCGTCTGACACCTCGCGAGGAGCCCGGCGCTGAGGTACCGGGGGAGGGGGGTTCTGGCGGGCGAGAGGGCGGAGAAGAGTCACGCCCCCCTCACGGCGCGTCTTTCCCTCCACTGAGGGGGCTGGGCCGGGCCCAGGGCGGGACGAGGCCCAGGCCCCGCCGGTCAAAGCCCCAGGCGCGCTCCCCGCACGCCCCCCACCCCGCGGTCCCGGGGCCGCCCGCCGTTACCCTTGGTGAGGAGCCCGTCCCCGTCCGAGTCGATCCTCCGGATGATGGCCCTCAGCCGCCGCTGCTGCTCTTCCGGGCCGAGCCGCGCGTACTCCTCCGCCTCCTCCTGCGGCAGAGGGAACCGCGCATCAGCCGGCCGCCTTGGAGTGGCCCCGGGCCGGCGGCGCCCGCTCCCCCCGCCCGCCCGTCCGTCCCACCTGTCCGCCCAGCAGCGCCTCCCGGTCGTAGTCGGCGCGGTGCTGACCGTGCGCCGCGCCCAGCGCCGCCAGGCCCAGCGCCAGGCCAAGCGCCAGCAGCACCGGCCGCCGCCGCATCGCGCCCGCCGAGGTTGGGATAGGCGGCCAGGGGCGGGGAAAGGGGCTGCGGAGGGCGGGCCGAGCGGCGGCGACGGGGGGCTCGGGCCCGCCGCCTGGGGTCGGACCCGCGCCTCTCGGCAGCGGGCGGGGCCCTCGGCGGCCGCCCAGCCCCGGGCGTCCACCCCGAAGGGCACCCGGCGGGAAGGGAAGAACAAGGGCGTGGGCCTGTCCGGCACTGTCCTTCCCTCCGCGCCGCAGCGGGGAGGGCACCGAGCCCCACCGAGGTGTGCAGATGATAGGTATCCCACCGTTTCGGCACCGGACTGAACTCCCGACGTGCATCAGCAAGCCCTGGCCTGCGGGACGGCCGTCGGGAAACGAGTTTTCATGACTGGTCAATGGATAACAGGAAAGAAATCTGTATAAATAAATTTAAGCTCATTTACTACCCAGGCAAACTAAACCACACAACACAAAGGAGCACAGGCCCTCCCCAGGAAGGCTGTTCCTACGAGCTGTCAGGTGAAATGGCGATCACCCTGCCCCCCAGCCCACGGAGGTCAAATTAATCATTCTTACTGGGTTAACTGAGATTTATGTGAGGCCACTGTTAGATTCGTTATTTCTCCTTTTAAATATGAGCGTTTTTATGGAGCTCCTCTTTGCAACAGAGGCGAGTGAGATTAACCTACCCAGCTTTCCAGCAACGCGCGTTGCCAGGTTCAAGCAGAACCCTCGATTGATGGAAGTTGCCTGCTGCGCAGTCCTGTCTCTTCCGAAGCGAAAGCGATGTGCTGCTCCCCCGTTAACCCCAAATTCTATTAACTGTGAAGAGCTGCGACAGTTCATTGTGAAGATCTGAGAGTAAAATATTGCAATAAATCAGTAAACGTGTTATTGCAATTTCCTGCCCATATAAAAAATGTCTTTCTATTAGAAAAAAATCTAATAGTGAGTTAAGTCTAATACCTTTTATTGGTTTAAATGTCAAACTTCCCATCAGGATTTATATAAATCACGTACACAAGATGGGAATTAAGTCATACTACTTGTGGCATGTGTAGACAAAGCAAAGGCTATAAGCAATTGAAACAGAAATAAGTTGATTGATTTCTGAAATAGTACTAAAGATGCTTTTCGTCTCTGTCTGATGCGTTACTAACACCCAAAAAACCCTCTTTGCTGCGTATCTCAAGGGTTGACAAGTGTATCAGATTATATGTGTTGGCGCCTAAACAACTGCAATAGCCTCCAAATAACAAATTCAGTGTAAATGGGCAAAGAGTAAGTTTATTAACAATATGTTCATGTGCCAAGATGAGTGATAATAGGAGGAGGAAATACAAATAACTGGAGCAATAAAGCAAGCAAAACCAGAAAGGCATTATATCCCATACGTTAGGAAGAAAATCTGAAGCCCAGCAGGAAGGAAAGCAAAGGAAATCGTCTTCTGTTCTCGGTAGTTGGCCTCTGTCAAAATAACAATCCAGCTACTTCCCAGCACACAGTTAATCAGTCATATAATAAAATTAAAGAGTGGTCTGATATGGATGCAAGGAACACAAAAAAGTGAGAGGCCCTCATGTTCCCACAATGTATTTAACCAAGCGCCCAGCAAGTGAACCAGTGTTGCAGCTTCTAAGTAAAAGGAGAGCATCCGTGAAGCTATGTGTAAATTGGAATACAAGTCACACCGTAGAATTCTTTTATGTCCTTAACTTTCTGACTTTTTTTAAAAAAAACCCCTTCCTCCCTCAAGCCAAATTGCACAGAGTCTCTCACAAATCAGTTCAGAGCTGTTCTTTCCGTCACAAAGGAATTAGTGTTAGAAGGTCATGTTCAACCCGACTTCTTCTCTACGAGATCTGCAAATGGAAATCTGTTCCTGTTAAACTGTCAGCGTGAGAACAGTCTTCCAGCAATGCAAACAGCAGTTTCTTAGCAGTTATTTCTAGTGAGTGAAGTTACCCGTCTGGTGTTTACTATAATTCTTTGACATTTCTACATTTTAGTTTTATAAATCACTGCTGAACTTGAATAAGCCTTAATTTTCTTTACGGCATGTTACTGATACACTTTCAGAATAATTGAATCCACTGTAGTTTTATTTTGCAAGGCTTCCATTTTGACACAGTCCCCTTATTTTCTTTTTACCACAGGTGAACATTTTAACCTGCATACGAGGCAGTTCAGTGCATCTAAGACCTTTCCTGCAATGATTACCCTTCTACCATTGTAAAACTTGTTGTATTTCAGCATGTGGATTTAAGTAAGGGAAAAAACTGCAACGATTCACTTATAATCAGGTTCAAATACTGTATGTCTGGATTTCCAAATGGCACTCATCCACTTTAGTAGTTACCCAGATGTGACCTTCTGGGTGTTCCAATTGTTTCATAACGCGCTGCACAAAATATCCTGAAGTAATTTAGCCTCTGTGGAGATTACAGACCTGTTTTTCTACTTTTTTGATTTTAGCGTGGTTATTAATAACTTAGGAAATAGGTTATGAAATCACACTCTTCTAATTTGGCATCATACCAGGATTAGATGGGAGGCCCTGTACCACCTTCCTCAGTTCAGCCACAAACCAAGGAGACAGTTGTGGAAACTGAGATAAGTAATTAGCAAGCTCATTATCAAACAATGACAGTATAAGGGACTTGGATGGGACCTTCCACCTGGATCAGCTCTCCACTTGGAATCAAGAGTCAAATGTACGTGTCAGTTCTAAGAGATGCTGGCATGGCTGTTCCCGGAGACCTCAACTGAAGCCCAGAAAATCTCCCAAGCCATCTATTCCCATCCTTCTATTGTATTTAATATTTTAGAGACGATGACCTAAATTGTCCTGGGTACAACTGGGTGTGTTCAAAAAAGGGTAGATGAGGTACTCAGGGATATGGTTTAGCATAGGATGGGAATGGTTGGACTCGATGATCTTCAAAGGTCTCTTCCAACCTTGTGATTCTGTGATTCTGTGAACTTAGGCTTCTCATCTTGTCATTCTTGTCCCAGTGTGGCAAACGGACTATTCTTTCTCTCTTCACAACCAGGACTCCTACCACATCCCCTTTTGCCTTCTCCTTTGGCTAAATACATCCACCATGTCCAGTATTTCCTCACAAATGACGGTTTCCAGGCTCAGATCTCACAGAAAGGGCTGGCATCTCCACACAAGCCCCTGCTGAGCTGCCCACAGGACCCCAACTAGTGCCATTAAACCCCAGGGTTAGGCCCTGTGGTGCTGCCTGCCCGCACACACGCCCCATCCGTCGCACACAATGAACTCCCGGCTCCCACACGTCCGGCATTCTCCTTTTCCCGCCTCCCCAGGCATGAGGGGACGGCTACGTGCTGAGCGACCCAACACCATCGCCTCAGAGGCTCCGGCGGGCCCGAGGAGACAGCAACGAGGAGACCGGGCTTTCTCAGGCGGCCTCGCACAGCCCGGGGAGCCGCAAGAACCGGAGGAGCCCCTGCCGCCTCGACACCCTGGCCCGGACGGCAGGAGGGAGGGCGAGCAGAGTAAGGGCAATGCCTTCACCGGCGCGGGAGGCGCATGCGCGGCTCACGGGGCCGAGCCGGAGGGGGGGGGTGGGAAACGGGCGCAGCGCGCGGCGGCGGGCGGGCAGTGGAGCGGCCGCTGGCGGCGGGATGCGATGACATCACCGCGGCGGGACGCGCGCGGGCGGGACGGCGCGGCGCGGCGGAGAGCGTGAGTGGCCGCTCCGCGCGTCCCGGCGCGGGGGAGGGGCGCGGCGGCCGCGGGGCGGCGCGGGGCGCAGCGGCCGGACAAGATGGCGGCGGTCCAGCCCTCCCTCCCCTCAGCACCGCGGAGCCCCTCCGGCGCTGCCCCTACGGCTGGCTCCGCGCCCTCGGCCTTGCCGAGCGGCCCGGCCAGGCTAGGCCCTGCGAGGCCGGGTGGGGGGGCGAGGCCGTGTTGCTACAGGCAACCGGGAAGCCCGCGGTGGCGAGCGGGAGGGGTGGGTGGTGTCGGCCCTTGCCGTGTGGGGGAGCTTGTCTGGGTTCCTCACTGCGGTGCGGGGCTCCGCAGCCCTCGGGCGTGCCCCGCGGCAGCCCAGCCCCGGGTTAGCGGTGAAAGGGCCTGGCCCTTCCGACTCAGTCTCGTCCCTGTGGCGCTGCCCGCGCCCGCACGGGTGACAGGAGCCGTGAGGGAGCCCGGGACTGCTTGGCGTGAGAGGCATTCCTGTGCCTGTCCTAAAGATCGCTGCCCCTGAGAGCTGCACGGGTCCGCCCTCTCTGGGGTGTGAAAGCTGTGTGTGTCCAAGGGAGAGGCACCGTTCTGAGGAAACCCACTGTACGCTCCCCAAAACCGCTGTGCCCCCGAAGTGGTTGCATTTTCTGAACTATTAAAACTGTTCCTAACTTAAGCTGATGGTCTTGCTTCGCTGCCAGAGAGGCATGGTTACAGAAGGTAGCGGTGCCACAGGCCTTGCAGTGTACTTGGGTAGGGTTTGCCTCCTCTACGCAGTTTTCCGAATGGAGATTCTCGTTTCTGAATTGTTTCCAAATGCCCAGCTGTGCTGGGAAAATACTTGGGCCCTCAGGTTTTTTTTTCCTCCAATATATGCATCAACTTAATGAGCTTTTTTATTACACTTGGATTATAATGAAGTTAGCTTGGGGAAAAGCACAGTTGTGTAAGGTGTCTCAGTGCTCCAGTCTCCTCATGCAGGGCCTGGCTGCAGCGATGCTGAAGTGTGTACTCTGTTTACTAAAACTCTGCTTCCTTCAGCCAGCTGCAGAACCACTTGGTTTTTGTAAGCTCAGTAGGTCACCTTGAAGCATACAAACAAGTCCATACTGCCTGTTTGTCAATGTAGGCTTTGGATTTTTACTTTTAGAAAAGGTGGCAATTTATGAGGAGTAGAAGATTTAATATGAGAATAAGGGAACAGCCTGCATAGAGCAGTATAGCTTAATGATAACAACCAACAGAATCCCAATTTGGATCTGATTAAAGGTTGATCTTGTTTTGTTGCCTGATTTCTGGTAATTTAAAAGTGTCTTTAACACGTAGTTAACTTCTGATTCTCAGAAGACTAAGATCTGTTGCAGGAGAGCTTGTTTATTCACTCTAATCAGTAGTTGGCTAGGATGTATTTCAACCCTGAAGCCAGAGGTTTAATTTTATTTCAGAATTGTTATCACCATTCTGGACATTCTTGATAACCCTATAAATATTCAGTCCTGTGTGCCTCTGCATTTGTGGCAGTGGTTCTGTAGTTCAAAACTGGATAGAAGTACTTACTTCCTTAGAGCTGACCTCCACAGGAGCTGTCACATTTTTTTTTCTATTCCTCTTTGTTTTTCAAATGGCAACAAAAGTTTTCCATTTTATTTTGCTTCAGCACTAATTGTCTGGTACCAATTTGTTACTATCTCTGGCTTTTCCTTGGGACTAGTAACAAATTTTCCTGGTCCTCCATCACAGAGAAGATTATTTGTTTTGCTTTTTACTATTCCAGAGCAGTCATTTCCATTATTTGGTTTAAAGTTCTAATATTTTTTGTACTGTTTGCTCCCCTACTATCTTTACATTCACATATTTCTGGAGGGTCATTCTCTTTTTGTTTTTCTTCTTGGGCCTTTGGCTACTGTTAATCAGGAGCAATATGAGCTGCCTGTTGAAAACTCGACAAATAAAACTGCCTGCTGAAAACCTTGCTGTGTTCATCTGATGACTGTGGCATAAATGCTGTTAAGAAGCTAAAATGAATTTTTAGAAAAGTGAAAATGATGAATTGCCTTTGTTTTGACACAGGTATGACAACAAAATGGGGTCGTCCAAAAATGTAGTAAGCGAGCCTGCTGATGTGGAGGAAGGCTATAACATGATGGTAAGGTATTCTGCTACTCTAACAGTGTGGTAGGATTCATCCTACTCCAAGAAAAACAGATTTTTCTTCTGGGGATTCATTAATGAATTGGTTCATTTGTGCTTTCTCTGAAAGTATTGATTCTAGAAAAGGAAGCAATTTAATGTAGTTACACCATAATGAGAAACTTTCAGAAATTAAATTGTACCATAGAAGAAATTTGAGGTTTTCTTCTGGTCTTGCATCACTTCTAGTTGTGTCAGTCCATAATTTTTTGCATTTAAGATGTTTGTTCATTTTAAACTTGTCTCATCCCACCTGTGTGCTTGTGTAAGGCCATAATGTTTGCTTACTCTGCTGGAGCAGTGTGCTTGGAAGAAGCTGAGGTTGGAGCTGGAGCTGTTTCCTTTGAGAATGCAATGGGTGAAACTGGTGGTTTTGTTTATGGCAGTATATTTATATATGTGAACACTGTTGAAACAAGAATCCTCACAAAAGGCCTTCTAATACTCATTGCCATGCAAAGAACTGATACAGACCAAATAGGCACAGTCTGCTGTTGAAAGCTAAATGGGTTTGTGGTCACTCCTTGCGCCTAGCAGAATGGTTGTATCTACAGCACTTTGAAGAAGGTAACTTCTTTGGATAGTTAAGTAGCAAACAGCAGGGCTTCAGGTTGAGGAAGCTGTCAGAAACCTATGGATCAGAATCACTTCACTCCTATGAAGGAGGGTACTAAAGCTTGCTCTTGTCTAACCAAATGAAATGACCCTCTGTGGCACGGTAGCTGTGGCTGTACACTTCCTCATTGCTAGCTGTCCCGTTAAGGCCTCCTGTAAGGGTTTCTTGTTTGACTGATGTCTAATTTACAGAGACTAGACTTTTAAGTTGGGCTCTGGAGTCACGATACAAAGTACTTGGGAATGTCATATTGAGCTACTTCATCTTTCCTTATATGACCTTCTGGCTTGTAAAAAAATAAAACAACCAAAAACTACAAGTCGGTTTGGTGGAGTCTAATGCAAAGTTTTACACTTACTTGGGAGTAATGATCTCCAGAAAGAAGGGTGGGAAACAACCATCTTGGTGGCAGCTGTGCAGAAAGGAACCTTGGGATTATGGAAGGTTGTGTGTGCAGCAGGAGAAAATTTGCTTATGTGTTATGTGAAGTTGGGTCTGCTCTGACCAGAAGATGGGGACTTGGGGATTGGATTAGATCTGCTGAAGCCCCTTCCAGGCTATGTTACATTTTGACTGTATAAGTTGAGCCAATTTACATGTGATATGTCATGACATAAGCATTATCATTACATCATAAGTGTTGAAGAGGTAATACCATATTGCAGAAAACCCCACGTGTTGTTTTGAGACTGTTAGACAGGAGGAGCACCCGTGAGGTGAGAATCACCTGTCCTTGGTGTTTAGCATGAGGCAAATGTGAATCAGTTGGAGACGGTCTGGAAGAGAAAGCCCTAGGTGCTCAGATTCAGACCTGAAATCCGAGCTCTGCAAAGCCTGAGACAAAGGATTAAGAAAATAGCTTGGAAGATAGGAAGACCAGTGAAGGATGAAATGGAATATAACAGCATAAAAATATTAGGAAAGAAAATAATTCAACTGGTGTCCACATCTGTGTATGCAAGGATGAGTGGTCTTATGTTGTGGGAATGCCATAGCTGACTCTGATGTAGGTTGTGCCGAGTGGACTCTGTCTGTTGGTGGAGGATTTGAAAGAAAAGATGCAACGAATAAAGAAAGACTTTTAATTTCATTTTTGGCAGTTGGGGATGCCATAGGTTAGCTCTACAGCCAGCTAAGGTGAGTGCCAGATCAGGTCTTTTTTGAAGATTTGAGACTAAACTAAGGCAAAAGACAGTCAGGACGTTCTTTGGGTTTAAAGCAGACACATTTCAGAGGCGGTTAAGTTAAAAGTATTTTGACTCTGTTGTGAAGTAAGCTACTGAAGGTATTTGCACAGTACTTCAGACTGATCATAAAACAGTTACGTGACATTTGTGGATCTCAGATCAATGCTGGAAAACATACTGTTGAGCAACGAGGGATTAAAAACACAAACCAAACTCAGTTCAGCAGGAGTGGTCCCTCTAACTAAAAATTCCTAGTGAGAACAGGCAATGATTATGTAGAATAAGGCTACAGTAGAACCACCTTAGTACAGAGCCCGTGGGGTTTTGTGTGCTTTGCTTGGGTTTCTTTGGGTGAAAATATATAACTTCCTTTATTTCATTAGGTTTTCCAAAAGTTCACTTATAATAGTGGTGCTGGTTTTTTCTTTGCTTTTGTGGTATTATGTGGTGCTATCTCTGGGTAGGTCTGTGGAGCACTAGATGGCACACTGTGGCTTGGAAACGAGCAGTTGAGGACACTGGGATGAGAGAAACCCCAAGTGAAATACTATTATATAAGCACTGAAGTAAAAACGGTTTCAGATTTGTGTTGCACTTCCTACCACCTTAAAAATTACAGCCACTCATCTGCTGTATTCGTTTTTAGTGTGATTTCTTTCTAAAGATGTATTGGTGCTATAAACCAGAGTGGTTGCAGGCTTGAGTCACACTGTAGTAAGAATGGAAAGAGGAAAAATGTGCCTTCAGATGAGTGCTATAGAAAATCAGTCCATTCCTGCCTAAAATACTGTTTAGTTATCTAACTTTGTGGTTAAGCTTGTCAGTGTTTAAAAATAACTCGGTCAGCAATTTTGTGCCATCACAGTACATCAGTTTAACATTACAGTGTATAGTTTGGCTTTGTTTCAGATTATCTTCTGAGGAATAACTTGATACGCTGTAAAAGTGGCAAGATTTTATCTAATTGTCACCTGTCACTTGATAGAAATATTTTGTAATATATTTGTTTTCAAAGTTCTTGTGATGGTGTCTTTTGCAAGCCTGAAAAAGTACGTTTTAGGTAAATGAAGTTCATCCTCCCTGTTTCTTCCTCTTGCTGCAACCTGCTAGTAATAACAGCTGTTAGTAGTGACAGGAAATGCTTTCTAGGTTGTTGCCTTCCCAGTGAGAGGGAGAGGCTGGGTTTTTATACGTTGTTTAAGATGGTTTTGTGCCTTGCCCCAGACCCTCTCCAGTCAGCTGACGCATGTATTTTGTTCTCATGCAGCTTTTATTTTAAATAATTAGTTACAATTAACACAAACTAAACCATTTGTGAAGTCTGCTGTGATGCTCAGGCAGCATTGACAACCCATTAAATAGAGGTTAAAAGTGTGTGGTGTGACAAACCTGTAGCGGGTAGTAACTCTCATGTCATAACAGCAAAGAATCAGTCTGCTTATCATGCAGAAAAATGGCTGTGAAAATGAGTATGTTCACCTGTTCCAGATATTTGAGGAGAATCCAGTACCCACACACTCCATTTGGGGTGGTTTAATCACAGATTAGATTAAATTAACATATCCAAACGAAAATGTGTACTTTTTTTTTTCAGCCTTGTATTTCTTGTTTTCAGGCTTCTTTCCAACGCTCCAACAGCCACGACAAAGTGAGGAAAATAGTTGCAGAAGAGGGACGCACAGCGAGAAATCTGATTGCGTGGAGCGTACCACTGGAAAACAAAGATGATGATGGTATGTATTCAACAGACTTCTGCTAGTTCTTTCCACTTTTATCCCTCTGTCTGATGGAGTTGCTCACCTGGAAACATGTTTCATACATAGCACTTCACTATTGAAAGAAAAAGAAGTTAACATTTAGCATACGTAGTATAATTCTGGAGCTTTTTTTACCAAAATTCACCCTGCAGTTGACCCATCACTTTCTACTTCGTGGTGACTGAATGAAAAACCCTGTTTTCATGTTGTCTGTAGCAGCATCTAAGACTGGTCCCTCTTTGACACTGTCAAGCTACTTGCATAATACAATAAAGGTGTCTTAAAATCATCTCTTGTAACTTGGGAATTCAGCATTGTAGGCATGGCTTGGAACGGTCTGACAAATTGCCCTCTACACTCTAAAACAAGTAAGCTTGGAAGTTTCTCTTGGTATCACATCAGTTCTAAACATCTGTGAAAAACCCTTAAGGAAGGGGCTATGTGAGGACAGTTTTCTATAATCCAGACACTCAGAGTGGTTTTTTTACTGTTGTAATTTTCTCCTGTGGCATGATGACTTCAGGAGCCAGGAGCTGGCTCTGATTTTCCTACTACTCAAGCTGTTCCAGATGTCAGAATGCTGGTTTTCATCTCAAGTATTTCTGTAGCTTGTGTACCTGTGCAGGTGCTACTGCTTTTGAGGCTTAGGCAGGAGCATCTAAAGGTCAAAATTATGTTGCTGTGAAGGTGGTGAAACACTGGGACACATCACCAAGGCAAACTGTGGGCAGTCCTGTCCTTGGAGAGGCTCTACCTCTGACTGGACGTAGTCTTGGGCAGCCTGTCCTAGCTGACCCTGCTTTATGCAGGAGGACTAGATGATCTCAAGAGGTTCCTTCCAACCCCAGCTGTTCTGTGATTCTGCCAGTGGAAAAGATATTTCTCTGAAATGTCTAGGTTACAAGATCATTAACCCTGTGTCTGAAGCAAACTGATGTAAAGTTTGAATGTCTTTGGTGTGCTCTGTGCTTTAAGGTGTATTTATGATTTCTTTTTGTTTGACTTTTTAAAGCTGGAAAGTCTAAAGCCCCAGGGGACAGTGGATTGCTTGAGAACTTACTTAGCATTTTGCACGTGGCCGTTTGTAAGGAAACTGCATCCAGTTCAGAACACACAGCTCAGTTCAGAATGCAGAGCTGTACCTCTGTTGAAGGAGGGCAAGCTAACTTAGTTTGTCAGCCAAACATCCTAAACCTAATGACAAGTGTCCACATCTACAAGCCTTGGTTTCAAGTTCTGACCCTTTTACTGCAGGCTTGTCCCAGCTGTCTCTGTGCATTCTGTATAGTGGCATTTCTAGTAAACTCTAACTGGTCAGCAGGAAAGCATGTACTGGGAATCTTTGTTAGCTACATGGAGGAAGAGAAAATGGGAACGATTTAGATTTAAATGTGCCCAGTTTTTATAGGTTCTGAATTTCACTTTTGGGAAGGCAGTAATGTGAATGAGTCCATGTGAAAGGCACGTGGAGTATAGTTGTAACAGTATTTTTGAGCTACTTGAGGATTCCATTTCTGTTTAAAGAGCCTGTTACTCTATAATAGCACGTTGCTCATCAAATCCTGTTCGAAACTTTTAAGAAATTTTCCTTAAAAATGAGTGACTGAGTTGTGGATGAATGCTTTCTCCAAGGCTCACCTCTTCTGCCAAAATACAAAGAATGAATGTAAAAGCAAATTTTCGGCCTTCATTAAGTAGTTGTTAAGTATGATAATAAAAATCCAAATGGCTGCATTCATTTCCTCCTTTTGGTTGCATTACCACCGTTCTGATTTTTAAGCTTTTTTCCACTGGTGCTTTCTTCTTTTTAAAATTTCTTCATTAAATCAGAGAGTGACCCTTTTGCACAATACAGAGAGTCTGATGCTAATTGCCTGATGGCAGATTTCCCTGTGGAAAGGAACTTGTGGGTAATGAAAGTCTGGCAGAACCAGATCCTTTCCCTCTTGACCCTTGTCTTTGCATAGAGGCTATATATGTTTGTGTCAGGGAGCCCTGATTCATTTTATGCTGATCTTTATGTATTTTCTCCCTCAGGAATGATACAGCAATATTATGAATTAGAACAGTTCCACCTCGTTCTGGGGTTGTGTAAATCAGGCCAGAGGTTCAGGTTGCCCGAGCCAACCCTGCAACTCTTCTGTAGGAAGCAGAATTTTGTCTTTGTGCAGTTTCTTTGGCTCATAATGTTCAGAGGCATTGCTTTGGCACAGCAGCCTGTGATTAACATTTTATGTCATACACTGTTACTCATTATGAGTTGGGTTTTTTTCTGCAGAAACACGGAGGATCCAGGCATTTGCTATTACTAGTGGTAGTCTTATGGGGGTTGATGAATTACAGTGCTGGATTGTTGCTTCAGTTTATATCCTGTCTTTTTCTATTTTCTTTAAAATTTGTGTGCTCATGTTCTTAACATTTTTCTCTGAAAGACTTGTGGTTTTCATATATAGGGCACGGGCAAAAGAGTAATAGTGAAAAGAATTGCAATTAAAAGCTTCCAGTTCATTAATGGAAATACATAGTTCCTGTCAATAGGAAATGTTTCCTGGAGAAGCAGGGAGATTGCTGGAACTGCAGGTGGCACTTGGGTTACGTGTTCTGGAGCTGCACGCGCCCTTCTTGTGTCAGGCCAGAAATTCTGGTTATGAGCACAGATCAATAATGTGAGAAAAACCAAAATACAGTGGCAGTGATCTTAGAAGAGGTAGTGTCTGTTACATGTTACAGCTAGTGAAAGTAAAATACAGCACTCATTAATACACAGCAGGTTCTGTTGGGTAGGCTAACTAACAGCACAGTTGACTTTGTGTTGTAGGAGGAGAGTCTTGCCAGTACAAAAAATTAACTGGTCTGATAGTCTGTCTCCAGAATTAAAGGTGCATTGCAAACCTCTGGCCACTTGTCGCCTGCTGCAGTCACTTAAATCTTGCCCACCTTGGAAACCTGTGACCATTCTCATAGAAGATTTCAGATTTTTTCCCTTCCTAATCATTTTATAGGCCTGGCCTTATATTTGAGGCACTACATGCAGATAAACACCACACACACAAAGTTTATTATGGAATGTAAGCTATGATTTCAGTAACAGTTCAAGCATTCCAGAGGCCTGGGGTTTAAATATTGATAGAAGGAAGATACCTTTGGAGCTTCAAGATGTGTCAAAAAGTTGGACAATCTTGTATTTGTGACTGTTCCCTTCTTATTTACTACTTGTTTAAAATCGTTTGGGCTCTCCCCATGTAGAACTCATTTGTAGATTAAGCATTTCAGGGGAAGGAAGCATATTTTACTGGTTGAAAAGTACCTGGCACGCTTTGGAGAGCCTGGAGTATAATCTACTCCTTCAGCAAGAGCCTGATGGAGTAAATAGGTTTTCCAGTATGTGATGAAAGCCATGAAACCTGGCAAGGTAAAGAGCTGTGCCTGAAAACGTTGTGTACGAGCTCAGCATTGGACCTAATTGTTACTGGCAGGATACAGCATGGAGGGAACAGTGTTCTCCAAGGCTCCTAAGTTTCAAACCTTGAGTTTCACTGAGGTGACAGGGAATCCAGCCTAGTGCTCCGCGGGTGAGTACTGGGCCATTATGTTCTGGAGGAGGCAGTGGCAGAGTAGATTTCTCACACTGGATAAGGACTGGAGGAAAACAGCAGGATGCTTACTCCAATTACTTACCTTCAGATCCAGCCAAGGAGATGAAGTACCACTGAAAATTGCTGTCGTTCCTGCTGATGATGAACAGTGTCAAAGGTGCTGAAGCAACGTACGCAGTTGGTGTCTGCCATAATGAGAACAGAAATGAGGGCTGCTGTTAATTACTAAACACGAAGGTGATTTACTGTTATGAGAAACATGGTAAACTCCAAAAGAGATTGTTCGTAGAAAAGAGTTTGAAGATGGTTTATCAGTGGTGGGGTTTTTTTGAGGTATTAGCACCTTAGCTTTTTGTGACAGGAAGTCTTCACAAATCATAAACTCTGTCTGCCTCATATTTAATTACCAGGCAGAGAGGAAATGGACTGCTTGTGTAAAATATGTCTAGGTCCCTGAATGCCGCAAAACTTTGCTACTTTATATGTTTCAGTTGGCTACTTGGTAGCTAATGAGATGATCATCTTTGGTGACTGCTGTTCTTTCCTTAGAATTCAGTGAATTCCTAGCAGGTAACGCCCTTTGTGTGTCCTGCTTTCCTATGCATTTCATAGCAGTGCTACTGTTGTATAGTTACACACCAGTAGTCACCAAACATACACGTAACCACTGAGTAGTGCTCCTGTGTTGTCACTACTTGTGGACAAAAGCAGAAAAAGAAGACATCTTCTAATAACTGAAAGGATCTCTTAGAATTAAAGGGTCTAGTAAAGCTCCTAAATGTGGCTGCTGCTGCAAGACAAAACTTTTTTGACCATATACCTTAAGGAAAAAAATCAGCCCTTGCCACACGTGATTTACTTGTAAGTTTGCAAAGCCTGGTATTTACATAAGCTTTGTTTTCTCTTAAGTGTCTACCTTATAAAGACAGAGCCTGAAAACTTGCTTTTCTCTTTATAGGGGACTTGTTCAGACATTTCGCAGTTCTTATGTGATGGATTAGTACTCTGGGTATTGTAAAATCTAAAGTGACTGCAGCTTTTTTCATGTTCAAAATGTTAATGTACCCATATTTGTAAGCCCTGTGCAAGTTTTGTATATGCATTTAAAATCTTGTCTTTGCAGACTGTAAATCGTCTCAGAAGAGGAACGTTGTTGATTGAAGTGTTTCAGTTATAATTTTGACAGGGAAACTGATCCATAGTTTGAGCTTTTTAATGACTAGGAAGTTTTTATATCTACAGATATACACGGTAGCTGAATCAATTTTTTTCTGAATATCACTAAATTGAGTTCAATATATTAATTTGTACCCGTTGTTTTGGCTAATGAAGCATTTTAAAAACGAATTACCAAGCAAATAATTTTTAATTCATTTTGAAATTAAAGGTCTTGTTCCCTGGAACAGCCAGTGATGCAAGCCAGCTGCACAACTGCTGGATTCAGACAGGTTTACAGCTGCTTTCCATAACTAGAACAATGGGAAACAGCTGGCCTGTGTTAGGGAATTCAGCCTAAGAACTGTTAAAAACTCAACTGGCCAGTTCTGATATTCAAGCATGATCTCTGTGGTCTAGGGAGGAACTATATTCAACTAATACATTTATTACTTGGCTTCATCCAGCTAAATAATCTTGAATTTTTTACTTAAATGTAATCTGTTCTAGAGAGTATTGTTTTTCTCTCTTCCTTTGACTACCTAAGTGGAGGTGAACTAAATCCAGTCCTAAGTTCTATCTGTTTTCCGCCATCTTTCTTGGCAGAAAATATGTAAATCTACTTGTAGATTGTTTGGACAGTTTTTCTCAATACTAAAGAAAGATATTCCTTGTTTTAATCCTGTAATATCTGATTGAGCAGTCATTCAAGACCAGACATTTTTAATCTGTATAGAAAACTGGTATCATATTTGACATGTAGATTGTAGCGATAAGATTTTCAGAGGCACAGTGCACTTATGGCTAGGTTATCTTTGTTTAATGAAGTCTGGAATCCTTGCCTGCCTTTGCATTTTTTTTTCCTTTTCTGTCTGTTTTCTGACATTATCTGCATTCTGAACTGTGGAATATATATTTGGAATATGCAATTTTACAAACCTCTTAACTCCTAAATCGTGCCCTTATCAGCACACTGCAAGTTGGGATATGTGTGTTTTAAAATGTTCTATCCCATTGAAGTTGTTAGTGTTGATTAAAACAGTTTCTTCTCCCACAGGAAAATCAAAATGGCAAGCTGGTGGAAAAACAAAGAGAGTGACTCAAGGAACACACAAGACTGCAAAACAGGTACCTGTTTATCTTTTATTGTGACTTAAAATTTAGAACATTAACATGTTCTGTCATATCACTGAAACATTATTGGCTGAGTAATACATATATTAAACTGCGTACACTGTATTTTTAAAACATACAAAAGCATTTAAAGCATTCAAAAATCAAGTATTCAGAAGTTAAAAAAGCACCAGAATTTAGGTTATCTTCCCAGACCTTTATTTTTGGTGCTTCCTAACTTCTGGATGCATGTTTTGTTGGTATTCAAGTTAAGGAACGTGCTGCTCAATAAAGTGAGACAGGATATTCTTCCTATAAGCATGCTGCTTATATAAAGGCTAATTACTAATCAAAGGAAATACTTCACTTCCTGACCTCATGTGTTAATGAGTGAAGAATTTCAGTTAAAATTTCAATAAATCCTAGTCTAGGTGAGTAAAATTTGTGAGAGAAGATTGGAAAGCTGGAAAACAAGTCTGAATGGGAAGTGTCAAGCAGAAACTGCCCTTGTTTTTATTCATGTTTTTTTTCTGTACAAGTGACAATCTTTATTACATCAATAAAGTAATACCTCAATCTTTTTCTCAGGTTTAATACTTTTAGCAGTTGCTTTGCTTTGATGAATGGATTTAGCTGTTAGTATGGCTTTAGACATTTAGTGTTTTGAGACAATCTGTCATGTTTTCATAATATGACAAATGGAAGATGGAATTTCTGCTTTCACAGAGATGTATTTGCACCTTTAAAACATAGGCATGTTATTTAGCAACTCTTAACCTTGGGTTATCTCTTCACACACTAGTATTTTACAAACACTGCATATCCTGGTTTTCTCGTTCTGTGAAGTTGGAATGTTGTTGATGTGGCTGAGGGCTCCCTGTAAGGGTTTACCCTGAGGACCCTCAGGGGAAAGGGTGGCATGGTACAGAGTTTGGGTTCTGTCTCTTTTAGTCACTTGGGATTGTGTAAATACTGTGGTTCCAGGAGAATACTTGATTGTTGTTCAGTGGGTGGGGGGGATCGCTGTAGTAAAACCATATTGTAGAAACAGCATGTTCCTAGTGGGTACAATTAAGGTTTGCAATGGGCTGCTGAGCCCCTGTGCATCTTGGCACTTGAATTTGGCATTCAGCACTGTTGTTTCTACTGCATTTCAGACACCAGATATGGCTGTAAATTGGTGCCTTTTTTCCCTTGCTCTCGTTGAGCCTTCAGATTTAATTTTCCTTTCTATATAAATGGGCCACTAATCTCAAGAAAATAAACTTAACAAGAACTCTATCTTATGCTCTCATCAACCTTATCTTCCTCTCAGTAGGGTGCTGGCAAATCTACATTCAATAAATTTTGGCATCCTGAGAATAAATATACACTTCATACTTTCCAGAACTCCAGGGCAAGTTACTGGAACTATTTTGAGAGAAGAAGTGTGGGGGGGGCAGAAATCAGTTTTAACATCACTTTCATCAGCCACACTGAGTTACTTGAGATGTAAGAAGCAATAGTCCCCTGTTTCTTAACTTCAGAGGCCCAAAAGCTTTGTCTTCTCTGCACCTGCAGGTTGGAACTATCGCTACAAGTGAGATGCTACGAGCTGCCCCCTCTGAATCTTTGCCACTCTCGGGTGGGTTTTGTTGCTCTAGTGAGGTTAAGCTTCAGTGTATGCCTGCTAGATCAGGTCTATATAAGCTGTTATCACACTTGTGGTTAACAGGCATATTATCTGAGGAGTGGGGTGGGGGAAAGGCAAGCTGGTTTTTGGTGTGTTTGTAGCCCCTGCAATTTTTTTGGTTGGTTTTTGATTCCCCCCTTATCTTTCTTCAGACTAAGTGTTAGAAATACTTTGTCCTGTGCCTGTGTGTTCTCTCTGAATATCAGAGACACTGAGAGCTGATCATCTCTGGCCATCTGTGGCATCACTGTCTACCTGAGCACGACAGCAAGAAATACTGTCTGGTCAAAAGTGCACCCTTTGAATAAATACTGTTTAATTCCAGGAAGGATGATTAAGAAGAACAAAGTTACAGCTACACAGCAGCAGAGAAACTACCATCTTGAAAAGTCTGTATCTAATCAAGCACTGCTTGCTGTTTGCAGTGAAAGTTCAGTTTAGTTCAAGACACTTACAGGTTGAGGTGCTGCCGAACAATATACAGATTAACTCATAAATCCTGGTAACTTCTTGGTGTTCCCATTAAACATCTATACAGAACATAATATTCTGTATAAAATAGTACTAGTGTCTTTACATTAAAGGTAGTCTTTGCTGCAGCTCTTAAATTTGACTGGGTGCTATCATTCATTTCAGTAAAGTGCGTGCAGATCCAACTTGGTTAAGTTTGAAAATAGCTTGCTGAGTTTGATCTTGTTTTGTGAAATTTCTGGAGACTCACATGCCAAACATGGGACACAACTTGGATTGTTCTCTGAAAATTTGACTTCTGTTTCCTTGAGTGGCATATATCTGGCTGTGACAAATGGAAAGGTACAGGACTAGAACTGACTTGTATCAGGAACTTAAAATACTGTCTCTGTTAAATAATTGCCAAATTAATGCTTACCTGTGATTGTGTCTGTGAGAAATCTGGTACTCCAGGGGTTTGCATCCTTTCAGAGGTGTCCTGCTGGAGTCTGAGTAACTAAATGTCACTTAGGTTTTACTTAGGGGAAATTTGCTTACAGAGGTAATAATGGAACTATTACAACTTGGAGTATTTAACACAGTTCAACAATCTGTTTTCCTAATTAAGATGACTGACATAAGAGAGATGATAATTGGGTGCCAATACAGTAGATGGATAACACTTATTGCTAAGTATCAAAATATATTCCATGACACTCTCTTAAAGGTACACTATTTCAAATAGTGGGAATGATGCACGATTCCTGTTTCAAAGCAATGGATCCTTTATATCATGTATATTAGCTGAGTGAGTCGAAACCTAATTGCTTTACCAAGGTCACATTTTATAAATACAGGCAGCAGAAGGCAACACAGTTACTTCAATATGGCTGTTTATGATTCTGTAGTTCAGGTTGTGTCAATATAAAGTGTATTTTAAAGGAGCTGTAAATTAGCCAGTATCAGCTTTGCTTCAAAGGTTTATATACCAGGCCTCAGCTAACGAGCATCTTCTCTCCAAGCTGCTCTTTTAAGAGGTGACTGATGTCATAGAAGAAAAAATACGAAATATTCTGACATATGAACCTTCTGAAATTCCTGTTCAGTGGCTGTTTATGATATGCATCTTTTCTGAACACGTCTCCCGTGCATACATTAGCCAGGGGTTCATCTGGAGTACACTGAGAGCGTCTGAGATATATGCAGGGGGAGCAGAAGTGTTAGTGCAACCGTAGTAAATCAGGTTCCTACCCTTCCCCTCCTCACAGAAGGAGCCTAGCATCTGGACACAGCTGCAGGTGAGAGCATAACCATTTTGACAGTGCTGTATCTTCCTCCCTAATTACAAAGCAAAATTTGCTATCATAGAATCATAGAATGGTCTGGGTTGGAAGGGACCCCAAGGATCATAGAGCTCCAACCCCCCTGCCACAGGCAGGTACACCAACCTCCAGGCCTGGAGCTACACAAAGCTGCCCAGGGCCCCATCCAACCTGGCCTTGAACACCACCAGGGACAGGGAATCCACTACCTCTCTGGGCTGTGTGTCGGTGCTGTGTGGTACAGGTACTCAGAGCTCTCTGGAGGGAGTAAGCAGACTGTTTCTAAACATGCAGGGAACTTCTTGTAGCTCAGGCCCAGTTGGTTGGAATTCAAGAGGAATCCACGCAAAACAAAGCTCCTAGTAAGGAGAATGAGGACAATTTTCTTGAGACTTTGTGCAGTCTTTGGGTTTCTGTACATTTCATCATAAAAATACTAGATGATCTCTAAAGGTCCTTTCCAACCTTACATGTTCTGTGATTCTACTTTCATTGATAAGTCCATCCAAAACTGCACTACAGTTCCTGAGTACCTCATGTTGCCTGTGGTCTAAAATGACTTTTCCATCCCCAAGTATAAACTTACCTGCCATTAAACTTCTCTTTTGGCACAAGGAAAGAATGTTTCCCACCTTTTTACACTGGGAGCAGAAAGGTTTGAATCATAGTCATTACTTCTGCTATTTGCAGTATTTCTAGCTAAAGATTAGATACTATAATTACAAACTCCATGTACAGGCTTGTGCAATGTGGGTTTTGACTGTTTTTATTCAATCACCAAAAGTTTTAGGTTTTAGAATGGAATGTTGCAGTAATCCCCACACTGTATTCCAGCAAGAACCAATTTTTCTGTGCCACAGTGTATGAACACAACATTCATGGGGGTACTGAAAAGAATGCATTAATTAAATAAAAAAACAAACCAGAAAACACAACACCAAGAAGCATATACTATTGTAGCATGTAGCTAATACCTCCATCCCAAAATGGCACACAGTTGTGTCTTACTTTGGGTTTACTGGAGGTGCTTATCTACCTTGCTACAGTGGAATGCAGAAGCTTATAGAAGTCTGTCATGATAGCAGGATTTTATGTTTGGTTTTTGTTGTGGGAGAGGATTTAAGATTTAGTGAGGACAGTGTCGTGGGGCCAGGGGCTGATTGGGTCTTTTCAGCCATGTAGGCATGCTTTGGAACCCTTTGGAGTATCCTGTGCAGGTGACGGTGTGTGTCTGTCAAGGAGACACATCCCTGCGTGAGTAAGCTGAATGCACAAGGTCAACAGATATACAACACTGAGGTGATGTATCAGTACTTCCAAGTAGGTACGTGGTGATGACGGTCCCTGCCAGCACTTGTGAAGACAGCTGCTCCCATCGCCTGTAGTGTATCAGCAGTTCTCCGCGTCTGTGCAGAGTAGCACTGGATCAGTTAGCCTGCCTATTAACACTGAAAACCAAACAACAGATTTGTTGTAGCTAAAGCTGTTGAACTACAGCTTAGAGCAGCATGAGGATGCTTTTAGACTTGGCGTGAGTAGGAGCAACTTGATTCGTTGGCACAGCACTTACATTGGGTTGAACTGAGCTCGCAATGTTTGCAGTGTGCTGAGAGGAAATCTTAGTGTGAGTCGTCTCCTGAAGTGTGAAGGCTTCCTTTCAGAACTAGTTCAGAGCTTCCTGGCATCTGCTCTGCAGTGCAGCCATAACATATCGATCCAAGGGCTCGCCACATCAGCGTTTCCCTGACGTTAATGCTCATATATTAGAATGAGGTTTTACAAACAATAAAGTTCCACGTAATGTCTTGGTAATAGAATCTAACTGTGATGGTGTATCGCTGCTGTGATTAGTAGTAAAATGGTATTTTCATTTCTGGAGCACACGCTTGTCAGAGTAAAGTAGTGCAGGATACATAATTAGACAATGTAGCTTTCCAGAGTGCTGAGAGGCAGGGTGTCTTGTGCTGTTCTGCAGTGTGAATGTTGGGTTATAAACGTCAAAGAAAGAGAATGTAATTCTGTGTAGCTGCTGCATATGTTTAAGGTGAGAAAGTGTGTTTTAAAAAGGTCAGGTCAGCGGGATGATGTAGTCTTCTTCAGTGGGAAGGTTCTTGCTTACAAATGTGTGAATACATTGAACAAAACGTATATTGCCCAGAAGCCCAAGCCCTTACCCTGTTTCTGTTTGCTGTTTTCCCTTGTGTCTTTTCAGAGCGCTACTATAGACTGTAAATTAACATCAGTGGCAGTTGGAGATAAAAACTTTGACAAAAGCCCAACAAAAACAAGACAGCCTCGAAAAGTTGATCTGCGAGCTCGGTACTGGGCCTTTCTCTTTGACAACCTTAGACGGGCAGTTGATGAAATCTACGTTACGTGTGAGTCGGATCAAAGTGTCGTAGAATGCAAGGTAAGTCTTCAGCTGTTCTCTGCCTGTTGTCACATGGTTCTTACCTTCTTCTTTACAAAAAGGCCAAATGAGGAACTAAAGCCTCAGGAACATGTTGCTTTTTGCAGTTAGTGAAAGCTTGTAAATCAGAAAACTTGGTGGTGTTTTGGTTCAGGTTTAAGATGATGCTTTCAGCGTAGGCAGTGACTTCTCTTTGACATGTGTAAATCCTGTAGCGGTGCACATACATCATGTTATTAGATCTCAGGGTTTTGGTGAAATATTTTTTGTTTATTTTGTTCAGATTTTGTTAATTTTCTAACTGAGCATTGGTTTATAATTCTCTTTCCCCTGTACTCTACTGTAGGTGGCACTGTTGTGATTCAGCCTTTTTGGTGTTCATTTGCTTCCTATTAAATGGCTTAATTATATGTTGCTCCTTTTTTGCAGTGATAGTTGCTGCTCTTCTCATTCTCCCTGTTGTGTTAGGAAAGTGATTGGTAAACAGTGTCTGGGTGGGATGTTGCTGAGAGACTTTTTCCTAATTTCTGATAACCTGTGTTGGTTATAAAATGTGAAAAGGATGCATGAGGTATGATGATCTTCTAATAGACCTGTAGAAAGACTGTTATTTAACAAAAATCACTTCTTTAGAAACGGAACTTATCGGAAGAATGAAGAGAAGTCAAAATAATACATTCTAGAAGAAAAGTTCAAGATAGGCCTTCTGTTTTCATATTAAACATGGCTGAAAACTCAACACGTTCTGGAAATGATTATGTAATCACTGTAAAAAAATTGCATATATCAATTTAAGTAAACATTTTTCTTATCATGTGCATCTAGCTCTCTGCTGTAATCAGACACGGCCAAATTGACTTCGAGATTAGCGTACAAATACATTTCATTGAAAGCAGGTTTGAAAACTCAACGGTAGCTAGAGGCTTCCAACTGGCCGCTTGGTCTAGCACAGTTTAACATCTTGTTACTGAACTGTCTTCCTGCCCAGGAAACTTCTGTTGGAGAATTTTTTGGTTTAAGAAAATCAGTCAGCCTTGCATTGTAATTAGATTACCATTTCAAACTTTTGTGACTGAAGGAACAGAAGCGTATTTGTATCATTATCACATATTTTTGGGGTTAGATAGCATTCAGCATTTTAATCGTGCTACTTGATCTGTTCTGAGATGGAGATACTGCATAGCCCAAGTGAAAAGTCTTCATTATAGTAGACACTTGACAGTGATGTATGTATCTGTGTGTATCAAGTTACTTGTTTGCAAAACAGAGGTGGAAAAAAATGCAAAAGGAGTAAACAGGGGAGTCCAGTATCATCTGTTGTAAAACATCCATAACATTCATGTTGCTTCTACCTCTTAAAAGATCTTTTCAGCAGAAAAAATGCTTTACCTGATTAGCAGGAATATGTGTTTGTGCTGTGGTCTTTTGTTTGTGAGATTTTCTTTTGAAGGTGGTTGTTAAATGGCGATTTCAATGAATTACTGAGGTTTCTCTTAATTAAGCTGTGAAGTACAGAACTGCTGAATCTTGCAAATTATTTTTCCTAATAATGATTCACTTTTATCAATTCTGTCAATCGTCATTATTTATTTTGGAGTGGTTGTTGTTGACAGATACATTCCAGTTTCTACCAGAGGTGAAGCTGTTAGTGTGAAGCTAATCACTTGGAGCAGAAAGTCTTAGCTGCTGTCTTCTGAAGTGAGTGCTTTATGCAGCAGCTAATAGATAAGCATGTAACATTTTTGGTTCTATGTACGGAGGCTTCAGCTAGGAGCAGTCAAACTCTTAATTAGCTCTTATGCTGCTGAACAAGGCAGATGTGACTAATGGCATCATAACATAAATTCTGTGTGGTCTAATGAGGTATCACCCTAACTCTACCCTCATCAAGAGAGTATCAGAAATGCAGATGTAACGTGGCAAAGTTACATTATGCTTTGTTGCCAGAATAATATCTACAGTGTGTTTATTCCTCTCCTTAGGCTTTTGGACTTAGGAAGCCACATTTCACACAATCATATACCATGTGTCTTGTCTGTCCTTGTATAGCCATGATTTTTTGTCAGCTGTGCCATAACTTTTACTACCAGGGGGCTAATTTAATGTAGTCATCATAGAGTTCATGAGAGTAGGTGACAAGCTTGGAAGAAGACACCCCAGTAAGGTTCACATCACAGAAAAACTGCCGCTCTGTCTTCAACATCAGGGAATTCAGGGAGAGACTGAGGGAAGAGGGATTGTGTGTGAGGTTGGGTTTTTTTGTTTGTTGGTTATTTGGGGCTTTTTTAAAAGAATTAATTGAAGTGCATGTCATTAGGTCATTTCTGGCACCAGAGGAACCAGTGAGGAGATCATGGGAAAACAGGCTCCACTAGGTCCAGATTTTGGAGAACCACTTAGGCTTTTTTGCTTGGTGCTTTGTTGGGTTTTCTTTGGGCTTTGATTATTTTTTAGGTGAGAGAAGCTCAGCTAATTCTTATGCTTTTTCCATTTTTATGTATGATGGTACCGGTCTTCTCAACATTTTAATTCTACGATGAAAATTCTATTTGAATAAACTTTCACTAAAGCTCCTGCTAAAAACATCAATGGAATCTCTTCCCTTTTGTGTTCCTTCTGCAACTATTTTATACGACTTAAAAAAGTATCTAGTGGTTATAAATGTTAGAAGAGATGCCAGCAGACACATCAATTCATTTGGAAATGTGTCCCTGCTACACCTGTAGAATTGGGAGTTCCATATCGCCACGTTTACTTTTCAAACCCATTTGACAGAATATCTTGTTAGCTCTTTTCATGAAGTACCATTGCTACTTTTGCTACTGGGCAGAAGTGCAAAACTGGAACCAAAATGGTGAAGCTTTAACATCCCTCCTAGAAAAATTAAAACAGGTTGAAAAATTCTTTCTGTAATGATAAATACATGTTATCAAAAGCTTCCTCCAACTTCAACTTTGGAAGTGATATCTCCTCAAACTTACATCCTTGTCAAATGGGCATGTGCTGTTCTGTTTAAACAGTTTAGTTGTATGAGGACTGTCTTAAAACAAAGCTCAGGTAAAAGTGGAATGTAACAACTTCTGACATGTAAAACCGTCAGATTAACCTGGTATAAAAGTGTTGGGCTTGAATTTAATTTTGTACCTTTTGCTCTCCCATATTCTTACAAGTTGGTATAGTTTTATTGATTACATTGTCACTGGAGATCATGTTTGATGCTCCCAAATCGGAAAGGGCTCTAGTGGCTGGTTGCGGTTGAAACTGCAGATGAAAGGGTTGTGGTAAGGATACAAACAGTGGAGATGTCTGAAAGAGGATCGTGGTTGTGTGGATTTTCTCTCAGCCTTGGGCACCGCTGAAGTTGGTAGTTTGCTATTGATTTGGAATGGAGAACTCCTGAATCGTTGATCTGGATGTGTAGATAGGGCTGTGATGCTTCAGGTATAGGTATGACAAACCTAGTTGGATTATTTCTAAAATGAAGAGTTCTCAACTTCAAGAATCATCTTACTTTATATAAACCAGTTTGTGAGATAGTGATAGCTGAAGACTAGATATATTCTGACAGATTTGGCTAGAACCTTCAGTATTTCGAAAAGCAGATTGTATGCTCCATACATTAGTTCGGTTTCTGTCTGTCTGATGTTTATGTGAATATTTTGCTACGTTGTGTTTTCTGGGTTTGGGAGATAAACTTAGGCAGAAAAGAATTACTAATGCTTTTAAATCTCTTTTCTGCATGCCAAAAGGAATTATGCCCAAAATGATTTGTGGGTGGCATAAGGCAGATCTGTCAGTTTTGAACAATGGAGTTTTGGTTTGTGCAACAGAGAAGTGCATCTTCAGTTGCTATTCTTCAGGTGTCTTCTCAGAAACCGAGTTTAGAGAGAGGTACAGGTGTGTATATGTATATTAAAAGCATCATGCCACATGCTCTTATTGATAGAGTTTAAGCAGCTGGATACAGTAGTTAAGTATACCCTAAGTCTACAAGAACCTCAAAGTACTATAAATGTAATCATTGGGGTTTTTTCCTCCTAGGATGAATTAATGGCTTCAGCTGATTTTTCCTTCCACAGAAGCCGACTCTTATTATGTACAAATCTAGTTCTAGGTTCTTTTCAAGTTGCTGTGTAGGATTACTTAATGCTTGTACCGACTTGTGTCTTTACACCTGGCATTGCTTATGGGTCTATTCCTGTAACGTTTTGGCAAGGTCAGTTTCTCTCCTTGTTTCTAAAGCTTACAGATACATTCATAAATCAGTCTACCTTGAGCAGAGTTCAGTGAAAACAGTTTAATTATGCTTCAGATTCTTATTCCCTCTTATAAAATGGAGAATTCAGCAGTTCTCATAGCCCAAGATACCCTGAAGAAGTGGGTGAAGCTTTTCCCTTAAAAGACTTGACATATTGCATGATGTTACCATGCAGAGGAACCAGCTGAAACAACTTTATTTAAGGCTTTCCAATCAGGGAGATATCTGTGAGAGAGTTTATGTTGATTGAAGGCCTCCCAGAAGGAGAGAGGAACTTGCTTCATTAGCATCTCTTGCCAAGACCTGCTTGGGAGGGCTGCTCTTGGTTCCAGGTATGTTACTTCTAATGATTTCCCTTGATACATGCAGACTTGAGACCTGTGGTCATCCATGCTGATTACTGGCTTTTAAGGCAGCCAAGAAAAAAAACCTCTTTCTAAACATGTTGGAGCTGAAGGCAGAAAAACCAAAGTTTTCCTAACTTGGGTGTAAACTAAATCGAGAATAATTCTGTCCAATGTTCTAGTTGATCCAAAGAGGATCTTGATCTTATTTTCACTGATAAAAGCCAAATTTAATTCTGTCCATTTCATTTTTTTTTTGAGAATAAGTGAATAAGTTTTTTGGTTTTGGTTGTTTGATTGTTTTTAATTTGTTTCAGTTTTACAAATGTCAAAAATACCCTGTTCCAGGGAGAAAAGAAACACAGTTTGATACTTAAAGCTTTTTTGGGAGAATTTGTTCTATGTGAATTTTGCTTCTTTCTTTGTAGTGTTACAAACCCGAAGAAAGGTGTCCCAGGAAGGATTGTGAAGTAATTTAGTTCCTCAACATAGGCCTTTATGTCTTCTGTTTAGGGACATTATACTTGTTCCAGTGTCTTGGATTCCTCTGGGTCTCTGAGTGAAAAAAAATTAAATAATCTTGGCTTTGCAAAGGAACCAAAAATGAAAAAAATCTCAAACTGCAAAATCTGTGGGTTTTAATCGGGGTTTATTCAGAATCTTTTTCTTTATGTTCCTTTAATTGCTAATTATTTCCCCACTGGAGCCCTCTCTTAAATGTGTTTCTATCCATTTTGTAACTGTTTTGAGCATTAACTTAATACCTTCTTGTACTGATGTTGTCATTCTTTGAACCTCTAGAACATCACCAGTTAGAAGTGGAATTTCAGCATGAAAAGAACTCTATTATGTATGACTCTATTATGTATGAATCTGTTTCTCTTTTTGTTCAGTAGCCCCAAGGTGATTAAGAGTTTCCCTGAAAGCCTTACACAAGGATTTACATATTAGAACACACATAGCTCTTTGGATCAATAGGCCTTTACAGAATGTATATTCAAATTGTTTGAGAAGGTCTAATTCTGCAGTTGGAGTGTTTCAGAATGCTAGGCTGCTATTTGTCACTCGGTTGTAACCTATGTGTGTCTTCTGCTCTGGAGTTTGGAGTTCTTTCAGGAGTGTACATCTCTTTGCAAATAAACAGCCTGTGGCTGCGTTGTGCTGGTCAATGCCAAGTGCAGATATTTTGTGGGCATTCCTCCCACCTCTCCTTGGGCATTCACATTTCCATTGCTGTCATCTTCCAAGGATTGCTCTAGGGCATTGAAGGCAACAGCAAAGGCCAGGAAAACGGGGTAGTCATGGTACATTCAGTCTCCCAGATGGAAACGGATGGGATCTTTCAGAATGGTCATCTGTTCTAAACAGCCAGCTGCTGCAAAGCTGCCTTCTCTCCTAGTTGTCAGTCTGGGTTGGCTGTCCTCCCTTCGTATCATAAATATATATACGTGTTTACACTTTTTGTGCAAATAAATTGTATGGTAAATCCCTGCCTGTGCCCTCGACTGCTGCATTCATTCTTGAGGAGAAAACGGACTGTAGTAGTGGTTACGCTGCTCAGGAGCACCTCTTTGGTAGGTAAGGGATTATGGCTGCCATGTCATGTGAGATGTGAATGGGTGAGGAACAAACTGCAGCTGGATCCTGTGCATTTCATGTTTGGATCTAAGAGGAGACATGTTCCTGCAGCTTTTACTATTTAGACTTTGCTGCTTAGTGGCTGTGGCAGGGTTGGTGTGAGAGCACATAAAAAGGCATCCCAGTCAGGAGAGCTTTAGTTACTGGGAAACTGTTCAGTTTTCTTCTCTCTCTCTCTTTGCCCCTGTTTTAGTGTCTTGCCTTTTTACTGTTATCTGCCAGGTATTGAAGTTGGTATAATGAGAGTCCTTTGCTAGAGGACCATCTTTCTTTCATCCTCTCCCAAAGTTATAAGACCTACTTTGGCAATTGTTTTTGTTTACCCTAACCCCAGAGCTGGGTTTAAGTGTTTGTAATTCAGCGATGTGTGGAAAAAAATGTGGTTTTCCAGCTAAAATTCTCAGTACAAGAAAATGGGGTTTATTTTGGTAAACATGTAATGTAAAATACTCAGTGTAGATAATGAAGTAATGTAAAGTTTGTGTTGTTTGTAAAATAAAACACACTTTGCTAGCCTTGAGAATAAGCTATTGTGCTGACCTACTTAACTTCTCTGACAGTTATCCTGCTGTTCTGAACAGTAGTGACTTGAAAATCCTACAATCTTCTCCGCTTTCTTGGTTTTTCTTCCCCCCTTCTTTGGGAGAACAAATAGAGAAGATGACATTTTGCTTTGCTTGGAAGAACTTCTGGTTTTAGGGATTGTGCTGGGCCTGTCTGGGACCCAGGTCAAAGTTGTCCTGATTGAGGAATGCAGGATTATTCTGATGCAGCTATTCTGTGTATTACAGATCAGCATAATTAATCTGATCACCCTACTGAAGAGGCTAGAAGTACAACTTGGAGATAAATGCACAGAAACCAAAGTAATGGTTGAGAAATGGAGGGAAGGAAAAGCACAAAAAGATCTTTTTGCCATGTTGAGCTATTGATCAGAACGATGGAGAAGAGAAAGTTGTATTGCAAGTGGCTTAGTTTTATGTCACTGATTTTCCTTTAAGGGTTGTTTTTTAACAGTACTGCTTTCTTCTGTCGTTTGAACTTGCTCTTTAAAAATCGTATGGGAGGGATATGACCTTGAAAAATAATGGGATTTAAAATTGTTTTGACTCTAGCGCAGCCATAGTCTGCCCCATAAAGGTTCCTTTTTGTCAGCACCTTCTCAAGTGGTACAAGTTTCCACTGCTTCAGCACCAGAGGGTATATCTGCTACACTCGGTACCGTAGGTGAGCTGGAGAGCTGTATTGATGTCCAAGACCCCAGAGCCCTGCACGCCAGTATTGTGTGTCACTAGGACAAAGGGATGGCGCCAACCGTCCTGCTCTATGCGCCAGTAACTAGAATTAATTACAAACCAATCGAATCCGTTGCAGCCAATTGGTAAACTAATTGGTAATTTTAGCTGTACATCTATATGTAGTTATCTGGATGCCTGTAACGGCGCTTTCAGAGCCACTTTTGTTCTGCTCCATCCTGCTTGACAAAATGGCCCTCATAGCTTTAGGGAGAAAGATGTGCATCAGTGAGTATGGGGCCGCTCCAGCTGCTTGTCTTGTTTGTATTCCCTTGTTCGTAAAACATGACTCGGGTTACAGCTGCATGGTCCTGCTCTGATCATTTCTGATAATGTGTAGCTAAACATTCCTGAAAATAGGTTAAGCCATTTATTGTAATTTTTTTTTCCTCCCTGCCAGCTAGCTTCAGAAATATGACTCATATTCAGATCCAGTCAGGTTTTTTCCTTCGGTGAGGAATATCTCGGTAGCAGACTTGAAAAGTAAATGACTTGGAATTAAATTTTGCCTTCTGTGCTCTTATTGTTCGAAGCAGCACAGCTTACTGTGGGCTAACCTAAATGGATGTGAATTGAATTAGAAAGCTGAAATTTTATTAGGGAAACTGAAGAAAGAACTGGCTAAAATACTTTACTTGTTCATTTCTTGTAGCAGGCTTTGCTTACGAATTATTTCGGTGCTGTAAACCAACTGCCTTGTAAGGAAGATTTTTTCTTGTTAGCTTTTTTGGTGTGGTATTTCAAAACAAAGAGCAACTTTTAGATGAGCAGAGGTTTTCTTTTGACTTCCCTTGTGTTTGACTTCCTGGTGACTTTCCCCATCTAACAACCAGCGTATGCTCCACCATGCACGCTAGTTAAAAGGATGTGGACGTGAGAACTGAAGCAGCCTTTCAAACTTGCATTTGTGTTAAGTAAAACGAATAATCATCCCAATCATTTTCTGTGAGGAAGTATTTTGCATACATTAGAGGCCTTTTTTCTATTAAAAGGACCGTTATAAGTACAGATGAAGGGGGCTTGAGGTTACAAACCTGTGCGTTAGCTGTACTGCGTAGTGTGCTTTCAGGGTTACAAGTTTTACTGTTAAAATTTGTAGTTATACAGCTAGTAACCAATTGGTTTTCATTTGTAACTGTTCCCAAAACAGTTCTAAGTAATAATTACTTGCTTTGAGCAAGAAACTTTCCTACCAGTGGGAATAGTAAAGAATTTGCAAACCAGCAACGCTTCGTCATTAGTGTTTTTCCTTACACCATCAAATGATGGCTCCATTGTGAACTCTGTATGTGGAGCTGATGGAAGTTTTCATAGAATTCCAGCTTTGTTTATGGATTTCTGTTCTTTCTGGCATGTTGTCAGGATAGAATACAGTGCTCATGTGTCTTGTCTTTGGAAGAGTGGTTATAAAAGCTTCTGATCCTGATTGATATCATGCTGACCTGTCTCTTGTCTTGAGCCTGCTGACTGTGATGGTCTGTGCATTTTTGGTCACGTTCAGTAAATGATTTCTGAGTTTTTATGTGGAACAGAAGTGATTTCTTAGCTTCCTGCATGGTAAAGAGCTTCTCATTTCTCTTCCAGCGGCGGTAGACAACTACAGGTTGCACAGGGAGCAGAGCTAAGGGTCGAATCATTGTGGTCTCCTGCTCTGGTGTGAAAAAATGGCAGTGTTGCCTGAGTAAAGACTGCAGGATCCCAATTTAACTTGTAATTGTTATTGTTTCTGTATGTTGTCTGAACTTGCTATAGACAGTACACTTCTACGTGTGATCAGACTGGAAATCAGTAGATACAGTCAATGGTTTCTAAAAATTTGGGATATTTTTATCAGAAACAAGTCTTTTAGTTCCCTGCTATTCAGCCACTAGCATTTAATCTATGAATTTCTGCCTGATGAAGTCAAGTTCATTTTATATATCCTTTCCTAACAGTTGATTTTATTAGAGATCAACATGTAATTTGCAAGATTCTAACTTGTTAATGAAGATTTTGCAATGTTTTCAATAAAACTCAGCACATCCACATCATTGACAGCATATGTTTAATCCTGCCCAGAAATTATGGGATGGACTGGATTGCAATTAAGATCCTTCCTAGTTGTGTTATTTTATGATAATGTGTAAATCTTTCAAGCCGTGAAATACGATCGTGAATACAGCTTGCAGTGATTAATTCAGATTAAAATGCATAAATTCTTTGGCAATTCCATATAGGGCAAAAATAATTACTAAATTGTTAAAAAATTAATTGTTTTTTAATGGTCAAGAAGTATAACCTGAGTATTGGAGTTGCAAGGTCTGGATGTGCAATTACTTCATAGCGAAGAATGTGCAATTAGTGACCTTTATTTTTCCTTTGTTACTAATTGGGGAAAAAAGTCAACTTTGCACCTTGCAGCTTGACTTGTTTGTTTCAGGCACTGTGACTTTATAAAACAAGTGTGATGCTGGAGCCCTTCTCTGGTTTTTACCTCCCCAAATACCACTGTGACATTCTTTCTGGTGAAAAACTGCTTCATCAGTACCACGGTGCTGCTAATCTCACTTGACAACACAGTATCTGTTGTTAATCTGGGCATGTAGTAGCAACCATCATTTGAAAGATCTGCACACTTGAAAGCCTGTACAATCAGGATACACTTTGCTGAACTTCAGAGGCATAAGGACTACTGTTTTTTCCTGAATGTAGGGATGCCTGGGTTCTCCAAAAGGAATTCCCTCTGTCTGATGCAGTTGCCTTTGTGTAGCTTTGTGTATTTTTACTTCACAAGCAGGTTAATCGCGTCATTTTTAGTCTCCCACAGGTCAGGCTTTACAGGCAGCTTTGCTTATTTGATTCAGCATGTTCAGTATATTTTAAAAGACAGCTCTGACAAAAAAAATCTGAGGCAGTTAAGTATGTTGGCAGTTTTTTTCTGTTTTCTTAGAAGCTAGTGCTTGCAGAGATATTAGAAAATAGGGTGGGTTGTGATAGGATAAATGTTTTAAATTCACATAAATACTGTGACTGGGCATTTTTGTTTTCAGGGTTTTTTTGTGTCTGGTTTTTAAATTTCTTTGTTTTGCTTTGGGCATACTAGAGACTGGCAAATTTTCTACTTTCTTTTCAGTTCCTTTACTTGGGGCAGTGGGATTGGTTTTTAAATCCAAAGGTTGATGTAACGGTTGCTTTTCAGGAAGTACTGATGATGCTCGATAACTACGTACGGGACTTCAAAGCCTTGATTGACTGGATACAGCTCCAGGAGAAGCTAGAAAAAGCTGATGCTCAAAGCAGGTAATTAGATTTACGGTTTTTTCATCCGCATCCAAATGCTGACTCACAGTAAACTTCATTTTGTAGCAGAGCTTCAGCAAACGGGACCAGTTTTAATATCTGCTCTGGGGCATCAGGTAGGAAGTTTTCCTTTTGAACAAAATTGGTGTGAGGACATAGAGGGGTTTTTTATCCTCCTTCTAGTGCTATCAGTCAGCAGCTCTGCCGGGAACAGGGAAGGGTTTGGAAGCATGGTATGAGGAATGTAGAATGGATTACATCATTATAGTTTGTCCCTGGTGTTGAATTTGTGCCACGGTGCCTAAGCTTTACCTTTGAGAGGTAAGGGAGAAGGAAGGTTTTGCTGGCACAGCTTGTGCCTGTAGAATATGGGAGACCTGTAATAGGTGCGAGTTCTTCCATTGCCCTTTGTTAGGCAGCGACTTCGCTGATCTGCCTTGGTAGAGACAACAAGTAGCCCAAACATGACAAAGTGGCTTTATTAGTTGATTATATGTTGTTAATCCTGTCAGTAGTACTGGAACCAGTTAAAACATAATTCATGCAAGAGCTTTTCTGTGTCTTCCTCAGCAGTGGGCTTTACTAGTTTGACTTTGGTTTTAATTGCCAGTTGTAATTTTCCCATAATCAGATTGCTGCAGGGCAAGAGTTACAAAAGAAAATAGCATCAGCTTCAGCAAGATGCATAATGAAACTGCTGCCCTGGCTTCCACCTGAAACTGGGTGTTTGGATGACAAGTTTTATATTAGTGCCTATAACTTAAATCAAGTGTCCAGTTATCTTTGCCAGTACAGGTTTATCAGTAAATGTTATTGCTGACAAAGTTTGGGACATCAGCAGTACAATACGGGTGGGTGGTGATATATTTGGTTAGTTCTAAAGGGGTTTTTTATGTACTGGAGATATTTGATACCTATAGTAACCAAAGCAACATCTGAACTGTACTGAATGCTGTGTTATGCAGGGTAGGAAAATGTAGGGTCCCTTAAATGGCTGTGGCCTCTTATGTGTGATGTTACTGTCGCTATGACTAGAGGATATTTCCAGTCCTTGTTGGTTTGATGTTTGGTCCCGCACTGACATTTAAAATAAGCATTGTAGTCTTGAGAGTTTTTCATATTAAGACTGGTTAATATGGTTTGGAGACTGTGAAGACTTACAAATAAATCGAGCAGTAGCCATTAATACTTTATAGCATTTCTTGGTGCTGTTTCTCCTTTAAGGTGATAAGAGGAGTATTTATTGTGAATTTGACTTCTAAACTACTCTTTCCTGAATTTGCAGACCTACTTCATTAGCCTGGGAGGTAAAGAAAATGTCTCCAGGACGCCACGTGATTCCAAGTCCATCAACAGATAGAATTAGCGTCACATCAAATGCTCGAAGAAGTTTAAATTTTGGGTATGAAGGATTTATTTGAAGCAGACCTCATTAACAAATTATTCTGCTATAGTAATCAGTATATTGTTTTGCTGTTCATTAAGTCATACATGCAATAACTTGCATTCCTGAAAGAAAAGCACACAGTCTGTAAAAGAAAATCCTATTGAGGACCTAATTTTTTACTTACTCTGCTACATATTTAGTTACTGGCCATTCCAAAGACCTGAAGTGTATATCCTGTTGTTTAATAATATCTTTCTAATACAAAACAAAGATCAAACTGTCTTTAAGTGGTGTTTTAAAATTGCCAGAGTACATAGTGTGAATGACCAGCTGCGTGTACAAAAGTAAATATATGTCAGAGAGTGAATGTAAAGTGTGATGATTGTAATTCTGATGAAGAACAAAACTTACCCTAGTTTAAATATAGAGCCTGTTATATGCTACAATAAAGCATCTTTTTTGTGTTAAAATGAAAGTGGCTGTTTGAATGCAGCTCAGAAATGTGCATAAACACCAGTTCAGAACACCACTGGTGCAGTTTCAGCTCTGGAGAGCACGTATGTGTTGAGCTGAAATCTTCTTCAGGGTGAGCTTGTTGGTTTGTTCAGGTTTCTTGGGATCTAGAGCACATACTGCACTGTTACATGAGGTGTTACAGTCACAGAATTTGGAAAAAGTTTGGAAGAATTTGAAAAGAAGTTTGGAAAAGATCTCCAAGATCATCTAGTCCAACCGTCCTCCTACTACCTATGTATTGCTTATTAAACCAAATCCCTAGGCACCTCATCCAACCTTTCCTTGAACACCCCAAGGGACAATGACTCCACCACCACAATGACCCCGCAGTGTCCTTACCAGAGATGTAATATTACAATGTATTGTCAGTACTTCTGAGGATTGAGCTCTCTTAAATTTTCCGAATCAAATATTTCTACAGAAATACTACATAGTGTGTTTGGTGGAAAAATTGCCCCAGTGGTGTTAGTCTCTCTTGTAGATATTTGGGTTGATGCCTACCTGACAGCGTTTGAGAGGTGTCTGCTTAAATGCCTGATGATAGGGAGACAATATGCACAATTAGTGAAATGAAAAAAACTGGATCTGTTGGAAACCAACGCTCCTTTTATTTTTAATTAGAACACAAACAGCAGCTCAGCATAACGATGTGCCACAGCTAAGCCTTTTTCTGTGTGTAATAACCTGTTGCTATTGCTGCTGGAACTCTCTTGTTCACTGTTGGTGTGCTAAAGCAGCTGATAACAAGCTGTTTTCTATCCTTCAGGCTTGCAAACTTTTCCTTCCTAGTCTGCTTGGGTGTCTCAAAGTAAGGCAATGCCAGTCAACTGCAGTATTTTGTGTGTGTGTTTGAGGAAATAGGGTAGAAAAGAAGGGTTTAGAGATACTCAGCGCTATGGAAGTTCTGGCAGGATGCTAGGAATTGCTGGGAAGGGAACAGGCTGGAGGAGAAAGTGGTGTTGCACCACTGTAGAAATTCACAGTGAATGACTCATACCTTTTGGTCATCTTCATCTCTTCCCAAAAGTGGTGTAGACAAAGTAGGGAAAGTACAGAAACTAGCAGCAAGAGCAATCAGAAGTATCCAACAGTATTGATGCAAAAAGAAAAGAATTTGGAGAAGAGACCAGAAGATGGGTGTGATAAATAAAATCACTTACAGAGAAGATGAGTAGGAAAATTTTGTTCATTGTTTTTCATGAAAAGGAATTGGGAGCACTAATTGAAATGCTCAGACACCAAGCTTAAGCTGTCAGAAGTATTTTTCCAGACTTAGTATGTAGAATTTGTTATTATGTGATGCTTTGGATGCCAAAAGCATAAATTATTTCCAAAATTAATACCATGAAATTCAAGTCCATCTTTAGTTATTAGATGCAAAGATCTGTTTAATAAATTACAACTCCTTGGGATGAATTGCTGCAACCTGGAGAGCATGCCAAAGGAGAAGTCCTTCTCTGCTGCAGAGATGTGCTAGTCTCTTTGCTTGGCTGCACGGAGCTGTCGGGGACGGGGTACGGGGCTTGGCCTCCTATCCTGGTTTCCTCCCGTCAGATGGGTTTGCATCCCTGTAGGGTCAGTGGGGATTATTAAAACCAAACTAACCAACCAGATGAGGTTTAGAATTTATGAATGATTCCCAATAGGTATTTTATGATTGACTTGTTCAAAATAAGAAGCAATGACAAACCAACATCCCACTTGGCTTAGAATAAGAGAACAGTCTAGTTAGGTGCAGGGGGGGTCCTACACATTTGTTTGAAGCGTGCAGGTTGTCCATTTCTTTACCCTCTGTTTGTTTTAGCAATGAGGCAGCTGGATTTAAAACAGTTGGGCTGTTTCAATCGTTGTTGTAAAGCTTGGGAGGGAAATCAGTTGTATGGTTGCAGATAAAAGGACCCTTGTTACAGAAGAGAACTGGGCACTTCTTGAATGTGTGCTTCTGGAATGAATGCTGCTATTTTCCAATTTAAAAAATTTTTGCTTGCCTTCACTTGAATCTATATAGTTGGGTATTTTTGTTCTAAACCTCATGCAGAAATGGCAACTTTTTACAAAAGGCTAAATGAAATAAAATTTTAAACCCACTACAGGTCTGTCCATCCAGAAGTGCGTGGTTCAGGCAGTCATTTGGACCTTTCCAAAAGGTTTTATCATTTATTTTTTCTAAGCAGACAATTAATCTCAAGGATTAAAGACAGAGAGTGTCCTGATAAAGCTAACAAAGTGTTCTGTAATTCAATCAGACACGAACTAACCCGAGTTTTGACTTCCCTTTAGGAACCCGGCAGTGACGATTTCTGCGACGCGCTTGGCTCCTTCTGGTGTCAGTTGGGCCGATAAGGTGAAAGCCAATCACGGAACTAAAGGTCCAAGTCCTGAGCTGGCAACAGCACAAACCTGCCTGCCGCCTCCCGTACAGAAGTCATCGCGGAAAAACGGCAAGTCTCTTGAAGCACTTGAAGTCGTGTTCCCTAACTGTGTGCTGTACAATTAGCTCAGAGGCTGATGGCCCGTTTTCAAACCAGCATGAAGCATAATTTTGCAGAATGGAGTGTTTAAGTATTGAGATGAAAGATTAATGCAGCCTTACATTAGCCTCCTGGCAGTGATGTTGGGGACAGAGTTGGGTTTCATGTACAGGGAACAGCTCGCTGCATTGGACCAACTAGAGTTGGATCTGTTAAAATCCAGTACGTAACACCTCAAGGGCTTTGGTCACAGACTACTGCTCTGACTGTAATGTGGAACGGTTTAACACCGTGAATAGTAATACACATCTGAGGATCTGCAGAGAGCTCAGGATAGCTTTATGTGCCCAGGGAGGTGACGTTACCAGAACTGTGCTGAAGCAACAGTTGATGTTTTTCCTTTGACCACAAGAATGACTGCATTCAGTTAGGAATTGTTTCTCTGAAGATTCTCCGTGGACAGTGCGTAATGCTGGGGTTGTTTGTTCTAGAACGGATTTGTTTAGTTTTGGGCGTTATAAAACTTTAACTTGTGGTTTATAAATGTGGTTTCTCAGCACCCATTGGAACCCTAAGACTGTCTTCAGAGAGGGTTTTTTTCCATTTGTTTCTTTTCCAGCATGACTTTCTGCAAAATCAGCAGGCAGGATGTAGGAACAAATATTATAAAATAAATTTAAAAGCAATGTTCATAATTTGTTCTTTTTTAAAAGTAATACTACTCTAAGAAAGCATATTTAACATAGTTGCATGTTCAGCCTAGTAGCAGTAGAAGTCTTGTGTAGTGGTTTGGAGACTTGTGATGTATTATGGAGCTAAGACACCTTGTCCAGCTGCCTTTCAGTGCAACAGAAGGGAGTTCTATAGCAGGTGGGTTTTTCTACCTGGAAAAGAACAATCAAAACCATACTCTAAGCCTGGCTTGTTTGCATGAGAACTGATTGATGGCACCTGCATTAGTGGGTATCTTGCTGTAGGTGCTTTCAGTGAGCAGTGGCAGTGGGGCTGAGGGTGTAATTGCACTTTTCATTTTTGCCAGTAGTTGAAGCTATTAATAACACACCATTTTTCTGTTGATTATTGCTCATTTTGAAGTGACAGACTCTCCAAGCTGTTGCTAAAGTAACTTTATTAGGAGAACTTGATTAGCCACACAGGGAGTAAGTGCAGTGATCTGCACTTCCATATGGATAACATTTTTAGGAGGTAAACAAAAGACCTTACCCTTCTGTGAGTTTTAGGCATTTAAAGAGCTGAAGAGTCAGCCTTGTGCTGTATTTTATCAGCAGTTACCTGCTGCTGATAAGCTCCAGAAAGAGCAAAACCACTTAAGTCCTGCAGCACTGGCCTAGACACTAGTTTTCAAACTCAAACGTGCTACACAATTCGGGCGCGAGACACTTCTTTTTAAGGACAAGCAGTCATTCCTTCTAGAGGCTTCGTGTATTCTCAAGAATGTCTTCATCCTGAGAGAATTCTCTGATGGTCTTGTGACAGAGCTGTAATGTTTTTAACAAATCAGATGCTCCTTGGGAGCATGCTGTCCTCTGTTCTGAGGCTGGCATCTCTTTGGTGAAATCAAATTAACCTGGCTGATCTGAGCAGAAGAGAATCGGTGACACACAAAGGGAGTGGCAAAGGCTCTTTGCATGCATTACTGAGGCAGATAGGAGGCCTGTGTATCAGCTGCTCTGCCTGTCCTGCAGCTGGGCCCTCCAGCAGCGCGATTTCCCTAAAACACCTTTTCTCCAGTGGTTTCCAACAGCACTGCTGTTAACAGTGGCTTCTGAAGTGGATGAGTGGTACAGCGCGGTGTCTGTTTCCTGCTTGGTGGAATTTCCAGATTTAACTAAGGGAGAGAGAAATGTGTTATTTTTCCAGATACTTCTTTAAATCATTTTTTCTGGATGAATAATTAGGTCAAATCATCTTGTGTAATTTCCTCATTAAACTCACTTGAGAATTTTAGTGAAATATTCAAAGAATAATAATTTTAACTTTTATACTGGAGTGCTTTCTACAGTATGAACATAGTCTGGTCTTACTGTCTGCCTGGCTTACAGCAAGAGAAGAGAAGCAGGACGCAGCAGCCATAGCCTAGCAGGAAATAAACCCTAGGTGCTGCTGGTACGAGGTGGGATAGGGGATAAAAGTTTACAGGCTATTAAGACTGAAAGTGGGTACTTGCAGTTTGAGTAATCATTTATTGTTTGCTTCTAACTTAGGGGAAAGGGGAGTCAGGAACATAGAAACTCAAGAAATAGCAAATGCCACACTTGAAATCTAATTCCATTAATCATTGTTAGCAGCTTTCCTGTATTAATTGCTCAGGTCTGTAGCTGTGAATAGAAATTCATTGTAACGTAACTAAGACTTAATGCTCTGTGGGGGACACAGTCCTTTGAAGTGATGCCTGGTTTGGGTTCAGATGTGCTGGCATGTGATCTCATGGAAGCCTGTGTGGATTGAGAGCAAATCATGGGAGTGTCATCACGGACAGGAAAGGACGGTTTGTTCCTGACAGGGCTGTCAAATTCTTAAGCACAATTTCCATTGGAAATTTTATGCTTGTTCTCTTTTTAAATTTTTTTTTTTCTTTCCTCTCTGGTATATTTAAGTGATGCTTAAAAGTAGCCTGACAGTTCCCATCTCTGGTCTGAGTCTTGCCTGTTAGCTCACCTTCTCTTGGTGTGACTCGTAAGCAGACCCCTTCTGCACCAGGATGTTTTTCTTTGCTGTGTTTTACAACTTTGATTTTAGTGTTCTGGTTTTCATGGCTTCTGCCCCATGTTTTGGCCAAGTTCACATTTCTGTGTTTGCTTCCAGATTCTCAGGTAGTCATGCCTTTCCAAAGTGCCTCTCAGATACAGTAACGCTGTTTTAGATTCAAAACAAAAAATAAAAATGGGGCTTAAATTTACTAAGGAGTGGGGAAGGTCAGACAGGCTTTGGTAGTGTGTTACTTGCAAGTCAGTTTTCCTCCCGAAAGGAACTCCATAGAGCTTTGCACAGACTGGCTTAGATGTATTGTGTTGCTGTTGCCAGTGAGGCTGCTTGGCCAGTTCTTCCAGATGGACTGACTGGAAAGTGGAAGGTCCCTGTGGCTGTGAGGGCCTCAAGATGACAGATGGCTTGTCGCTTCCATGTAATACAAGAGCAAGCAGGGACAGGGAAGTTCAAGTGAAACTAGAGAATGATCAAGGTAGTCAAATGAATTATTCATTAGCAAAACTCAAGGAGTAATCAGACCCAGTATGTGATACTTAGCGCGTGGAGATGGCTGCTGTGCTGTATGAAAAGAATTGCAGGCTTAGGGAAAAAAAGACAAGGAAGGGAGGAAGGGTGATGCCCTACCAAGTATGAACTTTGCTTCAGATTAGGAGCTATGTGATCTCTTGCCAATAAAGGTATTAGCTTTTTTTTTTAAATTATGTTTTGTTTCATTAATTTTGCAAATGTCTCTCACAAGTTTATGGCACACACCTTCCATTGAAGACAAATAGAAATGACTGAATACCCAACTGATAAGGGAATTAAAATGACAAAGTAAATTCTTGGGCACAGCTCCTTTTCAGATGGCATGAAACAGCTTAAGTGATTCCAAATAATTCACAGCCTGATAAAATAATTGCGTGAGTGTTGAATAATAATTATGAATCTGACAGTGAACAGATGCAAATTAAAAACTGAAAACATACGGCTTCTTAAAAAGATTGATCCTTTTTGTGGTGAGTGTGATTATGGCTTTGCCCTGCTCCGAAAATGTCTGATTCATTCTATCATTTAAGAGTACTGAGAAATAGGCCACAAATCAAGGACGGCAAGGCAGGCTAGAATTTGTAGGTTTTTTGGTAGAAGCAACTTCAGTAGATACTAGTCAAAGATAGTAGAAGAAATCAGTATCATTAGATTTGTATATATATAAAAGATTAATATATCTCATTATCTAGAGGTTAGTCCAACTATCTTTACGTAGTAGATACTCCTAAAGGACATATCCCGATCCTTTTCTAAAGTAGGAAAGATGCCCTGTGCAAGAGCTGACTTCAGTTTTGGTAACAAATAGAGGTGAAATTGTTTCACAAACGAGGAGCAGCAATAGGAATCCAACCCAGAAGCCCGCTGCAGTAAAGCAGCAGAGGCTTTTTGCCTGGTTTCAGCAGTCTCCTGAACAGACCCTTCGTTGTCTGCACGTTACTTGCCAGGCAAATTTCTTGGCCTTGTTTTATCATAAGCTATATACAGCAAAATCTTTGCGGTCCTATCAGTTAGAGGAGGTGATGGGGCAGCTGGGACTGTGATAGAGAAGAGGCCTGGGCAGCCCTTGTCCCACGGCTTGCAGGGCTGTACTTTTCCCAGGCTGGGTGCCTTGAGCTTTCTGCGGTAAATCTGTTTGTGATTCGTGCGGAGTTAAAACCCTGTTCCCTGGGGGGTTGTTGGAGATAAGGTTGTCTCTGAGAGGATAATAACATGTTTCCATCACTTGCTCCTGTAGGTGGTAATACTTTTTTCATAGGAAGCCAAAGTCGCTGGCTGGGGTCAAATGGAAGGTCTGTGGTAAAGCCAAAAATCAAATCCGTATCTTGCCCTCTAATCAGCGGTGCACACTGAGCCGTGCGCGAGTGCAGGGAGGGGGGCAAACACAGACCCGCTCTTTGCGAAGGGACGCTGGCTCTGGTTACCCTCCCTAATCTGAAGAGATCAGCTAGAGTCATTCACACCACGCTTTGGAATTTGGTTTACTTTACAACATACAGAGAATGTTCTGGAGTAAAACAGCTTCGACCGTAAAATATCCAATTCAATTCTCTTTTGGCATCTGTCACGTTATCAGTATAGTTAAGGTTTGTCAATCATTACGTAGCCATTTAGAAACAGCTATTGTATGTGCTGCTCATGCTAAATTTCAGCACAGTCCTGTTAACTTCACTGCCAACTCATGATTTGTGTCAGCAAATCCAGCAGTTAGAGGAGCACTTACCCTTTGTACCATGCTAGGTGCCCCCGGGAGCAGTGTATGGAAGTGCCGTTAGATCTGGGTGAGGCTTGTTTCCAGTTTACTTGGTTGCTGCTGATGTTGAGCATCAGTTCAAGTCCACCTGAAGGTACAACAGGTTTATCTTTTACTGCAAGTAATCTCATTTTTGTGGGCAGCCCTATGATGTTGTGCCCCTGCAGTGCTTTGTACTATTGCCTTTCTACTGAAAGCGTCAGTACTGGAATTTCTGTACGTGGTTTAGGGAAACTGGAGGGAAAGTTAGAAAGACTCCAGGATTTTTGACTGTGAAAAATTAATGTTACTGTAAATTGCTTGAGAATAAACAAACATGTTCTGGAAGGAAGAAAAAGTATTTTGTTCTCTGATCAGTGTGTTGAGCTGCATGTAGGTGTTACTGGGGGTCCATAAAGAAGGTTCACTTCTTGTCACCAAACCATCACGTGTTCCTACTGGAAGCAGGTGGTGTTTCTAGAGAGCATAACACGTTTATCCTATATTTGTAAAACCACTTTATGTTTTGCTTTTAAAAATCAGATCTCGAGAAATGCAAAGTTTAAAGCAGTCTGTCAGTCATTGATGTGCAGTTCATCATAACAGACAAATCTTTCCATGTTCTCACCACCCCTGGGTGGTTCAAGTTACTTTTTTTTGACAGCCAAGTAGACTCATATTTATTCCTATTCATATTTATATTAAAATTTAATGTTTGAGCTCTGATCTTTGTGTCTGAGCTACAGGACCCTCTTTGTTCTTAAAAGCTTCAGAAATACCCAGTGAATTAATTTCATTATATGACTTCTATTCTAGATTTTTTTCTCCTATGTAAAGCAGACAATTTAGTGTTGCTTTTTTGATTAATTCTCTACTCCTCTGGGTAAAAATAATCACCCACACCCTTCTCTTCCTCTTATGTGAATGATCCTAAAAATAGCTTTATGCCGGCAATATATTAGAAATGTATTAGTTAGCTCTTGAGTTTTTTGCAAGAACTTTTGATCACATAGACACACGTGAGCTTACCTCTTGCACTTGTGACTTTTCCCATCAGGTGTCAAAAGAATCACTTGCAGTCACTTCAAGTTGTATGGGAAATTACGTGCTGGTATTAATTGCTGGCCACAAAAACGCAATATATGGGGAAGGGTGTGTGTGTGTTTCACCTTGATAGTCTGAAAATCTGATCACACTTCAGACTTGACACTTTTGAAGGCTTTTCAGGTATGTAGCTGGATTTGATATCAGAAATGTTGATTGGCAAGCTGTATTTAACAGCTATTTAGTAATTGGAGTAAATTGAAGAAAGCGACTCTTCTCATTTGCTTGGTCACTTTGCAGTCCCACTGTAGCAAGATTTTGCTATTTCCTGGAATCCAGGAAAAGCAATTTTCCCAAAGCTGACACTGCTTAGCCTATTTTTATTATCAGGATAATACAAGTGGAAAAAGTAAAGAAAGCATTTATGGAAGAATAATAAAGCACATTCTGGACAACAGTTTCCACACTGAGACGTGCAATTTCATCTGCGTTTGCAGAGATTTGCGCTTTGCAGAAGATCTCTAGGGTTACTGTTGCTACAAAGAACAAGAGTGTGGTTGCTTTGTTGTGCTTTACAGTCCTGTGAAACGACAGCAGAGGCCTGGAAAGCTGAAGTACATGCTGCCAGGTTTCACCTGGTTTTGTGTGTGAGTAGCTTGGCTTCTTGAGGTAACAGAACCGGCCCCGTGAATTGGGTTGCTCAGTGTTTGTGAAACTGATAGCGCTCCTTGAAGGAAAAAGCTTTGCTAAAGAAAGCTACATTGATTTTTTTGGTATTGATTTTTTTTTTTTCAAAGAACACTTGTATCACACAACTTTTGTAAGGTTGTAGTAAAATAGCTTTGTATAATTATTCTACATACAAGCCTCCCTTTCTCAGAATGGGGTGTTCTGTTTGTTATGTAGATCGAAAGGATGCAGAGGGCTGGGAAACTGTTCAGCGTGGAAGGCCCGTCCGATCTCGATCCACAGCGTTGGCAACAAAACCTCCTGGAGCTGCAGAATCGCTGAAGTCCAAGGGAGACAGTGATAAAGAAAATGTCATTTCACCACCGTCAGAGACTAAGCATGGGAGTTCTCTCCCAGACAGCGGTGTATCCAAAAGCATGGAGCTTGTACAGAAAGATCCCTTACATCAGCCTGAAGGTTCTCTGGCAGAGAAGGGACAGGTCAGTAGAATTTTGAACCATTTTCTAACCTTACATCTTGCAGCTTTTTCTTCAGAGCGTTTTCTAAAGGTACTGTTGTCTAGAACTTTTATTCACTAACCTGATAGGAAAAGGAATCCAAAATAATGGCTGCTTCATTTACTTTTATGGAAATGCATTGAGGTGTTGGCACAGATAGGCAAGTTAAAAAAATCGTAAGATGAACTGTGTATTTTACAATGCTGTGAACAGATTTGCCTTGCTTTCTGAAAGCTTAGCTTTAGGCACATCCCACACACAGAAGATTTCCAGTAGAAAGACACAATATTTGCAAGGTTATGAGCAGCAGAAATATACTTGGAATATTTGCTTTTCTCTCTGTAGTGTCACCAGGTATTTTGTTCAAGTCCTTTTGACTCCAGTGACTTTGCAGTATGTTTGTTTTCATTAATTTTGCAAATATCTTTTACTAGTTTACAGCAGACACCTCGGAAGGCAAGGGGAGCACTGGCACAGTGTTGCAAGAAGACTCCTTACCGACGATTCCTGAGACGCCTGCAGTCCTCACAAGTACTGACTGTGCTTCAGAAACTCTGCAGATGAACGAAGCTTCCTCCCTGATCACAGATAATACAGACCAGCATCACACAGAAAAACCTAAAACTGAAACTGAAATGGATCCCTCAGATATTTCAAATGTGAGTGCTGCCAGATTGGTAAGAAAACTTGGAAAACTTCACAGTAAATAATAAATCCATTCCTTAACTGTCTCATTCTGTGTTGCCCAGCATTTATTGTTAGCCTGCTGAAGAAACTGTGCAAAAGTCTGTAAGGTACTTGGCTGTGGACAAAAAGTAATCTGTTGCACAGATACCTTTCATGTTAGGATTTAATTCCAGTAACGTTTCTGAACTCAAACTAGGAAGATAAAATTGTGTTAACTTGGAATAGGGATCTTTGCTCTCATTGCTTTTTTAACATACATGCATGCCATGATTTTTCATTTCCTTCCATGATCAATTGTTTTAAGTCAGAATCTCATTAAATTCCTGCTCCAGTTTAGCTAATTACTCAAACCTGAAGCACGTGGGATATCAAAAATTCCAAATGTCAACCTCTGCCTTTTGACACCAGCTGAACTGCTGGCTTGGGTCTTCCTATACAAGTAGCAATTTTGGCAAATGCCGTTCTTAAGGAACAAATGTAAAGTCCGTATTGTGTGGCTTCCCAAAAAGTATGTCCTTCCTTCTCAGTAGAATTCTACATGTCTCAAGATGTCTCTACTTGACAGGGATTCTCTGAGTGAAGCATTATTGTCATGCTATGGATAATAATTTCAGGTTATGTTTTGGGGCTGGTATTTTTCAGAAACTGGATTAAAATTCTTTTTTGCAGAAGTTTTCCTGTAAATCACTTTCCCTATAACAACTTTTACAACCCGGACTCCTGCTAGGTAATTTCCAAGTCAAGTATCTGTTTGATTTTAGAGGTGTTTCTAGCATCTCATCCACTAACATGGTTTTGGATTCTCAGTTATTAACGGCTCAGGACACTGACGGTTCGTGGGGTCTGTGTCTCTCATGAGCATTGTACTACTCCTGGTTAGGTTGCTTTGGACACTGATTTGTGTGTTGTGGCAGACTGGAAATGAAGTGGGTGCTAGAGGAGAAGACAGTCAGTCAGCATATTCATACTTATGTTCTTGCCTCCCTACCTTGTCATTCATATTGAAAACCAAGTAATAGCCTGAGATTCCCCTGTGTTTAACCACGGTGAAGTTTCCAGATACAGTTCTTCGGCAGATTGGTTTTCATATTTAACTACTACTCTGGAACATGATTCCTTTTCTGGAGGCAACAGCAGGACATGCCATTAATGTTTCAGGCTATGTGGTGCTTAGTGTTTGAGACTCTAGGTATTGAAAAGAATAATTAGAGAAGAGCTGTCTCTGTTGCTTTTAATGACAATGTTTCTGTAATATGCTTTGGAGTGATGTGAATGGTAATTAAGTGTTTCGTGTAGCTATTAAATGGGCTAACAGTTGCTAACAGTTTTGTATTTCAGTTACCTTCACAAAATAAAGCAGTAAAGGAACTACAGGTAGTAAGAAGTTGAACAAAGCATCTTATAATTCTTATCAGCTCTATGGAAACTGGGTTTTTTTGGCTGCTACTGATTTTGGATTTATTTTGTTTGTTGTTATTTTTCTGGTTTCATGTTTCCTACAGTCTATGGCAGAAGTCCTTGCCAAGAAAGAAGAGTTAGCAGATCGCCTGGAAAAGGCAAATGAAGAAGCCATTGCTAGTGCTATTGCAGAAGAAGAGCAGTTAACAAGAGAGATTGAAGCAGAGGAAAACACTGACATTAATATTGAGACTGACAATGACAGCGATTTCTCTGTGAGTGTTGGATTTATCTTTCAAGTCCCCAACTTCACCTTGTCTTTGATGTCAGCTGAGTATGAATTTAGAATTCGTTAGTGTTTGCTTTCGTATAATGTGGCCTGTTTAACATAGAAATAAACACTGTCATGTAATAATTATATTGTACTGTTTAAGGTACATTTAGTCTTATGAACTCAGCAACACTCTGCAAAGTGTTCTGATGTTGCAGTCACTGTCCCTGTGCCTGTTTCTGTGTGCGGAAGAGCTGGGATTTATTTTCCTTGCTACCTCACGGGAGCTACTCTAGGTGAAGCAGAAGTCTCCATTTCTGCTATCAAGAACAGCATCCATCTTTGAGATGGGTAATTCAGTTTGGAAACCCCACCGAGTACCGTGGAGTTTAATAGGCATGTACACCTGGGCAGTCAGATTTGGTTTTACTGACCGGATGGTATTACATTCCAGGCTAGTATGGGCAATGGGAGCATATCTTTCTGCGGTATGTCTATGGACTGGAATGATCTCCTGGCAGATTATGAAGGTAAAGTTCCATATATTACTGTGCTTACGTTGAAAAAAATGACAAAATTTAGAACAACATCCGTTTTCTTCATGGCTAGTTCAGGTTTTGTCAGATCCACCTGAAATCTAAATAGGATTCCAAGTTATGTTATGTTACTTTATGTTTTTTTCCTTAGGAAAGACTACCTCAGTGTGTCTTGGGTCTTCAGTTCTCTTCCCCTGTCGCTCTGTTAGACTTTCAAAGTTTGTTAACCAGTTTCATCCTAATTTTTGGATAAAACCCCAATAAAATCACTAAGCGTTGAAAATGCACAGGGATTAGAGATGGTTTGGTCTGTGCACCTTACTCAGGCTCAAGAGAACCCATTTAATAGAGAGATTCAAGAGGAACTAAGTGACACTAATGGCTCTTGTCCCAGAGAAGTGTGTTTAAATGATCACAGAATCATAGGAGTTGGAAGGGACCTTGAGAGATCATCGGGTCCAACCCCCCTGCCAAAGCAGCTCCCCAGCTCATATTGCACAGATAGGCATCCAGACGGGTCTTGAGTATCTCCAGAGCAAGAGATTCCATGATCCCCTGGGCAGCCTGTCCCAGGGCTCCCTCACCCTCACTGTGTAAAAGTTCTGCCACGTGTTGGTGCAGACCTTCCTATACTCTTAACTTGCAGCCATTGTCCCTTGTCCTGCTCAAAGTGTTATTATTGGTTTTTATGCACAGCTCGTGAATCGTGGCGCCAGAGTAATTCTTGGGGAGACAGAGTGGAAGAAGAGCCCGCACGTCCACCTGGACATGGGATACACATGCATGAGAAACTATCATCACCGTCACGCAAAAGGTTTTAGAGTTGTTAGTTGTTACCTACCTTGTTTAGCCAGTGAAAACAAGCAACCAAACTCATGGCTGCAGGAAGCTTCATAAAGCTGCTTTAAGGCTGGGGTGGAAGAGAGTTGTAGAAATCCAGTATTATATTTTTGTAATGATCTAGGCTTGTGCTACCTCATCCAGTTCAATAAAGATTTAAAGACCAGAAGAGCAATGGTTACGTTTTGAGGCAATACTTGTCCTCCAGTGGGTTGTAGGTTTTCTCTTCTGGTAGTTGGTACAGACATGTTTGCATCACTGCCTGTTAATGTCGTCTCACTTGCTCTTGCTCTGCTTTTTTATTTTTTATTAAAAGGACAATAGCAGAATCCAAAAAGAAACATGAAGAGAAACAAATGAAAGCTCAACAGCTGAGAGAAAAGTTACGTGAAGAAAAGACACTGAAACTTCAAAAATTAATGGAGAGGGTAAGCTTTCTGGAGTACAGAGCAGCCACTCTGTGGCCTTTCAGAAAAGCACTTTTTTCCACAGTCAGAGATTAAAGCTAGTGGTGCAATGAAATTTTCAGCTGAGTTGACATAATTTTCACAGATGATTAGTGCATCACAGATATTAAAGAAAGCACGACTTCAAACCCTGAACCTCTGTGAGTGTGTGACATACTATACTGACTCATGTTCAGAAGAGGCAAGATAAAAGTAGAAAGGTGTTGCATGTATCCACCATGCATGCTCAGACTCACCACAGTGAAGAGCCAGGCCCTATTTTCAGTTAGTGTTTTAGTAATGAATTTACTCCTCATATGTAGGAGAAAGATGTACGGAAATGGAAAGAAGAGTTATTGGATCAGAGACGCCGGATGATGGAGGAGAAATTACTGCACGCAGAATTTAAACGTGAAGTGCAGCTACAAGCGATTGTGAAGAAAGCACAGGAGGAAGAAGCTAAGGTAAGTTGTTTTCTTTTAAAGGGGAACTCTGCAAAGAGTTTCATGCTTGTGTATGTTTTGTGCTTTGGAGTGCTTATGAGGAGGTTGTGAAGGATGGTGCAACTGCAGTACGACCACGTCAACCGTGAAGTGGATAAATGCCAATTTCTAAAAGGGATAATTCGTCTCTAAAATGAATTCTAAATGAATTAGCTGTTCTGGGACATCATGATGGGTTGGACTGGAAGAAGAAATGAGTTGAAGAGCTGATAGTTGTCTTGCTGCTTTAGTTCCTCACAAAGCATGGCAGCATTTTTGGTGAGAACTAGTGCTTTTGGAAGAAGTGGAATATCTAATTTTCAGTTCTCTTGATTTCTGGCTCATAGAAGAAGTGGGGAGAGCTCCTTGCCTTTCTCCCATGTTAAATGTCTTCTCTAGATCCAGCATTCTGTCCCCTTAAACCAGGGTTCTGTTGCTGTGATACATACCACTAAAATTGTTGAAAAGTTGAAAATAAAGAGAAGCCTACAGCGGGCACATGGAAGTTACTCCAAAATAAGTGTTTTGTTGGTGTTCTTCTGGTTTAAATGCCTAACTCTTAAGACAAGCTGTATGTGAATGCTTTTGGGTTTGCATTATTCATAGTACTGTGATAAGCCTTGTGGTGATTAAACCCCAGCCAGCAATTAAACCCCGCAGAGCCACTAGCTCACTCCCTTCAAGGCGGAATGTGGGAGAGAATCAATAATGCAGAAGTGAAAACACTCATGGGTTGGGCTAAAGACAGCTTAATAATTGGAAATAAATTGTAATGAAAAGGAAACTAAAGAAGAGGGGGAAATAAAACCCATGTAAAGATACATGTGTCTCCTTAAAACTGAAATGCTGCATTGTATAGTCAGCCTGTATCCCAGCTGTGATCAATGCTGCTGTTCACCCATATCGTTTAAGATAAGCACAACAAAACTGATTGAGCTTTTTCACTTAGTTGCTGTTTCTGTCTCTTGGAGAGAAATGATTTCTAGATTACCTAATTCAGTTTCACGTACCTTCATTATTATTTCATCACACCGGTGTGACTTCTGTAATCACATCAACTAAATCACACTCACCATAATTCCCTAGCTGAGCAGATGCTTCCAGTATTGTGTGTATTTAAACATGTAGGATCATCTGTCTCCTGAGGTTCTTGAGTTCTGGAATAAAGGTTAATTGGGCCAGAAGCCTGGAGAGAAGTATCTGATGAATGGTGTCGCTGAAGGCCATGGTAACTGTTGCTGCCCAATTGGTTGTCTAAATTCCCACAGCTTGCTTGTTTACTGAACTGTGAAATCCATTCTGTAAGTGGATTCTAGTCAGTAAACAAAGCAACAAAAACATCCTGTCACCCTTGATGTGATCTGTTGTCTGTCCACATACCTGCTCTTCACTCACTTCTGTTGTGGATTCAGAGCAGGAACTTAGCATACAGCAGAAGAATTTCTAGTTCTACCACAGGTTTGAGTATGGTTTACAGCTGATAATTTTTTATGATTTTCCTCAATAACTGTCATGCCAAAAAATGTTATTAAATCAAATAAGAGTTGGGTTTTTCCTATACACCTAAATTTGTTAAGCGAGCATTTGCATATCAAATCCCAAAGTTGTCAAGAGTTTCATTCAGCAGCCTTGTAGTGAGGACAAAATATTGATTACCTTGATGAGCCTAAGTAGTAAAGAAGCATTTTCTTGGATGTTTTTATACACATTAAAGTCCTTTTGTTGTAGACTTCTCATATTATGTTCTTCTTTTATTCTTGCATATCGCACTGTCTTGTGGTTGAAAAAAAATAATATGCATGTTGGTCAAATAGACTGTACTGATAAGAAATATTAATACAGTCTGCTTTTTTTTTCTTATTCATAGTATTTATAGTTTAATTTTTTTATTCAGTAAGTACCCATATACTTAAAGTTGTATGAAGAGACCTGTTGGATTCTACTAGCACTTAATGTATTTTAGTGATTTATCCAGCTGGGGCTTGGGATTCCATGTTTTGTCCATGAAAGAATAGGCTAATGCAGCCTCCATTGCTGAGAAGAATGAAATTTCTCCTAGTATTTACCAACAGTTCCTTGTTTTTCTGATACAACTCATCTTCTTTCTTTTCTATTTCATGGGCTATCCTGTTTAAAAACAAAACCCAAACAAACAAAAAATCATCACACCCCCAAAAAACAACAAAAAACCCAACAAAACCCCAAAGTCTCATTCTCAACTGGTAGTTTCCCACCCATCATGGGGAAATGTCCCACCAGTTTATTTATCAGAGGGATAATTAACAAACAGATGGGATTCCCTAAGAATGAAACTGAGTTGAACTTCTCAGACCTTGCCTTACGCTGCCTGGTGCTTTGCAGGTGAATGAGATTGCATTCATAAACACCTTAGAAGCGCAGAACAAACGTCACGATGTGTTGAATAAACTGAAGGAATATGAGCAGCGCCTGAATGAACTGCAAGAAGAACGTCAACGGAGGCAAGAGGAAAAGCAAGCACGTGATGAAGCAGTTCAGGTATAACATATCTCTACTTGCAGGGGGGCAATGAATTGAGTTTTGGTTTTCATTTTGGCTACGCAGTTTTTATTCCTTTCTGTCTTACCTCCTTCGTACAACTTTGAAAAGCTATACTTTAGTATGGTTCTCCTTTACAATGGCTCAGCGTTAAGAGGGAGAAAGGTAAGTCTGCAAGCCTCTCTAGCAGAAGCATTGCAGATACTGGGTAGGTGATTCATGTCTGTCTTAAGGTTTTTTAAAAAAACATTTTTTGCTCCATCATAAGAAGGTCCTTATGTTTAGGTGGTGCTTACAAATTTGGGAGAGGAAGCAGAAAAACTGCTTTTTGTATGACTGCTGTCATCATTACAATGCTTCTTACAGGATCAGTGAAAACCACAATGCAAATGTGCTTGTGTTCCTGGAATCCTGATTTGGGTTGGTTTCTTTGCTTGCTTAGTTTGTCTTTTTTGATACAGGACTCCAGTACTAAATTTTCTCTCTCATGCACCCGCACTGTTCTGTGTTAGAATCTAAAACATGCGTTATTTTTGCATTTGTTGGGAATAGAAGTATAGCCATTCTGCAGAAAGGTTTACAATCCCATGTATTTCTTAATTAGCTACTTAATTGGTCAGAAAAAAGTAAAAATTGAGTAGTGAATATATTCAGTGATAGCTGAATGATGAATATAACATCCCATTTCAGAATCATCATTTAAACATTTAATATTCCATGGGTACATATGTTACTTCTGTGCCACCTGTATCCTGTGGGTTGTTTAAATGTTTTTAAATACTCATATTAAAAAACTAGTTCTACAGGCTTTTACAGTGGACAGGCTTTTTCAGGATATCTATATTTTCAGCAAAATATATGGCCAACTAATATGTAGCTTGGTTCATACAACTGTGCTTTCAATGTATGTTCAAGCTTCTGAATTTACTCATTTACATGTTATTTAACTAATAAAAATGCAGTTCTTAGTCCCATCATGAAATGAAGATAAAATTCTATAAGCAGATCATAGAATCATAGAATGGCGTGAGTTGGAAGGGACCCCAAGGATCATAGAGTTCCAACCCCCCTGCCACAGGCAGGGACACCAACTTCCAGGCCTGGAGCTACTCAAGGCTCCCCAGGGTCCCATCCAACCTGGCCTTGAACACCTCCAGGGATGGGGCATCCACCCCCTCTCTGGGCAGCCTGTTCCAGCACCTCACCACTCTCTGTAAAATCCTTCCCCCTAATATCCAATTTAAACTTTCCTTCCTTTAGCTTTAATCTATCCCCCTTGTCTTGCCATTGTCTACCCTTTTAAAAAGTTGATTCCCCTCCTGTTTCTCTGCTCCCTTCAGGTACTGGAAGGCTGTGGTGAGGTCCCCCCACAGCCTTCTCTTCTCCAGGCTTGAATAAGCCCAGCTCCCCTAGCCTCTCTTCGTATACGAGGTGCTCCAGCCCTATAATCATCTTCGTGGCTCCTCTGAACCCTCTTCAGTTTCTATTCATTCCTTCCATGTTTTTTTTTTTCCCCTAAAAGCAAAGTTAAAATTTACTTTCTTATCACTAGGAGCGTAAAAGAGCCCTGGAAGCAGAGCGGCAAGCCCGAGTCGAGGAGCTGCTGATGAAGAGGAAGGAACAAGAAGCGCGGATTGAACAGCAGAGGCAAGAGAAGGAAAAAGCACGAGAAGATGCTGCGCGGGAGAGGGCCAGGTAACTTGGCAATGATTCCATTCCTTCTCTGCCCAGCATCGTTACCTTTCCAGCAAGCCACAGGTTCTCAGTAACAGCAGCACCTTCTTAGCTCTTCAGGCATAGTGTTTTACAAAGTAACATTAATAAATATCCTTGATGAACAGTGTGCAAGAGAAATCAGGTGAGTAATCATAAATACTTTCATAGGTGTTTGTATTCCTTTGATACGTTCATGATATAACATGTGAGGCTGTATTTTACTATATTAATCTTAGTTTTATTACTAGCAAGACCTTTTATAATTTGCCTTTTTCACGTTTTAGTTTAGTTTTCAAAGGAAGCAAGATTAATATCCCCATGTTCCCCGTTTTCTTCTGTTCACCAGTAACTTTTGCATTTACTGGCATCAATTTGAGTTTGCCTCTTAGTAGGCACCAGAGATTGCATTTGTGAAGCACAAAGACGGGAAATTGGGCTTCATTAATTCTCTTGGCTTTGAACCACTTCATTTATGGTTTTGCCCATAATCAAAAGTTCATAAAGGCGTTTTCATGTGGGCTCTTTGTCTGTTGAGCCAAACAGAAAGTGCAGAGGAAAAAGATGTTGGGTGGCCTTGTGGGCCAATCCTGGATGTATTTAAAAAGCAGGTAGAAAACGTGCTCAGGGATGTGGTTTAGTGGAGGACAGGTACGACTGGACTCGATCTCCAAGGTCTTTTTCAACCTTGTGATTCTGTAAATGCTTTACTTTCAAGGCTGATTTAGGAAAACTGCTTTCTACTTAGAGTTCAACTAGCCAAATACTGTTTGTGTTCACCTCCTGTTAGTCTCTCTTTCTGTACAGTTCCACTGCCACAAGCATTCCCTAAGACCTAAACAGACTATGGCAGGAAGTGTTTGCTAATAATTCCTTAAACATTTTCACTGTCACTGCTTGTTTTCTGCAAAGCTGTCATGAAGAGGTGTTTTTCTTAAGATACTCGGAAATGTATCTATCACCTTCATTCATCTTCCAAATTTGTGAGCAGTTCTAGTTTGACATCCTAAAAAGCTTCAACTTCCAACTGGCTGAGATCTCATGAATCGTGGATAAGATCCATGGCCTTGCCTGGGACTGTGTGGACCTTCACTCAATATATTGAGCCAATGTCACAGTGAGATAGAGGTTGTTGGACAGCATCCTCTTGAGGAAGGTTAGTTCTAACAGGAAGAATTCTGTTTATACGCGTTTGGGAAGACAGAGACACTGTGTTTGTAAAGCTTCCACATCCTTCTGAAACTTGAGGAGGCCCTCACAGTAAGCAAGTGTGAGGGAATTTGCCTGTTGATGTTTGCCTTCTGATGCCCTCTATGGTTAGAGTCTGTCGGAAGGCTCAGGGCATGCAATTCTATGCTCTTTTTATTTAATCAAGTCTAAAGCCACCTTTTTCCTTTGTTGCACACCTCCTGTTTCATTGTGATATGTGAAGAACCATAGTTTCCACCTACCTTCTGTTGGTACTGTGTTTCAGCAGATTTTCCTCTATGTTTGCACTGGGTTTTCAAGTGCTTTGTGTTGATACTGCGGTACCGTGCTTGGCGTTTGGTTTTCTGTGCCAGCTGCTGATTATAGAACAGAGACTTTTTTCCTTGATAATTTTGGGAAAGAGTTTTGTCACAGTGGCCTCAGAGTCACTGCATCTCCTTAGTAACAGTCCTCAGGTTTCTGTCTGACACAGTAAAGTTAGAGTGGGCTTCAAAGTGTCCTGGTTTAGAAGTTAAGGGCGAGATGAGCTTGGCAGGAAGCTGGCTGTGCCGTCCCTTCCCATCCTGGGCTTCGGCATGTTTTGGGGGAACCTCAGGGGTATCGTTTGGTGTTTTGTTTTGTTGGGGTTTTTTTCCACACTGCTAGGATTTGACTCTTATCCTGAAGATTTAATACTTGCTGGAATGAGTAATTTTTGGAGTATCTGCTTAAAGTTTCTTCAGTATAAGCTTTACCATGCGCATCTGGTGGTGATTAAAGCATCTGTATGAAAGGAACAGTGTACTTAAAACTGACTTTAAAAGCCCCTCTGCCCTTATGGTACATTAACTTGATTCCAGTAAGGTTTTAGATGCAATTTCAGAGTATTTTATATTCCAGAGAGTTGAAATCTGTAATATGGAAAATTTTGTTCTTGTCAATAGAAATCATAAAACTGTATAATGTAACCTAATAATGTAAAAAGCATGCTTTTAGGAGGGCTTCTGCAGGAGCAGGGCTGATGTTCTGCAAATTGAAACTTTAGAATTTTGTTTCGAATGTTATTAATCCAAAGTATGCAGTGATAGTCATTTGTCATAGTTTGTAGGATTAAACAAATATTTAAAAACGTAAGCTGAAAGAAATAGCTAAAATCAGCTTTGGGCTTGGGTCACGTGTGTGCTGTGATTTGTTTCAGCTCGTGGTGCGAGTCCTGAGCTCTTTCAAACAAAAACAGAGACTGTGGTTCAGTCTTTCTTTATATACCCCATGGGAGATAGCACATAAAATACCTAATGCTTCCCATCTATCATCTCTTCCTCACCCCCCTCCGCACCCATGGTGGTTGGAAGGGAACACATAGACTTTCTGAAAGAACAATTGTGTGTGGTGGTTACCGTTACGCTTGCTTCCTCCCCCGTCATCTTTACTATCTGCTTTTATAAGTTCTGTGGGGTTTTTGTTTTGGAATGTTGCTTTATCTGAGCTTTCTACTTTTACTGGAATAACTTTGGGTGGGTTTTTTTGAGTTTTCTGTTTAAAAAAAAGCAAACCAACAAACCCTAACAGAAACCAAACAAAACAAAGCCCACTGCAGCTGAGGTAATGTTCTTTGTATTGTCAGATGATGGCTAATGTCTTTGACTTCTTCATTGCTTGGTTTTGCTCAAAGCTTTTGATACTTCATTTGGCCCTTCACAGCTGCCAGACTCACAGAAGTGTTTTCTCCCATCCCTATTGTTTTTGTTCTTCCTCTTTAAGGTTTGATGTATGGCTAACTGACCACTAGTAAGTTGTTCCCAGTGAAACTCTTATCTGCTTGATGCTTGTTGTAACAGATGAAGTTACACCTCTTGTTCTTTTCTCAGGTGGACAAACAATAAATCGTAACCTCCTCAATAGGGTGGTGCTTAGGGAGGTCACAGGCTCTTAGTGATGTATGCATGCATTGGCACAGTGCTGTGGAGGGGAAGGGAAGTTGCTGCAAGTGAAGAGGTCAACTTTAGTTTGAGGCATGATGCAGTTTTTGGAAGAGGGATGTAGGGCAGTCAGGTTGAGTGAGCAAAGCAGGTCCTGGCTGCAGTTCTGCACAGAAGGTAGCAGAAAGATAAATTCCTAATCTACTGTCCTTTGGTATCTTGAACATACAGAACTGCAGCGTTCTACAGCATTGGTTTCTCACTCATAGCTTTGTTGTCTGATGTTGGTCAGAGTCTTACGTAAGAGTTTACATATTGAGCACCATTTCTCTAAAACACACTGTCCCTCATTGCTGGAAGTTTTGTCTTTGATTGGCAATTGTATGCCTGCCCTTTGGTTCACCAATACTAGCTGATGGTGGCAGGATAGCACATTCATTGCTCTTTTGCAACTTCACATTGACTAGTGCAGCTCTGGTTTGGCCTGAGGTATGATCCAGGTTCTGCTACAAAGGTTCAAGTGTCTGTCTTTATTAAATGATCCCAATTAAAACTTCTGTAAACTAAGTTGCTTTCCGTTGTTTTTCTTTTCTACTGAGCCATTTTCAGCTTCAATTTTTGGGGTGCTTGTTCTCCCTCTCAAACATAAATCAGTCAATATCATGCACGGTTTGCAGGATCACAAGTTTTGCTGATATTTGTTATCTCTTGGTTAGAGATCGAGAAGAGAGATTGGCAGCTCTTACTGCAGCTCAACAAGAAGCCATGGAAGAGCTACAGAAGAAGATCCAACTGAAGGTATAAAAGGTTACTTGAATTAAAATAGACATCAGCAGTGCAGAAGTTCTGTGAAGTTATTTTCTGTAAGTTTTCTTCAGTGAAGGTGGCACAGTACGCTGTATGGTGTCCTGAATGGCACAACTTTACAGGGATTTTAATTTTTAGAGTGCTGCATTAAGAAGAGGACCTTGCTGTATACCATACACTTTGGAAGGAATAGGGCTGGATTGGATATTATTAATTTCAAAGCTTTGGGCATCACAACAAGTAAACTTGTGCTTTCCAAGAGGCGTTGATGTAATTTTGAATTAAATCACGAGGAAAGTCACTGTGTAAAAACTCTTACACTGTTTGGTGAAGACAGTTTGGTGAAGACAGTTCACCAAACAGTCACATGAGGTGCTACCTAAAGATATTGCAACTGATGCCATCATGTGGCATGCCATTTGTTTCCTGAAGGGCTCCAGTTATTTCATAAAGTAGGCACAAGGATTGAGCCCCTGGTAGTTCACCTGTTCAGCTGAAATGACTGTCCAGTGGACAACCAAGGTGTCAGAGGTTTTTATGAAACATCCACTCAATTTTCCATCAATATCCACTCATATCCAACAGTTATCAAGAGTTGTTAAGACTTCTAAAATGATTTTTAAGGTTCTGCAGTGGAACTGTGTTTTAAAGTTTGAATAATTAGGTAATTTTTAAAATTCTAGGATGGCTTATGTATAAATGCAAGCAATTTTTCATTTCAGTGTTAGCCTTTTCTCTGATCCCAGTCTGAAGGCATCGTACCTATGTTTACTTTTACTGTGAAATGCAGCTTTGTTATTACATACTCCAGCCTCTGATTTTAAGTAATAGTTAAGAGTTTCTTCCATTCTCATGAGGGTTGGGTATGAAAACCTTCTGAAAGAATCCAGTGAGCTGTGCCTAATATTGCAGATAAATAACAAGATATTTCTTTTAATTTGTATGTTGTGACTTCATATCTGCCAATGAAAACCACACTCTTACGTATCTGTTGAATTGAAAGTTGAACTTGTATTTTGTTCCAGTGTTTTATTAAGAGCAAAACCAGAACTGAGTTGTTAAATGTAACAATAAGTTTTATAGAAGGTTTTGCAACAGATTATTAATTACTAATCACCTGTAAACCAAAAATAATGCTGATTGATTTTTTTTTCAATCACAACATTTAAAATGTCTGTGGTGTGTATGACTTCTTATGCCTTCAAGAAATAAAAAAAATGGTCTAAATTTAAGAGAAATGCATCCTAACTGTACAGTACTTGGTCATTCCCACTGTTTCTGTGCACATTTGAATTCCATTGACTGTAACTCAATGTGATTTTTTTCCTTTGTTGCTGTGATGAATTCCCGTTCAGCATGATGAAAGTATCAGACGGCACATGGAACAAATTGAACAAAGGAAAGAGAAAGCTGCGGAATTGAGTAGTGGAAGACACGCTAACACGGACTACGCGCCAAAACTCACCCCCTACGAACGGAAGAAACAGTGCTCGTTGTGCAATGTCATGGTAAGTTGGCTAGAGGGAATACAGCCAGAATTACAAGGCCAACCTGAGCCATGAAGCTACAGCTTTGTTCACAGCTGAGACTCTGCCCCTGCTCTGCTTTTGTAAAGTCCACCTTACTTTTTAGTTTCCTCTCTCTGTACATCAGGTGGCTTAGGGAAGATCCGAAAGACCTGTGGAGATGTAGGATGTGTGGAGAGTGGGCAGTACTCAGTTGTTTGCTGCCATTTCTAAGAGAAGCAAGAAGTAGGGAGCATCAAGTGAAGGTAGTTAAAAGCCAAGAATGTGGGTGGCTCTTTGCGTAGCAGGTAGCTGGGCTGTGAACACCTTGTTACTGGAATTGAATGTGAGTTCTGGGGATGATTGGATAAACTGCGTTGGATTGAAATTCACTGAAGGCAGCCAGATACAGAGAAACCTCATCAAGCTTGAGAAATTCTAGAACTGAGGTTGGTTGGAGGCTTAAAAGTATTGAAGGGGAGACTCTGCTTTGTCTCTTCCTTTGGTGTTGTATTTTTTGGGTCACTGTTGGAAGCCGTATGCTTTGTTGGGGAGACCTCTGATCTCAACAGGATATCTCTTCTTGTGTCTGCCATTCTGTATGTCCCAGGAATGGCGGAGCAGAAGAAGCTGTGCAGTCACTGAGCAGAAAGCAGGGTGGAGTCTCCTTCACTGGAGATATTCAAGACTCGCCTGGACGCCTATATGAGTGATATGTCCTAGGGAGCTGCTTTGGCAGGGGGGTTGGACCCGATGATCTCTCGAGGTCCCTTCCAACCCCTACAATTCTATGATTCTATGATCTGTGCTTCTCTAAATTGTTTACAGTAATACATATTACTGAATAAAGCCTTAAATCCTGCTGAGCGTTACTTCTCGTTAATTGCTGCCTTTAACTGGATTGCACGGAGTCACCTGAGGCCGTGCTGGAACAGAACCTGAGGCTCAGCAGACTGGAGTCTTGTGTATTCACTGGTCGTGCGGTTCAGAATGGAAGTCCAAAATACAAAGTTAGGTTGAAGTCAAAATGGGTGAGAAGCCAAGATTATTTTTTTTAATTGCTTATTATAATTCTGACTAGTGAATCATTATGTAATTTACTGTCAAGTCCTGCATAAAAGATGTTAATGTAAATCAGGTTGAGGAACGAAGTACCGTGCTTGAAATTATAAGCATACTGCTGACAGAATGGCCTATGTTATATTTAAAATACTGTTATTTATAGATTATAGAATTACTGCAGAGAAAAATTACTCTTAAGACATTGTCATTACAGATTTCATCAGAAGTGTACCTCTTCAGCCACATTAAAGGCAAGAAACACCAGCAGGCTGTGAGGGAGAACAGTAGTATACAAGGACGAGAGCTTTCAGATGAAGAAGTGGTAAGTTCTGTAATGTTTTTTCTAGATTACTTCTAGTTTCAAATGCCTAAGAAGGTCTTGAAAGTTCTTATGAAGGCATTGAAAAAGGTGATTTGGGTTAGCAAAGGAAGAACGGTGCCTTCTTGAATGTGGACTACCAAAGAAACAGCGGGTTCAAATACTTCATGCAATTCCCATTCGAATTAGATTGCGTCTAAAATGTGACTAATTGCTTTTCTGTTAATCCAAAGGTGGTTTTCATTGCAGTATGTTTATTTTTTTCATCATAAAAATCTGATGCACTGCAGGGGTCTGCATTTTGCTTTACTTGAAGTCCTTTTTCAGTTACCAGATATGCTGTTCTATGCAGTAATCAAAACTGTAGTGCTAAATGACTCGAAAATGTGCGATTGGAAACACTTCACAAGTATTAGCTTTGCTAGAAAGAAGAAATACTTTTTCAGTGGCTTCTTCAGAAGAATTGGCACTTAGGGTGATTTTTAGGAAGCACTGAGGACACTTTATACTAAATCGGAACAATGCTGGTTTGAAGAAAAGATTTCTGATGGTGGTTGGGTTTCATTTCTCCCTGCTGCTGCCTGGAACAAACTCCAGCAATAAGTCAAGGCCTTTTTGATGAGGCAAATTATAATGGTCAGACTTTGACTTCTGTCTTAGGTAAAACCTTTGAATTCCCATGGATTGTACCTGTTGGGTGTTTGGAAGAAATACTGTAGGAACCAGTTCTCCAGGGCTGATTCCAATGTGACTGCATTGTGTTTGGAAATCTGTTTCCAGCCAAGGCGATTTAAGTGAGACTGCTCAGTACTCAGAGTTTTTAGCTATCTTTTTCTGTCCTTGGCAGAGTTTTTTGCTATTTTTAATTGTTGAAATCTCCTCTCTCTTTACAGCTTCTTAACATCCAGTAGTAGCTTCTTTTCCCTTTAAAAAAACCTATGGAGAGTTCAGGGTCTCGTGTACTGTAAACAACAGAGGTGGTTATCTCTGGGAAAAGGGAAAAATACAATCAGAGAGGTACAGTAGTCTGGAGGAATCAATTCTTGCTGAGTTTGCCTATCCCTTCCTAACTCTGAAAGTATGTAAACTCTCTTTTCAGTTTCTTTTCCCTTCTCTTAAAGTGTGGTGTGGATTGAGATTTGGTTTTAGATGCCAGATTTACCTAATTGGATGTATGGGAGAAGGCTTCACACTGCATCCCTTCTCCTGGAAATAGGAGCTGTGAGATTTCCCAGAATCTTTCATGGTGACCACACGCTGAAGCGTGGCCAATCTGTAGTGTGGGCATTAGCTCTGTCTAGCCTTTGCTTGCGTCTGTGTCACTGCTGGTTCTCTCTGGGCAGGTGTCTTAAGCAAATGTGGAGGGAACAGTCAACTAGTTTTTCTCTTGCCTCAGTGTTACACGCTACTCACAACATCCAATTTAATAGTTTGACAGTTCCAGCTTCCAGAAGAGGGGATCTCCTGTGTTGTTGCTCAGCTGTATTTGTACTCAGCTGCGTTTAAAATTCCACTAAAGGGCACAGATATCTTCATTTTGGGTTAGATTTGTGTGGTGTCTGACATAAGAGGCTTAAACCCAGTGCCCTCCAGTGAGACATTTCAATGTGAACTGAAGAAGGTAAAACACGTAGGGTTCCTTGCAAACCTCCGTAGTGTGGCAGCAAAAGGAGAGAATGGTTTTAGCTCGGCGAACAGCTTGGTGATTACAATGGCAGATTTAAACAGCCTTAATCAAAACAGTGGCTGGCAGTTGGCATGCTGGTAACATCTGGATACTTCTGTTATTAAATATTTAGTATGTTATTTAGGGCTGTATTTTAATTACTCCAAGTATACAATTCTTAATCTACATATTGTAATCCGAAGTTTCCTTGCACTAAGGGGGTCTCTATTTTGGAGGGTTTTTTTCAGTAATAAGATATATGTGCTAGAAATATGGTCACTGTAAAGTAGAAAAGCAATTTTATTTCTCTTAGTGCTCCTTTGTGTATCTCTTGATTCAGCACCCATAGTTAATGCCAAACTTTGCCTCCTTGCAACGAAGCGCTTGGTAACTTGGAGTTTTGAAATATTTGAGAAAAAAATTCCCAAATATTACACAGAAGTGAATTTTATTCCAGAGAAATGTTATAATACTCATAGTTACTTATTCATCACTGTTTCAGGTTTTATAGTCGGCGAAGGTGTCTGTAGTGAGAACACACTTGTACTACTTAAAGTTATTGCTTGTCATCTGTGATGTCTTCAGATTATATACGCCTTGCCCGTGACCCTTCTTCTTTGACATAAAAGATTTTTATTTATATCACCTTTGACCTAATAAAATTTCACCTTTAACCTTATGCACTTGACACCTCAGATAACTTACTCTTGCTCTTTGACTCATTTTGTGTTAAGCCTGTTAAGTAGAATAGGTAGCTGCCTAGAAAGAAAGCTTGTTTTCAATTGTAATCTGACCGTAGAATTATTGTTACTTGCAAAATCACTGAAAGACTTGAGATATATTTCTTTTGACTGCTTTGCTATCACAGAAGGTAAGATTGAAGTATCTCCCCAAGACTTTGGGAATGGATTTACGTCAGTGACTATATGATAAGTCTTTATACAGTAAGGATTTTTGTTGGCAGATTTGACTGTAAGCAGAAAGTTGGAAGCTGTACTGGAGGATCACTGACAGTAATTTCTCTGGACTGGGTGCATACTAAAAATTGCTCTTGCCAGTTAGAAAAAGAAACTCTTCCATTCAAGACTTTTCCTTTCGCTATAGCATCTCTAGGTTCTGTCATTTCACAAACATCTCCCCAGGTAAAAGGAGACTTGATGTTGGAGGAGTTTTCCATTGCTCCGGAATTAAGCATATTGTGCAGGAGCCAACAGCTACTGTTAGGTCATCAATAAGATGAACTCACTTGTAGATACAAAATATTTGGGGAAACTCACAAAGAAGATATCTTTGTTATGAATGGAGATCCCCAAAATGAAAAAGCATGAACTTATTTTTAAGACTGTATGAAAGCTTTGGTTCATCTCAGCTTTTTGGGTTTTCTTTATTTGGGGCTTATTTGAGACTAATAAGTCTCCAGCTGAAAAGGATGTAGATTTTTATTAATTTTGAAACAGTGGTTATCTTGTGAAAGCAAATTAAGTTATATTCACATCTTTTACTTCCTTCTTCGCTTTTCTTTTGCCCGGTCTCTTATAAATACATGGATTTGTGTAGATGGCAAAACTCTTTCAGTAGGCAGGCTTCAGGCTTCTCTATTTTTGAAACTCACAATGCTATCACAGTGCTGCATCATTTCACCATCATCTTTGGTGCAGTAACAATGGTCTGTCAACATTTTCTCCCTCTGCTTTAACGTGTGTTGTCTTCACCAAACTTAGAGCTTGACCTTCTTTTTACAGTGCTGTTCCTGTTCTCTCTCTCTTAATATTCATGTTACTTCCCATTCAGGAAAAGATACAAACAGCACGTGCAGTTTGGTTTCATTAACTCCTCTGGATTTGGTTTGAAGATATAACTGAGTTGCTTATTCAAAGCCTGTGTGACACAAAGGGCTTTTGCCACCAAGGCCATCGCTTGAAAAGGTGCCTACTGAAAGCCATAGGAGACCGTTTGGTGACTTCAGTACACTGAGGAGTCTCTGCAAGGGCCTTGTAGGCTTCTGCTCTCCCCAGCCCCGATGACTTCCCACTTTTTAAATTAATTTTTATGTCCCTCTGCTTCCCCTCGCTCTATTTTCTGCCGTTCCTGTGTCTTCTAGCTTGCTTTGAAAAATACACATAGCATGGTAATCCTTAGAGCTTCCTTCTTGGAACCATCATCCTGTCTCGTGTCTGCATCCCCTGGCATTAAAATACCATGGCTTAAAGGCAGCACTCAAGCATGAGCCGTGTAACTCCATGCAGTCTGTGGGTGTTTCTAATAACTGAAAGGTAATTCTAAAAAGCAGGCAAAGTAGGTAACCTGGCAGGGGTTTGGTTAATTTATTTAAGATGCATGCTAGAATTTTATGTATCCCAAAGCAGGACGGAGGAATATTAATCCATGAAAAATGTGCTTTTTTATCAGGGGAGAAACCTGACTCTATTGCCGTGATATAAATGAAACAAAGAACTTCTTAGAGGTATATTTAGATCAAACGAAAATATAATCCTGTGATGGAGCAGAGAGATTGTTGTCATCTGAAGCTGGACAGTGTTAAAACGTGAGGATTTATAGGAAGGCATGGCTGGTTGAGCCCACCCACACTCCTTAAAAAACCCGAGGTGGGCTGTAGTGTGGGTTGTCGAGTTGGCCGGGGTTGTGGTGCAAGCGTTTCCTGGCATAGGTCCTCCTGGATTGGAGTGGGCTCTGATTTACAGCGTGCCTGCGTGTGCTGGCAGGTTCCCCTGGTACAGACGCTGCTATGCTGGCAGGGTTGTGCTTTGGCCAGGATGTGGTGAGAGCCTGCCTGTGAGGCGGCAGGGTGCTGGGTGCTGCCGCAAGCACCAGTCAGCCACGCTAGCGTTAGAGCTGGGATAGCACACAAGCAAAACTGATGTTCATAGGGAGTTCAGCTTTCTGCATGCTTTTTGGGGTGAGGGGTTGGTTTTCTTTAAGAAACCGAGCTGTTCCTCTCCAAGTTGTGTGCTGCTTCCATTGTTTCTTACTGAGGAAGTTACTAAGGGAAAGAGGTGTGGGAAGGTTTTCGTGCCTGACCTTTCCTCTTTGCTTCTGTATTTCAGGAGCTTTCTTGTCTAGAGACATGGTGATGGTTTTTATTTAATGTGTTTTCATTAACATTAATTTATATCTATAATAGTTGGGTTATTGCTTCTTCCTTAGCAGTATTGGGAAAAAAGGGGTTTGTTTTCCTTTCTGAATCAGACTGTTCCCAGGTTCTTTTATTTAAACAAAGAATACTGTCCTGGGCACTGCTTTTGTAACCCAGCTAGAAGATATGATTAAGCAAAACGGAAAAGGCTAACACTAAAGATGAACTTGTGTCTAGTAGAGGAATCTGGGGTATTTGTACCCATGGGTATGTGACCTTGTAAAATCATTGTGCAAGAATATTTTTTTCCTCTTGAACATTACCGACGTTACCTATCTATATACTGTGTTGCCAAGTGATTTTCACTCCAAAGTACAGAAGGTCCATAGGATTCAGTTTTAAGTCCTTGTGTTTGATTATTCAAGGTTCTGGATTAAAGCTTCCATGCGGGTCTGATTTTTTTCGACTATGAGCCCTGTGTGCCTACGGTCTGCAGCCTTGCTCTGACTTCTCTTTGTGCTTCAGTCTCTCTCAAACATCTGTTACCATCTGAGGGACCAGCTATGACCGTTGCAATACAGGGAGGTGATCCTCAGTCATCTCTGGTGCTAGACAATACATAAATAATTCCTGGGCATATGGTTGGGTCATATATTGAAAAATATTTTTTTATCACAAGTTACAGAATTTAGACTTCATTGTATTTTCTTTTTTCTTGGCACCTGACTATTTTTCCCAACAGTAGCCCATTTTTCTTCTCTGTTGCTCAGTGGAAGCAATCTATAAATCACCTAAAACCAAGAATTCCCCATCCCAATAAAGCCTCAGGTTCCAGTTAAGTTTGCTTTACTTGTTTTGGGGGTATTTATTGCAGGCTTTTTCTCTTGTTGCTGTTTTTCCCTGAAGAAGGGAGGATATTTTTCTAGCATGTTGCTAGAGGGATGGATGAGGCCAAGCATCTGTGGTCCATTTTTGGTTATGGATGTTTCATGTCAGTTGGATACCTGTGGTCCTTTCAGCTCAGGAACTCTGGCCTTGTAATTCTGCTGTGAGTACATTTGTCCTGGAAGAGGCTGTCATGAACAATCATGTAGTTATAAAGTTTAATCCGTGGTGCAGTTTGCGAAGGTCTCTTGGTGCTCTGTACATCAATTCTAGGGTGTTTTGTACTTTACCCAGCAATAGTTTCTTGCCTTTAATATACTAGGAAGTGGTGTTTTTCTTGGCAAAAACCTGTGTGTTTGATTGTTTATTGGGCATGTGACTTTAATCGTGATCAATCACTGCCAACAGCTGCACCCTTTCTCCTTCTGGCTTGGGCATCTTCAACATTCACAGCCGGTAGGACAAAGCCCTGCTAGCTAGGCTGACTGCACTCCCACTCCCCCTTCCTCTTCCTTGCCCTTGCAGCCAGCTGATAATGTCTGTGCCTTCCAGCTTTCTCTCCTGAGCTGCAGAGTGATGTTTTCTCTGTCCAGCATGCAGAACAAGCCGCTTTACTTTGCCATCTGTTCCCATGTTTTGGAGTGACAAGCGGGAAAGGGAATGATATTGCAAAGTCCCAAGAAATACTTCAACCCACTGTGTTAGGATATTATTTGCTGTTTGGCTCAGTGGCAGGCTGTCGTATCGTTGGATTTATGGGCAAGCAAGGTGACTAAAAGTGCGGTCAGCAGTAGCAGTGGTGTTTAGGTTGGATGTGCTATAAAGCTGTATTAGTCCCTCCTTTAAAAAAAATTCAGTTTTAATTAGCTTAAAGAAGTGAAGGGAAAACTATTTCTACTTTTGCAGTGAGGGGTCGATCTTCAGTTTTGGATGAATAATAAAGTTCTTTAATGCCCTGCACTCCTAAAGTACATTCTAGCATAGAGATGAGAATAATATTTGAATATCCATTACTTTATGACCTGCTTCTTCACCCAGTGTAGCATTTGTAATAACTCTTATTAGTGGTAATAGATGAATACCTTCCTTACCTTAAAGGTTCTCCATATTTTGGATCATCACTGGTGGAATTACAGCGGTATTTGATCACAAATATTTGATCTCTTCATTGTCAAGCATTAATTGTGTTTCAAGCTGTCATTGGTTATAACATTGAAAAATTGAGTTTTACATTTGATAGAACTTATAATCTGCCTCAGCATCTGTTTTCCATATTAAATATTGTCCTAGGCTATGAGATAAAAAATAAAACACTGAGGAGCTTTGTTGAAACGTAATAAAATCGTGCACAAATATTCCTGTGGTAACATGATTTAGAATCGAACCTTAAAAACCTCTTCAAAATTTGGCAAATACATCCCTTAGGTGATTAGATACAAATAAGAAACGGCTATTCCTGACGTCGGTAATAAATATCAAAAACGCTTTTTCAATTATTTTCTGCAGTTAGAGGGTATTGTTTATTTTGAAACAGGTAAAGGTGTTAATTCAGAAGATATACGTAGGCTTCAGAATAGTTACCTATTGATTTGCCAGAATACATTCCTGATGTACCTTATGCTTATACAAAAATACTCAGTTTGCTGCTTATTTTTATTAAAATGGTAAATGAATGGCACGTACCATATGATACAAGCTGCTACAAGTGTTTCTTTATAATCATCATCATGCTTATTATTTTAATGCTGATAGGAGAGGGCAAGTAAAAACAAGCGTTTGGAGGTTCTGGAGATCAGATTTAGATAAAGAGCTGGAGTCAGATGGTGTTCAAGTTCCGTTGGTCTGCAGAATTAGGTTGGAAAACTTGTGAGAATACCTTTTCTTTCCAAACTTGGGGATTCAAGGTTGGAAAGAATACAAAAATAATAAGAATAACTGGTCTTAGGTATTCTGGCACTTGTGCTTCTGTTCTGGCTAGAACCCAGAAATACAGAAATACAGAAAGGAATGAAAATCGCAAATAATATATATACACGCGCACACACACACACACACACACACACACGTGTGTGTGTGTGTATATATATATGTATATATATATAAAAACTTTTCAGATTCCAACAAAGTCACTTTGGCTCTGTATTTGGGGTGCAAGTCCAGTGGCCGGAAAGGTTTTCCCCCTGTGTGAAGTAGTTGATACATGATGTATGCTGTACAAAGTGGACTATACATTGGAAAGGCCAAGCCTTTGCCTGCCTGTTGCTAGCCAGTAGGGTTTCACTCCAGTGCTGCTCTGTGGTAGCCCAGGACTCTTCAGAACTTATGGAAAGCGGCAGAAAACACTTGATATACTAGGTGATGATCTTGGCCACTCCTGCCAGTGACTGACTGGCTTCGGACTGGAGGATTTCTCAGAGCTTTCCTTCCCTGGCTGTTAGCACTGTGCATTAGGAGGGATATTGCTCTTCATGAGAGCCAGCAAGGAGCAACGTGCACACAAGAGAAGAACAGAGCTTCTTAAGTTAGGGCTGCTCTACAGCAACAGATGCCAGGCTGTGATTTTTGTCTCAGCTTGAGCAGATACAGATGCTTCACTGCAGTATTGTCCCACCTATGCAATCTCGCCCCAGGCAGGAGTCATAAAAAGGCAACACTTGCTTAAACAGAAAGGAAAAGGAAATAAGTATTTGTGTTGTGCTCACCCCTCGATGTAGGATAAGGAAATTTTCTTAGGAAGAATTCTCTTTGGCATGCTTGACATCACAATTTAATAAAGCTACTATAAACATTTGCTGAATAGTGGAATGAATAGTGGCTTACATGTAATACAGAGAGCCAAAAGTGTCATAGCCAAAGAGATTGGGTAGGAAAATAATTTCGCAGTTGCCTTCAGGCTTGCTGAATACTTCCATACCCAGCACTTCATCTGTCAAGGTCAGGTACGTGGGGGCTCTTGCTGTAATCAGGACATTAAATGCGGTGAGCTAGTCAAGTGTATTGGTCTTATGAATGGGTATTGTATGAGGAGCGTGTCAAGTGGGAGCTTCATTCTCCAGGCGTTGTATTTTATGTGGATTACTGAGGTCCAGAATCCAGTTTAAGGTTTGGTTTTCCAAAGTGAAGTGGGCTGTACTCAATCCCAAATAATATTTCAGCATGTTGTAGTATTTACTATGCTTTTCATGGAAAAAAATTTGTAATTGTGTTTCTTCAGGAGTCTGAAAAATTTACTTGATTAAATTAGTTTTTATCTCCTTGCTGGTTAATGAAGTATTGAATCTCTTCCAGGAAATTTCTCTCAGTTGTTTTAAAAATTACTTCAGTGGGATGTAAAAGTGATTCGAGGTCTATCTGGCCGTGTCAGGTAACAGCATGTGCCTACACAGAATGCCACTGAAATATATTTACTAGGCTACTTTGATGTTTCATCAGCTGCATCCAGCTAGAGACAGGCTCGCTCTGAGAAGCAGGTACAGCATGCCTTGTGATTTTACAAAGTAACCTCTAGTTTCAGTGAATGCATGTAAATAACACTGGAGAGAAATACTGGGAGTGTTTCTACTCTGCTGCATCACCAAGCCATCACCATAGAAGGGATATATACAGCTGATCATACAGGAGAAATACATCAGCTTTCAGTTCTTATTTCCATATTTTGCAGCCGTGCATCACAGCCTGGCACAGACTAAGTGCTCTGCGTGGCACAGATTCTGCCAGCTTCGTGAAAGCTGATCCCCTATTTTGATCCCAGCTGTGCAACTTAGAGGATGAGCTATCAAGTATGAAAAATGATGGCAGAAATCTGATACAGGATGACCACTGTAGCTGGTTCTCTTGTAATCCTGAGATAAAATGTCTTCTGTTAGGACAAAGACAGCAAAGTTATTATACATAGGTCTTTAAAACAAAGCTTGAGAGAAATTGTGCAGCCAAAATTGGCATTGCTGGTGTAGAAACTGAACCAGCAGTGAACTTTTTTGGTAGGTGTGAATGCAGATCTTATTAATGGGAGCTTTCATTAGAAAGAGCCTTTACTTAATAATGCTTTGCATTTATAATAGACTAAATTCTCTAAAATAATCTGTTGGTTTGCTAATACCTGAGGGCTTGGGGTCAGAATGTGGTCAGCATAGTGCAGAATCAGGGGCCAGTAATGACCCTTCATCTTGCCATAAACCCAAATTCCGAATGCCTCTACGGAGGGGGTAAACTAGTCTCAGTAATTCTTACTGCTTTTAGCATTTACTTAAGTAAAAATTACAACAAAAAAGCAAAAGGCTCTCAGGAAGAAGTGAGTAGACAACCCAGTTACTCTGCATTATCCTTGTTATAAATAAATAACCCCAGAAGATGGACAGTTTAGTTATTGCTGAGAGGAGGACAAACTTTTCCTTTCCAAAGACAGAATGGCTTCGCTCACTTTCATACACTTAGAGCAGTTCCTTTTATGGTGTGTTAACCTGTCCTACTAGTAGTTGTGGGGGTAAGATTACTCTGGAATTTAATTATTTAAAGGATTGGCCACCACGGTTCTCCAGTGTGACTTGGCAGATTTAAAAACCTCTTTTTTTTCAGATAACTGGTAGGAACTTAATAAGGCACGGGAGTAAGTAATTTTTGCACTGCTCTGAAGCATAATGCACGAGCAGCAGCAGCTATCTTCAGATGACAGCTGTCATTCAATACCAAACTAATAGTTAGCCTTGTTTCACACCTGAATGGCGTAGGCCTGCCTGCTGTGATAATCCTGCACTTTGATCTGTGCCTTCAGAAGGTGGCTGTGTTTGTGACGTGAGGTATTATTACTGCAGTCTCAGCTTAACGAGCTGGGTGCCTGAAGTCTGATGTTAATCCGACCCGCCACCCGTGAAAGCTGAGAACTCTGAGAAACGTCGCTCAGGAAGGTGCTTGAGTTCCTGTGAACATAATGGTTTGTAGCCAACCCGTGTGCCCTCATGGGGCGAGAAACAATCATGCTTCTTGAGCCCTGTAGTGCTCTTCCAGTCATCCGCCAAAACACAGGTGAGATGAGCAAAAAGAGGCGGGTGTCTGCTAAGGGGATACAAGGCTTTGTCTTGAGAGCTCACCAGCGCTGCAGGAGGAGAGTGGGCTTGACGGCACCTGGATGGAGGTGTTCTGCCCCTTGGGTAAGGTGGTGTCCATTTCAAAGCACAGCATGAACTTCCTCTTGCTCTGCTGTCACTTTGAAGGATAGAACAAGTTGGTTGAAGATGGTATGATCCAACCAAGTTGCCTCATTGAACAAAGATACAGAACTGTGGTAATAGCCCTTGTTAGTTTTGTGTGTTACAAGTGCTTCATCCTGTGAGATATGAGGTAAACTAACAGTGTATTGCTGGCCTGGGTTGCGCTAGTTCACTTTGGAAAGTAGGTGTGTACATACTAAATCTCACTGCAGTAATAATTTGTTATTCTTGTGGGCAACCGAGCATCCACAGAATGGCCCTGGTTAAGTACCTGAAGCTCAGTGGCAGGAACAGTGTCATAGTCTGTCTAGGGAACTCCGCTTTTGTTAACACTGACAAACTCAAACCCATCAGCTTCCAGTGAATTTCCAGCCTGATGATTTCTGAGTTTTAAAAGAAAGCTTAAGGGCAGAGCTATTTTTAGGTGGGTGTTGAGGGATTCCTCTCTCTGAGAAGACAAAAATGAACTGGGGTTTTGTACCTGGCACTGGAATGGTTGATTTTCTGTGCTGCTGCAGACTGGTTGTAGGAACTAACTCATCATAAGTGTTTCGCTAGTCTGGTTCTGCTGAATCACGCCAAAAGGGAACAGCCCTTGGGGATATTGTAAACAGCTTCCTTACAAGCTCTTCTTGCTAAAATCAAACAGATAATATTGAGGGTAGGAGGGCAGGAAAGCTGTTAGAATGACCAGTACGAATGGATATGGCGCTAACGTGGTGTGAACAACTTGTACAATACGCTGAGGGGAAAACGTTGGGGTCTGTGGGCAGTTGTACAGGGCAGGCAGCGTAGCAGAGTTAAAGTCAGCGCTACTTGTAGAATCTGCTTTAGGTGATGATGCTTGATTTCTTATGTCTAATATTAATTCAGTGTTCATTTCGCATTCCTATGATTTAAGATAGAAATTTCAATTGCTATTTTGACCAAATATATATATTGCTCAGTTGTATCATGCTGCAGTGCTTTACAAAAAGCAAATGGTCTTTTTCCAGGAAATTTCGCAGAGATTTATTTTGTTTTCAACAGGCATAACATTTTCCTGAATCGATGAAAGAAAATATAGGTTGTTTTCTGGAAAATACCGCCTATAAATTTTTTAACACTTCACCTTTTACTTGGAGTTTGAAGGATACTTACAAAGAAAGCAAGGAATAACCACATCTGATTGTGACACTAATAATTTTCAAGGATAAATTATCCGTGAAGCAGCGGTGACCTTATACATTCATCGTGTGCTCGAGATTCTATAAGAACATAGCTGTGAGAGAATCCTCAGTATACTAAAAGTAGGGTAAATACATCCTAATAACTGGCATTAAACTAGTTGTTCATCATTAGGTGGAAAAAAGAGTAACTGGGTCTTGTATCCCAGTAGTCCAAGCAGCCGTAATACAGTGTGGAGATGTGGCTGCACTTGTTGCACCGAAGTGTTTGTAAGAGAGGGTTCAGTAGCGTGGGTGCATCTGTTAGTCTCTTGCTATCACAGAAGGATGTTGTAGGATCATGCAGACTATCAGTGTGATGTTTAGGGGGGTTTATTTGCATGCCTAATTTCTGGAAAGTCCACTGGTCTTTGGGATTGTTACAAGCACCTACATGGCCGTTTCCAAATAGCATAGGGCAGTCAAAGCCAAGAATAGCTCCATTGGTTATTCCTTTCTAAGTGATAAACACTAATTTTAAATGCAGACCTTGAACCACACAGGGGTAGTCCATACTTTCCCTGAAAGTACTTCTGAGGAAAGTGGAAATTTTTGGTGACATTTCTATAAAAAAAAGTTGAAACAAAGGGCTTATTTAAAATCTGAAGGGTGCAGTCGCATTCCCTTTTCCAGCATCGCTGCAAAAAGTGATGTATCTTGTAACTAAAGTGCTGCTTCTGTGGGCGGCTGAGGCTCCACCAGTATCTTACTGAAATGCAGATCTGCTTATGGGAGAGGAAAAGCAATATTCCCATCAGCAAATGGGAAAGTCCTAGTGAAGTAGTGATTAGTTTCAATGTATTTTAGCTGCAGTTAAGACCAGTTTAGATCTGTGGGAAGATTTAAAATAACAAACTGGAATCAGTTCATTTAATGTAATGAGTTATGTCAGTTGAGTCATGACTTGAAAATGATGGACAATGTTTATTCTCCTTCTCTCAATAATTATTTTCCCTTATTACAAACTGCCTGTCACGTGTTCTTTCTGGTATGAAAAAAATCTCCTTCCCAAAATTTACTTAAAATTTTTCTTCACATTCTTAATACTTTGTTAAATACTTAGTGCCATTGTTTCCAGGGAAGATAGTGTGCAATCTCCATTATGAACCGTGACATTAAATATTCTTTCAATATTTTCTGCAGGAGCACCTGTCATTAAAAAAGTACATTGTGGATATTGTGGTTGAGAGCTCTGTTCCTGTGGAACCACTAAAAGATGGGGAGGAGAAACAAAAAACTAAAAAGAAAGCCAAAAAGCTAAAGGCACGGATGAACTCCAGGTACTGCACTCTTCATTATTTTTTTTCCTTTAAGTTTTCTTCTAAACTTTCCCTTTTGTCCTTTAGTACAAGTGCAGTGGAAGACTGGGAAAAAATTGAAATTATTTGCTTTGGGAGTGTCTTGAAAATAACACTGATGAGCCTAATTTATGGCCACTTTCTCTGATTGCGAAAGAAAACTGAGTATCGATCTGGAGCCCTTGGTTTCACCTGTTAAGAGCTTTTCTCATAATTGGATGCCAGGGCCCTGCCAAAACTGTAGCCTCTTCTAGCATACAATAGCATGTTTAAATTTGTGTAAACCATGCCTATTTTTCTTTCTAGCTATTGATTTTTAAATGAAGTATCAAAGAAAATCAATAGTAATCAACAAATAGAAGTCAGCCTGCTGTAGTGTCAAATCCCATGACTAAATTTAATCATTTTTCGTTGCCTGTCGCAACAAAAAGAAAGTTAAAAATATCTCAAAATGCAGAGTGAGTTGTCAGACCTGCAACTTGTTATTAATCAAAAAAGCGACGTGTGCAAATTGGTGGGATACTCAGGACCGCATCGGATCGTGCGCTGGCGGCATCACTCTTTGAAGCTGTGTAGCCCCCCCAGCTGAGGTTAGTGCTCTGCTGGATATTGTGACACAGTTTTGCCTTTATCTCTGACAGTACTCAGAAGGTAAAAGTCACTGGTACATATTTTCTCTGCCTTGTTTTTAAGCAAGAGGAGAAAAGTGTCTGGGTGGATTTTTAGAGCTACAGTACAAATGAGATGTTTTATTAACTCGTTAACAGTGCTAGCAATGGCACAGTAGCTTTCCAAAGCACAATACTTTTACGATGGATGCCTGTTTCTGACCGTTTCCCTCTTTGGATGAACAGATGCACTGCCTGACTACCACAGTAGAAGACGGTTGAAACTGGATAACATCTTCTTCCAGGTTTCTGATAGCACAGGGTGCAGAGCTGTTCATGTTACCTCATGATTTAATTTGGTTATCAGGTTCAAAATTCTTTCTCCAGAATTGCTTCTGTTAAATTTAGTCAGAGACTTGTCAGACCTCGGAATAGGAGCTCAGATAAAAGTTTGTTATTGGCACTGACAGCTGAAAAACTTTTTCAGAACATTTTGAATTTGAATGTGTCAGACCACTGGGTGAGTCAGCGTATTCATCATAAAAAATTATAAGCAAAACAGTAATAAGGGGGCATAATTTCCCAAAACTGATGTATTACTGAAAAACACAGGAAAGTTTCAAAATCCGAGAGGAGTTCTGTTGGTGAGATGTGAAATCCATGTCCATCAGGCTTGCCTTTAGCTTTTAGGGGTGACTAAACTTTTCCATGGGGCTGCTGCCCTTGAAGATACGTGAGATAAACTGAAGATCTCTCCACAAGTTTTCTACTCTTAACACGAAAGACTTGCTAATTAAATACCCAGTAGCTGTAGGAAACAAAGGCTGTTCCATGGGATTTTGAACAACAAATGGATGAAGGGGTGGGGGGTGGGGGAATCCATTTTGGAAGTTAATTTTAGCCACGCAAGTCTTGCCAGTCTTCTGCAGTTACTCTAATTGACAGGGGAGTAATAGTAATCAGCAGAGTAATGACAAACTGCCTGGATGTTCCTGCCTGTGAACGTATTACTGGTAAGGAGGGGAGGTTCTCCGTGTTCAGAAAAGGAAAGAGGATTATCCCAAGCTACGTGGCTAAAGCAGTAACCTCAGAATTACAACATGAAGTACTAAATTAAATAATTGAGGTAATGTCTACTCAATTTCTGCCAAACAGAGTAGGCAGGGTTACCACCAGATGGCTGGGAGTTCACTGCTCAAAAGCAACTCCAAACTTAGGTGGAATATATAGCACAAGCACTTAATTTATTAACGATGGTGTGAAGGGAATATGATGTCAATAACTCACATGGTTGCACAGGTGTTAACAGATCGACTGCAAACCATGTTTTAGTACATGTTTGCAAATACTCCTCTTCACTAGAAAAAGAAACAGTTATAATAAGCCCCCTTACACCTTAAGACTTGTAATTACAAATTCATTTCAGTTTCTAGGAGCTCTGATTAATTCAGCTTGAAAAAACCTGAGTAACTGCATTCAGATAGCTTCCTGTTGCTCTCCTAAGTTTCTAGATCCTAAATCACTGTTACAGTATCAAAGCAATGAGGGGCAGCGGTGAACAAGGGGATGAATTGTGATTGGTGGGTTATTAGATATGTTGGGAAGTTTTGCTAATCTTATTAATTATATTTATAACCTAAGCCATAAAACTGGTGCTATAGTAACAACTGATACATAGCTAAGTAATTTATCTCCGGTTAACGGGCTGCTAGCAGAGGAAGTCTTTGGTACCCCCCAGGAGCCTTGAGGAAAGCTAAACTGGAGCAAGAGGGGCAGAGTTGCCAGCTAGGAAATACATACAGTGGAGATTTGCTTTGCAACGGATTTAAAGCCCTCGGGTCATGTTCATCTAGTAACAGATACTTTAGGTGATCACTCACGTTTGAGTGACTTGTCTGAATGAAAGTCAGAGCTGGAATGTGTTGTTTCTGGCTAGGAGGCAGGAAAGGAGGCGAAAGGTTAATAAAGGAATCGCACCTTCATGTTTAATACTAAGTTCGGTTGTGATTAATGGCTTTATTAATGATCCACAAATCAGGGCTAGCACTAAGGGAACAATGTGTGCCTGTAGCCTAAACTGGTTTAACCTGCAAGTGTTGGAGTGGCTGTGGAGAGCTGGGTCCTTTTGGGTGAACAGACGCAAATACAAAGAGATGTTTAGTGATGTATCTAAGGGAAAGAAAAGGAATTGTGTCTCCATAGTATCTTTTTCACAGTGCAGCGATAGACAGGTTTCCCAGTGGAAGCCATTGGCAAAATCTTGGATTTGGGGAAAATACAAACAGCTGGAAGTTTGTCAAGTTAGCAAGAATGCCAGCTGACAGCAGTTAGTCCTCAGTATACGCTGGAAATAAACAGGAAACACCATTTTTGTAGGTGAAAGTTGCCTGGAGGCAGGTTATTGCTCTGTTGCTGTCCTGAGGGGCTTTTGGCACTTCCCTCTGGGTTACGGGTGCCCTTGGTAGAGATCAATTGCACCCCTAATCCCAGAGCTAGTCCAGCATCCCAGTGTTGTTGCCCTCAGATGGTTTGAACAGCTAAATGCTTTTACTGTCTGCGGGATGTTTCTTGTCCAAGAAGTGAATTTTTCTGCATCCCTGTAGTGTCTGGATGGCTTTTACCTTTGTTTTTCCCCTACCACTTTTTTAGTGTGCGTGGTTAGAAGGCGTTGCAGGATTACCACCCTGCATCCAGGTCTGGGTGAGGAGCTGTGATGGTTTTCACCTGTTGGCACAGGCTGGCCGGAGTCAAAACAAGCAGTGGAAAAAAAATCCTTGTCTCCCTTTTCCTGCTTTTTGGCATCTGGCCAGTGTAAATAATACTTCTAAGGGGCTAAAGAGGTTTGTGTTTCTATTTCCAGCAGTAAAACAGTCGTTTGTGGAGGTATTTACTTCTGTGGTGCTTGCCTAACAGGGTTCATTCATTGCATTACAATATGGTCAGTAGTTACATAAAAAATACTCCTAGGCCTGTAAATATAACAAATTCTTTAGATATTCATTATAATCTCTGTGCTGTAGCGATCTTCTGATCTGCACCATGTGCCTGAATTGCTGATGTTTTCATCAAAACAGGATAGTTTTATAATAAGCAGTGGACTAATTGTTAATGGCCAATAGTTAAGTGTCCGAATGGATTATGACAGGGCAGAATTGACAGAAATGCTGTGAGCTACAGACAATGGTCAATAATAATGTGTGTTCTCTCCTCCAGGGCAAAAGAATACGAGAGTTTGATGGAAGCAAAAAATGCTGTCTCAGATTCCCCATTTAAAGCCAAGTAAGCCTTTAACTTTATGTATTTTAGACATGCATATTTCCGCCCCCCTCCCCCCCGGTCTATAGGAGAAGTGCTTCTGAGATGTTCAGTGAAGCAGGTGAGGTAAGGTTCCTGCTCAATAAGGGGCACAATGGCATCTTGAATTACAGATGAGTTTCTAATACAGAAGGTCCCGTGCTATAAATGCAGGTTTTTTTCAAAGACATTGTGTATCTTGAACTGTGTAGGATGGATGCAATAGTAAAGGACAACACATGCTCATGCTTTTCTACCTGGAAGCAAGAAAGATCCAGCTCTGTGATTCAAGACTGATGGTGAAAATTCAGCACTGGAATTCTGGGATTGAAAAATCTTGTGTTTGGTCAGAAACAAATTTTATAGAGGCACAGATTTCTTAATCTGGCATTGAGCTTTTTAAAGAATAGACCTTTCTATTGCCTGGTAAAAGGCACAGATGAAAATTAATGGGAAGATTCACTCAAGACCTGTTACCACTGATGAATTCATCCTCCTTAGTTTGAAACTGAAAATTGCTCTGCTTTTGCTTTCTGATTCCATCCAAACTGGTTGGAAAAAAAAGATAAAGAATATTTGAATTTCCAAAAATCTTTGATGATAGACCTTATCAAAAGCTTTTAGCATAGCTGTATAGCTGTAGCAGAAGTGAGAATCAGTTAAAAAGGTGGAAAAGGACTTGCAGAACAGGGAGATTACTGGTACAGCGCTGCAGTTCTGCGGTGTTCAGTGTATTCTCAGCTGACTTGGAGACAGAGAGCGAGCAGTGAGGTGACAGTTTGCTGCTGTGAAGATACTCAGTGTAGCAGGAACAAGAGCTGACTGATAATTTTGAAGACAGCGAGCGACTTGGCAGTAAAATGGCAGGTGAAATCCCATGGATATGAAGCGCTACACAGTGGTGGGGGAAGGCAGAGCATCATTGCTGGAAGGTGCACTAGAAGGTAGTGTTGTTTTACCAGTTAGTGTCGGTTACAGTGTTCAGTGCATCGCCTTTCTGCTTCCTTGGCTGTGAATACAACTCTCCCGTATGCCTTGTGTCCCACGTAGTCTTTCCGAAGTAGCTCGAAAGCCTGTCCCCAGAAACTCAGTATGTATTTTAAAATCATAACAATCCATCACCGAGTTTGAGGTGAGAAGAGCGCTCCCCACCAGATGGCACACCTGCATAAACACTCGGCGTGGAAGGGGGTGCTGCTGGCAGCAGCTCTTCATTTTGCAAGATTAGTTTCATGGCAGATTAAAACTTGTAGATTTGTCGCTTCCACGTTTTGTTTTTCTTTGCTACCAGAAAATAAAAACATAGGGCCTAGTTGTCAGGAAGTAGAAGTGGGTGGTGTTGGGAGTGCCCAGTAAACTGTGCTGCTTCCTCTTTTAGTTTCTTTCTGACTTCTGATCATTGGTGATGCACTTGAGTCAGGTCTGTGGTAGTTGCAGAGCAATAGAAACTCTGGTTTTCCAGTTTTTTAAGGTTTGTTTTTTCTTATTTCTTGACTGATCCTGAAGTTACAGTTTTTATTTCTCTTAATGAAATGCTAGCGTGCCTTCAGGCAAAATCTTCTGTTCCTCTGCTTTTTTACTTTCCTCCTCTTCTATTGCTTCTCTTAGGGCTGTACCCTTTAACATGTGAGCTGTTAATGGCCACTGTGTAGCTCACTTTCATCACGGATCTTCTGGGAGAACTCTTTTACCGTCTTCCCATAGAAACCTAGTGATGTGGCAGATGCTTACATTGACATTCTTAAAGCATAGTTTCTGATATCATGTTGTCATTGCCAAAATTATGCAACCTACCTACCGTGAGGGCTCACTTGTTCATTGAAATCAAGAGGGTAACAGCGGGAGCTGAGGACTGTTTTAAAGAAGAAAGAGAGCCTGTCAGTCAGCCAGAAGCCTAGTTTATTAACATTTGTTTCCTTTACACTGTACAGAATACAAAATGGAAGGTGGATAAGGAAGGGTAGGTTTTATCTCTTTAGATAAAGGAAAGGATGCCAAGGCAAGAAGTACTCCCTGTCAAGAGTTTTAGCCCAGACCAGAACTGTTTACACAGAGGAATATATTCTTAATACAGGAAAAACTAAGAAAACCCCTTTGAAAGAGAATTAAGCACAGAATCCTACTTAACCATGTACATTAGGAAGAAGAATTATCTGAAAGAAGCGAACAGTAGTAGATCCCTGCTGACACATCATTGCACTAAGAAGCTGTGAAAATATAGGTAGACTCTTGCCTTGTTAGCCAGAACACAATGTACTGCACTAGGAGCTAATATTAACTGCTACTGTACCTGGCTGAGAGCAAGCAAGCTCTTGCCAACACAAGGACTCTTCACAGCTCTCTGACACACTCTCAAGGGGCCCACAAAGTTCCTGGGAAAAGTCAGGTCACGGGATGAAGCAGGTAAAGACATGGGGGTGCTGGACGTGGTTTGTTGCATCAAAACAAATGCCGGTACCTCTTGCTTATTCCGAAGGGAGGTTTGATGCGCGCAGGTTGGAGCACAGGACTCTGGTGAGCAGAAAGTGCTGCTTAGCTTGGTGCACCGTGGAATTTAAAAACTGGAAAAGTTCTGTGGAAATTCCTTTAAAAACGTGCCACAATTGGTAGGTTTGTTTATTTGCTTAACAGAAGCAAACGTGGATGACATCTAAATATAACTTTGACGCTTCCTGGCAATTCCACATTCCTTCACTCCCTCCTCTCCTCCCGAATTGATTGTGACTTTGCAAACTACTGAAACCATTTATAGCATGCAATTCCTTATCTGATTTGAGTTCTTAGTCATGCTGTCAGTTGTTACAGAAGAAAGACAGAACCCCGAATTAGCCCCTGGCAGGTAAAAAGCCTTTCTAGATCACCTTTAAGATTAAGCCGCCTTAATATTGTGAGACCACCGATTTCCTGCTGCAGCTGATGGATCGTTTCAGTAGTTCTTGTTAGTTTATGGGCTGTGGATTTATAAAACCTTTTGCACTAAGGAAGCACTGATCCAAGTGCTTTCTAAGCTTTACATTGGTAAGACTCTAATATCAATAAGCAGACAGGGTTTATCCTACTTTGATAGACATGGTATGTATGCCTTGGTATGTATGTATGTACACTTCCAGAGCCCTGTACCGGGTCCCCAAGTGGGACTGTGAAAGGCTCAAAGTAGTTATTTTTTGAGAAATTAGAGGTTTAGGACTTAAGAAAACTTCAAAAATACCCTTAAAGACAGTTTTCTCTTTAGTATCTATTTTTTGAAAAGTGTCCCTTAATATGGGTGGGGAAATAATTCCCAAACCCACCTTATTTGGGAGGTATTTTGCTCTCTGAACGGTTTCACACGGCGAGGGGCAGTTTGAAATAAAAGACCATGGCCGGTCTCACCTGGGCACAGCCAGCCTAGTATTCCCTGGGTGTACACTGGGTGTGCACTGCTGGCTCTTGGGTCCTTTGATAGATGCTGATGTGCTCTTGATGGATTTGTTGTATTAATTCGCATGCCCTGGGAACTGATCTGAAGGTAATTATGTAGTGTCCAGAGTTGGCCTGTCCAGAGGTGTGGTCGTGATGCTGCTTTCCCTTTGTGGCATTCCCCAGTGTGCTCTCCAGAGCGCATTTTTTTCAAGGGAAGGGGAATGTTTTCCCACAGTTAGTGACATCTACTTCCATCTTCCAATGCAAAGGCTGCAGGCCTCAGTGTTAAAGCAATCTGCAGAGTGTAATTGTCATACTTCAATGCAAGCAGGGAAAGTAAGGTTATGAATGACTGCCTGAAAGGAGTTAGCAGGATTGCAGGGGGAAAAACCTAAGCCCCCAAGTCTAATACTCGAGCCTGCCTCTCCATAGGTGAGGAGGAATTGTTTTTCCCATGTTTGGGGCTGTGGGGCTTTTGCTTACCTTTCTTGAAAATGCTGTAAAGGGACTCTTCTGACAGCACAGGGATGGGAACCGCTGCTGTCCCTGGGAACGGCTGCAGCACGAAAAGCAGAGGTAGGAAATGAAAGATGATTTCCTGTAAGAGGCTGCTGGAGAAGAGATGGGACTGCAGTGTGAAGTTTGTTCTTGCAGGGGCCCAAAGCTAAATGCCTTTAACAGCACAGTTCCTTCTTATTTTCCTTGGGATCCATGGGATAAACTTACCCTGTAGGTTTCCTTGGTGTAGTAGGCTAGGGTACAGTTAGACCAGTTACAGCATGCTATGCAAAAATACTGATTACTGGAGGTGAAAACAAATCAGATAATCTCTGGAAGTATTTGTGCAAAATTTAGTTTCCAGACAGCTGTGAACTATGGAAGAGCCAAAGTGTAAATAAAATCAATTAAACTTTAAAGGAAGATAAATGCCTGCTTTGTGATTGGGTGGGCGATAGATTCCATCTTTGGAGAATTGCTGCAGTATTCTTATGGGAATCCAAAGAAATAAATTCAAAAAATAATCTTTATAGGAGTTTTTCGGGCAGCTTCCCTTTCAAAAGCTAAAGAAGAGCCACAGATGTAGATGCTTCCGAGTGAAGGGAGCATGCCATGTGTGCCACCCTGTTAATTAAATTAACTTTCCTGCAGGGGGTGAAACTGCAGGCAGTGCAGAACAGTGAGGGCTGTGCGTTGTCTTACGAGGATGCAGCATAACTGCCTGTATTGGGATGGGCAGGAACTGCCACAGACTTTCCCAGCCGTCTCCAGGGATGGGCTGCATCAGGAAAAATTGGGGCTGTGTGTCCAGCTGGCATCTGGCTGTCCAGGACAGGGACATAAGGGAACCGCACAGAACCCAGCGCTCTGCCTGGGTGTACTAATCCTTCCTTGCATGCGTTCAGTGAGCAGCCAAGAAATCATGGATTTAAGCGCGGAAGTGCCGAAATACGTCGATGTTGTTATTCCAAGGCTTTTTTCCTAGAGGTGAAATAGGGCATGTAAATATTAACAGAGATCTTTTTCCTGTAGCTTCTTAAATGCACTAGACCTGCTACAAATACCTAGCCCACGCTAAAAAGGAAGCCTTAATTCATGCAATACTTGGTTTTAATTCTGTTCATGCAATACTTGGTTTTAATTCATGCAATACTTTGGTTTTAATTCAATATGAATATCCCTCATTTTCCCATTTGCAATGCAAAAAGATCAGATATTGTAGTCGCTGAACATACCGTTAATTAAAGTTACATTACAGTAATGTTCGAAGGCTGATCAGTGCCTTAGGTTCTTCATGGTGTTTCTTCTGCCTTCTCAATTAGCAGGTTGTTGGCAATACTAAAATCTTAATTAGTGGGATTTAAATAACTTTAGATAAAAAGGCATTAACTTGAACTTTCCCTTTATTTAGCCTAGTAAATTTTTGGTTACTTATCGCTCCTTGTGCGGCATAGTAAGCATCGGAGGACTGCAGATCGGGGGTGAAAAGGGAAATTAAGTAATTGCCTTGAAATGTTTGGATTTGGACTCAACAGTATTTCCACACAGTTGCTGGATCAGGTGTTGATACCATGCTCCATTAATCTACCATGCATACATCATGCATACGAGGAGTACAAGATGTACAAAGAGTCCTCTCTTCCCAAATCCGCTCATTGCGTGATAAATTCTACATCCAAGCACAAGTCATCTTGCATAGATTTCTAGTCCTTTGAAACAGTCCTAAAATTATTCTTATTTCTCCGACGTTGCCAAGAAGTCAGTGTAAAGGATATTAAATTAAATTCCCCAGGGTTGTCTCGGTGGGAGGAGAGAGGTTTTATTTCCCTTCTCTTCACTATGTGATCGCATAGCATGTGCTACCTTTTCTTTGGCAGACGACCAGCATACAGTAGGATATGAGGATGTAAGAGGTAATTCTTTAATGTGGCAGGACTGAAAATTTATTCTTCGCTTCTCTTTGCTGTATGATGCTGAACACACACTTGGAAGGTTTGAATTTGGGTAAAACAGTCCAGAAAGACTTTCAGCAGAAACAGAAAGCTGGAAGCTTTGCTTTGGGTGTTAATGTGTTGTACAGCTTTTTTTTTGGGGGGGGGGATTTAAACTGAGGCCAGAAACTAAACATGACATGAACTTACATAGCATCTTTATAGACTGAGGGGAAGGAAGGGGACTTTGTCCACAGAGGTAACAGTGTAATATGCTTATTTTTGATTTGAGTCCTTGCGAGTAGCGTTTTGATGAATATTGAGCATTTAGTATGCTGATGCCTGATGTAGATCAGGACAGTCCCTTTCTCGAGCCTCTGTGGTTAATCCCAGTTGAATTCCATTCCTCTGATGGTTCCATGAAGCAAATGGAAACCTGTCTTCCTGTCTTCTGTCAGTTACAATATAGTGTGGTGGTGTTGTGTTCAGTCCTTTATATATGCTTTAATCGTGGCATTTGGGCAGATGCTTCAAAGAGAGAAAGTCTTTATTTTTCTCAACGTGCTAGGATTTTGCCTAGGCAATAGCCATCCTAAATCCCATTCCATGGCAATTCCTGAAAGACTCTGCTTCTGGATCAGCAGCAATCAGACTTTTGAGCAGTGCTGCAGCCCACTCCTTGAGCTCGGCAGCATCAGTGGTCATCTGATTCCCTGCTTGAGTCCTGCAGTTACTTGGCTTTCGGCTTCTGACTTTCCTTCCCATTTTAGCCCGTGGCTACTGAGTTAGGCAGGTGTTTCCTCCAACCTCATTGTCCACCGAGGAAACAGCAGTACAGAAAATCTTACCTTTATTTTTTGTGTCTTAGAGGAATCCTGGCTGAATATGAGTTGGTTCAGCTGACCAGGTGATAAGAAGTCCACAACTCAAAATTGTGGAAATCATTTTTGTTTGTACTTTAAAAACCTTACATGTATTTTCAGAGTCTCTTGAAAGCTTTTAACAAAGCTCTTGATTTTTTGCGAAGAGAAGGTACAGAGTACCTCTTTCGTATTAAGTGGGTTCTGCCCCAAATGAGTCTTCTGTTTATTATTTGTTTTGTAGGCATGACTGTTGTGGGACATTCCATCCCTTTCCTCACTTCTTGGAGACTAGCTGCTGTAATTTCCTCTCTGCCATTACTTTGTGGTCACTTTGTGAATACTTTCTGGCCCTTTTACACTGATGTTTTCCCATTTTGTGATAAGCACGGACACTCTTCCCCTCTCTTTTCCCTCCTGTGTGCTTGCCTCTAGTCACAACAGTATTTCTCTACTCCTGCTCGATCAAACCAAAGGCCCACCAGAGCAGTCAGTAGCAGCTTTTAAGGCAGTGTTTGACAAATACTTGGCAGGTTCTGAATGATGCTTCCCTCCTACTTCTCTCAGTCTCCAGCAGAGTATTTGTATCACCTGTCTTAAGGCATCTACAGGGTTTATTTTCCACCTTGGGGTGAGATGGATGGTGCCTTGGAACTACGTGTTTCTCCTCCTGCCTGGCATGATGTGAATAGCCCAGACGTGGGTGTGTAAAATTGAAATGAATCCTAACCCACGTGTCTGCATCTCTCCCACCTCTGCATTTTGGCTTCATTACTGACCCTCGTTAATAAATTGCCCTTTCTGAGGGAGCCTGCAGAGTCACTACTTTTCACTTATTCAGATAACCTGCAAGAGCTGTTTCTTTTATGATGCCTATAAGAAATTAGCCGAGTAGTCTGCTGTTCTGTTTCCCTTACTCATCGCAAGAGGGAACCGCTCGGCAAAGTGGGCAGAAAGGATTGCGTGATGGAAGGAAAAGAGGATGAAACCACGTTGAGAATGAAGATGGCAAAACCAGAACTGAACACGTAGCTAATAAAGAAGCACCTTTACCACAGTACTGTTCACGCTATGTCTGTGCCATTTCCCTGAAAAAGTAGACCATGGAATGTCGTAGGCACTCTAAGCTGACTGTGTCCCCTTGCTGTGCTGCATACTGTGCTTTTCAGCATAGATGGTAATGCTTTTATTGAAATTCAGTTAGCATATTTTAATTTAAAAAGTGACCATTTCTGTGGCCGAGAGGGTTTTTGCTTTAACTGCTCTTTGTTTTCTGTTTTCTGTTGAAGGTTGCAGCGATTAGCAAAAGACCTTTTAAAGCACCTCCAAATGCAGGACAGCTCTTCACTGGGGAACAACAAGGTCTCTGCTCTGGACAGGACTTTAGGAGAGATCTCTCGTATTCTGGAAAAAGAGGTATTGTGACTTCTGCTATATAACTTAGGATTAATCTGTAAACAAGGTGCCCCTCAAATGTCATCACTGTGGATTCGGGAACGTTTGAAACACGTATCGATGAATACGTGACCTCTGTGTGGCAAGTCGTGTCTGCTGTTACACTTTCCTGTGGTGGTTGCAGCAGTGGATGCTCCTATTTAGACATCAGATTTTATATAGAATGCTGATAGCATATACTTTTAAACACTGAATACTTCCTGGGACGCTCAGCGTTCCACCGTGTGTCCTTCCAGCTACTTGGAGCAGCTTGTAGCATTTTTTTAAAGAGTTATGACAGTTTCAAACTTTGTTTCTGTTAATTATTGGGAAAAAATCACTTTATTTCAAGACACAGAAATGTTGTTGCCTGAATGCTAGGAAAAGATGTGTTTGTTTTGAAAGTTACCTAAATAGCTCCTTGTAACTCTTACTGGAAAGTGGTGGTGTATCCAGCCTCTTATCAGGAGTTGTTTTCTGAGGGTTTTTTTTGTTACAATGAGACATGAATTGCAACTAAATTTAATCATTCCTAACGTTTTGCTGCTTGTTGAGTCTGCACCGGGGAATTAGAATATAAATTTGATGGTACTAATAGCCATGCATCGTTTTGTTGTTGATTTGGGTTTTTTACCCTGAAAACATTACTGCTGGAGAAGTGTTATTATATCTGAGTGTCCTAATCAATAGGGTCAAGGAAGATTGATTTCAATAGCTGTCACTGTGTTTGCGGCACAGGTTGTACGTAGTCATTTATAGAAGTGGATAGTAATTCTCTTGTTAACTGGCCAGTCAAGAAATCAGCAGACACATCTTACATGTCAGTGGGCAGTGAAAAGAGTCTTGATGGTGTCAGTCATTGACTCAGAGGAGGAGACTGACACTGTTAATTGAATTTCCCTGGAGAGCATAAAAATATACCATAATGTGGGGGGAGGAATGAGGGAATGGGAACCACACAAGCTGTCAGGGTGTGTGAGCTGATAACATTGATTTACCCTTGCTAATGGCCTGGGTTGAATAAAGAATTGCCCTGAGGGAGGACAGAGTTCACTACAATAGATCCCTGCCACTTACTAGAAATCCTTCAGGCTCCGAAGGAGTCCTGCAGAAGTATTATACAATAACATTGATCCAAAAATGCCTTGTTGCCAGTCACAATGTGAAACATTGGATTTCTTTTCTTCCTGTTAATAGTTTACACCAACTGCAAAATGTGTTTGTACTGTGTCTCAGTAGGGAAAGAAAGCTTTGTTTTACAGGCCATGAAATAAAAGCCGAGGTAAATAAGAACAATAAATACTGTGACATCTCTCAATGGGAGAAAGGGTTGTTCAGTTCATTAGAAATGCCAGGGAGGTGCCACAACAGCGTTAAAGGCTGAGAATGTATTCTTAATGCGAACGGGAGTCGCCAAAAAGCCATGTAAGAAAGGTTGGCAGCCCTTTCTCACCACATTTTGCCTTCAGACAGAATCCAACAGGACTGTCAATTCCTTTTTGGACTTGGTCTTCACCCGTTGTGTTTCACAGTAATGAATAAGGTCTGTTCTTACTTCTGAGCTGCTTTTATAATACTTTAGAGTGAGACCAGTCCTGTTGTCAGACTTGCGCTTCTCCTAGGACGGGATGTGAGCAGGTTCTGCACATGGGGTCTGGTGATCACACCAGTGCTGCAAGAAGAGTTTGTTTAATATAAACCAAAAGGGTTTTGTACCAGCATATCCTCTTGATAGGTGGGTTTGAGACATCTGGCTTTCAGGAAAAGGCACATCTTAACCACTGTGAGGTTTTAAGTCCTGTACCTGCTGCTCGGTACCACAGAATTCCTGGGCTGCTGCCCAGTCCCCTACACATCAAAATGGGCAACTCTTGCTTTGAATCCAGTGCTAATAAATGAAAGAGATGCTTTGCTTTGCTTCAGGATACCTCCATAATAGTCACCAAGGCTATTGAGTTTTGATTCCAGCTTTTCAAGGCATCAGTAGATCTCTGGGCATTTCTTGATATAGGTCCTTTCACTGGTTGGGCTGTGCTGTAGGTTAGTGGAAGGCAGTCCTTGGGTCTCCAGTGTAGTCTTTCCTCCTTGCTGGCAGAAATCCCAGCGGGAAGTTGTGTTCACTTTAACCTCTGCTTTTTTTAAAGGGGATTTAAAAACCTGAACACCCACAGAGAGGCACAACAGCAAAGTGCATACAACTGTTACAAAAAGCCCTGGGCCTGGTGTTGGCAGATTGTCATACAGGACTCTGCAAGCTCTTAATGACATCTAATAACACTCAGTTTAAGATCTCCTGCAAATGGGTCTTTGATGCTAAAAGAAAAACTCCTGTGCCCCCATAAAGAAGACAGAGCTGATGTTTGAAACTGCAGAGCTTTTCCTGCCTGGTTCTCTTGATTTTACAATCAAGTTCTTTGGTGGGGCTAATCTTGTATGTCTATTCCTGAGAACATCATCACTGTCTTTCAGATGTGCAAGGATTAACTGTTGAAGTTGACAGGAATGTCCTGGAATAGGTTCAGAAATGAGCATATTAAAAGCTCTGTAGCCTATAGTGCGACTACAGGAGCAGTTTTGCATTAATCTGCTTAACTGGAGGTATTTTTATGTGATGGTTTTCATCCAATGGCTGACTTGAAGAACATCTTTGTCGTGACACAGGTTACGATAGTGGTTTAGCTAAGTGATGGTAACAGATGTGCTCATAAAGAGAGGGCTGCAGGGGAAGGATAGAGGCTTTATAAAAGTCTCAGCCAAAGCAGGCCTTACAGTTGAAGCCTGTGTGTCTGTCACAAGGCCCAAAGCACCAACGAACAGTGCTTCACTGGTGGTGACGGTCACAAAAATCACTATGATTTTGTACAGGTTTGAGGGTAGCTGTGTCCCTAGGTGATCAAAAAATCTCAGCAAATTACCTTATTAAAAATGTGGGAGTGAACTGGAACCGGAACAGAAGAGGCGGCTTTTAATACATTAGGCCGCAACCCAGTTACTTACAAGCTCTCCTCATCCAAAGCGAAAGGCTACATTTCAAGGTACTTAGTTTTATCTCTAATTCACAGTAGTATTCTAACTAGAAACAGATACAGAGGAAAAATACATACTTGCTTAGGAAAGCTGAGAGTTTGTAACTGAAAAGTGCATGAATTCCAGCTATTAATTGCCTGCAGTGTTTTAATGCTTTTTTAAAATGGGATCTCGATCCTCACAGCCTCTAAACCGTGCTCTCTCAGTGACCATTAATGGTTTGTTTTGTGTCAGGCGATGTTTGTGGCTTTGTGATTTTTCAAATAGATTTTTCAGCCTCCTGCTTCAGCAGTCGTGATGTCAGTTATTTACATTTCAGGAAAATGTTTGTCGTAGCTTTCAAATACACGGGGACTGTAGACAGACAGTGTTTATCCCGTTGTAAAGACTGTCAGAAAGGGTCGGCTTTAACAACACAGGCAGGCCCAGTATTTATGTTTTATTCTCTAAACTGTCAGGCCCATTGGGCACAGTGACCATAGCCAGTGTGAAGATTAATAGGCCAGTTTTTGGAAGGCACAGGGAATTGCCTGGCAAGCTATCCCTGATTTTTTTTTTTTCTTCTTCTTCCCCCACCCCTTCCAATAATACAAACTCTGAATCATCAGAAACCAGAGCACTGAAATTAAAAACTGCCACCAAGCTCAGGTATGGAACAAAGGCCATGTTAAATGAATGTGTGCACACTCTTGTACCACGTGTGTTTAATGTACTCAAAGGTTTCGATGGAGATTTAAAATTGCCATATGTGTATGTATAAATATATAGACAACATGTATACACAGACAGAATAGATTTTTAGAAGCAAGTACCCTGCTGTAAATACTCAGTGTTGTTCCTTCTTTAAGGATATTTAAGAATGAAGTGGGATTGGTAATTCCCAGTCTCTTTGTGCATTTGATTCTGGTGCTGCAAAAGGTTTGTGAGGCTGGCTTGAGCACTCAGGTGGCTGCGTATTCCTAGTGTAGCAGAGTAGCGTGGCCATCAGGAAGGATGAAAGACACCAGATTTAATGTCTGGACTTTATTTTTCTGAAGGTTAAACTTCTGGAGCAGCTGAAAGGCAATGCTGTGTCTGTAAGCTTTCCTCGACTTGCTGTCAGTTTTACTTGAACTGGATATGGCAGTATTGCTCCACATAATTTTTGTTGGTTTGAGTGAGTATTAGATAAGATACTGTAATTTAATATCAAACTCTTGAAGGAAGTTTGAATTTGTAAGCTAAGCAAGAGTGACATAAATAGGTAGTGTCTTTTATGCTAGATGATGTCGCTGGGAAAATCGGATTAGCTCTAAAGCACGCAGGCCATAGCCTGAAGTTCATGGCTTCTGTTTCATAACTGAAGAGAAGTGTCAAGTGTAAATTACAAGAAGCAAATTTTAAACCTGAATTTGGGCAAGAAGCAATTGATCCAAGTTTACCCTCCTTCTGCGCATCAGCTGGACTGCTTAGGCAAGCTTGGTATGGGAAAAAAGCAGAAGCAATTATTTGTAATCTATTAATAATTCTTGTGCTTGGAGTATTGTGGACTCAGCTGAGAATAAGGAGGTGGCACCAATCTGTGGTCCTAAAAAAAAAAAAAGTGATGATTGATTGATTTATTTTTTCCAAGCAAAATTATTTAGGTTGGTGTTTACATATGACAAGGAAGAGGTGGTGAGAGGAAGACAGGAATAGGTGAGTGTGGGTGCTGTGGATCAAACAGATTCCTCCTTTTGGTAGCAGAGCATTTCTGAAGGCAGGCTATGGTCACTAGTTAAGTACATCTCAAGGAGAAACCCTACGGAATGCCCGAGATGTGGAGCCATTGAGGTCTGCACAGATCACAGGAGGCAGAACCAGGAAAAGCATCATAGGGCATTATATGTGAAAAAGGGCAAAAAGGACCCTGCCTAAGCTAGGGACTAGTCACCACGTCTAGTAGACCCACGTTCTACCCACACTGGCCAGATTTTGTGATGTCCCCTATACACACACATACGTGCAGGGACACATCAGCTGTATATTACTTAAATTGGTCAGGCAGTTATTTTGCATAGCCTCACAACTGATTCATTGCTTGGCCTGGCTGAAGCTTTAAACAGTAATTTAACATTTGTATTTATGCATTATTATAGTAACGAAAACCCCAGTGAAGATGCCAGACTTTTATAGCACAGTTGTGACTCGGAGGCATTTGCATTTTGCTTGCCAGTGATGTCTGCGACCAGCATGCTTCTGTGGGGTTGCTTGCTTCCCCTCTCACGCTTTTCCACTAGAGGACACTACTGCAGGAGCAGCAGCATGGCCTTTTAATCCCCCGAAGCAATCATCTACGGAAAAGCCAGCTCACCTTGTCAGGAGAAAAGTGCTTACCCCAGACGCTCACATGGCACCGAAGGCTGAAGATGTTACCTGCTGGATTAACTTGTAGGTGAAGTCTGGAAGTTCTGTGGTTAGTTATGGCTGTGTTCAAGCCATTCAGTTCACAGCATCAGGTTCAGCTTTTGGTGCTGTGCTCTGCTCAGAAATCACACAGCTTCTTTTCATGCTGAGCTTCTTAAAGCAGCACCTCCCTGGTTTTGGTGTATTAGGATATTTATGTAGGTGATGGGGGTATATATCCTGTCAACAGCCTGCAATCATACAGAGTGGTCTGTAGGAAAAAATACAAGCATGCACATGCACAGTATTAATTAAAACAAAAAAGCAAGGTTAAATAGGCTTATTGATGGGCCACTGTGGTTTGTGCTATCTGCAGTTGATACTGATCTGTAGGGCAGGTCATAGAATCATAGAATCATAGAACGTTCTGGGTTGGAAGGGACCCCAAGGATCATAGAGCTCCAACCCCCCTGCCACAGGCAGGGACACCAACCTCCAAGCCTTGAACACCTCCAGGGACGGGGAATCCACCACCTCTCTGGGCAGCCTGTTCCAGCAGGTTGGGGCAGCCGCCCTGCAGTGCTTGAGCAGCAGCTGTATGAGCAGACCTGAGTGTGGCAGGGCAGCTGGCAAGGCAAGGTCATGGCTGTGAAGGAAAGCACAGTATAACTTCAAGGTTCATTTCAGCTAAACATCTTTCTAAACAAAGAATGGATTGATTATTTTTTTATTATCACTATTTTTCTTTAATGCATCCAGTAATTTTTCAACTCTGAGTATTACCGCAGTGTAGCCAGTTCCAGAGCTACAGTGATGTCAGATGAAGGGAAGCCATTAATTAATTGTAAAACTGAATTATAACAGTTCAACAATTATTTCAAGTCAAACTCTGAACTTTATGAAGTGTGTTGAACTTCAAACTTTTCAGTCTGTTTTACCAGCTAAAACTAGAGTTCAGGAATGTGGTGGTTTGCCACCAAATGCTGGGTTTGCTGACGCAGAAGGTACCAGGGAATTGTGTGTTTGTGCTGCCTCTGTTACAAGTGAGCCTTTAGCTGTTCTCAGGAAGGTACAGAACCTGAGTTCAGCGCGTGAACTCAGGACCTGATGCAGCAGATATAATTGATGGCAACTCTGAGTTGTAAGTAGCCCTCCTCGAAATTAATTCAGTTCTTTAAACCCTTGCACTGGGGGCAGAACAGGGATTTTTAATGTTTATGTGTTCACCCTGTTCATACCAGCTATGCATGGTGCAACTAAAACATGGTTTGAAGATGGTTTGGCGGTGTCTAAAGCCTGGAGCATGGGGTGTTGTTGTACTGTATCTACCTTCTTGATTACATATAGTCCAACCTGCTACTAGCAGTAGCAACATCACCCGATCTGATCGACTACAGTGGTGACACTGATCGTAATAGCGCAGTGGCTGCGAGTTCGAAGGGCAGGCTGTGTGCGAACGTTTGGACAGCATTTTCTGCCCGAGCAGCCTTTCCCTGCCACTGCCAGGAAGGAGTCAGCAGGTCAGATGTGGCAGGTAACAATCAATAATTTGTTTGTGTGGAGTTTCTGTAATCTGTGGATTAACCTTTTCCTCAAGATTAACGTATAAGTAGGAACTTGTTGCTAGAGGTCAGCCATAGACTATTTTTTAACTTCTTTGCTGGAAAAGGTATTAAAAGGCAAGATCAGTTCACAGATAAGCTCTGCAGTGTGCTTATTCCAAGCTTATTCAGAGGTTAGTTTACTGTTCACAATGGGGGTAGTTGAAAGGTGCTGTGTTGGTTTCTGGTTCTGTGGGATGCAGTTTAACGTCGTTAGCTTCCAGTGTGCCAACGCTGTGCTGTTTGTGGCCATTTGCTGTCAGGTCAGGCCTTCTGTCCTTCTATGTCAGTTTAGAACTAATCTATCTGATCAGAATGGATGTAATTGATATATGCATGTAGAGTTTCTCCACTGAGCATTACAAGATGAGCTAGGTTTTACTGTCATCAAAGGACAGGCACTGATTTCTTGGTAAAGAGCAAATGCCCCATGTAGGCGAGTTTCTGCTAATGAGCAGGTGCCACTTTAGAGATTAGGATAAAGTAATGATTTATTATCATTTTTAGAGAAACAAGGTTTTAATTTAACTTAGTGTAACAGTGTATCTATACACGTATTTTCTTGAAAGTATTTTTAAAGTCCCACATCTGATTTGAGACCATCACTTCTGGCTCAAGAAGATGTCCCTTAGCTATGTCTTCCCACATTTGCAGTCCTTCACAATCCCCATCTGAATCTGCCCTGCAGTCCTCCAGTGCTGTCCTGAGATGGAGCAGTGGGCCAAGAGTCCATGAGGTTACCCGAGAGTCCCCAGGGTGATCCGTGTGAAAGCTGTGTTCAGAATTCAAGTGCTATTGGCTGTGCAGCAGGTCTTTAAACAGTCATCGCTCCCTCTCTGTACATCTTCTTGCATATAATTCCACTACCTTTCCTTATGCTTGACCACACAGAGTTTCAGAGCTCAAGTTTGGCTGAAATCAGGGCTCCTTTCTAGGGGCTGAAAGCTTTCGGTAGTGAAGTGTCAGCCATAGGGATTTAAGATTCAGTGTTGCAAGAGGTCTGTAACTTTCCCAATATTAGATACTTAAACCTTTATCCTTCCTTTCCTCCTTTAATCAATGCACTTACTAGATGTTATGTGTAAACAGACGGAACAGTTATTTTTAATAAACCCAAGTACCTCAATGCTCTGTGCTGTCTTTCCAGGTAAGGTGGAATTCCTCAGCTCGCCTTGGCTTGGCTTTCCTTTACGGCTCTCACTGAAACTTCACAAATAGGGTTGTGAGGGTCCTGTCCTTGTCCAGAGAAGTGTTAATAGAGTGCTTCTGCCTGGTGGAACTTGAAATCATTTGAATAAGATTTACCTTCCTCAGTGAGATGAGTGTCATTCAGTCCTGTTTAATATCTTCATTGACGACCTTGATGAGGGAATAGCATCCACCCTCAGCAAGTGCCGATGATACAAAGCTGGGAGGAGTGGCTGACACACAGGAACACTGCGCTGCCATCCAGAGAGACCTGGACAGGCTGGAGAGCTGGGCAGGGAGAAACCAGATGAGATTCAACCAAAGCAAGTGTAGAGTCTTGCACCTGGGAAGAAATAACTGCTTGGATCAGTACAGGCTGGGGGTGACCTGCTGGAGAAGAGCTCTGTGGAGAAGGACCTGGGGGTCCTGGTTGATGACAGGTTGGTCATGAGCCAGCAGTGTGCCCTGGTGGCTAAGAGAGCCAATGGGATCCTGGGGTGTATGAGGAGGAGTGTGCCCAGCAGGTCACAGGAGGGGATCCTCCCCCTCTACTCTGCCCTGGTCAGGCCCCACCTGGGGTATTGTGTCCAGTTCTGGGCTCTCTGGTATAAAAAAAGACAAGTATGTCCTGGAGAGAGTCCAGAGAAGGGCTACGAAGATAATTAAGGGCCTGGAGCATCTCCCCTATGAGGAAAGGCTGAGTGAGCTGGGACTGTTCAGCCTAGAGAAGAGAAGACTAAGGGGGGACCTTATTAATGTTTATAAATACCTTAAGTATGGGATGCAGGGGGAAATGGGCAGCCCCTTTTCAGTGGTCTGTGGGGACAGGACAGGGGGCAATGGCTGCAAGTTGGAGCATAGGAAGTTCCACACCAACATGTGGAAGAACTTTTTCACAGTGAGGGTGACAGAGCCCTGGGACAGGCTGCCCAGGGGGTGTGGAGTCTCCATCTCTGGAGAGATTCCATCCCCGTCTGGATGCCGCCCTGTGCAATATGAGCTGGGGAGCTGCTTTGGCAGGGGGGTTGGACCCGATGAGCTCTTGAGGTCCCTTCCAACCCCTGTGATTCTGTGATTCAGTTGGGTCCCCTGTGTGGTTTGGTTTATCTTATGGCGTGGGTGGGAGTTGGAAACAGAAGAAAGCACAAAGGATATAATGTGCATAGATAGCAGTTAGATTTGTGAGCATGTGGCATTTTTTGGGAATCAGTTTCTGAGTGGTGGTATTGTGTCTGGGCCTGGATCAGTTTTAAGTCGCTTGTCAATAGTGCACTTTCAGGGTGTAATATTAGTATATGCCTCTTTTTTATGTAATAAAAATATAAAATAAGCTGTATCTTTATTGCTGCGTTTGAGATATCAGCCACTTCCTGTTTCATCCTTTTTGGCATACCTAGACACTTGTCTTCCTTAGTGCTCAGTACGAGGTATGTGCAGTGGCAGTTCTGATGCCTCAGCTATCAAAGCAGACAGCCAGGTATTATGCTGAGGGCTCAGATGGCAGAGGCTGAGCTCCACGTGTGAGGGAGCAAGGACTGAGCATCTCGCAGGGAGCGAACTGCCTGCTGCACAACAAGGCCTGTTCACCCACCCACTGTCTCAGCAGCTGGGGAGATGCTGCAGTAAGCATCCTCAGCACAGAAATTAGAGGAGCTGCCCCATCTTTAAGGCTTTAAGGCCAAATTTGCACCTTGCTTGGCAGGATAAGGTGCGAAGCAGCATTTCTCAAACCCTCCTTCCTGTGGCTTTGCATAGCGTTATGTAGAGAGCTTGGGTCCCTTAACATGTAATGCACAGGAGGGAGTTGGTAAGTACGTGATAGGTATGGCCTTAATGTCAATCACTGCCTCCTGCAAATGACTGCAGATGACACTAAACCAATTGTGGCTCCTGTCTTAATCCCAAACTGGTTTCCCATTGATACTCAGTGCTTCAAATTCTGTTGTGGGTCAAATCATTCACATTTGGAAACCACTTGGAGATTTTCAGATGGAGTGGGGTGGTGATGTAATACTGATTTCACTGTAGAGATGTACTACAGGGAACAAAATTGTCTATTTTAATTGAAAATATTATTTTGGTATACCCTACAGTGATTTTCACTGTGTAAATGTTTGTCTGGAGGACTAATCAAAGAGTGTAGATTTTCAACGATCACAAACGTATCTATGATTTCATCTGTGCATGTAGAATATCTGTATTTATTTAGAGGGGAAAAAAACCCCACCCAAAACCAAACAAAAAATGTAAAAGGAGGAGCCACCCAAGATTCAGTTGTCTGGTTTGTTTTTCTAAGGCAGCTTTGAACTGTGTTTCTTAGCCCCTGGCATTTTAGATAGAATCTTCAGACACTGGATAAGAGGGAAGAAGGCAATTGTAGAGGTGGATTCTGACGATATTTTGCTAATTAGCTATTATTTCTTCCTCCAGCAAAGTTTACCAAGTGCAGAATAGGGTTGCGCAAGTTCAGGATGTTGTTTCAGAAATGGAAGTTCGACTGTATCCAAGTATTTGTGTGTCCTTCAGAAACACATTCTCCCAAACAGCTTTAGCTCCCATGTTTTGTTCAAACAGGCTTTGCAGATCAGCTCTTTATTTGGACGTGGCAGGCGGGGCTAGCAGGAAGCCTTCTTCTGGCTGGTGAAGGGAAACACTTGGGTTTTTTAATCCACACCACAGTGGAGGTTTGTCCCAGAGGGAGGGTTTACACCACTATTTCAGAATGGTTTTGGGTGCTGATATTCAACTGTGGTGTGGTAAAGTCACACAGGACAGAGGTGAGAGAGCTGATGTTAAATCATTTCAGCTGTTAAGGCTCTGCGTTATTTCTGATTCTGCTCTACTTATTAACTAATAATAATACTTTAACAGGAGAAATGTGTGGAAGTGAGTACTTTGGTCCAGGACATTGGATTTCACCCAATAACTCTTGCACCAAATTAATAAATTATGATTTAACTAGGATCATATTTTTCTAGGAGATAATCAGGTTTGATTTAAAAACTTCAAATGATTGAGAGTCGACTATATCCTAAGTATATTATGCTCATCATTAATTACTCTTGGCATTAAAAAAAATCATTTTATTCTTACCTGAAGTCATCCTGTTTCAGCTTCCAAATATTAGCTGTGTCTGTGCCGAGTCAGAAATCTTCCTGCTCAGGTACTTCCACACTGCGATCCCACCGTGTCATTGCCATCCCCACCCTAAATGGAACTGTACTTCTGTGAAGAGGCAGGTTTAGGTTTCTCTGACCTCCAAGCTCCTGTTGTGCAGACCTTTGGATTGGCAGATGCCAGGTGTGAAGGGGAGCGGTGGTGCAGGACAGAACCTTTGGGCTTGCTCACAGCCCACAGTGTGGAATGCAGAAACCAAGCGCCATTACTAATCGATGCTCTCTTTATTTCACCCAGCACATGAATTAATCAGCTCTTTTTCCCCTGGTTCTGGTGTATTTCAGAAAGATTGAGCTTGTATTACCCGAGTACTTGCATGAGTTACAGAGCAGCCAGGGGTGTAACAGCACAGGTCAATCAGCCTTGTCTCATCTCCCCATTACGTGTGATGCGGCACAGATGTAAATCACTCTCTTTTTTTCTTAGCTGTGTGTTTTTCTGTACCAAATGTTGGTTAATGAGATGGAAACATTATTTTGAACTTTCGATTTAGTCTTCTAATTTTCGAATTTGTCTGCCGCGCTGGTATCATTGGGTAAGTGGTGCTTCTGGAGGTGCCACAGATGCCCAGCCCCGATAAAATCCAGCCTATCTTGTTAATGAACACATAGACAGTTGTTCCCCATCTGCTGCCACTGTCTGAAAGGTTAGGAAGCCCTTCCTTCTTGATCACAAAGGACGTAATTATTGTCTGTAGAGGAGTCAAGTACAAAGACAGTTCATCCAGTCTGACCGCTACTACACTGCAGGCCACCAAAGATTAACAGCTGCTTCTCCTTTGATTAGGTTAGGTAATAACAGTTACTTTAGTTAATAATTGGATGGATTCCCGGGCCATGTAATTCAGGTTTAGGCTGTCATTTTTTGCTGGCATGGAGCTGAGCTGTATTATTGGAACAGAGCCTGTAATCCTATTAGTCAGTTGTCACTCAAGCCATCGGAGAGGAGAGAAGGGGAATTCAAATCCATTAAGGTGTTGTAAAGGCAGGTAAATGAGCTGGCTGCATTGGCCCAGCGCACAGGAAGCTCTCTTGGTTGGTTGTGGTAATTAAACAAAAAGGATTAATTTTCAGTTTCATGAAATGTTTAATTCATACTTAATCCAGGAAATGGTTGCATGATTGGGTTAATTTATTAGTTCTGTTTACTTTGCCACATGTGTGTGAGTGTACACATACTCTGTGCTAAAGTGACTTGATTCGTGCACTGTTCTGCTGGAATCAGTTGCTGTGTGCTCTGACAAGTTTAAAATGGTCCAAGATGAAGAACACGTACTTAACATCGCATCAGCTGCATTGGCTTTCCTCCTGTACAAACAAGACCACTGTATTTCACTGGGAGGAGTAAAGAAAACCAGAGAAGTTTTTCTTGGGTTGATTTTGAGCTCTTCACTTGCTACTCCCAAGACGTGTCTCATTGGTTTTGTGGTGGGTAAGACGCATCTAGGTGGCATCCCAAAGGGTTATGTGCCGTCTCTTCCCTCCTTTAAGAACTGCAGAGATGACAGGTAGTGATCATCTTAGCCTACATGTTTGTTTGTCCCTACTGTCTGTGTATGAGCAGTTAACTTCAGAGCTTTGAAACCCTTGCTTCAAAACCCTTTTGTAGTGGGGAATTGAATTGTTTAAACTGTCATTGAAAGTGGTTGTGGGTTTCTGATAATACGTACGAGCAAGTCCAGTTGTCACACGCTGTTTGCAGACCAGATAGATACATATTTTCCTTTGTTCAACAAACACCAATCCTGTAATATCGATTGCCTTTGCTGGGTAACCTTCCCAGAAGGGAAGAAGAACAGCTTCTCTAGCCCTTTCCTCATAGGGATTTCATAGTTACTCCCTGATGGATCTCTCATTCTTCATACTCAGGAGGTGCCTGACCCACTCTGCCCGTTGGGCGCTGCCAGGCTAAAAGCCAGAGTTAACCTGAATGGGTCTTTCATTCCAACACATCCAGTCAGCGGCCTGTGTAAATGAGAACACTTTCTGGGCAAGGCTTTAAATATGTTCTGTGCCTTGATCTACTTCTTCTTTTGAATTTCTAATATGTTTTAATATGTATTGGCTAGCATGAGGCCTTAGCACTACAGAATATTACCTGGGTTTAGATCATATTTTGAAGGATATAGGTTAATTTTAAAACAAAAATTGGATTAGATAACCTGTTCCAATATGTTTATGCTCAAAGAAAGATTTCTTTAGATGAATATATAAATATTTCAAAAGTTGACAAAATCCCCTCGAGTGGAAATTAATTCAGAAATACTCCAAACTGATTTGGTATTATTTGGCTGCTGTTCTTCGGGGGTAGAATGACCACATTTTTCAGCCTTGGGGAGATTTAATACTGTTTGTTCTTTGTGTGCAGCTCACTGCACTGAGGGCTCCTATTGCGGATCGCTCAGGGAATTGCCTGCGCGCGATTCGTTTTCTCACTGTCTCCTCCGGTACCGCGGTCACACTATTCACTCCGAAAACATCGGTAATGCAATCTTCACGTGACTTTTCTGCTTCTTTTTGGACAGGGCATGTTGTCCCTCCAGTTCCCACGACCCTCCTGCCCCAAGGCTAAGCTCTGGATCTGTGCCTGAACCTGGGGCTCCCACCTGAAGGACATACCTGGGGGCCAAGGTCATTCACAGGCACCATGTACCCGCCACTACTTAGCTATTTAACGCTGTCTTGCAGTGAACAGGTTAACAGCTCTCAGAGTTCTCCCTCTTGAAAGAATCCTTGGAGATAAATCTGTTAAATGTCAAGGCAAAAAGAGTGTATTCCTGATCCCTGAGCTGCAGGTTGTAAGCGTAGTGAACAAACACTGGGCTTGCGTGTCTTTCCTGACTTCGCTATTGACTTGTTTGTTCCTTTCATTGAAGGTTCTTCCCCTCTCCCGTGCACGTAGTTAGGGGTTTATGTCCCTGATGGTGAAGTATCAAAATGCTGATTAATTTTTATAAGCAATCCAGAGAGGAGAATAGTAGGCCATCAAGCTAAATCACACAAAACTGGGAGAAATTGCAAACTCACCTCTGCTCAGGAGAAAACTGCATTAGTAAAGGAAATTCTTTAAAATGTAAATTTGTGTTTTGCTTAATTAGACAAAAGTGAAACAGGCACTCTGAAAAAAGTCCCATTTTTATATAAATGATGCTGAAAAAAGTGATGCTTCTGATGGATGTGGCAGGGAAGCATGTAGGAAATCCAACAGCTTCAAAAGATTAATATTCTTTTAAAGTAGGTACATGAAGATCTCCTCTCAGCATGGGGGAATGTGATAGCTTCTTTTGGGGCTACGCTGGTGACTGATTTTGGGGAGTGGAAGAGTTCCTTTCTGGACACTTCGTTACTAGGTATCTATGGAGAGAAGAGGAGTTCTGGGAAAAAGTCACTGACAAGAAAAGTTTGTGTGGAAAAAAAATAAAAGGATGGGTTTGGTATTAATTAATATACAGAGTAGAGAAACAAGCCAAGTAAAATGTAACAGTGCCCAATTTCAAGAACAGAGTAACTACTGAGGGGAGAAACAAAACGAGCGCAATAAAGTGGGATATGACTCAGAGTAATGGGATGGAGTGGAGAAAGGGGCATATTTGGTCGGAATGACAGGAAAGACTTCCTCACCACGAGGGCTAATAGCTTGTGGCATAATCTCCCCTGGGAAATAAGGAAAGGGAGAAGTGGGAGGTGCCTGGCACGTTGAAAACCAGAGTAGCACTAACAAATATGCTGTAGGAAATAAAGCAGTGGTGTTTGGTAAATGTGTTTGTGTGCTGCTGCGGGCCACGCATGCAGAGGTCCTTGGGCACGTTGTCCTACCCACACTGTGTGGGTGTTCATTGCCAAGGAAAGCTCAGGCTGGGAAGAACAAAATCTCTCTTTACGCTTGGGAAATTTTCAGGTGAAGTGAAAACAGATACATCAGGAAGGGCCCGGGCTTTGTCCGGGGGTGCCGAACCGCGCTGCAGCGCTGCTTGAAGCTGGGGGGCAACTGGAGAAGGTATGAGGCCTGTGGCCGTAAGCCAAAGTGCTCAAATAATATTATCGGAGTCAGGGCAGGCATATTTCTTTGCTCTTTGGCTTTCTTGTCCTTCCAGTTTGATCAGGTTGGTGGGAAGTTATCCCCATCCTGCTGCTGGCTGGGCATGCAGATGCTGGGTTGTGTTGTACCACGTCCCCGACTGAGGGTTGCTCATGGAGGCTGGTTGGAGTTTTTCAGAGTTGGAAGGAAGGGGAAGGAAGCAAAGGAGGAATTTATGAGTGAAGCTCAAAAGTAACTCCCCGCTTAAGGCACCTTCTACGAAGCTAACTGGATGAAAATCTACTGCTAGAAGTTAGACTTACCAGTTAGCCCATAGGAAATCAGTGGCTGAGTATCTTCTTGCTTGGTGAGTTGGCATGCAGATTGCCATTCCTTTGAGGCACAGTTACTCCTTTGAAGGTAAACCTTTTGGCTGTCTAAAAAAATCTATGGGCAGTTCATATTAGTTGTGGAAAATTGTTTTAATTTGCATATCCAACTTCCCAGTTTAAACAGCATTTCTGGAGCGAGTAGCTTACACAGACTCTAGAGGTTTAAAACTGAATGGAGAGAAAGTTGCACAAGTTTTAAAAGAAAAGGAAGACGTGCTTTTGTGTTTACATATTAACACCTGATTCTCAGAGGGAAAAATGTATCTAAGTCATATCTTCTCAGTTCTTCAAAGAAAAGATGTTATGGCCAGAGACACTCAGAGGTTTGTCTGCATGCAGTCTCTGGTTTTTTTCCCTATAGTACCATAGATTCTTTATGGACTAATAATGATTGTGTTGATAGAGCATTTCCCCTTTTTTACTCACACACCAAGTGCTTGCAGTGCTGAAAAAAAAAAAATCTGTTCTTTCTTCTTAACTAGAATATTCTCATAATTGACAAAATAGAAGGAGTAAATACAAGCAGCCAATAAAGCTCCCCATAATTAGCAACTTAAATGTAGACAAGAAAAAGGTCTCCTGTGCTTTCATTTAAACAGTAGGAGATAAAAACAATTTTACTTGGAAGGAAAGAGCATAAGGAAGTCCTAAAATCCTGGACCTGCTCCAGTAAAAACTCAGCCAATTGCCAGCTGAGGGAATGATGGGAGGAAGGTATTTACATGTGCAGCTCTGCTAGGTGGAGGTTCAGAGGGGACACACAGAATAAAGAATCTCTCCCTTTATAGCCAGTAACATGGTGTAACAAACACAAAATGAGTTGGATGTGAATCTCATCCCTCCAAGCTAAAAATTGTTCTGCTGCATTTTGACTAAGCCCTGAAAGGGTAGGAAGTTGGAGCTACCAAGGGGATAAACTACACCAGTCCTCTACATGATGATTTCAAACTTGACCTCTGTAGAAACACTCACCAAAAATCCCATCCAGGTTTTTAACCTGCTGCTTCAACTCCAAGCAATTGATCTGAGAAGTCATGACATCTAACCAACTTGTTTCCTTGTGGCATCTGTCAGGCAGCCCTCCTGTCTGCCCAAGAGAATGACTAGAACAAGAGATCTGACTAGTGATGGTGTTGGGCTTTCTGCCAGACCAGTGGCTGAACTTAGGGGGTTCCTGTTCTGTGAAATATGTCAGCAGGTACCGTTGCTGTAGTGATGGAGCTCATGATTTGAAAATATCCACCTAAGCTATTTTATGCATACGATGCACAAATCCGGGGGAGAGTCTGGAGGTTGTCTCCAAAGCTGGTGAAGAAGAGGAAGTACCCATCTGTAGTCTTTAAATCCCATGAAAAGCGTATTTAAGTACAGGTACAATGATAACGGCAACAGATAAAGATTAGCTTTATTCTGAATCTCTGTAACAATATGTCTGTACAGAAAATGACTGTATTACCTTTATGGTGTTTGATATGTAGGTACAATCCTTGGAAAAAATAGCAGCTGAGTTTAAAATTCCTTCTCTAAAGAATGCTCTTCTCTGAGCACTGGAAGCAAAATGCTCTTTTGCAGAGGTGCTCAACACAATACATGCATGTATTAAAGATCTTCTACACTGACAGAACTCAGGACAGGTGTCTGTCGGGTATACCTTTGTCGTACAAAGTTCTTTAATTCCTGTTGGCTCTCTCCTGTGTTTGTGTTTCTCCAGAACACAGCAGATCAGATCGCATTTCGGGCTGCAGGAGGACTGACTGCCCTTGAAAACGTTCTTCAGGCGGTGACTTCTCCCACCAATCTGAATGCGGTTTCACGGGTTCCTTTTAAGTAAGTATGATGGCTCCTTCATTTGCTGCTTTAGAATCACTAGAACATTTATCTCACATCTGCTGCTGTGGAAGGTGAAAGACATTTCCACTTAACCTCTGTTTTTTTGGCTTGGTGATTTTATTTCTAGCTGTGCTGGATTTGAGCGGTGGCATCCCTAATTGTACAAAAAGAGAAAAAGAGAAAACTGCATTAAACAGAAGGGGGAGGTACATGTCTTTTGAAGTTAGTCTGTAAAGAGGTCTAGTGGGAGGTGAGGGAGTTTTTAAAGGGCTGTAATTCACTGGAGCCTGACTGCTTTTAAAATGAAACAGTTGTAAGATGCTGCTAGCTGAAAGGGCTCCTGCAAGCAGGTAAATCAAAATTCTTGTGGATTAGAGGAATTCAGCTTTATAGCTCATAAGAATAGAAGGGCTTAATTGTGTAAACCCTCCAAAAAAAAGACGGTGACTAAACAGAATGCCAGCAAAACCTTTTCCCACTCATCTCTAGCTGTAGTTTTAACCCAGTCATAGGCACATACGTGCTTTCAGAGGAGAGCGAGGCACGGGGTTAGCGCGAGAGGAGCCATGCCACAGGAATAGACTCTTGTGATCCATTGTCACTGTCAGTTTGTGGCTGTATTGTCATGTTGTAAGGCTTTGGATCAAAGCACCATGATGTGTGGGTTTGGATTGAAAGCTGTCTGTTAATACGTTATGGGGCAGGTGTGAAGTGCTAGGAAAGAACACCGAGAAGAACTCTTGCTTTTAATACTTACCTTGGCTCTTCAAAGAGAGTACAATTCCTTCCTTCCCACCAAGTCACGCAGAATGCATGTGCTGCCAGTCCAGCCAGCTCTGCCCATGAGCAATCCTGAACCCATCCTATGGTGAGCAGTTCAGCAGCAGCCCTTGGGCTCGTTCATTTGCAGAGGTTCTAGTTTTGGAAATTACCTGTGTGAACATGGGATAAACTTTGCAAGAGAAGTGCTGCGCTGTGTGGTCACATAAAACTTAGCTTGACTTCAGCCTTAAATTCTTAGAGGTGCATCTTCTATACATCTTTGTTGGGAAGGTCCGAGAGTACTGTTTACGTTACTGAAAATGTTTTGTTTAGGGTTTGTTAGAGAGTATGGGGAGGTATTAGTACTCAAAGGAACTTATGTCCCAGTAAATAAAGCTCTGTGTCAGCTACGTTTGTGTAACAGAAAAAAAATCCAAGGAGATTTGTCACTCTCTCCTCTGTCTGACAGTTACATCTTCTCCTACCCATTTCAGACCAGTATAACTGGTTTCTCAGATTCCTGAGCCTATTCATGACTGAATTTTAAAGGTTTAAAAATTCTTTTAATAAAATTCCCTGCATGTTCTTTAATTACCACAAGTTTTCACCTATCTGTATTTCCAAAAGAAACACCAAGGCAGAAGGGAGACAAATATAAACTGTTCTGACAGCTGAAGACCTCAGCTCCGCTACTGAGATACAGCCTGTCATTCAGCTGCACAGCAAGTTGCGCTCTCCACTTCCTAGATGTTGGAAAGTCTTGTAGCTTGGGCATTGTGCATCCAGTTGCAGGGAATTTAACACAGGATTTGCTTTCTAAAGCTCACTGCTCTTGCAGAGTTTCCCTGTGTGAGTCCAGCTTAGTCTACGGTCAGCTAGAAGTGTCACGGTGAACTTGGTGTTGCCACATGTGATGCAGAGCCCCCTCAGCTGTTGCTCCGGAGTTCTCTTTCTGGTGGAGATGGACACATTTTGGGCAGCATCTACAACTCAAGTGTTGAGAGCAGTAGTTCCTGAGGGTGGGACATTCTGTGAGCGATGTGGAACGGGCACGGACGTGGCTGCTTTAGAGAAGCCGCATTCAGGTGTACGTGTTCAGACGTCTCGCTCTAAATACAAGATGTTTCAAAAGCACAGGGTCATCATAGAACATAGCTAGTTCCTTAAATGATGGGGAAATTTGTATCCCATTTCACCTTATTTAATTTTTGAAATGTGATTAAAACTATTTTTTGTTCTGATGTGCAAATATCGTTTACAACCTGACTTGTTAAACTTTGAATCTATTGAAGGACCCATTCTCTGTCTTGAAAGACAAAGCCCTGTGGAAAGAAATTAAGACCTTTCATTAATTGCTATCCAGTCTTCCCCTAGCCAAACATTCCTCACCTAAGGACAGAACCAGACTTGAGATTGTTTGTGTGCTATAGCATTTAACCATTTGTACTCTGCTCAAACTGGGAATTTGTCTGTTGTTTTGTGAGGACGATAAGCTATTTGCAAGTAGGTGAGGAGATTACATGGGCTATTATCTACATCTCTCTTTCTCCAAAATCCTGGCAGTATGGTGCAGCTCAGAACTTTAATCCCATGTCTACAAGATAAAGCTTTATTATCAGAAGATTTAACAATATGCCTGTTGTTTTGTGCTGCTGTCCAGCTTGGCAGTCAGAGCAGCAAATGCTGTGAAAAAGGCATGACGTTTATGAGACAAGGTGATGCATTAGGTGTTGGGGCAATTTTTCTCCCCTTCAAATAAATCACTGAAAAGGAAAAGGGAAAGCAGTGGATTATAGTAGGCTTCGTTATTGATGTTAACAGACAAATCAGTGTCCAGCCACTTTATTTCTTCAAGTAGTGCTTTGTTATTTTCCTGAATTGATTCACTTCACCACAAAATAAGACACATTCAGCAGAGTTTCAAGGGGGTTCAGGGTCTTACAGTGTTTTTCTTCTACTGAAGAGCAAATGGGAGCTGCACAGCAAACCCATTCAGTGACTTAAGATCGAGACCAGAAGATGATTCTCATCCCTGGGTTGCCTTAGGTATTTGCTGTGGGCAAGTCACGTAAGCCCCATCGTGCTGTGACATGTTACTGGCCTTGAAAATTATAACAAATGAGGTTTGTAGGATCTGTTAAATTAACATTTGTGACATACTTTGAGTTCCTTAGGTGGGCAGCTTTTTAAAACAAAAGTTAGCAATTGTGTAAGGAACAAAGGAGAACTTTTGCTACAAGTTAAGACATGATTAAAGTCAGTTTGATTGTAATCAAACTTTTCTGGTCATACAATTTCTTGCATCATTTATTCAAAGCAAATTTTATCAGGGTAAAAAAAGCTAGAACCATAATTACCTTCATAAGAAGCAAAAAATAGTCCCCACATAATATCATGGGTGGCATTGATGCAAATTGCATTTTTTTTCAGTAAGAATTATTTTAGGCTGAGAACAGGTTTTATAGCTTGTGCTTTGTTATTTTTCCTTGGCATTATGAGCATATACTACTTCACCTGCGCTGTTACTGCTCATGCAGTTCTGTAGGATTGTTCACAATTTGGTTTTTAAGTACAAACTGAGCTTTCTTACTCTCTTGCAAGGTTATTCCCTCTGGAGAAAAATTCATTGCCAAATAGCAGCTGGTACGGGTGCGTAGAGATGCTCTAAAGAGAACAAGTTCTTTGCTAGTTCAACATCTGAAACATGGCACGTGGGTCCCTTCCCATGCCCTACCTTTGCTGTCTGTCTCTGAGCTGGATTTTAAGTTCTCAGAGCTCAGTAAAGCAATGTTGCCCTCCCATGAGATATGGGAAGAGGTTTTATTGTTGTAGCTCTGTGAACAGTTGGGAAACTTCTGGATTGAGCACCAGATCTCACAGTGAAGCAGTTGATAAACCAGGGACTGGGGAATTTCTGTAGAAGACTTTCAAATTCTATCTCTGTATGATTCTATATGATTCTATCTGTAAATTTGGGGGTAAATGGTTTAATTGTCACTCAATTTGCAACTGTTTACTCCTGAGTATGGGAACATTTCAGAGTGAAACTCAGATCTGGTTTTGGAATTGTCTTGAAGGAGAATTCATGCTGAGTTTTGTCATCTTTATTAATTGTGCCTAGACTTCAGCTGGAGTCCTTTTTTAAATTATTATTATTTTTTAATTGGACTCCTTAAAAAATGCAGAATATGTAGAAAACACTAATTGATTAGGAATCTTTCTAGAGTTGATGATGTAATAGGCCCCATGAGTGACGCATAAAGGCCTGTATGATCTTGACAAGTTAAAATTGGTATTTTTACCTTTAAATCAGTGTTTGCTTATTTTTTGTTTCAATCCATAGCCTTACCTTGGTGATTCTGTTTTCCAATCAGGGTGCTGTGTAGTACTCTAACTGGCTAAAAATGAGCCTTTCCCTGCTGAATAAGCACAGCCTAAATTTGATAATGTTTCAGTTTACATCATTTCAGTGCCAATTTGAACTTTTGGGTTATTTTCTTCAATGTTAATCACTGTATATTAATTTCCAATCCTCAGAAGTTAACAATAATGTGAAAAAGCTTTACATTTGAATTGTTATGTGTTTATGGTGCCCTGATATTTGTAAAGCAGAAGCTGTGAGTATGTATCCAGTACATACCCAGGTGCACTGGGGTGGGTTAGTTTTGTTGCTGCCTCAGTATTTAGAATAAAAGTTCCAGTTTGTCAACTTGCTTATATCAGGCAAGATGAGGAAAGCGAGGATGTGCTAGCATAAAAGAAAACCACGTCTCTACGTGTAAACTGTTGAGGTCTAACTTGAAGATGTTGATGAAAACGAACCCTCTTTCCAATGTCTTTGTACTCGTGTAAAACAAACAGAACCTCCCGATGCATGGTTTTGCCTAGTCTAAAGACAGCTTTCTTTTTTTGGACCAAAGTTTGTGTACCACAATGAGTGTTTTTATAATTGGATTTACTCTAGAGGAAAGCCTTGCATCAGAGGCAGACTTATGTGTGGTTTGAGTACACATGCTGCCTAACGGGGCTTTAAAGCTGATTTGCGGGTGTGATACAAAGTTTAGCACAGCCTCGGTAAGCGATAAACAGCTGCTTTACGTGAGGCTCCTGCCTCCCTGTTTCAGGGGAGTTTGAGATCTCCTGAGAGGACAGTTTGGGGATGTAGGGCAGTTGGAGCTTCCCACCAGTGAAGAAGCAGTAAGGAACGTCTCGAGTTTTTCACTGCACCGCAGAGAGTTTAACCGGTGCTTAAATAAAGTTCTGGCTTGACATTCGCAGCGCTGCGCTTGTCTCAGGGGCCTTGTGCAGAAATGGTGACAGTTGACAGCTGTTGTTCCCTTAATAAGATTAAAGTAAAGAAATTAGTTGTGCTGTCTTTAATCTGCCATTTAACACTGCGAACCACCTGGGGACGGCTTCTGTGCCGACACTTCCAGTTCTGAATTAAAAAAACCCCAAGCAAACCCTGTGGAACTGAACCGGGGTTCAGCGCCCGCCGTGATTAGAATGTATTTAGACGAACCGCAGTTAGCAAGCTGATGTTATCAATTAAAGGGACCCTCTTTATTGTTGTGAAAAATTAATTGGACATCCATTTGCTTACGCCACCTTTTCAAATGCATTATCAGAGCCTCTGAAAACGCACGTACTTTTTCTGACATGGGATTCAGCTGGGAAATAAAAAAGCACGATGTGCTGCTGCGGTAGCGGAATTTGTTCTGTATACAAAGCGGGAAGCTTGTGTGTTCCCAAATGTAAAATAAATGCTCCTCTTGGGAATTGGGAGTCCCATACATCAAACCACGTTATTGCAGTGGATTAACTGACTCGCCTCAGAAGCTCTGAAATGCCGTCAAAATTATGAGTTACCCCACCAAATTCGTATTTGACACTGTGGGTGAGTTACAGTGATTCTATTTCAATGAAATGAATTTTTATTTTGGAAGAGCTGGTAAAATGACAGATGCTGATTGAAAGAAAGCATCTTCCCAGCTGCAAACAGTAACTACCAGTATAGTTTCCGACCTCTCTCCCTGTAAACACGCTTACACAGGGGAGTAATCTTCCCTGAAAAGTAAAAGTAGGTGCCTAATGAAATTTTTTCCAGCGTTACTGAGGAAAGTGAAATAAATATCTTTATGGAGTCTGGATGGGGAAAGAGAATCCTGTTGCAAGGCAGGATTTTAAAAATGTATGTGAAGCATGCTACTTGGATTTTGTGTAGGTGTTCTCCTTGTCGGGTAACAACTAGGTGAAGTAGGAGAAAATCAAACTGCCTTTCACCAATAAATAATGATTTAATATTGTTTTTGTATCCCCTGATCTGCAGATTGAAACTGATATAACTAGGCAGTAAAATTAATTACCAGTACAGTAAAATTAATATAACTGGTAATGTGGTGGTGCTCAGATTATTAACAAAGAGAAGGTAGAAATGTGCTTTATGACTTTACAGGTCAGGGTAACACTTCTTATTTAAAGCCAATATAATTTCTCCCACTGAAGAAAAGACAATCCAGAAATACAAGTGGAAAATATTTTGCTTTACTATATAGGTTTTTTGGTCTCTGAACATTTCCAGCTTTTCTTGGCTTGAGAAAGCCAGTGTGCGTACTGAAGGTGTTTCCATTTCAGCTCCGGGGAGCCATGCGAGGTGATCGGCTGCCAAGCACTGGACACAGCAGTCAGTAGAGCAGCCTTCGTGTAAATAACGTTGTCGATTCAGGAAGATATTTTAGGAGAAAAATAAAGCATGAAACTCAGCTCTCTATGGTCATGTTGAATTAGTCTGCAGTTTGTTAGGTCAAATACCTGCTTTGATTCCTGTGTGCTACCCTGTTTGTTGCAGTCCCACTTGGGTAGGACGTTTTGGCAGTGCTCTCAATTTATTTTCTTCTGCTGAGCTTATTTGAACTCGGTCACGTTATTTCACATGTTATAAAGCCCCCAGCGAAGCAGAAGTTCTTCTTTTGGTTTACTTGAGACACACGATTTGAATTTCCTGGCCTTCTGCATTTGTTATTGTCTGTCTCGATGATGTGCTTGTGTTGTGTGTCGGCGTGTATGTTTGTGCGGTGACAGCAACAGCTTTTGTAGCAAGCAGAGCTCAGGAAGCGAGTTGTGTGTTTATTCGGCGCTATCCGTCATCAGATGTATCTTCTCTGTGAGTATATTCTATAGGACTGGTCCTGGCTTCCCTGCAAACCCTGGCTTGAGAACTGCACTTCCATTGCAGCGGATGGAAAGTACCACATGGCATGCAAGGAGTAACTGGGCTGGTTTTGTACATCTGGAGCTCTCTGCGACTTGTCCTGTTTGGGACTTTTTCCCTTCTTACCGTTGCGAACCTTTTCCCACCAGCCGTGGGTATAGGCCACCAGATTGTAGCTACCCACAAACTCATAAAGACTCTGTGCAGTCGTGGCTCCCAGGGTGTCAGTAGCTGTTCCGGACAGGAATCCCACCTGCTCAGTTTTGCTTGCTCAGTACAAATTACTCAATCCTTTCCCATTCCTTCATTAGTTCTCAGGCTCTGGGCGATAGCCTCTCTCCAAAGCTGACCCCGTATGCTGTGCATTATTGTGAATTACTGTGAATTACTTCATACAAGTTTTTTTTCTTGAAGGTTGTGCTAGGAAAGGGATTTATAGCCAAATTACTTACATGATATTACTGTAAGCCACAAGAAAAAGAATGTTGCATACCCAAAATATGAAATGAGCTGCTAATTGGTGTAAGTTTTGTTGTGCCGTTCTAGTACACCCATCATTCGTATTGGGTTGTTGCCAAGAACACCTTTACTGAGAATGCATCTGTGTGCATCTCTGTGCTTAGGGGAATGACCTTTGATGTCACAACGAAAGCTTGGGCTTTTTAGGATTGTTATTATTAATGTTGAATTAATGTTGCATGTTATTCAGATGTAAAGCGAGTTTTGAATGCGGAGGAGTCCAGCAGCCATACAGTTTGTGACTTGTGATAGGCTTGGCTTTACTCTTTTGAAGTTATGCAGTATTTACTTAGCCTCATGGAAATTTTTAGCTCTATTTGGAATCCCAAGTTTAAGAAAACAAATTGTGAATTGCTGCAGGGTTGTTTTGTGAAGTGTGTGTGTATTTGCTTTTAATTCAGAGAAGAAAAAAGTAACACTTTTTTTTTCCCCCCATCTGATTTTTTAGGTCACTGTGCAGCACAGTAAATGCTTACAGCCTCACCTGCAGTAACTGCACAGAGAACTGCACCTACGTTCTCTTTAGTAATAAGATCACTTTTCTCATGGACCTGTTGATACACCAGTTTATGGTACGTAAAGCACCTGTTTTAACTCAGAGATGTTTTTGTGTGCTTCACAAACATATTGGAGTGTTTGGAGTATGAGAACATGAGGAGATACGCGAGAATAAAGTCTCAAAAGAATCAGATTCTTTTGTTGCACAAGTTTGGTGTCTGTGTCTACTAATCAAACTCTGTCTACTAATTCACTGATTTGGTGACTGTGTCTTCTAATCCAATGGATATTCCTGCTTCTGATAATAAAAGCTGCCAAAGCATGTCTGCTAGGAAGACTGGTGAGTGGACAGTGTTTTCTCTTTAACATTTTCTGCAGATTGCTTCTTTTCTTCCCTCTACAGTAACATTTAAAGTATAGACTATTAGGAGTTGTCAATGTGTATTTAATTCTTCTGTGTTTCAGTCAGGTGAGTACGTTGCAGTAGTTTGATTTCCTGAAGTGCTTGAAGGGCAGGACTCTTTAACTGTGAAAGTTTTAATTTTCCAATGTTTCATTTAATTTGAAACGTCATTAAATATTTTATTTGAAAACTCATTTTTAATTCATAGTGACCTGCTCATCATAAGATATTTAGTCTTGGTTTTCCACTTATAAATCGTGCGTATGTATTTTCATGAGCCAAGCAGTTTGTTAATTGAAAAGTTATGTACATACTTTGAATAATTTAAATGACGCTGTTGGAATCAACAAGCCATAGGGCTGTTGATGAGCACTTTTAAAAGCTAGTCCGAAGGTCCTTGCCACAAAGAAAACCCGAATGCACCCCCTGCATTCTCCTCTAAGTAGCTGCCAGCTGATTGTTCTTTACCACATCTTTCCAAGAGGATTCCAGGTATGCTCGGTGAGAGGTGCGTGTGTTGTGCTGAGCCGTGCACAGCACTGCTGCTGCTCTGCAGAGCTCTGGGGGTAATTACACAAGAGCTGAAATCCTTCGTCACTTTACAAGTGACAGGATTCATTGCGATGCCAGGCACCTTCCCTTCTCGCTGTAGCCCCCTGCAACCAGCCTGTGCTTTTCTGAAGAAACACAGAGGGTATTTCTTAAGAAACGTTGGCCACCTAGAGATCAGAGATACTACACGAGAAAAATTTACAACACATGGAGCTGCTTGCAGTCTGCTGCCAAATACTAGCCTGGAATTGCAGCAAAACTGTAATTAAAGCTTAATAGTTCCCATGATCCACACTGGGCTTTTCTTTCCTACGCATAAAGTCTCTTATGTTCTGTTCAGGCAGAGTTGGCCCTTAAACTAGGATATCTTCGTCGTTCTATGCACTACGTGTTTTAAGTCCAAAGAAATAAATACAGTGCTGCTTTTCTTACCCTGATTTTTCACTCTTGAAAATGTAATAAATCAGATCAAGTTTGAATTTTTCTTTTTTTACAAAAAAGAAAGGGACAAATGGGGAAAGGGACATGTCACTTTTGTTGGGTTTGTTTGGGTTTTTTTAATTGAATTGAGCTCTGAATACCAAAATACTAAAAGACAGCCTTCCAAAGAGAGGTATTCTGCAGTATTCCTAGCTTGGGGAGCTGTGTGATGCCGCCTTTTCCGGTGTCGTGCCTATTCCTGATTCCTTTTGGAAAATAAACCCCAAGTAACGCCAGAAGTAATAAATGAGAATGTGTATTTGCAAGGCTTTAACAAATTGTTAACCAAGTATGCCAATATTTGCTGAATATAGAAAGAATCCAGTTTTGAGTAACCTTTGAGTGTGTTAACTACAGCAAGTAAGAACTTCCAACCAATTCAGTGCGGGTTTAGTTTTGGTGGGAGTCATCAAAATCGAGTGCAATGTCTGACTTTTCCTAAAAGTCAGAGCTGTACATTTTAAAGATAAAGTTTAAAATGATGCCTTCTCACATAGTATTCGTTTGTCTTCACACAAAGGAATATTCTCAAGATGTTACTTGAGGAATTATAAAAGTATTTTTGGGTTTTCTCCAGTGAAAGCTTGGGTACTGGTGGGAAATGGTGACATCCAGCCTGCCCAAGCTTATTAAGTGTCCTGTTGAGACCTTCCCTTATCTCATACCTAAACAGACTTGTAGGAAACCTTCTGTAGACTTTACATAGCGTTTTACCTTGCTTGGCCTCCTTAGCTCAGGTAATGCCAAGTCAGTGTCTGTTGAGGTCAGCAGGAGTGTGTTGCCTGATCTCAGTGGTTAACGGAGCAAACCTGGCCACCCATGCTCATACAAGTCTTGTGCTCGAGTCGTAACTTCATTTATCTTCAGACTGCTATCTTGGCTCTTCGTCGACTGCTGTCCCCAGAAGAGAGCTGCAAAACAAGGAGAACTTCTCAAATTGTTTCTTTTGGAAGGTGATACACGGAGAAACCCAAATAATTAGGTGGAGCTGGAAGGCACGTAAGGATAGGTTTTTATTTGGGTGAGTTTTTTTCCCTCACCAAGTGACTGCAGTCCTGTACTTTTCCATAGAGATACCTGAAAAAGCCATATATATGTGTATATATATAAAAACCATACTTTATCCATAAATATTATAAATATCTGTATGTTTAATAAACAGATTGGGGCTTTGGGGATAGCTGTCCTTTTACGATCTCGCGATAAGAAAAGCACAACAGTTTGTTTTCTAACTATGTGTGCTCAGATAGACCAAAGGGAAATTTGAAGAAGCTTTTAAGAGTAACAAGCTGGACAAGACCACCTTGTCCAGTAAAAATTTCTAGAAAATTGTGTTCATTCTGATCTTTCCCATCATGGCATCTCTGCTTTTACCAGATAAACCATAATGCAACTCGGTATTCATGAAGAATTAGAAATTGAGACATTTTTTGGTTACTTTTTTTATTCACTGGCTGGGCATCGGTTGCTTGGTAGCATCTGGTGTCCTTGCATCACTTGTCTTTCTGGAGTTAGAGCCACAACGGATTGCTGCGCGTTTTGATTCATTGTGTTTCTTAGGCAATCGTTAAATGCATAACATTTAAAGGTTCTAAATGAAACATCATTAGTTAACGTAAAAATGTGTGAAATGAACTTTTGCAGTTTGAGTAGAGATGAAACAGATGTAGAGATCAAAAGTGACTTGCTCATTACTACTTACTTCTCCAAAATACGGTGCTTAAGCCTGGTCTGCACTGCAGCTAAATGGGCTATGAAGTACAATCTCATGGAGTGGGCTTAAGTTAATCTGGCTATCTAGTCACAGTGAAGGAATTCTTCTCTACCCTTTCTTCTCTGGAACGTGCTGACATCTAGGTTGGGTGCTTCAAAACAAAGCCCCTAGTTTCTTAACCATTGGTGGCCAGCTTTTTAATCTTCTGGACCACAAGTAATGCGGCCTCACGTTTGCACTGATGACAAGAAGAATTGTAAAATCATAGAATCACAGAATGTGTGTGGTTTGAAGGCACCTGTAGAGGTCATCTAGTCTGACCCCCTGCAGTAAGCAGAGACATCTTCATTAGATCAGGTCGCTCAGAGCCCCTTCAAGCCTGACCTTGAATGTCTTCAGGGATGAGGCCTCCATTACCTCTCTGGGCAAACTGTTCCAGTGATCAACCACCCTAATACTGAAGAACTTTATCCTAATGTCCAACCTAAATCTCCCCTTTTCAAGTTTAAAAACCATCACTCCTCGTCCTATCGCTCCATGCCCTCATGAACAGTTCTTCCCCAGCTTTCTTACAGGCACCTTTCAGGGATTGGAATTCAGGGCCCATACGTGCTTCTTGGCCAGTTTGGAATGCATTCAGCCTCCTTAGTGTTTGGCTGTTGGGTGCTGACAGCGGTCTGAGCCCTAATAATGAGATGGTGGGGAGTTTCTGCCTGCCAGGCTAAACCCCTTGATCTCCCTCTGGTTTGGGTTCTAGTCAGAGACCTGAGGACCAGTGCCGAGGAGTATCAAGGCTGGATAAAAAGTACCTAGGTTAGATATGAGCTCTGTTGTAAGGCAGTTCAGTCGTTGTTGGCAGTGTGAAAACACACTAAAACTTCATGTCTTTGTCTTCCTTTTTAATCATGCTACTTAAAGGGCCAAAACCATTTTGGCTATTTGCTTCAGCAGGAAGTCAGTGTGTTAATCCCATAGTAAATCTTGAAAATAGGGCTGGGCTAGGAGAAATAATGACATTTTAAAGTATTTAGGCGTAGGGAATTTAAAATGTGGAGCCTTTATCCATGCTGTCTTAAACTCATAGACATGCTGGGCAATTTCCATGCCTTTAGTTTGTTAGTTATTACACTCAGATTGACTACAAAATCTGACATCGCGGAGTTGCTACTTTGGCAGTGTATGTTCTCCAGAGAGGTTTTGAGGCAAGCCCAATGACTTAGATGCACAGAAAGCACAAAATCACACTCTTAATGAGAGAAGAATACAGCACGCCTGATCAGATGACCAGAAATTTGGTGCTTCAAAAGCTTTGGAGACTTTCCCTTTAGGTTTAGCAGCTCTGCGTTTAAAATTCTTCCTGGCTGCGGAGGACTCGGCTTCTTCTGAGACAGGTAAAAGCAGAAATGAGTGTTCAGTGACAGAGCTCTACGTTGCTAACTGGAAACTGGGGACTTTTGTTGTTGCTAGCACAAAAAATACGCTCTGATACGCAGAGGTACTTTTGGTGGCGTGAGTCAGAGCGCAGGACCATTCTCAGCTATATTAAATGTGTGCCTAAGTGCTTTACTGGATTGGGGCCATATTGTTTGGCATCTTGCAGGATTAAGTCCTAGATGCTGGGCAAGAGCTGAGGAGCTTATGGCAGCTCTGCACAAGCAAGGGAATCCCTACGTCCAGGGAATTCTCTGCTGAACAGAGAGTACAGGGGCTGAGAACCTAGTCGTTGGAGCATTCTGCCTCAAGAACTGATTTACTGAAAGTAGGAGTCTTGATTAAGCCCAGCATAGTGAGTCATCATAAGCAGTGAAGTAGCGTTGAGGTGTTGGATGTGTCAGGTAGCGGAACTGTAGTTACATTGTTCCTGATTTTTTCGGTTGTGATTTTAAAATGTTTTATACCAATCACTTGACAAGTCAGTTGAAGCATGTCATCGTACCTCTAAACTTGTGTCAGTTAAACTGTTAAACCCATTAAACCCCAGAAATAAGAACATGGAATGTTTTAACATTTACTCATCCCAAACCCCCATTCAGCAAGCCCCGTTTTTTCTGAATCTCAATAACTCCTTGTGTAATCAACACAAAGAACCCAGAGTCTGAAAGCTTTCATAATTACACTATTAAATCTTAAGATTTCCTACCCTCTTGCTTGATATAATAATCAACAAGCGAAGTAATACATCACTTTTGCAAGCACCCCAATTAATTTTGACCATAAATCTTTATGCGTTTTCACACCATCCCATTAATTACTTCTTCAGTAAAAGAGCTGATCTTTCGTCACTTGTTTGAGTCCGTATGAAGGGAAAATATCCAAGGGAAAAATATCAAAGGGAGGAATTAAGTTCAAATTGACCTGTTTTCTATGAAGCAGCGTTTCCTTCTGTCTCCTCTTTGACATGCTTGGTATAAACCCCACATTTGTTCCCACTTTCACATGCTTCCCTCAACAATCAAATGTGAAAAATCAGTAGTGCAGTAAATGATTGAATTAAGGGTGCCAGATCTATTTATTTTACAAATTAGGAAGAAAGGTTTTCTACTAAAACATGAACTTGTGTAGCTATGGGCAGAATACTTAGAAAATGTAGTTCTCGGGCATATGTTTAACTAGAAGACAAAAATAGATGTTACCTGTTTATAGTACCGTTCGTTACAGCAAATGGATCTTCTGCAAGCTTTTATTAAAGCCTTTAAGAATTAATTTCTATATAAATTTTTATCTTCAGTGAAGAAGCCGTGAGTAGCATTTGTTAGGAATTTTTAAACCTTGGGTGTTCCTTGTATGAAGTTGCCACATTTAAATTGATTTATACATTGCAAACCTTAATCCATCTGTTTCACTAGGCAATTAGCATCATTAGTCATGAATTATTTTAGTCAACAGAAGTTACTGGAGCAACATAATATTATTTTTCCAATTGAACTGGAACAAGCAGCTAAAGACTTCTCACTTGCTGGCTTGGCTCAGCACCAGAAACAGACTATTACAATGAGTTTTAAGTACCAGCACGGGGCTCCGAGCTAATGAATAATAAAGAAATGCGCATGTTGTTCTTTGTCACCAAGTGTTACCAAATCCCTCCTGATACCTATACAGGGAGGAATGATTTTCTGTGACCCAGCTTGCATATACCAAGCGTGACTGATTTTAACCAGGGCTGAAAATAACATTTCAGCCAATATTGGTCGTTAATTACGGTGTTGAAAGCCTGAAGCTGTCTCATAGAAGAGTCTCCGCAGAGGTCTTGTCGGTACACGGAGTGCAGCAGTGTCAGGCTCAGTGGTGGGATGTACCTGGGAGCCCCGTGTCTCAGCTGAGGCATCAGCACTGCCGTTACCCAGCCCCTAAAACTGCAGGACTTCATGTGCTTCACTTGCTGTTTGATGGTGGTAGGGCAGAATTTCAGCTGCTTCCAACTGTCTGGGACTGTGAAAATGAAACAATAAAATGGAAGCTGTATCCCTTCAGTGAGGGTTTCCTTCCAAAGCCATATCCTACACGTAGATCTGTTTGTAGAGTTGCATGGTGTGCACCTGACCGTTGCTGACTTTTTAGGAGTGTTTAATGATCGAGCAAAGATGGGATTGTGTTCTTCTGGGGTCTGTTCAGAGACAACGGACGTGAGTGACCAGCGATGACATCTGATGGACATCCACAGTGGTCATCAGGTGATGCTATACATTGAGATGTTCAGGCCTTGTTTGTGTGACACAGTTTTCCTGCTGTCTGGAGCAGGCACAATGCGAAGCTTTCCACAGAAGTGCTTGGACTTGCTCTATGCCCGAGTTGACAATTGTGTGTGAATGGCATTTCCCATTGCTTCCTAAACAATCACTCTATTACTGTTAGTACGTAACTTTTAACTAAATTACTACTGTCATCCTTTATGACCGGTGTGTCAGGTTGTGCCATAGAATTCATCCAATTCTTTGTCTTCTCAGTTAGTTCCTCAGGCTTTTTTTTCCTGAGGATTCTCATCAGATACAGTCAGGATTCAGGCTCCCTTCCTGATGCAGAAATCTCTACATAACTAGCTTTTGTGTTTTCAGAAATCAGGACTCTCTTTGGGTTTGTAGAATTTTGAAGATTTGGCAGTTCTCTCTCTTTTTGGGAAAAAAAGAAAAAAATAAAGGATGGATAAAGCAATGTGAGTCAAAGATTTGGAGCCTTGCCTTAAGGGTCTTACTTCCTTTGAGGAGTCCGTAGCTCTGAAATACTTAGCTACTTTGGGTTAGCTTTACTAGTAAGCTGCTCACCACAGAGGTTCAGATACTTCCTGGGAAAACAGAATTCTCTGTCAGGCTTTGTCAGCTCTGGAGGGGAACCACAGTAACTCATCTATCTGGACTCATCGCTGACTCATGCAGCTGCATGTTCCCCTCTGTGTGTGCCTCACCAATAGAACTTGTTCTGAGATCAGTTATGCAGCAGCACAATCACCAAATGCCTCCTTGTAGATTGGAAAGAAACCTGTGTTCCCCAGAGTCCTTTGCTACTGGATGGGACATCCCCTGTGCCCTTCCAGTGAGCTGGCTGTACCTGCTGCTCCCATACTTCAGCGTGCTCTTACCCAAGGGCAAACTAGCGCTGCTCCAGAGAGCTTTCTTTTACTTCAGGATAATGTTTTTGTAATGGTTTGGGGTTTTGCTGCGGAGGAGAACGTCCATCAGAGGTTAGATCTCATTGCAGAGATTGTTCCTATGGGCTGTAAAGCCTTTCTGTGCTCTGGTGGGGCTTCCTTGGGTTCTTGTGCACTAAACTCACTTCTGACTCAGTGGATTCTGTTTGAGCTTGTATTATCAGTGTAAAGGATATAGAGCTGTTCTTGGACCTGAAATGCTTTGATGTCCATCAGCACTGCTAGAATGTGTTACTTTATTGTTATCATGATTATTTTTGGTGTACTCACGTGCAACTTTCTAAGTGTTTCTCTACTAACTTTGATTCTTTTTGCTAATTCTCATTGTGTTTTCTTTTCCTCTCTTCCCTCAGGTTAGCGTTCCAGATGATCATAATGCCACTCCAGGCAGAAGTGCAAATAAGCAGGTATTTGAAGGTTTAACAACAGGACTTCTGAGGATAACTGCTGTGATTTTCAGATGTCTAATCTCCAGCTTCCCAGATGGAAACCACCACTCTGCTGCACTGAAGATAATACAGGAAGTGAAAAGTAAATCCTCACAAGTGGAAGCCTTCAACAGCAGAGTCCAAGACTTGATCAGGTTAAACAAAAAGAAAATACTGAAATCTTTCTAAACCTTCTTTAGTACTGAGAAAAAAAATTGTGATGATTTCAGAAATGAGCAAACTGCTTGAGCTCTTAACTTAGTAACGGTAGTTCGTGTGTAGTCAGGAAGACTGCTGAAACACCATATTCTCAAGCAATATATTTTGTACGTACTTCAGGCACAAAAAAATACAGAAAAACAAGAGTCTTATAATTTTGGACCTGGTTTCCATCAGTTTCTTCTCAATTACCTAGGAGCTGTCTTCCCTCTTTTCTTTATTTTCTCTTGGGGTTCTTTATGCCTACTCTGTATCCCCTGACCCACGTGGTCCTGCATGTCATACATGTGTTCCTGTAAGCTTGCCATAAAATACATACTTCCTACTACAAAGATTACCCAATAATCCCTATAATCTGATTTCAGATTCTATAACGTGTCTGTGTTTAAACCCCAATTTTCAATGTATGTTTCTTGAGCAAAATTTCAATCAAAATAGCTCAGTGAGTTGTAGAGTAAAAGAGAAAGCATTGGTTTGCTCATTTTTTACTCAAAGCAGTCTAATTCTTTGGTAAAAATGCTTGAACCTGAGTATATTACTATAAATGTGATTTATATATATATAATGTTTGTATGCTACTGGAAACGTGTCATGGTGAGCATCGTCAGACTTGTCAAAGTCTGGAATGATGCTGATGGGTACAAAGAAGACAGCTGGAGGAGGAAAGCAAAACAAATAGTTGTCATAGCTACCGGTGACCTCTAAAACTTTATTGTTCTCATATAACCCACCTTCTCCCCAAACAGGTTTTGAGAGAGTGTGAAATTTCAGGCCGTTGTATTCTCCCCACTTATGAATGGGAGGGTGGGAGGTCTGCTTATTGATATTTGTGCTGAACAGACATCTGACACTGACTGGGCCAAGCACGGGCATACCCTTAAGATAAGAAGAAAGAAGATACATGAGAATCCAACTAGGTTCCTCACCTGAGGCACTTTAGGGGATCTGCTTATAAATGGGGAATGAAAGGCATGATGACAAGGTAATAGCACAATTAGGGGAAAAAAAGAGGAGAGGGCATTTTAAACTAGTCAAAAACAGACAAATTCTATTATTAATGAGAATCTTTCACCTCCAGGTCATTGTATCATATGTCCTTGTGGAGTTGATTAAATGTGAGGTTAGGGAAGATGGAGAAAGAAAGAGGAAAGTTGAAAGGGGTGTGTGTGGAGGGGGGTTGTTTCTATCTGGGACAGCTAGACCCCATGCCTAAACACCAATTATCCCCACACTGTCTGGCCATCAAAAGGTACCCGAATTATTGGAACTACGCTACTGTAAGTAAAATGGCTCAGAAATGGAGGCAACAGAGCTTTGACATTTCTCTTGTCTGCATGCTCAGCTCTTCAAGGGAGTTCTTCATGCAGATTGTCTCCAGCTGCTGTTGAAGAACACTCCCAGTAGCCACAAAATGCTCATCCATTTCTCTTTGCCGAAAGAGCACCTGCTTCCCCTGGGTGTGAGGGAAAGTGGACTGTGAGCATATTTTGCAGGTGCCAGGCTGAAAAAGAAGAGAATAGTGGGCATTGTTGTGAGCAGTTATCTGTCAGTATTAGCTGTGTTTTATTGAGTTCTTCATCTCCCCTCCTGTTTCACGGAGAGATTCCTAACACTCAGCATTTCTCTGTGACTCTGATGGATCTAACACCCAGCTCTGTTCCTGGAATTATTCTGCTAATACGGGAGAGCTTGCTTATCACCTCTGCGACAAGTTGGATTGCTTAGATCAAAATCTACAGGAAACATAACTCTGGTAACCTTTCATGTTGCTAAACAGAATGGGCAAACTTACCTGAGCAGCGAGTGTGCAGCTCATCACCTTCGGGCATCTTCGAGTGGGCTTAACGGCCTTATTTCAGCACCTTCAAAAACCTTCCACGCTGTAGTTAGACTTCTTGCTTTATATTTTTACTCTTAATTGCTTTCATTGCTTCCAGAAGCTTTGTGTCAGCAGGGCAAACTTTGGGAGAAAGTCTAGCTTCCATTCCCAAAGAGAGATTGGTCTTACAGCAACAGCAGGCTGAAAAGCTGAGAGGTTTTCTGCCCTAATCTTAAGCACCCCAGGCTTTCAAAGCCAGACCACGTCCTAGGGAGCCTGCTTTGGCAGGGGGGTTGGACCCGATGATCTCTTGAGGTGCCCTTCCAACCCCTACAATTCTATGATTCTATATGAGGGGATACTTAGTGAATACTTGTACAGCGCCTGTGGCGAGCGTTAAATAATGGGACTTATTTCTTCACTAGAATCAGTATTATTTATTGGTGTTCCATAGTCGAGTCAGGGTGGTCTTGCCGTTATGGGAGCACAGAGCCAGGGGCATTCCCATCTCAGGGAGCCTACACTCTTAAGAGGCAGCCTAGATCAAGAGGACTTGACGAGCAAGCAGACAGAACAGTTGGTGGGATGGAGTAATATTAATAATAACAGGAAGGATTAGTGTAGTATCAGTGTAAATACAGTGACTGATTGATGGGTTCCCCATGTCTGTTGCATTGGGTGGAGGCACTGGATCACAGAATTGTAGGGGTTGGAAGGGACCTCCAGAGACGATCGAGTCCAAGCCCCCTGCCAAAGCAGGTTCCCTAGGACAGATCACACAGGCATCCTGACAGGTCTTGAATATCTCCAGAGGAGACTCTTAATACAATAGCAGCTCTGAATTTGTTTATCCCGCTCAGTAAGAGTGGAGGAAAGTGCAAAGCAAATTAGAGGGAAAGAGAAGGAGGAGGTGATTGCAGCAAAGGAAGTTGATCTCACATAAGTCAGCAAGAATGAACAGCTGAGGTGGAGTAAAAGCTGAGAAGCTGAATGTGATAAAAATTATTGTGAGAAATTATCTGTATGCACAGTTTAAGTGGAGTTGATAATGATCAAAGCATGGAGAACCTGGCTTGGACAGGAGGGACATCTTGGTACAGGGACAAACAGCAAAATTTTTTGGTGTAGGTTTCCAGGCTATTGGAAATGCAAAGAAGAAACTTGAGCAGTAGTGATCTGATGATGAGCAATGATGATCTGATCTCCTCTGATAATAAAAAAAGACACTCTGGTTTTCAGCTTAAAAACCCAAAAGGCGTTAGTGGGGTTTTCTCTGCACTGGGTTTTGGTTGAGCTCCTGAAGCAGTCTCATGATCCTGGTCCTTCTGTACTGATAGTAGGCAGTTGTTACCTGCGTGTTCTGTTGGGCTCTTAACTGCTGCCTGTGTTTTAAAAAGGAAAAACCCCAAGGGCTTGGCAGTAGTGGTTATGATATACGTATCGCAATAAAACGTTATCTGGGTAACATCATTGTCTCCTTGAATTAGTGTGTTCTACAAAGTTTATCTCTTCGTGCTAAAAAGATATTGCACTGCTGCAGAGCCATCAAGATTGTTATAAATCATTTAACTATGGCAAAATTCCATTGTCCTTCTAGGAGTATGGTAAAATAAACATTTACACTCATCTTTCTTGTACAGTATAATACAAATTATCCTACCCCAGACAGATCTCTTAACAAAAACTACTGATAGTTGCAGAGAGCCAGATCTGAAGTTATTGTAATTTGAGTTGTTTTATTGAACCCTTCAGAAAGAGTATTTAAGTAATCACAACCGGCATTTTCTATGGTTTGGTGGTGGAGAAGCAGAAATTGCTTCCTTGGCAAAGTTACTGACATGGGACTATTATTTTAATATGTTTTTCTCCTTTTTCTAGTTACGTGGTGAACATAGGCTTGATAGACAAGCTGTGCTGCTGTTTCCTCTCCGTTCAAGGTCCAGTTGATGAGAATCCCAAGATAGCAGCTTTTCTACAGAACGCCACAGCAGTGTTGCATGGGATATGCCAGCTGTGCTTTGCTGTCAATGGAAGGTAGGTGCTCTTCATCCTTCAGCTCTAACGTATCCTTCAGGCAGCAGCTTTTGACCCTTACCAGCACATAACCCTTGCCAGCACAGCGTCCCCGCAGGGAGCGTCCTGGCGAGGCTGTTAAACAGAACTGTTCTTATTCACACAGTAACAGCCAGGAAAGAAACAGGGCAGGAAATTCACACCGCTCACCCTCTCGCCATTGGGCTGTGATTAGGTACCTGCACCGAGTCTTGTAAGTCATTGATCAGGGTTGAGAACTGTTATTTCCTTTACTCATCCTCACAGAGGGAGTTTTATCACTGCTGATTTTAAGTTTCCGGTCCTGAGGAGGTATTTTATTATCAGCTAAAATCAACTCTTAATTGATTTGTCTCTAGAGGAACCTAATTCTTTAAAATATCACTCTCAGTAGGGGAATTCTATTTCCTGTAAAGAAAAGGAGTAGTAGATTTGTCAGGGAGTTTTGTGGTGCAAAAGGTTATCATAACCTAATCAGGGTTGTGGGGAGTGAGCATCAGGTGTGTGTCTGCCAGCAAAGCTGGACTTCTGTAAGGTACCACGTAGGTCAGCCCAGTGCTGTGAGAGCTGTGGAGAAGCATCCAAGAGCCTACCACCGTGAGTGTTACACATTTCAGGAAAAGACAAGGCTGACAGAACTTAACAATTAATTCCTGAAGGGTAAAATGATGCTAGGGCTGAAAAACTGGAGTTAATAAAACGTAAAGTAAGAAACAAAGCTGTAGGTAAGAGCTGTTGCTGCTAACTCAGGGTCACAGGCACATGGAAAAAGATCTGCAAGAAATATGAGCCCAAAGAGACCATCCCGACTGACTGAAATTTCCCTTTCTGAGAGCTGCCAACTTGGCATTTTACATTCCAGGAGAGCACTGCCAAAACTCAAATGCACACTAAAAGAAAAAAAATAATAGAAAAATCACCCTTCTCTTAGTGGAATAACAGTTCTAGCTACAAGAGCTAGTAATATAATATTTGTGATTTCTGAAGCAGGCACATGCTTAACCCAAATAAAAGATCTTTGCACCCAGAAAGAATATACACTGTGCAAGTACATGACTTGTTTGCAGGATGCTGGTGCTTTGTAGCTGAAGAGTAATTTTGGAGGGTTGAGCTTTTTTCTTTGTGGTTACACCGAGAAGTACCTGATCTTACTACCTGCCTGTAAGAGCAGCGCTTTTGATTCTTTCCGAAGGTGCTGATTGTCTCGGTTTCCAGGTTGCATTGTTCACTTGAGCGTGAAAAGAAATGAGAGGAATGAACTCTGAGGTTTCAGAGCCGTTGTCTTTCACTTTTAGATCAAAAGCTTTGGTGACACTTGATTAGAAGGGCGGTTTAAATTAGATGTCTTTCATCACCTGAGCCCGCTCTCGTTTCAGAACTGAGTGCAGAGCGTAATTCTGTCACGTTGTGGAAGTTCGTAGTAGTCGATGTGATGTAAATGGGAAAGGTATTGCCAGACACAGATGAGGGTGGCAGAAACAGAGCTCCGATTTAGTGAGTTCTTAAATGCCTCTCTCATACGGGGTGAAGGGCAGCAGGAGCCAGCACGGCCCATTCGGTCAGAATCCGGCACTTGTCATTCTCCTACTTGGTTAAAACACCCTCGAGCACCAAGCAAACGTGCCATGCCGTACTCCTCTGTCCATCAGAGGAACTAACTGCTCTGATCATACTTATGACGGTGCTGCTGAGAGGAAAAATGGCCTACTGAGTCCTACCAGTGCTCTGGAGCTGTAGCATGAAGAGAAGTTCTGCCAGAATGCTATCAGGCTTCTTCCGTTGTTGCAAAGGCAGTTTGGAATTGTTCTTTTGATGTATCCCATATACCGAAGGCTTCCAGGTTGGGAACTTCTTTACGCTCCTCGGCAGTGACCGTCAGGAGCACAACATGGTTGGTTTTTTTTAACTGACAGAATGATTTCAGGCTGGTTTTATCTTACCAAAAGTTGGCATTCCATATTAAATGCACTCGAGTCTTTTTATACCGTGTTCCTTATTCCCTGTGCCCCTGAATGGCATAGCAGGAAGCTGGCAGGGCCGCAGATGCCGGGTGGCTAACACACCAGGACTACTGCAGGGCTCTCAAACCATCCACGGTGTCTCCAACACTGAAATCCTTTAGGAGCTAGAAATGGCCAAGCACCATGTGATTCTCCTCCTTTGCTCTCAGACACCACCAGCCTGTTACTAATCTGACTGCGACTGTAACCTGTGAAATCCCCAGAGGGCCAAAAGTTAAACACTCTAACTTGAGTTTTAAACAATGGAGAGATCCCCTCCAGTGGGCACAAAGTATGGCAGGGCACTGCTGGAGCTCTGACAGAGCTGTCAGTGCAGACTTCCCTGTGTTCCTCACAAGAAGATTTCCTAAAGCTCCACAGGTTTAGCAGCCTGTTTCTAATCCAAGCTCTGAGTTAACACCTAGTGTTTATTTGGAGAGGGAAATAATTTTCTAGGTGGGGAAGGTTTCTTGGTCAAGTACATCCCTGCATGTTACCTCAACATCAGACGAGATGTCGCAACAGTGGTGATATTAGAGGGTGGCCTCAAGTTGTACCATATATGTATATCAGCACTAAGTATTAAATGAGGTCTCTGGTTGATATAATGTAGATGATAAAATCTTAAGACATAAACTAAGATATTTTTTTTATTCCCATGGTAGACTTGGAAAAAGAAGTCCAAAATCATGGAGTTAGATACAATAAAGGAAAGTCTTGCTAATGTAGGAACATAAATTGGAGGATTCTCAATTTTAACATCATAAAAAGTTATTGAAATGAGGGAATCCATTCTGAACATACGTTATAAACATATCTTATTATAAGAGAGGGATTTTCTTTTCATTAATGATCAAGGTCTTTAAAAAGATTTAACTTTGATATTGATCTTACTTCTCAAATGATGATTTTTGGTACTGGCTAATAAATGCTAGATTGATTCTTTTAATTGAAGTTTTGCTGTGGGTGTCATAGCACATTTCCCAAACACTGTGTAATACATATAAAAGATCATTTGTTGAAGACGTTAATAACTTGTGACCCTGTGCGGACCTTGTTTGGATCATTTTCACACCCCTGTCTGTTAGAATCGGTGAGGGTGACTTGAGAACTCCAGCTGGAAGTCCCATTGGTCTTCTACGTGCGGTGATGCCAGGGGAGGTGAGAGCTCCTTTCTCCTGGATGAGTTAAAAAAATAGTGTTTGAGAGCTGAAGATGGGATATCGTCCCTTACTGTACACGGTGCGGATTCATTACATGCAGCGCATCGGGATGTCGAGCCAGTTCTGCTTGCTGAGCAAAAGATGAACCTGGCATCTGATACTTGGGCTTGAGAATTGTGGCCACAGTGATGCTCAACAGTGTTTTGCTCACCATTAAGGGGGTCAGTAGCCAGAACTGATACTGGAGCTAGTTATAGTAGCCTGAAATAAAACAAAATGCCAAACAGACTTCATACAGAACAACAATGGTCTGTATAGCCTTGTGAATTGGTCTTACCCAGTTCAGCTGTCCAGTAGCAGCGTTCGGGATGACAGCTTTGTTTTCCAGAGCTCCTTACTGTAACTGCGAGAGAGATGAAGCCTGTTTCAGGCCCTTGAGTCCTGAATACATGTATGGAGCATGTTTGGCTTTTAAACACAAGACAGAAAACAAGGAGCAGGCATGGAATGCAAGGAGTGTTACTAAAAATACAGACATGCTGCCTCAGCTCACCCTTCTCTACGGAGGAAGACTAAGAAAATATATGGCAAAACTTTCATCAGCATAGAAAGGATCTTGCTTGTGTTCCTGTCTTTTCTGGAACCTCCTGGGGTTCATCGAATCTGTATCCATTTTTTTTTTCCCTGTGAGTCTTTGGAAGCGAGAGTTCTGACCGAGAAGTTGAGTTGTGACTCTGTGGAGGGCTGTTGCTATTGCCTTACTTTGCTTTTGCCCATTAGTAGTATCTGCTGACGCGGTACGTGGTGCTCTGTGCTGGTAAGTGTGAGCTTATAAAGCAAGTTAAGAATTACAGGAACTCCTAGCAGACAGATGTAGTAGTTCCGAATGAAGGAACCACAGCGATGCCGGGGTGGAGACGAGCGGCAGCGGTGCGGGGTAAGGGTTAATCGCTACGGGAGAGGAGTGCAGTGGGGTAGCAGTAGCACAGGCACAAGGCGGGAAGTGAGCCCTGCGTAAGGAGAACATTACAAGTAAGTCCCTCAAGTCCTGCAGCTTCTTGAGAGGTCAGCTTTTCCAAACTCCTGCTGTTTTCCTGGGGTAAGAGTTGTCTGCAGGCTCCCTCGTTAATCTAGGGGAGGAGAACGTCGGAGCAGTACAGTAGCTAGATTGTTGCACGGTATCTCCAAACAGTGGCGGGACGCGTATAAATCTGTGTCAGCAGCTAACGAAGCTGTGGGTTACAAGCTGCAGTGGCCGCAAGCTGCAGATATATAGGGTTTGGTCCGGGAAAATAGTGACTGGCACGTCACAGATCTGCAGGAAGGAGGCTGGTCTGGTTTCGAGTTTATTACAGTAATTAAGATAATGTCTGTTTTGGCTGCTGGATGGCAAATCAGATGCAAGTCTGCCTTGAAGGCTGGTTGTGCTTCTTGCCGCTTCCAGCCGAGAGCAGATCCAGCGAGGACTGTGAACTAACTCGAACTTGTTCTTGAGATTACTGGAAGGGTTCAAATCATCGCTTGTATGCGGCACTGTGATCCGCAGCTTGACAGTGTGAATTACAGCCGCGGCCAACAGGTGCTAAATAGTTCTTTATGCGGCTTCTATTATTATTTTCCCTCTTTATTTTGACATCTCTATCTAAATAAAATAATTTAGAAGCAAAAGCACAGGCGATAGTTTTAAAATCCTAATAATAATTAAAAACCCAAACAGATTATGCTCTAAGCCTTTTGAAAATTCACGTTTCCATTTGGCTCTGTGTTTTTAACCAGGAGTATATATTTCAAATATACAAACACGATAATGTATACCCGTGGTGAGGCTTGTCTGCTTGTTAGCTCAGTCGGTTTTTAAAACAATATATTTTCAAATATAAACAGTTTGCTTGTATTGAAGCTTGGAGAAATTGTAGTTTTATACTTGTTCTGCAGAGTATGCTGTTTCTCATCAAGCTGTATTGAATTCCTGTTTTTAATAAATAGTGGTGTATTTTAAGCGATGAAGCACCACTGTTTAGTATCTTCCTCTCCTGGGATGGATATATCCATGTTTTTAAATTCTTAAGCCTTTTTCGTAAGTCATAAACTCTGTACCAGCTCCTGAGACTCCTTGATGGCAGAAGCTGAAAATCACAGTGGCAGCCCATAATGAAAATTCCCTGCATTTTATTAAACTTTTTGGGTTTAAGATCCCGCAGGTTGTTTGACAGTCATATAAATATTTGCCTGTTTTTCTCTGTTAAATATAGAGACTTTGTAAAGTTTGAAAACCTATGTGTATTCCCAGCCACATAACCAGTATAAAAAGCGCTGCAAACCTCGCTTCCCTCGGGTGAGGAATTGAAGGGGTTTTGTCCGTGCTGCCTGCTTCCCTTCGGCAGCTGTTCCAGACCCCGCAGGCCAGTAAGCTGCTTTAAATAGGGCAGTTAAAAGGAGCTGCATCCTTAGGAATACCCTCTCTTAACACTGGTTACGTAAACCCTCAGTTTGTTGCCTGCCATAGTCGTATGCTGATTTTTCTGGGGTTTCTGGGTTTTGAACTTGGGTCTGTGTGCTGGCAGCACTGTTTTTTTCCTGGGCTTTCCTTGGAGGGGCACTAAAAATCTGGGAAATGTCTGAAATCCGCCATCATGCAGACTTGAGCGAGGTCGCGCAGAGCAGCGTACGCACAAAGCATACGCTTTATTTTCCAACATCTCGTATGCTGCTTTTATTCCCTCCCCTACTTTAAAGCCCACAAGCCATATGAATAACATCTTTTACCTTTTTATTGTAAACATTTAGGCTTAAAGTGATTATAACTGACAGTTAAAACCAACAGGAGCCAGTGGCCTGTTCATATACACATGAGCTGTAATACAGGCAGCATCAAAAATAAACGTTCCTAACAGTTCCTTCAATCCAGCAAACCTAGCAGACAGATTTCATTTTATTTTTTAACAGCTTTGTCCTGTGGTATAACTTCAGAAATTCCCTGTCTTTGGACGGGGGGGAATAATGCTTGCATTTGGAGTTACTTTACATTTGACTTTTTAATGTATATTTTGATTCATTCACTGCTCCGGAGTAGCACAGAATGGTAAAAGGATTTTGTCCAGCAACATAAGCTTTTTCATATGGATTTGCTTAAAAATAATGATGGAGTGAGAGTTGAAAGCAAGCTAACTTTAACCTTTGGGAAAATTGGTCAATCTTCTCATCTGATACAGTCACCAGAAATTCTGTGAGGTATCGTATGCAGTAATTAATTTGGGGTTATCATTTCACCCTGAGTGGGCTGCTTTTTGCTCTTGTACTGTTGAACAGCTAAGATGGAAATGAAGACATGCTGGTTGGCAGAAGGAACTGCGCTCCCATGATCCTGTGGAAATAAACATTCTGGTTACTGGAGTGTAGTTAAGTGACAGTTAACACACTTTGGCTACTGCATGTCACCAAATAAATAATCGGACATCAGAAATGAATGAGTCAGCCGATGCAGAAACCCAAGTCCCACGGTGGTGGTCACAGATCTGTGTCCTCTCACCCTCCTGCTGCCACCACCCCAGCTTGGCTCCTGGCTTGCAGCATGCCAAGCATGCCTTGGATCTGTGGCAGGGCATCGCTGGCAAGCGCAGGTGATGCTTCAGGAAGCAGCTCTGCTGACTCTGTTCAAATGCACCCACTTAAAGGCCACAGAGCTTCAAAACTCAGGGATATTGGGCATGGATTCCAAGCATAGGGAAAGGAAAGTAACACCGTAAGGTGCTGGCCAGTGTAGCCTCAACAAACACACTCAGAGCTCTAACATTATCTCTGCTTTTTTTTTTATTTTATTCCTTAATAAAAAAGGTCCTTAGGAATGTTACAGGCCACCACCTGAATATGTGTGGTGGTTCTGCAGCAGGTAAGTGGCATCGAATCACTTTTTCAACTTAGTTCAGCTTGTCTTTCGAATGTGACTACGTTTCTTTTGAGAGAGTCATTCACCAGCAACCTTCTGAAACGGTGCTGCAGCTGGTTGTGCAGCACAGTTTCTCAAAGGGTTGGCAAACCCAAGGTCGAAGACACCAAACACCCCCATTTTCGAACCTGAGCAAGAAACCAGGATGCGTTCAACTCTCGCTAACTGACAGAGTTGTAGTGGAGGTACGGTGGTGACTGGCGGTGATGGGGTGGCTCAGTAACACTATGGGGACTGGAAAATAGGTACAGCTAAATTGGTTTAGTTCTTGTTGTGTTTTACCTAAAGATCTGATGGCTGCTGTCAAAGATTTGTGGTAATTGTACAGTTTGGCATGGGATTTTTGTGCGGCATAGGTGTTGCTGAAATAGGGCTGGGACATGAAGCCGTGAGGTCGCAGCAGAGGGTGCTGTACTTCAAGCTTTTCCAGTAGCATTGAAAATGGACAGTCTGTAAATAGGGATAACTTGGACAGCAATGGTACCCATCAGGGCTGGTTTCGGGCTGCATCATTCCTTACATGTATGAGCTAGCTGATAGAAAGGCAGTCATCTCAGCAGCTGCTTTCTAAATGTGAAGGTGGGAGCCAATGGTTATGGCAGTGGAGGGGTGCGAGCAGAGTAAGTTGTGTGCAACCCACTGTTCTATCCTGTTCCCCCAGGATCAGGGCTGCAAAGAGACTGGGCAGAGATACTCCTAGTGGTACCAGTCATGGAGGGATGATGAAAGTTGGAACATGAAAGGGAGAGGGCATTCTGAGGTATTTGCCCCTCTGTCCCGGTACCCAAAGTAGCCGAAAGCCCTCTCTCATTACTTTGTGAACATGCCCAAAAGAAACCAAGTTTCCACTTCCACAAGCTGTGCTGGTTTGTCTCCATCGTTTCATTCTGCTTTGTGCTTTGCTACCGTTCAGTCTCCCGTAATGACATCTGACTGAAATAAGCAGCAGTGTGTTTTGTTAACTGCTCGAACACTTCATTCTTATATTCCCGCAGAACAATTTTGATTAAGATCGTCTGGTACTAGGAACTTACTTTGCTCCTTTAAGTAGGCAGTTTGTTCCGGTGCCTGCAGCCTGTCCCTGAGGTACCAAGAGGCTCTGGGGACTTCTCCCACCTCTGCCCACTGCCATTGTGAGAAATAAAGCTGGGTGGAGGCTGCTGACCCAAGACAGAGCTCTCATGGAGCCCCTCAAGTGCCCCAGGCTTCCAGCTTTAATGCTGTCAGACTTCTGTGTGTCTTGCACCGGTACCACAAACCCATTTGGGGAGCCAAGGCACCAGTACACAGAGAGGTATTTAAAGATCCAGCTGCACTGGAGTTAGAGAGAGCGGGACATGCTGCCCGGCTCGTTGAAAGCATTTCTGGAAGCGTGGTTTCTCCACACGTTAGGCTCCAGGTTTTTTTTCCTTCTAGGCAGTTTCCAGGATTGCTAACGTTTGGCTTCTTAAAGCGCCACGTCCTGGGCGAGCGTTCGCACTGTGTGCCGGTATCCTCAGGCAGCTCAATGTTTCTTTGACAGATCCTGGAACATATTTGACAATGCCCGGCAGGACCCCACGGGATTAACAGCTGCTCTGCAGTCTACGGATCTTGTGGGAGTCCTCCACATGCTGTACTGCGTTCTTTTCCACGGGACGATCTCAGACCCGAACACAGCAAGCCCCAAAGACAGCTACGCAGCGAACACGGTCCAGGTGGCCATTCAGAGCTTGCGGTTCTTCAATAGCTTTGCTATTCTTGATCTACCAGCCTTTCAGGTAACACAGCTTTGAAAACTTCTTGCTTCGTGTGAAAACGTTCCATACTGCATATACTTTTGGACTAAGTTTTGCCTTAAGATTGGAGTTATTGAAGGAACTTGTTTAGGGTGTTTTCATGCTTAAAATTGCTCATTATTTTCATTCCCACTGTATAGCCGTGGCAAATGAAGTTAAGGAAGAAGTGAAGATCTGGACTGTGCACGATGCCAAATTGCTTCCACTACTTTTTCTACTCACAGGACCTCACTGTAAGCGTAGTACACTTTAAATAAGTCCCAAACATGTAAGAGAAAAACCCAACCTTGGTGAAAAGCCTGAAGTTTCACCCTTTTTTAATGTGAAAGGACTTGCTTTGATTATAACCACAGGTGACATTTCTAGTGCTTTCAGCACCCTCTTGCATTCAGATTGTACAGCCAAAGCTGAAAATCACTTAATAGCTTTTCTTTTTTTAAACTGAGTAATATTTTACTGACTGAAAATCGGAAATTTCACTTTTCATAATTTTTATTCCCCAAAACCCTCAAAAATAGATCACATCGAGCCTTAGGAACACAAGTCTTTCCCTCCCTCTTTCTGTGAACAGATTTTAGTGGAAAAGAATCATTTTGCCATACAAAGAAATATGAATAGCAGTGGATTTATTTCCCACATAAATTGGCAGAGCTGTTGTAGTGTTAACATAAAACTTACTTTCCTTTGCAAAACACATTTGGCAGCATCGATCTTACGCGGTCCATCAGAATGGGTTCCTGTCGCTTTTAATTGGTATGGAAGTTGTACCACGCGCTCCATCTGAAATGCATTAAACTCAGCTAGAGCTTTGCACGAGTGAAGAAGTAAGCATAAGGTGTAAGTCTCCTCCCATTCATTTTTCTGGACTTGGATGTTTCCTACACTTAGTATCTCTGATAGCAGCAACAAGCAGTTTGCGTGTAGCAGCACATCTGTACAGATGCGGTTGCAGGATCCAGGCAGGGTACTGGGTTGGTTGGGTTTTTTTTACTGGGGCACAGGAACAATATATGTACTGAGTTCAATGGAAAACAGTTGTTAGACACACTGTTCACTCCCATTTGTTTCTGTAAGTCACAGTGTGTCCAAGTAGTGTTCTTCTGCAGCTTGTTCACTTGCTCGGGATTTGAGGCTGGATGTGTGGATACTACAGGTTTATGTCAGAGTGAGACTTGAACTGGGACAGTTCCAACTTGGGGGCGGGACCTACACAACCTGCCCGGGCTCATGAGCAGCTCCCCAGTATCTGAAGAAGCCACTATTAATTTGTAAAATACGAGTTTCTACTTAATGCTGTGTGCATTTATCCCTCCACAAACCACCCTTGCATCTGAGCATATGTAACAAACCATCGGCTTCAATTCCCGAATCCTCTGGTCTGCGTTAGTTCCTTCCACGTAACGCTGTGCTAGATGGTAGTTCCTGGCTGAAGGGTGGTGCAAACCCAACCAGCGGGAATGATTTCATTCTGTTCTCCCGCAAAGGGCTCCGCTCGGGCGGTATCCGCTCAGCTGCCTTGCCAATGATGTTCATGATGGACAGACACACCTGCGTAGTCTCGGCAGCTCTCCCTCCCAGTATAGTGATGTGGTTTGTCAGTGTCACATCAAAACTCCCAGTGCCCCAGTTCTGTCCGTTCTGACCTCGCGGAGCGCAGCCAGCAGGCAGACAGTGGAGGGGTAAAGCATGTTTTAGGTACTGAGCGATGAATATCTCTGAGGAATAGTTTCATCACGTCGTGGTGGGACTATAGAATAGAGGCTTTGATTAACAGAAGAGGTCTGGCGGTCTAGAGTTTGTGTTAGCACAGATGGCTCATGGGTATATATTTCATTTAATTTGACAGTCTAAACAATTGAAAGATGGTAGTGAGAAACAGCGCAGGATCCTGAGCTGATATTAATTCTGGCTAAAAAGGAAGCATAGTTTCCTTGAAAAATTGGTTTAACTTTTATACACAAACTCTGGTGCCCTTTGACCTGTTGTTATCGGGAAAGGTTAAACCCGGAGTGCTGGGTCATGGTGTGCGTGGACAGCACTAATTAAATAAGGGTGGACCGAAGACCGTGACATTTACATGATGTAAAGCAGTAAATGGTGGCTGGAGCAGGCGTTAAATTCAGAAAATAAACTACCTTAGCAGAAGGCTCGTGGTTCACGAGGGGACCACAGCCGAGTGTGGCTTAGTCACCGAGGATCCCGCTTCGGCTGGGTGGATTTGGGGTGTGCTAAACCCATCTCCAGGCCGGGATTTACATATATGAACTTCAGGCGGGCTGCGAGGCATAAAATCCAGAGAACTCTGGAAGGGAAGAGACTTTCTCACAGGCCCGCCTTGCGGTTTCATTAGAGTTAGTAGACTGTCACGCTCATTCCTTGTGCTTCAGCTTTCCCCTTTGACCTTGTGTCGTTCTGTCTGTTTGACATGTTTATTAAATAGAGGCTGTAGGCTGCGCAGATAAAATCTAATTCTGAAGCTCCACGTTACAGCGATTTGCCTACTCCTCAAAAGCATCCCAGGAAGCTTTGCAGCTGAGCGTTCTCTCCTTTTGGATGTTTCTAACTCTTGGGAATGTTTGAAAAGGCATTATTTGCTATTAATCTTGGTGTTCTGTCCAGAGCTGGAGTTATTAATGAGAAATACGTTTTGCTTTTTTGCAGAAATGAAGATAGTTTGGTTTCTTTTGCTTGTTACTAAGAAATACTCGTAGCATTTCATTTTCCTGGAACGTATGGTCAGCCTAATGCTACACTGATTCCAATTTTTCCCTGTGTCCCTTGAAAATTTGAATTTATTCCGATTTTTACAGCTTTTAATGTTACAGTCCAGCCATAAGGGAGAAGTTACTGAAAGGAGAGCACTGCATCTGTCCTCCCAAAGTCACCATGACAAAGAACGGAGTCACTGCTTTGCAGAAACAAAAAGAAAAGGGTGCAGTCGCTGTCTGTGTGGTTCACACAACGTCTGTAGCATACTGCTCCACTGTAATTTCTGTTTCTTGGCTTTTTGTTTTTCAGTCTATCGTGGGTGCTGAAGGACTGTCCCTGGCATTCCGGCATATTATCAGCTCTCTGCTGTGGTACTGTTCCCAGCATACCTGTGAAGGATTGCTGCACGAAGTCATTATTTGTGTGGGCTATTTTACTGTAAACAACACAGATAATCAGGTAAGGCAAATGGAAAATGGGATCAGAAGTTATCAAGCACACATTTAGTCACGGATCCCTCAAGAAAGCTAATCCCCCTCAGCGTTGCCTTTACAGCGCTTGTCATTCCTGCGCGCACAAAGCGAAACTGAAGTTGCATCTTAACACAAACCCATTAATTTTATGCTGCGGTAAGCGAACTCCGTCGTCTTACGTAGACAGTGATGCTGCTGCTGCTGCATTGATTTCAGCTAGCCTTACTCACTGCCAGGACAGACTTAGCAACTGATATTTTTAATTCCAAGTTAATTTGATCAGGCAACCGTGGTACCCAAAAACCTATTTAAAGCCAAGTGAGCCGGTCTGCTGTGAAGACGTGGCCTCAGAGGCCAATGTGGCCATCTCCCTGGCAGCCAGAGCACCTGCCAAAGTTTAAGCTGTTCTTTTCCTTGCATCTTTTTAGCAGTAAACCAGATTCTCTTGTTGAACAAAACGGTGGAAATTCCCCTGTAGCTTTCTTGATTGTTGTCCGTGTTTTGTCAGTGGGTTCAGACCTCTCATACTAGCTGATAAAATAACCCAGACACGGCACTTCCAATCTATTTCAAATATTTAGTCTTAAAAACCTCTGACTTTGCTCACAGTGTGTTGGACAGGGCAGACGTTGGCACCAGCTCTTTATTTTTGCGACCAAGAACCTGACTCCAGATGTGTAGCATTTGTGTTACGGTGCCTGCATCTCGGTACGAGTGAGTTGAATGCTAGGTTTTGTCAATTTACATCTCTTGTGCTCTGCCTGGTTCCTGGCTCTGCTCAACCTTTGGGGTAGGGGTTTGGGGTGCAGAGCTTAGTGCCCTTGGTTAGGCAGAAGAGCGGGGTGTTAAGTGTTACAGCTTGTCAGCCAAGGTTCGTAGGAAAGCTGTCCGATAATGCTCTCACAGTTATGGGGTAGAACTGGAACATTATAATATCTTAAAGCTGACAGTGCTGTCAGAAATATTATATAATTACATACCCATATTGCCGTGGCTTCGGCCACAGCCAGAGGGAGGTTCCTGCAGACTTCCTACCCTGTACAATCTCATCCACTTGGGCAGTGGATCCTATTTAATAGGATCATTTTGAAAATCCCTGCGATAGCACTGCCATGTTCTGCTTGCCGCTGCTCCCGCCGGGTCGCACGGACGCCCAGAAGTGCCAGCAAGCAATGTTGTCTTTTCTCTGCAGTTTAAAAATTTCTTTTCTGGCACACAAGTATAAACAGATGTGATTCATTGCACGGAGGACTTCCAACTATAAACGTGTGCCAGAAATAGCACAGAAGAGGGATTTCCTACCAGCGCTGCCGGTTAGTCCATAGCCCCCATCGCTGTTCAGCACTCCTGTCCTGGGGCGAAGGTCCGGCCGTGGCGAGCAGGCACCGTGCCATGGCAGCAGCTGGCTACGGGGGCTGCTGGCAGGCGGTCGAGAGACTAAGGACGTGCAGAATGCGTCGGTCTGCGGGCAGGCTTCCCGGCTGGCGGCTCTGCAGCATCGTGGAGTCTTCAGCCGGTGCGCTTGGGGTCGGGGCCGTCACTAATCTACCCTCGGACTGGGTTAACTCTCAGGATGGAAAGGTGGCTCCTGTGGCTCAGAGGGAAGTTTAGGTCACTGGTAAAACGGCCGCGGTAGGTCAGTACTTCTCATACACCAACAGCAGTGTTGTACGGTGCTTTGCCTTGCTGCTACTCTCTCAAGAGCTTTCATTTACTATTGTTCTATATTTAATTTCTGGTACTCCTATTTGATAAGCATTTAATGGAGGAAGCAGATCTTAGTTTGCTTAAAAATAAATAATCTTGCAAAGCCGGAGCGTTGCTCACTTGGGTACTCACAAAGCGCAGGGAGGGGTTCTTTAGTGCGAGGAAGGAGTTTTCCTTTCGCTTTTAGACAGGCAGTGAGACTTGCTCACGGGTGTTACCTCCAGCGTTGCGATTTCCAGTGAAGATGCGATGACACCGCTCATGGAAAGGGAAGTGCTTGCTATTCATTTGGTCATAGTTCAGTTTGTTGGGGTTGTTTTTTTCACTGTTACAAGCTCCCAGTTTTTTCCTTCTGTTGCCGATCATCTGCAGAGTCCTACTAAAAATAAAAAAATGGTCTCACTGTAAAAGCTTCCAAATATTGGGCTTGAAGTGCTGGAAAGAACAGCATAATAAAAATAGATACACCAGGCTTAGGCTACAAAACAAATTTCCGCAGAGTCTGATTGCTCTTTTTTCTTGGTATTTGAGCAAACTTTAAAGGAGCCCAGCACTGGTGTATTTCAGAGCAGCACTGCGTTACTCTTGCACTCAAATGTACATTTGCTGGGAAATGTTTGTAGTTTAAAGAAGTCTCTTCCTCTCTCTACTTTTGTATTCCTCATTAGAAACCTTTATATGTTTTAATTCTTTTCAACTCTCAAAAAAAAAAAAGAACAGATAGTTATTTGGAGTTTTCAGCATGCCTCTTCCGATTCCTTTGTCTGCCCCCATGCAGATAAATAGCCAAAGCAGCGTACTGGAATAAAGGGGAGGGGGGGAAGGTATGAATTATTCAAAAAACTTGCACTTTCCTAGTTTGCAGAATAGATAGATTTCTAAAAAGGGAATTTTACAGCCTGTCAACCTCGCCATTGACCTTCTGTAGTAGTTCTGTGATTTAAGCAAGTGAATTATTGTCGCTATGCAGTCAAAATAATAAAAGGCCAATTCCCTAAATATTTCACACGTGTAGAAGAAAATCTTCCAAGAGTCTTCATGTGCCGGTTGTTTTCGCATCACAGGTTTGTCTGGTGTTACCACACTATCTGTAAAACTCTACATTTAGTCGAGTACCAAATGAAAAAGGAAAATTCTTTCCTCTTGTACATCTTCATTTCATATTTCCCTGCGGTTTCCAGGAGCCCCAGACACAAGGAGGGCCCCGTGGTGGGTCCTACTCCCACACAGCCAGTGGCTGGGGTCCCAGTTAGCACTCTCACCAGCGCTGGCTTTTGGGCCGGGCCCGAGTGATTCCGCTGAGGAGCGATGAGGACAGTGGATTCCCGAGGAACGCATTCCTGAGTGTTTTGATAGTGCTCGCTCTGTTTATTTTTAAAAGGCTGTGATTTTGCTGACTCTGCCCACATATAATATATTAGTAATGCTCCTTTCCTTTTTCCGTATTTTAATGTTCGTGAAGCTTTTTGGTGGTAGCTGCTGTCACTGGGGAAACCAAGCAGTTAGGAAACTGAAAATCTGAAAGTGCCAGGAGTGTTTCTTTAGTATTTTAAATGCTTTAACATCATTTATCAGGCCTAAACTGCGCTGTCTGATTTGCATCGGCACGTGAAATTCTGTTTACTACAGAGTTAGACGGCCTTTGTTTCACAAGTTGGGTTTCTGTAATCTGGCTCTAGCCGAGCTCGGCTTTATTAGGCATCTGCTTTGCATGACGTATGATCAAGGAAACTGATTCTCCTCTGTTGGGCAGCATTTAATCTATTAACGTAGGGAAACAGGTCCCATGGTACTAAGGACAGATGTGTAAAACTGACCAAACTGTGTAATAAAAATAATGTCCAATCTTTGAATAAGCCGATCTTACTCTATCAGACTGTGGGATTGCAGTTTCTAATTAAAGTGTTCATGTTAATTAAAAGTATCCTTCTATTTCATTACATTTTTATTCCCCTTCATTGTTTGATTTAATTATTATAATGAATATAATTAGCATGTGCTGTCAACTCAGCTCATTTGCATATTATATTGGATAATTGAGTGTGGCCATGTAATTAAATTAAGGTGAGTGACAGATGATTTGGCTTCTTTCACATTGCCATGTGGGGAATAGAAATCTTTCCACGCTCCTTGCAGTTAGGGAGAATTTTTCATTTGAAGATTCATCGCAAATCAGATCTTCAGGCTCAGGATTTGCCTGACAGGCTGCAAAAGAAGTTTCTTTGTCCATTGGTCTTGCTGCGTAATAAAACAGAAATAACTTTTATTTAAACAGAAATAACTTGATTTCTCTGCTGAGACACACTCTGGAGTGTTCTAGAAGAAATCTCGGCAACTTTTGGGATCGGTAGGATACAGAACTGTCTCAGTCCTTGAACTCAACCGTATTATTACCAGAGTGCAGCACAGTGTCTCTGTCAAAGAGCTATGCAGCTTTCAGAATCAGAGCTCTGCGATCAGGGTTTGTAGACAGAAGTAAAAACTCCTTTTAGAATAAAAACCCCCCTCAGATACACAAACCACATGTTTTTACAGAAGGGATTTCATCCCCAAAAGTTCCTCTTCCAGTTCCGCAAGCCTGTGTCGCTGTGTGGTAAGCACAGCTCTGAAACGGCCATGGAACGGATGGCTGGTTCCCAGCACAGAGAGAGCAGGGTAGATTGGCAGCCCCTGAGAGAGGCTCCATCCTGAGACTGGCCTTTCCCTTTTTTGCTAAATGATCAGCTTATCTTTTCATCTTCTTTCTTTTTAGCATCTTTTCATGTGGCAGGTCTTACTTCTGTCCTAAAATAGCAGTGTGGTTCATCCCACAGTATGTGCATGACGTATATCCTGACTGCAGTGACAGACACTGCTGGGTGGCCAGGACACCCACGGAGTGACGTCAGCTTAAAAGTTACCTGTGCAGGGAAGTTATTTTGTGCTTGTGACAGTGCTAGTGCATATCGAGTTTCAGCCTGCAGCCAGTGTCCTCCAGTGCTTGTGTGAGGAAAGGAAAAGGCTTTTTAAATAGAAAAACTGGGAAAATCAGAAGTGGACAGGAAAGGGTGGAAGAATGGCTATGAAACGTGATGTAGAGTTTGCATAGGGGTTGTTTACTAGTGACAGTCATTAAATGTTCATTATTCACGTTGGGTTTGGGGCTATGGGGTGATCTGGTAGGTGGCGTTCTGGAATATAAAGCGAAGGAGTGAAGGTGCAGGGATTGGTAGTTGCTGTATAGTTAATGTCCACATTTGTAAGTAAACAGTACCTGAAATTACATGATGCTGATGTTAGTCTGTTTTCGGAGGAGGGATTTTTAGAGTATGGATTCCATGTTGAGATTGTTTGTTTAGTCCTTTAAACCTTAAAAACCACCCAAACCAAAAAATAATCATCAGCACAAGAACGCCACAGCCTCATCAAGCTTTGCATACACCGGGTAAATGCCGCACAGTGGCTGCATTTGGCAAGTGATAGTTCCTGTGAAGTCATAGTCCTGGATCCCTTTTAGGGCACTTCAGCTTGTGAACAAAGCAGCCCCCCAAAGCTTAAAGTCCCCGAGTTAAGATGGACCCAGTGCATCTGGATCTGTAACACATGCTTTTTCCCTATCAGCCGTACGTGCTCGGAGCCCCTGCATTCACTCCAGTGAACCAGTGTCTTCATCCAAGGTGGCATTCCTGGCAAGGCAGTCGGTGACAAGTGTGGAGGCCTCTTATGAAATTTGTCAGACGCCTTTGTTATTATTTGAGCTTTCTGATGACCCTTTTTTAAGGATGATAAACGACAAAGCAGATAGAACACAGCAGAAGTGTGTGTGACTGTGTATTTCACACATTGTGGTTTTGTTTCTGACATTCTAAAATGCACCCTGTAATTTTTTTTCCCTTATTTTTTTGGGGGGGAGCTGTGGGGAAGGTAATTTAGTATGGGCAAAGACTTAACGTGAAAGCAGGTGTATCTAGTTTCAGTTCAGGATGGCTGGCTGAAGAGAGAGCGTATGGGAATTACTGTGAGAAATGAATGCACCTGGATTTATCTTCCTGCCTTATCCTTAACCTGTAAGCACAAAAACGTAGCTCCCTACATGTTTTAAGGGCAGTACTTTCAGCCATCCGAAAATACAGTCGGTAACTAAAGCTTGGAGACAGAGAGCGCAATTGGCTAATGCTGCCTCCAGAGAGAGACATTCTAATCTTATTCCTGGGTCGGGACAAAAAGGAGCTTGGTAGTCTAAGTTTAAATCCCAGTGACCCTATGTCCACATCAAAAAACCACCAGAGAGTTTGGCATAATCCTGCTTTAACAAGCAGTTTCTTCTCGGCTCAGACCTGGGCCTGGAACGTTATGGGTTTGGCCGGTGTAGATCCCGCTGGCGGAGATGGCCATGGAGGCTGACACAACGTCTGCCTTCGCCCCGCCTTGTTCCCACCCGGCCTGTCGGTCTCTCCTTTTCATGAGAATTGAATTTCACACAGAAATTTAAAACAAAGTCTAAAGCCTGCAAATATTTAATCAGGGCCTAGCAAGCTATTGTCTGTCTCGCCTCATCTGTGAGGGAACTCCCTGTACTTCTCCCATGAACTCTGAAGCTTTCCAAGTCCCTGCAGACCCCCAGTGAGCGTCCCCGCCATCGCTGGCCCCACGCGGAGAGGTCGCCAGCCTGCTCTGTGTTCACAGCTTTAGGCTTGGGCAGTTGACAGTTGTTCCAAGCACTTGGATGCTGCTCTGAAGGGTGGGAGAGCCTGTGAGGGGCCCAGAGAAGTCTCCCAAGTCCATTTCAGCATGTTCAGCTCAAGTAACACTTGATTGAAGCGATACTGAAACATAAAGCAAAAACACAGCGCATTAAATCTTGCAAAGTGAGCGCTATGGAAAATGTTGTTCGTCTTCCTTTCCCCTCAGTAATGGGTAAATTGCAGCACAGTTTTCAGGGCAGAAAAGTTACATTTCCTTGCTCTTTGTTTGAAGCTTTTCCTCAGCCAGCTCCACAACATGGCCAGTGGCTCAATGTTTCGTGCTCTTTTTAGCTGATGATCAGATAGTCTCACAAACCCTTTGCATTTATTGTGGAAGCCAGAAGACAAAAAAAATTCGAAGACTCTATAGCTTGGTGGCGAGTGGGGTCTTGGAGGGTGACAGAAAACTCTTGCTTTTGAAGAGCGACATGAGATGATTTGATGTGGTTTAGACTGTAATATTTCAATTGTTCACACCTTCGGGGGATTGTGACTCAAACTAGCTCTGTTTTCAAGGGTGATGGCAGAAACCTCTGCCCAGAGTCTGTTTGAACTTCTCTTGACTAAGGCCCCGCGGCTTTTTTAAATCGAGAATCCTTCTTTCACATCGATGGAGTTTCATCCCTGGAAATGAGTAGAGACTCACACCCAAAGCAGCAGCTTAAACTTACAGGCTGTGGGTACATTGTCAGAGCCGGAGATGTAATTTACCCAAGGGTGAAGATCGTTCTTCAAAGGTAGTGCAGGGCTACAGGGGCGAATTCTCATCATTTCGGTGCTCTGAGGGTTTGAGACACAGCAGATGGAGTTTTTTATTTGATAATAACGCTGATAAAAATCATGAGGCCAATACTTGAAGGTATAAATCTGCTGTTAGCGTTATTTTGGAAACAACAAAGCTTAGTGTTTTCCAGAAAACAGCGACTCCCCCTGATTTAACAAGGTGCTGAAGTACATGATTAACAGTAAGCACGAGAGCAGACTCACGTGTTGAAATGAGTATTTTTACGTTAATATGTGAAGTGCTAAAATGCTGTCATATTTCAAGCTCACCTTTTCCTCAGTACCTTTGGGGCTCAGGCACCGGCTTACTCCTGTAGCTTGGGTGCATGTTCAATTCACACCTAACCTTGACACATGCTGGAATTGTTGCCAGTCTCCTTTCATCTTATCGTAACAGGGCTTATCTATTACACTATGTGTTTCATGTTATCTATTAAATATTTAATATTATATATATTATCTTTTAACATTATGTATTCCTTTATTGCTGAATTTAGTCTGGATATGCTTCATTTGTTATAACTAAGATGACTTGTCATTTTGGGTGATGGTGTTCAAAGAGCTTTGTATAAAAAAGTTCTCTCTCTAGCTTTCCCCGCAGCATTGCTTTTGATAACCATTTTTACATCTTTGCTGCATCGTTCTGCTTGTATTTGCCACTGAATGCAAATCCTGAATGCTCAAACGGCTCAGGGTGATCCCACAAAAACGGCTCAGGTCATTCTTTTCTTTGCCGCGTATAAGCAAAGCACCACCAGGTCTGTGTGCTTCAACCACAGCTCTAGCTCTAAAGGGACCACACTCACAATGTGCTTTATAGGAAGACTGATGTTCTTTCCCAAGTCTCTTATCTTCTCTCGGAAAGCTTCCATGTGATGTGAAGAAAATAAACACTGGGATTTTTCAAATAGACAAAATTCCTATTTCAAGATTCGAACGCAGCATTGCAGCGCGTTGTTGTGCGTGGAGATGGTGCTCCAGTCCCCCATGATGTTAGGAGCGTCGGGCGTTCTTTGCTCGGAGCCTTGCCAATAGCAGAGTTTGCAGAAGGGGAAGAAAAGAGCTTGACCTGAAAACAGAAGAAGAGCCTGAGTGGTGACATATTCTGCTGATTAAATACTAGCAGGATGAGATCTGTTTACATAGAGGCAAAGAAATAATGCAGATCTAACTTTGAAGAGAAACTCTGGTCTACTAATATAGAGACTTATTTCTTTTACAGAGCTATAAATAACCTGACATCAAACAAAAGTGTTTAACTGTGTGATGGAATACTGTAGTTACAGAGATCAGATGCACAGCACCTGTTCAGTAAAGTTGTTAGTTGTTTGTCCAAACTGGAATTGACATTAATGTAAATGATAAATAAATAGAAAAGAAACATTATCTGTTCCCCTATCAACAGTACAATTGTAAGACCCAAATTTTTATAGTGGCCATGTTCAAGTTTGGAGCTGTCGGTCAGATGAGATGATGGGAGCGGCAGGGAGTGCCCCTTGGAGATCCATTAGCTTTTTAGTCAGAGTCCTTCTAGGAAAATTGCATCTGGCCATGACTTACATCACAGTGGAAGAGCACAGTCAAGTAGAAGAGGGCATTTTAATGCTTCATTTCATAAAAATAAAAGGAAAATCCATTGAGGAGGATGCTTTTTTGGAAAGGTAATTCAGCTCACTGTGCTACTTGCCATTTGTGTTTATAAGTAACGCTGGAGTACGCTGTTTCATTAGGCTTTTTCTCTCTCAGAGCTGAGGAAGGTTTTGCTTCAGGAACTTACAATTCTACTGTATTTTCCTGTAACCACTTCGTGTCTCCCACAAATGGTGGAGGTGCATGTCCACGTTCCTGAGCTAGCCCGGGGGTTGAGGACTCTTGTGTATACCCTGTGGATCTCCAGGGGCTGGCACCGGCAGCATTCCTCAGCCCTATGCCTACAGCACCACTGAACAGTGGATTATTGCTGTGCCCAAACGGACGAGGCCAGTGTCTCATAGCAAGTGCATGTCCTTTGATAGCTAGGGAAGCTGCTTTGACCAGAAAACATCGCCTATTGTGGGCTTGAGCTCAGGAGCTGGGCTGCTCCCAAACTATTTGGAGGAGACCAGCTTCTTGCTGGGCTTAGAGCCGCTCACGTTTAACCTGGAATACTGTGGTGAGGTGTTTTTAATTGTTATTTTGTTGGGAAGGGTGGGGAGGAAGCAGCCTTTGAGGAGATAACTGAACAGAGCAGTGCATATCGTCATTGTAGGCACACGCAAATGTCTTGTAGCTTTTGAAATGTATGGATAACCTCCATACAGCCAGTGATTGTGATTGGTTTATACTATCATGATTCTCTTCAGTTCATTGAGAATGTGGCTTTCTGAATCGATTGAATACGCACTTCTCAGTTCTTTATTTTGCCTTTGCACAGACAAAAAGTTTGCTGCTGGCTCTCTGTTCCTCCTAACCAGAAAATTAATTAGGCTCTCTGCAAGATAATTCCAGTGTTTTTATGGTATGTATGGGCAGAAATAACTGATGTGAATGATGCCTTTCCAGAGCTGCAAATGTCCAAGTGAAACGAGAAGATCTAAATCCATCAATAGAACTAGACTAAATATTGCTCTAAAAATCAGCCCTTCCACTCAGCAGTAATCCTGGAGTAACTTTGTGTACTACACAAGGAGCGAAAAAGTTCTTGGTCTGAGACAGAACCTTTTTTTTTGGTTACTTGTAATACAATGTCTGACAATATTTATCATACATGCATGGTGGCAATCCTCTTTAGATGCCTGGAAGGTTGCAGGCAAAGTTCTAAATTCAGTTAGTTTCTCTTGTTCTCAAATGTTTTACATAGATAAAATGCATGTGTTTACAACTTGGGAACAAGTAGGAATTCACCTTGTCACCAAAAATGCTACTCCCTAGTTAAAAGAACTTGAAATCTTCACAAGGCAGCTTGATGAAACCACGTAGTAGTTCTTGAAAAAGTAGTCGCGTGCCCTTACATTATGTGTCTCGTTAGGACATGTGAGTGACACAAGTTCATTAATTACCTGTTCAATCCAGCTTGGCTTTGCTCAGTGTTTTACCTGCAGTCATTGCTCAACTTTCTGGCCAATGTTTCAGCTTTCTCAATGAAACTCCTCTTTATTCTTTAGAAGATGCTTATAATCTCAGTTACCTCATTAGGAAGACGAAGTTTCAGAGACTAGAGGATTCTTGCTTCACTTTTCATGTAAAATGAAGCATTGAATGGGTAAGATTTTGACAGGTGCCTGCTGGCACGTTCTGTACCAGCTCTGTGTCAGTCAGAAGATCGGGATCCTGTTAGTTACAAAGATTTTAGGCCCCTGCTTTGACAAAAAATCCATGTGTATGTGTTGGAAAGCAGTTGCAGTTTTCATTCACGATAGAAGGGTTGTAGAGCAAGATTAAGTGAAAGACAAACATGTACGGTTACCAGAGTTACGTGGCCGTCAGCACGATGTCTTTCCCATGGTAGGTCTCATCTCTCTTGGCATACGCCAGCGATTACCTCCCTGCCCTTGCAAACAAGGAAAGGAACTGCACTGTCATCATTCTCGTTCTTGCAAGTTATTTTGGGGTCCGTGGAGCTTCACAGAAAAAGGAAATGAGCCGCGGCATTCTCTTTTCTCCCTGAAGGAAAACAGTACCCAGGTTACTCAGGTCCATATGGCTTCTGGCCTTCAGCCCTGGGGACATTTCTGTAGCAGGATGCCAGGCACCAGTAGCAGGAGAGGAAGGCTGCTGGAGGTGTCCTGGTGGGAATTCAAGGAAGAGATGCAGAATCCTGGATGGAATATCCTTCAAGCAGTCCACTCAGGTCTGTCACCAGACACCACCAAAGTGATGTGGAAGCCTCGTCTCCCAGCAAAATGATGAATTCCTCTCACAACTTTATTACTGTTCCATACCACAAGGAGCCTTTACATTTTTTTTATGATTGATTGTCCTTTTTTTAATGCTCAAGTGCTGTGTGGCATGCTGCTGGCTTTTGTCACTGCAGTCTGTTTTGAAAGACTAACTCGTATGCTGCTTCAGACTTTGGCTGCCAGAAGGATTGCAGCAAATGGGCAAGCAGCGCGCTGCACAGTGAGTATCGGCCCAGGTAAACCCGAGGAAAGAGCGGATTCTGTGTAGCAACTTGGGAAATGGGAAATCATGCTTTCCTGTGTGATGAACTTTGGAAATACCAGTGCAGTAGATGAGGACGGTTATTGCAGTTGGGAGTGCGGAGCGTGGGGGTTGCCTGGTAGGGCAGGGGAGAGAGCCTGACCCTCTGGCTAGTGGAGATTAAGCAAATTAGCGGGACCTGCAGAAGGCTGTAAACGGTGGGGGGAATGACAGAAGATAACTGATGGGCAACCTTGGAAGGTGTCACTTGGGGAAAAAGTTCCTGCAGGTCATCACATCAGTCATTGTGCTGGACAGTCAGCTAGCACGGATTCAGTAGGCGCAGGCTGTGCGGTGTAGCAGAGCAGGGATCTAGACAGAGACCACGGAGGAAGAACTGTTTTCTTCAGTGCTCTGAGGTTAAAGGTGACATCAGATCTCAGAAGGGGATATGTTGCGCAGCCATGCTAACAGTCCGCTCACGCAGCGTCCAGGTTGCCTCAGTTCAGTGCAGTGAAACGATGTAAGATGCTCCAGCCTCTCATTTTCATCAGGCTTTTACGCTGAGGGCCGGCAGTGCCGCTGACACGGTGTGCTACCCCGAGCCATCACCATGCTCTGCAACAGGGTGCTCTGCCCCGAGGTGTGTCAGTCTTGAGGCAGGCTGGTAGCACAAGGGAAAAATAGATTTATCATGAAAGAGCATTTCAGAAACTTGCTGCCTTAAGTGCGTGTAGTTTGGGACTTGAGGGATTATTCTCATGGTTACTGTGTTGGGCCAAAAATAAGATAAGTAGGTACATCTTTGGAGTTGATTTAGGCTGGGCATAGGCAAAACCAATAAAGCTGTGTGAGTATCTGTACATTTTGAGAGTGAGCAAAATGTTTTTCATGAAATGTAGGAAACAGTGTGAGTTGCTTGCTCTGCATAGAAAAAAAAAAAACAGTAAAGTAGCTTGTACTGATTTGGTGGGTCTCAATTCGGAAACAGCAAACTGCAAGCAAGTATTAATGGAACACAGGCATCTATCTGAAGTTCAGCAGGTGCTTAAATGCCCGGCCCTACAGAACTGCGGGGATTTAATTAGGATCTTGTTATATTTGACAGGCCTATCTGACTTTCAGGCTAGAGAGAGTGCCACAGGAAAAGCTAATTCTGGGTGAACGGGTCTGGATTCCAGTATGCAGCAAGAGGAAAAGCAAGCTTTCCCTGGATTCCAGTATGCAGCAGGAGGAAAAGCAAGCTTTCCGCGCGGGATTTCAGGAAGGGGTTTGTGTGTCGGGTTTGGGCAGTTTGTAAGAGGAGTATTCCAGGCCTGTGACACTCCCTGGGAATCATTCCGAAGGAAGACATGCTCTGTTAGAGGTTTATTTGCTCGGGGTTGTTTCCAGTAAGGGGTGACTCATGATTTTTTTTAAAGGGTTTTTTTTTTCCTCCTCGGAGTACATAATACAGTGTATCGGGTTTAGCAGCTGCATTACTGCAGTGAGCTGAAATCACTGGATTGATCCCACATGTGATAAATACCAGATTAAACCAGTGAGCAGCGCTCATGTATCCCTTCCTATCTTTCACATTGATAAAGTCATAGTAGTAAAAAGTTGAAAAGAAAACGGTAATGAAATAATAATTCAGTGGAAGCTACCCAGGTACCTGCACCGCTCGTTTGGTGAGTTTGCTAATTATCCGTGGCATTTTTAGAACAGGGAAAGGAAGTGAAGTGTGAAATAAAAAAATCAAGTCCCAAAAACTTCTTTTCCCTCACCTCTTCCATGGAGTTTTGTTGTTCTACAGTAGCCATTAAAGGTGGGAGTTTTATTGTTCTGTCCTGGATCAGAAATACCAATTGTAGTTATTTTAGTACAGTTATGATTGATTGTAAATACTTTCTCGCTGCAGAACTTACCGTAGAAAACCACAGATCTATGTAATAACGGCTCCAGATAATTTAAGGCACCCTCTTGCTGCCGGTGGTAGCCAGCAATTGGGTTCAGAACAGTTCCAAAGCTTTTCCTCAGAGCCAGGTCTGAATGTATGCTTAATTGTCATGTGTGGGGTGATCTTTTAAAAATTCCTCCTGTCTTTACTGGTAGAAATGTCTTGATGCCCTTATTTTGAAAGGTTTTCCATGGTTTTTTGGCTGGTGAACTGGGGGGGTTGGGGGGTGGGGGGAAGCAAACTACCACTTTGTTGCTCTTGTTTTTAAACCGAAGCGCATTATCAGCTGAGAGCGCTCTGAAGGTATTGTTAAAACCGCTTTGAAAACTTGTAAATCCCTGTAATTTATGTTCCTGTGGTCCCAACCGCTTCTTTCTGTCCTTCTGGTTTTAATTTGAATGCAGACTTGTCTGGGTGTGTACCTGTAAAATTGTGTTTTTCCAAGTACAATTTACAGTCGTGACCCCAGGTTTTACAGTGACCTAACCTTACGGGAGCGTCCTCCTCCCCTGCCAGAAAGCCAGCTTTGGGGCAGACAGTGCTTCCCTACTGGAATTGTCTAATCGAGATGACTTGGAACAGATCCGATTTGGGCATTTACTATTTTTTTTTCTTTTTTAGTTTATCACAAAGACTTTATAAGAATATCAAGTAAATTGGAAAGGTTCCTTTGTGGGTGACTAGTAATAGCATTGCCTTATTTCTTCTGATGTACACAGTTGTAAACTTAGCCTGCTTCATGACAACAGTCCCATTTATCTAAACAATTCTCCTTTTAGAGTCAATGGCACTGATAGAAACCCAGATAAGAAATACAGATGGGAGGATCTTTCTGAGTCTCTCCTTACTGAAACTCCTTGCCGCCCAGCTTACAATCACCTTTTTCTTTTTGGTGCCTGAGAATGCGTGGCAGACAGCTACCCTGAAACAGGGTCCTATTTAATTGCCCCAGAGCACTCCAGTAAGGGATGGTTGAGCTTTGGGAGGATTTTTACAGTCCCAGTCATCTCTTCCTTGATGGTTTTTGGGTAGGGTTGTTTTTTTTTTTCCTAACACAGCGAGCGTGTCTTTCAAATGGCGGGGGTTGTTTTTTTGGGTTTCCTAGCTCTAAGTTAGGATAGTCTCTTTGCTGGAAAGTCCTGTGTCTTTTGAATAAAGATATTAAATGATCTGTTTAATTGCAGTCTGCAGCTTAACCCCCTTCTCGTTTACTTACTCTCATTTTGGGCGATGCAGGAAAAAGACATTCCGCAGCCTTATATTCTTTGTGTTCCTCTCCAGTAAAAATACTACTTGCACTCTAAACCAGAAGTTATTTGGACTAAACATTATAAGCTTTATTTTTAGTATTTACTCATGAGCTCATTTTTTTAGCATGACTTCAACGCCCTTGGCGGTTAACAGGAAGAGAAGATACAGACCACGTGTTTTAACTCTCTTACGTTTGTATTTTCAGATCATTGTACAGTCTGGCCGTCACCCCACGGTGCTGCAAAAACTCTGCCAGTTGCCTTTCCAGTATTTCAGTGATCCTCGTTTAATCAAAGTGCTCTTCCCTTCGCTAATTGCTGCTTGTTACAATAACCCTCAGAACAAGATCATCCTGGAGCAGGAGATGAGTTGCGTGTTACTCGCCACCTTCATTCAGGTAGCTATCGCAGTTAAACCCAGCAGCGGTGCGTGGGGCTGCTGCGGCGCAGCGGCTTTTCTCGCCTTTGCTCTGTGTATGGAAATCATCTGACTTGAGTAAAACAAGTAAACAGCCCTGAAGTGCTTGAAGAATCTCTGCAGCTCTTCTCAAACCACAGATTATGCCTGTACTTGAGGCGTCTTAGGACGCTAAAAGGTTACCCAGCAGTTCAGGTGCTCGCTGTCACAAGCACAGTCCAGTTTTCCTTAAAATTATTGGATTTGCTGGTGAGATTTGATGTAGATCCTGCTCTTGGGAGACAATTCTTAAAATATTTATTTTTTCAAGACGACTGCAGGGATCTGAAATGGGTGTATTAATGTGTTTACATACAAACGTACAGTTGTATACCGGGGACAGCAGATTTACAGGGAGGACAGAAGTGTATATATTTTATGCGGAAAATACAGGGAACATATGTTACCGGTCTAATCTTGCAGCCTTTATTTTTGACAGTAAGCCACCAATGCTGTTTTGAATAAGGATTTACAGTATTTTTGTTCCCTTTCTCTAAATTTACGTGCTGGGCTCGATGTATCAGATTTTACGCATGCCTCCTGTTTGCCATACGTTTTATTGACTGTTTCCAAGAATGAATGCAGTTTTCATAAACACTCTGCTATTAAAGTATAATATCCTTTCAGGACCCCAGTAACTCTGTATCAGTCACCTGAAAGTTACTGTTGTTGATACAGCAAGGTTAGTCAGACTCTTTTCCCTAATACTTTGCAGCTACTCCAGGGGTAAACTACACGGACTGGGGAGAGAAGGCAGAAGAACTAAATATTTACTACAAGTCTTAATGTAACAGCAAACTCCTGAGCGCAACTACTTTTTATCCTTTTAATGCTAAAGTAATTGCATAGCAGTTTTAAAAATTTAAAAAAAAAAAGGAACTTACTATTAAAAATGTTGCCATGTAGTAATGAGCTTTTGCTTAACTGCAAAGCTGTAATTCGCCTTTGATTTCGTTAGAGGGAAACTGCAGATTTCAGTGCAGAAGTTGCAGTGGCAAAAAATAATTCGAGCACTATGAGTAAATGCAGCAAGCTCAGTTTTGGGGTTTTTTTCAGCCAAAAAAAACCATGAGCGTGAAGGAGAGTGTTCCGTGTATGAATGGTTAAGGTTATTTACCTTGGTTTCTGTGCTGAGAGAGAGAGTGGCATTTAAATCCCTAGTAGCTACAGCAAAATGTAAGTATATTTACAGGGGTCACCATTATTAATTTGATTTCTGATTAGAGGTATGTGTCAGAGGCTGAGACCGCGTCCTACCCCTCCAGGCTTTTACGAAAAGCGTCATATTAAAACATGGATGCTCCTTCCGTGCCATAAAGTGTCACGTCTTTGCTGACTTCACCGGTACTGGAGTGTTTGAACCATTAGAAAATCAAATCCCCCCATGCTGCACATACACGCGGAGCGATTCCGGAGGGAACCAGGGATTGCTCCAATACCCGTGTGCGCAGAAGAGCCTTTCCTCCATCCTTCTGTTTCAACTCTGCTGTTTGTCAAGCAAATCTCTCCTCTGCTTCAGTGGAAGGTTTGGGAGAGACTGTAAAATGTTTCCCCGCGACTAGAAAATGAGATTCCTCCTGTGCCAGGGAATGCAAAAAGAAGTCGCGTTTACGTAAGAGCTTGGTGGTGTGTACAGATATAACACTTAAATACAGTGTGTCAGACCTGTGCAGCCTTAAGTCCAAGGGAGACGATTGCTGGATTTTACGACGACCCACGTTACACCTCCCCACCAAGAGATTAATTTCTCTCCTCTGAAGTTTGCATCATCCCTTTTCCTTTTGTTACTTCTGTGTCTAGATGTGCTGAAATAATTAAAAAACATTTAGGAGCATCTGTGATTTGCTAAATAGTCCATCTTACGGCACATAACGCCGTCTCTTCTCCCAAATCCCGGAACAAAAGACAGGATCCTGAACGCCCTCTCTGCACTTGGGCAGACGGCTTGCATAACCCGAGGTTGCTCCGAGCGAAGACAGTGTCCTCCCTCGCTGGCTCCGGAGGACGCAGCAGCAGGGATTGCGTATCGCTGTGAAGCGCAGCTCCCTGGCCACACAGCTCCACTGGCCACACAGCTGGCTGCAGCACTGGCCAGAGTTTGTCACAGCTGCAGAAAAAAATGGCACTTGGGCTTCCAGAGTGTTGGGAAGCACAGCCCATGAAATAGGGATGAGCCAAGAATTTTGGAAGAGGGGTATTAGGAGTCGGGAGCGGAGTTCGAAAGCCCCGTTTGCTTGTAAGAAATGCAACTATAGTAAATGTTCTCTTCGGTTACAAGTCACGATCACTATTTCCTGTGAAGATACCAAAACTTGGAGGTTTATCCTGTGCATTAGAAATTTTGTTATTTGTCTTCTTCTGGGGTGGGGGGCTTTTGGGGAATTTTTTTTTTCCAAAAAAAGCTTTAAATTAAAGGTATAAAAATCTATGCTATATTTAAGTGCTGGCAGTATTCTCTGACGGTATGTAATGAACAAGCCTCAGAGGGTTTTTTTAATTTCCAGATTTCTTGAAGTGTTGGTATTTTTGAGCGGTGCAAAGACTTAGAAATGTTGTTTTAATTCCTCGGCTGTAAGATTGGAAAACCTGATGCCTTTTTTTTTTTTCCAACCCCATAGGATTTTGCGCAGAGTTCAGGCCAACCGGAGAATCAGTTATCTCAGCAGCGGGGTATGTCTGCAGTGAAATGTACTGGTAGCATCTGGGTAGCAAAACGTATAGATACTGTATTTTCCTGCAATTTTAATGTTACAAACCTCCATCAGGATTAAAGAAATATAGAAAATGGCAGAATGATTTTACAGCTCGGGCAGAGGCTTTTGACCTGAACATGCACATCTTCCTGTGCGCTGCTCATCAGGGATTCAGCCTGTTAATCTGTACTAAATGCCACTACTACAGCGTGCACATATTTAATGAGCTGTCCCAAAGGCTACCCTGAACAGTTTGAGGTTGCAGAAGCCACGCAGCCATGCCCGTAACACCGGGGGAGCCAAAACTTAGTAAAAAATACTGTCCTGTAATTAGCCTGTGAAGTTTGTCAGAGTGCAGGAGAGTTGGGATTATTCCCCCCCTCTCTGTCCCCTTGGGTTGGTGTAAATATTGTGTAAAATGCAGTTAACCTCTTGAGGCTAAAGGTTTGAAAGACTCTCAGCAAAGACGGCTCTTGGTTGTTAAACATGTCTGAAATTCAAGTGTGCCAACGGGGAATCTGGCCTGGAGTCGGCCGTGTTTTTGCATACGCCGCTCGGGCAGTCGTTTCTCCCCAACAGCAAGCAGAAATCCAGCACCCTTTTGCTGAATGTTTGGCAGGAGATGAGCAGTTCGAGGCCTAAAACGTAAGCTTCGTGTTTAAAAATAAATTCTCAAATACAAAATGACCATAAATTCACGGCGATTCTTACTGTCAACATTATACCTCTTAGTCTGAAGCAGCTTCGTGCAGTGTCTGCAGCAGAAACTTTCCAGGATTGTGTTTGCATGAGAATCTGCTGGAGAAACATCTCCAGTCCAAGTGGAAAACTGCTTTTTATTTTCGCTGTTGAAACCGAATGAACTTTTAAACAAAGCTGACTATGTGGTGACATGCGAGTGTGATTTCTAAACATTCCCCACTTGCAAAAAAAAAAAACCAAAAAACCCACCCAACTGCCTTTAATAACAGCGGGAGGGGGATTATTTTTACCCCATCTATCCCTTGCGTGCGAAGGACGCTGTCCCCAGCAAACCCCAGCGGAGAGCAATGCCGCTGCTTGGGAGAAAACTGGAGAGCGCGGCACCCCGTAAACCCGTGCACGCGTGTGTAAGTCCCGTTCACGTCACCACCAGTTACTCCTAGGAGTAAGAGTTGGCATTTGTAATTGAGCTTTGGGGGAAGGAGGAGGAGGGGGGGCAAAACTCCTCTGCTGCCCGTTGTGGGACATGAAGTGGGGAGCAGAGAGCAGCCACAATGCCCCAACTTGAGCGGGGCTGAATCGTCCCGAGAACAGACAATGGGAAAAGACTGTCGTGGCCAAATGGGTAAAGCGGGGAGCCTGATCCAGAAGCTTCAGAACCTTTGCTCCTCAGAGCCCTCTGCCCCGCTTCTGAATGCCAAACCTCGATGTCCGGAGCTCCACAGTGCTGTCACCCCTGAGCTGAGAGGGGTTTTGTTTTGCCGGGGGGAGGGGAGTAAATGACTTGAAGGATCCAGAATCGGCTGCACATTCATTAGTCTTGTTTTATTGCTGTTAAGAGAGAATAACTTAGTAACTTTATGTTCTGTCTTCAACAGAAAAATTTTTCAACTCTCAAGATTACCTTGAGCTGTCCAACCGATTCCCCCGGCAGGCCTGGGAAGAAGCTCGCCAGTTCTTCTTGAAAAAATAAAGCGCTGTGTTGGGTTTCAGGCTCCCCGCCGACACCGCGCTGCCCGATCCTGCTGCCTCCCTGCCTTAAAAGGCCGCTCCAAGAAGTTTTTGATACTCCCAAACTCCTCGACGCTGTGTAGATGCGCGGTTTGCACTATTTATACCCTCGCCGCTGTAGATACCGCCAAGGCTCCGTTTTGTAATTTTGATAATTTGGCGTTTGTTTCGTTCCCGTTTCCTGGGGAGGGGGTGCGGGCGCGCTCTGTCGCCCCGTGACGCACTGTGGGCGCTCTCTGCCTTGTGACACGGTGCGGGTGCGTTCTGCTGCCCCGTGAGGCGGTGCGGGCGCTCGCTGCCGGAGGGGGGTGGCAAGCCGGGGAGCGCCGTTCCATAGCTCGTGTAATAAAGTAACTTATTGTGCCCAGAGCCGGACTTGTGCCTTGCGCCGGGCGCTGCCTTACCGCGGGCAGGCTGATGCACCGCAGCCCCCCGGGGCCGGCTCGCCCGGCAGAAGAGGACATGGGGGCAGGTTTGGGGCCGAGGAAAGCTCGGGGGGGGACGGGAATGGGGGGGGGCGGTTGGGCCGCGTGCGCCGGCCCCGCGGAACCCCACGCGCCGCGGCACGCGGGTCCTTGCCAGCACACCCGCGCGTGCCCCGAGGCCCCGGCGGCGGCTGCTGCTGCGCGCGGTCCGCGCGCCGGCGGCGGTTAAAGGAGCGCGGGACTCCCCTGACGCGAGGCTGCCTCAGAGGATGAGGCGGCGGCGGGGCAGAGGGAGGTTACCGGGACCGTCCCCTCTCGACGGCGCCCTCCCTCATCGGCCCCGGCCCGCACCTGAGCCGCCACCACCGCCGGTAGTTCCGACCCGCCCGTCCCGCCTCGCTGCCCGAAGGGGGAGCGGGGCATTCGCGGAGACTCGGGCTCTCCGGCCGCCCGCTGAGGAAGCGACTTTGCGACTCGGGCCGCCCCGCTCCCAGGTGATGGAAACAGCTCGCTTCGAGATAGGCCCGGGAGAGCGCTGGGGAGCTGAAACCCGAGCCGGACGGAGCCAGGTAACTGCGAGGGCCCCGCGGCGGGGTTGAGGCAGGAGATCCCCTTCCCACCTGTGCTCGGGCCGGGGGGCGGGGGGCACACGCCGCGGCGGCAGCAGAGGAGCCCCTGGCTGAAGCGGCCCCTTTGCCTCTCCCGCCAGCGCGTGCCCGGCTGACCGGACTTGCTCCGTGCGCTCCGACGGCAGCCGCGGATGGGCAGCTCGCCCGGGGAGCCCGGTTCCCGCATAGCCGCGTCCTCAGCCCCTCTGGGGCGGTGAAGCCGTCCCCGCCCCGGCGACGTGCTGCCCGTCCCCTTGCAGCCCAGCGGGCTCGAGTAGAGCCCAGCTCCCCCCTCCGCTTTGAGAGGGAGCGGGCCCGGAGATGGGGCCGAGGATGTGTGTGCCGTGCTCGCCGTGGTTTAAGGCTGCCCGGGCCTGCGTTCCCGCCCATGTAACGGGGAGGGAGCGGGAGCCACTGCAGCCCCGCCGCTCTCCCAGGTGATGCCAAAGGCAGATAAGGCGCCGCCGCCTGCGTCTAGACGGGGGAATAAATACGCGCGGGGGGACGCCTCGCCTCGTCGCCGCCGCCGCCCCGGGGAGCCCCCGCGACCGAGTCGCCGCCGCCCCCCCGGGGAAGAGGTGAGGCGGCCGTGCACCGCGGCAGGTGCGGGCACGACCCGGCCGAGCGCGGGGGGCTGCTTCGAAAGGGAAACCCGCGCTCCTCCTCCGCGGCTATAAATAAGAGGCCCCGCTCGGGAAAGCCGATTAGCGCGGTGCGGGGAGGCTGTGTCGGCAGAGCCCGACCCGCACCCGTCCCGACTCGCGTCCCGACCCGCTCCGCTCCCCGACCCAGCGGCTCCGCGCACGGGGAGTCCGTCCGCCGCCCTCCCGCCCCTCTTTTGTTTTAGTTTGGTTTTTTTTTTCTTTCAATCCTTTCCTTTTCTTTTTCCCTCTTTTTTTTATTAAGTCCAAAATATTTAATCCCACTATTCAATCGCTGACTCTGACAATAAATAACAATAACTTACTTTTGTTCGTTAAAGGCTCAAACAATCCGTCCTCCGTCCACTGATAACTTAACATTATTAGTACTGGTTTTCCCGTTAAAAAGTCTCGTTTTCGTGTCCCGTTTTTCCAGCGATCGTGCGGGGCCGGGTGCCGCGGCCCGAGCGAGGCATCGGCGTGAGATGAGGCTGGACGGCGCGGCGCCGCGGAAAGGCGCGCACGCCGGGGGAGTCTCTCCCCCTTTTGTTCGGTTGGTTTTGTTGATTGGGTTTCAGGGGTTTTTTTTTTCCTTTCTTTTCCCTTCCAAAGAGGGAAGAAAAACCGTCCCCGGCGCAAGCGGCGGGCGAGGCAACCAGTCACCGGGGAAATCCGCGTTTCTTTGGGGAAAAGAAACATCGAAATCCGCAGGGAAAATAAACAAAAATAACGAAATAACCAGCGCGGGGGGCTCTTTCTCCGGTCTGGTGAAGGCAGCGAGGATCCCGGTGCTTTTTTGGCCGTCAGTAAGATTTTTTTTGTTTGTTTTTAAATACGAATAATTAAAAAACAAAGGCGTTTGTCCGGCGCTCTGGGAGCGGCCCGGGGCCGGGTGTCTCATGCAGGGAGCGCAGGCATGCGGAAGTCCCGCGGCGGCGGGCGGCCGGGCCGCCTCACGTCTCGGCCGGGCTGGGCACCATGCTGTTGGGGGTGTCGGGGAGCTGGGAGGACAGCGAGGTCACGTCGCTGCCGGAGGAGGTGCCCAAGGAGCCGGACTCGGAGAAGGAGACCTGGGGGAGCAGCGGCAGTGAGGGCCCGGCGCGGTTTTAACCCCCCGCCCCGACCCCTTCCCGCCGCGCCCCGGGCCCGGCGGACCGAGGCTTGCCCGCTGTCCGACGGGGCGGCCCGGGCCGGTCCGGTGCGTCATGACTCACCAGCTGCTGGAAGGCGGCGGGCTGCTCCAGGTCGCTCTGCAGGGCGAATTCGCTGAGCGCCTTCCAGGGCGGCTGGTAGGTCTGGACCTCCACGGCGCTGCCCTGCACGGCGCTCTCGTGGCGGATGGGGCTGCCGGCCACCAGCGGCGTCCCGGTCAGGCCCTGCAGACTCTGCGGGCACACGGGGCTTCAGCGCGGCAGCAGCCCGAGCCCGCCGGCCCGGGACCCCTCTCCCCCCCACCAGCCCTCCCTCCCTGGCCGGGCAGGCGGGCAGACGCTCACCGTCTTGTCGCTGTGCTGCTGCTGCTGGAGCTGCTTCATGAGGATGGATTTCTTCTTGTCCTTGCAGCGCTTGTTCTGGAACCAGACGCGGATGACGCGAGGACTGAGACCCGTCATCTCCACCAGCTGCTCCTTCATCAGGGCGTCGGGGCGCGGGTTGGCGGCGTAGCAGGTCCGCAAGGTGTGCAGCTGCTTCTCATTCAACACCGTCCGCACGCGGGTAGTCTTCTCTGCCGCCTTGTGCGCCGGCGGCCGAGGGGCCGGCGGCCGCCCGGGCACCGGCTCTGCGGCAGGGCGGGGAGGGCACGCACCGTCAGCGCCGCCTTAGCCATCCCCGTAGTCGTCCTCGTTACCCCCGCTTCCTTCCCCCCCCACACACCCTGCCGCTCGTCCCGAGGGGTAGCCGGTACCTGCGAGGTGCGCGGTGGCGGGCGGCGGCAGCGCAGGGCTGCGCGGCCCGCGGGCAGCATTGCCGTCGGGGGGCGGCCCGTGGTCGGCGCGGCAGAGCAGGTCGCGCTCCCGCAGGCAGAACTGGTCGCCGGGCAGGAGCTGGCGGCCGCAGGCGGCGCAGCGGAAGCACTCCAGGTGGTAGACGTGGTCGCGGGCTCGCATCACCAGGTCGCTGCTGCTGAAGGCCGCCCGGCACTGGGCGCACTTGATACCGAAGAGCCTGCGGGGACGCGAAGCGCCGTCAGGGCCCCTGGCCGCGCCGTCGGGGCGGCTCCGGGCGGCGCCGCAGGGGCGGGCGGCGGCGGAGAGTCGGGTTTTCGTTTGGGGAAAATTCGGGGGTATTAAGGGGCTTTTGTGCTTTTTCGGGTTTTGTTTTGGCTGGATTTGGTTTTGTTGGGTTTTTTTAAAAACGAGCGTCGGCAGTTTGGGGGTCACCTGCTGTAGTCCCGCTTGCAGTAGGCCTTGCCGTCGCGCAGGAAGCATGTGCAGGTCTCGTCCAGGGGCTGCCCGCACTCGGCGCACTTGAGGCAGGCGACGTGCCACTCCAGGTCCGGCGACACCCGCAGCAGGAAGGGGTCCTGGATGCGGCCCCCGCAGCCCGCGCACAGGGCCAGCCCCGGCCGCCCTGCCGGGAGCGAGCAGGGCATAGTCAGGGGCAGCGATGTGCAAGAGCAGAAGCAGCAGGAATTAGGGGAAGACACCGTTTCCTTATTTTTATCTTTCCCCCCCCCAAAAAAATAGGAAGAAAGAGCAATGAAGACAGAGATGGAAAGAAAGAAAGGATGGATGCACGAAAGGAGAGAAATAAATAAATCCAGAAATAAATAATAATTAAAAAAAAAACCAACCAGAAACTTGATCAAGGAAAATACTTGCGGAAAGACAGACATAAAAGTAGGATTTCAGAAAGGGAAATAAAAGCAGAAACACTAAAACACTAAAACAAAAGCTGAGGAAATACTGGGGCGAAAAAAGGAGAAAAGAAAAAATAATATAAAAGGAAATCAAAACGGAATGACCGAGAAAGAAACAGAACCAGGGGAAAAACTGAAAGAGATCGTTAAAACGGAAACATGGACAAATGAAAACAGTAAGAGAAAAGACATCAAATAAATAGTAAGAGAAATAAACCCAAACAAAACGAGAAGAACAGAAAGAGAAAGAAAAAATTAAAAACGGAAAGAGAAAAAAAGAAAGACAAACTGAAACACGGAAAGCGAGAAAGAAACAAAACGGTGACACGGGCAGAGAAAGAGAGAAGGGGAAGAAAGAAGAAGCAGAGGGAAGGAGAGAAAGAAATGGAAACAGCAGAAAGAAATGAGATCAGCAGCGCGGACAGACGGAAGGACAGGCATTCGGTAAGAAACGGAGCCAGCGGGGCCGGGGAGCGCCGGGCACGAACGGGAATAGCGGCACCAGAGATGCCACGGGCCGAGCCCGCAGCCGTCCGCGGCCGCCGCAGCCTTTTCCGGCGCTGTCACCGCGCCCGTGGGGCCGGGGCGGCGCGGCCGCCGCCAGTCCGCCCGACGGCAGCAGCACGGAGCCCGGCCCCGCAACATCCCGCAGCGTCCCGCGCCCACCCGCCCCGGTGCCGCGTCGCGCTGCGCGCACTTACTCTTGGAGGGCTCCCCCATGGCGCCCGGGAGCGGCCGCGGGAGGAGGATGTCCACCATGCGGGCGGCCCCCTGCGCACCGGCCGCGATGCGGGATGCGGCGCCGCCGCTCCACCACTACCCGCGCCGCGCGGGGCGGGGGCCGCGCCCGCCCCCCCGGGCCCGCCCCGCCGGGCCGCGCCGTGATGTCAGCGCGCACCGGCCGCCGGGGGGGGGGGGTGGGGGTGGTGCTGACCTCACCGCGCGGCCCCCAGAGGCGATTGGCGGCCGCGGGGAGGGCGCCCGCGGATTGGCCGTGGTGAACAATGGGCGCGCGGTGGCGCGCGGCGGGGCGCGGAGCGGTGCGGACTCCTGGCGCTGCCCCGCGGGAGCCCGGCTTGGCGTAGCCTCGCGCCGGCTCGGACGGGGGTGAAGCTCCTCCGCGGGAGCGGGGGCTGCGCGCCGCGGCCGCCCGTGGGACCCTCCGAGCGCCTGGCGCGGTGCCCGGCGCCGTGCGCCCCGTCCCTGTGCGCGGAGGGGACGGCGGCATCAGCAGCCTGAGGGGACGGAGATTTATTTCAGCTTTTCCCCCCTGTTTTCCCGAGTCTTTTCCTTGACTTTTCAGTCGCCTTTTATTGTCTCCTTCTTGTACTTCCCTTTTTCTGGCTTTCCCTTCTCTTTTGCCTTTCATTTCGTTGTCCCTTTCCCTGCGTTTCGGCGTGCCGCGGGCAGGTGCCCGCAGACGGGCGCCCGCGGACGGGCGCGGCGGAACGGGACCCGGCGCTGCGCGGAGGCTCATCCCTGCGGCAGACGGGAACGGGGCTCCGCGGCGGACGCCAGCTCAAGGCTGCGTGCCCGCGGAGCGATTCCCTGCTGGGGGACGTGCGCGGGAGGGCCGTCCCGACTGACTCGAACGGTACAGCCGGCATCGTCGGGGCGGCTGTCGCGGGCAGCAACCGCGCGATGAGTTGAGATAAGAGGGAAAAGTGGTATTTTGCCGCATTTTAATGCACCTGATGCTGTGCTGCTGTGCAGCTGAACCTCTCCTGTTGCTTTTTTACGCCTTCTATTCATTTTTCCTCCCTCTTTCCCCGCCTGTCTCCACGGGCTTCCTGTGCATTACCAGAAAAACAGAGAAAGCACTTCAGTGGCCTTTGACTCAGTTTTAAATTCCCAAAGACTTCACAGCACAACGGCACAGGTAGCTTAAACAGTTCATGAAATCTTACATGTGCTGGAATTGAGATTGCTGGTGTCTTGGGGCTTCAGTCCTATCACCTTTTTAATTTTACACATGGAATTTGACAGGCACAGATAGACCAACCTGTATGGCTTGGGAAGAGCATGGTGACTTTAAGTTTTGGCTTGGGAAGTGCAGGCTGTACTCATTTTGCTCAGAGGGAGGCAGGATGGATTTTCCAGACAGAGCACTGGGGTTCTGTACGAGTCAGGCACCCTGTAGGTATGAAACCCCAGATGTTGAGGAGGAGTAGAGGAGGATTTGGATAATTGGCATTTGACTATTTGACCCACTCTCCCTAGACTGACTGCAGCCCCTGCCTTGGGACCCCAAATTTAAAAAAAAAACGCCATGTAAGTTGGTACAGGATCTGAGGAGGGCAGCAGGAAGGTGTTTGGAGTGCCCACTTCAGCAGGGATTGCAGTATCCCTGCCCATCTCTGCATGTGTGAAGGTGCAGAGGTGCGGTGTGGCAATGACATCATGTGGCAGTGGAAGGGTGGCAGTGGTGTCTCTCAGGGTTTGTGTTATTAGCGTGGCTCATTTGCCAGGGGCAGAGCTGAGCTGGGAGGTGAGTGATGTGAAGGGCACTGGAAAAGTTTGGCTGGCCTTTCAAACTGCAGTGACCTTGTAGGACATGTGATGGGAACCTCCACAGCACTGCCATGGTTGTGGAGTGGCATGGGGTGTCCTGCCCCTGCCTGGGTACCTGGTAGGAAAGGGAGTGCAGCAGTGTGACTTCAGCCTCAGTTGGAATCCACAGAGTCCTTAGTGAGGCAGTATGTGCATGTGTTAACAAAAAAATGCAGAAATAAGATGTCAGAGTGATAGGGGAATGAGACACATCTTCAAATACAGCAGCTTGGCAGGGATGCTCCATTATGCATCACCTCTCTTCTCACTTGAGGTCCTCACTGCTCTCCCAAATGTCCCACCAGCTTAGACACAGGAAAGGTTACAGCCGAGCCAGCCTAACTTTTCCAAACCAGCACACCTGTGCCAGTGTGGAGCAGCGCGCTGACACCAGGCACGTATGGTGGGAGTGGATTCGGTTTGTGACCAGGCAGGCAGGAAAGGGGTGTGCCACTCTGCACGGGCAGTTTAGCAGTAACCCCCCAAAAAGGACTTACCAGAAAAATGCCAGAAGCCCTGAACCTCTTCTAGGTGATGTATGAAAAACTTTAAAGTGATTACAGGTAACGCTGAGAGGCATAGCAGCAGCCTGACACCACCATGGTTTGCAAACAGGTTAATTGTTGGTTCATTTCAGGAAGGGAGGTTGGGGGGAGGGGGGGGAGGGAGGAGGTGTTTAAACAAAAGCACCTCATAAAATCATATAATAATCCAGGTCATGAGGGAGCTCTGAAAAAACGTTTGCAAGTCACTTGGAAATGCTGGAAGCATTTGCTAGTCAACACCAAACACAATCTCCCCTGCCACACCAATTACTCCTCGCTCTCCTCCACCCAGTGTCCAGAGTTTCCAACTGCTTTCGGGGCAATTCCGGTTGGGTTTGAAGCGAGAGCTGGCAGGGGCTGCCTGGCCATGGGGCGAGGCTGTCTAACGGCGCTTCCCACTCTCTGCCGAGCAGCTCTTTGGTTTGAGCTCCCAAACAGAAATACAAGTTCCCTCTAGAAAGGGGAAACGGTAACAATTTTTTTGTTTGCAGCAGATTGCAAAGGCAGTAAATGCTGATTCTTTCCGAGCCAGCCATGGATTAAGTCCATTTTAAAATTAAAACAGATGGAACACAATTTCACTTACTTTACAAAAAAGGACAGGAACCATCTGCAATAAGATTTAGCATTGCAAAGCTATTGTTATCATGTTACCATTAAAAACCTTTGATGAAGGGTTTTCTTTTCTTTCATAAACTTCTTCACATGAAACAAATGTTTTATTTATCCATCTTCCTAAGATAATCATATTTTATTTAAAAAGAAGACATCTCTCAAAAAACCAGCTCTTGGTTCTAAGTGAACATGTAAAAACAAAGAAATGCAGTAAAACACCAATGTCGAACCATTGGGGGCTTCAACGGGGAGGATGTAGCAGAAGGAGAATTCCCTGTCCATTTTTCCTTTAAAAACATTTCCTTGTGTTTGGGGACAATGTCTGATACTGAAAATAGATAATTAATGAGATAATGGGATACTGCATGTCACCTCCTGTCCAATGGGATTATCTGATGGCTAATTATGGACAGATTGTGATTAATGTGATTATGGATTGGATATTAATCTGATTCTGGATTGATCTAGTTATGTTTTAGTCTGCTCCAAATGGTTAATTGGATCTGAGATAATAGAAATGCAGCTTGCACCAGATTTTGCCACATCAGTTGATGAAGTATCTTTTGATCTGGGTGGGTTGCGAACAATAAATTATTTACAGCTGTTGAGAAAATGACTCTTCCTTAGAATGTAGTCATTCATTTTATTTTTGAGAGCCTTTGAAAACAAAATCAATATCCTTTTTAAAAGGAGATGTTGACAAAAGAAAGGCACGTACATAACTCACAAACAAATGTGACGAAATTAAACAGTGGTTAACCCGGTGGCCTAATGTCTGGTGATGCATTTGAATTGCTATGTGGAGCTTTGGGCTCAATTCTTCTGAGACCAGCAGGGGTTGGGAGCATTGCAGGGGAAGAGGGCCCAGCTCTGGGGAAAGTGGTATTGCACAAGAGCTACTGCCAGCCCTGCTATTGATTAAGAGTCAGCCATGGTAAAATGGCAAAGGGAGTCCTTGCCATTTCTTCCCCTCCGGATAAGGATTCAGAAAGTTCATGGGCGCGGAAAGGACTCTGTCCCACCTCGTCTGGCCTCCTTCGTACCACACCGTGCAATCGGACCCATTATTATTATTATTTTTTCCCCTTGCAGTGAGCCTGTTAATTTATGATTGGCCTCAGTCATGTCTCCCAGAGATGCATCTGGTCTTGATGTAGCCTGCCAGTGCGGGAGAAGCTGCCCGCTCCCCGTGAAGCCATCCTGCTTGTTAACTACTTTCACTGAAATGGCAAATGAAGTGTATATTTTAAGTTCAAGCCCCAGCCACTGGATCTCGTTATGCCATTATCTATGGGATTAAAGGCAATGGGTAAGTCACAGCCCCTTAGCCTTTGCAGCAGGACAAGGGGGAGGTGCTTTAGCCCTTGTCACCTGGTGGCATAAACTGCAGGTAACTTCACCAGAACATGCTCCTCTCTCAACAGGCTTGGCAATAAACATATTAAAAAATCAAGCAGGTCCCAGAACACTGGAAACAGAGGCCTATTGCTACGCTTAGCACCAAAGTGTTATTCACTCAGCTGAAGCTGAACGAAAAAGGGAGAAAGCAACTTTCCCTGAAGTGCTCGCAGGCATGGAAAGGGCCGTTCCCCTGGGGTGATTTCACGGGCTGCCTGTCCCTGCCTCTGCAGGAATGGCACGAGCATCTGGATTCCTTTCCAGCAGCGTAACAGGCAGAAAATGCATCTACCTGTTTAAAAAATAATGCTGCCATAACCCGGCAAAGGATTTTACATGCATCTCCCATTAGCAACAAGGCGAGCTGGTGCCGGAGGAGGGCGGCAGGTCGCGAAACACCCGTTTGCAGGTGTCTGCTCTGGGAAGGGAGCAGAGATCTCCCTGCTTCTCTCATCCTCCACACAAACCACATCTGCTCCAGGGCACAACAAGCTGCCTTCCAAGGTAACCTGAGCCTTTGCTTTCAGGGGGTTACAAGGGTCCCTTTTTGCCTGTGACCTCGGCAGAAGGGACTTCTTTAACCCCTCTGGTGATCTTGTTCTCTAGAAATATGCAGCAAGTGAGATGGGATGTTGCTCCCTGACTCCCTCATTACTTGATTGGCACATGAAAATGATTAGCAAATGACAGGAGTTTATGAGAAAGGGAAAAGGCTTGTGGTGGTTTGGTAGGCTCAGCAGAAGGATTGTCCTTGCTATGGGGTCGTTTGGGGGGGGCTTCTTCCTCTGTCCCCAACTTTGGAGATAGGGCTTGATGGCACTGTCCCCTTCCAGAGGGCTGCTGTGAGGCCTTGTGAAATACAAGCTGCTGATCTCAGACCTGCGGGTGAGTGGTTGTAAGGTGATCTTGGCAAAGCATTAAGCACACCTGTGGTGGTGTTTTATTATGAAGGAACTCAAGTGTCAGATGTGTTAAGATGTATTTTTGTGCCAGTGAGGATGAGGAGCAGGACCTCAGGGAGATGCATTCCCATGTTGTCCAGAGGCTCCCATGGCCAAGGGGTGAGCGTAACGGGATGAGCAACATCCTGGGGTGGCTGAGCAATTTGGTTTGTGCAGGTTTGCAGAGCTTAAGCACCAAATTCTTCAGCAGCAGTCTCCTCCTGCTGCTCCTGAGGTGGGTTTTTGTCCTGGCCTTCCACACTGCTGCCTGTCTGATGCTGGGCCACAGGTCCTGCCCCTCAGCTCCAAGAGCCCCACTGAGCCCTAAGCAGGTTGCAGTTGCTTTAACGTTATTGGATTTTGACAGATTAGGAGGCGAATCCTTTCGTGTGTTGGGGAAGCTTCCCAAATGAAGCTCTTTTAATTTATCTGAGTCAGCTATCCCCAGGGCAATTGCAGGAGTAAGCTAAGGATGACCTGTGGCAGAGGGGACCATCATAGCAGTAATAAAAATATTCCTGCTCTTCACTAAATCCCTTAGTCATGAGGCTGTATTAGCTGGATTCCATATGTTTTAATTAGGAATTATGTATTTTAAGGGAACGAAAATAGGATTCTAGCAGAGATGTGATTATATATTTGTAATGGTTCTTGTTTAATCTAGCTTTTGTAGAGACCAATACAGGTTCCTGCTCTTGTTTGCAGCCATATCTGTAAAACTTTGGGCAGACAGTGTTATTATATTTTTTTCTCCTCGTGCCCCCATTCCCCTCCCCTCAATAGTGTGAAAAAATGTAATTCCCTTTCCAATGCAGAAACTGGGTCAGCAGATCCTAATGAAATAATCCTGGATAACAATGCACCATACAAAGATCTGCTTCCACTAATTAATGGCTAATTTTTCTTTGAAAATACGCAGTACTGTTCTCTGCCTGTGGTGGATGGTGATTCCACCTTCAGCGGCACGTGTCTGTTGCACGTTACACCGTTTTTAGTGTTGTCAGGCCTCAGGTAGGAAGGTCACACTGAAAAACGTTTTTCAGCTAATATGGATCATGCTGATATAATCCCTACCTGATTACAGTTATAAGCTCCTAAAACACTGGCCATAAGTGATAAAGACTTCCTTTGTGCTTCAGGGTGTAATCCGCATCAAGCCAGTTTCAATAAGGATTATGCGCATCTGAAGTGTTGCTGAGGTTCGGAATCAAAATTATAAACAGAAAACATAATCAAAAGCCTGTCACGTCTCTGGATCGGTGACACCTCACCTTGAAATCTGACCTACAGGGCGGCAATGTCACTCTGCTCATGAAAATACGATACACGCTCTTGAGCCGGATACACAGCGAAAGGATCGATTTATTCTGAGGTATGATGCAATTAGGTCAGTTTCGGTAGTAGCTCACTTCTGGTTTGGTCTGAGGTATTAAAAAACAAACTCAGACACCATGAGTTTGTTTATTTTTGTGCTTTGGGGGGTTTTAGGTGTACATGTGTTGTTTCTTTATTGTAAAGACTTCATCCCCATGAGATGTGTATGTTGGAAGCTCTGTTTTGGAGCTTAAAGTAGGATTATGAAATCGCATGCCACGCTTTTAATGAGTAAACCACCTTAATTAAAAAGACATAATGGCCAAATTAAGGATGCTCAGGATGTTCTTACTTGATATCCTTATTTTGCTTTTGTTGGATTACCTGGCATTCAGATAGCGTTTTCTATACCATGTAAAACTTGACATCTCTAAATAGTTACACTGCACCTTAACCACCTCTCAAATTGGCAGTTAAGAACTGCCTCAATTATTTATCTTCCTCTCAAACCCATCTCAGTCCTGTGACTCAGGGTTTGTGACAGCAAAATAACCGTTCTCTTATTTTCATGAAAACAGATTTGGTTTGTGGTTGTTTTTTTTTTTCCCACCCAGCCATTTGCATGATCCAGGAGATGCACAGGCAGCCCCAAACGCTGTTCTGTTTTCTTAGATTATTTTGGGGACCGGCTGAAGGGTGGAGCCAGGCCCAGGCAGGAGCTAGAGCCAGCCCTGGAGCTACTTTAATCCATATAATCAGGTACAGGCCCTGAAAGAGGTTTGCCACCTCCTCCAACTCTTCCCCCAACCCTGCAGCCCTCCCTCAGGGCTTGGGCAGTTTAGGTAGTGCTCCGGGGCCAGGAAACTGGAATATGCAGCACAGCTGCTTTTCTTCTATTATTGAGGCATTTGAGACGAAGTAAATTGTCCATTCGGTGCTTGTGTTGCTGGACCTGGTTAGCTTTTGCTGTAAAGCAGTAGTACTTCTTGGCATCCAATACAAAAATTGTGTGGCAGAATAAATTTTAGAGGTGGTCCTGTGCCAAGGCTGTGGCAAAGCCGAAGAGCCTTTTTGATCCATTTGCCTTTTGCTTTTCTGCAGGGTGCCTCAGAAATGCAGAACGAATCACTGACATGCTGCAGCTCACCACTTTCTCTTGAAAGAACAGTCCAATTGCCATAATTGTTCAGGGTTTGGTTTTGTTTCGGGTTTTTTTCCCCTCTAAACCACTTCAGGATGGGAAGGATGAAACAGCACCTAGTGATTTCCAGGATGGGAAGTCAGTGAGAAATGTCCCAAATCCACGTGGATTTGGTGGATTGGTAGTTCCAGCGTGGCAGTGGTTACCACTTTGTCCAGGACACCAGGCTTTCAGACAGCCACAGCACAGTCTTTAGCAGTGAATTTGGCCTGGAATATTTTGCTTTGTTCATTTTCAAAATTATTCTCCTCACCACTTGGAAAAAATCTGGAGGTATGGAAATGAGAACGGTTCCCAGCCCAGGCCCCACCCCAGCGCTGTGGAAATGGCGAGCACAGAAAAGATTTGCTGTGGTTCTGAGAAATTAGACTAATGATGATCGAGATCTGTAAGTTATTCAGAGCAAATGAGGTATTCTCCGGTGCCATTGCAGGGTTGAGCTGGGGAGTGTGGATGCAGCAGCTGTAAATCAGTCCTGGTGTTACTTCTCTGGTCAGCTGTCAGATGGTTTGGACAGCTGGTGGGTCAGGGTGTTCACAGAGCACCACGATGCCTGGCCTCATGCTCCGTCCCCATGTTATCAATGTGCCTGATACCAGGGGATGGGGAGAGCTGTGGGCATGTCCCAGGGTTGGGGTGGCAGCACCAGCTGTGGCCTTGCAGGCTTCCACAGGCTCCATGGCCGCACACGAGGCCTTTGCCACCTCCTTCCTCACCAGGTATGCTGTTAGGGCTTGGTCACCGGCAGCGCATGGCAGGGCCACCCGCATGCCACAGGGCTCCGAGTCTCCGCTGGGTGCAGGGAGGTGGGAAGGGCCGCGTGCTGCCAGCAGGGTGGGCGGCAAAGCGCACATGCTGTGCAATGGTGCCTGCCGGCCCTCGAGGCACTCCGCGAGCGCTGTGCCCTTACCCCCACGGCGGCGAGGCCGCTGCAGAGCCCTCCCAGGCCCTGCGTCAGCAGCTTTCGGTCCCCGTTCATCCCGCCGCCCCTTGGCGAGGACCCAAGGCCTCCGCCAACGTCCCGCAGCAGCCACGCCAGACACCGCGAAGCGCGCCCCTCGGCCGGGGGCGGAGCGGCGCCGGATCACACTCCGCCGCCGCCCTATTGGCCCGCCGCTAAGGCCAATAAGGTGGCGGGGCGCGGCTCTCGCGAGAGCGGTGCGGGGCTGGGGCGGCGGAACCATGTTGCGGGCGGTCGCGGCGCAGCGTTGGCGGCGGGCGGTGAGTGGGGGCGGCGGGGAAGGGCGGGGAGCGCGCGCCCCGTCGGCCGCGGTCCGGGGGGTGCTCCGCTGCGGCGCCCGGAGCTGGGTGTCGAGGGGTCGGTTGTCTTCTCATCGCCCTCCTTCTCGCCGTCCCGGCCGTGTGGGCCCGTGCCCGGTGGGGCAGAGGTGAGGCGGGCCGCGGGGATGAGCCCCGCTGTCGGTCCGCTCGGCAGCAGTAGCCGATGGGGCGTCCGGGGGGGGTGGCGAGCAGTAAGCGTCGCCAGGGCCGTACTCCTCCGCTGGACCCCGCTTCTCTTCTGCTCCGTAGCTGTTGAAAATAAAGTTTCTGAGCTGACAGCGGTGTTTGAGAGGCCCTTTCGGAGCTCGCTGCGGGCAGGAGTTGCAGATCGCGGTCCCGCGCAGAGAGCCGCCCTCCATCAGGGAAGGCTTAAGTTCCTGGGAGCGCTCCCTCTCACCTGCCCTCCTACGTGACCAGCTGAGGGACGGGAGTGCTTTCCATGCGGTTTGCTATTGCCAAGCCTTAGTAATGTTAGAAAGGCATTTGTGGCTCAAGGAGAGGCTCTTTCTGGGGCTTTGAGAGGTTAACACAGCATTTCTCAGTCACTTGAACAGGGCTCTGCAGAAAGAAGCTAATGTAAAACACTTGTTGCTTTTCTGTATTGACCTTCATAGTGCTCAGCTGGGCGGAGTGCTGGGCCGTTGGAGGCCACTTGCTGCCTGTTGTGTCAGAGTGGCTATGTTATGTTACCAAATTTAACATCTAGGTGAACTCAAGGTTAGTTGGAGTGCGTGATTCATTAAATGGCCCTGAGTATCTGCTTAATCTCATAGCATGCACTAGGAGACATTCCCTCCCCTAGAATTGTGTGCAACCCCTTCTGAAAGAGGTTTAAACCACACAATTTTTGGTTTGAGCTATCCCAGTATTACAGCTCTAAGGTAGGAGCTAGGGATATTTTAATTAGTTTCAGGTACTAAGAATGGCTTAAAAGAAGAGCAAAGGTAGACCAGGACTTACATGATTTAGTTGATCTAAGCGTGGTAACTGTTGTAATCACAGATGTCTTTCACTTATTAGGCTGTAGGCTTTCCGGAGCAAAGGTCTCAATGTTCTCCAGAGCTCCAACAACGTGCTGTATTACTGTGTAAATAACACTTTACTCTCACAATCACCACACAATTCAGTTTCACCTTCAGCATGCATCTAAACTCACCAATTTTTGTAAAATAAAAACAATAAAAAACCCTGTGCATCTTCAGTGTGTGGGTAACAACACAGTCTGCAAGAGACGGGAAGGAAACGCCCGTTTCGACACTGCTGAGGCTCCTGCAGTTCATGAGTGAATAGGGACTAGAGAAAAATGGGCTGCAGGAGACCTGTAAAGCATGAGTAGCAAGGAAGGGTTGGAGTTGCACATCTTAAAAGACGGGAGGATTGGGGAGGAATATGAAGCTGCAAGTACACAAAAAATGGCGTGGAGATGGGAATAGGGGTGATAAAATAATAACGGCTGGTTTAAGTGGTGAGAGAGCTGTTTTAGGTAGCTATGAAGATTTAAGGGGGACATGAAGAAATCCTTTCTAGTTTGAAGGATTTAAAGTTTTCAGAATAGGCCAGGAGCCTTCATCATTGGAACACACTAAACAATACTCTGGACAGATACACTGGAAACAACAGAGGCATGGTTGCTTGGGATCCGATGGAGGGCAGCTTTGTATGAGCTCTCAAGGTCCCTTACAAACATGTAATGATAGAAAAAATCATAGTCCCGCCATCAGGATTGTCTTGGGGACTTTTAGTGAAGGGGCACACTGAGGTCACACATTCCTAAAACAACAAACAGATAATGTATTCCCATAACATTTTCCACTCTTTATTATTTTCATCTGACAAGCAAGTGCCAGCCATTTTGCCTAGTCACAGTGTCAGTTGGGTTTCCTTTCATTTTTCTCAGATGACATTGCACAGCAGTTTGGGGCCAAGTTGGCTGTAGGTGGATAGAATACCAGTGCTTTTAATTTTGTGTCCAGTTCCCTTCCAACATGTGTCAAAGTTAGAATTTATCCTGAGGTTGTTAGTGCAGGGCAGACAGTGTTAGTCGTGACTGTTATAAGTCACAAGTTCATCTCTTGATCTCCCTCACTTCTGCCCCCATGCTCCCCCAAAAAACCCTCCAGCAGTGGGGTGCAAGAGGAAGGTCATAGAGGCTCTCAGTTTCTTAAGAAAACTGTTTCACTTTGTGTAATGCTTCAGGGTTGTGCTGTTGTTTTAAACATCCAGATAGAATACAAGTTGCTGCAGGATGTTGGGCTGGGGAGCAAGAGATGTTTCAGAGTTGGCTTACAGTAATAGGTGTGTTCTTACAAAGCTGTTGGAGATCTTCATGTGAAAGTGGTCTTAACTGCTGGGTTTTCTTTCTCAGTAGTGTAGTAATTTACCATATAATGGCTTTTGAGTGAAATGCCACCTGCTTAACTTTTAGTGATGCACAGTGGGTACTCTTATTTTGTCTTTACAGTGTTTTGAGGGGACACGGTTTTCACAGCTGTCAAGTCCTTTGAGTTCCAGTCGATTTGTTCAGAGCTTTCAGTTTCCTGGCGTTTCTGAAAATGGTGGATTTTATTTCAGTCATATATATCTCATGATGCAAGCCTGGGTTTCTTTTTCTGTGTGTTTGTTGTTGTTTTTTTCCCTAAGATAATGCAGATAGATTGTTTTAACATCCTGAAACACACCTTACTCAGAAAGTACCAGGCAGCTTTGTAGTCTCATGAGTACTTGTATTTGTGCTGCAGTGGACATTGATCAGATCAGACCACTAACTTTTAAAATCTATTATTTTATCTTGAGTTCACTTTCAGCAGTGCTGTGGGTATGTCAGAACAGCTTTGTTGCTATTAGTGGACTGCATGGGCTGTATCTGGAAAAGTTTATTTTGTATCTTCTGTTGCTTCGTCACTTCCTTTGTGATTTTACATCTTTGGTGTACTCCATAGATAAATCCTTTCTGTAAGTATTTTCTTTATTTCTTTTGCTGTTGCTTGCTGTGGTTATCGCTCCTTTTCAGTTCAGGTGCCTGTGGTAGTGTTTGTCTGGTTAGTGTTTCCTGGAGTTAAATCGCTGTCACTCAGACCTCTTCTCTAGCCAGATGTGCACACTGGTTCTGAGAGAAGTCTAAGTGTTACTGCTGGAGCTCTTCTCTTCCCGAGCTTCCCAAATATTTTTTTGTTTTGTGTATGTGTGTGTGGTGGGGGTTTTGGTATGGTGTTTTTGTTTGGTTTTTATTTTTATTTTTGTAGCTACAAGACTGGCTGTTAATAGAATTAAGCATTGTTTTGTTTTGTAGGAGTGTTGTCATTATCTTTAGTAATATCCCAATTCCTAGTTCCTCATGTCAGTTCTTGGGAATTTTACCCAGTGACAATAGGTCTCTCTGAGGTACGTGGTTCCTATTAAGCAGTTTGAAAGGTTTATTTTCTGTCTGTTTCTCTAGAGATAGCTTTGTAGGTCCAGTCGTTGGGTGCTTTTGCCTTGTGAATTTCTATTTCGATTGGAGTTCCTGAACTCCAGCAGCTCCCCTGAAGAGGTTAGGAGGCAGGCTTCAGTTTGAGTGAAGTTTCCAACAGCCTATTTTATATTCATGCACATTTGGAGCGTGGGGCCAGTTCTTCGTTCCTGCTGCCTGTGTTAGTTCCAGACCCGATTTTGTAATTCCTGTGTATCAGGGAGCGTCCTTGGAGCAGCCTGCAGGCAGTCAGCCGTCGGCTGCTGACTTTAGAGGCTGTGGATATCTGTCTGCTCTCCAGTCTCACCAAGCAGAGATACACACTGCTTTTGTCTGGGGTTTTCCAGCTGTTAACACATACGTTTTGTAGCATATAAGCAGCAAATCCATGTTTAAGAAGTGCTGAGCCTGTTTGTTTGTGTTCTGAGAGACCAAGGTACATTCAGTTTGCTGTGAAGAGCAGATGACCTGCACGGGCTGCACAAGTGCTTGGGATTTACGGGGTCTTGATCTCCTGTGTGGGTTCATCTGTGCACACATACTGGCCATGTCCAGGTTTCTGACAGTCGGCTGGGACAGTAGCAGTGGGCAGTGCAGGTACTTTGTCTGAAGTCCTGGATTTTGGATGTTAGCTTAGATTTTTACATCCCGCTTGGAATCAGTGCTTGACATGATACACCCAGGGAGTCCTGTAGTACTTTGCAGTCGACTGAATTGATGTATAGTGCACATCTAGGTTAATGATACCAACATTTAGACATCTGGAAGTCAGAGGCCGGGTTTGCCCTACAGTAGATGCTGGGGTGAGGAAGAGTAGTTGGAAACTCTGGATGTTTTTGCTTCACGTTTATTTTAGTATAAACTGAATCACTGTATGGAGTTCCCACCAGAGAGGAAATCTAGGTATTTCTGCTGTAGAGGGAATATAGGTGCCTAGCTTTGATTTACATTTAAACCTAGGTGAAATAAATTTCCAGTTCTTCTGGTTGCTGGCAGATTTGTTCATAATCTACTCACCATTTGATTGCCCGTTTGTAGAATGTTTAACTGTGATTGATTTCTGCAGATAGCCTCATTTTCCAGAGCTTGTTTTTTACCAGCAGCCTTCTGTGGCACAAGCGCAGGGTGCTGTTCCCTTGCAAGGCATTGTTTTCACTAGTTTGGTTGTGTTGTGTGTCTGTCCTGTTGTGCTTTTTATCCTGCTACCATCTGGTTAGGTTTATATTCAGCCTTCCCATTTTATCTAGGCTTGGTGCTAGACATTCTGCCCGAGTACAGGTGGAGAAACTGTGTCTGTGAAATAATGGGCTGTTCTTACACATGTGCAAGCAGCTGGACAGGTTACTTCACCAAAAAAGCTGCCTGTCCTCTTCAGTGGCTCATTGCAGATTCTCAGTTTTCAGGATCATATGTGACTGGATAAATTATCCTCTGATTATACTGCAGAATCCTTATTATAACAAAAAAAAGTCAGTTTGGATTTGATCTGGTTTTATTAAAAAATATATATTTATGTGTGTTAATATATTAAAATTCAGACTCATGTAGGAATGTTATTTGTCATCCAAGATTTTTTGCCCAAGACTAGAATGTCATTTTTAATTTATTTTAAATCTGGTTTTGTTTTCGTAGTCAGAAACTTCAAGCTTGCAGGTGCAAAGTGACCTTCCAGACTGCAGTTCCCACAAATATAAAATGCAGGATTATAATTTTAGAAATAATACCTAGGTAATGGTATAATATCCAGTCTGCTCAAGCAGTATCCATGGCTTTTGTTCTTTTTGGCTAAAAGATGTATTTCTCAGTTTATTCTAGAACCACTTGACAGACTGATATAGAGCTCTTCTAGTGCTGCGGTACTTACTTAGGGAAAAGATCATAGTATAGTCAGAATTAAGTGCTTATTTAAAATACATGCTGCTTAGAGCCAAGCCAGGATTTTATTAAAGAAATCTGTAAGGAGCCTGTGGCTCCCTTCGGAAATTTGAAAACTTCAGAATCTTTGAGGAGCACGGTCCACTTTACCCTGCGACGCAACTATAAATCATTGGAAAAGTGGGCTTTTTGCCACAAAAGCATAGATTTATTCTTCAAACGGTGACTAAAATCTCATAACTTTTATTGCAAATGATGTATGAAACATAATCAAAAATATGGTGTATGATCTATATTGGCAATAAATATTTTGTTACTGGCAATGGGCTTCAAACGATCTTAGAATCTTTAATCATAACAAGTAACCTTAAACATAAAAGATGAAATGCAGAACACTTTTACAAGAATCCTCATTGTTTTAATGAAAATGACAAATTCTGGCCCTGATTCTGCAAAAAAAATGGTCTTTGTATTTATATTTTTACACTGCGATGAGCTTCAGGAAAGTTCTTGGGATTCTTTTTCCACTGTGTGAAGTTTAACATGTTGATAGGCTTTGTGTGGTCAAAGTCCATACAAAATTTTACCCTCTCAGATTTTCTGAAGCTTTTTCTCTACTTCAAGTGGTGCCTAAGTGCATATTTGGTGTGAGGGGAGATGGGGTCAGAATATATGTTTAAATAAAATAATATTTGGCGGTGCAGTCTTTAGCATTGTTTGAATATTTTGTGCTGTAGTCATAATAATGAATATATTTTGTGTTACACTGATCATAACTCAAGCTTTGATTTAGGCTTTATGTAGGATAAACAAAGACTTGAAGGATAATATTCCATTCCCACCTCAAACCCTCTCTCTACCTTAGTATTAGTCTTGGAGGAATCATGTTTTTTCCAGGTTCACCTGAAAATTAGAGAGGAGAGTCTCAGATCTTAGAATATTTTGGGTTGGTTTCATGACAATTCTTAGCTTGCTTTTTTTTTTTTTTCTTCCCTTCTTTCATTTTTGCTTTAGAAGTTAAAAGTCTGTGTGTGGATGGCGAATTTGTCAAAAATATTTAATTGTGGTGGTAGACTTAAGTGGTCAAGTGTCAATTGTTTTAAAGGAAAATAGGAAAAAATTAACCTGATGCTGTTCAAGAGTTTTATTAGTGTGTTTTCTGGCTCTGAGCTCTTGCTGATAATTGTCGTCCTGTCACTGTGCACAGTTTCACCTTCATACATAACAAATTAAGAAGTGAGTTCTGTGAGAGCTAGGTTTTTGGCTAAATCTATGGTTAAAAATAATCAACCAAACAAAAACCCTGGAAAAAAAGCCCCAACTAACTCCAAAAATTCAGCAGTTAAATATTTACTACCCTTGATGTGTCTTAGGCTTGCTGGTCTAATTTTCACTCTTTGGGGTACTTAGATAAGCTGATCAGCTAAGCTTGAATGTGATTTATTAAAATGTTTCTCTTAATATTGTTCCTGTGGAGGTTTTAGTTTAAACACAGCATGTTATGGATATGGTGAAGTCAAGCAAGTTTATAGCTCTTTTAAACCCCTTATACATTCTGCTTACTTAATGGAAATTACCTAGATTTAGCCTAATTTTGTGTGACTGCTGTGGTTTACAGCTTGTCTGATTGATAAATTTCTGTAAAGCACTGGATGCTCTTAGGAACAGTTTGTTACTTAAATGCTAAGTATCAAACTCCTCTCTCTCTCTCTCTTTTTTTAAAGGCATCACTGCTCCGGAGGTTTCAGAGTACATTAGTCATAGCAGAACACAACAATGAGACTCTCACACCCATCACACTAAATACTGTCACTGCTGCAAAACGTCTTGGAGGTGAAGTTTCTTGTTTAGTAGCTGGTACCAGCTGTGACAAGGTAGGAAATGCTTTTTTCATATGAATAAAATAACAAATGCAGTGAAACAGTGCTTCTGGTAGCAACTTGTTCAGCTTGAAAAATACTCTGTAGTGAAGAGAACTGTGCCAGAAATTGCTAATCTGCCGGAAACGTCCTGCGCCTGAACTGATTCTCTTCTGATATGAAAATAGGGGTATAGATTTCATTTCACAAGGGAGAACATCAGTATCAGTTGTTACAAGCTTAAGCAAGCAAATCTTTGTAGAACTAAAGGACAACTAACTTTAGAAACAATATTTGCCTGTAAAGTTTGAAAGACAAATACTGCATTGCTAAGAACTTGGAAAGAAGCTTGCACTTGTTTGAGTGGAGACCAGCAGGCATGAAAGAGTGCAGTGACAAGAAGGGTTTCCGAGCGTCTTGCCTTCACTAGTCAGCTGTGAGGAGCATAGTGAGAATGTGTTTGCAGCCTCAGGTTCTGAAATGAGTGCTGCTTGACCTTATTGTACAGCTCACCTCTAAAAAGGGGGTTTTGTGTCGGTAGTCTCATTTGTATGTGCAAAGTCTGGAGACAGTATATTCAGTACTCTAGTGACACTTTTATTCCAGCATGATGTACTCTTGTGTGAACAGTAAAAGTACAAACAGTTATGCCTAACACCTCTCATACCGGGCTTTTGTTTATGAATTGTTAACTCTGAAAGCGCTATGTAGTATCTCGTGTGGGAGGCTTGCTTAGGAGCAGCTAATTCACACATAGATGGAGAAACATCACTGGCTAATGAAGACTTGAGACCCAAGTGTGCAAGGTGGAAACCTGGAAGCAAAAATATTTGTCTAGATCAAGAAAATGTTGTGGCACTTCCATAGTAGAAAACTGATTGGGAATGTGTTGTTAGTTTTTTAATGCTAAGAAGTATATGGTATCTTTTTGGCAATGACTGCTACAGAAATTGAAAAATTAGGGATTTTTTAAGCTCCTTCCTAAGAATCTGTCTTGATAGGACAAAAGAGTCAGTTACTTAAAGAGATATTCTGTAGCAGCTATTATGGAATTTTTGATTATTTCCTCTCGTTAATTTTTGAGGGTAAACTGATACTCAAGCAAACTGAGTAAAACTACACTAGTTCTGAGACAATGCATGTGGTCTCCAGACACTGCTGTCAGACATCTCTCTGATCTGCAACAACCCTTTTATCATTTAAACTTCACTTCTGCAAATTTAAAGGGAAAAAATGCATAAATATCAAAAATATACATCACATCAGTAGGCATTGAGTTAGCTGCAAACAAAGGCTTGCTCCTAAAATTGGCCAAAGATCGTCACGTTGCTTTACATTTGCGTTTGCATTGTATGCTTGTGTGGTGGATACTGACCCACTTAAAATTAAGTAGGATCCATTTCTTCATAATTACGTAGGAAGGGTGAGCAGTAATCCTCAAATGTGCTTGTTGTGATAAATCATGAGATAATTTTTTCTTTGCTTTTGTATTCACAAACCTAATTTTCATTATTCCACTGTACTGGAGTCAGAGTTTGTTCCGTCTGGTTTGTTCTGATTTTCAAATTCATATACATTCATGTCCCAGTTTTAACTAATCCACCAGCTGCAAGCTCTTTGCAGCAGGGACTCTCTTTTGATATTTGTTTGTGGTGCCAGTTATAATAGGAACTAATAACTCATTTGTAATCATAGGTAGCAGAAGAACTCAGCAAAGTGCAGGGTGTGGCAAAAGTTTTAGTGGCTCAGCACGATGTATACAAGGGATTTCTGGCAGGTAAGAGTTGTTCTTACCTATTGGCAAAAGAAATAGTATTTATATTTGAAGTTGAAGATAAGGTAGTTGTAAATTTTGACCAGTTAATTTTTTCTTCAGAGGAGCTGACTCCCTTGATTGTGGAAACACAGAAAAAATTCAATTACACCCACATTTGCGCTGGAGCCTCTGCCTTTGGGAAGGTAAGTAGAGCAAAGCACATCCAAAACTTTCTGTAAAAAGCAGAGACACTGTTGTGTGTAAAAATGTGAATCAGATGCCTGAGAGAGGTCAGCCGTGGACATTTCTGAGTTTTCAGAAAATGTTACAGTAGTTTGTCATTAGAAACACTGATTCACATCCCAGTTTTGTCACGGGCTGACTGGGACAAAAGATTGGTGTAGAAAAAAAATGTAGTTGCAGCCAGCTAGCTCTACACACACCAGGCAAGGTGTACAGTAGCACAAAGCAGGTTCGGTGGTCAGAAAATTGTAAGGAGAAGTACATTAAGGTGGGGTGAAAACTGAGTGATTCGCATGTTGAAATGAAAGTGTACAGGCCTGTTGGGAGCAAATTTGTTTTGGAGGGGAGGAATTGCATCTGTGATGGAAATGTCTGTAAATCTCTGTGTAAATAACACAGATGCAAGCTCCAGCCAAGGAGGTTCTTAACAAAAATCCTTGGCTTTTAAGGAGTGTGTTTTTAAGTGCGCAGAGGGTCTCAGTTCTGACAATCTGGTCAATGTCGCAGCGCAGCTAAATTAAAGAAAAAGGATGCTTCTGAAATCGTGCTGATGTGGGATGAACAATGACATCAGCCTTCCATCTGAGGACTTTCACTTTCAATGAATATCAATCCCTGTACTTGTAATTTTGCTAACAGATATCCTTATATATGTTAAATCTTAGGGGTTTGGGGTTGCTTTCTTTTTATTATTTATCTGCATTGTCTTAGTAAAAGTTAATAGCTTTTGCTTTAAAGTTTATGCTTCCATTTTTGAGTGCTTAATGTGAATAAAGATTTCAGAACTGGGCCCTTCATGTTGTACAAGACTTGGAGGGGAACAAAAAGCAAGCAAAGTTCCTCGTATCATGAATTTCTTTATGGTCTATGTTGCTCTTTTTATCCTCCTTCCCATTCCTAAAGTTACTAAAGTGGCTAAGTAATTTTCTGGAGACAATTTCAGAAATACATATTTTCAGGAAAATACTTATTTTAATATTAATTTTTAAATAATAATTTTTTGGCTCTTGGGGAAAGAGTGCAAGGGGCTTTTTTGATATAATCTCTGGTAACTAATTTCCAAATTTTTTTTTCTTGAAGCGCTAAGAGCTCAGCAATCCATAATTGTCAATTTTCTGAGTAAATTGCATCTGTATTCAGATTTAAACTATTGAAGCAAATAAGCCTCCTAATGTAAGATATTGAATTAAGGGTTTACTTACAGTAAGTCTCATAAAATTTCTAATGTTATTACAATAATGGGATTTTATTTGGCTGCTAAAGCTACACATGAGTAGCTGTGCAAAAATCTTGCAGTCGTATGTGCCTTTGTACTTAGAGACAGCACTCCATGAAATTAAACTCGGGACAGCAGGCGTTGTTTTACTGACCATGTGCATTTTACCTAGCAGTTACCTCACTGACTTTTCATCTTTAACCTTTAGAACCTTATTCCCAGAGTTGCTGGCAAGCTCGATGTTGCCCCTGTTTCTGACATCATTGAAATTAAGTCACCGGACACTTTTGTGAGAACCATCTATGCAGGTAGGTAATGACAAAAGGTATGTGGTATTTCTGCAATCAAGGACCCAAGACCAGTAACCTTTCTACGTAATCCTGTTGTTAGAAGTTCAGACTGTGATAGGAATTTTCACTTTGCATGTAATCTGAATTGCTGTGGTGTATAAAAACGAAGCCTGGGATGGACATGATGCTTCATGTGCGAGAAAGCGGGTGTTCCCAAAAACCCTGGTAGTATGGGTTAGAAACCTGGTATTATCACTGTAATTAGTAAAATTTGGTGATCTCCTTTATGCATACTGCATTTCTTTGTTAATGTACTCCTGATCAGATTTTGTAAAACATAAGACATTAAGGTAATTGTCTGGCTTTATTTAATATGACTAGCGTTAGTTCTGATGTAAGATAACACAGGGTTATTTTTTCTAATTATGAAGATGTTGATCTAATTATTTATAATATTTAATTGACTTAATTGTATATTCTTTTTTCAGTCTTGTTTCTCTAATGCTTGTCTGACACCATGTTTTAATGAGATGATCTCATTAGCTTGTGTTTCTTAATTTTACTGTACAAGATCATAGCACATGTAGCAGCATGGTATTACATTTTGAGTCACATTACCAGAATGCGGTTTTGTGTTGCACTTGTAAGTTGCTTCCCAGTAATTCCCAGTTTCAAGATGACTTTGTTTATGAAAAGCTGGAGTTGCAGCATTTTTCTTTTTTAGCATTCCCTGCAGCCTATAGTGTGAAGTAAATACCTGATACTGTGTATTACTGAGAGAAACACAATGCCACAGACACTTGGGCAGGCCTCACTGCCTTCAGTTGTGATGAGTTCATGCAACAGGATAAAAGATGTACTTTGAATCACAGACATTCTATGAGAACGACACTTTCAGTGTTGGGCTGGAGGGTTTTTTCCCCTTCTTCTGACATGTAAAAGTTAATTCATCAGAGATTATTTGAATGCTCTGTATCTTTTAAAAATAGAGGAATTATTATCATACTTCAGAAACAGGAAGCTAAAAGTTAAATTGAAATATTTACATTTATTAAGTTATTAGATGTCAAGTTTCAGTCATCTAAACTGCAGTTTTGGGAAGTAACTTCCTGAATGTTGCCTGTTCTGGTAGAACTGCCAATGTGTTTCTGATATCAGTTGCATGTGTTTTTTAAAAAACATAGTATTTCTGGTATTACCTTCTTTAATGTGACTTTTTTTTCTTTTTTAGGAAATATTCTTTGCACTGTGCAGTGTGATGAGGCCATTAAAGTATTTACTGTACGGGGAACTTCTTTTGAAGCTGCACCAGCAAGCGGTGGTAGCGCCAGTTTAGAAAAGTGTGAGTATTTGTTCTGCTGTTTTGCCATTTCATATAATAGAGTTACTTTTGCACACTGATGGGCGATGTTTCATATAGTATATCTCAAAGCAAACTGATTGTCTTAATCTTAGCTTTATGCTTTAACTGCAGGTATTTGCACTTGCTAGAGCTGTCTAGTAAGGGAAAATAGGGATTATCTGCTCTCCTGCTACTTTCTGTCCTTAAACCACCACTTAAACCTCCGCCACCACAATCTTGAAATTTTCCTTACCTCGGGTTTCAGCTGTTGGAATAGCCAGATTGGTTTTCAAAGCAAGATTGAGCAAAAATAAAAGTTGCCAGCCATCCACAGTTTAGACTTAATTGGTTGTATTTCAATTGAGAGAGGTTTTTACAATGTCTAGCTAGATTAGTAGCAGTTTAAATTGATTTGAGAATTGGTTTAGGTCAGTTTTAACTCTTATCAGTTCACAGTATTATTATTTTAATGAAGTCAGTGTAGCTTTGGTAATAGAGAAATCCAACCTCACACAGAGTCACAAAATAGTTGAGGTTGCAAGGGACCTCTTGAGATCCAGCTGCTGTGGAGCAGGTTGCCCAGGACTATGTCCACTTGGACTTTGAGAACCTCCTCGGAAGCAGACTATGCAGCCGCTCCAGGCAAGCTGTTCCAGTGTTTGATCACCTCTGCTGTTTTTTCGCCACAGGCCTTTTTATGACACCGCTGTAAATCCAGCAGAGACAATCATTAGGAATGTGCTTCGTGTGTGTCCCCTGGTCCTTGTAATTTTCCGGGTGGCTTAGTACCCATCCCTGAACCGTCCTGTATTGCCTAACGTCTGTGTATGTCAGGAAACAAATGCTACTCAGTGCTTCAGGTTAGCATATTGCACTGTCACTGCACTACTGACTGGCCTGTTTGCCTGTCCGAGTAAGAACCACTATGCTACGTTGATATCAGTGTATTGCTCATACAGCAGTTAAAAGCTTGTGGTAGAACTGGTTTAAAAAGAAAATTTTTGCATTAAGTTTAAGCTCAGATCTAAAACGTTGAAAATAGAGGCTTTATCCTTCTTTTTGTGGGTGTTTTTCTTTGTATGATGAATGCAGTAACCCCTCCACCGCCTGTCGGTCTCTCTGAATGGATTGAGCAGAAGCTGACGAAAAGCGATCGCCCGGAGCTTACTAGTGCAAAGGTGGTTGTGTCGGGTGGTAAGTAGATAAACTTGAACTGTGTTAGGTTGCATTTAAGTAATGGTACATCTTGGGTAAGCAATAGCTGTGGCAAAACACTAACAGGTTATATATATATAAAAAAATAAGGGATGTATATCAGAAAAATGGCATAGGGACCGGTGGGAATGCACCCAACACGCAAAAACATGAGTTTAACATATGCTAGTAAGCTTTTTAAGAACTTTGTCATATGTGGTGAGTCCCTTGAAAATTAGAGCAATATGAAGCCTTTAGATCCAAATCTGTCATGTTCAGAATTACTGATAATCATTACAGGCAGTCCAAACGTTATTATGTAATGGCTTTAATGATTTAAAAAATTGTTATAATCGTATTCTCTTTGAGGATAAAGTGAACTGACCATGATTTTTACTGTATGCCTATGGCTTAAAAAAATTCCTTAATTATCCCACTACAGAGTTTTGTACCTAAAGCCAGCAGAGGGAGCACAAATTAGTAAAAAATCCCTGTTTCCCATATTTCAAAGAATGATCTTGATGGTGCTGTGTGCAGGAAGCAAACTAGACAGAGTGGTGTTGGTCTGTACATATATATATATATCTCCAAACAGTAAATAGGATTTTATAATGTGTACAAAGATCACCTTGCGCAAGGGCGTATTTGTGCCTCTGCAAGTGCAGATACTCAGACAGAATGTTTATGTAGGTAACAACGAAATCTTGAATCATATTATGTTCTTTCTTAATCTTTTTTTGTTCTTGCCTTGTAAGGGAGAGGCCTGAAGAGTGGTGAAAACTTTAAGTTGTTGTATGATCTTGCGGATCAATTGCATGCTGCAGGTAAACTTGCTGTCCTCCTTTTTGTAATATTTAAAAAGGTCACATTAAAAACACCATACATTTCAGTCTTTGGTTTTCCTGTCTCTATCTAACAAATTCTTGAAATCCTGTTAGTTTAGTCTAACTAAAAAGTTTGAGAGAGTTTTGTTTTGTCTGTGTGTATTTAAATGCCTGTGTACAAAACAAAATACTAAACCGTAATATTCCCTGTGCTTCTCAGATCTCCAGAACATAAGTTCACAGAGTTATATAAATTAAAAATTTGCCTTAGCTCACTTTGGAGAGCTGCTATTTTCTTCATACCCCCTTACATGCTACTCCCATAGAGAATCCCCTGTACAGTTCTTGTAGCTTGAGTGGCTCTGTCTTTTTGCTCGGCTTTTGTATTGACAGGAGAAAACTGACCATGTACATGGTTCCAGCAAAATATTTTAAGTAAAGGTTGAGGGAGGAGGAACTGTTTGCATTAACATTTTAACTACATTAGTTTTAAACTTCAAACGTAATCGTAAATTTACAGTTTTACACGAATGGCTTTGGTTTCAGCTTGGTGGCTTCACTAACTTAATGTCTGTGTGGCATTTTCAAGTTTACTTTGATATTTTTGTTCTCTATGCCTGACTTCTGAGCTCTGCAGCAAAGTAAGATGGCACATGTGTTCCATTCAGACTTAGAGGAACATTATGAGAAGGCATTTATGGGAAAATCCTCTTTTGACAAAGCAACAAGAGAAAATAATGGAAATATGCCAGACTGAAATCCTTGGTTTTAAATATACGGCCCTTTGGTGCTGGGAGTAAGGATTTCCTGTTGCTTATGAAGTGCATTAGCACTTAGTATTTGGAAGTTTCAGCCAGTGGTATAGAGAGGGATTACTATAGGAGCTCTTAAGAGGGAAGTTTCTAAATATGTGCCCTTAGAGTGTGGGACTCTTCCGTAAAATACATGTGCTTTTATGGTGATATAAATTTGGCTCGCTAATATTTTAAAAGAAAACACTGGAAATATTTTCTTTCAACTAGTTGGAGCTTCCCGTGCAGCTGTTGATGCTGGCTTTGTTCCTAATGACATGCAAGTTGGACAGACGGGCAAAATAGTAGCACCAGTAAGTATGGAAATATCTTTGTAAAAGCACTGTGATGGTTTCCAACATGCATTTTCCTTCAAAGCAAATGCTTAGAAATGAGCTAAGTCTTAATTCTGAGCCTAAGAGGAAAACCTTAGCGTGCCATTGTTTTACTGTCCTTTGACCATGCGTTTGCAAAACTACAGCAGCAAGCTGGGACGTGAATCTCCTCTTGGGCCAGTCGGAAGTGCTCTGCAGACAGTTTTGTTGGATGTTTTGTGCACTGGTCACTGTTACAGTTGCCTGTGCTGAACATTTTTAAAGTTTTCTAGCAGCCAGTGCTGATTTGCTAAAAGATGCCATCGCCAACATAAACTAGAAATGATATTGATACGTGGCTCGCTCTGTGGAAGGTTTGGGGTTTGGGGTTTTTTACAGGTGATGACTTTTTAAAAGGTTTTGGTAACCATAACTGGATTCTTGCTTTACATTCTAAGCAAAGTTTTTCTAGGAGCTGAAAGTGCAAGAAACTTAGTAGAGCAATATTCTACAGGTTGGCTACGGTAGAGTGAAATACTGAGAAAGGCAAACTGAGTGACTTAAATTTGGGAAATACCTTGCTGCACATCATCTGTGCATCCGGATACCACAGAGAGCTGCTTTCTGCCCCTCTGTCTTTTATGATCCAGGGGCACCTTTCTGTTGTGTAGAAGTCTGAGACTACTTCCGTTGGGCCATATCTCCTGGGAAATGTGGGGAAAGGGGTGGCTGGATGAAGCACACTAACACATTTGTAACTGAGAAGGTGCAAATGTAGCTAATCACAGACCTGATCAGGGAACTGTGACTGTGAACAGGAGCTGGTATGGCAGTCTGTCAGATGAACGCTTTGAGCCTACACAATGAAGTAGATGTTAAGCCCCTCAGTAAAAAGTGCTCTTTGATGTGTGTGTATGACAACTGAAGGCACCAAAGAGCAACTTTTTACTTGTAAATGGCCTACTGAGACCAGGAAGGGAGGGCTTCATTTACCAAGTAACAGTAACTTAAATAAGCTGTATGTGCCCAAAGCCTTGATAGCATCTGAAGTGTTTTACCTTTGTACCACTAAGAGCTGCAAATCTGAGAACTTCAAACCGTGACCGTTATTTTTCCAGTGATACACCCAGCAGGGTAGAGCAGTATTTGAAGATATCAAAGACAGTATCCTGGAGTCCCTTGTCAGATTTGAACAAGATGCTTTGTGCTTCTGCGTTCTTCTGTCTTGAACTCTGGTTAGGGATGTTTGCTGCTAATGTTCTGGTCATAATATGAGGCCTTCTCAAGATATCTTTGGAAGGCTCAGTGCAGTTACTTCTCAGCACACTAATCTATGTGATAACCAACAGCGACAAAAACCAGCCTTTAAGAAAGAGAACAACGGGTAAGATTTATCGTTGCGTATTGTGTCCTTCCAAGGTTTTGACAGCAGTCATACTAACCTCTGCTATGTAAGAAATTGTGAGGCTTTACAGATGATCAAGGCAACCTTATCTCTTCCTAGCGATGTCTTTCTTTCGTGCACAGTATACAGTTTTTTTGATGTAGGACAGCAGTAGCTCCCGTTGTAGTACTTCCCTTTTGCTGAGGGAACATCCGTATTTTTAAAAGAAAGCATTTTCTTTGGACCATGCAGTAGGCATAAGGTCTAGTGTACTGCAGCTGTAGGTCTCAGCAGGCTATTGATCACTAATTCATTTAAGGCATCTGCAATGTGGGTGGAAACTGCGGGTTCCAATGGTGTCGGAATTGGCTCTTGTAAGGAGGCTGGCTGGTTGGCTGCTGTGTACCCAAACCTTGGAAACCAGGGAGCAAGCTGAGTGTCCTTTAACTGCATGTTCTGAAGGGGCACGATCTGAGACTGACCATCCTTTGTTCCATTACCCCAAATAGTCATTAATGAGGTGGAAAATGCTAATTTGAAGACAGCTTACCTGTGGTTTTGTGTGTCTTGAGGCTCAACAATGAACCTTCTTTCCAGAGCCAAGGGCATATAAACAATTATGTTGAAGGAATAAAGGCTTGTTTTTGGTGAAGATAGAGTGGTGTAACTTGCCACGAATGGCTAATAGCAACATGAGAACGTAAGAACATGCAGCCACATCACAGGATCACATGAGTCTCTCCTCATTGTCAACTTGTAGAGGATTGCTAAAATAGCTATCAGTCACTCAGGATTGCTAATGACTGTTTGAACTATTGTGGCAACAAAGGATCCTAACTAGCAGAGTTGGGTGGTGCTGCTTCTTTTTGTCAGCAGGTTGATGTATTTCTCTTTCATCTCCCTTCTTAATATATACTGATATTTCAGAGTACTGGCCGCTGTATGCCCCTTCTTTCAAATGGTTCAGCTATTTCTCCTGGGTCTTAAAGTCCCTGCAAGGACAGCATGCAGTGGCTTAGAAGGACAGAAAATATTTTATGTGAATTGATGCGAGTTAAATTGATTCTCAGCCCTCAGAGCCACCGACCAGAGGAATTAGTTTTTCAGTGTCCTGGATAGGTACCTTAAATAGGAGGCAGTTTAAAGCCACACATTCTTAACTTCACATTCCTAATTCTGCTTCAACATCTCTGTGGTACTTTGACTAGAAAATTATTGTGTGCATTGGAAGATACAGTTCATTGGAAGGAGTAGAACGGGGCTTTGTTGACCAGATCAAGATTATACTGGCTATTTTTACAGTCCTCGGAAGGACTCTGAGGTATGCTTGGTATCACTCCTTCAGGGAGAGCTCACAGGGCTTTATCTGGAAAATTGCCACGCAGGTTTGAGCATTGGTTAGTTATATTAGCCGAGACCTGAGTTTTGGGTTGTTTCATTTTGGACTCAGGTTGACATAGTGTGAGCCCTCCTGGGCATGTGGGTTTTAAGCAGCAGAAGAGTTGTGCGTACGAGAAGCTGTTGGAGTTTGAGACATACTTGCTCTCCTGTGCAGCTGTTAGTTTCTGATGGGAAAGTATTGTAGCATATGCTCTTACTCTTCTATTAATAGTCTCTGGCCCAGTCTCAGTGGAGGACTGGAACACATTGTTTGTAAAGGACTCTGGAATTGGGTCAATTTTGAGACTACAGAGGGAGAAGAGTGAGTTACAAGCTCAGGGAGAGGGGAGGTGCTGCTACTGCTGCTTTTTGCATATGACTGCTGGGGAGTGTTTCTGTGCTGCTTACTGGGTAAGAGGGGAATCTTCTAAAAGATCTGCTTTTTTCTTCCCCTGTGCCTTGGAGTGTGGATTTGGTGAAGGGAGGGTAATTTTGGGCACTGGTCCATCAATAATTCCGTGACTGGCTTCAGCTTTTAAGAGTGCAGCCCAAACAGCACACCCCGGGACGTGACAACCTTTCCTGAAGTGCACATGTATTAATACATGAATTGGCAGTCAAGAACCAATCATAGTGAAAGACTGCAGTTAATTAAGGTGTACACATTTCACCACCTTTCTGTTGGAGAATTAGTTCCATACAGTACACCCACCCCCCTTCCAAAGCAGCCTTGGATCTTTACGTTTTGAGCTTTTATTCAGGTTGGAATGTATGTGTTTCAGTTTCTTTTCACTTGATCTTGGTAATTTTTCTTCCATAGAATTTCCCTCCAGTAGTTAAACTGTTAGGTGTGTTACTTTATTCTGTTTGGTTAGCTGCTTTCTGTACCTGTTGATTTGGGGTGATTGCAGCTCCCATTTGAACAGCTTGTTTCACAAAAGAGAAGGCTGATCTGTGTTATTTGATGAGATGGGAGGAAGAAAATTTTAAAGCATGAATGGATGCATTAAAATACAAAATGTAGCCTACCTAATTAAAAAAGTAATATAGTATATTCAATGATGTTAATCAGTGACAGTCATTTTAGGAGCGGGGGTTTTTTGGTGTTTTTTTCAATTAGAAACCAGTTGTTTTCCACCATTTCTTATAGGCAGGTGTTCTGCAAAGAAAAGAAATTCACTTCTGAGATAAAGCACTGTCTGTAGTTTCTGTTTAAGAAAAAAGCCCTCGTAAGCATCTTCCACTTAATTGGGTTTGGATGATGATATCTTCCCCATGAGTACCTACTATTAAATATTATTTAAGTATATCCAGTTAAAAAATGCTTAATTCCTTGCACAAATCAAGCATACCACTACCACCACCCCCCCAGAGCAACTGTTATTTTTAGATATGAAATTTTAGATAGTCAAGGGCATTAGTTTTCAGTGTAAAAATCTGCCCAGTTGCTTCTACAGTGTTCACAAAAAAAAGTCAAAAGAAAAAAAAAAGAAGAAAGAAACAAAAGGGGTGAAGAGAAGATAAATCATGCGTTTCAGTTATTTAAACTTTTATATATGGGATGTGAATGCTTCTTTTATTAGCCTGATACTAGCTTTCCCTATACAGAGTATAGGGAAAGAGCAGCATTTCTAACATACAAAGAAGTATGTAACCTTTCTCATGAGCATGTGTAATTTGTCTGATATTTAAACTAGGAAATTCTGAGGAAAGGAAAGCAACTGCTCAAAGCCTGAGGTGACTTCTGTTAGTTTCTGAACTGGGACCTTTGCTGTAGAGATGTACGAGGAAGGGACATACAGGCATGATGAATGCCAGCAGATAGGTGTCTGCTGCCGTTTCAGCCATTGGGGGTATAAAATGTGCATTCACAGAGCTGGTAGGTAGTGTGTGGGACCAGGAGACTTCCTTCTGGAGCAGCATCTCTGGCTCAGAAGGGAAATCATACAAATGCAAGTAGGCACCTGTGTTTGGACACCCAAACTGTTCCCATGGTCTCTCACAGTTTCCCTTGTGTCCTACTCTAATTGCATTCTCCCATTAGCTTTTGAAGGAAGATGGGATTGTACTGGGATTATCTTGCTCTCAATTTCCCCCTCCCCCCCCCCCCCCCAGAAAACAAACAAAACCTCAGTTGCACTGGGAGTTGCTTTTTTTTTTTTAATTCTGAAAATGCACATAATTTAGGATGTTTGTTTTGTATCTTCTGACCTTGTGCAGGTCTGCTGCTGCCTGAAAGGCATCCTTGTAGTTTAACGTCTTCAGAGTTTAAATGTTGGCTTCACTGTCTTTTAATGTATTTTATTTTCCTCCATTGAAGTCTCTGTTCTTTCAGGTTCACAATTTTGGAACTCAGAGTGTCCATCCAGGGTCATAGAAAGCCTCACCTTCACCTTCTCAGACTTTATTGCTAGATTTTCTTCTCGAGGAGGGTACAGTAGAGAGGATCCATCCAGCATGGATCTGCAGCCAGGCAGAACTCTTTTTCTTCTTTTCAGGTGTTCAGTTGCTTGTTACATTCAACACTGGGGACAAGAAAGTGAGGTGGAAAACGCAGGAAGGCAGAAGTTAGGACGTGTATGATGTAGTAATCGACACTGGACTAGATTGTGCTAGAAATGTGACATGATTGCACAGAAGGCTGGTGCATTTGGGTATTGCACATGTTGAGAAACCTCGCGTGGGGAAGGCAGGTGGGAGTTCAGCGCAGTTCCCATATGATCACCAGCAGTAAAGCTGCTTAGGTTCAGTGCTTAAGCTTTGATGTCATACCGGAGGATCTCTCTGGATCTCTCTGGGTCTGATGGATCACAGGAACTTTGAAAGGGAGGCAGAGATGCAACTGTCAGGATTTGACGGTAATAAGGAGGGGAAAAGAGGCCTGTTAAAGAGGTGCCACTTCAGCTGAGATGCTGAGGAGGGAGATGTTGATTCAGTTGAAAGGTGCTAAAGGGTGGAAGAAAAGGAACAACTGAAGGTGTTACATTAGGTGGAAAATGCAGGAGTCCGATGAAATTATAAGCAGGAAAAGGTAATCTGAAAGGAAAGGAAGCATTTCCTGGCAGAGGGATACGTGAAAGTGAAGAATGGTCTTCTACAGAGCCATAGAATTCTTACTTCACTTCTTTTCCAGGAGGATAGGATGCTTTCTGAGCTGTCCCTTCTAGGCAGTCCTTTTCACCACAGTGAGTTGAGCACTCAGTAGTCGTGTCCTTGCTTTGGGAGTCACACAAAGGGGGAAAGAGGCTATTGTGTTATTTATGTTATTCTTGTGTTTCACTTTTCATTGCATTTGGTGGCAATTTAATACTTCACCTAGCCTGGGTTTGCTCTGAAATGCACGAGTGAAACACGGTTTCATTGTGTAGTAAGTGGATGCTCCCTCTTCCTCAGCGTTATTTCCCATCGCTTTCGTAGGGGTCATTTGCTTGCTCAGGTTGGCATAGCTCTTGAGTTTTGTTTCCCTTCACTCTTGTGTGGGGAAGTGTAGGGAAAGCGCAACAAGGAATGTTTTCTTTCAGTATTTCCCTTCCTTTTTGTTCTCTGGCTCCTACCTCAAATTAGTAACAGAAGAATGAAGTCATCAGTTCCCTTTGCTTCAGGAGAAGCATCGCTCCTGTTACCCTGGTTGTACCCACTTCAGACGGTAAGATCTTCATTGCCTCCTCGTTGGTTACACATACGAGAGAATATTGAGATACTGCTGTTTCTCCACGCAAACACATGTTGCGTTAGTTAATCTCCTGTACCTTCAGCTGGCTTCTTTGTAGGAAGGTGGGTGTTGCTCCTACATGACCTCTGTGGGTTTTATTAACAGAGCAGCAGGTGAATTTTTCACTGTCTATATACACAGGCTGTTGGGTAGCCAGCGGGTGGGAATAGCGCTGGGAAAACTGACCGTGCTTGGGAAATTGTTTTTGGAATATCTCCTCTGATAATTCACTATTGTTGAAAAGTAGCTTTATAGCGGCAAACTTTAGAGAGCTGTTTGTATGCAGCTGGGACTGAATTTACAGACTACCTTTCTCTGACTTGCTAAAAAGCTAAGGATTGACAACCCCTTTCATCCTGCATTATCCAGCGTAGCTTTTAACTCCAGGAAAACTATGTTCACAAATTGATGCTCTGCTCCTTTGGGGTTGGTGCAGAAACATTAAATTGTACTAAAATATTCATATGTGAGTGCATTTAGCTGAAAGCAATTGATGTGCTTTTCCCTAGAGAGAGGAAAAAAAAAATGCTCTACAGCCCTGCACTCCAGCAGACACCCTAACCACGCTTAAGAGTAATTACATAGCTTGGCTGATCAAAGGTTCTTAAAGTGAAAAAGAAACTGTAGTTGGGATATGGTGTAGTAATGTGTGCTGCTGGGATGGAATGTACTCCTCAAAGTAATACGTACTGGGTAAATGTTGGAGGTACAGTGTGATATATATGAACAAGTGTCAAGGCAGAAACTATTTTACTGGCTTAATAGCTTGTAATTGGAAGGAATCTTGTATGAAGTGATTTTCATTACAGAGATTTCTTTCTAATTTCATTGTCCTTTCATTCTCACAAAGAAAATAAAATACCGGAGCTGCCTTTAGAAAGAGTGTGTGTGCCAAAGGGGTTTGTTAAACTACCCTGTTTAAAAGCATGTCACTGGTAGCATGATAAATCGATGCACACTGAAGCTTTTCAGCATAATTCAAAAGTTGGCATAAAAATCAATAGGAGCTGACAGCATGTTTGCAAAGTAACTACCTCATCTTGCGTTGCACCTGTGGAAGACACGCTGTAGTCTGTTACAGCAGCAGTCCAAGTCACCGTAAGTTGCCACTACAAACTACTGTTCTTGTGGTTCGCTTAAGCAAATGTACCTTAACTGCCCCAAGGCAGCCTAAGGCATTTTAAAATACTTTCCAAGTAGAGATGAGGTAATATTATATACCACTAATTAGTCTATAAATAATGGGACGAATCAGTACACACAGGAAAATAGCAGCGTTGGTATATTGGTAATTCTAAGCATCCAAACAGCATGTAACTGGCGTTGTGGATTCTGGAGCCAGTTGTGCACATCTGCGCACGTGAAGCCTCACAGACTTGCTGTAGATGCTAAACATGTAAGTTGGGTACATTTGGAGCAGAAACAGGAGTTTGGGTGGTAGCTGAGAGGGCATGTTTTTATTTTAACAATTAGTGTACTTTCCCTACAAGACAAACAGGGGTCATGTTTGCTGAAAAAAACAAAACAAGGCTTGATTAGTACTTGAAATAGCAAATGAGGAGTTGGATCTTTAGTTTGGATTCTTGCCTTTAAATATGATAAATTTGGGAGTTGGAGTTTTGTTTAATTTTAGGGTCGTTGTTGTGTTGCAAACCTGTGCTTACAAACTTTAAGATGTCTGTCAGGGATATTGTGTGGCTAGACAAATTAAAACAGTGGTGCCCGTCATGCCAGGTTTGTGGCTGAATCAGCTTTGGCTGTTGCTGCAGCACTTGTGAGGAGCCTAATGGGTGTGTTCTGTGCTGATGCTCCTACCTTCATGCATTCCCACTAGTGACATACCAAGCCCTTTCCCCAACAGCACGTGTTTAATTGAGGTGCTTCCCGATCGTGCCTCCCAGCTCCCGGCTTTGTGCGTTCTTAGGCTGTCCGGTCCATTCAAGTTCCCATGCTCCATGTTTTCACCAAAACTTTCACTTCCTTGAGTTTAATTGCTTTTGGGCCTTCATTTCTATCAGACAATGCGGTGAGCCCCTTGCACCTTACACCGTACACACGTGGCACAGTGCTGGCAGCAGCTCTGCAGTGAAAACCTGGCTGTGCACAGGCGCTGGGGAGCTGAGAAATGCTGTCAGAAAACACTCTGTCTGGGTGTTTGACGTAAGCGCCTGAGAGCAGTAACTAGAGCAGCTTCCAGGGTTCCAAATAGCAGGAACTTTGAAGTTGGTATAAAGCCATCTTCAGCATCTGAGAGGCACGATCCAGGCAATGAGAGTTCTAGGTGAGCTCTGGAGAACTGAGATCTCCTTCCAGACTGCAGAGTGCTCTCTGCTGCATGTTGCGTTAACCCAGTCAGAAGTGACACTGCTCTGTAGTACCCATCTGCTTTCCGTTGTGCTTACCTCATTATGCTTTGGGCTGCAGTCCTGACTTGGGACTTTGAACGCTAACTCAGTAGAATCGATAGGATTTAGCAGAGAAGACATAGCAGAAGTTAATGATTTCAGGGAGAACATTAAACGAAGGGCATTACCCTAAAAAGAACTGAGAGGTCTGAATGTCTGGGTCTTTAATGACCACCCCTGATGACCAGTTGAGTTCTTTCTTTGGAGAGCACTGAATGGTCCTGCATCTTCATCATTCTGACCTTGTGGGTCTTCTTTTTTCCTTCTCACTAAGTTGTAGAGTAGATTTGAACTAAGATTTAAGCAGTCAAATCTGTTTTGCAGTACGGAACTATTGAGAGGAGCCAAGCTGTCCCATGTGTTCTCTGTATGAAGTCATCACCGAGGTGATCCACCTGTGAGTGTTAAAGCGTACCCAAGGGACCGGCTATCTTAGCCAGAGCACCCCGAGCACGTAACCATACAGGGGCATGGTGTGGATGCATAAGAAAGGCTTTTTGGACAAGCAAGCCTGGTGATTTACAAATGTCCTTTTAATGAAACATCCTTGTCTTTCCTAGGTATTTTAATAGAATATATACAGAGGCATCTGGCTCCTGGTTAGCTGGACTCTTTCCAAAGACTGAACTTCCCAATGTTAAACAGACCGATAAGAGTAGCTAGTAGTCTCGATGACTGGCACTTAATGAATTGCTCTAAAGAAATCAAATTACAGTAATGTGCTTTTCAAAAGAGCTTGTATTAAAGACTATATGATGTTAGAACAATTTCTCCTGTAACATCTGTTCTTTTATTTGGTGTAATTAAAATACTGCATTCTTACCGTGAGCTCTTATATGGACATATTGTATTACCTCGCAGCTGTGGCTAATATGGATTGACCTCCAATAGTAATCTAGTCCAGAAGAAGCTATTGAGGCTAAGAAATATCTGAGTGTCTTCCACAGCTGTGAGTTTTTGTGGAAATACGTAGACTCGATTCCGTGTTTCAATTTCAAAGCAAGACTTTTTAATAGGAAATACTTTGTTCCTGCTCTGCTTTCTCTCCCCTGTAATTTTTATGGGAAATTGCTTTTGTACAAAAGCTTCATAAATTTTATTTATTTATTCCTATTTAAAACCCAGTGTAATAGGTGAAATCTGTGGCTGTAGGAACATCAGAAAGCAGTCATCTTTTTGCCTTTAATTGGTACAGTGACTGTCAGGCCCGTATGGCAAAAGCAGGCTGCACACTGTCTGTGTTAGAACACCTCCGTGTGCCAGCCTTTTCCGTGGGTCTGTGCCTGCTCCACAGCTGTGCTTTGGTCTGTCGCATTAAAAGCCACTTATCTGTAACGCACATTTCCCTGTGCAGGAGTGAGAGTTTTCGACCCTCTGCGCCTCCCTGGCCCCAAAACCAGTGTCTTGAGTGAGATTTGTATGTTGCCAAATACAGACTAACCTTTTGTCTTCCAAAAGACAAATTCTGTTCGCATTTGAGGTTGAATCTTTTCCGAGTGTGTGTAAACACCACCTGTTAATTGGTTTGGACAGCTGATCCCCTAACTAGGTCTGTGTCTTACAGTTTCCTGTGAGTTGGCAAGAAGCACTTTGCTTTTCTTCCATAAGATTAGATAGCTCAACAGTACAGGTCCAACTGCCGTTTGGATTTGCGGTGGTGGGGGTACCATTACAGAGCTGGAGATAGACTTGGTTTTGGATAGATTATAGCCTGGGTGACTTTCAGCCTGAGCAAGAACCCATGGTTTTCTGCTGTGATTCCAAATTGTCGGTACAGATCTGTTTGCCTATAAATTCCATCTCTTTTGAATGTGGGTCTCTTTGGAGATGCTAGACCAGGAGCCCCAAAGTGTAAAGATCTACCACGTTGTTGGTGCCTGCCTGGGAATCACTTCTTGATATATCCTGTGTAGGAGTTGATAGTGAAGGGGGAAGAACTTTGGGGTGACCGACCATCGAGGGTTGGGGTAAATAATAGAAACAATTGCTGCAAACGCACAGTGTACCCAAAATGTTTTATCCCACCACGTAGGAAACTTTGGATAGGTTTAAATGGGCAGCTTTGTCCATTCTGTCTTCTTTAAAGGCTCTGAGAGGCTTTAAACAAAAAAGCCTGGGCTTTCCCTGTAGGGAACTGCATTATCCATTTATAGGCATCTCGGTTAGTATTTGCGTTTGGAATCTCCAGGGTCGTGAGTAACACTGACTGCCCTGTCGTCTAGCTGAGCAGGGTCTCAGGGTTGATGCAGGTCTCTCTCTTCAATTTTTTTCTCATTTGTCTTTGCCAGATGGTCCTTTGGGATTTTTCTTTTTACAGCTAGATTGCATCCCCAAGTGGGGAAGGGGACCAATCACCACCTGCCTTTAATATTGAGAAGTGCTGAAATGTAAAAACTACTGCATGTCTTTGGTTCCGAGTTATGTTTGGCGAGAGCTGACCTGAACTATGTCATGAGTACCAAAACTGTCCCGGTTTTGTTTTCTTCCAGGAAGTTTATATCGCCGTGGGAATATCTGGAGCAATCCAACACTTGGCTGGGATGAAAGACAGCAAGGTATAACGATGGATGTGCTAGAAAAGGTTGTGGAGGGAAGAGATGAGCTGACCGACTTGCTTTTACATCAGCACTTCAGCCAGGTTTCCAGGTTTTCTTACTGCCTCTTATTTAAAGCACGTTGGCCCTCTTAGCCTTGCCAAAAATGCTGTCTGTGGCAAAACAGCTACCTCAGTAGGATACCCAGTGCACTGTAACCCAGAGGGGTAAGTAGAAGCAGCTAATTGAGTTTGTTTAGTGAAAAAAGGAAAAAGAAAACACCAAGGCGCTGATGCCAGAATTCTATACAATAGTTCCCTTTGCATTTATATCAGAGTATGACATATTAATTCATGCATACCAATGTGCAGTCTGAATTATGAACTTGCTATTCCATAAAGTAAGAGATGTCTCTGACGTTCCTGCATTTAGGCATTCAAATGGAAACCTATTATAAAACGGCAGTAAAACTGTAAAAGGTTTAACTCGTTAGTTGCCAAAGCACATGATCTAAAATGGGAATTGCTGCCTGGGTCCACAGGACAGAGTTGGGAGACAGGAGCAGAATTACCTGCTAAATCTTACTGTCGAATGTCAAAATACCAAAAATGGTCAGGTGCCTGTAAGCAGTTTTAGGAAAAGCTTATCTATTTTGGGTTTTTTTCCCTGTGTTTCCTGGGAGAAAGGAGACTGGAATAGTGTTTAAAATCGGTTCACAAACCTTCACAAGCTGATTCTGGTGTGTAACCACTGACAGATGAGGGAGTGTAGTTGTCACAAGCTGGCCTATGTGGCAGGCAGGGAGGGTGGTTTGTGCTTTCTCAGTGTGGTTCTTTTTAGCATATATTGCTCTGCTCGTGTGTGTGGAAAGTGATGTCAGCAGGATTTGAGGTTTTTGAGCTGACACCTGTTTGGGCCTCAGTCTTACAAAATCAGGTACTTGAGGGTGTTCCTCCTGCATCGGAGAAATTTAGGAGGTACGATGGGCAGGGATGAAAGTCACTACTGAGAAGTGGGAGCAGTGGTGTCTGTAGCAGTGTATTCTGATCAGCCTTCAAGGGACAGTGTTACTGTAGTCTCATCTATTCACAGTGCACCTCAGGGGGAGACAACAGGCGCAGTCAGACCACTGGAAAGGCCATGAGAGCAGCACCAACGTGGTACTCCCACATGCTCAGCTCCCTCTGGACTCTGGCAGTAGCTGATGGGCAGCGGTATTGAGTGTCTATGTTTCAAGGCATTTAGTGTCCAGTTTACCAAGGGAGGAGACGGCCCAGTGGGATTAGTATCAGCCAGCGACTGAGAACTGGGTTTTAAACCTCCTAATGGCTAATTTATTTATTTCTCTTTTTAAAGCAAGTTAGCTGCCTTTGAGTACATCTGGTGAATCAGTGTTGCTTTTCTTTCTGAGAGATTTAACTTGCAAAGTTCTGTTGCAAGCAAGGTGATGCTTTTGCATCTTACCATGGAAAGGCTTATTTAGCCACAAGGTAGAAAATCAGTTAAAGCCTGACAGCATTGAGCCAATAGTCTGCATTCTGCTTCCTGCAAAGGACCACAGGATGGTTCAGCGTAACTTGTAATGATGTCACATGCTGGGGAAGTGTCACTGGAATAGGGGCAGGTGGCTGCCTGTGAGCTGGCAAGAGCCATGGTGTGGCTGCGAAGTATTTCAGGTGGAAAGGCAGTATTGGAGTGCTGTGATTTAGACTTTGCGTAAGGCTCATTTTATGAGCTGTCGTCTCTCCCCACGCCCATCCTTTACGAGGTGCTTCCTGGCCTGTTGTAGGCTTTGATGTGGACACCCACGCAAAGTTTACTGGAGGCTGTCACCCTCACTGCTGGATTTACCTGTATGTCAGAGAGTAAATCAAGATGGTATGTCATGGACCTTCAAGTTGGGATTTTGAACATCCATGTTTTCTACTGTGTGACAAAGTAAATGGTAGTTGCCTTCAGCATGATGTTACATGGTTGTTAGCGCCACAAGGCCAGCAAGGGAAGTTGTGAGTGTACTTTTTTCCCTTTGGAGGTGGAAAGGAAAGAACTGGAAATGCTTGTAAGGGCTTGGAAAGAATGCACTACATGCTTCCTACTTAACCCAGACCTTACTCTGTCTCTTCTGTCTTCCTCTCCTCTCTTTTTTATTATTCTCTTTTTTCTTTTTCTTTTTTCTATTCTTTTTCCTCCTTTCTTTTCCTTTTCTTCTCTTTCTCTATTCTCTCTTCTTTTCTTTCCTTATCCTCTCTTTTTCACCCCTTCTGTCTGGTCTCTCCCTCTGTTCTTTCTGTGTCTTCTCCCTCCCTCCTTTTTTTTTTCCTTTTCTGTCTCTCTCTCATGGATGTCTATTTACAGGCTGTGTTCTTGTTTGCAGACAATCGTTGCTATTAACAAGGATCCTGAAGCACCAATTTTCCAAGTGGCAGACTATGGGCTGGTGGCAGACTTATTTCAGGTGAGAGGAAACTCATCCAAGTGGGAAGACTGAACTGGGAGTTACATGTATGTTGTGTGTGTGGCTCAGGCAGGTGTGCCAGCAGTTAATGCTGTTGCTGAATGACAGCCTGCTGGCGCTGTGGTGAGCACGGGTCTTGCTGTAAGGATTGAGGCTGTCGAAATGCCATGTAGACAATGTGTGTAATAAATTTTGTAGGATGCATTATTTCCAGCTAATGGAAATGCAGCTCATCAATAATTGAGAGGCCTGATTCAGTGGGATAGGGGAGCTGTGTGTGAGCTTGGAAGAGCAGCAGTCCTGATGGAGTATTGGGGGAGTTTGGGTGTTAGAGTAGGAGATGCTGATCTTTGCTGTGATGTTTGCAGGCTGTGCCGGAGATGACGGAGCTGCTGAAGAAGAGGAAACAGTAGAGTGGAATCACTGGAATGGAAATTGGGTGTGGAATCAGGGCAATAAAGGATTGTGATGTGGACATGTTATGTGTGTCTGTGTGGTATTGCTGCACATGGGAGGGAAGGATGTAGGTGTGGAAGAGGGAAGGGAAAGGGGAAGGGAAAGGGGAAGGGGAAGGGGAAGGGGAAGGGGAAGGGGAAGGGAAAGGGAAAGGGAAAGGGAAAGGGAAAGGGAAAGGGGAAGGGAAAGGGGAAGGGAAAGGGGAAGGGGAAGGGGAAGGGAAAGGGGAAGGGGAAGGGGAAGGGAAAGGGGAAGGGAAAGGGGAAGGGAAAGGGGAAGGGAAAGGGGAAGGGGAAGGGGAAGGGGAAGGGGAAGGGGAAGGGGAAGGAAAAGGGAAAGGGGAAGGGGAAGGGGAAGGGGAAGGGGAAGGGGAAGGGGAAGGGGAAGGGGAAGGGGAAGGGAAAGGGAAAGGGAAAGGGGAGACTTTTACAACTGTCTGAAACGTTTCACTTTATTCCAGACACTTTTCACATAAAATGCCATTCCACTTCATTCCCCTCCCACAAGTCTTCCACTCCTCCCCTAAATGTCCCACTACCCTCTATGCCTCAGGCACCCTGCTCAGATGTGGCTCCATCGGATGCTCCATCAACCCCTTCACAGCAAATACGTCCAGGCTCTCCTGCTTCCTGCGGCTGTATGTGCTGAGCCCCGTATGCCCCATGGGGTGCCTGCTCCCCATGGAGCTCTGTGGGGGGCTGGACATCTTCAGATTCACAGGATCCAGCCCCTTCTGTGCCAGGCACACCTCTTCTGATAGGGAAGACAGCAGCTCCTGCACCATGACGTGGGCCACCTGCTCCTGGCTGGTGGTAATAGTGGCCTGCAGACTGCTGGCTACCTCTGCAGTGTCCTCGCAGGCTGTGCTGCACTCTGGGGAGGAGCCCAGTGTCTGGCTGCTCTCGCTGCACGCCTGTGTACCTGAGCTGACTGTCGAGCGTGACACGCTGCCCGATGTGATGCTGGCGGATGTCCCGGTGCTCCCCAGCCGCATCGGCACCTCCACAGTGAAGAGGTCAGAAGAGATGTTTGGGTGATGGACATCAATGGCAGTTGTGGTGACAACACAGATTGCTGCCTCTGGGATGCCGCTGTCTGCAAGAGGAAGAGCACAGGGGGGTGAGACACAGTCAGGAATAGCAGTTCCAAACCCTCTGCAGCTCTGTCCTACACCTCTTAGATCCCTCTATCACTCCTCCACTGAATGATGTGGATCCCACACAGACCCTCTCATGAGGCACTGCTTCATGTTCATCTTCACAGGGAGATGTGTCTCCACGTCTTCCTTGTGTAGCTCCAGCTCTGTATCTATCTTGCCTACAGTGCACATACCCATAACTACATCTTATCTCACATACCGCTCAGGCATTCCTCTGCGTATACAGACCCCCAGGTGAAGGCACAAACTTGTCTTAGAAGCTTTCAATCCATTAACAGTTGCTGTTCATTCAGCACCATATGTACTACACAAAAAATATATAAAATCCAGTACATATGTATGAAATACAGGAAGACAGCCACTAAGACAGGCACACAGTAAGACAGCCAGAAAGAAAACAGGTTTGTATTTCTCAGTGTACATACCTGGGAAATCTGTATGTGTTGGATATGGATACTTAAAACACTCTATCTCTACGTGCACAAGACGACACACAAATATATGTATCTGTGTATGTGCACAGACATGGTCATGCACATCGACATGGCCACTCACTCCCTTCAGCTTATGTTTCTGAACATACACACAACCCCCCATGTTTAGATTCATCTTTTGTATATATGTCTGTAACAGGAACGTGTATGTGCAAATAAAAATAAGTAAGTTTGTATCTCTATATGCACAGTATTTTTTTAGATATAATTTCTGTCTGTACAGATACAGTCTTTCTCCCCCACACGCATGTATGGAGAACTTAAATACACATTCACATATCTTTATATACACTTTTATCCATATTTATAGAGAGGTGTGTATGTATATGCAAGTATTCCCATTTATATAATGCCTGTATACGTTCACTCGTTTGTATACATTGTATATCATTCCTATGAGTGCAAATAGATACACCTATGCATCCTCTGCTACCTCATGTCTGTAACCAGACTCTCACACGCCCACTTACACATCTATCTTTGCACACATCTAGATTACCCATGTGTGGCTGCACATACATCTTTACCTGCCTGTGTACACACATAGCCAGCTTCATACACACCCCCATACATGTAGGGGATGTAGCAGGGTGTACCCAGATACGTATTCACACACTCAGTTTATATTTAAGAGATATATATAAATAATGCAGACTATACTACATAATAATAACATTTAACAGATACAGACACACACACCCTTTTAAAATATATGTAATTATTTTAAAAGATATACATGCACATGCATGCACACACACATACACATACATACGTATGAACATACCCCTTTTTGCCTCTCTGTGTATATGGGGAACTTTACACTGGACTATACATCTCTAACACAGTATCCCTGTGCATGATACACACAGATATATACATATTGGATGTAATACGTATTAAAAGTATATGTAGATAGACTCACACACATACTACATAATAAATATCAAACATACATACATATACACACACACAAAACGAGGTTTTCTTATATATCACACTCTATATAAATATGTATTTATAGATCCCAATGTGTGTGTGTGTGTATATGGGGACATTAGATTGATACAATACATTATACCTGTATTTCTATACACACACACATATTTTGTACATGCTATGGAATACATACAAAGTCTGTAAGTATTTAGTCATGTAGACACCCACCTTTTCATATATTTGATATACATACACCCCCTCCTTATGTATCTTTATATAGACTTGCATACATATGCACACAGAGACAACTATCTTTATATATAAATATATATATGTATATATGTGTGTGTGTGTATATATATGGATAAAGGTATATAATACGTTACATCCATAGCGCACACATTCATATTTTACAGGGATGTACATGCACGATCATGCACAAACACCTTTATGGACCTTTACATGTGCCTTTACATAGGTTCATAAGCACATACACACATACATATATAAAAAAGTATATATATCCATGTGAGTATATATGGGGATATAGATGACATTAAACACGCAGACACAGACATACAGATGCATAGTATGTATACCCACAGATACACACAGGCACACACACACTTTTAAAACCCGTTTTTATGTATTTGTATATGTATATACACACACTATATTTTACTATCTTTAATATATGTATTTAGATAAAATAAGTATATGGACAGACACACAGTCTCTCATACATACCTTTATTTGTATATAAACGTATATAAACACACACATATATCTTTTAATATATGTGTACCTACACAGACCCATCTGGATACACATATATGGATCTTTATATATGTGCCACTATTTCACTGTCTGTATATAGGGGATACACAGATGCACATACAATGCAGTGCACCTGGAAGTGTACACACACACATATATAAATATCTTCTCTCTATAATTATGTATATATAATTATGTATAATATATATAATTATGTACGCAGACGCACACTGCTTATCTACCTGCCAGGATTTACAAACACACAGATTTCTTTAACCATGTGCTTGAGTGTGTCTACACACAAGGGGAGTGACCCCCAGCCTGACTGACCATGTCACTTCAGAACGTGCCAGCCCAGTCCCGACCCAGCAGAGCGCCTGCCGTGCCCCAGCACCCAGCTGGACCTTTCCGCAAGGTTCCCAGCAGCGTTGGGCTGAGCCAACCGCCCGCGTCTTCCCTCCTGTTCATTGCTGGGGCCGGGACAGCCCGGCCAGGGGACGTAACCTCTCTCCCCCTTACCATCAAACTACACAGAGTGCCCTCAGCAGGGGCAAACACGGGCCCTTCAGCCGTGCCTGAGTGGCTGTTTCGGTACAAGATCACATGGAGCAAACCAAGACCTGCCCTGGTGGGCTTCCTTTCCAGGACAGATGCACACCATTATCCCATCTCACCTGGGTTACAGCACAATGCAAAATGCAGTTCACAATTATATTCTGAAGCAAAACTTACCACTGCTAGGCTCGTTGTAGTACCGACTGATGTAATTATTCATGTCATCCTCTGAAAGAACAAAACCACACCGTTAGAAGACCATCAATTTGATTCAATGGCTGGAATTCCACCCTGTGAAAGGCTCCCCCTCTGCATTGACTGTATGCCCAGAGCACCAACTTTGTGTGGTTTTAGGCCAGAAGACGAGGTATGATTCGGGGACAGCTCCTCAAAACAGGGAGTATCATTTTCAACTCCTCATCAACAAAGAGTATCTTCACCAAAAGAGTTGTTGGGATGTGGAACAGGCTGCCCAGGGAGGGGGTCGAGTCACTGACCCTGGATGTGTTTAACAGACAGGTAGGTAGGTGAGGCGCTCAGGGATCTGGTTTAGCACAGGACAGGAACAGTTGGATTCGATGATCTTAAAAGGTCTTTTCCAACCTCGTGATTCTGTGATTTGTTGGAGAGCTTTAGGGGCCCAGCCTGGAAGCCAGGAATTCTGGGTTCAAGGAAAATGTGCTCTATGATCCCTTCCAGGACTGTCCAGCATCTCAGGCCTGTGTCCTCACCACTTGAACAGACTGTTGTGACGCTGGGCTTTGCCTGGTTGGCAGGGCCCTGCCCTCCTGCTGCCTTACAGAGAAGCACAAAAAGAACACAACAAACTTCCCTGTGTTGCAGTTCTGAGCAGAGCACAAATATCGCTGCTACGGCGGCGGTATCAGCGGAGCAGGAACCATTTCAAGCTCACAAGCAACCTGACCTGCCCAATTTGCGGTGGATCGTGTGCTCTAAAAGCATCCCCTCCTTTTAAGTGCTCTTTTTGATACCGTGTTTCAGAAAACCATGCTCATCCCTTCGAGCCAGATTTCCTTCGTCCCCCTGGGTCTCTGTGGCTTCGGTCCTGCCTTTTCACAGCACATTGCGGTTTGCAGGTGAAAGAAACAGATGTTTTCTGGGGAACACTTTCTCCACACAACAAGACCCAAACCACTAAGCACTCTGTACCTGAAATAGCTGCACTCGTAAGAAGGCAATCTAACCTGACACTGAAAGGCAACGCGGTTGTTTTCCTGGTTTCATTGGATCTTAAAAGCTTTTTTGGCCCTCGTTGATCTTTAAATGCCTGCAGTCAGAGGTGTGCTTTGTGCTAATGTCTGAGTTTAAAAAAGAGGCCTCAGAGTAGCTCAAGGCAATGCTGCTGAATTAGGAGTACATTGCAAGGCTTTTCAGCTATCTGCTACTAAAATACACTTCATTTCAATCATGCATAATTTATACACTAAATGCCACCAGCCCATATAGATACAGGTTCTTGCTCAGGCAACGAACCTTCAGCTACAGTCAGAAAACACGCCCATACCCATATTCCTGGTAAAGCATCTTCTTCACATTTAACTTCGGTCAGGAATCCTGGGGAGAGGAAGGAGGAAAAGCAGCCCACGGCCCGAGCGGGGGCAGGCTCAGCGCGTGCGGCCGCCCCTCCTCACCGCACACGGCCACGCTCCGTGCCAGGCGCTGCCCCAGCGCCGGGACGCTCTGCGCCCAGGACAGGACGCAACTCGCACACGTGGTTCATCTGCCTGTCCCCTCTTCCAGTCAGGCTCCAGTCGTGCTGGCTTTGGGACCCGGTACCTTTACTGCCCTGGCCCACTCCCTCTCACCTAACGGAACCTAGCAGGGCACTATGTTCAAACCAACCTGGCACAGAGACATGGACTGCTGTTCAGATCAGCTGGAAAGGAAACCCTGCAACACACTCACTCAGACCCCTCTGTGTGGTGAGGAAACATCTCTCCAAGGCTGCCTGCTCCCATCTTCCTGTGTGACAGCCTCACCGATGCCCTCGCTTTACACCGCTTATCTAACAATAAAACACCTCAGTATAAACATCTACAAGTGCACGTAAACTATATACCAGTACATCTACAGATATTTAACTCAAATAATTCCTTATGAATAAACCCAGCAGAGAGCAATGGAGTAACAGCAGCAAAATAAATATTTCAATGACCGATGAAGCTTCTGAATCATTACATTAAAGCAAACTGACAATTAACAAACACATCTTGGTCATAGGGGAGTCTCGGCTGCTTTGGGCATAAAAAGACACAAACAATTCCAGTTATGGCTCATTATAGTCTGCATTGCTGAAAGGGAGTGAAGCCTCAAAAAAAGCCACAAATATACAGCTGAAAGCAACTATTTGGGCTTAAAAACTGTACACCCCAAAATTACCTCGCTGCACATCACTGTGGAACGCTGCTCAAGGACTTTGTGAAGATTTCCAGTGAGATCAGTGCAGGTGGGTAAGTGGCAGCAGTACAATTACATTTGTTTGCAGCCAGTGGCACGCAGGAAGCCTGCCTGAGGAAGGAGGGGACACCAGCTTTTACAAGAGGACAGATTGCTTCTATTATTTAAATTCTAGGTAGGGTTTTCTGCTGTCAATGTATCTTAGTTTCAGCTCCAAAAAGGGCACTGTCTTAAGAAATACTTAATTCTCCAGAGTTCTCTGGGGGTTTTAAAACATTTTTTTATTTCTTTCTTACTTTTTCCATCTTGAAATTTTCAGGATCAGGAAGATTTAATCTCCCTCCTGTCCCAGAAATAAACCCCCATCTTCAAATACTCAGCAGCGTTACCTGCAGTTCCTCTGCTAGAAGAGAAACTTTGCATTTAAAAGCAGAAAGGAAAAAGCATTTCCCTCCTTTCCCCTGGAAATGGCAACCTCAGGAAAACGTCTCTGGGTGGCGACTGGGATCCTCTTGCTCGATGCTGCAGGAAGATCAGAAAGCCTTTACTCCCAAGAAGCGTGACAAAAGAGATCCAGTAGTGAGTTGAGAAGGCGGAATGGGAAGAGCGGTGCAGCTCCTCCCCAGGTGAAAACCCACCTGGGGAACAAGGACGACAACCTTCCCCAGACAGCGAGAGCGACGGGAAGCTGTAAGAGCTGCACTGGCACTGTGGGGGAATTCAGCTGAGAGGAGGCTTTACGGGCAGGAGAAGGAACAAGCAGAGACAGGCTGTTCTCTGGTGCATGAGCACTGTTGGCTCGAGCAGCCTGGGGTGTGAAGGGCTGCCAAAACTGCCTGACTCAAGGAGAGAGCAAGTGCCGCTTCGTCTACTACGGCACCCGCCAGGGGTGAGGCAACAGGGTGAGGTGGAACCACGGACAGCGGGGCTGACTCCAAGAGGAGCAGGGGAATGTCTGGCTGGGAAGGCTGCTCAGACTCCCACCTACTGAGCATCAAGCCCGAGGAGCCTTCCCTGACACCGTGACCAACCCCACACACACGGTAAAGGCAAAGCAAGAAGGGAAAGAAGTCCCATCTCTGCTACCCAAATCTCTGCTATCAAATAAACGTGGGGTTCTCAGGCAGGATCTGCCTGACAGCTCTGGATGTTGCCTGACAAAGGCTCTCACATTACCTGTCTGCTCTTTTCCTGCAGGCTTCAGACCACATGCTACAGCAGTTCAGGGTGTCATATACTATTTAGAGTCCATACCCCTATAATCTCATCTGACCCAAGAGACAACACCATAATCTCTCTCCCCTGGCCCTATAAAAACCTAATAAAGTTGGTGAAACACATAAATGACATTCCACACAAGGCAGATCTCTCTTCTAGTTCTGTAATCCCTCAACGGTGACCTTTAATTGTTTCATCAATGACTTTGGCGAAAGAGTCTGCAACACCCCCACATACAATAAACACCACTCGCACATCTTTCAGATCAGAGGCCTTAAAAAGGGATTTCTTCTGAAATATTAAAGTCTCTTTGTATTTTTATCCTGCCTTCTGTCTCTCCAAACTGGCTTATTGGAACGGGAAGGCTAGTTTTCCTGCTGTCTGGCCTCCTGCTATGGACCAGAGTCCTCAGAGTAGAGTAAGGTCTTATCCTGACTTTCCTCCAGAAAGCAATCTTTACTAGGAGGTTTCTAAAGAAGCAGATCTTCCATCACCATCACTGCTATTTGATACTGGCATCTTCTCCTTGATGTATGTCTACCACTTAGAGGCATTTAGGAAAGCAAAGTAAGGTAAAACAAACACGCTCTGCTAAGACACACTGGGCAGGGAGGACTCTGCATGGGATGGACGTAGCTTGAGCACGACACTGAAGTGCAGTAAGAAAGGAGGACAGAGTGTACATAAAAAAGGACATCTATTGGTGTTTCTGAGAGCAGACTGGCAATCCATGGGGGAAAATTCCCCAACAAAGCCATAACCTTCCGAGGGAGCTTTCCCCTGCCGACTGCCACGCAGTCTCTGGCACTCCACAGCTGTCTGACCATGGCCACCTGAACTTCCCCATCACCTTGCATCTCAGTGAGACCTAACATCCTTGTCTCAGCAGTCCAGGCATAGCTTGTGGCTCACTTGTAACTGTATTTATTTAATGCTGCCCAGGCTGTGCTCCACTGTCCAGCTCACCTTCCTGGCCTTGCACAAGATGACCTCAGGGGATTTTTTTCCCCTCGGCTTCGTACAATGGCAGGCAGACACATCACAGCAAGCTGTAGTACTCACACAACTGTTCCACTCACACCGATATCCAAACCCTGCAGAGGTCAGATGGATGCCCGAGCATGTGGACAATCCACCCTGAGAGGAACTGTCAAAGCCAGCTGGCACAGAAAACTGAGCAACAGATTCAGCCTGGTTCTAAGAAAGAACTCAACCTGAGACAGAAGCTGCTGTACAGCAGACAGTCCCAGGGCATGGAACAGGCTCCATCATCAGCAGATACTGCTGGGGCAGAAAAACTGGGACTCAAAACCAAAACACTTAGCTGACAAGTTGGGCAGCTCTGGCTCTCTCTTCAGCAGATCCTGATGCAAGAGCACCGCGTGCTGACTTGAGCATGGCTGAGATGCAAGACATCTGTGTGTCAGCACGGCTGCTGGCTTTGGGTAGAGGATGGCCTGGGGGCCGTCTCAGTGCTCTTTCCAATGCTCTTTCTCTAGGAATATGGATCTGCAGATCCACATCTGAGTTGGCTTGCTACAGTCAGCCTGAAGAAAACACAGAGTAACTCAGGTCCGTCTCCACAATGCAGCCACATTTGTTGAGTCTAGAAAAACACAGGTTGAGCAAGAATATGGCTACTGACAAAACAGTACTTGGCTGGGTGAACATCAGGGAAAGAGGAGAAAAATTTAAGCAAAAGCATTCGAGAACAAATTGTTATAAACTGGCTGGGAATTAGGAAAAGATTTCTAATAGTTTAGAAAGTGAGATGTTGGAACAGTGTTCTAATGGCGTCAGAGGGCAAAATGCATCTGTGAGATGGAGCACAATCTGTTTATGAAAGGGGTTATTACGAAAGGGGCTGCATCCTTAGACAGTGGGAAGCGTTCCAGTCCTGTGTTCCTTTACCTGTCAGCAATGCCTTCGCACCCCTGCACACTAACGATGGGAGACAACTTCAGCCTCGCAGGCGTGACTCTATGCTCTCAACTGTTGGAAGGCAAAAGCTTCTACCCCCCCACTCCCATTTGGTGCCTGTGAAATTCAAGAGCCTGACCTCACTAACTACACACACATTTGCACAAGTGTCGCGTAGGGTTTGATTCCCAGGATTCCTGCCTGGCGGATCAGTGCGCAGGGAACCACAAAGCCTGAGAGAGGCACCTACGGAGAAGCCAAATCCTCACTCTTCCTCCAATGAGGAAGCAGAGTGCACTTAAGATATAACCATTTCCAGGAGTAAGCTTCAAAGTAGATACATTTCAACATTTGAAAATAACCATAAACTACTTTTTATCTATTGTTCTGCACTAACAGGGCGCTCTCAGAGCACTAACAGATGATCACCAAAGGAACTGGCTTAGACTTTCAAAGTGTCCAGCCAGCTCAGACTGCCTTGCGAGGGACAACTGACGAAATCCTTTCCAGTGCCCTGCTTTGCCTTCTCAGGCAGCTTATGAATAGTCTTAAGAGAAGCCCTCTGAAGCTCCAGAATTCGTTACGTTCCCCTCCCCATATCCTACTTTCTTCACTTACAAAACAGTGGGTACCCATGGGGAGAGCAAGCGTTGCTTTTCTCCAAGCACGATCGATCATAAATTGCAGCAGCCCCTCCCCAAAGCAAAAGAGTTACTGCTACCCCCATAAAACTGGAAACTTGACTCAGAAGAGCTAAAGCTTTCTGCAATGCAGAGTAACAGAGCTAGGATCCAGCTCTTGCTCCAAGGAACAGAAGGGTGGCATATCAAACTATGGCAGTACTGGAGAATTTCAAATCCAGAAATGATATGTGCAGGAAAATGAGGAATTTTCACTGGGGACTGTAATTCATGTATTATGGGAGAGATTAAAGAATAATAAATTTTGGGAGGAAGTATTAATGGCTACGTGGGGCACTGTGAACTTGGCATTCCCTGAAGCCTGGAACTTTGTATACCAAACACTAAAAATGATTTGCGGAGGAGCAGAAAACATTGGATGTTACTCTGACCGTGACCGGTTACACACAGTATGAACTGAGAACTCAGCCAGAGAAAAAACCCTTCCTTTATAATTCAGAGACAAACAGATAGGATGGTATTTGCCATTATGTCAAATGGCAACCACCTCTGGGAAGAGGAAAGGAGATGGCAGCACTTAGGATGCTTCCCTCGCTCTTAGAGAAAGGCTGACCACAATGGTCCTGAAAATCATTAGTGATGCTGCTGCGCATTCACATGCAACAGCTTTCACCCAGAGCTCTTTACAGACTGAGACTCAGTAAAGTGCTCACAGTGCAGCAGATGTCACAGCTCTGCCCTGGGTTTATAGCTCCCAGAGTCCTGCCCTTCTCTCGAGTCCATCGTCTTTCCCAGCACTGATAATGGCACCCTCTGACTTGCATGCCACAGCCTGTTTTAGCCTTCAGATTGATCCAGAGATCAATTCTGGGGCAAAACAGATAAATAAAACCTCCATTCAAAGCAAGTTAAAGGGTAACAATTGTAGCCAAATTAATTAGAAAATACTATGCATCCATACATTTTGCACAGTTATTCCTACTATGTGAGGAGGTATTCTGGGGAGAGAGAAGTGAGGCAGCAACCATCTCGTCATCCAGAGAATCAGCACTGGTCTGACCAGCTTACAGTCGTGCTGCCTCAAGAAGTGGTCCTTCAAGAAGAGGTGGCACAAAATATTAGCTGAGTGGCACAAAATATTAGTGGGCACTTTCAGAGCCCATTGACCATGTGACTCAAGCTCCTGTCTCTTCCAGCCTTGTACAAGCAACTAAGGCACCTGAGATAGAAAGAGATCTGCAGAGAGAGAAGCTGGGTGAAAACATGTACTGGGAGCTGCCAAATCCGCACGTGCGGTGGGCTCCTAGGGAAGGGCCCGGTGCGTGCCTCTGCCTCCCCGAGGTGCTGTGTGTACCATATGCCACGCTGGGCTCACCCGCTGTGCTTTACTGGATGCTGAAGCCAACAGTTGCCCAAAATCCAGCATAAATACCAGAGTACAACCTCCAGCCACCCCCGAGGAGCTTTAACTTCTGCACTATCCCATAGAACTCCTGGGTAGGGAAATGAGTAAAGAGTCTGAATGCTCTCTCATTGCCCAGCTCCTCATTCTGCACTGAATGTTCCCATTGTCCCGGGTAGGCAGGGGAAATGAGATTAGCTCGAGATGGAATATCCCATTTTCTCATGCAGTATGTTCTCGAGCCAAGCCAAGCTTGCTGCCTTGGCAGAATTCAGGGCTCTCCAAAGACGGTGATTTTTTGGAGGCTGACAAAGTCTGGCACAAACAATATGCGTTCCGTGCCATCCCCTCCCCTCAGGTGCTATATGCAGAGCACAAGACAGCACAGGAGAGCCTGGTGTGCCTCACAGCCAAAGCGCGGCTTTGAATTGCAGCTTTTCTTTCAACAGCATTAGCAACCTGGTCCCTTATTTCTCCTCCCACTAGTCCGTGCAATAAGCAACTGCAGGTATTTTTCCAAATGCTGTGGCACACAGAATGATTAACTGCAGTCATCACTCTGGAATCTTTAAGGAGGACAAACACAGCTTAGAGAAAATGGACGGAAAGCAATTCCTGATGTGGTCTGACACAGAAGGTAACTTGCAAAACATAACCCTTGACCCAAAAGTCAGGAGTTACAACACCCTGCAGTGGCTTACAGTTCCAGGCAGAGTGAGTGGCATGAAAAACCCTCAAGTCAGAGCAGCCAGGCCAACCACAGCCTGTGAGAAGCAGGAGGGTACAGAAGCAATCTACAGGAAATATCTCGATCACTTGGGCTCTGCAGAGCCCTGTCTGAGGAGTATTTCACGTGCCTGAGTAGGTGGGGAGATGGGAGATGCTATGCCAGTTAAATGTGTCCCTTCCACATGGTGCAAGTAAACAGAGGCATCTTCAGCTGAAGACATGTTCTTCTTCCACCCGACACAGCGCATTCAGGTTTTGCTGATCCATGTACCAGTCAGAACAGGCAGGGTGGAGATGCAGAAAATGCTGACAGCATGCCAAAGTGATAATGCTGAAAGCTGCTGCAGCCACAGCCAGCACATTACTGGGAAAGCTGAAGAAGAAGGACATGCTTGAGGTGGAGAGGGAGAAGAACCAGGCAGGGCTGGTCCACGATCTTTCTCTCCTGGGGGCAACTGCCTTCTCAAGCTGTTAGCTGAGGCTCTGAAGTCCTGCAGCTGGTGTTGCTCGTGCAGGATTCAAAGCCTTGGCAGCTTCCTACTTTTTCCCATTGCAAACCAAAAATTTTGCATGCAAATTACATGCAGAATCCTCTGTCTCAACTGTTACCCAGACTGTGAACTAAAGCACTGAGCAGTACTGCTGGGCCTGCTGTGGTTTCCCATGCAATGGCAATGGGGCCCCTTGCCAGTGCTCCACCATAAGCACAGCCTGCACTGATGGGTGTCCCTTGCTGTAAGACCACAGGACATGATTTTTTTCTGTTCAACTCCTGTCTCATTCAACATAAAGGATAATTTAAAAACACGAGTCACTCGATTCTAGCTTCTGAAGACAAGCACTTGCTGCATGTACCAAGGCTTTGTGTGTGATGTATGACCAAACAATACTTCCACCTGTATTTTTTGGTGACTTCTGGGAACCAGAAACTAATTCTGTACACTCAGTAGGAATGTTCAAACATAACAGAACCACCCCTTACCTGCTATGGAAAGCGACGCATCTTCCCTTATTTGCTCCATGTCTCTTTTCAGTGCAATGCATGGTTCTCTCTAATCCTGTAACATAACTGCACGCAGCAACCGGTCCTGGGGGCTGTGTGTGTACTGTCACATGTGTGTCCAGCATTTTACAGGCAGACACCAATGATGAATAACTGTGTTAGCTGGAACAAGTATCTTGGGCAAAAGATACTTTCAGCAAGCCTCCTTACAACATGCACAACGCTCTCCAGTTCCAACTGTAACCCTCAAGGAACACATGCATAAATTATAATATATCCACTGGGGAAACCTCTGCACTACTACAAAAAAGGGGGAAATGCATTTTAGGGGGCAGTCTGCTCAACTGTCTGCTTTTAAATACAATTTCAAATCAGGAATAATTAATGGCTGAACCGCGGTTAGCGCTTAGCTATTATTAAAGAGGAAAAAACAAAACCCATTTCTACACACTTTCACTGCTGTGCAGAGAATGGAAAGGTTTATCAGTTGAAAATGTCTGGTGAGCTTTTCCTCCTAAACCTTTTGATTAAAAGTTCTTCTGTGCCTTGAATTCTAAGAGCAGAATAGAGATACCATGCAAAGCTCTAAAATTCAGATATATTCATGTGCTGCTCATCTACTAAAATAATCAAGCTAAGATGTCCAAGGAAAACTAGTATATCACTAAGGTAGAAAGTGTTGTCTCCTCTGGCATATTATGTTAAATGTTACTGACATCAGGACACATTCTGCACGCTAATGTAAGGGCTGGGAGATCACAGGGAAAAAAACCAACTACGTCTTTACCAGAAATACTTTTGGTTTAGCACTTGCATGATAAAAATGGGTCCAGGTAAATATAGCTGTTGGTACTCCCCTGACCCACACACCTGCCCAACAGACAACTCACAGACCACCCACAGGGCTACTCTTCACCACGGCCATTTCAGCATCCAAGCAGGAGCTCCTTTTCCTTGGCCCTGTCCAAGCACTGGCAGTTTTACATAACCTGGTGAGGGCACAGCCCCTGGATAAGGCAAGTTTCACAGCTGATGCACAGGTCCCCCTGAAACCACCGAAATGCAAGCGGTCAAAGGCCACACCTGGTTCTTCAACGCTGTTCTTAATTTCCCTGCTTTTCCCCCTCTGGGCGATCAAACTTTTGCCAATTCTGACTTGGCTGCTGCTCCTTTAGTGTTTGATGGATATAACCATGATGACACTGGGAAGGTACATCATAGTCTGTTTTCTTCCCGAGTCATTTGATTGCCTCTGTTCAGAATCTGTTTGCAAATACAACAGTCCCTGCCACTTTGGAGTAGCCTCTGCAGAACCAGGAAAACGCAGTCTCCAGGGAGAGAGCAATCCCTTCACTGGCAGAGTCAAAGTATTCAGTGTAAGGGCTCAGTTACTCCGTGTAAGGGACCAGCTGTGCCAGGGGGCAGCAGCAGCGCACAGGCAGCACTCACCTCGTGGAGGTCGCAGTTCAGTGATGTTCTCAGTGGCTTCATCGTCCGAATCTTCAGTTGCCACCACCTTGTACCTGTTGCTGCTCTGTTTGTTCAGTACATGTGGGACCTGCAGCGCGGCCTCTCTCTCTGCAGCCAGATCCAAATCCTGCTGAGCAAGGTGGGCCCTCAGCTGCCTGATTTCAAACTAGAGGAGAAAACAACACCACACACAGACATCATATGAGCGGAGCCAGAAGTCTGTATTCTTCAGTTGGGACCTATTGCTCATTTTATCACTAAACCACTACAAACTGGTGACAGTAAATAACATGTGGTTGAAGCAGGATGCAAGTCCAAGCTGCTGATGCTCTCCAAGAGCCCGTGTGAGCTGGACTATTGTTCACATAATCTAAAAGCAATGACTGCCTCATGCTGGTCTTCTATTTTGTACATGCATCCTGAAGATAGGAGCTTGGACAGTGAGTACCAGATCTAACTGCCAAATCAAATGACATCTTTATAGAAGACCACTCTTAACAGGCATCTAGGGATTTAGGTTCAAGACAGACATCTCTATTGTACGAGACTTTGTACTGAGGGTTTCTGTGGGGGAAGCTCTCTAAGCAGTACCCTGAATGGTCCTCCCCCACTAACTGGGCAAGTGGGACACCGCAGCCCTCTTCCAGCTCGAAATCTTCCATACTCAACAGTGTGCAGAAAACCCTGGAGAAGGTTGCCACTTTTCTGGCCAATCCTTTCAAATACACGAGCGACAGCAGTCAGTGACTTTCTGCGGTCAGGAGGGTAATGTGCTTCCTGACTGGCATTCCAAAGCAGGCACCGACAGCATGACAGAAGCTACTAGGTACAATGTGATTCATGGACACAGCCCATTTCTCTCACGTGTGACAGCCACAAGTCTTCTACAACATAAGAAGGCAAATAATTTTTCTAGAGAGGCTGCAGACACCCTTTACACCGTAAAGAGGCATCACAAGATCCCACCATCCTTCCCCTCTGCCGCCCCGCACAGCTACAGGACTGCACAGCAGAGAGTTTCTCTTTTTCAAACTCTTTTCAAGATCACTAGTACAGCAGCAACTACGTAACGACTAATTACAGAGCGGCAGAGAGGGGAAAGCAAACAAGGTGAATAACAGGCTGCAGCATTTAAAATTTAGCACTGCTGGGCCTTGCATAGTTGAAGGCCCGAAAAGCCATCAGAAAGCGTGATGCCGCGGCGAGCCGCACTGCGCCTGTCACTCCGCATTTACAACAGGGGTGGAATTAGCACCTCAGTGCTTGAACACTGGTGTGTAACAGCATGTAGGCTAAATGAATCTGGTGCTGGCTTTCGCCTCTCAGACGCTGACTCAAATCCGTTGCTGTCAGATTTGGAATCTGTCAGCAGGCCCAGTTTGCTCCACCACGGTCCACATCAGACACGGCACAAACGCCAGGCCCGCTGCCGAGCACCAGCAGTTCCTCCAAGCTGGGGAAGCGACCGGAGGGGAAACAAGACAGAGTTTCTGCAGATTTTAGAAAGAGGAAAAAAAAAAAGGAAAGAAAAAGGGTTTCCAGTTCACCACATCTGGAGACTATCTGCTTTGCAGAGCATAAGGAAAGGAGACTTGGACTAACTTGCAAGGCCCACAGCAGGACTCAAATCTAGAGAGAAAAAGGGTACTTCAAGCTTTCCGGATACCATTCAAGCCACCTAATACAGGGATCTAAAAAATACTGTCATGAACTCACTGGACAGACAACTGGGAGCTGCAGACAACAGGCTACAGGAGAAGCCTGAAGGTCCTTTGGCAGTGGCAGCTAGAGCCCGGTGGTATCAGCAAATATCAGTACACAGCCCTACTCCTTGAGCCTTCAATGAAACCTCCATGGCCGACCCCAGATGGTGATTTTTGTGTTAGCCTATCAACGAGGAAGCAGCAGCAAGCTGGGAGTACCAATACTTCTCCCAGCAGCCCAAAGCTTCCTGAGGTTTAAGGTGCCTGTGCCATACCAGAGGTGCCTGCATGAACACATCATTCAGCCGTGAAAGGACTGTCTGGAGTTCAACTTTACTGCACAGAGAATTTCAGGTTCTATCCCTGAAAAAGAAACCCCAAACAACCTTACACTTCCCATTTAAAGGGAGAAAGACGCTCTTTTAGACAGTCTCCTGGTTTGAAGGAAGAAATGCACCCAAATGTGAGAGGCAAAAACGAAATCTGGAAGTCTAAAAACAAAATACTGCCTAAGCATATCTCCTTGCCTATTTCAAATTAGAAGGCAGTAAGAATTAGGCATCATTACTGGTTTTCTATGTCTCACACTTCATCCTTCAAAAATATTCCTGTGTGTCAGAAAAATTGCCATTAAAATGCCCAATTCTGGCCTGTAGGCAGGATAGGATTTCTTTTTTTCAGGGAAATGAGAAACAAGTCAGGTATTTTATAACATAAAGAAACAAAACTACCTAAGAGTCAGCTCAACCACCTTATTTTTGCAGCACAACCAGCACAAGCATTTACACAGATCGGTTGTAAGATCAAAAGCCTGAAGGGAATCGCTGCCTTTTTCCAAGGTGGAGAAGGAAGCGCTTCAGGTCATCTGTCCCACCACAGTGAGCCTACGGCAAAGATGGGGCAGAGACCGGACTTCCCGATGCCCTCTGACACGTAACAATCAATACAGCGAGTGTTTCCCAACATCCACAGATCACTGTCAGTCTTTAAAATGTCCCTGCCCAGTTGCCACCCAGTTTTTAACAGATAAGTTTATAATGTTAGTGGTTAATATGGCTCTGGCATGGGGCTATCAACTACTCAGCCTGGCACACCGGGCCAAGCAGCAGCCGGCAACCGTCGCTGGGATCGCCACGCTGGACAACCACACTTTGTCCAAACAGTTCTTTACTTCCTACGTTGGCTGAATCCCGACCACACACACAGCATGAGAAACAGGAATCCAGGGGGGAAATGACTGCCACACTTATTCAGGTGAACAGTTACTACTGCTGGGAAACCCAAAGCAAGAAGGGGCTTTGCTGCCATCTCACGTCCACAAGGCAGAAATACATGTTTTTGCAGAGGAAGCACCTGCTGCTGGTGAAGGAGCCCGCAGGAACAGGAATTCCAGCAAGAACTGAAACCTAGACCCGGTGTCTTGCCTCATGCAGCACTTCCCTCTCCCGCTGCCTGAGGATGAGACACTCACGCAGGGCTCACAGCGTTCTAAGCGATTCGTGAGCCCTCTTGTATCGCTGGCTGCAAACACTACCCACGCGCTTGTCTGCACGTTCCACTGAGCCACTCCAGCTGGTCTAAAACCCAGAACCGGACATGAGACTGTCAAGGGTTGAATTCCTAGGAATGGGAAAGCAGAACAGTGCTCTGCACTTCACCATCATGTGCAAGGCAAGTAACAGCACGCACAGATGCTCAGAAAGGTAACAGCAGAAACTGAGGTTGCTCACGGAGCCTGCAGCTGGTTGACACTTTCCCATTACCTCAGATGGTCAGCTTCCAGGGCCCATTCACGTTTCCCCTGACTCATATGTAGTCACCATCACAGTGGAAAGCTGGAATCAAACACTGTTGTGTGCAACTGTCATTCTTCTATTGACTGAGAAGAGGGTATTCCTTGTAACAATGGCATTTGTCTCACTCCCACATCCACTGTCACTGCTGCAAAGGGACCCATACAACATGTCCCACAGAGATGCCACTAACTCTGTTGGAGACTCAGAATGTAGGAGAGCGCCAAAACCCAACTCTATGTACTGCTTCCAAATACAAACCCAAACTCTCCAAGTCCACAGCATGTTCAAAATGGACTGGGTGGGATGGAAAATCCTCCTTTGTCATAAGGACTGATGTAAGAAAATGAAAGGACGTTCAATATAATAGCTAGGAAAAGTTAAACAAGAAACCAGATTTTTGCTGACAAAAGGAATGCTCCTACTCAGGAGATCTGTTCAATACTCACTGGTTCCAATTCTTACTTCAAAATTATCCCAAGATACCGTAGAAGCTGCAATACAGTTTTGGCTACTAAAAGCAACCCACTAAAAACCAAAGGTGAAGCCTAAGAGAAGTGGGTGTTCCTTACATGTGTAATTCAGCAGGAGACTGCACAATCACATTATGTTGTGGGTGCTTAGATCTATCGAACATTATATCAAACACTGACCTCGGGCTGTTCTAATGTGTAAAAGAGCTAATGAGATTGCTCTGACTGTATGTCATGCAGTCCAGGGCAGGTGAAATATATCTTTAGAACATATAAAATAAAACAGTCTTTTAAAGTAAAAACTCTGGGCCAAGTTAAACACAAGAAATTTCTATTCACAGTAGGAGATGATGTAGCTCTCTGAACCTGGGCCTCCCTGATACAGAGCACTGCAGGACAGCAGTATGGAGAACACCTTTTGTCACACTTTCAGTAGCCCCTTGCTCCTTCAGCCCATAAGGATGGATGCATATTATGCCTGTCATGAGGGGAAAAAGAAAAAAAAAAACCAACTTATCCAGCTGCTGTGATTTGTTTAAATGAAGACTTACTCATAGGTATCAGCTCTGCGTTAAGAACTTTGTTAATCCTGCAGCCAGCCAGGAAAATAATGCTGCTGTGGGGAAGATAACTCATTGTGATCCAGGAGACTGAGATAAATAATCTCCTCAAAATGACTCAATCTGAGCACTGGTGCACATGAGACTGCTACTGACACTGTGTACCAGGACACCTGTAATACTCACTATCTTCAATTACGTATACTTCAGTAGCTTCTGCTGGGTCCCTTTACCAGTAAGTTCCTAACACTTCATAATGGAAAAAATACATTTCAAAACCACAGCATCACAGCACCATTGAGGCTGCCATGGAGCTGTGAGGTGTTGCTAGTCCAACACCCCACTTAAAGCAAGTCCATTCAGCTCAGGTTGCTAAGAGCCCATCCTGTCAAGGCCTGAGTATCTCCAGGGTTGTATATATGTATCACAACCTCACTGGCAATCTGCTCTGGTGCTTGACTGTTCTCCTAGTGAAAACGTTTGTTCTTATATTTAATGGGAATTTTGCACGTTGTGAGCTTGTGTGCTGTCACTGTGCACCTCTGAGAGGAGCCTGGCTACTGCCTTCTGAGAGGGAGTTGAAAGCAGCAATAGAGATGTAATATGTGTGGCTAATGTGATATTATATTTATGGCCAAGGAAACAGGAGGTACGGGCCACCTCGTGTAAGAATAACTGCACTTCAGGCGTGAAGTCACAGTTCACTGATGGCAAATCTAAACATACTTAGTGCTTTCAAAATTTGTTACACGTCCTCTTGTAGCAGAAACTCAGTAATATTTTGGCAGGAAACTAAGCAGAAAGACCAAGGGGAGCCACCTGTGTACCTCTCACTAGCGGAATGTATTAGGCCATCACGTCTAAGTGGGTGACATGACAGAACCCTACCCAAAGCTTTAGGTAACATCTCAGTTTGCATGCCTGGTATTATAAAACATGCCACCCATCCTATCTGATACTTTACAACAGGCATGTAAGACTCAGAAAGGGACTTTGCAGTGAATCATGGGGTACTACCCCTTAATGATCTAGCAACAAAGTGTGATTGACATAGTTTCAGGGGGATCAATGAACATTTTAGCCAGAAGCTTACTCCTGTCTAATGCCGGAGCCATAACTTTGCTCAATTCTATTAGTGCTGTCTGTACAGAATGCCCTGCCCTAAAACTCATCTGCCACTGGGATACAATCCAATGTTTATTTCCATTAGCTTAGCCATTGTTGGTAACAATAAAAATCTGGAGACAGTTGCAAACTAATGATTTATGGGCAGAATGAAACACAGGATGACCTTGGCTGCCTTCCATTCACCAAGAAAATGACTGCTAGCTAGAAATAAATTAAAAATATTGCAAAAGGATAACATAAGTTATTTCTCCGATAGGTAATTTTACCAGCTAAATAGCCCTGTCATTAAACTAGCAGCTGTTGTACAAATTATATTTCAAGATAAAAAAGAAATTATAGCTTCCATAGTTGTTGAAGCTTTGAGGATGATGAAAAACCCAATTCTATAGGAGCTGACAGAGGAGGAACTCTTGTGATATGGCTGAATACATGGTTCTGGCTGGACTGTACTTGGTCAAATGACTCTTGTGAAAGCTAAGCAGAAGAGATGGTGTAAGTAGACCTATTATTAGAAATGGAAATTCCTTTTCAGGTTATTTGAGAGGAAAAACACAATCTTCCCTGACTGGAATTTGAACTGTTTATGAAACTTTGGATCATTGTTTTGCAAGTTAAGTTACTCTGATAAAACAATGCTTGCTTCATGTTTTTGGTAGTAATTGCAGGGAGACTTTTGTACCTTTTACCTTTACCCATTTTTAGGAATCCCTGGTACTGTGATAGTTTCCCATCTTTTGTGCAGTCTGTGCAGCATTCTCAGCCCTTTCAGTATTTTCTGCCTTGACTGTCCTCATGCCCCACTCCCTTTCTGTGATGTCTTTCTTGGACAACAGAGAACAAATAAACCAGCAAAATATTCAAACAGTTTCAGTGGGATACTACAGAGAACAAAGCATTGGTCCGTGCAGCTATAGTCCATAAAATATCTTCTGGTTTTCAGATGGATGCCTAGCCAAAACTGAACATCTGGAAAGAGTTCTCATGTTTGCAAAAGTACATGTCCAATGTCATCCAGGGATGGAAAGGTACCCTACGCAGTTGTGATACCAGATCTCTGGCCAAAAAACCCCACAACCAGTAACAGAAACAGAATTCAAAAAGGAAGGCTACCCTATGGGCAGCTCCCAGCTATCTCACCTGCCCATGCCAGGGGTGATGCCACATGGACAAGGTGAACTGGAAGCCCCCTCACTGCCAGCACTCTAGATTTGAGAGCAGCCAGACACTCAGAAAGACAGCCACACACACTTAAAACCCCAGGAATGAGCAAGCCTTTACAAAATTTCGGGGAAGATCATCAATTGAAAAAGCCAAAATCTGGCAGAATTTTAGACATCAAATGCCATTAGGAGACACTTTTCCTACCAGATACTGTACACAATGGTAATGTGAATAATATAATGCTGACAAGTTGTTCTTGACTGAATTATGAAGCTATTAATTTATGAAGGAAGGACGCGGTCCTTCTGTCAATATCTTATGTTGCTAACTGCAGCAAATTAGTAGATTTACCTCAAATTATACAGCTGAGACACTTGTTTGGCAGGAAGTCAGGACAGTAAAAGAAGAGGGATTAGCATGCTGTCATTTTCTATAGTCCGTATTTTTCCATAGCTGATCACACTTGAAAGCTGGGAGAGAACCTGCTCTGCTTTCACAGATTTACTCATCTATCAATGTGGTATTTCTTCGTGCTTGACATACAGTTACATGGAACCATCAGAGCTCAGATCAGGGCTACCCTGATCTGCCAGCCAGGTGCACGTTAAGGAGTTCATAGATCAGAAAGGACAGTGGCAAAGGCTGCTGCTGAACCCCCTTGGGATAACAAGCCCACCTTTCCTCAAAGAGTAGGAGATAACACCACCAAAAATTTAGAGACTGCGAGTGTTATCTGGCTGCACAAGAACATTTCCTAAACATGAACGTTTCCAAATTTATGACTGTCCAGAACTACAGCCTAACAGCACAGTTTGACAGAATACTACAGCAGGACCCAAGAAAGGGCTGGTTTTGCCTCATGCATTCAGTCACAGGGTAATCTCTCCCCTGTGAAACAGCATATATACCATTTCCCTGTTCATTTCACAACCACAACAGAGACGTATCATTTAGTATCGTTGTGCAAAGCTGTGGCAATAAGGACTGCAGTTTTGCCACTGAAGATACTTACATAGTTGGAAGTAACTAATTTCTGTCACAAGTCAAGCCCAAGGTTTAGAAAGTTGTTATGGTTAACCCCAGAGATTGTCAAGAACAGTGTCATGAAATACCACATGCTGTGACCTGGCCTTCCAAATTCATCACACAGACAAGGCAACCAAACAGCACCAAAAGTTCTCCACAGAATCCTAGGTTGAGACCTGAAACTAAATTTAGAAAGCATTTGGGGACTTTAGGTTGCTTAGTACAAGATGGGCACCTAAATCCCTGCTTCAGATTATGCACCTTTTGGGCAGTCCTGTTCTGTGACTCCACCTGTCTGCTCAAGTCCTTCAACTTTCGGATGTCTGGGCTGTTCTGATGCACAAATCTCCTTATTTTATATGTGAAAAACACCTACCACAGGGGGGTAGAGGGAGTTGAAGCTAGAAGTCTTCAGGATTTGTTTGGACACCTCACAGTTACCCTTACAACTGAAACAGCAAGTCTGTCACTTGGGTATCATTCTGTTGTGGCTGCCTGAAGACCTCACTTAGCCTGGGCCTCAACATACATCCCTGGTTTCTACTTTAAAGCAGGTTATTCAAGAACTCATTTGCATAAGACAAAGTGCAAAAACCTGCTGGCTCACTGCCCAAACAGTGGTTTTACAGCTCTTTAATGTAAATATATTCATTTGAGATATTTTAAGCTTCACCTTCCCTTACCTCAAGACTGAGTCACTGAACATTTAGGGGCCTGGAAAGAGTCTTAAATCTTGACTTGCTTCCAGCAACTAGAAGCTTCTATTGCAACATTCTGAGTCTGCCAAAAGAGTCTCCGACTGACCTACAGTGAAGCTGCCTCCTGCATTTAAAGCAGGGAGATTCATTAGCCTTAACTGCACATACTCCTCCTCAGAACACAGCCTTAACGTAGCCACAGTTTCCAACAGCAGCAATAGCTTCTGCATGTTCTCAGTGTTTCATCAAGCCACCTGTACTCGTTCAACAGTGACATTCCACAAGCATTCCTTTTCTATTCCTCACCTTTGTTTTGCACAGCTTAAAGAACAAGTGCAGCAGCAGAGGGAGACGAGTGCTGTTTGACAGATATGCTGACAACATCTCGGCTGCAGCTACTCCCTTAACACCACGACCCCTCACCTGACAACAGAAGTCCTGGTGATACTTCACAAACCTTAGAGCACAGCAAAATACATTAAATGTTTGATTTGCTATGACAAGATCAGCGTAAATAAAGACATAACTGAACTTTACCCCTTGTTCTTGGCAGATCTGGGTTAGTCTTTCCAGCTGCTCATCTTGAATAACCTTTGCCTTCTCATATTGCTGAATCATCATCTCCATCTCCACTTTCACTGGAAGGACATAGGCTGGAAAACACAAATAAGCACTTAGAGTAACCCAGCTGTGATTTGTTTTGTTGTTTTTTTTTTATCAGAGGGAAAACCTTTACAGACCTTCAAAGGCCAAAGAATGCAACTCTGCGTCTGCAGAAACAGAGTATTTCCTACAGCAACAGCACTGGAGCATTTCTTCTGGGCAAGACTTTCTAACACGTGAAATGCAGGTCATCAGCAGGGTCTAGAACTTGTTTGGTGACATCTCCATTTGCCTGTCTGAGCTGAAATGCACCCTGCACACTCCTCCTAGCTTCTGCTGCAGTAATACAGATCTCTTCCAGCATTTACCAGAGATGTCCTGAATTGCTAGCTAGGAGAATTTTCTGCTTAGAACTAAGCCCAATCCCTCTAAACCTGAGCAGCATGGCTCCCTTGGGAAAAGAATTATTCCAGAGCCCCCAGCATTTAATTCCTAGACTTTGTGGTAAGAAGTAAGTCCTTAATGGAAATAGCAGACTAAGAAGGATTTTTTAAAAAACAGAAAGGCATTTGTCTTCTCTTGCTTTTCAAGCTACAGCCCAGTTTTCAATAGGTCTTTGAATGCCTCTGGAAATGTTGCTCCTGTTGTAACTATGGCAGGTTTAGACTGTCCAGCAAAGCTGTTTGATGTGTACTGCAATTCCTGATGTTTTCTGAAGCTAGACAAGATCCCAAACGTTTCTTGAACCCTTCAGTCAGAAGGCTACGAACTTTCCTCAACTCTGAACAGTTTCCTGGGCATCTAAACCCAAAATAAGAACTTGACTGATCTTCCACACACAAACAAAGCGACCCTTCATCGATTCCTTTTCCACCTCTTTTCCCTGTAACCTGAAATGCCTGAAAGCACTGCCCACAAAGTAGCCTCCCCTAAAGTCTTGCTTCCAGGTGCAGTCACTGGCTCTGCACTATGCTGGGGCTTTATCATCTCCCCTGGTACTTCCCCACAGAGGTCTCTGCAAAACAGTCCTACCAATGCCCACTGTGTTATCGTGCTGTCCAGCGCAACAGCGCTACAGACAGCACCTTCAGCATGGAACCCCCAGACTCCAAGGAAATGCTCTTCCAAGCTAACATAAAAATTGTATTACAGACAAGGACTTGGAGAAGAAAGCCCCATAACAGAGCTAGCCATACGGGCACGGGGAGGGTGCAGCAAGTATCAGAAGAGCAGATTGGAAGCAATTATTCTGCGGAATTGGGAACATCTGTTGGGAAAAAAAAAGGGAAGCAGGCCAGGGCATTTACTTTACAGGAGAGGGGATGTGAAAGTGCCTGACAGAAAACCAAACCGATCAATTCTAAAAGCTCATAGGGAGCAGGAGACACAGCCTTGAACTGGAGACCTACTCTCCTCCATGGGAGTCCTAAGTCTCTTCTGTTCAGTGATACTACCACGTAAGAGGAAGGAGAGCAACAGAAACAGTAGTAGCAATCAATCTTTTAATATTTTAAACCACTCCTTTTTTCCAGCCTGCCAGGTAACTCAGAGTCACAAACTGAAATCACCACTCACCATCGATGATCCTCTTCACTCTCCATATTCGTAGTGTGATAATGAGGCTGATAGCATCCCATGGGCTGCTGGGGCCATTAGCCACTGTTGAGGCCACCATTGGTGCCAAGGACAAGATTATGACAGCACCATCAAACACCTAGAGAGAAATCAGGTTTTTCAAACCCTTCCTAAAAAATCATAATCCTGCCTTTCCTGCTTTGGGGTCTTGAAGGGGTCCCACTTTGCTCAAAAGAAATGCAATTACAGTACATATTTGAAAGGGATAAGAGAAGTGGCCAAGCCCCAGAATGACTGCATCCTTTTTAAGTAGCACGTCAAGAATTCCTCAGTGCATTTTATGAGGTGAGGAGAGATAAAACTGCAATGGGAGGGCAGGGAGAGAGAAAGGTATTTGGGAATACTGGCCAAAATCCCCCAGTAGAAGTGATCACCTAAATGCTGTTACAGCCAAAGAGTTTTATTACCACTGGTATTTATTACCTGTTACTTGGCATAATGTCACCCAAAAAAAACATATAGTCCCTGCCCATATATCTTACTGTCTCAATGAAGAGATCAAGAAGACAAGAAGAAAATGATGGAGCAAAGAGTCTTGATGGCTCTGGGCCATGTCCTGACTATACAACGTGTGGGAATGTGCGTCAGGACAGAAAGACCCGCTGCTCCCACCTTTATTGGGCAGCTAGGTTTTCAAGGATTTTGACAACTGAAGCGATTCAGAATGAATTTCAGGACATGAGTTGCATTAGGCTTGGATCAGAAAAGGCCCCTGTGCAAAGCGTTAGGCAGAAATGCATGAGTAAATACACTGCAGGGCACAGTGGCAATAGTGTTGTGTCTACACTCACCTAGCAGGGCAGAACAGAATACCACGTTCTCTTCCCTACTGAGACCTTCACCAGCTGCCAACAACCACTGACCAGTGGTTTGCATAAGGGGGTAGGACTGAGACTTGATAAGCAGCACATTCAGAATTGTGCGTAACAATTCAGCAAAACACTTCACACTGCCACCATCTGATGGGTAGCATGACTCCATGCCAAAATAAATCATCAGAAACTGCTGCATTTAGCCTCAATAGTAAGAATCCCTGAATCAATAATAAAGCTTCAGTTCGATTTTAGCAACAAGTTAAAAGCTTTACAACAATCTTACAAAAATGCACAAGCCTCTCGAGTCACTTAAACTGCAAGTAAACCCAGATTTTCTTCCAGAGCATCCTGTGCAGCACTTGTTTATCACACAGTATCAAGAAAAAGAATCATAGAATCATAGAATGGCGTGGGTTGGAAGGGACCCCAAGGATCATAGAGCTCCAACCCCCCTGCCACAGGCAGGGACACCAACCTCCAGCCTGGATCTACACAAGCTTGCTTTTAGTTTTGCTCATTTCCAGCCTTCTGCTTAGATCAGGATTATATGCTACTTGTAACACATGCGTTTCCTTATCTGTCTCAACAACAGTATGCACATTCTACCTCATTTGTGATTTGAGGTTCAAATTAGAATGTTTATCACAATCCGTTTTAATCAAAAAATAACTTCACAATAAAATTGGGGATTTTGCCAAACCGGTATTTTCTATCAGAAAACTATGCAGAATTTTTCAACCAGTTCTAATTTCAGCTTGATGAGGGGAATGGGGCTGTACAAGTCACAAGATGATTTTACTCCCATCGCTCATTAGCTCAGAGCAGCAGTATCTACAGTTAGACTTGTACAGCTCTAACAACAAAACAAACAGACACAAAAAGCCAAAACCCCACAATCCCTCTCCCTTAACGAAGTATTTCCACATATTACTCATGCATTTCACCCTCCTGAATTTCTCACAGAAAAGGCGTCTGCATCATACAGCTGTGTATATATGTGCATGTAATGAGCAGAATGTGCATATTCACTGGAGTTAAGAGATACCCTATTACATTAGATCTGTACCAGAGCCACCCAAAGCAGCTCTTAATCTTCCTACTGTGCCTGGCTGGGAGAGAGTACAAACAGTAAGAGTGCTTACCTCTATTTTGTTTTCAATGTAATCCCATATGCCAAGGACCACAATCCTCAAAATAGTCTAGTAAAATAGATTGGGGGGGAGGGGGAAAGATGATGCATGTTACTGTAATTTTCGATAAACACACAGTCCTTTATCTATTTAGGGGATCATTTTTTCTCTTATTTAAGCACTATGCATATGAGTAATAATGAGGATCTAGAAATAGCTACACTTCTGTATTACAAATGCAGTTACTGCTTTTGAACCACTATATTGACTCAGTGAATCTTCCACAAACAAGTTCCAAGCTCAAATGTTCATCAGCCTTTCCACCTTCCTAAAAGTTCTTAATTAGACTGATGAGATTTTGCTTTCCAACTCCCGACAACCCCCTGACCCAAGCCTAGATAAGATCCACTACGGGGCCCCCTCGCTTGGAATGGGGGAAGACTCTGTTCTTGCCATCTTTGACACACCACTGCTTATTAATTTATAAGAAAAGAAACGAGGTGTCGCCCCCTCTCGATGCCTAAAGATCCCGACACTTCATCAATCAAGAGCAGAGGCTCTTACTCTCCCCCTCTGGAGTACAGGGCTCTTATTATAACATCCCAGAAAGTCACAGGAGATAGGAGGAAAAATCTCTTTGTGCTCCTCCTCTATTAAGCACAACAGCTGTAAGTAGCGTCAGTAGCTAGGAAAGAGGAATAAAGAACGAACACAGAATGAACCAATGGTGAATTCCCATTAAAAAATCCAATGGCATCTCTCCTAATTTTTCACCCGGCTTTCAGAAGACACACACACAAAAGAATCAAATCAAATCAATCAGCCAACTAATGATTGAAATTAAACTAATGTAAAAGCATAACTGGTAGGGCTGTTTTCTGCCAAGAGCAACATCAAGGTCAGATTTTGACAGATACAACAGTCGTGAGGAGTCTAACTGCAGCTGCGCCTTGCGAAGATGATCAGAGTGCTACTGCACCCGCTAAAGAACAGCGCTGATGACAGAAAGCTCGTCAGGCCTACGTGGGAGGGGTGACCATGCCAAGAACTTTGCAGAAAAAAAGGGGCTCTGATGAGTATGTGTATCTCCTCTTCATTGCAAATACAGATATCTCAAATCCCAGCCAACCCCGAGTCTGTGCCCAACATTCCAGTGCTGCAGAACACCGCTGCATTTTTCAGAACTGTTCCTGTGTGTGGTTTTGCCAAACCCCTCGAGCCCAACACCTCACTTGGCCTGGGGCAACTGCCAAGCTCTGTCTTGGCACTCCAAACCTGGGTAACAGCACTTAATCCTGTTTTGCATAAGGGAGGCTGTGGGAGATATGGTGGGCTCAGAGTCCAGCCTCCTCCCATCAATGGTCAGGGAAGTGAACCAGCCAGCGCTCACTCTGAAACAGTCTATGTGAGGCACTGGCCAAGCCTGGCTGAGAAAGGGAGTCACTAGCCAGAAGAGAAACTGCAGCACACTCTAGCCTCTACAAAAGGTTCTGAGACACTAAGTACACACTGAGAACCACTAATGCTGCTGCTCTGCCCTCCTCAAAAGAACATTTCACTGCCAAAGCATCTAACAAGTGCAGCATAGAGATTAGGCTGTTCACAGTGATCTCCTTATTAGCCTGCATGCTCAGCATTTCTGTGTGGAGGAGGAGATGCACACCAGCAGCTCCTCAAATCCCTTCATAGCCCCAAATTCACCAGCATGATGTGATGTGATGTGACGTAGGTGCAAGGAGCAAGTAAACAAGCTGCCCTACAACCAGGGTATTTCTGCAGCCTCAACTCAGGTCCTGAGCAGAGTGTTTTCAGACAGAAGCATCGTCATTTTACAGCTCTTCTGCAAGCACCTCCATTGAGAAGTTGCACAAAATGCTGAAGTTCCAGAGGAGCCCCTAGACTCAGCTACATTAATTAATCTGGGGTCCACCACTGCAGACAAGCATCACGAATCACATGAGGAGAAGCAGTGCCTTGTGTTACCCTTCTTCCCACCGCGACCCTGTTGACAGCACGGAGAGACCTGGCTCATTTTCTTCTGTGCTTAGGCAGCATGACGAATCACTAGGTCAAGGAGCAGCCAGCTAAGGGATGGCTGAACACTGAACACGTTGGCAGTCAGTGATGGAGAAAATCTTCCTTAGGACGGATGCGTACAAACGGATTTGCACGGAAATAACAAGGCGAGTCTGCACAAAGGGAATAGCAACACTCTCACATCCCTCAAAATGATTTAACGTGGGGCTGTTGAGGGAACACAGAAACGGATTTTCCTTTCTGCCTTTTTAATTCCTCACTGCAGCATTTAAATCAGGCTCTGCTACTGTCATATTAATAGGTCTGAGTGGTTCTAAGGGCTGGAAGCTAGCACAAATGTTTTTATTTTCAGCCTGCTGGTGTGAATCAGCACAAGTTGGCGTTGACTGCAAGTCTGCTTGGCAGGCATTTAATGCAGTACTGGTTGGTGCTACCTCTAGAAGATAGGTCTCTTCCTCCACTCAAAACATTGCCTTGATGTTTAGCATCTTGGCTCTCAGCTAGAGCCGCCACGCTCTGCAGGGAGAGCGTGAGGGCAGAACAAACCAGACCCCCCTGGGACACACTTCAGAACAAACTGCACACAACTCAGGGTTACGCTTTAAAAACATTTGTCTTGGGTGGAAAGTTTTACAAGCCCTGCACCAGCATTGCCTCTCTTACCAAAGGACCCACATCACCACTGATGTGGCAAAAGCCACCTAAGGCAGCTTCTCCTCAGTGCCCTGGGGGAACTGGGCGCCCCAGCAATGTCCAGTGAGTGAGGCACAGACTGTGGCATCTGGAGACACGGGTGCATACACACCCCCTCGCTGCCCCCTGGCCAGCTCCAAAACAGGTTTAGCTTTCTCTAGTCTCCCTCTGCAGGACATCACATCACTGCCAGGACTCTTATCCAGAACCAAGCAAACTTGGCCTTCGCTGGGGAAATCTCTCTCCCCATTCAACATCATAAATACTTTGAAATTAAAGCACTGGTGTTACCTATAAACAACATCTGAGTATTTTTTTTCTAAGCAATCAAAAATATCTCTCAAATAAATATCTATAGCATTTGAGTGTGTACTTTCTGTGTTCAGAACTTAAAAAATAAGAACCTGTAGCAGAATCTGGAAAAAAAAACAGAGACAGAAATTAATAATCCAGGAAACTTCCTACATGGACCAAACTGAAAAATGTGTATGAATTAAAAGAGAATTGCAACTGGAACATTCATCACAGACAAAACATAAATGTTAGTCATGACTCTACCTTTTGTGGACACAAGAATCTGCAAGAAATAGGGAAAAAATGGAGCAGTGCTGCTGTTTCCCACTGATGTGCAGGCATTCTTCAGCACTGTAGCAAATGCACACACAGAGTTTTGCATTACACTACAGGCATTCTGCATTTTTGGACACACGGATTGAAAGCAAATATTAAGTATCAGTGCCAGTGCTTTTTTTTTCAAGGCCACTGGCAGCTTGGGGTTTTGAACTTGTAAAAGAAAGCTTTAATTTTTCTTGACTGGAAGACTTTTCATTAGAAAATCTAGCAATTTTTTTTGTTACAGCAGAAAAAAATTTTTCTTTTGCTGAGAGTGCACCAGTAAAGGTGAAGGACCAAACACATCTCTTAAGTTGGAGAAAACCCAGAGAGAAGAAAAATTTTAAACCTTTTTCCAGACAGAAAGGCAGTTTTGAGGTCGACAGTGTCCTTTGGTGGCACACAGTTGTCTGCAAATTATTATGTGCCTGCAGTGAGGTTTATGAGAACTGTGTGATGCTGCCAGTGTTCTCTCTGATTTCGTAAGGAAACCTGGCTGAGCCCATTGCCGTGCCAGCCGTGAGAATTCCCTCAGTCTGCATGAGCTGCACTTGTCCCCAGCTGAAATGTGCATTAGGGAACTGTAAACACTTCTTTGCTTGCACAGCTAATATACAATTTACTGCTCGGCAACTGACTGTGCCAAACTCATCTGTAGTGCAAAGGAATCAAAAGGAGGTGGCACAGGGGGTAAAGCTGGACACTGGATTTAGCTAATGCTGAAGTAGAGCAACTCCGCATTTCAAGATGGGGTTGTGATTGTACAAGAGACAGACAGGATGGAGTGGGGTTGAAAGAATGTCTTTAGAAGAGCCCCTCCTTCCTTCCTTCCTTCATTCCTTCCACAGCCACGAAACTAATCTATCTGTTACAGAGGGGCTTTACCTCTGGCTTGTACAGACACTCGGAGGGTTAAGCTTCTGCCTTTTGGATCTATCTCTTCAGACCAAATATTTATTGAAATCTTTGCTGGGTCACCAGAGCACAGAGGAACCCATCAGCATCTCCAGACTGAGACGTCCTTCCGTTCCCGGTGCACAGGCATCCGCCTCCAATGGTTTCCCTTCCATCAGGGCTCGGCAAGGAGCCTACTGACCTCACCTCACATACTACCCAGTACAGACCACTCGTGTCCTGTACGCTGACTGCCGCAGCCCCAACAGCACACGTGCTCACACAGACACCTAACTGCAAAGCTTGTTCACATTACCAGACATCAATGCACTACGTTCTTTCTACTGACAACCACTAATGCTGTAATGGTGTCGTGTAGTAGCCAAACGCACCTTTGCATAAACACTGCGGATACGTTTCTTCTTCTGCTCTCCTGTAGTATTCGGGTTTGGAATATGGAAAAAAAGAATGAATTTTAAACTGATAGCTCTGGATAGATTTGAAAGAGCTTTTCAGGACTCGAAATGGCTTGCTAGAGACACAGTCTACTGCTGGAAGGTAAACGCAGGCTGGATACAAAACTGGTCTCAAGCAACCCTGCATCAAAGCTCCCTCTGGGCACGATCACACTGATGCTAATTCTCATCTTTGAAACGTGCTGTGTAGAAGGTGCTGGACTGTCACTATCAAGAGATGAAAGACTGATGAAGCACTGATAAGAGCACACTGTATAAGTCAGGAGTATTCTTGGAAATTAAATGGGCAGCTAAATTCCTAGATCTCGACAAAACCATTTTCCCTGGTAACTACTCTTTTGTGGAGCAAGAAAAGTGGTTAAAAAAGAAATTTCACACCCTATTAAATATTCAATTTCTTACAGACTAGCAAAGAAGGAAGCTTAAATTTACCTTTATAAATTATACTCTCTGTTCCTAGAAAAAAATCAAAACACACAGAGCCAGCAATGCATTTGTGCACCGTAAGAGAAGTTATGCGTATGTGGAATGAAAGTAAACACCCAGAAAAGAAGCCACAGCTTATGGAGGAATTATAAAATTAATAGAAAATCGTTATCTTTCTGCTCAGCTGTTGAAAGTTCTCAAAAAATGTAACCAATGTAAGATAACTGATTTCTCTACAACTATGAATTTGCTGTGAAAAAACCTCTATGGGAAAGACATTTTTATCTCTCAGTTCTGCCATCTAGGATGAGGCAAGTCTTGGGGTTTTTTTTCCACCTGAAAGTGAAACTCTAAAATGTACTTGTGAGCCATAGCTAATGAAACAAATCATTATCAGCTAGGACCCCACACTTACTCTACTCAATTTGAGAACTCGTTTCTTGGATACAGATGGAGGAAACCAGTCACAATTCCATGACTGCCTAACTTTAAGCCCATCAGAAGACTCGGTTCCTCCCAGGGAAACACTCAAGCACTGAAAGTTAGCAGAATGCCTGAGTGCTTGGCTGACTGAAGCACATACAGAGCAATGCAAACAACTAATATCAAAGAACTCCACTCTTGCACGCAAACAGTCTCATCCATCTTGGTGGAAAAGCAGAACTGAACAACAGCTACAGAATCAAATACTTGTGGCAATGTGATAAGACTATTAAAATACAAGCAGACTCCAATCCACTTACCAAAACACTGTGACATTCCCCATCTTCCTTTTCTCAGCCAACTATTACCAAGGCTGAATTTGCCCTCTTGATAGGGTGTAACCCCGGCCTTGCCTTGCTGTTGGTACTGGGGTTTCCCCCCCAGTGTCTTTCTCTTCTCTTCTGTCTTAACATCTGGGTAACATTTGGTGCACAGACAAATCATAGTGATGTATGTAAACAGAGACAAACATACACAATCATCACCACTAGTAAATCCTGTTCAAATACTTGGAAAAAAAGCAAAAAGAGCTGATGTGCACTTCACTTGAGTAAGAATAAATTAATCTTGGAAAGTCACAGACAGTGACAAAGAATATAAAATTAACAAATTCCTTTAAGGCTTGTGGCTATAACACAAGTGCAGAGAGAGCAGGAATATGCTGGGAGAGTAGCTACTGAATTTTGTTGGCAGCTGTTCTGCTGGCATTTGCCAGCTGCTGGCATGTTTGTCTCCTTCATTTTAACCAAGAAGAAAGGCAGTGCCTGTTTAACTCCAACATGATAGGACTGTAATTACTTGTGATGCCTTTACAGCACCAGCTTTAATCAGTCATATTCTTTGGAAACCTTCAGATTTGGTGCTGAAAGCTTTCTGGATTTTAACAAGCCTTTTACACCTTGACATTATTTGTTCTCCAAGTCTGAGCCTTCCTGAAGGATTACGTGTCCCCACATACAATGGGAACCAAAGTATAGAATAAACAATAAACATCCAAACTTAGGAGATGGTACTTGCTATGGGAACAGGCCTTTTGGAACACCAGAAACCCCAAATCCTTGCTTTGAGGAATATGACACTGACTGAAGGACTAAGCAATCCTCAGCAGTTGTCTGTTAGATGTAAGCAAACGAATTAAACCTGCCCATCTCTGGAAAAGCGTCCTGGCGTGAATGGTCACACACAGCAAAACCTCTCCGGAACACACGATCATCCCAACAAGTAATTCCAAGCAAAGACACCTGACTCATGGGATTTGGAATCAGAGGACAAAACATCCCCTGAGGGCACCAAAAGAGGAAATAAAAAAATAGTAATGTGATCTGCAATTTTTGCAGTATTTCGCAGCCTCCTGAAAACCTGGATTTTTTTGGTTTGGATGAGGAAAAAATGAAACCCTCTCTTTTTCCTCTGATGAGAAGAATCTTAACACAAACAGATGTGCTGTTGCTCATTAAACTAGCCTGGCACAAGGCCAACCCCAGCAAACCCAGCCGGAAAGGTACACCTTCATTCTCCTCCAGATCTGTGGGCTCTGAAGCACATCCAGTCACTCTGTGGGGCCACCTCTGTTACTTTAACCCAGTCAAGGACACTGAGCTGCCAAATGAACCAAAAAGCACAAATCTGCCCTCCTCTGCACACCTCACATGGCGGCTCCTTTTCTACTTTGGCATAAATTCAAACCATCTTCAGACAGAAGGAAGACAGTTTAGAAAACAGAAACGGATAATAAAGGGAGTGGTAAGAGGCTTATAAAAATGAGGACAGCAAGGAGACAAAGTAAGATATCTCTAAAACTTAATACAGAGAGAAGGAGAAAAGCCAACATGGAACCAAACTGAGGATGGGAAATGAGGCAACCAGTCTCAACTCCATGAAGTATTTCTGTTACTGTTTTCCTGAACCAGAACTTCCAAATCAGTTCATCCACTTATGTGGACACTCTGCCTCTGTAGGACTGAAACTAGTGATTTCTTCCTTGGCCCAGAGGATCCATCTGCACTGCTGTAACCAACCCACCACAACTGCCAGCATGCTGAACTGGCTGGAGGAAGGGATACAGGAGCAAGGCGCTGCATCAGGATTTGGGAAACGTGGTTAGTGGCTTAAGTGAATGAAAACAGAACTGGAGACTGCACTCCAGGAGAAGGGTGTCAAGGATGATTTTGGTGAAACAGGCTCCAGGAAGTGATGAAGATCAGGGGAGTGTGCACGTGCAGCCACGCTGCTAGTGGCAGAGTTGCAAGCTGGTCCTGCTGGGAAGCTCAGGATTACAGGGAGCTCCAGGGTGCTAATCCCCACTGAAGAAAGGTTCTGAGGGAGTGGGGAGGGAGCTTCTTTGCTAGACTCCATCTAGCAAAACTGAGTCTTTGAGAATTGGGATGTGCAATTCGCAAAGGGAAGACCCTGCAAAGTGTTCTGATTGTTTAGAGAATCTTTTTCCAGCCAGTTTACAGGTATCCTACAACCCACCACCAAAGGATGGGGACAGTAATCGCCTCTGTTGGTGCAACCACAGCACCAGAAGGCCAGGTTGTGAAGGATGCAGGGCAGGTGTGGGACCCCTGCCTGGCAGCAAGGAACCTTGGCAGAACTCACAGCTGGCAACACCAGCCAGAAAATCCACACTACGAGTAGAAATACAACATGATGTATGTGAAAAGTATTAAATTAATAGAAGCATGGATACAAGCAGTGCTATCATACAGTGGCTATGAATTCTACCAAGTGATCTATCAAATCATGTGCAGATATCACAGATCCCTAGGTTTTGATATTTTTTGTAACTTTCACCAAAATCACCTGCAGAGTAAAGACTTCAACATCTGTTATTTGTTATATCACAACTACAGCCTTTTCCAATGCATACACTCATACAAATTTTTGCAAAGAAATTCACCATTTGTTTCATTCTCTAAACTGTGTCTATATGTGATAATCTAGAACATCTAAACTACCTATGTAAATTATGAGAGGAGAATTCCATTCTTAAAACACACCCTTTTTTAAAAAAATCCCCCAACCCTGTGGATCTTCATTCCTGAAGGAATATATCATATACCTACAACTTATACCCAGTGACACTGAAGAGTCCTGAGAGAACAAATGAATGAAACTAGTCCTGTCCTGTGCCTGTAGTGCTTTGGAGACGATTATTTCTTTTGTAGTTTTCCAATTATAATTTGTAAGACAGTATCCCTCACGTTTCTGTGCCTATTCTAGGCAACTGACAAATAACTCCAACCTAGAGGAGAATTTTTAGTGTGCTCGGTAGGAGCAGCAACTATTAATTTTTTTTCTTTCTTTTGTTTTTTTTTGAAGTACACTGTGCTACAATTATTCACAGTCAAATTACTGTTAAACTCTTGTTAATTCCAATGCAGGATAAAAATACTTTGCAGTTCTGTATGAGGTGAAAGACTTTGATTATACATACCTCTGAAAAGAAAACAGACAGGATGACTAGGCTGATCCAGTGAATTATTCCTGCAAACTGTGAAGCACTTGAAACTGCAATTAACACAATACAATGAAGCATCATTATAGTAGCAGAATGCAGCTGAGGTTCAATATCATTAATACTGCTACAACTTACATATGGGTGAAGATTGCTTTCCTAAATTTTATAACAGAAGTACCAGCAAGGGGAAGGGATGGAACGGGACAGGGAACTCCATCCCTGCCAGATGCTCATCCTAATTCAGGCCAGCACATTGGCAGCCACAGCAGCTGCTCCCTGGGGAGTTTACAGATACGACTACTGGTAAGCACTGACATACACATTGTAGGTCTTCAATGCTCTGTCACTGCTCCGTGCTCTCATCCCAGGCACTGCTTCAGTACAAACGTGTGACTAAACCCTGTATACCTCAAAAGCCCAGAGTCAGAATTCTGTAAGGCAACAGGATGCTCTATTATCCCCACATTATTCCTTGGAGTCTGTCGCTGACTATTCAAGCTCAGAAGACCAGTAATTGTCTGGAAAGTGTGCTTAAAAACCAGTGCTCAAACTGGGCTTCCAAATACATTTCTATCACCTAAATAAATAGCCTAGGTAGGTGGACTTTTGTGCAGCTCTCTGGATGCAGCATTGAACAGATGTGACTGGCTCAGGATCCCAAGTCAAGTCTGACTCTAGGAAAACCACAGTGAGAGAATCAATGTCATTGTTAACAAGATCAAATCTTAATCTATTAATTTTAAGGAATTTGTGAAATATCAGTAACCCTCATCTGTACAACAAGCAATGTGATTATTTCTGTACAGTCTGCTTCAGGAAACGTGGCTGTCATATGGCCAGCTTTGTCTTTACGGAACTGTCTATGAGAACATGCAAAAGTGACTGGCTGAAACACACGATTTCCTTTGTAAGCACTCTTTCAGAGAGATGGTGACCAATAAAATCACTTATGTTCACTTCATTTCAAAGTCCTCCATGAAAAGAAGTCTATAAAGAGTAGTTAAAATGGTCTCTGAGCTCTACACGCTAACTTCCCGTGTAGGTACTCTTCAGGCATGCAGGCTGTTGAGTAGTTATTCTACTTTCAAAGGAGAGTGACTTTGAACAGAAGTCCTTTCAGGAACTCACTGGCAGGAACACTCAGGAAAACTTATCTGAATTCATTAGAAGTATGATTTTACAGAGTACTGAAGCCTTGCAGGGACACTCATTGGCATTAAATCAGGCCTTCACATGATTCTACTTATTTTTCTTGTAAGTAAAATGAAATAAACACAGACAAATGAGCTGCAGGACCACGTAAGAAGTGCTATGACATGGGTTGTCTTTGTGGTCTTAAATGAATCTCTTGAAATCTGGAAAGTTCCTTAGTAAGTAAGTTCAACTGAAGTTCTGCGATCAAAGTTCCCTTCACTGCTGACAAAACAAAGCAGAAGGGGTGAAAGGATCCAGTATCTGAACTGCTGGCAACTCCTGCTCTGAAAGTCACATGCTCTCAAGTTTGGAGTAAGTGAATGGAGGGATAAAAAAAAAACCCTCTCAGCTTCAGGGCATTTATGAGTCATTCATCCCTATGGCAGAGAGATTAAAATAGTCTCTGTGGTCCTGCAGTTTCAAACAATTAATGTGTAACAGCAAAGTTTAAGGCACCTGATGACTGTGCACAGAGATGCAAGGCAGTGGCAGAATTAACCAAGCCCTGAGAACCATGTGACAGGCACTAAATAAAGCATCTTATTTTAAAATTAAAACTGATTGAAATGGGAAGGGGAGGGAAGGGACGTAGAAAGAAATCAGAAGACAAAACTGTTTGTATGGGCTGCCGATGAGTTCTCACAGCTAAGGCTCCTCTGGAGCTTGAAGAGAGAGCATTTGCTGTGGTGAAACTACATAAAAGATGAACCTACCGGGCAAAACATAAGGTATTTCACTTTCCCAAGGCACTGGCACTACAGGGCAGTAAAAAGAAGAAATTGAATCCATTTATGAGATTTTTCCAACAGCTGTGGATTGCTGTCCCAGGCTGCCCTCAGTGGGCAAGAAAGACAGAGCAACCCCCGGTTGGGAAGAAGATCACCCTCTCATGATGCACTGAGAGTAGCAGAGTTCTGGACCTGGGGCCAGGCACTGTGCAATTAACTTGCCAGTAAAACAGGAGTTGTGAAAAACCTCCTGAGCAAGAAGCTTTTCTCCAAGAGCCGAATCATTACCCCATACACCGAGCCTGGCTGTGTCTCCCAGAAAGCTCCCTTTCAGGAATGCAGTGAAAAGCTACAAAGCCACCAGAAGGGCCTTCTCCAGGAGGTGTTCATCCCTGCTCTGTGGTGATTTGGGTACATCACCTGGGTTCGGCTTGAGGCAGAGCACCTAAGCTACACAGCTTCTATTTTTTCTGGGGCAGAATTTCACGTTTGTTTTGCCTGTAACTGGTTTTTCCCCAGAGTTGTAGCTACAAGCCAGAAGTTCTGGTTTATTTCACATTTTGCATCTCTGGCAAAGCCAGGATGCCAATAGTCATGAAGAGAGTTCCATATAAAATGCACAGTACGGCCAACCTCAGCCTACCTCTGACTTCCCACCCTTTCACATCTCAAATTGCATATCCAGGGTGGGCAGGATGAGGAATACATCCTGACAAACCCTGAGCGGCCACTTCAGGAGCCTGTAGCACCGGCGCTCGCTTTTGGTGGATGCTGTTCCCCACAGATACAAGCTCTACTGCTTCAGCAAGGAGCAGACAGCAGAGCTCACTGCCTGCTCTGGGCAAGCCCCAAACCTGTGTTACCAAGGCACTCCTACACCCTAGAGTGCACTCCTTTGCACACTTATGCCATGTATTCAGACAGGGCTCTGAGCCAGCAACCACACGGATGGAGCACAGCTCTTCAGCCTCCCAGATTTCCTGAAGTCCTGATGCCTTTTGCAGGCACACCTGCTTAGCTCAGTGCAGGAGGAGGGCAATGCTACGCTGATTTCCTCCATCACTTCCCCCCAAAGCTGCTGAAGACCAGGAGAGGACAGCATGGACCATATTTGTGAGTAGCAGGGTGGAACCTACCATGCCTCTCTTTTTTTTTTTTATATTTTTTTTAAATGAGGTGCAAGTGTCTTAATAATATCCATCTCTTTCTGTATCTGCAAAACATCAACAGGTATTGAGATGTTATTTTGTTAATGCACGCGAGGAGCTTTGAAGATACAACTAAAAAAGCTGATTATAGGACAGGCACCTCTAACATCAGGCCTCTGATGTCCCCTGCTTTCTGGGGTTTCTAATTCTGGCCCGACATGCTTTGTGTAAAGTTCCATACAGGGTCTCTGTCCTTTTCATGTGTGGGATCTATGCATTTGCAGATGTGGTCTCCATCACTGACACTCACAGCTTCGTGTACAGGAGAAGTACATAGTGTGAGCAAAGACTGAAAATGATGCTCTCAAAATGCCACAGCCAAAGAAAACACAGCAAACTGGCAGTGATGTGCCCTGACATGTTCTAATGCATTGGGTGATTTCATACAGAACAAGGAATCATTTAGAACTGCAATTATATTTTTGAAAAACATAATTGTGGCTTTTTAAAACCTTAAGGTAAATGATGTACCTTCCTGATATGACACCTGCAATACATACATCAGTCCCACCAAGACAGCCTTAATGTGATTTAGAACAAAATAGAAGGTATTTGTCTTAATGAAGGGAAAGAGCCTGATGGGTTGGTGCAAAGTAGCAACAGAGAGTGGAATGGTCCCTTCCCAGGTGCCGAGCAAAGCTGTACAGGCAGGGGCAGCCTCTGAACAATGAAATCTCCTGGCTCAACCAACCTCTAACAGGTCACACACAAGGTGTAAGCTGCAGAGCTCTTAAGAGTTTTGCATGTACTAGACACATAGAGGAGGGAGGATCCCTGAAGTAAAACTTTCTTTGGAAAACAGTAAGAAAGCAGGTGCTTCCAGAGGAGGGTCTCCAAAACTGTGTTAAAATTCTAAGAGAAATCAACAGAAACTGTTTTGAAACTCTGGCTCCACGGGAAGTTAATGTTTCTCCACATAAAGAAAAGATGTGACATCTCAATAGATACTGTTGAAAGATTCTTCCTCATTCAATTTTTAAGGACTTACACACATAATTAGCATTCCTGAGGGTTTTTTGATGGCAGGAGACTTGACCAAATTCTGGGTTTCACCATCCCAAATGGTAAATCACCAAAGTAGAGCAAATAACAACAGTAACAGAGTGCCCATGTGCAGTATGGACAGACAGGGGTGTAAAGACTGTGCAATGGTATGGAAGGACAGCTTACAGCTTAGTCACTTATTCCTCTTACAGCGCTTGTAAAATGGTTGGCATTATCAATGAAGTCCCCTAAAGTAATCTTAATGCTATTGCAATACCTAAATCTTGACAGTGACACCTACCTCCATTAATATCAATTGACAAATCACAAAATAAAAGTACTTCAAGGGAATAAAGAGCTGGGTGGCTTAGCTTAAAGTTCCCATAGAAGGTACCAGATAGCAACTCTTTCATGCTAGGTATTCTTGCATTTATGGGATTGTCTGAACCCCATCAGTGCTTTTTCACCCTATCTGAGATTCTACAGAGATGCTAGAGGCTGCTCTTCAACATTTAGCATAGGGAAACATGTAGCTGGTATTTGTGTCCAAGTCAGCTTAGTATCATAAAAGAAAAAAAACAACCCAAACCCAAAGCCAAACCATGAAAACAAACTACCCAAGGGAAAAAGAAAACAAAATGGGGGGAAGGAGGAAAATAGCAACAGAAAAAAAAAGAAAGAAAAAACAGAATTAGGAAGCAAAACAAGAACTTTAAAGTTTCCACTGTGGAACCTGCGTAAAGTGAATTCAGATAAAGCAAAAATCCACTTAGGCTTTTGTGTGACTCCCAGTGTTATGAGCAAAGTAGAACTGAAATCTCCATCATTTCAGTGCATCACAAGACAGAAAGCTGTAGTTTCCATTCCTACCCACCTCAGTAGGAGCAAATTACTAACAGAGATAGCAAACAGCCTAGTGAGTTCATCACTTCTACCTATCCACATACACGTGTAAAATACCAGAGATTAATGATGCACAAATGATCTTTCTTCTTTGTACAGGGAGTGTGTCTGTAAAGGCCAGACCATTTCAAGTACTAGTCACAATCTGTGCAGATCTCTGCCCATAGCTTTTGCAAATTTGTCCTATACTGCATTTGGTCAGCAAAATAAGGAAGTGATTGACTTCACTATACCAGGGTTCCACAAAACCATATTTCTTACCTAGCCTAGTAATCATTTAAATGGTAGGAAAAAATAATCCCCACCATCCTCCCCCCTTCAAAAACCTCCCAACAAGTTAAGACTTTATTTCATCAAAATAATAAAAAATAAAAAAATAAAAAAATCCTCCTACTCACACTGGAGAAGCTTTATATCTATTAGGAGTTCCAGAGTCAGAAGAATCACCACCAATACTACACAGGCTACCAGGAAACTGTTGAGACTTGCACTGAGCAAAAATACCTGCCACACAGCTGCTCGTCTCCCACAGCACGGTTTTAGCCAGTTAGATCTAAGGAAATAAAATTAAGAGGAAAAACAAGAAAAGAAAAGAAGAAGTAGTGAAAAAGGAAGAGAGCTAAAGAGCAGTGAACTCACATTACACGTTCTGCTGTTACGGATACACTCGACAATAACGTACAGAGACTTTTATTGGTTTCTTTACCAAGGCAAACACTTCACAAGGACCTCCACCTGGGGTCTTGTTTGTCACTCCAACGCTCTGGAGCGTACTGGTGTTCAAGTGCCTTCCAGGGCACTGAGTAACGCAGCCTGAATCACCACACATACAGACTTTCCTCGTTTCCTCTCAGCTTACAGTTTCTCACGTGTTGCTCCTGTGACATACCTGCTGCATTCACTCAAGGGTGAGCACCTCGGCACATCAGGGCTTTGCTGCTGGCTTAGCAGCTAAGGAAGTGTTCAAAGAATTTCTCTGCTATTGAGTGATATGATCATGCACCTTTATCTCTGTTTTAGTATGTGGCAAATCAGGCAAAAAACTGCCAAATCTGGCTTGCAACAACCGGTCCATGATTTCACAGACAGACCAGAGCAATAGGAATCTAGAGAACACCAAAGAACAAGCTCAGGGACTCCACAGTTACACCTATACTAGAAATACAGACTGGTTGGCAAAGTGTCAAGCAACTGGCCAAGGCTGACTATTTGTGCAAGTCTCACCAGTCTGTTGGTGGAGGTCCAAAAGGACTTCCCCAGAGTTTGGGGCAGCACAGTTTCAGGGGACAGCATACACTGGGGCCTGCTCACAAACCTGGTTTAGATGAGGTCACCTTGTTCTGGAAGAAAAAGGTTTAAGCAAGAGGAAGGAAGCTGTGAGGAGGCTACGAGAACCAGAACTTCGGAAGGAACTTGAAGAATCAGCAAATGCAGCATTGTGCTAATGGAGATGCACACTTTCAACTGGGTTACTGACATCTTTTTTCTCTCCTTTTGAAAATAAGTGCAGTAATAATAACAACCCCATGGACTTCAGAAGCATAAAGCCCATCCTGATACTTATTTTTTTCTCCTAAAACATCCCAACAGTTGCACTTTGAAACAGTATCGTGTCATTTCTTGTCACAGCAGGTTGCATTGCTCTTGTGCTGGCCCACCTCAAAGTTCTGATGCTCACCTGACACTTCATAGTTTCAAAGCACTGTAAATACACACGAGCTAATAAAGAGCTGACATGATTTATTAACTAGGGGTTAAGCAGTTAGAAGCACACACAAGTGTGGTGCAGGAACCCCACTCTCTGAACCAAAATACCAACATACAAGGAGATCAATGGTAGTAAAGAAGGTAAGACGGCACTGATCGATTCCAAAGAAACAGCTCTAGACTCAGTAACTCATAATCAAACACTGGGAAAAACATCACAACACGTTCCCTGACATGCCCACGCTCAAAAATAAGTGCTCAGAGAGAGACATGACACTTTAAAGCAGAATTAAGCATATCAAAATCCTTGTACTCGGGTTGCCTGATTACCTGAACGTAAAAGACCTTCTCAATTGACTCTTAAAACTTCAAAGAAGATTTGACAAGTGTCGTTATCAGGAACGTGCCCTTAGTTTAACTTTGTTATGCTTCTGGTGTGAATACAGGATGCACTAGATTTTAAATAGGCATTTTTGAAACATAAGGGGAAAAAGGCATCAGGACAGGGCCGTTTTGCAAATTCCATCTTCCACAGATTTTATTTTACATCACCTCAAAACAGAGTAACTCATCTTTACAGCCACTGTTATTTTCCATTTGTTGCTGGGGTTTTTCCCTAGATCTTTCTGAAAATATTACTAGGGAATTGCTCTGTTTAAATAGAACACTATTTAGTTCTATTCTCTTCCTGTGTTTATCCCTCCTTTTCCAAAAGACCTGCTTTGCCAGCATGTTAATACGGCAGGGTGGTTTTCCCTCTTTCCCGTTCTCAGAACGATCAGCAGAGGGCTCAAGGCCCTTCCTTTAAAAGCTCTGCAGGGCCGGGATTTTCAGATGCACCAGGCAAAACCAACTGTGACACTCATTGCATACAGCCCCGGCAACCAGTATTCAAGCTAATCATTCCTTGCAGGATGCTGAGGAATGTGGAGTTACTCTCTCCCTGCACTGCTAGTATCCCACTGATGCCAAAAAGCCTCTGAATGAAACTATCTGCTCATAGCTGGAAAAGCAATTGACCAAAGAGGTCAAATGCATATCATCTGCACATACACCTATATATCACTCACAAAATATATATAAATCGATCTCAAAGGCACAAAAGTGTTTAAAATTTAAGCACTGAAAATCCACCTCCAGTTTCATACCTTAATTTACACCAAGGTGCATTTGCTCAACACTTGTCCTGTGAACAGCCCATGATCAGCATCTTCACACCACTGCCTAGCAGACCTCTCCCCAGGCTTCCTCCAAGTCCTCAGACTCCACTGACACTGACAAGCACGCTGTGCTCTAAAAGGAGCACTGGATAATTCCTTTTCCAGGTGCTGCTCAGCTAGCTTCTTCCTCGCTTCTTCGACATTCCTGTGTAGCAGAGGCCCCATCTTGCCTGGGGTTGTTTGGTTTCAGGTGGGTTTGGGTTTTTTACTTCTTAGCTCTTGTAAAGGATGGACATAAATAACAACAGGACCTATACTCCAGCTAGAAATATGTTTTAGTAAGCCTGTTGACATGCTAACCACACTGACTCCTAATACATAAATCTCATCTCCTTCAAGCCTGTAACCTGCCTTAGAGTAGTAGCTCTCCCTCCTGCTGATGTCTGAGGGCTCATCCATTCAACAGATGCAAAATCTGCCTTTGAGCAAAACAAATCCCTCCCAGAATCAGTGTAGGTTTAAAGTTGCCTTCCAAATCCTGGCCACTTCCCCAGCACTACCGCAAAGCTACACTACGCTTAAAGCTCTTAGAACTTCAGATACACAGACCTTTCAGAAAAATAAGTTACCATGCATAGCTCACGAATTCATGCAGAGGTCACATGCTAACCACATACAAGTAGAACACCTTTTCCCTCAGTCAGGACAATACCTTTTGTGGCTTGTTAGATTAGGATTAAGACCAAATAAAAGAAAAAGTGTCCTATTCAGTTTGGAGGACAAGTACAACTTCTTCCAGTGTCCTGACTGTGTTATCTGTGGATGACATGCACTGTAAGGATACAAGTCTCCAGGACAACTTCACCACATCACTTCAAACAGGTTCATTATGTACCTCTGTTACTCCATCTATACAACAGGAATATTATTTACCTTTCTTACAATGCCTGGATGAAGTAAATAAATGTACTAGGATGGGAATTTCTTGTTTGATGGTGATAAAGGGCTGTAAAGTTTTGTTACGAGACATTAAAATATACGTAGTGGAATTTTACCAGGGGTAATTCTTCTTGAAGATACTTTCACACATGGCTTTGTGGAAAACCAATCTGTCATCATCACTGCTAGTTTTATTAATAAACAGCTTGGAAAAAAGAACATAAGGCAAAACTGGGAAAGGTTTAACATATTTATTTGGTAAGGAACCACTACAAACAATTTGCTCAAGCTGTTAACAGCTGTCACTGTTTCTATTTTCTGGTCTTGCAAACAAATACCCCCATTCTGCATCATCCCTTACCCTGCCTTTTCTGTTGTTGTTGTTGTTTGTCCTTTTGGCCAAACAGCAAGTGTTTGTGTCTCGCAAGATGACTATGCTCAGAAAACAGAAGGATGGATGGGATCCAAATCCCTACCTGAAGGAGTAGAAAGGCTATGGTCAGGAAGTGACAGAAACACACCAGGGCTCAGTAACAAAACAAAAACTGGCTGAGGCCAACAGACAGCAGAGCCTCACAGCAGGCGACAGGTAGCAGCTGGACATCTTGAGCAACTCTAAGTAACAGAGAGGTCTCAGGTCCCTTTTCATGGACATCTCCTACAAGCTTAGTTTAACAACAGAAGTTTTAACTATTGAGTTATTAACTATTATAGTATTATTAACTAACTAACTATTCACTTTGTCCTTTTTTTTCCCTAGAAGTTTTACTATTTCTAGCCCCATGGCATTTCTTGGACAACTGCAACAAAGCTCCTGCACAAATGGCAATACAGACTCCCCCAGTTTCCTGCCTAAACTCGCACATGGCCAGTTTATACACTTCTGCTCTTGTGCCAACATTGTTCTTTAGCTTGATTAGTTCTTCTCCCTTGCTGGCATTTTGTCCACAATGCATTCATATACAGCAATAGCATCCCCTCATTTAATTTAATTAAGGCCTGTGCTTTTTGTAAAACCGACACTCAGCTTCTCCAGCTGCCCTAGTAGTCCCTTCTGCATGTGAAAACAGACATCTAGAGTAGTTCATAATATATTGGGATAGGTTTAATTACATGAATGCTTCCCAGCTCTAGTTGAAGTACGTTATGCTTTCTAGGATCATTTGTGCCTTCTCTATAGGTGCATGTCACACTGGTTGCTCTCAGACCTCCTGTGATTAGCTGGTATATCACTCCTCTCATTCAAAAATTGCTTATTAAGCTATTTCTTTTTATGCTACAGTCTTTAGGGAAATATTAACATCATGCTCAAAACCAACCTTTAAGAAACATAAGAAGAGTCATACTAGTTCAGAACAAAGGCTTGGTATCCTGTCTCCAGTAGTAGCCATGAACAGTTGTCTCACAACAAGTAAGAACATGGCAAACACGCAACACTTCCCCTTAAAACTCTCATGGCATCCAACTATTTTCAACTTGAGTGACTTCCTGAGACAGACATGGTTTCTCTCATTCTGCTTAGCAACATTCAAGGAATTTCTCTTCCACAAACTTGCCCAACCTAGAAGCAGCCACACATCCTTATCCATCTTCCAATTTTTGCACCAAGCCATATCTTCGCCAACTTAGACAATTAATTCCAGTGTTAAGCTGGATAAAGCAGACCCCAGATAAAGAGCTTTGCAAACAGAGATCTGTGGGCTACATTGACTACATTTTTACACATAAAAAAGTACACTGGAAAATCAAGTTCCGTTGGAAAAATGCACATAGATCTACAAACCACAGAAGGCTGAAAATCACAGAGACAGAAAATGTTTTGTTCAGGTATTTTGGGTTTTTTTACTATGGTAATGCTCCCTACACCAATTGGTGTCACACACACTCAAGGGATTTAGGTACTAAGATAAACACGATTCTGGAAAACAATGTTTCTGAAGATCAAATGATCTGTGCAGAAGAAGGAGTTTCTAAATCACTGCACATCACTGAAACACAGCCCACCCGGTCACCTCGCAGGGTCTGTTGCACTGAATGCTCCTTTCCTGCTGCAGTGCAGGTCTTAGTTTTGGACCAGAGCACAGAAAGCAGCAGTGATCTAGTACTGCACAAAGAACAAATCAGCACTACAGTCTCATTCACTGTATGTTGCTGTTCAGCTTTTGCACCATCTTTCTGGATTCAGACTGTGGCTGTCAGCTAAAAATAAATTTAAAGCCACTTCTGTAGATACGAGGAGCTTGTTCACTACAGAAAACAGTTCTGTCCTCCAGAACCTTTGCACTGGACATTATTCACCATGTATTGACACAGTGTGCCCTGAGATTTGCATGAGGTGCAGCAAACTTTTCTGTAAAGGACTGCTTTTACATGATGCTGCCAGATAAAGACAAGAAAAGCAGAAAACAAGAGAAATGTGAGAACACAGTGCATTTCAGTTCTTTCAGTTAAAGTACATTGTAGAAAACACAAGTAAAATACCTCAAAGAGATGAAAATAAACACTGGAAGTTGAATATGAAACTCAGAGCTAATGACATCCTCCTGATGTAATTACTGAAGGCTGGCTGAAGGAACAGACATCCTTTCCTCCCAGGACAGGGGAACACATTCACCAGTGCAACCACTTTAAAACGAGAAGTGCACAACTCTTTCCTGTGTTACCTTCTGAATCCCTGCACACCTCTCTTCTGTTCAGGCTTGGTTTTCCTTTCTCTCTCTCCCTTCCTACATTGTTGGTTTTATTGGTCGGGTTTTTTTTCAGACATTGCCACTTCTTAATGCACTTTCTAGGTGTGACCAAACAAATCTAAGGCTATAGAGAGATGATCATAAATGATTAAATTACAGTGACACAACTATTTACAGCTAATGTCAAGTGAGTCACATTAACTGTATGGTCTCCCAACCTTTACAGCTGTTTATGTAAAACAAGGTATCTGAAAGCACCTTCATGTTTCCAATCTGTTTAACATACAAAAATTCAAGAGCTGCAATCTAAACCAAACCCAACAAATAATTTAAAGTTGGTGTATCTCTCTCCTCGCTTTCTACCCTCATGAAGCACAGCTTTTTAGCAACAGTCAGGATCACTTCCTAACTGCATATACACCAAAAAACCCCCACCCAAAACCCAGCCTGTTGTGCAACTGTCTGTAAATTCATTTATAATCTATTATGAACGATCCCTCCTAATTGGAACTTAAGGGAAATACAGGAAGGAGAGATTTTCTGTACCCGTGCTTGTCGTTAGCACACGTGTACTACTGTTTGCATCTTGGTGACTTTCCAGCTATTCCCCACCATCCATATTGGTCATTGATGCAAAAATAGAAGAGCGAAATTAATTTTTGGAAAACAGAATACTTGATTGGAAAAAAAGAAATGAAGAGTGGCACTTAAAGCTAATGTTAATATTTAAAAATGTCCTTAGCTTTCTGGGTGATTAATCTCCTTAAAGAAATGTTTGCATACTCTTTTCATGCAGAGCGAGTTCAGCGCAGACACGGCCCCCCCGATACATTCACACACACAAATGACATCAGCAACTGTGCTGCTGCTCTCTGCACACGAGCATCAGCTGACTGGTCACACCACATGCTCTCCTTGGCACCCAAGTAACTTTCCCACCTATCTGCTTCCAGCCTGTGTCTCCATCGCTCCCGCAATGTCCCAGCACGGAGTACAGCGCCCGGCGGCGCTATCCAAGGAGGGTTCTAACGAGTTAACTGCAGCACAGGTCAGCGGGACTATCAAGTAATGAGCATCATGGTCATACTGGTTCTAAGAACCAAGCTACTACTACTTCACAGTGCTACACCAGGTGGAGGAGCTACACCTTTATGAACAGTGACGGCTACAGACACATGAAACTCAAAACGTCTGAGTTACACGTCGTTGGCATTTGTCAGGGAATTTCCCTTTCCTGAGGTGTAAGCCCCACGGCCCTGTCAGCAGCAGGCGCAGCAGCCCCACCGCAGCTAGGCCGCGAGCCAGATGCAGGAACCCCTCCTGTCCCACACGCAGAGACCACAGGCTGCTTACCCCTCTTCACTGCAAAGGGGGGAACGCCAACCCACCCACAAGGCTGGTAACGACAGAGCAGTTTCAGTGCAGGTTCCATCCAACTTAACCAACTTCCATCATGTAAATCTTTATGCTTACCCTGCTGCAGAAGTCTACAGAGGGGAAAGAATTTTTGCTCAATCCACACGAGAGGACGACACATTCTGTGTTTTATCTCAGGCATTTTGGGAGAGTGGAAAGGTTTTTCCTTCCTGATTACCCTTTTGCTACTTACAGGTGTACTTCAGGGACAGGCTTAATGTGTCGTCTAATTGGCAGTCCTTTCTTTGTTGCTTAGCACAGGGATAAGCATTGTAAACTAAATTTCTGACAAAAACAGCTCAAACTGTCCACAAAATTCCTTCAACAACACTGACAGATGGGAACTGACTTCTCTGAGCATTTGATAAGATACAGCAAAGACCCATCAAATTGCACAAAGTCAGATTTTTATTCCAGTATCTTTAAAGCCAAGGGAATGTCGGTTTGCAGTCTAGCAAAAGACAGACCATCCTTTTCCTTTTCCTTTTCTTTTACTTTCTTGTTAGTCTGATACCAACTGAGAGCTTCCAGGCACACAGAGAGGGCTGAGCTATGACCCACCTCTTCCTGCTTGCCTATTCATATTGGGGTATTTTAGTAGTCTCTGGTATCAGCAGTATCTCCGGTATCTCCACCCACATCCTGCATGGAAGAACTGGGGTAACAGTTTCACAGTTATGAACAGGGAACTGTCAAAAACTATGGGGACTTGGACATTGTCTGCCACCTCCTGTGCTGACCTTCCCACATCACTCTCTCCATACATGATGGAGAGGTAGATGTCTGTTCCCGTACCAAACTGATCTGACCCACACACACTATGTCCTTCTTACCCAGGTGAAACCTGGTCACATCTACCACCAAGGCCTTAAGAAAAATGACACCACATTCATACAGCCAGGCACATTCCCAACTGAGTGATGAGGTGGGATGGGGACAGTGTTTTACTTTGGCTACTGGGCTTCTTGAGCTCAGCTCTGCTCCTAAATTTCACAGGGCATCAGTCACGACCAGTGCTTCTGAAAGGAAGAAGCCGCCATTCCCACAAGGCAGATGCAGTCCTGGGACTCATCTGAACATCCCCAGCCAAAATGCTTCGAGACGTAAAAGCTAAAGCTCTGAATTTTCTTGAAAGAATTCACTCTGGAGCTGGGAGGTCTGGATGGCACCAGCTTATTTCCCTTCAGACTGATAAAGCCACAGAAGAAGCCTGTGTGAAGGAAGAGATCTCTGCTGTGGAAAAGAATGACAAGTATATTTCCACACCTAAGACCACAAAGCTGCTCAAATGGTTACAGTGGGAGATCTGTGCACTTTGGCACAGTGAAGAATTGAGTTTCAGATCATAAAAATCTATAAAAATGCGTTCTTTGAACTGAACTGGTATTTACTCAGCACCAAAATAGCCTGAGGGTTACACCTGCATACTCAAATTAATTTTCAAGTGCCTCTTTTGCTATGCAGGGTATTTTATGTTACAGTTGTACCGTACTTATATAACCTACTTGAAATGTATTTCCCCTTGTTTGGAGTAACAACTTTCTGGAGATGTTTCTCAAAGTCCAATTCGGAAAGAAATTAAAGGCAAGAGCCTTCCCCACATAGTGCTTCCTGACTACCCTGCTGAATACCTGCTGAGCAGAGATCACGCAGGTCTCGCTGCTGATTCCTGCACACAGGCTGAAACACAGTCAGCTGTTAATAAATGAAGGTTTATATAAAGCCTTTTAATGTCTTCATCAATGAGAGTTTTCTATGACTTGCTGTGAAGTGCTCTTAGGTGGATGTTATTGACAGTGGAGCATATATATGTTCAGTGCAACCCACAGTGGAAGGGGAATCACAGAATCAGAGGGGCCAGGCAGAAGCGCTCACCTAATCTGTCCCAGTAGATGTTAAGTGATAGTGTTATCAGTCCTGACAAACACATCTTCTTAAAGACATCTAGCAGTTGCAGCTCTATTCCCCTCCTCCCCACACCAACCTGAGTCTAACACAGCACTTCTGCTACCTTCATTATTCTCTTCTTTGCTGCAATTCGAGCTTTTTACTTCTTGTCCTAAACATCACGAGGATCAATAACAGACTGTTCTCTTACTCACTTGAAGTCTTCTAAGCTCCCCTGAAAGTCTGTTCTTCCCATGGAACACAGTTATTTCAATCAGTACTCCACGGCAGGTTTTCTGAGCCTCTTATCACTCTCACTGCCTTCCCTCTGGATTCTCTCCAGTTGACCCAAATCTTTCATTAAAAATTTAGTATAGCAGTAGTCCACCTACAGCCGCTGCAAGCCTGACCCAGGCACCAGTATGACTTCTAATGTCCTGTAGGACAATGAGACTACGCTGTCTGACACTGTGTTATGCTTGGGCCAATGCTAAGAACTGATTAAGATCTTCTATTCCAATGAAACTGGAACAGTTGTTCTATGACAACGGGAGTAATAAGCACATACATTATCAAAGACAATGTTCTCACCTAAGTAAATGACACGATTCAAATTATTCTGTTAGAAGTATAGCATCGTTCCAGGAATCAGCAGTACTAAGTCATTACCTCTCAGTCAGATGTGCAAGAATCACAGCAGCCAACCCTCTGTCACCCTGAAACACCTTTCACAAAGAGTCTTCACTAGGCTGTTCTGCTTGTCTGACAGGCTGGATGCTCGGTTTAGTTTCCCCTGACAGGAAACTTCCAGACTGTCATCAAACAGCAGCTATGAATCACTTAAAATTATAAGGAGCCTCAAGCCAGCAGAGATTAGTAATATTAGAAGAAGTCACTTCCATCCTGTGACAATGGTTTTAGGGTGTTTGAGGACTGCTGGATGAACTTCCCCAGCTCAAGGTTTTCTCTTTTACAGGTCATGAAATTCTTATAACCTAAAACTATACAATGAAATAAAAATCTGTCCTTTGCACTTACCCTTCTCTTTGGTACTCCTCATCCAAATTTGACAAAAGCTGTGACCCAGCCACAGACAGATCAAGTGCAGCTAAAGGTAGATCTCGATAAGCAAAATTAACAAGCTGTACTGGAGCAATGCTTTTGGTCTCTTCTTCCACTTGCTGTGAAATTATCTCAACTTCTGAAACACCACCTTCGATTGCAGGCCTGAAAAATATAATAAGCAAAATAAAACTCCTTCTCTCTCTACACACACAGAGAAATATCAATTAATATAAATAAACAAGCAAGCAAAAATAAGTTAAAGACAAGGACTTCAGAGAATCCTAAGAAGCAGCAACTTCAAAGGCCTTTGCAAGGTCACTGAGGGAGGTGTCCTCATTGAGGGGACAGGACAGATCTCTCCAAACTTGTCTTCTGTTGATATCAGTGGGATCAACAGAAACCCCACAAGGAGAACAGCACTTCACTAGATTTGCTTCCAAAGCACTAAGTATAAATAGATTTGCTATAAACAAACAAAGAAAGAAACAATATATGAACCCAAAAGCAAAACATTCATGCAAAGCAGAAAGAAGGCATGTAACTATACCAACTGCTTTGTAAGTTAGAGCAGTGAGCAATGAATAGCTAAGCTTTTTAATCATTATATACAAATGAACTGTTAATTAATGGATGCGGTTTGACCCCTCTTCCACTGTGGGTCAATATTCAAATAGTTTTGATGGATGGTGATCTTGTTACAAGTTATTTCAAAATAGTTCTGAAAGGAGAACAAGGACACAGAAGAATTAGAGACTCCTTTATATAGTCTATCTTAACTGCCCTGCTGCACAGCTTCTGTATCCGAACACATACTTTTCTACCACCCCACAAACATTAGTGGGAACTCCATGCAGGTAAAACCAGGGTCTGACCATGTATATGTCTTCCACAGTGAGTGTACTACCTAGTGCACATGAAGGATGACTTCGTTGCAGGAGACAGCTTGCATGTCAAGGCCCAGCAGGGATTGATCCTTTGCAGTTCCCAGCCAGATCTGCTTGCTCCACCTGATTCAGACTAGACGCAAGCACAAACTTCTCAAGCTTTCATCCAGGGAAGCTAATTAACTTCTGAAGAAATCTCAGGCTACTTGTCCAAAGTTTTCAACAGCAAGTGTGAGGATACTTTTTCCTTAGGGATATGTTAAAAAGTGCTAAGCACCCAACTTTCCTCTGCTATTTGACTGCAAAAGCTGCATTTTGTTTTAAAGAAGATGATTAAAATCTCCCAACTATTCAAGCAACCTGAATAACAGATCTTTTTTTTTCCAGAAAAAAAAATTAGAAGAATTCTTCTCTCATATATTTTGCAAGTCGAAGGAACTAAAATTCTTTTTCACATTGAGAGAGAAAGATTCTATTGGTCAGAGCCTCACCATTAGGCTAGACTTTTCAGGTGGGAAACATTACTCCTAAATTAAAAGGAGCTAACTGCTGCCAGCATTACATAAAAAAGGAATTTAAAATATCAGAAGTACATGGCAGAGAAAAGCTGCAAGTAGAGGGAAAAGGAAGCCTTTGAACAACCTAAAGGCTTATTTTGTTTTATTCTTTGTCTAACTCATAATGGAAAGCAATGAGATTCCTCTATCTCCAACACAACTGTATTCCTCTCTAAACAACCTGAAATCAGAAGCCCAGAAAGAAGAGCTAATGTTAGCAAGAATTTTCTTTCTTCGATTTTCACCTTTAGTGCCATGTTTAGACATCTACCTTTAGAAGTCCAAGCTAATTCAGTTTTGCATGGAAGAGCATACAATGAACCAATTTCCAGTATTATAAGGGAAAAAGGAAATGGATTGGTGCTGCCTTCCCTCTCCCAACAGTATTTACCCTCCGTATTCTAAGACAGACTAAATGACAGACAGGGTCTGATGTGACTGAGAACCAAACAAACCAACAGACCAGTGTTGGCAAACAGCTCTGGGACAGGTTTGGTGGCATGAAAGAAAAAAGGGAAATGGATCTGAAAAGAGTATGACATACCAGTTTCCAGCTGCTGGCTGTTAGTAACACATCAGCTGTGCTTACAGCATTCACGTTCTTCCTGCTAGTTCACACTCTTCAGACAACACAGCAAATCCTGCTACTTCTCCAAATACCAGCTTTTCCCTCTGGTAACACTGATAGAACCCTCTTGATGTCACATCACTCATTCTCCTACAGGTAGGAACCTGTTCCCTGCTATTTACCGTAAGTTATGGTACTCACTGAGGATTGGTCATGTTGAAGAATGCAACCAAATCAGCAGTGGTTCCAGTATGTAACTAATTCCAGCTTCTCTGCACAGAAGTTCTAGCCTTCAAAGATTAGGTCGCTGTGAGAAGCCAGAGAAAGTTATCTGAAACACCGTTGGAAGATCTCCGACACGGGCTTCGGTAGCTGGGAAAAAACATAGACTGGAGAATACCATGTAAGAAACAAAAAATTTTAGCAAGAAATATATAAAGAGACACTCTGAAAAGCTTCTGTCAAGATTACAAGCTAAATATTTTTTTAAAATAACATATAAAAGCATACTCATTTTAATTAAATGGAAATAGTAATTGGCAAATTAGAATATTACTGACAATAACACCAAAAGAATTCATAATAATGGAAAATGCTTCTTATACTGAACTTTATACTGGAGTCACTTACAGGCTGAATTGTTAGCATCAGTCAGGTAGTTACAATAAAGACACGGATACTTGATACCAAATAATAAAATAGAACTTACATCTTTTGTAGAGCCATTTCCAAGGCTTTATTTCATGCCTTGTAACCTTACAATAATGAAAATGGAGTCAACGCATTCTCATTTTTTTCCAGATAACGTGCCTGCAAAAAGAAAGGGTCTACACTGTGATCCCCCTCCTCAGGTAGATGTCAGCCAAAAGCAATCTCATTATTTACATGAACAAAAGAAACACAGTCAACCTTAAAACAGAAAAACACACCCACTTTAGACAAACAAGCACACTGCATTTATCCATAACCTTGGAATACTTCTAAAGTCAGAATAAGCCAACTTTTCTCAGAAAAACCTTCCCTGCCACAGCAGAGACTTGATTCAACATCCAATCGGTATCAACTGTAGTCTCTTCCCTGGCACTCGTACTCCTTGAATTATTCCATTTGCTATATCCTTAAGGTAGCAAAACACTAAAACCTGTGCCTAAAATTATGCATGTTTAAATCACACACTGAAGGGATTTGGTGAATCCATACCTGTGACAGCTTTATGACAGCAATTGTTACACCTACCAGCACAACAAAGCTAAAATACAGCTGTCAGCCCTGTTCTGCCGCGTTGGCTCCCTAACGTCTCGGGCTGGGTTGACATTTTACAGCACTTTAAAAGAAAAAAAGAAAAAACTAATAAAAAATTTTACCCAAACCAATTGTTCTAAGCACTCTTTACCTCCTGCTATACCTGTCCTTGCAGGCCTGGAGAATAAAAGGTAAATGGGGATACAGCTCATTTAGGAAACAGGAATAAAACTGATGGAAAGTGGCCACAGAAGACAGGCAGACAGAGAGAGATATGGGAGTTTCTTAGCACAGTAAGAAACTCACCATTTATTCAGGAGGCAGTACAGCAGTAACACTCACAACCTCCCTCCCAAAGGGGGCTTAGAAACAAATCAATGACAAAAAATATACAGCCAGATTTTTTTAAAAAACTCTTATTTTTGAGATTAATCTCAGGATTTTGAGAGAACTTAAGTCCTACCAAGAGGGCCAGCAACACACAGGACACAAACGTGAGACATTCACCTCTCCAGAATACAGACTCAGTCTTTTCTTTTTGTTTTAAAGCTATTTTAAAAAGTTCACATTCACAGAGAATTCAGTTTTAACAACCAGATCTGACCTGTGGTGATGCCAACAAGCCAGACCCACAGGAGTTGGCAGCTCTACAGACAGTTTGCTCACCACCACGACTGAAGGAGCAACTGGCAGCCGGGCAGCAAGCTCTTCTGATAGCTCCGATGGCTCCACAGGGAGCAGAGTCCAACTCCTCTTAGCTGAAGGGATCGTTACCATGACATAAGACATTCACAGAGGTGAGACAAGGAACGTGGAAAGAGACCTGAAAGGAGATAGAGAGAGTCAAGTCTCCAAAGGACTCAGTGGAGCCTTCCTGAGAGAAAAAGTGGCAAAAAGTGAGTAATTTCTGGTACAGATGACTGATGTATGAGCTGATTTAATGAATCAAAATGCAAGTAGTTAATATGTACAGTAAGAGGGCAGCACAGCCAAAACCTTTGAAATGGACTCAATAGGTTGTGCATATCTATATCCTAAATGGATTATTATGATTCATGTTTCTTTCAAGGCTTTATGCAAGCAACAGAACTGTTCTAACATCTGATGATATTTGGCAGAAACTTGCTCTTTCCATCCGCTCTATCTCATCTATTTGCTCTGTTCAAAACTTCCTTAAAAACCAACCTTTTCTAGCAGCATGAAACACTTCCAACTTCCATGGGAAATTTCTGTGCAACTGAGTGGCTGTTAAAGGCAATAAGGAACAGCAGGGAGACCTCATTCTTCTGTACTTACCACTCACTTTCATTCCTAGAAGACACAGTGGAGACAAAGAGCAACGATGTGGCTCTCCCCCCTCCCAACAGACAGGGCAGAGGGTAACCCTTGGCTATTCCATCCACCACCCAAGAGCGGAAACCTTTCCATACAGGCCTTTCCACACCTATCCCACTTAGTAGACAAAAAGCCCCCTCATTTCGCATGGTGTCACCCACGGGAATTTGTTGGGGGGGGGTGTTTCACTTCTTGAATCTGAGGCCAGACAGCACACAGTGCCTGTTGAGTAGCCATGTGAGTATGAGCAGTGCCCATTTTGCAAGAGTTCAGCAATTGTGTTTATTCGTGGTATAAGTGCTTTCAAGGTGAGACAGTTGTAGAAGGAGCAGGGTTTCTCAGGTTAAACAAAATTAGTCTTAAAAAGAGATATGACAGAAAAGAAAGAATTGTCCCAAAAGGTTTCTAGTGCAAGTTTCAAAGTGGTGTAAAACCCCAGAAACCTTCACTGGACTAAATGACTGACATACTGTCTTGTCTCATACCAAGAGGACAGCGCAACCTGATGGGAAGCACATTGCTGCATGGGGTTTTCTGTAGTTTGTAGACTAGTAGCCCAGCTTAAAATGTGCAGGATCACAGTTCAAATCCCAGCAAAGCTGAATCAGCTCTTCACCCCTCCACACCAGGTAAAGGAAGTTGCACCCAGTTCACTGAGCTCCTCCAGAGGCAAGACCTTCAAAGCACTGAAGTGCAAAGCCCTTCAGCTTTCCTCTGGTGTTTCCACAGGTGTTACTTACACACACCAGTGTTTCTCAAAGCTTCTACAAGGTGGCCTTTGCTTGACAGCGATTTCTTTGACCCTCCCCTCCACAGAGGCAGCGGCAAGCAGCCGCTTCACAGTTCACGGGCGCTGCGCAGAGAGCAGGGTCATGCGCTGTAGTTGAGCAAAGGTTCCTGCTGCTGCCCTTGCCCAGCACACATCCTGCCCGTTCATTTGTTAATGTTTAGATCAACCACCTACTGTCAGTCACCACACCTTGGCTGTAGTTTGCTACTAAAGAGATAAAGTCCATCTTAACCAACAGAAAGCACAGACAGCCGTACGTTAAAGCGTAGCACGCGTGAGATGGTGTCTGTACGTGCACTCCAAGATTAAAGAAAAAACCACCTGTACTCCCCCTGTGCATGAAAACCAGGGCTTGCAGCATTGGTTTAAGCAGTGTTAGAAAATATGTGCCACAAAACAGCAGGACCAGTTGGGGCAGGGAGCTGGAAAATGGTTTAATTTAAGCCTTTTGTGCCAAAGTCTGTGGTAACTTCCACCTTGTTTAGCTGAGCTGAAGGTACAATGACATGGTTCAGAGGGGTTTCCTGCACTTGCTCCTGTTCTGAGGAGTATTACCACAAAGCTGTGAGCTTCTAAACAAAACATAGAGACTGACTGAAACATCTGAATTTATGTAGTTACAAAGCCAAATTCTAACATGTGCTTCTAATGAAAGATTCCTTCACACAGCAGCTTAGACACAAGGACAGGCTTGGAGTTTGCATCCAGAATAAACTCAACAGGGCACACGTTGAGGAAAAACATGGGTTGTTGGTATTCTTGCCCAGCTTCTGCTCCTTCCTCTGCACATGCCATAGCTGTGTGTCTGTGCACAGGCTATTACTGGGAGCTGGACCTGGAAACTGATTTGGTATATCAATCAACAACAACATTGTTTCTCCCATGCTTTTTTCTTTTTACAGCAGGATGGCTTCCCTGAGATAGGTCACAGTACAGCTCCAGAAATAGTTATGTCAGCAAAACTGAGAGGGTAGGGCAGTGCACTGCAGGCACAGCCATAGAAACAAACAGCATGGCAGAGGAACACTTAAGATCAGAGATACTGAAATCAAAGAGGATGTGTTGAGCCCTCACTAACAGCAATATCCAACCAGAGTAAACATCTGACCTAAAAATGCTTAACAGACTGGGGAAGAGCTAGGCAGTAGCATGGCTTCTGTGTGGGTTTTTTTCTCCTTCTGTGTCACACTGGAGCATTTTGTTCTGAATAGTACCCCTCAGGAAAGGGAATTTTGTTTCCTTTGTGGGGAAAAATGCATTCTTATTTCAGTTTATAAATTAAAAATCTTATACAGTCTAAAGGTCAAATGCAAATGATGGCAATTAAGGTTCCTACTGGGCAATCCTAAGAAGGTCATGGAGCTATCCAGAAAAACAGAGAGAAAGGAAAAGAAGGAATACTTTGAAACAGGAGTAGGGAAACACCTAAGCAGACAGTATCCCAGAAGCTTTCAAAAAGGGGAAGTGTGATTTAAGGGAAGCTACATTTAGCTCTGGGGAACCATCCAAATTTCTCTTGTCATTAACACCACTGATGTCACCATGAGGATCAGCATGAACAGGATGTGACCGCTCTTCTCTACTCCTGCAAGTCACATTTCTTGACCTGAAAGCAGGCTCCCTGGGCTCACAACTTGACAATTCTGACAACTGCTTTTGTTTTAACCTCTCTGTGAGGATTTGAACCAGCTCCACACATCTGCATTTAAAAATTTGTATTAGAAAATGTTATTGGTTGTGTAACATCAACACTGTTTCCTTCAGAAATCCAATGATTTGCACTTCTGAAGGGGAAGCCCTGAAAAGCTCCCACAGGGGAGGCCCCAGAAATTCCTTGCTTCACTTCAGGTTGAACAGAACTGTTTGGGGTGTTTCCCCCCTCAGTGGATGAACAGGTTCACTGTGTTTAAAAAAAAAACAAACCAGATTTCTTTTGATTAAACTGACCCTTCCTAATCCCACACTTATTTCAGCCAAGAGTACAATGAAGTATTTGTTCATATGTCTGTATAGGTGGGTAAGGAATATTTCCTTTATTTGTTTTTAAAAAAGAAAAGAACTAGATTTGTCAAAAGACTATGAAAGGTGTCACACAGCAAACAGTCAGCAAACTAACTGATACATATTATTTTAACACTGTAGATTCCCAATTCCATTCATTAGCATCAACGTTCCCATGCAGCATCCAGAAAGGAAAGAGTTTTTTGTTTCAAGGAAGAGACACTGAATTTTTCATCTTTCTTACGCAGGTATCTCCAATAAAGTTTTTAAATACATCATATTAAAAAGTGGAAAAAACCTTCCATCACAGGAAAGTTATTTAGATTGGAAAAAATCAGGCATTCATAAATTAGGGAATGGCAGATTTGTACCTGCTCATGCAGCCATAATTCTATCCCCTTGTGGAATCATCCTATATGCTGAAATTAAAGCAGAATGCTGTTTGGGGAAAAAAGAGCATGTCATCATGTCTCATTTTTCATAAGTACAGCTCACAGTTTCTAAAGAGAAGTTTAGACAGGCCAAAAAGGAGAAAGACACACAATTATAACAACCTCTGCAAATTCATCCTAATCATTGGGTGAATCTTGAACTTTTCAGTACTAAAAGACAGATCACACTGGCTGGAACAATGCCTTTAGAAGGCTAGACCAATGCAAACTCCCAGGAGAGCCCATCCACTTTTCCAAGGAGCCTGCAGATGTGCCGCACATGGCACTTCAGACAGAGAGAAACAGGATGAACCGCTCTGTCTGGGATGCCCATGAAAACACTCGCTCCACTCAGGCTCCTTCTCTCTGCTATGTCTTCACCTAGAAACTGGGGAGCGAGGGCAGGGGCTGGGCAGCAGGTCCACAAACAAGAGTTGTGTGATGTGCAAACACTCCAGCACAAACGTGCTTTCACCACACACCAGTGCTGCCCTGGCAGCTCCTTCGTGCTCTCACCCCGGTTCAGCTACGTGGTGCCTGTTCCTGACAGGCTACCAGCATTTTCCAGAGGAGGCACGTGCCCAGCAGGCACTGCAGCAACCCACAATGGGCCTAGATCTGAAGATGCATGGGGCAAAGTGAAGGTGCTTCTCTGGACTGAGGGCCTTCTGCTTGCCAAATTTTAACACTCCAAGGCAAATAATGGGAACAAACTGGCATGTCACAAATCTGGAATAACTGAGTAACTATCAAAGTTACTCAAACAAAGTTTGCATTTAGCTCCATAATAAAGAACAAACATTTATTCAGCAATAAGATTACTTATTGGATCTCTGCCTCTGGAGTAACTCTCCAAGCTTGCCATTTACCTTACTTTTACAAACTTCCTCCATTTAACTGGAATAAACTGGTAATTCCAACAGTTGCTCTCTGTAGCTTCCCCGTGTGGTTGAAGTGGAAGAAAAAAAACCCCACATTATGGGGCTCTTGAGTCCAGAGAACAGCAACAAAACAAAACAAAAAACCCAGAAGAGAATAATCAGAAATTTATAAGGTCCCTTTACAGATTTGCCTTGTCTCTGAAGTCTGGAGCTGCTTAACAAGAAGGGAAACCACAATAGCATTCTCGGTGTTTCACGTGTGCACGGGGCACAAGGCTGCCAGCTTACACTGTTTTACTGCATGTCTAATCCCTGCTCTGCTTAAAGCTCCACATGGTACCTTCACATGAGAAAAAGTGAGGTCATACCTACACATACAAAGCAGCACCACTGAGACTAGATGTGGCTCCTAGTGAGAAGATCCCTCTTTACATCTCTCTAGAGCCCAGCACAAGGATAGTGACAGGGACCATGGGCTTGGATAAAGAGCTTTGAGAAGATGCTGTGCTGATACTGATTCTGGGCTCACAGTTGAAAAGCTCAGCATTAGTTAGCTTTTGCCATGTGCCACTGCACAAGAACAAGCCTGGCATCAACAGCTCCACTGGACTGAAAACAGTGGCTGGGTTTTTTTTCTGGTCTGGGAAATTAAATGATTTTGGGCTCAGCCAACACACGGTTAGAAGATCATTTGGACAAATTTCTTAACAGAGGCATCCCCAACCCCCACCTGAGTTTTTTTTTGTGCCTCAAGTTCTGGTTGTCAAAAGAAAAAACAAACCACAAATTCTAATCTCCCTTGAATTAAATACTGAGTTTAACCCAAGCACAGCTGAGTTTACATCTGCTTGGCTAACAACAATTCCAGTTCTGAATTTCAAATGTTTGGGGATGACACTGACCTAGCTGAATCACATCAAGCCAAACTGTTACTATTGGAAGTAAATCAAGTACCAATTTCCTTTCAAATTAGTTTGGTTTGCTTGTGTGTGTCAAGAGTCAACTCTTGGATTCTGTTGCTTTTCCTTGGTCCCTATTCACCGAACTGCAGTGAAAAGCCACTAACCAGAGACCTGCAGCCAGGTCTTTTGTTGGCAAGCCAAGCAAGCCTGATCCCATCCACTCTTTAGAATGGTGAAGGAAAAATACAAACACTTCTCAAGAGGCTAGAATGAATAAGCTTAGTTCTATACAGACAGAGGTATAGATATCCAGCAGGTCTTCTCCAATCAGATTGGGGCAAATCACACATGCACTTCATTTTTGCAGTCTGCTAATGGTTTTTGAGGCAAAAATACAAGTCCACTTTAATCCAACAGCAAAATTTATTTGGACAGAGCTGGAATTCCACTCAGGCATTTGACACTAGCAACTGAGTAACATAAAAACATGACTCAACCTGCTTAGAGATATCCCTCAGTACAACGTATGTTTCGGTTTCAGGGGTGTTGCTGTCAATCTGTCATAAGGGAAGAGTACCTAAAAGTTTTAAAGTATTCTCTAATTTTCTAGAGGAGCTAATGTCAAACAACATATAAAAATTAAAAATCACACCACTACAATAAGAAAGGGGGGGGGGGGGGGGGGGGGGGAAGACAGAGAAACCTCATGAGAAATTCTTGGCATTTATTATTCTCTTGGAGCTGTGGATTTCAATGCATCTCACCAATTATGGCTCTGTGTAAATATTATGTTCCTATCTAAGAAGGAGACTGAGAAGAAAGTTCTTTAGACCAGTTGCGTGTGTGTCTCACAATCAGCAGGACAGAATCAAAACAAACCCGAGCAGACTGGTACTAAATCCAGTCAAGCTATTAGACAAGTCAAAGCAGCATCTGGAATGAAAGATTTTATTGTAAGAACTATACCACAAATGCATTTGAGAAATAACTATCTGTGTTCTGTCATTCCTGATAAGTATTATGGGCATCATTCCAGACAAAATGCAATAAATTTATATGAATTTATGACTTTACTGTGTATCTTAAAAGCACGTATATAATTAGCCCACAGATGTGAAATACACAGCTCTTGCCCCAAACAGCACCCTGCTTTGTAGTTCAGCTTTTGGAATCAAGCAGCCCAGCTGTTTTCATAGCAAATTTACAAATAGCTGCAGTATTTCACCCTAGTGCTGCACAGAGGGTAAACCTCACCCTGCAAGACCAGAGAGCTAATAAAATTGTTGCATTCTCTCTCCTCGTGGCTGGTGCTTTAGAGGAGAGTTATTTCACACAGTGCAGGCAGACACGACAGGTGCACTGACAGTGGCAGGGAAATTCCCAAACTCAAGATTTAACTGCTGCACTATAGCAGGCAGCATACTGACAGTCACTATTCTAATGTACAGCTAGTGCATGAAACTCTATAACCCTGGCTCCCTCAGCAGGTGATGGAATGCTCTTACCACATTAGTAAACCATGACCCAAGTTCTCCCTGGGAGAGAGAGGGGGAAGATTTTTTTTTTTTTGGTTTTTTAGAAGTGTTTTGACAAATCTAACAAAATGCAGAGGAGCCTCACCCCTGAGCTGGTCGTCCAGGAGCAGTACCAACAACCCCTGAGGTGCTGCAAAGCCCAGTGAGGCTTCTGCTGTCACTGGCAACAAGCAAGCAAAGGAAACTGCACAGGCAGGGACCTGGCTCAGCTTCTCTGGCATTCCAGAACTAAACTTCCCAGTAATTCTTCTACTCAATACTTACCAAGTCATAGCAAAATAGGAAGGAATAAATAGCATGCAAAAACCCTCACATGTATTTTCAAGGCATGTAGGTTAATCCCTAGGCTGCTTTTTATATAGAGCCACAGCTGTTTGTTTACAGATGAAAGGACTGAAAAAAAGTTACTCTCCTCTAAAATGCCCAGTGCTAACTCAGAATCAGACCACAGTTGCTGTTGCCTGTGTATTCATTAATTATAACAACCATTTACTAATGAAGATACCATGATTTTCTGTGAACACTTCTATCACATAGGACTATCTGCTAGAGAAACGTACAGTGGATGAGTTTATGGAACAGACTCTGCTACCCTGGAGTTCATGAAGTAGGTAGACCAAATGTATTTGAAAAAGCTTTGTTTGCTCTCTGTTTTCTTTAACATAAGATCATAAAGAAAACACAAGAACCTGGCTACACAAGTCTTTTTTATCCTTTAACATTCTGTGCTGTTGTCCCCAAGCACCCACCGAACCAAACTGGAACATTCTGCCTCTTCTGGCACCACACAAACAGAAAAGCTTCGGCTACCACTGCGTGACCCAGCGTAGCAGTCATCCCACCACGCTTCTCAGCTCTATTTTAGCAGGATCTTATTTAGTACTTCAAGTCCCATGACCCACATCCAATAAGGAGGTTCTGTCTAATGCACTGATCAGATAAAAGGATGCTTTTCAAGCAACGGTTATGCAAGGGCTCCATACTGCAATGCAAGCCCCAAAACACTAAACAAATGCAAAGTTATAAGTAAAACATATTCTTGCTCTTAAATCCACAAACATACCTGCCACCTGCTTGAAACAGAACTGTGTCTGCTGCAAACACTAAGTTTTGTTAAGATTTATCAATTCGCCTTTACTAAGACTAAAAAACACGTGACTGGGATACAATAATTAACATTTCAATACAAGAAAGATGTGGAACTGTTGGAGAGGGGTCAGAGGAGGGCCACAAGGATGATTAGAGGGCTGGAGCACCTGCCCTACAAAGAGAGGCTGAGGGAACTGGGCTTGTTCAGCCTGGAGAAGAGAAGGCTGCGGGGGGACCTCATTGCAGCCTTCCAGTCCCTGAAGGGAGCTTATAGGCAGGAGGGGATTCGACTTTTTAAAAGAGCAGATAATGGCAGGACAAGGGGGAATGGACTAAAGCTAAAGGAGGGAAGGGTTAGATTAGATATTAGGGGGAAGTAGTAGATTCCCCGTCCCTGGAGGTGTCCAAGGCCAGGTTGGATGGGGCCCTGGGCAGCCTTGTGTAGATCCAGGCCTGGAGGTTGGTGTCCCTGTCCCTGTGGCAGGGGGGTTGGAGCTCTATGATCCTTGGGGTCCCTTCCAACCCAGAGCATTCTATGATTCCATGATTTCCAGGAGGTAGGAGACTCAGAAAAACATGTCTGAAGACAGACAGGTAAGAGCAAGGAAGGTGTATCTGTACCAGCTCCTGGATTACAGACAGGATGCACTGGAAATTTTTCAGAAATATTGCACTAAGCCAATCACTAAATAATTTATCAAATCTCCAGCCCAAGAATCACTAGTAATCACTTTTCAATAAAATCTACCACATGGCAAATAGGTGCCAGAGTCTGGATGTGAACTCAGGTTTCTGACTTTTGGTCTGGCACCGAGTTAGTAAAAAATACCTCATCCAAATAACTGTAGCTTGTTGTGGGTTTTAAGATACATATATAAAATCTTCCAAAACCAAAATTAATTTTATTTTTAAGTCTTGTTTGAATGAGAAATATAAAAGAATGGAAAGTCAATTCAAATTCTCCAATAAAAAAAAGAATATCTGTAGGGAATTAAGATTATATTGGCCTCAGGTCAGATATTTACTGCACTCTAATGCTGTAAAAACAAGCAGTAGAAGGCTGGAGAGGGACTTTTTACAATGGCATAGAGTGATAGGACAAGAGGAAATGGCTTTAAATTGAAGGAGAGGAGATTTAGATTAGATAGGAGGCAGAAATCCCTCCTGGGGAGGGTGAAGAGGCCCTGGCACATGGTGTCCAGAGAAGCTGTGGCTGCCCCTGGATCCCTGGCAGGGTTCTAGGCCAGGTTTGGGGCACACTTAGCTAGTGGAGGGTGGCCCTGCCTAGGGCAGGGGGTGGGACTAGATGGACTTAGAGGTCCCTTCCAACCCAAATCAGCCTGGGATTCTATGATATGAGACAAACTGCTCGCTGCAAAAAACAGTAAGGGGTTTAAAGAGGCAATACCTCATGATCATTCATTTCTAACCTTCCTATTTCCAAAACACTGGGCCAAAATGAAAGCTGCTACTCTCTTGTGTTAATCCTTCTCACTCTCGATATACTGATTTCAAACATCATATTGACAATTGACAGTCAATGACTGTTGAGTTTCCAACATTTGAACACCAGCATAGAAAGCTTTCAGATGGTATCAAGCATCTGTTCTCAGTGAGAGTCAAAGACATCCACCACAAACTTCCCCACAAGATTGAGACAGGAAAGATACCAAGATGGCAACAGAATTCTGTGGGGTTGAAGGTCCTAAAAATGATCAGTCTTTCGGGGCAAGAAAAACCACCTCATACTTTTGTTATTCACATTCTACTTAGAGACACATTATGTACTTCAGAAGGTGTTTTATAAAGTGCCATAAACCCTGCCCCAAAGTACTTAATCTAATTTGAGATTATGTTTGCAGTAATAAGATTACACAGTTTTGAACAAGCACATACTAAATAGCTTATAAATATAGGTTGGTTTAACAGACCTATCATAAATATTGTGATACTGAAGATAGGATCCCTTAGGAAAAGCTGAAGGATAGACAGCATGAAACAGGGAATGCTTCAAGGACAGGAAAGCTTCTGGTTTGGATCACAGAGGAACGAGCTTTTATACAAATATTCCATTAACAAGTAATTATTATTTTTTAGCACACATTACCCTTCTTTAACATCTGGTAACACAGAAACACTCCTACTAAGGATAAAACAGCATCCAAATGTTAAAGCAATAATCTGCAAAGTACAGGCAGGCCAAAACACAGCGCACCCTCATCCAAGAGCAGAACACTTCTGACTCCTGTGGGACCACGACAATCAACGAGTTTAGATCAGTTCAGGCAGCAAAACGCTTCTAAAGCCTTTTCCCACTAACCTGTGTGCTGCTGCAGATGGCAGACAGAGCACATGGATACAGGGCAGAACTAATCTCTCCCACTTTCAACACGAGCATGCCCCATTCCCAAAGTCCCAGCTACAGCATGATACGGAATTGTAGCGCGCACCAAACTTCCACACATACAAGGAGCGTACTCATTTTCCATTGAATTACCACGCCTCCCTTTCTTCTCCTAAAACATGAGCCATAAAATTTAGAGACACATACACACTTCCCCCTCTCTGCTTTAGGGGAAATGGCTTACTGAAAGAAAAGATTGGTTTGCTGTGTCCAGGCCAATAGTTCTCTTTGGATTACAGAGATGGATTATAGCAGCTCACGCTGAGCTAGCACTGCTGCAGCTGGACTTTGATACTAGTCACCAGGCTGCCTGGTTTAAAGCTAACTCAGGTAGAGCTATACAAACTGCAGTCTGCAATGCAGCAGCAAATTAACTATTTAACTCAACACAGAAATCCTTTATCCCTACTTACTGAAAACCAGCAGCTGACAAGCTACGGATTTGGCATTCTTTCACATAAAATAAGATTTGCTGCAAGTATCTAAAAATACACTTCATGGCTGCCAGCCCAAGGAACCGATCAATGAAAGTTCAAGAGGTGCATTTTACAGTCCAGATGTTCTCTAACTGCGCTCCATCGACAACTTACAGAGATGACTGGTCACATTCTGCTGACTTCTCTTCCCTTTACTGTATCAGTTTGTGTCCAAAAGATGAAAAGTACACCTACAATTCTTAAAATATTTCTCCTTAAGCATTTTCTCCTTTTGCTACAGTTAGCATAAAACATCACAGCAAATCAATGGGATGAGAGCTTGTCCCACAGAAAACGTGGTATAAAGTATGAATCAAACTTGAAGCTCTGAAGCAGGAGGACCTTAAGAGCTCTGAAGGCACAAAAACGACAGGATCCACGTGTATACACGTGCACTCTAGACACTGACAAAAAAATTCCACAAGGCAAACATGCTTTTCCTAACCTACCTACATGCTTTTTCTCTGGATGTAAGGGAGAAACCCGGGCAAAAACAGGGAAGAGATCTTTCTTAGTTATTTAAGGAAAACCCTGGTAGGATTTTCGAGGCAAATGGATTGCAACAGTGAACAGCATTACTAGACCTTCAATTATTAAATACTCATGCCTGAAAGGTTTCCTCCAACACTTCTGTTATAAATTATTATAAAAATGCAAAACTAGACCTTGGGGAAAAGATGAGGACTAGTTTAAAAATGCATTTATTCATGCATTAAAACAAACACAAAGCCACCTCAAAACCAACAGAAATCAAAGCTTGGATCCATCGCTGCCGCGTCCCTTGTACAGGGGATACACGTACATACCCGTGTCTTCATCCATCTTGTCATTTGGATGTCATTAGCAGTTAGCAACTTGACTGTCATTGACACCAAACACCATGATAGGTGAGAAGGGAAGCAGCAAGGTCCAGCACGCAGATTCAGTAGCTGTTGCTATATGTATCTCTCCTTGCTCAAATCACGCGATCCCTTACAGTTCAGTCCTTTGGGGGTGAAAGGAAAAGAATGCTTAGCCTGACATGAAGCAAGCCATTAGAAACTGAGCACCATGTAGTTTCATTGCCCATAGCAGAGAAGTGAAAATCAGGTCACGCACGGCGCCTTGATAAATCATTTTTTATTTTGATCTTGGCTGGCAAGTCTTTTCTTTCTCCTTCCCTTGCAAAGGCACACACTTCTCCTAGGAGTGCAAATCTCTAAGCCTCCCCAGAGCAGCCTCCGAGGCTCTTCCACTGCAATTCCCAGTAAGCAGCCTTCACTTTGCCAAGTCACCAATCCATCACCTTTGCTACATGTTACAAAGCAAAGAGGATGAAAGCAAAGTTCAAGTGTTTGGTGTTTTTCCTTGGAAAAGTGCTCTGCCATTCCGGTCTGCTCCATCTTTCCTTCCCCAAACAACAGAACTTTTGCCCTTGGTTTTGTGTCTCTGCTTCAGCTACAGGACTCTTTGATGGCAGGAGAACATGCATTACATTCTGGGCTTTTATCATTCCTAAATAAACCCAGACAAACTCACTGCTCTAATTAAAACATTGGTATGCATTTATATTTTTGCCTTGAAAGCCAACAATTCAAACTTTGGCCGTCATTTCACTCCATTTTTCAGCCACAGCATGCTATCTGTATACTCAGTTTCTGGAGCAAACAGGAGTTTGTTTTCACCTAGAGGTTCATGTCTTCACAGCACAGGCCAACAGTTCCGTGCACAAGCCACTACACCAGCACTTCAGCCAATATTCCGCTGGCAGATCCCCCTACAGCCACGCTACAAAATCAGCCCAAGGGGTAACCATTGCTGTGGCTAAAGATGGGATTCAGGTGAGAAGTGAGGAAGTTTCCTTAGGGCACCACGAGTTTTGCTGCCTGAAGGGTTACTGGGACCACGGACACGCCTTCCTTGTCCTTATTTTTCACATGTCTTTTTGCAGCTATATACAGCGAGACAGATTCCTTTATGTATGATAAATGCTACAATCACTGCCATCTCCTTAGGGAAGGCAAAGAGTGCTGATCACAGCTCAAACGGGTACACAGCTCAGACTGAAAATACAACTTCTCTGCTGCAAGGCAGACTGATCTTCTGCAGGCTAAACAGTCACAGATATAGAACACGGGGTCTGATTAACTGAGTATGCCACACTTGATAAAATAAAACCATTACTGTGAGAGGGTTTGATCACTTTAAGTGGTTTTATTGTGTCAAGTGCACCATACTCAGTTTGATCACTTTTGTTGTCCTTTAAGGCAATAGTGTTATCACCTTATTGCTTTTCTTTTAAACTCCAGTTTGGGAAACAGAAAATAAGATGCCTGTCTTAAGCGTGAGGAAATCTAGAGACAAAAGGTCCGTTCATCATCCCCTGTTCCCAGCCCTTTCAAAACCGAGTACTGAAGCACCTGGGGATTTTACCAAGAGCAAGCACTTACATAAGTGAGTATCCAGAGACACCCTCAAGCTTACCTTAGATCATAGCATGCAAAAATGATCTCCTATTGACACTGCAGTGAATTTTCTACTCCACCTTGAGGTTCTAAAGCGTTAAAAAGCCTAAGTAATTATTCATAAGGTAGAAATACTTTCCCTTCTATTGATAAGTAAAAGAAGGTACAGTGCATGACAGACATACAATTTCTCTTCTAACTCCTACTTGTGTGTATTAATCATAGGCTTACTCCACTATTTATTTTCCACCCCTTCTATCCTCGAGCAGTTTGGGAAGCTCCTGAACTGTTCTACTCTTCAGGGCATTTTGTTGTTTGGTTTGGTTTTTAATACAGTCTGTGTGGTCCTAAGTGTTACTGCAGAGAAGCACCCATACAGAATTAAATTCAGTAAGCCAAAAAACTCTCAGACACTTGCAAAACTGCCGGTAGCATAATGTAAGGAAAAATGTGACTTGCACAGTAGAATAGGCAGTCTTTGCTCTTATAAAAACTTTTACTGAACTCTGTTCTATTCAGCTCTTACATCAGCTGGATAACAGATTATTTAAAATACAAATATTCTATATCATATACTTCAAACCTAAGCTCTGAATGCAAACAGTGCCATTATCTGTGGAACAAAGACCAATTATTCAATGAATAATCAAGCTACTCTGTGCTAGTTCTGAATGCCTATAATGTGTTATTTGATAATATGGTGTCTTCTGACCTAGACAAATCTGCATACAGCACATAATTAAAGGTTTCAGATACATTACATTGCTCTCCCACCAAATGCTGTTCATGTAGGATGCTTTATATACTCAGTGAAAGTAACAGAAAAACAATCTATTTCAGACTGAAGTGCTTTGTTATACCTTTTATACAAAACCAGTACCCAGCCCCGAGATCAGATGTCCTTCTAGAGAAGCAAAATACCACCACCACCTCTTTTCCCTCTGATGCCAAACTTTCCATTTTATAATTTAACATTTTGAACACTGGCCTTTGCTTTTTCTATCCTCATTCTGTGATAAAACACTCTGTAGCTTCACAACAGCATCATAATCAAGTGAAGTATTTCATTACGTTAGACATTACCTGGAGGGAAGCTCCTGTCCCACCACAGCCAACAAGAAAAAGTGAAAACTTTTTCTAGTGATTTTTAGAGCCTGTGAAGCACACAGGCACTGAGGCATGAAGCCCTCCCTCTCCACAGAATGTACTGTCCAAGCCTTATTTCCCAGTCAATTTGCCCCATGTACCTTCATCCTTATTTGAAGCAGAAGAAAGCTCCCTTTACATGTTCACTCAGTCTGTGAAATCTCTCCACCAAGGCAGTCTCTGAAAGTCAGTTAGCAGCAGGTTTCGATGAGGATGTAGATCATTTCTCACTAGATGATACACTGACTTCATTTAACCAAGCAAATATCAATTGAATAGCAGTTGATGCCAGTCACCTAGGCACTCTGCCTGCATTTCCAAACAGGTCAAACAGGTAACAACAGATTAGTCTCTGTTTGCTAGTGCACTGTATCAGGTACTTTTGTGCTCAGGCTTGGCAGGGTACCAGCTGCTCTGACTGCAGTCCCTTCCCCTCAAAACACCAAAATCATCTGACACTGAAACAAGCTCTTCAACAGCAACAAACCCATCCAATCTTCAGACAAACTGTACTCAGGGGGTGCAACATCCAGCTGCTAAACAAAAATGGACCATGCTTCTTTCTATAGCTTCAGAAGAGTACAAGGGAGCTGCTGACAAGCATTCTTAATCAAAAGAGAATGTAATTACAAACAAACAAACAAAACACACCCTTAGAACTGGACAGAAGAGAGCTCAATAGTCAAAGGGTTGTCAAAAGGTCCCCGAGCTCCTATTCCTCCATCTTTCCAGGGAATCCTTTGCCTCAAACTCCAGGCCTTCCAGGCATTTCAAAGAATACCTTCATTTACACTTCAAAATTCCTTTACCTTTTAGCAGAATAGGGATCTAGGTACCAGCCTAAAAGTAGCACTTCAAGATAACTGTTACAGCCTCTTGCTTAGCTAGAACCATGTTACCTTCTCTGCACAACAGTTGCTTTTCCAACAGCAGAATAAGAGTCATATGAAAATAATATCTTAAAGATTAACTAAAGATCTTGAGCTTAAACTAAACCAAACCTTCTTCTAAAGTTTCATCTCAAGAGTCACTCCGGTGACCCGCTCCTGACTTCCCAGACCATAGAGGAACCACCTTCTCAGTTAGTCGTGTCTCACAATCAGCAGGCTACCAAAGAAATTCTTCTGCATTTTCACATTAAAGAGCAAAAGCCAAGAGCCAAGTTTGGCAGAGACAGCCCTGAATTTGAGCATGTCACAGTTACACCTATGGCAAATCCATCCTTCAACAAACTCCTGCATATTTAAAAGACTGATTTCAAAAGATTTCAATACAAGTTCTACCAGACCATGCATTTAAACAAAGCCTCAACCACTACACACCAACTAGTCTCCGAAGCTGCCCAATTCAGCAGTGTCATGGCTCAGCCTGACAGGCACCTAGAACAACCACACAGCCATTCGCTCACTCCCCCAGGGACAGGGAAGGCAAAGAGTATAACTCATAGGTTAAGACAAGTACAGTTTAATATGACAGAAAAGGATGATGATGGTGATAATATAAAAGAATATACAAAACTGGTGATGCACAACACAATAGCTCACTACCTGCAGACCACTGATGCCCATCTAGCTCATGAGTGCCTGGGCAGCTTTCAACCAAGTTACATACTGAGCATGACATCATATGGTATGGAATATCTTTTTGGCCAGTTTGGGCCAGCTGTCCTACCTGTGTCCCTGCCCAGTCTTTGCACTCCCAGTTTCCTTGCTGGCAGAACTTGAGAAGCTGAGGAGTCCTTGACTTGGTGTAAACATTGCCCAGAAACAAACAAAATATGAAATCACCATCAACACTATTTTCACCCCAAGTCCAATACACAGCAGAACACCCAGTACTAGAATGAAAATCAACTCTATCCCAGCTGAAACCAGGATGGGGGGGTTGGGGGGGAGGGGGTGTAAAAGCAAACCCTTGGTTTTCTCTGTGCCTTTAGGTCGTTTTGTTCCTTGTTGTGAATTGGAAAAAAAAATCCACAGAGCACAAGTCTTGCAATGCTTGATGTAAGAATTAGCTCCATCCAAAGCACAAGATGCAGCTCAGCAGTGATTTAACAGACCCTACCATTCTGTTTCAGGCAGCAGAGCTGGCTGCCCTCAGCGATGCTACTACTACCACAAGATACTCAGCTATAGATCACCAACAGACAGGCCACAGCTGTCATCAGACTGTAATAGAAGCTATTAAATACTTCCTTCTCCCAAAAGCTACTCAGTATTCTGCTGTCAGCCTGGTTTCACAGCTGTTTACTGAGGGTTGGCTTTCCATAGATAAGAGATAGTAATACACAGGATACCTGTTCAAAACCAGTCCATTAAGAGTAAGGCTCAAACTCAGGTTTTCTTGGAAAACTTAAAATTAACTTCTTCCTCATTGCTCATTTCAGTACAGGACAAAAGCTTTCTAGAAAGCAATCTGCAGTCTTTTAAACTGACTCTTGCAGGGAAAAAAGGCAAAAAAATCCCAATGCTGTGTTCAAAACTTGACAGTGCTTCTGTTCAAAACAAAATAAAAACTTTAAAGAATGCAGCAAACAAACTCTATCCACTCTCTGCCCCAAAGCCAAAACTATTCTTAACTGTCCACAGGCACTTCCATATCACAGCAGGATCACTGCAGCACTGTCCTACATAATATGCATGTAACAATCACAAGGGAGGATCCCTGATCTAAACAGCAAGAAAGACTGTTTCAGACAAATCACTTGCTTCTGGTCCTCCCACCTTAAATAAATCCAGCCAACCAACCAATGCACCCAGGGGTTTCCAGGGGGCTATATGAAGATCTAACCATTGACCAATGAAGCAGACGGCGTATGAACGTTAATTGTCATATGTACAAAATAAACTGAATTTTAAAAGCACTTTTGGAGGTACTCTCATCTTCAGGAAAAATCCCAGAATAGCAGAGTATAAATAGAGCTTAATTGTTTTCTCAGAGGTACTATGTTTCGCTAACTAGAAAAAGTTAGGCTATGAGGATTTCAATACAAGCAACATGACATGAGCCTACAAAGGTTCATGCTGCCAAAGGCAGTAAGACTTCTCTTTGCCAGTGTTGATACATGATATGGAGATAAGCAGCAGTATCTGGATATATTCGAAATGCACTACACCTAAATTAACAAAGATTCTTAAAAATGTCCCACTTAATCACTTCAAAAAAGCAGCTACTACTGAGCAATGAATTTTGTATCTGCTGTGCATTTAAAAAGCCTATGCCACAAACTTGTGTTAGGATGCAAACATGTCAACAGAATTTTTAGTGACACGTATGCAGTATTACCCATATAACTAAGGCTTTCCTAAGCACCCATCACAACTATTCACAATGTTTTTATTAAAATGTACATTGCAGATCCTCCAGGCCAGGACCTGCCTTTTACCTGTACCTGAGCAGCCGATAGCACAAGGGCCCCAGGTTTTTTGCTTTAAATACTTGCATTGCCCATGTATTTTTTTAATGTGGAAGACTGAAAATGTTCAGAAAGCACCCTTTGCACTTGGTCCCTGTGCTTAGTTCCCATTTACAGTTCAGAACAAACACTTCAGCTGTCACTATTAACACTTTTACCTACATAAGAAAGTCAGGACCGGGCCAAATTCGCCTGCATAATGGTTTCACAGCAAGCGGCAACCAGATGGACAGCACACTGCCATATGCTTCCCTTTGCTGAAAGGTGGAAACATGAGCAAATACAAACCCAAAAAAGGGGAAGGTGAGGAGACAAATACCACTGCTCTATGCCATTAACTCATGCACACACTCCATCCTATGAGAGGCATGCACAAACTTCCCTGTTCTTGTACTGCAGAGTTGCAGGGACTCAATGGCATCCATTAGGAAGCAGCTAGGGAACAGCCGCTGGCCCCAGCATACCCCTTGCTCCGTAGGTCCATACCTGTGTTACATCCAACAGCATTTTGCCTTCCCCAGAAGAGCCACTGTCCAAGCGTGAGGAAAAGAACCAGCATCACCACAACCCTAACGAAGAGAAGGGAACAAAGCCCTCACCCCACAGGGTCAGCCTCTCTGGAAGCTGCTGCTTTTCCCATCGCAGCGCCCAGAGCTGAGATGCTCACAAGCTGGGGCCGCTCTGCAGCCTCCTCTGAATTCTTTTTGCCCAGAGGTAACACGTGTCAAAAACTTTTACGTAAACCCTGACGCTGTCTACACCTCACACTGCTCTTTCCATTGGAGCAGGCAATCTGGCCATATTAGAATGTCTCCAAGGAGTACCTGCCCTTTTGAGGTAGTTCTAAAAATAACACCTTTCAAAGTTAAACATATCTATTTAATTACACTACTGCTCCCTGCCTGGAAAGTCTTTCTTCCTAAGACCAAACAGAAGAGAAAGAAGGGGGGGAGGGGGGGCGGAAAGAAGGAAAAAAAAACAAGCATTCAGATTTCTGGAGGCAGCAGCTGGTAATGAGAAAAACAGTAAAAATGTGCAAAAAAAAAAATATCTTTCAGGTTGCTTTTGAGACACTTGTGTAAGCTAACGTGTGAACCTTGACCTATATCTCACTTTCCTGTTGAAAAGTTGTTTTCAAAGCTGTCTAATTTTATCACACCAGATAAGAATGTAATTATTTACTAGATGTGGGTTGTAAAATCCAGGCAGCTATCATATACAAAGAAAAATTACAGACTCCTTGCTAGCATAGACACACCACATGCCTCATGTTTACATCCTGGATGTTTGTTTCATTATTACAGACAGGAGCTCACTTCAAGGAGAGCTGTCCTTACATTTGCACCATTAGCTAAATCGACTGGTAGTCCAAATGGGGTATTTTTATATAAGAAATTATTTTAAAGTATTTAAGGCCAAAATAAGGTAGCAGCCAAAGTCTCACCAACTTCAATAAAAATTCTGTTTTGCCAATTTTATATATAACCTTTCATTTTCTATGATATTTAGAATATCAATATTTATAAACATACATTTTCTATGATATTTAAGGGATAGGGACCCTTAAATATCAGACACCCAACACTTTACACTACAAAGACTTTCGCAACTTCTCTGAGGAGCTCTGACACTCGCCTGTTTGCAGGCAGCCTTTGAAGCTCCTGGGAAGAGCAGAGATGCTCTTTGTCTCATGGCAATCCACTCAAGTCAAACGGGACTGATTTCCTATGCCTGTTTGCTTGCTTTTTAACCAAGTATTTGGTGGCTTATCAAACCCACCAACCCCAGATTCAAAAAACCCCAAATGGACATGAACTCCATGTACCTCATGGCTGAGCAGCTTGCTCCTCTGGCAGAACAGCAGCAGACAGTGCGCTACGCAGCACTTAGAGGTTGCCGCAGCAAAAATCAGAGCAGCAGGACAACAGGAGGATGAGATAGGTCAGAATGTTGCCCTAGTCAAAGCACAGACCCCAAAGGTCCTTCCTCATTCACCAAATAACAACCTTGCCAAGTAAGGCAATTACCTGAATTAGAAATCACTACTGAAGGCTCAAATCCCACTTAGGGATTTGTTAAGGTCAACAAGGGAAGTTTACACCTCCATATAATGCTGTTCTACAAATAAAACCCAACAAATCAAAATCTAAACTCCAAAATGCTGAGAGGTTTCAGGTTAGAAACTAATTTGCAAGGAGGTTATTTGGGTAGAAGGTTAAGCTCCTGAAAATTAGGAAGCATCACATTTAAGACAGTATATGACTTAAGCTCCATCTGCATTAATCCTCTTTTTAACTGTTAAGATCACCTACAATCTTTCCAGTAAACCACTGGCTCGTTCAGTGGACAGTGTGTCTCACAATGCAGAGCTGCATCTGTGCAACCCCAAACCAGATACTCGCTGATTTACAGGTCTGACTTGGCAATCCAACGATATGAACGTCACTTCATTTGTGTGTGACGCTGTAGGTACACACGGTGCTTCGCGGGGTGCAAAGAAGTTGCCACGACAAATCTTACAGTTGAAATACATCAAAGCAACGCTGAACCCCACAAGATAAAATGGACAGAGGGAGAATCTCTTTACACTGAAAATATTATGATTTGGAATAAAGCAAGAAATAAGCCAACATTGCATTTTATAACACGTCATTAGAAAACCTCCATTGCTATTTGAGCTTACAAGGCGACCTTTCTTTCACTATACTCATGCAAAACCATCCATTTCAACAGGATTACGTGAAGCTAATTGTGTCCTTACAACTAAATTAAGAATTAAACCCTAATACATCACTCTTGTCAAGCCCAATCCTAAACTCCACGAACAGGTGGACTGAAATATGACAGAGAGACTGAAGTAAACTTTTTGTCCTTTGTCACCCAGCCTCTGCTCCCACTGCACCACCTAAGAACCTGACAGGGAAAAAAGCTTTCAGTTCTCCTCGAGCAGGAGCCTCCAGAGCCAAAGAGCACACAACAGCCAAGTTCTACCCCACAGAGACAGCAAGCCAACATTCTGTTATTTATCACCTGAAGATGAAATTTCACCACGCACGCTCACATCTACCCACACTACAACAATACTCCTAAAAGCACTGACAGAGTTCAGAATGTTTTTTTCCAGTAAAAAGCCCCCCAGACTCCCCGTTTCCCCACACTGCAGATTCCAGACTTGCACCTCACGTTATTAAACCTCACGAGTGCAAAGTTATCAGGCCAGAACCAGCCAGGAGAGGAAAAGGACGAGACAGATCACAGTCTTGTTCTCACATACCAACTTGCAATGAAGATTCTGCAAATAGCACTTAGCTGACACCTTTGATGATAATAGGAGGTAGAAAGGACTCCAGCTCACTCTCCTATGTCAATATTGGCTCTGCAGTGTTCATAAGGACAAAGTATTTTGCCTGTTAAGTAATCCCATTGTCCAGGCAGCAGATAAGTTCAACACCCCATGTGTTGCTCTTACAGAGCATGCAGACAAGTTTTATGCTACATAACACACTTCAACTAATTGTTCTATTGCCAGGTAATGCAACTAATTTAAATGAACACTGATGATATAGGGATCCCATTGGGCAATGCAGTTGAATGGAATCCAACACTGAAAGCATGCTCTCAACAATGCCTGAGGTTCTGCTAGTTCTATCCCTCCGTGCTAAAAGTAACCTGTGATGCAATATTGCTGCAGAATCAGAAACTACGGTGTACAGGCCATCAGAGGTAAAACAGCAAGCTGCAACGTAGCCAGGTTTCAGGGAGTCACCACTGAATTCAAGTTAAGAGTAACAGCACAACAGTACCTGGGGCCGGGAGAGGGGAAGCGTGATTAGCTGTGTGCATCTCTTACAGGGCACCTTCAGAATGGTAATCATGCACACACCCAACTAACATTTCAGAACAGCCACACTGATGGGGAAAACAGCTTCTGCATTTATGTTGTCAGTCACACTCTGAAAATACTTCAGCTGAGTAGCAGGCTGGCACTTGTACTCACACTGCAAGCCTACAAAGCTTACATCTTAATTTTCTTCCTGACCTGTCCATAAACCGGTTGGAGTCAAGATCTTCATCTCACCTACTGCTCCACTATCCGATACGTGCTCTGGCTATGGTCTCTTCGCCCACTGTTGCTTACTACCTGCTAACCACATCTGACTCTTTGTGCAACTCACAGCTTTTTCACCTTTCAGGCACACACCCCACCTTGCCCTAAACTGAGGAAAGCCAATTTTGCGACCCAATGGGTTGAGCTGCAAAAACTCCACTTCCTTCAGTAACATACAGGAACAGGTACGCGTACGCACTGCTCTGGGAACGCGGGCTCTCTGCTCACACAGTCACTTCACTGGCTGAAAGCATCCTTTTAACTGTGTTTAGGAACCATAACACATTTAAGGCAGCACACGTTTGCTTCTTACTTGGCACCCCCCTTAAATGAGAAGCATTTCATCCCTTCTCTGCTCAGGGTATACTGCCACACTGTAAAGACACTGTCCACAAGAACAGGTAACAGCTTTTCCCATACAAGATAATTGGTGCATAACGTTAATTGCAGTATCTTGTGGCAAAGCTCTCACGTGCTACTCTTGCACGGTGTGATTTAAAACCAGCCCCAAACATGACCACACCATTAACAAGTGTCCTGCAGGAACTTGCAGCATCTTCACAGGAACTACCAGAATCTCACTGAGTATCAATACTGTCTCATCCGATCCATGTTCAGGTAATAACGTTCTACAGCACATTAAAAAAAAAATACAGGTTGCATACCCTTCTTTCTTTGTGCAAATTCCAGTAATAAGTCTTGGAAAAAACCCCTAGGAATCCTGACAGCTGCTCATCACAAAACAGCAATTTCTAACCCTGGGCACCTATAATACAACATGTGTCCTGTGTTGAAAGGAGCCTTCTCTGCTGATCCCATCCACAGCTGTAAGCATTCACCGGTACCTTTTGTAGCCCACTACAAACAGTGTCAGGTGCATGTACTCAGTATTCAATTTGCAGGTTGGTTTGCTCTCCAAGCTGCACCTAAGAACCGAGCAACTCTGCAGGAGATGCGCTTAGCAGATCCTTTTCCTAACTTCAGCGCACTAACAAACTTAGAAACCAGGCGTGTTCAGGTACCATTGCCCTTCAGGAAAGTTACTGCGACACGGTATCCTGTTGCAGCACATCCATCCTAAATTTGCAGATTTCTCTTCTACAGACCTGACCAAAAAAAAAGGCCTATGAAGCTTAAAAGGTTCTTACACAAGGCAAACTGAAAACTGCCTAGTTAAGGACAGCCTAAAAGGATTCTGACTTCAAAAAAGAAACTCCTGCTCCTTCTCTTGTTTTGGCAAGCAAAGAGGCTGCCCTCGGACAGAGGGTTCCCAAAAAGAGCCGCAGCATCTTACAGATGTGCAGCACTCTGGACAACGAAATCGCTCGAGCGGCCGTAGCACGGAGATAACGTGCGTTAGGTGGGCTCTCACGCCCACAGGGAATCACAGCGACTCTGACGCCAAGGCGTTACCGGGGGTATCGGTATTCGGGCACCGCACGCCAGAAGTTGGCATCCCGCGTCCGCCCCAGGGGCGCAGGATCCGCAGGGGTCTGGCTGCGAGGGACGCCGCCGAGAAGCGGGGGCGGAGGGCTGCGGGGCGAGGGCCGCCGGCCGGCTGCCACAGGCCCCCCCCCGACCCGCACAGCCCCCTTGCCCTGTGGGAGCAACGCGCGCCCCTCGCCGCAGGCAGCCGCGGCCCGAAGACATCTCCCCCCCCCCCCCCACCCGGCCCTCTCAGCTCCGCCCGCAGCCCGACCGACCCCGCGGGAGGGTCCTCCGGCCCCGCCGCAGGCCGGCCCGCGCCGCTCGGCGCCCCGAGACACCCCACCCCCGGCCCCGCCGCCGGGAAGTTGGCGAGAGGCGGCGCCCGCCGCCAAACTTTCTATTCGCCGCAAAGGGGTTTCCCCCCCCTCACCCCTCGCCCCGGCCCCGTCTGCCGGCGCTGCGCGGGGGACCCCTCTGGGCCGCCCTGCCCGCCCCCAGGGACGGCCCGCCGCGACGACAGAACGCGCGGCGGCACCGGGAGGTGGAAGAGGGGGGTGGGGGGGTCCCCAGCGCCGCGCACAGCCGCGGCGGGGCACGGCACATACCTGCTGCCCGCGACGCCGGCACCCGCGCAGCCCGGGCGGCAGCGCTCCGCCAACGGTCCGGCGCGCGCCCCGCGCGGAGCCAGCGGCGGGGGGGAGGGGGGGGAAGGGGAATGCCTGCGCGCGATCCCGCCCGCGCGCGCCCTCCCTTCCTCCCGGGTCGCCTAGGAAACAACGGGCCGGCGCTCAGGTCGGTGAGCGGGAGGGGGAGCGGAGGGGGGGGGGGGGGCGGTTTAAAGGGGGCGCGCGCGCGTGCTCGCCCCGCGTCACGTGGGCGCCGGCGACCCAATCGCGGCTGCGAACGGCGGGCGCTGTAGTACTACGGGCTGGGGAAGGTGAGCCCCGGGGGGCGGCGGGGTGAGGGGGAGGTGGGGGGGGGCTCTGCCGCCACCGTCCCCGCTAGCACCCCCCGCGACAGGAGCCGCCGTGTCGCGATCGCCAACCCCCGGGACGGGGAAGGTGGGCGGGCAGGTGGGGAGCCGCAGGGCGAGGGGCCGCTCCAGCCCCGGGGGGGCGGCGGCGGCACCGCAGCTCAAGGTGTGCCCGCCGTGTGTGTCGTGTTTCCACAGGCAGCGGCGTTGCATAACCGCGGGCGAGAGGGCAGCTGCCAGATTACGCGATGCAGATTAGAGATTACGTTGATTCAGCAGATTGTCCTGTGCGTGCCTGAGGGAGATTACACCGGCAGAGATAAGAATACCCCGCTGCTGTGGTAAGCCGCGCTCTGAGCGGAACAAATTAACGCAATACAACGTTAAATGGGTGGGGGAGAGGAGGCCAGAGACCCGCTGAGGCCAAAACTGGGTAAAAAACGCAGTTTTAACAGTTCTGCCCCAGATGCTGAGCTGCTGTGCGGTAGCTGGCTGCCACTAGCAGTACCGGTGACCACTCTCAGGATGATGTTTAGCTAAAAACCCCTCAAAATCAGTGTTGTGAAGACAGGGTGCATGAGCTGCCTGGCAAGTGACTGCCACGCAAAAGTAAATACTAAATACCTAAACATATATATATGCATATATTATATATATCTCAACATTATTCTTAAGTGAAATCAGTCTATTTTATCACAAGCCCACGTGCTGAAGTGCCTCCCTGCACACCGGTTTGCCATAGAGCAGTTTTGGATGGAAGATTACTGAGAGTTGGGAGCGGACGTTCTGATGGGCACTACACCTACCACTGAGATACCAACAGGAATTAATGGTGCAGCCAGAACCTTTCAGTTCTGTTACGTTTCAGGCGAAATGTAACTCCCTTCTTAGAGAGTTTTGGGGTGAAACATGGGAGTGAAATTGCCATGGAAGAACTCAGTAAACACACAGAATGACAGAATAGTGTTGTGGGAGGTTTCTTCCAGGCTTGACAGTGGATTCTTTAACGCAAGTGTCTTCTAGACTGTATTAATTCCACCCTACATAAACACACACAGGCTTGAGACTGGAATCTGTATCTCAAAATTAAAACTATGTAGTATGACTACGAGTAGATAACGTTTGACAGAAGCCTCAACTGAGACGTAGCTTTGCCAACTTAGGTACGTGTATCTCCTGCAGCAGAACTGGGGTGTCAGGTGGGAAGTTTGGTTGCAAACTACTCAGGAAATTTTAAGAATGGCAAGTTCTCCCTTAAATTTACAGTAATTCCTCTAAGCTGTGATTCCAGCAGCGTAACAGTTTTACCAGCTGTTTTAATACGTAGTTAATCCTAGAGGTTATCCTTTCAGGAAACTATCGGAAAGAATTTTGAACAACTGCATTCAAAAAATTCACCTGTCAATCACAGGCATGTCCAGACTTGTGAGCTCTGCCTTTGCTTCTCTGTCGCTCCTTCCCGTTGCGGCTGTCCCATCTTAAAAGGGAGAAGAAAAAGTGTGTAACTTTGAGTAACACATTGTCCTGACGCAAATTTGCTGTGATATTTTGAATTTCTTCCTCGTTGAGACCTCCATTTTTTTCAGTTTGGTGATTTTTTTTTCTGATGCCTTATGATTTGCTGTGCTAACATCAGTTATGAGCTGCAAATGGTAAGGGTATTAGAAGTAACCTCCTAGAAAAGACAATAAACAAGACTCCTTCTAGCAAGACTTGGGGACAGTTCCTGGCTCCTGGAGAAAATGAGAGCCACAGACTACTGACTGCTCAGTAGATTTCAAGGACATATCTCTGAAGGAAATTCATTTTTAATTAGTCTACTAAGCATATAATGCATTTTTTAAATTTTTCCCCCTTCATCATTTTCGTGACACAAATATTTGAGCTCAGTATTGGGGCAGAATGAGATTTCACCTCCTTTGGATTTTAAAAAAGAATACATAATGCAGCAAAATCCCATTCTTCAAGACAGACGTAAGGTGCAACTTAATCTAAATGAACAAACAGTGTATATTTGAAATAGCCATGTGACTGAAATGATCTTCTTTAATTTGGGGGAGAGTTTATATAGAGATTAATTTTAGGAATGTTTGGATAGCAAAGAACCGTAAACCAAACCCCAAATCATTATTCAGTGCTTTCTTTTTATCTGCCTGCGCTCATTAAGGCTTCCAGTTACCATCTTGTGGGGATACTGCATCTCATGGATGCTTAGAATAGTTGGCCATTCAAAGTGACCTGATGATCCTAAAGGTCTCTTCCAACCTTGTGATTCGAGTAATAAAGAGCATAAAACAGTATCAGTATCTACCAGCATGTGCTGGTGAATTAACCTCGATGTATAAACTGTAATCTTTCAATGTGTTGCTATTAGCACCACCAGTTTAGATGATGAAATTGTGGGGAAAAAGGCAGAACTGAAGTATTTCCACCAAACTGGCATGGAGCAAAAGAGGTTATAGTTAAAATTTCGGATTAAAACACTTGACATGCAAAGACAGGACACCAGTACTCACCTAAACTTCTTTTCGGAGTGCAACAAGCACTCCAGAGAAAAAGATTTTCATGTAAATACTTGGCTACCTAATGGTTTAGTTTTCAGTTTTAACTAAAAAGCCACAAGTGTGAGTACTGTGAGCAACATCCCTTTTGAAAGGGATCTTTAGACCCAAATTGTGATGCTTCCTGTCAGAGCGGCAGAAGGGAATTGTGTGTGCCCAGGTGCGTCCTCTGGGATTGTTCAGGAAGTATTTTCACCCCCCCTTCCTTCACCACTCCCTGCTGCCTTGAATACACCAGCAACAAAGCTTGAAAACAAACAATTAGTGCCACAGTCCTGTTCAAACTGTCCCGTTCGCTGCAGTCAGTTTATAAAGGGTTTGTAGCACATGTAACAGTCCGAACAGCCAGAGGGGTGGACAGAACATCCATTCAACACACCCATGCAGTACAAAAATGGTCAGATTCCCCTAAGGAAGTTTGTGCTGGATCATTGGATTTAAGCATCTCCTCAAAAAGTTCAACTTATACCAGTAGTAGCACTGGAGAGCGGGCAAGATACAGACTGACAGTAGGATGAAGGGAGATGGGGGATGTCTTGTTTGCGGTAGCAAAATTCCGTTATTTGGCCTGTTTGAGGGCCCATATCCTAATTAAATCTGGAAAAGGAGCTAGTCTGAATTTTATGTTATAAACCCTATTTCTATTTTCTGTTACAAGAGCTGTTGGCCATTACAGAATTTTACAGCATTTTCTCAGAAAAGGGAAAATAAATTAGAAAGGGCTGCTTGCTTCAATAAAAGAAACATTGAAATCAGATTTTTGACTGCCACATGTTTCATTTTTATGATGCAGTTTCTATATACTGCATCATTTGAATGTTTTGAATGCAGCAGTACTCTGTAGCACTGGTAACCCTAGCAAAACAGGCAGGTGATTCCGTGAGCGCAATGGGGTGTTACCCTGCTCTGTACTTGGCCTCTGTGTTTGTCTTTGCTGTAACCTTACCCACCTTACACTGTGTGTACATTTTAAACCTTTGTAACAACACTTAAAAAAAAATCCACATCTCAACTGCTAAAAAGAATCATCACCAGGAGTATTTTTCTTCTAAAACCGAGGATTTAGTTCTGCAGTGAATCCTGTTGGGCCGTTTCCTCGTGCCGCACGCTGTGTTCGCTGCGCGTGGTTGTGTACACAAAGGAAGTGAGGTTGCCTATCCGTGAGACAGCCCGAGAGGACAGCCCTTGGGTGGGGAGCTGTTACAGCCCAGTGGCACAGGGAACTGCCATTTTGGGTTCTCTGGTATGGACGGGGTGCTCACAGAGCTAGGGAAGCCGTTGGAGGTCCCCAGAAAACCAGAACCGTTTGCTTATGCAGTAAGTACAACTCCATTCATTATACCTCTCGAAATGGGCCTCTACAGCAAGTTGCCTCTCTAGTACTAAAAGCTGAAGCACAGGCAATTATTTCTGGTAAAGTTGATAATTTCTTTTATTTGATCATTTAATGGGAAAAAATCTTTCTTCCAATATAGGACAGTTTGCTTAAATATTTACTTTGTGTACACTTTAAAGTGTAATTAAGGAAAAAAAAAAAGGGGGCAAACATTAAAACCCAAGATCTGTCATGTTAGGCTTGTTCAGTAACCTATTTGGTAGGATAAAACTTCCCTACACCTTATAAGAAAATAGAATATAGCAACGTTAGATGGTTAGAGTGTTGGCTTGTCTACAGAATAGGCTTCTTTTCAGCAGTGTCAAGCAAATACTGGTTTCTGGCCAAGCAGAAAGCTTCTATTCCATACTTTAAAAATAATTGCACAAGTCTTGACCTTGCTGAGTTCTGCTATATTCACAGCCTGTATTACTAATTTCACCTGACATCCAGACATGAGAAACACTCCAGTGAAACACACACATTCTCTCTGAGAAATTACGAGTTGGGAAGTTTTTTTTCTGTGAAATGCAAAAATTCTACTACCAAGATCTTTACCTGTCTGAATGATTATCTGTCTGACTCTCCAGGTACCAATGTCAATTTAACTTGCTAGCCAGAAGCAGTATTTCAGATTGCTTGAAAGCACCAGATATTACAATTCTGAATAAGCATGGCAGTTTGAAAATAAGTATTCATTGTTTAAACATGATTTAGTGTGAGTTTGGTTTTACTCTGTAGTACTGGGGAGTTCACTGAACTTCACAATACACCTGAATGTTTGTCATTAACTGTGAATTAATGGAACTTACATGTAACAGTAAACTACTGACAATGTAAAACAAAGGTTTTAGCAGCAACACTGAAAGATGCATTCCAGTAGCTTCAGGGCAAAAAAGCCACTGGGATTAAAAATGACATACTAAATGCATGTGTTTGTCTTTAGGTGCTGTTTTAGAAGAATAGCCTCTGAGCAAGAATAAAAATTGTTGTCGGAATAATATGCGAACAGGTAATGTATTCCCAGACTTGACTTGGATATGTATACACATCTAATTAGAATTCATTAAAATTGCATTGATTTTGACAGCTGCCATTGGGATGGTCCAAACTGCTCTACAGGGCTGTCTTCACTTACTGCTCAGCAAACTAGAGTTCACCGGTCAGGGGTAGAGATTCTCTTAGGGAGATACTTGCTTTACTCAGCCCTAATATTTCACAGTTGGTGACTGATGAGAGCACAGCCCAAAGCTGCTTACAGGCAAGGAGGAGCATCAGCCCCTTTACTTTCTGTGAACATTTCCCACTCCTCCCCCTTCCCTTTTCGTTTCAGCAGACGTCAGGATTAGACAGTCTGTAATGTTTCAGCCTCTGGACCAGGCAAGACAGATGAGTCAACATGTGGATTATCAAGGCTGGTTCAGTCCTTTGGGGGTTAAGGTGGTGATGAGCCTTTGTTTGTTTTTCTTTTTCATAGAAAGGTCAGTTTGCAAAAGTTTAAATGCAAACTCTAGTGTAGGGACAGCTTTTTGTGCATGTCCTCAAAAAGAGTAATTGAGATTCAGTGTATTTAGAGGCTGCTATTACTTCTGCTGGTGTTAAGCATTCACAATCTAGCATTAGGAAGAACAGTCTTGTTTCATTCCTCTTCACATCTCCTCCCACCAAAACTCGACTTCTTTATAAAGTGCCTTTTGTGTCCTATTTCTTCTTCTCTCTCCCATTAAAGGACATATCAAAATATGCATATATTATGGCAAATAAATGTTGATAAGAGTTTCTACAGCTGTATGCGTTGAAAAGCTAAATCTTCTGTATTTTTTTTATTACCCAGCATCACTTGACTTGTTAAACTTTTCCACTGACTGTGGCAGTCTGCACACAGTATACTTTTGACTTGCAAAGCGCACAGTTTGCATTTTTAGATTAATAAAATGTATTGACTTACTTACCTCATGAGAAATCACAACACATTCACCGATGGTAATGTAATTGGGTTTTGGCTCGCATTGAAGCCCCTTCTGATTCTCCAGCATATTCCTCTGCATCATTGACTATAAATGTAAAAGGATAAACTGTTGCTTTCTGCCTTTCCTGTCTATAAATACAGAGCTGTAGCTTTCAAATTTGATCCACATGACTGCATTTCAGTAAAGCAGGTATGGAGTACAATAACATGTATTTCTCTATTGTGGGAACCCCCGCTACTACTCGTAATTAATAATAGCTTTTTAGTGGTAAAGGATCCTGAATTTCTTTTCATTCTCTTTCATAATACTGTCATCTACTTTTTACTGTATTACTCTGGTACTTTCAATAGCTAGTAGCAAAGTTTTAATACACAAAATAGAATTAACCAAAAGCACAATTGGATGAAAAATGCAGCACCTGATCTACATGGACATAGAGGTCTTTTTTTCAGATATCTCATTACTGGTAAAATTGAGGTTACCATTTTTCCCTTAGCACTGGAAAGAAGTCTAGCTTTAGAAAGAAATAGTCTGCAGAGAAATTGTCTGTAATTACAATCAAAAAGGCTTCGAAGGCTTCCTAGGCACTTTTTGTTCTCTCTCTCTCCACCTCTCTAACTTTTCTCTAATAGACCTAAGACAGAGAGCCTGAGGTATTTTGCCAGAACAGAAATGTCTGGTTGGGCTGCAGAGCTGGTCCTTAGTATGCGGATAGCAGTGAAAGAATAATTCTCCAAAACGTTCTGAGAACGGAATGACTGGAGGCATTTAGCTCTCTTCAGTACTCTACTATCACACCAACATAAGACAGGCCTATTTCTGCATTAAGATGAAGAAATAGAACCATTAAGGCAAAGATTTTTAAGGAGGTTAAAAAGTTCTCATTAATTCTTGTGAGAATCTCTTTGAAGGCTTTCCACGAGCTCTCTGAAGGGATGTTTCTGTGGGGCCTACCTTCTATCATCTCACTTCCCCATCTGGTAGAATTTCACCACCACTCAATTCCCTCAGATGCTTGATAGAGTTGAGTGCAGGTCAAAGTTGAGGGTTTTGCTTTTTTTCCCTTTATTCTTACCATTGTCTAGATACCCTGATACTCTGTTTGCATATTCAATATCCTCTCTTCATTTAAGGAAGGATTTAGCCTTCAGTTTAATTACACTGTCACAGAAGATCCTCTGTTATGCTTGAATAGACTAAAATAAAATAATTTATAGTTCTTTCTTGATTTTTTTTTTCTGTTACCATTTTACTGCTATTGCAATTATACTGTTAAACATGCAAAACAGTCCTAAAAGTCTTTTAATAGGGAACTTGCAGTAAATGAATTGCCCATAGACAGGCACAGAGAGCTTCACAGTTGAAATAAATTTCCATTTAACTTCTAACAAGCATTCTAACACATCTCTGTTATGCCACATCCTGAGCCAGTGCAACAAGGTCAGACATGAACAGTCTTTCCAGCTTTACCTTCCCCCTCCTCCAGCTCCCTAATTTATCTGCAGACACGCTGAAAGGTCCAGTTACCATTTGGATGCTAGCACTTCAGTGACATGAATTCCTCTTGAGCTCCTTAGGATAACTGCCTTTGTCTTAAAATAACGTAAGGACTTACACTCCTACATGGATATGCCACTACAGAAATGGGAGAATGTATTAAAAGTTGGGAGTCTGGAATTATGAGAGGTGGTCTAGAGTATAGCAGGATGCAAGATGGTTTTGTCGCACAGGGTTAGAAGTAGCTAAGCTTTTCTGCTACTCAGAAAAATCAGGTTTATTTTACATACAAAGCTGGAGAAGCTCCCTCTAGGGCAGAACATCTTATGGCTACACTTCCTCACATTTTCCTGCAGGAACAGAGGGAAACTCCAACACTCTTCCCTTAAGGATACGAAGAAATTTGAGGTCTTGATTCCTCTTAAATACTATTATTTTATATAGGAAATGACTTCTATAAATAATGAGACAGAATTTCTGGGAGAAATAACAGCAAAAACAACACCTGAAGTGTGAGGTAACACATGATTCTCAGGCTTGTGATGTCAGAAGACTGCTCTGTTTTTCTTTTCTCTGAGATACCAAGGTTTCAGAGGATTGAAGAAATATACAGAAATACATACATGCCTATATATAGTTACTGATGCATTAAATGTATCGTAAATATATGCAGTCCAACTTCCAAATTTAGACTGCTTTCAAAGAGACTGAAATAGTACAGTTAGATATTCTCTTCAACATGGAACGGACACCTGCTGCTTCAAGTGCCAACATTAGTATCCTGCGTTTGAGGTTCTATTAGACTGCCTAATTGTGTTTCAAACACTAAAAATTCATGTAAGCAGCCTGCTGAGTTAGGAGAAAGCCTTTTTGAGATCTTTGGAAATTACATTGTACCATGCAGTCTCCTAAATAAAGTGACACTTGATAGCCAGCTCCTTCCTTGGTTGTTAAAAACCAGGGTAGGAGAACCTGGCGGTGTCCAGCTGTGCCGTGATTCAGCTCTTAGTACAGCCTGAAGCAGTCTCCCAATGACCTGGGCCACACCTGAAACTATTCTGGGTTTGGCAGTGCTGACTCCAGTTCTCTCAGAGAAGCTGGTTAAGCTAAAGATAGTTTGTGCTGCTGGAACAGGACAAACAAGACTTCATGTAGGTCATCATGTGAATCACTGTACTCAGTACTGTTTGTGGTCATGAAAGGCAAATGAAGTAACGGGGAATTCAGAAGTTCCTCTTGCTGTGAGAGAAATCTTGCATTATTCATATAATTTAGGAGCTTTATGTCAGATATGGTGATAAATTTGTGATCTTTTTGCATGTCGTTACATGAAGGAGTTCTGCAAGATAAATAGCACTATATATTGCTGGCCTGGAAGGCAAGACCAATACTTTGCTTGTTCATAGGGTGGTTTTGGTTGTGCACAGTGGTTTGTTTGGTGGTTTGGTTTTGGTTTGTTTTTAAGGAAGCCACCCCCTACTCTCCAAAAGTATAATTAAGGACTCCTTTTGTTGATAAAAATACAGAAATCAATTTTTTTTCTCTGTGTTTGTTTTGTACTTATTTTTAAGATCATGAAGAACTCTGTGGCACCAGTTATGGATCTTTTTGTCTAAATGGAGGGATTTGTTATATGATTCCTACTGTATCCAGCCCGTTCTGCAGGTCAGTATGTTACAGTACTGAGCAGGAGCTGTCTAAAGAGCATTTCTCCATTTTGCTTCTTTAAGAAATGAGTTAAATTGTAAGAGGAAATACCCATTACCTATGGCTGTTCCAAAGTAAGTAACTGATGCTCAGATTACTGATCTCACTTGCAGAGGCTTCACAATATCAGAAAAATAAATGCATCTACTCAGTGTATCCTTGTTTGACAGGTGCAGCAGTACTCAGTTGCATATGCCATACTTCCTCCCCCCTCACAGTACAGAAAGGGACGAAATACCCTTTTCCTCATGGGGCACAGACTGGAGGAAAAGCATTCAGAAAGGCCAAGTACATTCCCAGGTTTTCTTCCAGCTTAGTTCTACTGAAGGGATTCTTATCAAATCAAATGGCCTGACCTGAACAAAAGGAGGAGGCACAAAAAGGAATATAATCTTTTAAGGGCTAAAAAAGACCCTAATTCACGACTTACCGATTTCTCTGAATCTCAAAGTGCAGCTGTGCAGTGACAGCCAGAGACCACTTGATGCAGAAACAGCAAGGCAGCAAATGCAGGTATTTCTTACTCCATTCATTTATTGGACCATTCTTCTTTCTGAAGCCCATGTAACTCGCTGAAAAAGAAGCATTTCCTGGTGTTGCATGTTGATAGGTTTTCTGCATCAATACAGCCCTATCCTTTTATTTTCTCATTTACCAGGACGTAAAAAGACAGCAAATTCTGATTTTTCATGGCTCTGCATTTACTAATTCCACGTTACTGTTCATCAAAATAAATGACTGTTAATTTAATGGATTTACCTAACACAATAACAGGCATTCAGACACCCATTACATACACTTAAGGATATTACCTTCTTTTCTTCCATGGCAGTTTCTTCTCCCTCTTCAGTCTTGCACTATAACAAATGGCAACTGGATGAAACAGTTGAAGGAGGAAACAAAATCTTTTCTAAGATGCAGTTCAATATAAACATTAAAAGTCAAGCATCACCTAGTATATGAGAAGAGGCAATTCTGTGGTAAATTGCCATTGAAAAATGCACCCAGCATATTGTTGTCATTAGCATGTTGCCCAGTGTCATACAAGGAATAGAACCAGAAGGGAGGATAAAGCCCAGAAGTGCTGTATGATGGTGATTTATTCTGGCTGCTAAACCTTGCAAGGTTATATGATACAAAATGAATACTACACACCCAAGTAAAACCTGTTGAGGTACACTTTTTTACCCCTAGAAGGAATCCCATATTATTGACATTAAAATACTTAATACTAAACAGCATCTGCTACACAATTTCAGAGCACCCTTTCACCTAGTGCTAGACTGTGCAATGAGGAAGGTGTATTTGATGCAGTAACTGTAAATCTGAAGTCACATATTCAGAACGACTCATTCTTCGGGAGCACAAGCTGGCCAGGAGAAATTATTTCCCCTTTAAAAGGGCTCCAAACAAAGTAATTTGTAATTCAGGTACTAGAGGATTTTGTAATCTACAGAAGCAGACAAGTAACTTCTTAAGAGCATTTCTGTTATACTCAGGCAATCTTACTGCATTTAAATTGTCAAGTATTTTTCTTCTTGTATCTAGTGGTTAATTATGAAGTTATATGGGTTTAAATAGCAGCATTCTATTTAAGCATGTCCTCATTCTAAGCATGTTCCTTAATCAGTCAGAGAAGGCTAATTATAGATGAGAAAGGTTTTGTTTACACACAGATATCTTTGTAATCAGCAGCGATGTGAATAGAAACAACAGAAAAAATGCATCACTATACAGCAGAATTCAGAAACATATTTGGTGCTTTGGAACTTCTAGACTGGCATTATCACAGGGATGCACAGTGTTTCTTTGATGCAGGTTTCTGCCAGATCCCACCAAAAGCTTCCAAGTGTTCTCAGATGATCATGCCCCACTAAGAGAAAAACAGAGTAAGTTGTAGAATCAAAGGGTGGGTGATCATCAGCACAGCACTGATTGAAAAAGGAAAACAGAGCAAGAACAGAAGTGTAAAAATCTTAAAACATATTTGCCATGACATGCTGCTTACTTAGACAAACGTGTTGTGCTAAACAGAGGTATTCCAGATCACCTGCTGCAACATCACTGGGAGTAATTTCACAGTTTTCCTAGTTAAACTGTATCATTCTTTAGAAATACATATTTTGTAGCATGGTAACAAATGAAAAGCCAGTCTTTACTTTTGGAATGTCAGTTATTTTTACCGTTCAGACATCTATATGTGTGTGTGTATATATATGCAAGCTAGAGATTTAATAGAAACAAAACATTACTTGACACCCCCCCTCCCCTGTGCAACATTAGCAGACTTTAAATACAGCTGATGTGTGTCAAAACATGAAGTTGCTCAGCTGCCATCTTCCCTCATTCCTTTCCTCACAATGAGTTAATGTTCACAGCAGCAAAAGGCACACCTGTCACCATAAACAAGATGAGCTTCAAACCCAGGAATGCTCAAATGTACTAAATAAACATGCAGCTGAATGGAGAAGGATGGGAAATCAGCTGCCTCAGGTGTATCATAAAACAAGAGGCTGAAAGCTGTTTGCCTCAGCACCTGATGTGCAGCTGTCCCATATCCATTAATTAAATGCAGGGCAGAATTAAGTTAAGGTTTTGTTGTCTGATGGGAAGCTCTGGTATTTCCATTTTCTCTTACACAGAGCAAATTCCTGCCAACCTTCTTCCTCTATTTCAGACAAAATACAAATGGTGTAAGACCACGCAAACACAGCTCCTTTGCTTCCCAGGGCAGTACATGCATAATTGAACAGTGAATATTCTCCTTTTGAGGAAGGGATCATATTCTGCAGAGGGCAGTGTGTTCAGCTAAGTACTGCAAGGGACAGAGGCAGACCTTGGAAATCATCTCCCTGAAATTCTTGCGTATGGTTAAAGGGTTTCTCCATTTCCCCAACTTCGCTTCTACCCCAATCCAATCTCTCCTCTGCCTTTCTTATATTAGTCCAATAAATCCTCTGCAAATTATTTCTATTGCTTTCTGGATACTCCACCTTTGTCTGGCTCTTTCTCTGAGATGGGTCCTCCCTTCTCCCTTTAAAATGTCCCCACAAGTGATATACTTGCTGTGCTGTAAGCCCTCAGAACATACACACTGCAAGTTGCCAGTGGAGGGCTTCCCACTCAGGTGGATTTTTCTTTCTCTCCCTCCAAAGCTCTACTTTCACATGCCCCAGGCTCTTCTGAAAACGGTGTCCTAGTAGTGCTTCTGTTTTTAGCTTGAGAAGTAAGAAAAGAAAGTTAGAATGCTCACCAAAAGCACAGCAAAACAGCAATTCAGATTTTAATAGAACATAAAATATAAAGTGCAACGTAGTCATACGTGTTTGGAAGGTATTAGTGACCAGAAGTACTGTAGTTACCAGATAGGGTAAAGCTTGCCACATGAACACATAGCTAAGGGACTGCCAGAGGAAAATAACCCCTTTGTGGTTGTTAGAGACTACTTTTCTGTCTCTCTTGCAGTCACTGTGTACGTAGCTCCACTGAAATTATTAGAGCTAATTAATTAAGACCTTGTAGTTTCTTTCCCATCAATTTTAGGAGAGCACTTGGAGTAGAAACCTTTCCTTCCCTTGGTTGCCTTAAAGCATCAATTGCTTCTATATTTAACATAGTCCTTCACCTGTTTGTACATCAGCACTGACGACCTCATAAAAGCTCCTGCAAGCCAATCTCTGAATTTTCAGAAGTGCCTGAAGTGCAGCAGAGCCAGTTGGTAGGGTGGCATTAGCTGTAATCGTGTTTAAATGTAACCAAGAGACACCTTAGCTCAGTGTTCCTGTTTCTATGAAAACCTCCATCCTTTTTAGGTTGTATGACAATATTGTCTGCATAGCATGGAGTCACGTTTGGCAAGTGTGTCAACAGGTCAGAGGAGAGGAAAGCGGATGGGTGGGTTTGTAATCCCTAATCCCTGGCTCACAGTTAAACAGATCCTCTCGAACAGGCAGGTCACGGCACACATCTTGCCCAGGAAGAATTAGTAGGTGCAGCACCCAGGGTATTTCAGTTTCGTGTTTGCTTTTTTGGCACAGGGCTTTTTCCCTTTGCTGTGACCTTGGATTCATATTGACTCTACTTTTCCCATGATAGTCTCAGGCCTTCTGACTCCTTTTCTCCCTGAAGATTTAGGATTACCTTAAGCATCTGGTTCTGTTTTCTGTTTAGTCGGAAGCAGCTACAATCTCAGAGACCATTTTCATAGGTGGTCATGACATTCCCAACTTCTTTTCCATGGCCCTTGGCAGGACATGAATATGCCTTCCATGCACTCTTCACTCCAAGTTGCCCTACTGATCACAACAGTTCCCTAACCCTGACCTTTTACCTCATCCTACATGCAACCCTCTCCAACGATAAGGATTGTCTTGTCTTCCTTATGCTTCATTATTCTCTTCAGGCTACTGACTGACTCCCTTTACTCTCATTCTCTAGAACTTTTCCATGAGCCTTAATTTGATGCCAAAACCTATTTATTTTTTGTTCCTTCCTGTATCATTTTAGCCTGACATTATTCTCCAGTTTCCATTGGTATTCAAGAATACTTCCACGAATTTTATATTCCATTTTCTATCCCCGTTATTCTATTCAACTCTCCAAAGCCTTTCTCTCTCACTTGCCAGAGAACAATGCCCCACTCAAACTACACTTCTATTCTTAAAGTATTCTACAGTATTTCAGAAATAGGCCACTGAAATGCCACTATACTTACAGTAAATATCTGAAACATTATCTCAAGCAATCAGAGCAGTCTGCCTACCCTTCCTTCTCCCCCATGTCAAACATAGTAACTTTGAAAAGTTATGGTGCCTGTTTGATCAGTTGCACAGCTTTAATATATATGCTTATAGTTAAATCTTTTTTTTCTGGTGTCTAAATCTTCCCTTTTATTTCCAAAGGCAAAGAATTAAAAGAAGCAGTAATAATTCTTTGCACAGCAGTTTACACCAGCAGTACTGAAATAGTGGCCCATAATCTAGAGAAAGCAGTGCTGGGAGTCACATCAAGCATGCACAGTGGTTTGCTCACAGGGATCTGTTTGTCTTATTTAGATACACCAGGCATCTTTCTTTTTTGGCAGTTCCTCCCCACTCCGCCTTCTTATCCCTCATCTGAAATTATACCTTGCAGCTGCCAATGGCAGTTGAGAACTTCAAGGATGCTACGGAGTTCAGCCCATTTTTCTCAGCTGGAGCCTGAAATTGCTTATGTCACAGATTATTATGACTTCAGTGCCAGAAATAGCAAGAAGGAGCAAGATCTTCAGTAATACAAATAGAGAAAGCAAATATACATACATAAAAGATACATGCAGTTATTGAATGAAGTGCTTTCCATTTTCTCTGATGCAATAGATTCCTTAAGAAAACTCGGTGCAAAATACAGCAGAAGTGGAGATTGGTTTGTCTTCCACCTATTTTTGCCTCAGTATTAATTACTAAACCATCCATTTTATTCCTGTTTAGTATCATACCTGTTTTCCATGGTAGAATACCATATTCTATGAAGAATGTGGTATCTTTCTAAAGAAAGATTTAATCCTTCAGCAGAAGTTTGCAGAAGCTCAATACATAAAATAAGCATTGTAGAAGATGTCTAGCTAGGTGTCTCCAAGAGGAAGTCATGCACCAAGCACACAACACATCCTGACATGAATTATTACACTGCATAAACTAACTTTTGTGATTTAAGGTGTACCGTGCCTTTCCTTCATCTGTTTAGCTTCCAGTACTAGCTCTTCAACAAAGCAAGCCAGAAAGTTGCATGAAAGGGAGGAGAAGAAAGCACAAATACTGTGAGAGAAACCAGTAGGATGACAGTTACCACTCAAGAGGTGGATTTAATGAATTAAATCTGCCAGTGGAGCACGCAGATTTAACTGCAGAGCACGACACTGTGAAGTGTATTGCTAATCCTACAAACATATTAAGAAAGATATGGTTTAATATATAAAAGCAGTATGGATCAGAGTATAAACTTGATGCCAAACATGCCCAATTCCCTTTGTTCCAGAAGTACGAGGCAGCGGAAATTCCATAAGAGAACTTGCTGTGAAACAACAACTGGACACCTTGACTTGTGCTGTAACAAGTTCTCTCCCCATCTGAGACCAAAAGAAGCCTTTGTGCTTTTCATATTAGCTGACAAGCTACCATCTAATCCAAATAAAACTTGGTTTCCCAGGTGTATTGAGAATTACACAGGAGCCCGTTGTGAGGAAGTTTTGCTGCCCAGCATCAAGTCCCAAACAAAAGGTGACCTGTTTGCAGCTTTCTTGGCTTCACTTCTTCTTCTAGGAGTTCTTGTGATTGGAGCATTCTACTTCTTTTGCAGGTAAAAGTGCTTCAGAGTGCTGAAGCTATTTAATCAAGTAGAAATTTCTTCTGGTAATCATGTACTAATTATTTGAATGTAAAAGTACGTAATGAATTATCCATAAGGTTTGTATGGTTATTCAGCATAATTAATGTGGATGTCTCAACTTGTTGCTTTGTAATATTTTACTTCCTGGCTTGTAGTTTTCTCAGTGTCTTTTCCAAGCTGTTACTTGTAGTTGCTTTCTAAAAAATGCAGCAGTACACTAATTTCTGAGAGATTTTACAGTCTACCTAGAGTTAGTGGTAACATGTCTAAACATTAGTCAGCTCTTATGTTGTCCTAAGACTGAGAAGCAGCAACAAATTACCAAAGTGCTTAGGGATCAGAAACTGTTCCCCTGTGCTGAACTGTCAGCCAAGCCAACTGGTGCCATTAGCTCCCAATTCCTTTACAGCTCCAAGTTTAAAAAGGAAAACTAAGGACAGAATCAAATTCAAGAATAATCCCAGGTAGATGTTTATTAACTAGTGAAGGTGTGGAACAAATTAGAAGACTAACTCGTTTACCCAGGATGATCTGAGTAGCATGGAACTGTCACTGCTAGACAGCAAGTCCCACAGGTTTGGCTTTAGCAGCATTTTAGGCACAGTAGGACTTTGAATGAAAACAAGCAGCTACTGGGATCAGGTGAATGATGCTGTGCATGTATCAGTTCAGTCTGTCAGTACACCCCTACCAAACCCAAACTTACTGTCATCACTTGCTGTCTGCATTTATGTATTGCTAATCAGTCTCCCCTGTCCCCTCATGTTTTAGAGTACAGTGCTTTCTGGAAGAGCTCACTGTTCATATGTATTTATGCCTTTATGAGGCAGCATCCTAGTCCCTGTAATTCTTCACCTTCACGGACTCGCAGCCTCTTCCTGTTACTCCTCTGCTGCATTTCTCCTTGGTTATGACAACCTGAGGTTCTTGCAATTCTGTTCTTTGCTCTCCCATAATCACATTGCCAAATCAACCTCTCTGATCAGTGCCTTTCAATGAGCGACCTTTGGAATAGCTGGTCTAGTTTTACCTCAGCTGCTGTCATGGAAACCCACTGAATGCCAGTTTTTCCCATTGCTGAATATATTTAGAAGAGATAAAGAGCATTTGTATTAAAAAAACCCTGACAAAACAAAACAAACTTCTTGTAGAGGATACCCCCTACCTTAGTCATTTAAGTTAAATTAGTCCTGTCAGCAGTGGGACACCACGGCAGCTGTTAGCTAAAGAACATTTGCAGGTTACTATAAAGTAATCTATTAGAATAGAATACAGCTTTCACTAAAGAAAAATTCAAGTCTCATAGAGGTATGGAGAGTATTTTAGAAGCAAAGCTTGTCTCTGAGAAGAGGAAAAGGAAGTCTTCAGAGAGCAGAGAATTCAGAGTAATTAGTTAAAAGATCCCTTTCCTCTTGCATACAGTAGAACTAGGGGAGGACTGCAGATACAACCTACTGGTTTATGGTCCAAGAGCCTTGCACTGCAAAGAACAGACACTTAGAATAAGAGCAGTTACAGGTCTGAGCAAGACTCATTACACCATTGGAAGATGAACCTCAACTACTCAATTTCTTAATAGGAAATCAATTTACTCATGTTTTAGTTACCTGGCAGAACAAGGAGTAGGGCATCTTTATTGGAAGAGTAACAGGGGCCGCAACTCAGCTTTAACATAGTTGCCCCAGAATGTTACATACCAGACTGGCTTGGGAAATGGAAAATTATGATCAACTTCTACAGTATAAAGGACATAACTGCCTAAAAACTGTCTTGTTTTACCTTTCCACTGCAGAGACTCATGTAGCACAATCCCAGGGAGCTCATCTATTAAAGAAATACTATTATCTGAAAGTCCTTATCTCTTGACTGAAGTGACCAACATATGAGGAATCTGAAGTGGACATTTTAATCTACTTTCCCCTTTTCAACTGTATAAACAGCTGTCATTATTATTATTATTATTATTTTTCCCCCCACATTTCATCTACCACCTGTAACACAACATTCCAAAAGACAGGGAACTGCAGCTTATGAAGGTTAGCTGAGTTTGCATCATCCTTGACTTGTGACAGGATGTATTAAATTTAAAATGCTAAGAGAAATATTATGCTATCAAGTTTCCAGTATTACACTTTATTAACAAATATGTTTGATCCAGAATCAGAAAGCAGAGAGCTTTTTCTCCAATACTTTGTGTAAGCAAGCATTCCTGTGGCTTTTTCAGCAAAGGATCCTAGTGCAGGTTTAATATAAACACTAATGCAATCTAGAGGGAGACAGAAACTGAATCCCTAAAATTATACATCAAAGCTTTTAAAATTTAGGAAATCAATGCTCTATTTTCTTGTCCCTGTCATCCTCTCAGGCTGCTTGGGACAGATTTCAGGACCAGGCACGTGCAAGTGCATTTCACGCTCCCTACCAACAAATCTGTTCAGCATACATGGGGGGAAAGAAAGGATTTCATTGCTTTGCTTATGAAACCAAAACCTAAGTAATGGAGAAAGTAACCCATAAAAGAAAAGGGCTGCATAGGAAAAGCTCTGGGTGAAGAGTGGGAAATGATTCTCCTTTGATGCTTAGCTGAGTCATCACATTTTTATCAGCCGAGGATTTATTTTTTCCAATCTGCCAACAATCTGCTGTTAAGCTGATTTCATGCTGTATTTGATTATGTACTAGGATTCATCTAGATGGCATGGGTTGGGAAAGCAAACCTGCAAGGAGAAGGGGGAGAGAGAATTAAAGATAATGAAGAAACAGACAATATTTGAAATGGTTAGATGGGGAGAACAACGGGAAGCACAACAAAATAAAGATAGAGGAAAGGAACTGAAGGTCTGAGTGAAAGGAGTAGCAGAGGATGGAGGGAGAGAAGGTCAAGGACTGCTGATTGAAAAGAAAAAAAAAACCAGCAGCTTAGAATTGGAAAAGATGAACAGTAGTCCAAGGTTAAACCTCCCACCGTTGCTGGAACGTGCTGAAGGAAAGGCTACCGTAGAGCTCTCTGAGCAGGTCTCAGGTTGATAAAATGTTATTATTTAGGTAGTGAGTAGCTTTCATTTACTTTCTGAAAAAAATTCTAAGGACTGTTGTTGCAAAGAAAAAGACTAAACTTTTCTGCCTTCTCAAATAGGAGTCTTGAAAAACAATTTAGTATTCATAGGAATTGTACTGTCCATGCCCAAAATGAATGTGACCACCAGTGCAGTACATTTGCTTTTTGTGTTCTTTTATCAAGTGTTCTCCAGGAATGTTTCCTTTCACAGGCAATAAATCTCAGTTCTCTGTCCAAGGGGGAATCCCAATCTTTAGAGCATGCTCAGCTGCTTTTGCTGCACTCCCATAAAAACTCAGCACACGAATCTGTTGCTATTTCTAATTACTGGGATTCGCTAAAGATTTGGCATTGTGCCAACAGTTGTGTTTTAGCAGATAGTAAAATATTTACACTGCGAATGTAAAACTCATCCCTGTAGATATGGAGTCAGAGCTGGGTTTATGGGAGTGGTTTGCTAATTAACACTGAAAGGATGTTGTGGATTGTAGAGGGCTTCTGTGCAGCTCTAGGCCCGGGAGCTACATAACCTGTTAGCCAAGCAGAGCACAGGGAGGCAAAGCAAATCCAGATCTACCCCCTCTCTGTCTCCAATCAAACAATGGTACTGATAAACCCTATTTTTTCCACCTGGGCAAAAGAGGAAGGTAAGCAGAAATGCTTGCTATTGCATTGTTACTGAGCTAACAAACTGAGCAAGGGCTGCTACAAGCGATGCACCTTCGAGTACAGGTCCCTGCGGCCTTCCTTCTCCTGAAACAAAATACATTCCACCTAAGCAGCTTCTATTTAAAAACAATTGAGGGGCCTGAACACCATGCAGAGAGCTTACAGGAATTGAGGAGACCCTTGGGAAAGCTAAAGTAAATCCACAATTCGTTTCTGTCCTTTATTAGAAGTCCGTGTTGAAATGCCCAGTTATCTGTAAGGGAAGTGCCTGCTGATGAACAGGAACTCAGGCAGCCAAAACAACAGGGTCTAAGAACGAAGCCACTGAAGCTGTCCAAGACAACAGACTTTGTGGAGGAGTTGTATCACCACAGGACACAAACTGGACAGAAAGGAAAATAGCTCGTGACTCTTCTGGAGAGAGCAGATGTCTCCTTACTATTAAAAGCAAGGGAAGGAGACAGCAAGGGATCAGCTCTTTAAAAGATGTGCTTCTCTGCAAGAAAGTGGGGGAAATGCCACATTACTGATATTTCACTTCCAAATGCTAAGAGAGGTAATGGTAAATAATTCTGTGGTATCTATTAATTGCTTAAAGACCTGAGAAATCAGACAAACAGGATTGTATCTTCAGGAGAGAAGCCATGTCGTTCTGAGTGCTGTTCCTGCCTTGATCTCTGTTCTTCTCCCTCAAATACACACTCCTCAAAAATGTTATTAATTAGAAAGCCATTGTAGGAGATCCATGTCACTTTTTTCAGTGGAAGCATCATTCCATTTATTTATCTCTGATATCTTTTTTCACTGATAAGTTTTGCTTCACTCTGGTGCTTGCTGGGTGTTTTTACCTCCTTTTCTTTGTTCCTTGTGCTCAGGAAAGCTTCCATTCCACGGACCAGTTCTTCAGAGTGTGGTGCCAACCTGGTTGAGACTACAAGCAGCAATGGCTGCAACAGTGAGTACATTTACAGTTAAATGATTTGATTTCATAAGAAAGGCAGGGTAGGAAATTCTCTTTCATTAAAAACGTGTTTTGTTTATCTTTCAGAAATAATAACAGAGTAAAGCATCGGAGTGGAAGAATGGTGGGAAAACAACATGCAGAGCAGCCCTAAGACAATTTTTGTAGGGGATGATGTGGTAAGCAAGATGAGAGAAGAAAGCAGACTGAAATAGGAGGCTTATATCTCAGAGAAGACTGAAACTAAAACATAAAAGGCAACAGTTGCGCTTTAGTTCCTATGTATTTTTAAATGTGTATCAAATTATACAGAATTCCCTATACTTTATGTTTGAAATATGTGAGGTTTTTATGACAAGTTACTGTTTTCACTACTGCACAAGTAGAAGCACGAGATTAATTTTGGTTTTTACTGCATGGGAAATAAGAAAGAACCTTTTTTTTTCGCTGTGCAGAGAAGAATGAGATAATCACGGGGGTTTAGCATGAAGTAATACTATCAATTTGTGATAGGATTGTCCTTGTTCCCAGGATTGTCCCAGAGTTGTTGAGGACTGTCTTGATTCAAGAGTTTAAAAATTTATACTTGTGATACATGTCCAGAATTTGGCTTGTTTCAGATACACTTACTATATGTAGGGGGGGAAAAAGTACCTTTTTCTAGCCAACACTGATTTTTTTTTAATAGTAGGCAACATGTGGATGAGGTACCACTGCTAGCATACTGGCCAGCTTCCTGGTACAATATTTTAATTCACATTAAAAGAAAATATTAAGAGATTGGTAATGGTTAAAAGACATTTACTAGGCAGAGTATTTACCCTTTGTTTGGTATATATCCCTAATATTAAACAGGACACCTCCCTTGTGGGTTTTATTTTTATCTTGCTTTCTCCTGAAAATCTCACTCATACTGAGGGAGATTTAAACCTTAACTTAATTCTTCCAGTTTATATTTCAGATGCTACAAATCAGGAATTTTATTCATCAGGTCCATTCCTGGCACAGAACATTATCCAGCCACATGTCTTGGCTGTGCTCTCTCTAAAGATTTATTTGTTTTATTCACATAACCCTTTATTGATCACGCCAGCATATTATCTATCACTATCTGGTTCCTCACAGAATTCTCTTACTGAGACAAAAAAAGGCCAAATGACATGGTCCCTCTCTCTTTCCACCTTCACAGCACAAAGGGACCATCTGGTTAGCTGGAGGCATAGAAAATGTAAACTAAACAGTTCTCCTTTCACCTCATTCCGAGCACTGGAAAACAGCAAAAACCAGATACCTTTCCATAATGGCACATTGCCTGACAGCTCATTCCATGGGATCTGTAAGGCTGCACTGAGGAGAAAGTTAAGGGAGAAAACTTCAGGAAATGGAAGGGGAGAGAATGCAGAACACAGATTTCTTACCCCTGAAATAAAAAATCTGGAGGGGTATAAAAATATAGGTGCAATGCAAATGTTGCATAAGCTTCTATTCCTGGGGTATCTACTACAGGCTCTAGTTTCAGGAAAAATAGTGTGTATTTGCTATCGATGTAGACTGAAGTACAGCAAGACAGAGAAGAGAAGGCAGGCTGTTACAGTGGGTAAGGTAATAAGTCAAACAGAAAGCCCTACAACAGTAGCTACTAGAAAACAAAACAGAAAACCACATCACCTTCTGAGGACTCAAGTCAGAGAACTTACAGTCCAAGTTAAAGGTCAGCATCTGAAGGGAGAATCTGAGGGCACCAAATCAAGTAGAGGACTGGATACAGTGAAGTCTCTGGTGAAGTTACATAAAGCATTAAAAGATCACTTTCTCCCCAGACTAACAGATCCTCTAAGCTATTTTCTGGACTTCAAGCCTTTAGCAGATAGTCCGAAGGGAGCTGATAATGTTTTAAAGGCTAGGAAGGGTAAACATGCTTTTTTGTCATGTAAGGACATGCCACTGTCAAACACTGAGTTTTGGAGATGTGTAGCCACATTAAAATTACTATTACCTAAAGTACTTTGCACAGCCTCAGTCAAAGCTGATCCAAGACAACTGCTGTCAAATAACTGCCATACGTTACTGATCCTGAGACAGTCCAACCCAGTAAGGTTAAAGTTTGGTACACTGTTTTCATTGAAGAAGAAAAAGGCTGGTTGTCATCTTAAATGGAAATTCAAGGTGGAATTATCAAGAGAAGAAGTAAGAAATACATGGGCTGTAGTGGTACTCTATAAACTCCTAGAAGCCTCCCAGCTCTCTAGACAGACACAGAATCGTTATTCACAGTTACCAATCTTGTTTGCAGTATTCAGGCAGCCATTTATACAAACAGTGAGGATGAATAAACCAAAGCCATGTTTAAAAGCAAACGAGTTGATGTATGAAACAACAGTATCTTTAAAGGAAACCCCAGTAGCGATTCAAACTGCTTCATACCTGTTGCATTTGAGAACATTTCAGCTTCTAAAACCAGTCATTTCAGTTCACAAGCTTTGTGAATTTGATGTTCAGGTCAGAATGAGATCAGGCTACAAATTCATTTTAAGATGGTCAAATGCCACAGAAAGACCAGGGTAGCTGTCATTTAAGAGAAGAGCACAACACTCTCTAGCAATGCTTGCTTACGAAATGAAGTGAGTGAGTGGTCCTGTGAGCAATGAAGCTAAGGAAACACCAGTTCCAGCGGATCAGATCTTGCTACTGGAGTCACTGGAGTCTCAAAAAGTGTTAGGTGTTTATGCAGGGACAGGTAATAAGGTCTCCCTTCTCTGCTCAATTCCTGTTTTCATGAAAGAGAAGATCTCGTGTCTTTAAAATTGCCCCTCCAGCACCTGAAAGGTTATGGAGGGAGAAAAAGGGGAAAAGCTAATTTCCTAAGCACCTCCACTGATGTGATCACACAACAATTGATTATAATGTTATGGCAAAAATATTTTATACCCAAGGATCCTGTTTTCATACCAGAATCTTGTAGTTATGTGTTGAAAATAACTTTTCATCACTTGCAGACCTGTGTGCCAGCCATTGACAGAAAATCACTTTACAGACCTATGTAAGAGGTTGCTCATATGGTACTCTATGCGATTTCTTTTCATTAGTAGCCCAAACACACACTGCAGCAAGGTGCAATGTAAGGAGGAAGAGAAATGGCTGTTGAAAGAAAACAAGAGGATTTCTCTGTGCTGCATAATCTTTTGATTTCTATTGTTAAATATTAAGCAGGAAGATCAACAGGCAGTCTGGTACCACTTCCCATTTTTAAGTTAGCTGCAGCCTTATTCGACCCCTTCACAATTCACTGCACTAAAAGATTATTTTCCTCCTGGCCCTGTTTTTAAAGAGCAGTGGAGGGGTTCTGATAGTCTGGCTCAGTTACTTGAAAATGGAATGCAGAGAAGAAACAGCAGGAGAATGTCCAACCACAGAAATAGTGTCTGTGCCATCGCGTTCTCTTGGGAGTGTTCTGACCGGGCGCTACCAAACTGAGCCCAGGCAGAGAGGGAAAGCAGTGAGCTCACCTGAAAGGCTAAAAATCCCATCCTGTGATCAGCAAATTCTGTGTCAGGAGACACGTACCTAGAAAGGACTGCCCAGGGAAAGCGTTAGCCAGAGGTGGTTATGGGTTTCACAGATGTAAAGGACGTCAAGCTGCTTCCAGTAAAAACCAAAAAGACTGTGCATTAGTTTGGATGAGAGTTTTTGCTTGTACTGTGACCACCTTCAAACTCAGGCCTGTTAATGAAGACTTACCTGTACACATTTGGGGGAAAAAAAGAACTAAACTATTGCAATCCTCTGGCAATGTTACTTAGATTACTGGGATGCGTATCTATGTTCACCGTACCTCTCTGAGGTATGTTTCTGTCAACATCTATACACCTAAATGATTTAAGATATGGAATATTTCTGTATCTCAGATTATACAAAATAATCAAAACAATACAGACATAAATTATTTTCTCTTTGTGGTCAAGATTAGTGAAAAATGTGTTTCTTTCAAGTGAGTAATGCAGCATTTCCTGCGCTCTGGGGGGAAATGAGCAAACAGAAAACCCCAAACATCTGCATGCCTAAAGATGTTTAAAAAAACCCAAAGCTTTTTCATTATTGCATGTAACATTATCTGCTTGTGCTTATCCAAAGCCTGTTTTTGCCTTTCTTGTGACTGTGATGCATTCAACATAATCTGTATGTAATGTGAGAGAGCAATTTCGAGATCGCCAAGTACCCAGTACCAAGTCAGTGGAACACCCAGAGGCAGGGCTGGCCCTGGGTTCCACGCTGGGGACTCTCACAACGCCTTTCAGCAGGCATTGTTTCCATAGCCAGCTAAGGGGGCGTGAACAAAACCTGCAGCTGGAGAACCTGATGTAACAGGACAGTGCTGGCTTCAACCCCCAAATTAAAACTGCCCTTCCAAGCGCACCTCCACCTCATCAGCTTGTGTAACATCTGAGCGTTCCTTTTCAGTGTACATTAAAAGAGACTGTTTTAAAATTGTCCTCTCAATGTAAGTAATGATATTTTGACAAGTTCTGTACAGGCAAATTATGGGCTGTAAAACTGTAGCTGAGCATCAATTGCTGGCGTTTTTTTTAACAGGGCTCTGTAATTAGAATCTATGTTGTGTGTTCTCCATCACAGAATTTGCTGCTGTTTCAAACTATTTGGTCATTTTCACCAGTTCAGGACATTGTAGGAGAGTCCCTGTTTGGAGGGAATTAGCACTTGCTCTCATTGTTGCCAAACTGACAAACTCAGCTAAGACTAGCTCATTTTAAAAAAGCTGTTTCTAACTCTTCGGGCTGTGAAAACTTGTCTTGAAAAGGTGACGTGACTGCCACTGATTCAGTGATGTGAATCACTCCCAAACATTTATTTTGAGAATTTTGTGCTACCTGCTAATCTCAGCAAGGTTCTAGCTGTGAAATGTAATGATCACAATTTATAAATTGTTTTTTAAAAGCATTGGGGAGCACAGATTGATTTGGGAAGAAAATTTTTGCTCCTAAAAAAAAAAAACTTAGCAGAGAGGCAGCTAATAGGAATAACTCCAACATAAGTAACCAAGTAACATCATTTCCAAATAATCCTTTTTCCTTTGGGGAAAAAAAAAAAGTCTCCTTCTTTACCACAGCTATATACTGTCTGCTTGGCAAAAGACCCTACATGGTTACTGAGTGTTGGCAGGAGTATGGTAATCAGCACAAAGGTTGTACGATCATAGACTGGTCTGGGTTGGAAGGGACCCCAAGGATCATAGAGCTCCAACCCCCCTGCCACAGGCAGGGACACCAACCTCCAGGCCTGGAGCTACACAAGGCTGCCCAGGGCCCCATCCACCACCATCACCAGCAGAAGTGAGTCCAGTTTACCTCCTTGCACACCTCGGAGCCTGCAGTTCAGGAGATGCTTTGTTAAAGGCAACACAACACCCTCAAGGCCAATCCAGAGTCCCTCCGAAAAAACAGCCTCTTCTGGAGCCTGTGCTGGCTGCAGAACGGGCTTAGGAACAGGAGGAATTTCCAGTAGAACCTAATGCATTATGTGTGCACAAAATACAGCTGCTACATTAAAGTGAAATGTATTTGAGATCCACCACAAGCTCCTAAGAGTATTAAAAAAGAAAGTCTTCCCCACAATAATGAAAAATTATCCTACAGCAGGGGAAATAATTATTTTCTTAACACTTGCAGAGTGCTCATATAAAAGACCGTTTAAATTTACGTGTTTACTACCTTTGTAACTTCTAACTAAACAAACTTCCAGACCACAACCTTTGTTTTCCAGTATCATTCCACTGAACCAACGAGAAGCAGGCATGGCAGATGTTTTTAAGTTGTTCTCTCATTTGCCCAGGCACCAGGGCTTCAGAAAACGTAGGTCAATACCAAAGTTAGCCTTGTACATGACAGCTAATGAGCACCACTAGAGTTACTTCTGGTAGAAAGAAGGTCTCCGTTTATTTTTAGAAAGACAAAAATAAACTAAGGAGGGGGGTAGTGACACTGAGTGAGTTTTAAGGTAGGCTTTTAACTAACAATTAATGAAGAATCATTTGTAACCACTTGTTTTTTTCCAAAATTTGGTCTGAGGTTTAACATGCTTACCCACCCTCTCTGCTACATGCTGAAAGTCATTACTTATCTTGTTACTTAGTTGTTCCCTGCCAAGGGGGCACAACTCAGTCTGAGTCATTCATCTACCAAAGGCTCATTCCAATATTAACTCGGGCCAAAACAAACCTGACACGGAGACTAACGAACCCCAAGTTCACCATCCTGTCCGTTTCTGACTGGAATTGCTTCCTGGCAGTACAGTTGTGACCATTTAGCAGAATCTGACTCCTGTTTATCAAATTATTCTTGCTTTCTTACAACTGCATGTTATAAAAACATTCTATAATGAGGGAAGTTTGGTATTATTAGTTTTAAAATAAAACTTACACTAATAGTTTTATGTTTGGTAGTTGCTGTTTTGGTTGTGCAAGCATGAGGCTATACATCACTCTCCTCACATTAGAAGCACATGATTTCTGTACTTCTGAAACCTACAGTTCACTTAATTGAAAGACACATTAAGAAAACTGCACAACACAATACTATTCTTATTCAAAACATGGAGAGAAAGAATGTTGTTTACCTTTTGTCAGCAAAACCATCGCTCTTCCCTGCACGTCTTATGACTTTGAAGGTTCTTTTTTCTTTAACAAAACCAAAATCCAGTTGTGGTCACTTGGGGACTACATTCTCTTGCTGGAAACACACTACCATCAGCACTGCAACTGCAAATAATGATCTTTAGAGCAGTCCTGTTGTTCACATTTCCCTCAACTACTGAATATTCATTTAACTAAGTTTGTTCACTTTAAAACCTCATGATTATCTTTTGAGTGAGAGAGACATAAAGCCCCACACTGTTTTTTGGTACATGCACCTCTTAAGCAGATGTATTTTGGGCTAACTCCGGAGATGCCATGGCTGAAAAGCAAATTACAGTGCGGAGGCCAAAGGAATTTGGATAGCAAAACCCTTTCATCATAGATTTGGAATGACATGACACGCTCCAGGAGACAGGACATGATCCTGGGGTGCCCTGGGCTTATGCCCATTCCCAAAGGTTGGGGAGGTGATCCTGGACTCTGGTCCAGGCTCTTGGGGTTCCACCGCAACGCCTTTCCTGTACTACGTTTACCTCTTAAGTGTGTGTCCGCAGCTACAGGACTACAGGACTGGGCAGCTACAGGACCTTGCTGACAATTAGCCCCTTCAGACCACTTTTGCTTCCTGTTTTGCCACACCATCGCTGATCTCATCTGCTTCTTCCAACACTTCTGGACAGGTTTGCACCGGAGCACAGGACACAATGATTGGTCGCACTTCACCTACTTTGACTACAGCAAAAAGTTAAAGTTTAGCCTTCTTAGCGAGCTTTTCAAGACTTTTTTAAAGGCTTATGCCAGCAGTGATGCTGACTAGCCTGAACTCGTGCTAACAGCTGCAGGAATCCTGCCGGTGTTACAGAAATGAATCACGTTCTTTGCCTCCCATTAAACATGTACCTTGTGCAGACAGAAGGGGCCAAACGCAACATTCCGGTTACGCTGAAAAAACACGTATCCACCTCCCACTGAGAGGCTTCTCTAAAAATTCCAGCATACCCCGTTTCCAAGCACCTTTCCTTCTAAATGCAGTAACTACACCCTTTCTAAGTCACGCCTGCACTTTGTAATCTCCTATCCCTAGGCAGACGCTGGGAGTTCACAGCTCGTCCTGTCTTCTAATTACTAAAAACCATCAGCAGCACAGCCGCAGCCAAGTGCTGTCCCAGCTTAGCACCCTCTGAAACCAGCGGGTACCTCTCAGGCCCTGTGCCTATACCTGGGCTCATTAAGCCAGCTCCAGGAAAAGTTTTACTTAGGTATGGGCAAAAGGCTGTCAACTGTACCTTCTGTAGGTACATTTAAAGCAAAATACTGTTATTTTGTTGTACAACATACAGCTAAGTATTTCCTTTTTACTCTGCTAAAAAATGAGCCAGACGCCTGACTGGGCACTTACAAGTGCAGTGAAATGGTACAAAATCATTATTTCCTTGTTGTTTGATTACTAAGTGAAAATAGAAGGGAGGAGAGAATTTAAAAGGGAGCAAATATATTATTAGCTATAGTGAGACTATGCTGAATTTAGAACCTCACAACACCGCATTCCAGCTGCAGCAATCAAAACAGGTGACTGACGTACAAGGATGGGAAAACCACGCGAGAGCACGAGGCTTGTTTAAAGGCTGCACACAAGGAGAACACAGCCAGATCTTGCTGCCCCACAACTTCAAATTAAAAAGCAAAAAACCTTTTAAAAGGAACCTTAAGACAGCAGGTTGTCTTAATCTTCAGCACTCTGGATTTAAAGGCTCATAACAGAGCATCACACTACAAAAGAATCTAAAAGAAAAGGCAGCCAGTGCACTCTGACTGTATGAACTTCAACAGAGAAAGCCTGAGACAGCTGGTACACACGAACTGCCAGACTATCTAAACCAGACAACTGAAATTCAGTTCAAGATGGTGAGCCAAGACAAGCCTGTGAGTGGACAAGACCTTTTCAAATCAGAGCATTTCCTTTAAGAATAGAAGGCAAGGTGCTTTTATGTATTTTCATCTTTATTTAACGAACACTTTTGTTATTTTTCTCTAAAGATTTTCATTCCTTTTATCTAGTAAAACCATTCAGCTCTGTAAACAGGACTCAAGTCTGGGCAGGTTGTGCATCTCTCTTCAAATGAAATAAAGGAAACAATGGATTTTATGCAGCAGTATTTCAGTATGCATCAGAAGTTCTTCTAGACTGTTTGACATACATAGATAGAGCACATCAAGGTCCTGCTTCGTTATACATGTTTATATTTGGACTCCAACTGCCATTTGTGCAAACCATTCTCCTTTTGGAAGAAAGAGGCTCTCTCCAATTGCAGAGCTCCATCAAACAGCATTCACCGGCAATTCTGATGCATACAGAGGATTACACAAAATGCAAAGCTTTCCTGCAGCTATGATAGTTAACTCTATTCCAACTAAAAGATCTGATATTACCAAAATGATGTTTATGTTTTGGAAGGGGTTTTGACTGCAAGACATCTGCTCTTCCAGACTTCTCAGCTTTCTGGAATGAAACAAACAGCTCACTGAAGAGTTAAAAACATATTTACACTTGGTTTGCTTTAGTTGAACCAAGATGAATGAGAGTCATAACAGTAGTATAACCATGAAGCAGGTCATCTTTTATGTCATTACATTCTCTCAGCACAAAATTCCCAGTAACTATTCGATCACATCCTATTTCCCCATGTCCAAAGAAGCCAAAGAGGGGAACGTTTGGAAAAAACTTCCTAAACGCATCTGCTTCCATGTTCCTTTTGGTTTTGTAGTGGCGGTATCCTCTGCCAACACAGGCAAACATGAAGCCAATGGTGTTGCGCTCGGGGATGTTTGCTGCTTTGAGGCGCTGCATGGCGGCTTCGGCTGTCCTCTCATCGGCTACATCCTGATCTAACAGGACAGTGGCACTCTGGATCTGGGGCCCGCTGAAAGCCAGCCCAACCACCCCGCAGGCATCGCCGGGCTGGGCGTTGTGACTGAAAGGCAACAGGCACCGAGTTAAGAGAATGTTCCGGAGAGACCACTGCCAACCGGAGTAACCTCTGCTGTGGCACAAGTAGATTTCAAAGTAGACCAACATCGTAGAGCTTTTTGCAAGCCAGCCCAGAGCTAAAAATCTCACGTTTTACCAACCTTTATTTAATGCAACCTTCTGCAAGGAACAACATGCAGATCCATTGCCACGGATGAAGCATAAGCCTGCCTTTCACATATGTGCCAAACGCAGCAGTTTGTGTACGTCACAACTCTGTAACTCCATCTAACCTATTAGTTAAACTTAAGACAAGCAAAGGTACTCAGCATTTACCCATCAAAACAAGGGAGCAGTCAGTAACTACTTCAGATTCCTATTGTTTTCAGTCTCCTTGGCTGGCCAGGACACATTGGTTTTAGTTCTTACCTACTTGGGCTTTACCAGTGAGAAATTAATGTACAGTCAGCTCTCTTATTTGGAGTAATGGTGCAGCTGGCACACATCAGGGACAAGAAAAATGTTGGCATTACTACAGACTAGTACAGAGAAGAGCCCGCAGCAGTGTCTGCACTGCACAGGATACACAGTGAGGACAAACCAGCAAAGCCCTGTGGGGTCAGGCAGCACAAAGGGCTCTCCTCCCCTGTGCAGCAGAGCAGGTGGAGCAACCGGGACCCAAATCTGCCCTGCAGGGATCCAGGAGGAGGGAAAGGCCGTAAGCTAGATGAGATCTAGCCCAGTCCTGCAAGTGCTGCATCCATCAGCAGCAACACCTTACCAGGTGTGCTCCTAGGGCACAGTCCTGGTCGCGTGTTCAGCTACTGCTCTGCAGCATAAACAAAACAGGGTTGATACAGAAACAAAACGTTCACATAACTGGCCTCCACCACAGTGAGTGAGAATTTATCTGCAAGCTAGAGAGTAAACAGACTGCAATGAACACACATAGGGTATCTGGAGCTGGAGATTTCCTTCACAGTGGGTTTCTCCCAGCTGGGTTTCTGGAATCCAGTTTGTCACACAAAAAAGTCACACAAAGCTTCCAGCTTTTCTGGCTAGATCACAGTGTAGCAGTTGGACCTTATTCTCTTAAAAAACCAAACCACCTACCGTTTTCCTCCTGGTAAAAGACATCTCTAATAGGAAGTAACTAAAAGGCTATGGCTTCTGCAATGCTGCTCCCACTTTAAAATCGTCTTTAAAAGGTACCTTAGAAGAGACACCTACTTCTCAGAAGTCAACGATGTAAAACTCTCCACTTGTCCCCCAGCCAGGATGATACTTTTCTCATTCAAAGGGTTGACTATTTGATGAAGAAACCGAGTTGCTCCAGACTTCCAGGAGTTGTATCCAAACAGAAGAACTACCCGGAGATCTGGGTTATTCTTCAGACCTACAAATGAAAACACGAACAGCAGCCCTCTTAGTTTTATCCCTGACCACTAAAGCTCAACCATCCTAGCCTCTCCTCAAATAATGTGTCACACCTCTAGGAGTGGCTTTCCAGTGCCATAGTTGGGAAGGTGACACACAAGTTGCCCAGGTATTGAGGAGCTAGGCTGCATCCCCCATGCAAGGGAGAATCTCCAAGAAGAACCTAGCAAAGAAGAGAAATTGGCATCTGCTTCCTCCAGCTTTCCACCTCTTTAGCAGAGCATTTGCATTTTACCACAGCCTCTCAGTTTTACTTGGCAGCCTTACTCAGATAAGAACTGAGCATACAGGTTGTTCAACGAGAACCACAATGCAGTAAATCGCTTTACATATCGTATTTCATTTTCAGGTAAGTCAGACAGTTGCTTATCCCAGGGAAGAAGCTCCCAGGTTCCGCAAGAAACCTTCCTGATCCATCTTGTCATAAATTATCTACCCTGCTGAGGATGCAACGTGAGGAACGCGCGCTGTCTGCTGAAATACGGTCTCTTCTGTTCTCCCTTTCCTTGCTGCAGCACTGCACTGGGATCTAAGTGCAATTTTGGAGAAGCAGCAGGTCCTCCCCGCTCATTTCTCAACTGTAGTGATCGCTTCCAACAGCACAGACTCGTTTATCATTAATTTTCACCCAATTAGAGGTTGCTCAAAACCCAACAGCCCCCTCTGAACAGCTCCACTTGGACGCAGACCGAGGTAACTCAAGGTAACTCAAGGTAACTCGAGATCAACAATATAGTAACACTCCAGCTGCAGCCCTGGAGAGCCACAGGGTGCTCTGTGAATGGAACCAGCACAGAAGCTGTCCCATCCACACTGGTGCCTAGGAGAGCAATACAACGCTTCACCAGAGCCCGCAGAAAGGAGGACAAGGACATACCTGCTTCAGCAAATTTACTTTCATCAAAGACCCTGTTCTTCACATCTTTTGAAAAGTGGAAGGTATGAATTTTCACCCCATCAATTTTGGGAAACAGCAGGGCAAACCCAGCTTCTCCCCCTTCGATTTCTTGCGGCTGATTGCTGCTTGAACCCATGGGGGTAACTACAAGAGAGAAAGGCAGACATCTCGTGTTCGGGAGTTCTAATACTTTCACCTCTGCTGGAACACAGACTAAAGAAGCAAAACAGCTCAGATGATGTAAAAGCGTGACAGTCCACTTCCTTAACCCCATATCTAACTGACAGCAGGTGTGATTTTTACACTGAAGTTTCAGTAAGATGAAGCAGGTTGGAGCCCTGCTGGCTACTGATCATGCTGAAATCACAGCGAGACGCAGCTACACTGGGACATTTCCCTCTGGCCATGCCAGCTATAAATGAGTTGGAAAACAAGCAGTGCAATACCAATGTCTCAAGCCTTCCTGCTGGCTTCAGCAGGTCAGTATACGCAAACATACTCAGATTTTTAAGGACCACAGGTGAAATGAGAAAAGGTGTTACAGGAGCATTTGATGGCAGCATACAGCAAACGGACGCAAACATTGGGAGCCTATTATAGGGAATTATCACAGAATCACAAGGTTGGAAAAGACCTTTGAAGATCATCAAGCCCCATCCTAAGCTAAACCATATCCCTAAGTACCTCGTCTACCCTTTTTTTAAACACATCCAGGGAAGGTGACACAACCACCTCCCTGGGCAGCCTGTTCCAGCCCTGAAAACTCTTTCAGTAAAGAATTTTTTTCTAATATCTAATCTAAACCTGCCCTGGCACAGCTTCATGCCATTATGCTAGTGACAGCAATCAAACATCCCACTTATGCTATGGGACGAGAATTTAGGTGAAGAAACTAGGACAAAATGGTCTAATGATTAAAAAAAAAAAAAAGCAGCACTTGAACACGACTACCAAGGAAGGCTGTGAATTTTCCATCATTGTTGCCTACACCTCCTGCTGTAACACAGGTACCCACTAAGGATGTCCTGTACTACAGGTCATGACGTGACCACGAAAAGCACAGATAAATCCAAGAAACGATCAATCACTACACTACAATGCCAGATAAAAATACAGTAAGCTACCTGCTCAATTAAATCAACACTTCAAATTATACTGGCACTGCAGGAAATAAGAATTTAAGACCTACACGACCTACTAGTGATGCTCTGCACTAGTAAGCTAGGGCTGAGCAAGGTGGGAGCACACATTAACTGCCATGAGAACTCTCCCAGCAGTCTGCACGACTCTGCTTTCAGAGACACATGAAGCTGTGACAAACAGAAGAGGACTAGGCTGCACTAGATGCCTTCAAGCTAACCACCCATAACACCACGCGTTCCCCTCTTACCTACAATCCCTGGGGTGACCAGTCCAAGAACTTGACATCGCTTTGGCAACAGCTTTTCCAGGGCAATTGCGGTTTCTTTGCTATTTCTTTTCCTGGCTGTTAAAATAAAAGAAAAAAGGAAGGGAAAAAAAGGTGAGGTAGAAGTAAGGCCGGGTTGTTCCCAGCAGCCCTGGGACGAACCTTGCAGCCGCTGCCGCCTGTGGTGGGGCTGCTGACAGGCAGATAGACAAGCCGTTTGCATCCCAAGTGCAAAGCTGGCGTGGGGGGCCCGGACTCCCTGGGAAGGGGCGCGAAGGGGGGGGGGGGGGGAGGGCTGCCCCTCAGGCCGTACCTTTCTTCTGCTCGTGGCACTCCTCGTGCCCGCTGAAGGTTTCCGCATCCGCTACGTACAGCACAGTCTGGGGCAGTACGTGCACCTTCTGCAACGAGAGCGGGGGGAAGAAGCGGGGCCGCTGCCGGGCGGGTCCCGCCGGAGGGGGCCGGGCCGAGGGGGCCGAGGGAGCGGGAGGCCGGCGCTGCCCTTCCCGCCCTGCGCGAGCCGCCCTGAGGCGCGCAGGCACCAACCGCCCCCCCCCCCCCCCAGGAGCGCGCGCCCACCCACCTCCAGCTCGCGGGCCAGGGCGCGCACCAGCGCGTGGCTGTCGGCGGGGCCCGGCTCCAGCGCCGACACCCAGGCGACGCGCTGCCGCGCCCGCAGGATCCGCCGGGCGCACTCCCTCCACAGCCGGCACACGCTGCAACACACCACGGACGCGCCGCGTCGAGGAGGAGCCGCCGCCGCCGCTGCTGCTGCTCCCCCGGCAGCACCCCCGCCCCCACCACCCCCACCACCCCCCCCCGCCCCGTACCCCCTTACCAGGCGGCGCGCAGCAGCGCCTTGGTGGGCAGGAAGCCGAGGACGCGCTCCACCACCTCGGCCAGGTTGCCGAGCACGAAGGCGCCTTTGGCGGCGGCCTCCATGGCCCCAGCCGCCCCCTCCGGGCCTCCCCTCCGCCCGGACGGCGCACAACGTCACCCGCGCGCCGAGGCTGCTGGCGGCGGAGTTCCGGTCACGGGGTGGGGGGGTGGGGGGGCAGGGCGGTGACAGCCAGTGCGGGCACAGTGCCGCCGCCTCGTGGCGGGGATGACCCGCGGCGCAGCGCACCGGCCGTTTGGCCGCGCACCTGGCGCAAGGCGGGGCGGGGAGGGGAGGGGGCGGCCGGCGGGACGCAGCCACCGCCCATCCCAACCGGCGCTGCCCGAGGCCTTCAGCCGCCGGCGCCCTGAGGCGGCCGCAGGCAGCGAGGCGCCGTGAGGCGGCCGCGGCCCCTTTCCGCCCCGAGCAGCGCGGGTCCCGCTCGCACCACCCCCGCACGGCGGCGTCGCTGAAATCTCTGAAGCGCAGGGCGAGTTTTTGTACTTTATTGCAGCTTTTTTTTTTTTCCTCTTTTTTTTAATAGATATATATAAAAAAAAAATAATAATTCATTCAAGGCCGTTCATCACCTCGATTTGTGCCAATCACGGTCTCAGTTCATTAGTTTACAAATGATTGCAACAACCCGTTAACAAAAGGGAACACCTACAAAGGGTTTGTGTTTTTTCTTTTAGTAATTTAAATAACTTCAAGCTTCGTACTGCGGCTCTTCTGGTGAAGGAGCTCGAGCCAACGCGCAGCAGGCACAGCCCAGCAAGGTCCGATGCCCCAGTGGAAGTGACTAGGTACAAGGTTCTATTGGCACAGCCTCTGGCTCTGCTCCAAAAAACCAACCAACCAACCAACCAAAAACCAAACCAAAACAAAGGAGTAATCTAAACAAAAAGCGGCTTTTTTTGTTTTTTTTTTCTCTCCAAGAAACAGTTCATATTCTCATACAGCCATGAAAAATGTTTAATGACTTAACATACAGGTGGTTTTCCTAGATCATTAATCTGGAAATACTACAAACGCCGTCATTTTAGACCAGCAAAAAAAAAAAAAAACCAAAAAAAAAAACCCCAAAAACAACCCCCTACCATGATTTGCAAGACCTGACAGTTCCTAAGACAGTATTAAACAAGGTATTAAACTTCTTGGCTTTAAATGAAACGATACAACGCAAGTCTCTGCGGCCCGCAGTCTGCGAAAGGTAAGAAAGACACCAAGGTGTGCGAACAACTTGCCCGCTCCTACCCACTGATGTTTCCCGGCTGGAGAGCTGCCGTAGGGAGCTGATGCTGCCAAATCAAAGAGGGAGAAGGGGAGGCGTGGCCCACACACGCTGAATCCATAAGAACAAACACGGTCAAGGCCCAAACTGCTCAGTCCAGATACCTAAGAAGAGCGGAATGGTAATGCTGCAACTTATACTTTACGTGTCAGTTGACAGATTATCCACTAACTTATCTAATAGCTAAAAGTCTTCAGTACGGCTGTTATAGGGGCACTCATAGCTTGAGTCTGTGTGTTGGAAAACATAAAAAAGAGCTTGGTTTGTTGACATTGGTCCAGGTATACAACAGTCCTCAATATTAGCCATCTTCTTTCGGAGGAGTGTACCAGCCTACAGAGAACAGAGAGACGCGTTAGGCACCAACACCGCTGTGTCCAGACCATCTCAGCACTTCACTCTGCACCTGGGGAGATGGAAGCCTCATCTGACTCCTTCCTAATCCGGCTCTTAAAGTAGGCCAGCTCGGTGAGACTCAGCACCCTACGCGCTAGCAGCCTGCTGCAGAAGATAAAGCATGTGGCTGTAACAATCCCAGATGGAAGACAGGTGAAACCTCCATGTCTTCAAGCTGCTTAATGCACAGACAACACCAACACGGCCACACTGGGATACATTTTTATATATATATAAATCCCATTCTGCGTACCAAAGAACAAGGCACACACGAGCACTTGAACACTTCATCCTGCTTCTCCAATCTTGCTGTAGGAACAGGCTCAGAAATGTCAGTTGAATAACTTGTCTCCTGATGGGATTTGGCATGTTCAGCAGTTGAATCGTACCTGACCAAGCATGCAGAGGCTTTTCTAGCCACCTCCAGATCTCCAACCTGAATTCTCCCAGCCATTACTGTAAAAAAAAACCAAACCCCCCAAAACCCAAAGCCTGCATTTCTGTACAGTGAGCACAGGGCCTATCCAGGTAGTCCCAGAGAACAGGCAGCAGCTACAAGTTACAGACACCTTTTGCAGCAGCAAGAGATGCTGCGAATGCTGTGTGTGCAGCTCTGGATGCAGCAGCTATCACCACAGTCAAGGCTAGCACAAAGCCACCAGTTACCAGCCAGCCAGGCTGCCTTCGGTACCAGACTAAAAAAGGTGAAAGACTCAGTAGGATCAAAATACTGCAAAATGGGAAGAATTTTCAAGTTGTGCTCTTTGATCTTCCTCCCAGGGGTAGGGAAGGCACCGCTACAGTCTCACCACACAACCAAAGCTTTTCAGCAGAAGGGGCAGACTCACAGCAGAGCCCTCACCAACAAATACCACACTTGGGCACCCACAGTGACAATAAAGTTACAAGATCAACCCACAGAAGGAGGATTGGAACCACAGTAGGAAGACGGGGAACATTCATGGAAGCTGTGGAAGTAGTAGCAGTTGTTAGTCAAATTACTTCAAGTTCTATTGTCTTCCTAGGGAAAGATGAGTAAAAGGAAAAACCCTTTATGGTCTTCCCAAGCCAAGAGAAGACATTGGCACTTCAAGTTTTCCTGTGGGCAAATACCAAACCCCAGGTTGCTGTGCAGGTGAGAACAAAGTCACAAGGACATACATACCATTTTTCTCATGTATTTGTACTAGTGACTTATAGGACTGCTGTGCTCTTGCTAGATTATATTGATTCTGAAACGAGAAAAACACAACATGAAAACCCTGCACCTAGCTTTAACAGAACTCCACCGTGAGCTCACAAAGCAAACCCATACCCAGTGCTGCCACATTTCCCATTTTCAAGTATGAGGTTTGCAAGACCCTTATTTTTCTCATTTCTCCTCCATCCATGTACAGATGGCAATTTGCATGCCTCTGCTGCTGGTAAGGCCCTTCTAGAGCCTGCAGTAAGTCAAGAGTGCGTGCAACTGGAACAGGGGGCTTTGGGCAATCCCCACCGAAGCTGTCTCTCCCTAGTTAGAACCCCTTACCCGAGGTCACGATCCTACAGTTGGTACTGACAAACTGGTGTCCAAGCGACAGTTTCACTGACTTAAATATTGAAACATCCTTTGAAAACAGTGTTTAGCACTTCAAAGTCTTTTAAGTCATGGCCTGTTACCAGCAGCAGCGCTTGAACTGAACTGTGATTTCAGCTGAAGCAGAATGGCTCGGTCAGAGGCACTGGCATGGTGTCATTTTTCACCCTCTCGTGCAACTCCGCAGGTGTCTAGTCCAGCACCAGGAGGGAAAGTTCTGGTATGGATCCTGGCTGTCACCCACGGCCCTTCTCAGAGCCACAACTTCCAAATCCTCCTGACCTCCAGTTCCGATCCCTCCTTCCCTCCCACCCTTGCCAATACAGACAGTACAGGTCCAACTACTTCCACACCCTGCCCAACCCAAGGTTTTTCTCCTGCTCAGGCATTCACCATTCCTTAACGAACTCAGTTAACTGCCAATTAAACACTCACACATGCACCAGACATCAAGATAAAGCAAAAGGCAAATACATTTGCAGTGGCAGCTCTGTCACAAAAGCATCTTCTGTACGAGTCAGCAAAGCAACGGAAGCCTAACAGCAGTTTGTGTAACTGATACACACAGCGCGTTTACCTTATTGGCTCCAAACTGTACTCTGGCTTTTCCTTTGACTAAAGTGGCATTGATCTGCATGATGACTGATTCTATTGAATAGGCACTGCTCCAGCCCTGGAGGAGAAGGAGACCGTTCTTTGTAACGTGTACTTGCTGCTTGTGCTCCCCTTGCCAGCCTATTTTGGAACGCGCGCTTCGGGATATGGCTTTTCTGCTGCACCCCAGTTTTAGTTTTAATGACTTGTTTGCTGTTAATCTTTACTTTTCCAGAGAACCTCTGGGAAGTCACATACAGTATTAGTACTACGAACCTGTAGGAGAAGTGTAAAGGCTGGATTGCACGTTTCCAAAATACAGCAAGGCAGAAAACAAGAGCAGCTCCATCATGACAGCACTTAAGACATTTCCAGCAATGTCACAACAGAAATTGCAACTCCTTGTTGCAAGCAGCGGAAGAGACCGCTGCCGGATGACGCCGTGCAGGGAGCTATGACAACTCTGCTCCTGTGACAAAGTTAACAGCTTCTCTCTGGCATTGCTTTACCTTCCAGGGTTCACAGCAGGCTCTGACAGAGCCTGGAAATAGTTACTTTGTTAATTTACTTATTTGGAAGAGAAAAACCAATCTCTCTGTCTCTGCACAGGAGTCACGCCTATGCCTACTCTCTTCTGCATTCCTCACTTCTCCAGAGCTGACTTTGCGCAGTAGCAGAGGCTTCTGGAAAAGCAAATGTGTCTCGCTCCTCAGAACTCACTCCTCACACCAGCTTCCTCACAGAAATTTAGAGAATTCAAAAGTTGATGTGCTCTCCCTTCTTGCCTCTTCCTCAGACCTCCTGTAAGCCATCCAAGGCAGAAAAGATTTCACACAAGATCAGCAAGGCAAAACTCATGGAACTGAGGTCTATTCCACTGGGTTCCCTTTGGAGTGTGTAATTTATTCCACACAGGGATTCTTCAATTCAGGGGAAATACCTATTTGTCAGTATTTTAAAGCATGTTTATTAGCCAGAGAACAGAGTCTGCGTTCACCTGTTTAGTAAGAAGTTCCATGCATAACGCACCTCCTCCTAGGACATACCTAGAAACAAACATGAAAGAGAATATATTGGACATCAGCAGATGGTAAACAGATGAAACTTCACAGCACTCAAGGCTCTTGCAGACTAGCTTGTTAAATACTTTGTTCACCTAAACTCTGAAATGAGCTTTAACTGGGCAATGTACAGCTGCTTGTCCAACTGTACACCACCCACGGAAAAAGGAAGGTTCCCTTTTACGTCTACACTGTGTCTATGGAGCACTGACGTGCAGCTTGTAAAAGAACCTGACAAAATCACTTCTGTAAAGAACTCTGACAATTCCAACCAAGGTAGGAACACCTATAAATTAAAGATGTAGACAAATGAGATAGCAAGCAAAGAGCTGGGCTCTTTTTTCCTGCAAACCACTTCCTCATTTCACTAACACGTCATCAAGCATCGTGCTGACCGGGGCGCAGCAGTCGGCATGCCTGGTCAGCCCAAAACCTGGACCAAGGGACTAGAAATAGTGCCCCCCTGGGATTGGGATGCTTAAACAACATAGACCTGCATGACATTCACAGGGCAACGATCACAGGGATCCAAACCTCCCGGGCCATTCCTCCTTTCATTCTACAAAGAAGTCCAAGTCCAACTAAACCAGAATCCAAGGGAGTTTTCTGGTGCCTGGCACTGCTGGGTTACTTTCTTGGTAGCAGCAACCCTCATGGTCACTCTTTAGCTGCACAAATCATTTCTCAAATGCAAAAAAATAAAGGATGTGTAGCAAATAAAATCAAGTCATAGCACCAGCTATCACAGGCTGTGTTTTCAAATATGAAGGTATAATTTCCTGTCAGCAGGAGATACATTAAATTCACCTTCTAAAGCTTTTATGTTCTCCCCACAGAGAGATACAAGTTTCTGTGCCACAGACAGCACTTCAAACATGGTTTACATGACTTTTGAAGTGTGGCATTGATTAGATTTAGTAGTTTCGGCTCAGCATTTAAAGAGCTTTGAGACAAAAGCTTTATGGCAGCCTTGCCAGCAAAAGGGAGCCAGCTAAGACTGTACAGCAAGTTTAAGGCAACATAGGGATCAAAGCACCAACTGAAAGCCCCCTACTATCCTGAAGAACGGGAGAAATAGCAGTGATGCTTGCTTACCCTTACGGCAGGCGCAGAGTCATTTATAGCTAGACACAAGCTAACTGTTCAAAGGGGAATCGTGCCCAGCTCTTTGCTTACTATTAGTTCATAAAGCTCAAGAAGCCAGCCTCTGTATCACCCTGGGAGCTTTTCACCAATCTCACGGGCTCCAGCAGGTCATGCACAGCTTTAGGGGAAAGGGCTGGAAGGCTACATGGAAGTCTCACAGCGTTCCCTCAAGCCCAGACAACCAACATCGAGTCGTAACGTTTTTACCAGAAAGTAAAGTATCTGTAAGGAAACTCAAACCTACCCTCCTGTGAGCACAGGAGATACCACTCGCACGAAGGGAGGATCAAAAGGGAAGTTATCCTGGAAAGCACAACAAAAAACAGGTTAAGGACCGTTCCGTGACAGTGTTTGCCTCGCCTGGAAGTATTTCAGTAGCCTGATGTGGCAAATGCCATTTAAAACAGCGATATTGTTCAGTTCTGTAAAAGACACTTTTCCACAGTACTGGCTACAAAGCAATCCTCTTGGGAAGCTTTAGCACCACACTTAAAGTAGTAAAATTGACTCTTTTTTCCTTTTTTTTTTTTCTTTTTAAGGCTACACTTCCATCTTTACCCAAGGAAGAGCTGAGGTTCATCTCAGTCACTTTCTACTGTGAGCAACACACTTTACCCCAGTGTTTCTTCCCATAGTCACATACCTTAAAAGAGAAGTTGAGTAAAATGTATTCTACACCTTCTTTTTCTTTTAAGACCTGAAGATCACTATGCAGCGGGCTATCGGGATCGACCCTATAAAAGAAACACAAGAGGAAGACCTTGGATGAAGTTAGTATTCCCACTGCCCGTAAACAGCAATTACTCTTAAAGAGCTCCTTTAGGTGTTTATGGTTTACAAACTACAAATCAAAGTGAACTGTACAAAGTTCTATGCTTCCTTTAGAGAGTAAACACACTTTGCCACAGGAGCAGCGTGCAAGCTTGCTGCAAGGCCCTATGCTTCCCAGGCCACTGTTTGAACATAGTTAGCAGAAAGTAATTTCTTCATTTGAAAACAGCAAGTCTCATTCTCTTCAGTTCACTGGAAATGTCATACAGAACCACAGAAAAAAAAACCAAACCCAAATCAAAACAATTCTAACAGGAAGACTGTAGTGACCCAATTTCTAGTACAGTTAGTGAATCCTTTAGGGAATACGGGAACACAGTTCCGAACCTGCTGCTGAAGTCACCTGCATCAGCAAAAGTCCTAAAGCCAACAGCTTCTGCTCAGCAGAACTGCGACAATTGTTTGTTGTGAGCTGCCAGTGGTTAATCCCACCCAGGCTCTGACACCCCAGCAGCTTTCCAAAGAGTCTAGTCAAAGCACACTCGCAGCGAGCCAAATGCAGGTGCCGAACAAAGCCATGGGCTGTTAAATCCCATCCTGTGCCACAGGTGAAACCACAAATTGATGAGATCTCATTTCAGAACCCCATGGGTAGTTTGTCCTCATCCTACCAACTGGAAGCTGTTGCAGAAGAAAAGCTCCCAACACTCAGAAACCTATCATTCCCAGCTCACTCAGGCAAGGCCAGTTCAGAGTTACTACTTCTAGTAACACCGCCGTTCCTTTGGCAAATGGGCTCTCGCCTTGCTGACATTTACCCCCTCAACTGCTCTTAAGCCACCCAGACCAAAACCCTAGACAAAAAAATTCCTCATTAGAGATGGGTATTTTGGAGTAGCTTTGGAAAGAGAATTGAACATTGATGGAAGTTACAGCAATGCAACCTGTGTTAGCTGTGCAGAGGGTTTGGGGCTTTTTGCCAGCTCAGTCTCCATAAGCCTTTCTGTATGCCAGAATTGTAGCCACCACACACTGCTTTATGTGCTCTGGCTAAAGATTCTTATTTACCAGAAATAAGAATCTCTGCAGCAGTAATAAAACATGTTCTTCAGAACATGAAAAAACAGGCTTTAATAACTTACTTCAGAAGCTTAACGTGCCATTCATACAAGCTGTCATTTACCAGTTCCACTGAATATATCCCTGTAGAAATATTAGATGAGAGTTAATTACACACTAAAAGTTTAACAAGGTAACGTTTAACAAAAACATTTCTGCTTTTAAGCACACACACAGTCAGTAGGTGTAAACAGCAGCTACCATGCTGAGATACTGAGGCCCATCCTTCCTCCGACTGCAGAAGCATTTCCCAGTAAGTACAAGGAAAAAAAAGTTCTTTTGAATCAAGAAAAAAAAGTTCCATGTGAATCAAAATGTTTTTGACACCTCATCATCTTCCTCCTCCCGGTTCCCTTTCAGACTTTCCACAGCTTGCTTACTCCTCAGTGTTTTTTATCCCCAGTACATGCCCAACACGTGTTTAAACCACTTGACAGGCAGGATGAGTACACAGCGTTATGTTCACAGGTTCTCACTGGCAGACCAGGACAGGACACTGGACAGCACATGGAATAGAAACCCCTAAAGAGAAGATGCTGCACTGGGCAAGGCACATTCCCAACAGCTGACAAAGACTGTCCAGAGACACCATCCAAAAGCATGGCTGTCTCTGGAAGCCAGCAGTGATTTTCAGTGGGTCCGTTTGTTCCAAGGGTGTTAAACAACAGTTCAGTGTTTCACTCCAAGGGAAGGACGAAAGGGTTGCTGCCATTTTCCTGTGTACACAAGCTGCCCCTCCACAGGAGTTCACAAGCAGCCCAGGAAAAGGCAAGAAATCTTTAACCAGCACACACCAGTTAGAAAACGCTATCAGTGATGTTCAAAAGTCTAACCTCTTCCCCCACAGGCTATCCATGCAACAACTTGGATTAAACTCATCACTTGGGCTAATATTTAACAGCATATCTGCTGCTGACATAATTATTTGGAAAGCATATGCAAATCATGAATCTGCCTAGGACTTCTGAAGGCTATATGACCAATAAACTGCTGTCACCACATTCTCTCCAAAGAATTACAGCATTCATTTCTGAGCTTTACTCTTCTAGAACACAATATCTTGTGGTTGCAACTTCTACAAGTAGAGATGGCACTGACAGCTGTCCAGTCACCTTCATTTCTACAGCATTCCAAAACTCAGTAAAAGGTAAAGGACCCATGCTTGTTTCTCCTTACCACAGCGCCACAGGCAAGTGGGTACTGCAGCCAAGATGATGATTTCAAACTTTAAGTCTAGGACAACAAAGTAGGTCTGAAACCTTAGTCACTGTGCCCTCAATGTCCTTTTTGATCGGCAGCTGGTTCAGACACACCACACTTTGCTGTTCAAGGATGAGCAGAAGGAGCTATTAAGGCCTTTTTCCAATTTCCAGATCCAAGGACACTATTTTCTGAGTTGCCCTTACTCTAAGTGGAAGTCACAAAGCATACGAATTTCAATTTGTACTGCTCTGATGTAACAACAAAGAGAGATGACATTCAGAACTCTGCTCACAGGCAACTCCCATTAATGATTAATTTATTCCACTGTTACATCCAGAATGTTTTCTCCCACCTACATCCAAAAGGGAATGCAGACTAGAAGCTTCCTCTCAGTATCACAGCTCTGGCACCTAGCAGGAGTATAAAATACTTGCTGCAGAACAAGTTCCAGTACAGATTCTGACAATATCCTAAATAATGCAAGATCACAAGAGGCCTTCCATTAGGTTTTATGTTCACTAAGCCTCCAGCCCTGTTCTGTGTTCCTTCCACTGCCCTTACCCAGAATTATGTACCAGGCCTTCAGCTCCGTGGGTTACCAAGGTCCACATGCTTTGCTAGCTTCCCTAAAGGAGTAACTTGTGCTGGTCCTAGAGCTGCAGCATACCTAAACCAGAAGTTGTAGAAGGGTTCTTCAGAGACACAGGCTACTTAACCTTTAAAGCTCCCAGATTTTGAGCTGAAGAGTATCTGCATGTCCTTGTGAACAGGAGCAGCATTGGGGCTGCTCCCTGTATTGATACAGAAGCTTCTTAACAACACTATTGAAAACTGAAGGGGATTTTGTTTGTGGCTTTTTTTTAGTAGTCAAGAGGTGCTATCTGGAGCCAGCTCATATGCTTTTTTCTTTATTTAGGTAGTAAGAAGAAAAGAAGAGCCAGCTACTGTGAAGAAGCATCCATATGATTGGTGCCAGTTCCTAAGAGGTCTTTAAATTAGGGAAGAGAATCAAGGTAGGTTCCCCTCACTGAAACACAAGAAGGTTTTTGCTTTATTCCTCCAAGATGCCATGCATAGAGGTGATGAAAAAAGCGAGCACACAGAGCCACAAAGCAAAAATAAACAGACAAAAAGGTAAGAAGAAAAACAAGCCCTTCCAAGAGGCAATGTATTAGAGCAACTTGCTACAACTGCAAGCAAATCTCAAAGTCTTTGGATAAAGCAGTAAGTGGAAGTCACTATATATGAACAAGACAGCCAACAAAGATATGAAGACTTTACTTCATATCCCCAAATTTTTCTTCCTCCACCCACTAAATTACATTAAGACCTTTGTGAAGTCTCTCACATGAGCTAACCAAATCTCCCAACTTTGTACATGGGCATGAGAGCACCTTAGTCTGGAGGACTTATGATTCCCATTATCAAAACAGAACTCTGTCTCATTTACAGCAGAACATGATTGCTTACTGGAATGGTTTTTTCTTCTGTTACCACCTGAGAAAATGGGTTTCTGTTTGGTTTTAGGGCAGTTCTTTACCTAGATTCTCCAGGTAAAGAAGCAACTTTCCTGTTGATAGCAAGCTCGTAGTCATCTTGTACTTGAACTCCAATGGTAGTATTTCAATTGCTAAAGGAGCTTCTGTTCTACTTTGAATATACAAACCTAAGTGAAGTCCTGGCAGTATTTTTTAAAGATGCCTGTTTATAACACAGATTAACAGAAAAATAAAAAAAATAAAGGAGTATTACTACAAGTATTATTCACTTCCAAACTCCCAGTGTTGTCCTGTCATCAATCTCAAAAACATGTAACCCCACTAAATACTAAATAAAGTGATTCTTGGGCCACTTTGAAGCAGCCTTCAGTTTTCTGGCTCATATTACACAAAATGAAAACAGCGTTTAATAACCTTGCAACAGTTACTAGAACCTTGAAGTTTCACCATGGTTCCCCCTTTGTGTGTTAAGAAATTAAATTAAGGGGGGAAAAAAAAGGGACCATGGAGCAAGTATTTATAACAGAGATCACATTAGGAAAAAGAAGTCAATTATCTCCCACGCCACTGCTTACATGGCAACAGTTATTTAACAGCAAGAGATGGAGCAAAACTGCAAAAGCAGGAGATTAGTGCAAAAGAGAGGAACTGATACTTAAACTCACTCACATCTTAGGACCACATGATACCATGAGAAAGGACTCTAGCTAAGTTTTGTAACAAACAGCATAGTTTACTGGCAAAATTTAATAAATATATCAGTAGGACAGGCCTTCAAAGCAGGATGGGCAGCAGTTTTAGTGTCAACCTCCACTCGACTCCACTCCATTAACAGGTTTTGGAGATCAACACAAGGCATCCAGTTGTCATCTTGTCACACAGTCCCCAGCTGTAAGCTGACACGAAGTTCCAGCATTTGCTCTTCAGCATTTCAACTGTCTCTGCAGCCTACCAAGGTTCACTTTTCCTCGTTCCCTACACCAGGAGTTCAGTCTTTCACAGTCAAGTAAGACTTGTTATCCATCTAAAGCCAAGAAAGGGCATCAGTAAGCAGCCCAAATCCTCACCTCAAACTACACCTATTATGGGGGCTCCTGGTTGTGCCTCCAGCAGTGACACTGTGTGACTGAGCACTGCACCATATTAACACTTGGGTACATTTGATATGTGTTCTAACCAAAACCCAAGTCAGACACTGCAGATGGCACACCAGCAGCAAATCACCCCTCATGAAGTAATACAGATCTATTCCTGGGCTCTTCCTGAGACCCACCAATCCCTTTTTTACCACATAGATGGTGACTAGGGCATGCTGGCAAGCCCTCAGTGGCAATAAAGCCTACAGGTAGGCTACACTAGACCAGCACTAGGTACCTAAATCAAATTTGTACGTCAGACATTTTACCACTGTCCACAGTACTTCAGCACCTGAATCTATTTACCTAAAAGGTGAACATGGCAAATTAAGGCAGGACCCTATTTTGTCTTCAACACTGTCCTCTTACACAAGAATCAAAACACCACAGCCACTAAGTGAGATTTAAGCCCACTAGAAATAAACTAGGGGAGAAGTTCAGGAAAGTAAAGGACAGAGGATTGAGGCCTCGACTGACTTGTTAATCAGGCTTCCTCCTGCTCCCAGCCAGGCCTGCCCCAGGTTCTCACACCGGGCCGCAGCGATGGAGCTGTCTGCTTGGCAGGCCTAGAGGAACACAACTCACCTGAATTTTAGAGTTTCTACTTCTTATGTGGTAAGACACAGGGAAATCAGTACCTGATTCCTTTGCTGAGCTCGGTTTTAGATACAGTCCCTGCATGGAGCAGACAGAACAGCCAACCAGTGTTTGCTACTCAAGCAATTTCTAGAAGGGGCTAGTTCTCTATCACCATTAGTATCCTCATTCCAAGGAACCACAGAGGTCAGGGGCAGATTAATACCAGTTGCAAAATAAAAGTAACAGCAGCATAATTAAGGTTAAATCCTACGTAATAACAAAACCTTCTGCTGTTGGACAGAACTCCCTCTACAGCAAGGATATTTGTGGGAACAATACTGCCTGCTGGTAGTAGTTGAAGCTTTTGCCCTATAGTCCTGGAGAGCCCCGTTTCAGGTAGTTCTGAAACCTGAACAAGTGCCACAGGAGTAATCTTGAGTCGGGTCTGGTAGGCATCCACCCCAAGAGCATTCTCACAGTGACACTAATCTTGTATGAAGCTTGGCATAACAAAAAGGAAGAACATCTTAGAGGGTATGTATCCCAACTTCCTTTTTCTCCACAAATACACTACTGTATATATGATTATATAGAACTTAACTATATATTATTTTTTTATATATGTGTACACATACATACACACACACTTGTATACATACACATGACAACAAAACACAGGATTAGCAGGAATTATTTGCCAAGAGAATTCTTTCAAAGTGTATTTTAAGAAGGGAAACCTGAAGTATTTTACCTGTTTTATAACTCTGTGATCTATATATATCCCTGAGTTCTTTCATAAGTCGATCTGAAGCCTGAACTGACCCAGAGACTGCACCCTGAAACAAACAAAAAAAACTCCAAATAAGTAAAAAGTAATATTTACATTAAACAGCTTTATTTCCATTGCAAAGTTACACTAACTAGAAGGTATTAGGAGGTTTCTGAACAGTTGAATGTTCTAGTGAGCAAAAGCTACTCAACAGAAACAAGACAGTCCTTCTAAAGCAGCACATTAATATATACTACTACATGGTATAGGTGATACAAACTTATAACCAAGGAACAACCAACATTTTTCTGTAAAGAAGATGAATCTCTTTGCCATTTGAATTTCCAAGATACATCCACAGTACATTTCTACATAGGGAAACATTTCCTTGTACCTTATGCCCTTATGAAATGGAAGAAGGAGTAAGACTAATCCTAAGAACAAGCTTCTGTACATAAGGTTTTGCTCTTTTCTCAGAGTATACTTCTATTTGGTTATGAAAAAAAAAGGAGGAGTTGGGAGCTCTCTGCTACAGGACACCAGCTTCTGGATCAAGTGAGCCCCAACTACGTATTCACACGGCGCAGAACACAAGCAGCACTATTACTTGCAGTACAATGAAAAACACCACCTACACAGAGGAAGACTAAGGTAGTAAGTAAACCTTAAAATCCCAAATGTTTTGTTCTGATTTGTCATAGTTCTTGTGGTTTGTGCAACCAGGGCAGAAATCTCTGTTATTCTTTTAGACCTCAGTTCTGTATTACTCAGCATCTCAAAGGGACTGAAAAATTAGCATCCGATTTCTGAACCTGGTATTGCAGCCTGAGACATGGTGCTAAAAGAAGAAAAAAAGAAAAAAAGAGAGCCCTTTGAGTGACATGCATATAAAGTAAGACTGTCTCTAAAAGCCACCAGTTACCAAATAGCTGATGTCTCTTTGGATCAACAGTGGCTGCACTGGATGTATTCCACACACATCCTCGATGCTGACAGCTCTGTGACCTTGGTATTAACATTTGCCTCAATTTTCTGAGCTGTACAGTGAGGACAGAACTTCTTCCCCTTCTAAAATGAGAGTGCCTATTTAGAACAACTTCATCACCAAAGCTACCCAGATTTCTCTCCCCAGTTCAATGCCACAGCTAGGAGGAAAGATTTTGATACTAAACCTCAGATGCTACAGAATTACCCTGCTTATATACTCCACATCAAATCCCATTTTACACTCAAGATTTTTAGAAGACAGAGAGGTAAAAGATTTAAAATACAGGGAAGGATGAATGCCCCACGTGATGTAAGGTTGCTATGGCCCTGAACCCCATCCCTGTGAAACTGGCTTTCATGAGCAGTCTGTTTCCCAAAGGTAGGTTACTCCATGAGACCCACAGTCCTCTGCTGCCTCTCAGACTTCAGACACCCCCACTGAAATACAGACTAACATGTGTGGCTCATAAACGTGCTTTCTGGGGCAGGGGGGACTAAAATACCCCACCACCAAAGGCAAAAATAGCTCCCACCTCAAATAAAGGTCAGTTCAGCCTATTTACATGAAGTACTGTTTAGTTTATGGGTCTGTTTTTCTACTCCATCTAAAAGCTGAAAGCAATTTGTCTTCAGTTCCCCTTTCAGACACTATGGACGTCTACAAACAGATCCTTTTTGGACAGAAGTGTTCCTGGAGGAATCTGAAGCAGCTATGACCATTGGCTAATGCCTGAAGTCAATAGTGATATTATATATTCTTCAAGGTCTTAATCATAGACTCGAATTATTTCTTAATAAGGATTATGTATCAGTAGTAGCTACTTGATGCTAAAGCCTCCACATACTCCTTGGTCTTCTCTGTTCAGTAGCATCATATAACACGTGTAGCTCCACACTAGCCTGTAGACTGTTCTTTTAGGCTATTCATTTGCATATTCCTCTGGATTTAATTACACAGATTACTGAACTTCCACTAGTTTTTCTTAACGGACCGGTATGAAGAATGAATTAAACATGCAAATAAAAGGGAACTCTTCTCCTCTGATTAAACAAAAGCTACATAAAGACACAGCTCCAGACAAGTCACCCCTCACTTTACTGAAGCCCTGTCTGTAAGAGCAGTGTCAAAGAAAGCAGGGATTGCTCTTCCTTTAACATCAGGCAAACGAAGTTGTACAGAAGAAAACCTGATTGTTTGCATACACTATTTGCAGATAGCGACTACTCAGAGCCACTGCTCACAGATCAGCTGGAAGATGAAGCCTGACACTTAATCAGTTAACACAAGACAGTGTTCACCACCACAGAAGTGCTGTGTTTTTTCAGACCTCTGCTGTGAGTGTTAAGGTTGAGACTCATGAATCTGTTGAGTCCAGAGGAAAAACTTGCCAGGAAGTGTTGAGATTTTGGCTTTCTTCTGTACAGGTCAATATCCTTGACTCATCTGCTGTACTGCTCACTGGAAGAAGGAATTGCCTTATATTTTTCACAGAATAGCAACCTCTAAAACCAGGCAATTTAAAACCAACTTTGATTCTCAAAGACATCCTGTGGAAAACTAGTTTCCTCACTGCATCTTTTTTCCCATCAAATTAAGCTACTGATTTCTCTGCACGATCTTGGAAACTCACTTAAATTTTCATATGCAAAGGTATCTTCTGTATTACAGTCATTTAAAAAACAAACCTTAACATGCCCACATACACCTGAGTGCTATTATAACTGCTTATAAACTGAAGTGGTATTTAAACAAAGGTTAATTTTAGTATGTGTAAACTAGTCTCAGTAGTCTTTGCCTAGAACAGCATTTTAACACCTTTTTACCCCTGAGTTTCTGGTGTGGCTGCCAGCATTTTACTCAGCAGTAATAAATATAGTTAGACTCAGTACTCCAAAGAATCGACAGGCTGCAAACCAGCAACCTGTGACCAAGAGAAAGAGGCTTGCAAGCTTAACCTAGGAAGGTTAGCACAGGAGCTTCCTTTACATGCTCCAAACGTCCCTCGGAGGAAGCCGAAGAGGAAACTTTCGGGGATCAACTGCTACACCTGCAGCCAAGCATCACTGCCTTAAATCACAAAAGTTAACAACTTTACCTTTCAATAGCTCACTACAGGTAAATTGTAATGATAGACAAGTTATAATTGCAGACTTAATTTGTATGTAACTATCTGAGCATCCTTCTTGAAAAGGAGGGACTTCCCACTCCAGGGAGATAAAGCTACCATTTCTCCAGTTGTCAGATCAAGACTTACAGTGGCGACTGGACAAATAACTGGTCCCTTGTGGGATCTGCCAGGAATTCACCCTCTGGGGCTGGTGCCAGACAAGCCTCAAGTGACTTTTCCTATTAAGTAATCACACAGGCCCAGTGTCTCATCCGCCTCCGTACCAGCGTACTTGTGTTCCTCCAGACCAGCAAGCAGGTAAGCTGGAGCAATCCCCACTACAGGAGGCAAACATTCATAGGGACAGCGTGCCATTTGCTGAGTTGCAAACAACAAAGGAATTCCCAGAACCAAAACAGGGAATGTTGGGCAGGGAAACTATTCCTGAGATGCATCACCACAAGCTTGTCCTGTTCTTACACTCTTCCCCTAAGGACATGCTTATGCCACTGTCAGAAACATGAAACTTTGGTCCAAGTGAGTACAGGCATTTCAGAAGTGTTTCTATCCTTTGTGTTTTACCATAAACATATAGATTTCTGTAAAATACTTGATAGAACAGGTATCTTCTAAGAAAACCAGTTCAGAAAGAGCTTCTGTGTGGGAGCCTGGCTAGCTGATCAAGGCCACAGCTACTCGGGCTTGCAAAAACAGCCTTAAGAATTCACTAACAAGGGGCTGAAAAGCCTGGGAATGAGAACCTGTAACAGGATCTCATGGTACTTCGAAATTCCACTGTGGTGATAAAGACCTGATAGGTGCAGATGGCCTTTTCCCTCCCCATTCTGACCCCTAGCTATGTAACCCTCAGAGGTATATAAGAAGCTACTGGCTTGAATAAAGTGTGCTGATTGCTTTTCACCATACTGGTGTGCAGGCTGTTCCCAGAGCCTCTCCGCACTGCCAAGGCCCTGGATAGAGCTGATTTCCCAAAACCTGGATTTTGGAGCTCACAACACTCCTGCATTCACAAGCCAGCAGAGCACAGCTAACTGGCAGGAATCTGTCCAGCACGTGCCACTGCCCTCGCCGTCTGCTGCACCAAGTCTCCAGAGAGATGTTTTGCAGTCTTAGCTTTTCTCCTTCAGACATTCTCTGCTCCCCTTTCACCCCTCAAAACACACCACAGTTGGCTCCTCAAGTGAGTTATCTGGAGCAGGAGGTGCAGTTCAGTGCAGTGATAAATCCAAAGACCAAATTGCCTGTTTCCTGTCTGACCAGAAAAATACCATCACGCATTGAATCAGTAAGTCCCCTCACGTGCAGTACCTTGCAGATAATCCAGCCACAAAGCCAACAGTTCCCTGCTAATGCAAAACACAGAAAAGGGAAGCTCTTCCAAGATAACAAAATAAAATCTGAAGTGACACAGAAAGAGCTGAAGAATACAGGTTTGCTCTTCTGTCACCAAACTTCCTCAGTATTTGTGCAGAAGTACATTCATTCCTGGAAGTTAAAGTAGATTCCTGCTTCAGGATGAGACTGAAAATGGAAGTGACACCTTCGACTTCAGAAAATCTGAAGATGAAAGCGAAGACATTTCAGACTTCTGAAGGGAAGTGCACAAACTCCTCAGTAGGAAATGGAAAAGCTAATAGCATTATCTAAATAAGAGCAGCATTAATCTTGAAAATGACTACGTGGGGAGAGACCTCTGAAAAGCAAGCAGCAGCAAGTTGTTAAATATTTGAAGTTAATTATTCCAGTTCAAAGACCATTTTTTATTCCCAGTAAGCAACTGGTTCTTTAAAGTTATTACAACATTAAGAGGAGGATTAATTCTTGCTCCAAGTTACACACTGTACCACAAGCCAAATTTATTTCCTGATGCGGACAAGAATAGGGCTCGGGGGTTACTGCCAAGGAAGAGGACTAGTTTCTGGAATGAGTGGATACTCTATGTATTCTTAATTTCTATAAACCACAGAAGCCCCCTAACAAGTCCTATGACAAAAGTCTTTAGCAGCAGAAAAACATCTGTTAAGAGTACATGAAAACAGGACTGCAGGCACTCCTTCCCTGCAGAAAAACCTTTACCGTGACCCACACCTTCCACCTGCATTTCAGCCCAAGGGGGACAGGATGACCCGTGGATTTGGGCCAGTGAACTTGTAAAGAAACTGAGAAGTGTTCTGGTTGTACTGGACACTAGTCAAAGCCCCACACGAGACATCACATTCCCTCTTCTAACAGCAAGTGTGTCAACAGCCCAGCTTTGTTTCACTTTCCTCTGCTGAGGAAACAAAGGAAACCAAAAGAACCCTGTGAAAGCCAGACTATGCTCAGTCACTACATTTACCTTTGTGAAACTCAGGCTGTCCTTTCAGAAAGCCCACAGCAAAGGGCTGTACAGACTGAAACGTTGCTTTATGCTAACAACTGAGCAAAGTTCTTGGAGCAAGTTTGTGTTCTGTTCAAGTCGCATCTCTCGGCAGCACAATGGGGTATTTAGGTGCCACTGGGTTAGCTCTTTCCCGGGTCAGTAGTGCAGCTGTATTCCCAAGTGCTTAAGAGTAAACCCTGACAAGTCCTTTGAGAAATTATTTCAGCAGCACAGCTATTTCTGGTGACCCACAAAAATACCACAGTTCCTCAGCAGCATCTGAATACCCTGTTCCCTGCACTCAGCTGACCTTGTTTATGCACCAGCATCAGCGAGAGTGTCTTGGCATGAGAAGCAGCTATTATGTAAGTTGAATCTGCTGTTGTCAAACAAAAAACCAGCAGCGTTCACTCCAGCTCCACACTAGATGTGGAAAGAAAAAGCAAAAGGAAAAGCAATATTTGCCAAATTGGAAAGAACAGATAGCAAAAGCAAATCTGCAGCTTTTCACACCAAGAAACAATGCTGACACTACAAAAGCCTTTTTTCAGTCCTACCAAATGTGTATAGGATGGTGATGCAGAGCACACCTCTACAGCTGCAAGAGGAGTTATTTTATTTAACAATTAAGGAGTCTTTACCATTGGGTCTGAGTTATAAACACAGAAATACAGAGAACCTCACAGGCATCTTCTCAAAGCCTAAACAATTAAACAAATCCAGTGACTGCTGTGTTTCTGGTTAGTCAAGTCCAAAACCAGACTTGCCTATACAGCAAAAGCATTTGGCACCTTATGTCTACCTGCTTTTAAACACCAATACACTCATCAGGTTTGGGATTGGAGTTTTTGTTTGTTTGCTTGGGGTTTTTTTGTTTTCAAGGGGTGATCGTTACCATACACCCGACAGGTAACTATGGAACTCACAAATCAAAGAGCAGTCTCCTCTAGCCAGCTACCTCATGCTGCCTATTTCAGCAGAACACGGGTCTCCTGGTATTCTGGACACTGGCCTCTGAAAGAAGCATTTCTGGTTTATTTCCTTTGCACAAGAGATGGCTACAAACTGAATCTTTCCTGTGTTAGTGTCACTAACCAAAAGGAAAAAGGTTTTTTGGCTAAACTAGATACTTAGCTGAACCTTCACTGTTTCTTGCCATGCATTATTGGTGTTAAATAACTAACAGAGCCTTTTCCCTAAAATTAACCATCCAATACTGGGAGTGACTGGCATGGCCAGCGCTGAGTGCGTTGAACGTACACAATTCTCATACAAACTGAGGTGCCAACAGCAGCAATTCTCTGCTGTCTAATGTGCACTTTAGACTTTTTAGAAGTTATTTACTGGAAAATTGACCAAGTACAAGAACTAGAACAAAGCTGGTTCACTTGGGCAAAAACCCACGTGCTCCCTACACATCAACCCCAAATCTTATTCCTTTGCTAAACAATAACAGGCCTTCCCTCTGGACCAAAATAGGGCTCACATCCTTGACTGTTAGTTAATGAGAAGAAGCATATCTTGTGCCTGGCCATGATCTATTTGTCTGCTGACTTGCCAAACGGTGTGTAAAAGCTTAGGAGCTCACACAGTGGAGGGCACCAACTTAAGGACGTTCTTTCTGTATGGGTGACTTAGGAAAATTTTAGAACCCCTAACTTTGAAATTGGTCATGAACACAAGTACTGAATTGCAGGCATTATACACTTTAAGCCTCTGTGAAACAAAAGCTTTGATACCTTTGGAAGACAGGGTAAATAAAATTAAGTTTGTATGACATCATCGCTCCCTCCTACATGCACCTTTAAGGAGTAGAAGCTTCTCTGGAACATGGCACTTGTGACAGAATATTTCTAAGCCTCCTGAGAGCAAACAGGGTTTTTTCACAGCAGCCTGCTGGCAGAGTCACTCAGAAAACCAGTAAGGATGCAGAGCTGCTGAAGGCCCCTCACTTTACCTCTGGAAAAATAACATAACCAAAACACAGCCCTTCAATCATTCCCAAGCAGCAGAGGCACCACTGAAAAACAAACTCATGCACAAAATTCCTGGGTTTACTGAGTATGTCAGGTCACCAACAGCTTCTAATGCGGCTTTAGGCACAGCTTTACTTGTGACTTCAGCACAGAATTCATTCTGACAACCTAGGTGCTTTCTGCTGCTCTGGCAAGGACAACTACTGCTTGCAACAAAGGCAGTAAGCAAGAGACAGAGGGACAACAAGCTGTTCACAAGTGTGAAACCTGGATTCACCTGTAAGACTTGACTCTACTGAAAAGCTAAAAAATGCTTCTTCATCCCAAATGTCAAGAATACCCCCTCACAGTTTGACTAAAGACATGATGATAGTGTTCTCCCAGGCTGAATGTAAAGTGCTTTGAAGTAGTTTTTGTGCTTCTGTGGGACACAGCTGACAACTAACTTCCTGCTCCAAAGATTTTGATGAAAGATGAGTTGATTTACTAAATGACCTTGAAATTTTAACCTGCCTGTTCAAACTTCTCCAAAAAGAGCTATTTAGGTACCCTAACTTGACACACTTGTCCTATATATGCAAGTCAGCTACAAGTTAATTTATGCCTAGGTGCATAGCAACAAGCTTTGTCTGCAAAAAACCCATTCTCCTCTAAAGGCAGAAATATTGCAAAGAAAAACCAGAAATGATTAACTCACATTTAAGTGATCTTGCCTTTGATTTTTTCTGATTTTTTCTAAGATAGCAAGGTTCTCTTTTTCAATGCCTTCATCCTCAGATTTCTTCCCATCAACTGGTTCCTCCTCCTTCATATCATAGTGATCCAGATCTTCAATGTCCTACAACACAGAAAAAATTCACCGTAAATAACTTTAATACGCTCTTTGTTCAACAAAGCCCCCTCTGAGGGCATTCAGGGATACAGACTCATACTGCATAGCACTGTGCATTAGTGATTGCTGGATGCCACTGCTGTTTTGCCCTAACTTTGTTCTCAGCCAACAGCACTCACTGAAAGTGCAGGGAGCCTTGACAATATGTTTCTGGTCACAGAAACAAGCACAGTAAAACCTTTGCGAGAAGCTGAGCTCCTAGTGAATTAGCCCATTATGGGAAGTACAAAACAGGAAGTCAAGGCATTTGGAACAGGGCTCAAGAATCCAAAACCAGGCAGTTAGGGCATCTCCAAGATGTTGCTAAAAACAGGCTCTTTTTTCAATTAGAATCCTATATTACACTTCTGGCAAACACTGATTAACATACCTGGCAGGGCTACAGCAACCCTTCAAGAAAGATAAATATTAGAAAGCGACATGTACTTTATTCAAGTGAACATTTCAGCTGGAGATGAGATGCAGCATTAGCATATGACAAAGTTATGTGGTCAAGAATCCTGATCACAGGAGCCAACATTTCTGTTCTGGGTTCTAGACTAAGCCACTGAACAACCTTCCAGGCTGTATTCAGAGATGGGGTTGCCCTGCTGCAGGGGAGTGCTCTGAGCTGGACAGCTGCCTCTTAGGGGATTCCAGTGCTATTGTGGAGAGGAGGGGAAGGGTGTAAACACCTTGAGATAGAAAAGGAAGCACCACAGCAGCCACGTCAGCACTCTCTGAGTAGACAGCTATCAGATACACTCCAATATGTGGTGTTCCATCACACCTGTGGCTACTCTTTACACACCATCTGTTCGCATGGCAGGAAAACCTGGCTGGAAATGCAAACTCAAGGATGTCTATGCAGCAAGAAGCACCACCTATCCAGTGCCTTGGACAGCACTGTTCCCTCCAATCCTAACAGATTTTGGCCTGAGCATTCTTTGAAAGATTCATGCTTCTCAAAATGATGATACAGCCTTACAAACAGTAAGCTGCTTTTCAATTCAGAAATTGGACTAGATTATAAGTTGAAGGTATCAGTGCCACACTCAGTGCCACCTGGCACCTTTAAATGACAGACATGACAATTCTTTTGTGTCTGAAGTAACCTGAAAAGAGTGCAAAAGGCTACTTACAAGTCTCCAAGCAACAAGAGCCTTGTGGCAGCAGGATATGGGAGCATACAAACTACCTCTACAAAAACTCTGGCTCCACACAACATGGTCTGGACAGGGCTAAACAGAGTGTAAGAGAGCCTGCTTCGAATTAATTCCAGAACATGGACACCATCAAAGTCTTTTCTCAAGGAAGACCTTCCAACTCAGAGAATGAGTTGTTTATTCCTACTACACACCTCCTTCGCTGAAGTCTAAGTCTGAAGGAGTCAGAACAGTGGCTATCTGTAGCAGGTTACAAAGCAAGCTTTCCTAAGTTCTCACACAGTAAAAAGCTCATGGAAAGGAGCCACATGTTGCCAGACAGTGACATACACCACTCAAAGCTTACCGTGTCTGGTTTGGGTGTCCTTCCATCTCCTTCAGTGTACTACAGTTAAGAACTAACTCACCTGCTTCACGAATCACCAAACTGATTTACTCTTAGCCAGTCTGCTTCAAGCTGGGAGGTGCTTACAACTGTATCAGAGTTAACAACCAAATTTACTGATTTGGCACACACAATTACATATCATTTGACTAAAGCACAGATACCCAGTTCTCCGTATCTAAGTATCTCCCAGCTGAGATGTAGGCTTAAGAAGAAAGGTTTGCTGGCTTTGGTGGTTCAAGTGAAAGCTGACACTAAGAGGAATATCTGAATTTGCAGTGAGCCTTGCTGTTGAACTCCAGGGATGATAAATTTTACAGCAGGCCTAATTTTTAAGCCAGCAACTGCAGAGCAAAATGCCAGAATCCTACTAGATCAGGACAACTCTCTCACGTAGACACATACTTCACCCATATCTTCTTCTTCTTCCTCCTCTGACGTAACTTCTTCTGTTGTTCCATTCTGCAATAGAACAGGGAGGTTTCTGCATAAGTTCTGCATATGTTCCTTTCTTTCAAAGCCAGGAAGCCTACCATTACCACAGAGAAAGAGTACAGACCAAAGTTATGCTTTATCAATACCTGCAAAGGACTAAAGTTTAACATGAAAGATGCTTTCTTGAAGAATGACAGTGAAGAGATTTTTGCATGAAGCAAAGATAAACAGAACGTCACAATTAATTTCACGTTAAGTTTTAAGTGGAAAGTTCAGATTCAGATAAGGTTATCCTATTCTAAGACAGTGACAAATGGAGTAAGTCAGGCAGGTCATAACTCATGATCTCTTAACCATGAAATCACATCATGCCTCCAACCAGAATCCATACATGTGCTCAGGCTCTAAAAAGAAAAAACCCACACAAACTTCAGACCTTTAAAACTTAATGGATTTTTGTCTCACTGCCTAGAACTGCTATGCAACAACTGCAGTCATCATAGAGCCATTGTTCTTTGGTTATTTGATAAAAGACTAGAACAATACACTGAGTTTGCTTTTCACAGTTTTCCATTTCAGGACGCCTGAGCTGCAGAAACACTCAGGAGCATTCTGACACACTTGTGCTCCGCTTGCTCTTCCTTTGGCAGAGGAGAAATGCTACTGCCAGAGACAACAGCGGGGACTGAAAGGATCTTTGGTCTCACTTACTAAGGCCACTGTACTTGAGCTCGTGAATTATCTGCTCTTTCTGGCTAAGAAACCTTCCACGAGTTTGCGTTTGAGTTTCGGAGCGTAAGTCAGGCTCTTGAACCAAGTGGCTTCCGAGATTACAGGCCTGTTGCCCTACAGCTGGGCTGCTACGTGGGGGCTGAGAGAAAGACCTATAGCATTACAGTCTGGCACGTGACCAACATTAAGCAAGTTATTTGTTATTGCCATAGCACTGTCACCACAGGAAAACCATCTGTCACGCTACAGGAATTTTTAGAAACCCTGTCATCTTAACACGTATAAGCAAAAGAAGATATCATAATCTTATTAAAAACACAAAAAAGAACAGTTCCTGGCAGTTGCCAGTTCTGTTTTCAGCACAATACGACACGATTCTGCGAACCAGAACATTTCACAACCCGTCACAACTCTTCATTTTGTCAAGTGCACGAAAAGCAAACAAGGCACCTCAGCTACTCCCTACCCAAAGCAGCATATGGTCTTGCTATCCCATGTCTCTGCAAGGGACTGGAGAGGAAGGAAAACATCAACAGCAGCTGATCCAAGCGCACGCTGTAAGACACGTCCTCTTAAAAGGAAAAAGCAAAGAGTGTTCAATCGCGTCTCGTTTCGGCAGAGGAGCAGCCTTGGGAAGCGCTAGGCAACGCAGAGGGGTCGGCTGGAACAGGATTTAGGAGGGGATGAAACTGAGAGCGCTGCTCTCGCATACACACCTGTCAACCACGCAGAAACTCCAAAGGCAATGGTGTAACACCATTATTAACTGGATTCCGCAAACAAAATTCAGATTGAGGACACCACAAAGCAACAGCGCTTCGTATCTCAGTTCTGGCTTACGCAAAGCTTAATCATTGCCACCATCTTGTTTCCTGGAGTTGAAAAAACAACTCCTCCGTTGCCCACAGCTTTTGAATTTACCTGTCCGGCTGGTAATGGCTGATCTAGCATTTCAACATCTGGATGCTGAGGAAGGTTATATAATCTGCAGAGGTCACATATTAATCGCTTCAGCTGTTGAAGAAGCTATAAAGAAAAGAAAAGAAAACATGGAAACATCTATTTAAACCAAAGCACAGAAGAACATATTTTGAATTTTCTTCACCCTCTGGCACTGAGCTTTCAGTGCACAACATTTAAATGGGCACAAGCTGAAATAAAGTTGAGACACCCCTATTTTTCTCTGAAGCAATGTTAATAAAACCCCCTCAATGGGAAATCAAAGACATGGCAAGTTAAAGATGGCTCCTGTTCATCTCCTCGTGGCAAGTGAAGGAAGTCAGGAGCAAAAGAATAATCTGCTCTTGCAGCATCATCCATGCCAGGCACAGGCGTCTCAGCCACGAATAATCACTAGGTGTAATCAAACGGTTGTATTCCATGAGGAGAGATGGGTGTTTGGATGTCCATTCCAGTTTCCCAGGTTAATGAGCCATGTCTTCACAATGCTAAGGAGGAACAGTCTGATTTTCTACATGCTGAACCCCTTTCCTGGGATACCCCAGGGAGGCACTACAAGCAAGACAAACACCACGAGGCACAGGGACTGGCCAACCTCTGAGCTACAGCCCAAGCAGTCAACTTGCCATATCCTGCATCAGGTCGAAGCACAATCTGTTACTATCACTGACTCCCACTTCCAGCTTTCAGGCCTACACTGACTACAGGACAGGCAGCACCTTTCACTCACTGCAACGCTACCCAGAAAATAAATTGGCTTCTGCAGGAACAGAAAAACTTTAAGCTCTCTGCTGAAGTGCAGTTCCATAGCTTTTCACTTTCCCTGGGCAGCCTCAGATTCCTAGTTAAGGCCAAGGCTGCAAGATTCTGCTACTGCACTCCCTAACTTGGCAAGGTCTTTCCACAGTTGTGTCATGAAAACCAAGGAAGGACTGCAGAAGACATTTGCAGAACAGTCAGCGCTTCGTTACTTGCAGAATAATACCTGAAATGGAGCTTGTGGAAGTTACACACCCATTTTGGGGCTTTTCTTCCAGATACCAAAGGGAGTTTGTGCCAGAACACGTAGAAGGCAGCGTGCAGGACAGACAACCAGTTGTGTACACACAGCCTTCAGCACTACTAGTAGTCTTACTTAGATTAGGAACGCCCTCTCCCCTTTAAATATCTCTCCATAAAGGAGAGAGACTCAGGCAACATGGCCTCACCTAAGGCACCACACAGGTGGCATTTTCTTTAAAGAACAACAGCTCTACAACACTATTGGGCATTTGCATACTGTATTTCTTCAAATACACAATAAATTAAGGTATCTAAGAAAAAATCTAATCACCCCAAAATATTCCAGATGTCTAAAGCCCTGCTACTGGCCAGTTTCTGCACCGTTCCTGGCAGTCACCCTTTACTCAAAAGCACTGGTGTACCAGCAGCACATCTCTTGGGAGCACCTACATGAGCTGTGAGAGTTTATGTTGCCAGAACCTTTCTGTAACAATCGCATTTCTCAGACTCTACCTGTGTTTGAAACTTCCCAGGTGTCTGAAACATCAGGAGATGTTTCAGCAGGCAGAAAGCAGGTTAGTCCATCAAAAAGTGAGTCGGTAGATAGAAACACAGGTCTCAGAACTATTATTCTCAGTGTGTGTAAGATGCTTGAAGTTGCAGTGCTATGCATTTTGCTGAGAAAATTTTTCTCTGCACAAGCAACACTGTCTCATGGAGAGCTGAAGCAGAAACTAGAACATGGCAGGAACTGTAATTGTGCCTCATGCAAAGCTAGGCAAGCAATCTATTTACATCTGTTATGAAGCTTACAAACAAAATAAATCTATAAGCAGTGGGGGAAGAACACCACCACTGACATTTGGCTGGTCCAAAGCTTGGAAGAGCGGTTGAACACAGGTGGGTCTGCACAGAAAGAGAGGGTCAGAGCTGGGAAGAGAGGAAAGAACCAATTCCTGCCCTGCTTCCTACACTTGATTCAATGAAATGTAATCATGCTGCGTGGATTGATGTAGGTGTAGCTTAAGAGGCAATTAATGTAGCTTTGATGTAAGAATTTTCCTGGTTTTAAGAATAGATTAGTTTAAGAGAAAGCTGTAACTGTGTACGCTGCTTGTGAGAGCAGCTGCAAAACTTAACCATAACAATGCAATAGTAACCAGCCTTGAAGATAAAGAAAGAATTTGTGTGTTTTTAGGAACAGGTTAGTTTTGACTTTAGCAGAATCTGGCTGTAATCACATGAGCTGTTTCGTGAAAGCGGCTGCAAAACTTAGCCATAACAATAGTGTAGCAGCCTTGAAACTGGAGGGAGTAGAAGATAGGGGAGTCATGGATGGTAAGACTGATGACCAGTTGGGAGACAGAGTATATCATGTTTCCAGTGAAAAGGAATGTGTTTTTGAGCTCAGATAACCAGGGAGAAGAAACGTAAAGAGCATGCGCTGAGAGCGAGGAAGACGACTGAAGACCACCAGGAGCCCCCCTGAGTGTCACTGAGCATGCTCTATCTGGGAGAAGTTAATGGAAATGATTTCCTGGAAATAATTTGCATAACCCTGCCTTTTCTTAGAAATTATAATGAATATGTACAGTTAATCTGTATAAATATGAGAAATTTGGCTTTAACAGGCGCACACATTCAGAGGAGCGATCCCCTGTGTGCCCAGAGCTGCAATAAGGAATACTTGCTTAGTAGTCACCAAGGCTACTGAGTTTTGATTCCAGCTTTCTGAGGCATCACACTCCCCATCCTCTTCATGAGCAGTCCTATCACCTGAACTCCAATCCAGAAAGAATCTGTGCAGGCAAGGACCCAACACACTGTAAGCTTCTCTCACCTCCTCCTGGATGCAGCACCGCTGTAAGTTACACAAGCACCCTCAAAAGCAACAAGCTGCTGGCACAGCCTGGACCAAATTCCACAGTGGCTGCGCCAGCAGAGACCCCTCCCTGCCTCCAGTCCCACGTTTTCAGTTTCTCATTTCCCCTGGCACCAGAGATCACACAACCATGCAGCATCTTGCAAGCTTTGAGGCAGATCAATTCCTAATGTGCTTCAGCACAGAAGCCCTGGTTTCACCATAGAGGGGGAGGCAGCTGAGAGCACAGACCCCTTTCCTTGGCAGCGGTCTACAGCTCAGGGTTAGCTTAATAAAACCATCAGACCACAGGCTGATTTTTATAGTTAAGTTGCTTCCCTTGACATCAATTTCTACAATCTGCAAAGGTGGTGGCAGAGCAAGAAGCTGATCCTGACTCTACAACCCTTCTTCCTCCTCACTGTTTTCCCTCCCCATGATTTCATTTCAAGCCCTTGATCCCTCTGCCATGGGTCTCCACTGCCATTATCCTTTACACGCTGCACACATGTATGAAAAAACAGGGGACAGCTTCCAAACATGCCTTTTGGCCCAAGTTACCTGATGCAGCCCCCTGCTCTGAAGCAGGGCCAAGCATGATTTGGTACATGCCAGTGGTAGGTGAACAGACTGCGTCAAAACTGATAGCAGATTTCTGCTGCACGTGAATAATTTCAAGGTATTTCCAAGCTAACTTCACACACTCAGCTAATGCAAAACGGATGCTTAACACCCCCCCACCCTTTGCTGCTACTGCAGAAAAGTGGGCTATCCCTACACCCCAAGTTTCCTGGAATCCAACTGCTTAAAGCTGAAACTAAACAGCACCTGAGAATGCCAAATCCACAGGGTATTAATGGAGCCGTGCGAATTGCCTGCATGAGGTAAACGCTCAAGGGACCAAACACAATAACAACCTTATAAATTGATTTATTATAATGAATATAAAATTAACAATATACAGATACCTACATCTACAATGTAGCCTTTAGTACTTCAGGAGTCCTGAGAAGTTAGCAGCTCTTACGGACACCATAACTCTGCTTTAGAACACACACACCCCTCTGAATTGTTTTGTTTCTTGCGTTAATGTCTTACAAAGCTGAAAATGGTTTAGAACAGCTTTTCTGAAACCTGTCCTACATTAGGAGGCCTTTTTATGCACAAAGAGATCCTTCTAATGCTGTACAGAAACATTAACAATTTTAGGCTACCCTTGATGATACTAATATCTTGTCAGGTTCACTATGAAGCACCTTGTTGTCTGATCACCAAGAAACACAGACTGAAGCAGTATCGTGCACGTATACACATACTTACTCTTCTCCATGTACCTATATATACACACACGCTATCCATAGCTATATAAAAATAAATAAATGACTCAAACCTCAGCCTGCTGCTGAAGGAAACTGCTGCAGGAGAAGAGTCAACTGTCGTTTGGAGTGCAGCCACTGATGTTTTGTCTCTGTGATCTCGATACACAACTAGCTGCTGCTGCACTGGAACTTTGCAAGAGCCGATACTCTTCCCTGACATGCCACCACACAGGACTAAATCTAAACTCTTAATACAGAAGTAGTGTGCTTAGGGACAGCAGCTTATCCATGCTGTACACACGCCAGGAATTCTAGACTTTCAAAGCCTTCCATACAAGTTTAAGCCCTCAAGGTTTGGAGAGTGTGAGAAGCTGCCCATCTGATCTCAAGTCCATTTCACGACTGTTGTTAAAAAGCAAACCTCCAAATCATGTATAATTATATCTAATAAGCCACAAAGTGAGGTTTGAAGCTTTAGACTTGCAACTGTAAATCCCATTCTATTAAACAGAACAGAATTGAAACGGGACCTCTCTATTACACAGCACATCCACAAGTAAGCAGCTGACAGCCTAATGCAATCGTGGTTTTAGGATCTCCAAAGGAGTTCAGGAGACAGCAGGGGTCAGAAGGAATTCTATAGCCCCTTCATCTGCTGACTGGAACTTGTTCAATATGAATAGTCAAGCAGCTAAAGCCCCCAAAATCTAATACTATCTGTGCTCATCACAGCCTTAATGAACTTTCCTAGTGAAACAGACCATGCTGATGCCAAGGGACCAGAGCTTCAGACCCATGGAAGATTCTGCAGGAAGCAGTGCACGGTTTTAGCATGGGAAAACCAGTTTTCCTTTTACCATGCCAAATTACAAAGCTTCTGCACACATGGCCCAGTCCAGTTTATATGCCTGAAGAGCACATTCTTCAGTTTCCCACGCAGCCATTACCTGTCAGATGTTATAAAGCAAGTAGAAAGAGCAGAGTAAGACTCTAAGCCAGGGTACTCGTGCTAGCAGTGCTTCTAGCACGTTCCCTGCATTCAGATGAGCTTCTGGAAGAGTTCAATGCAAATCCCCACTCAAAATTCGACTGTTCTAACCCCTTTATGAGTCTATAGCAACATGGCTCAAACAATCCTTTGGCTGCAATAAATTAAAGCTGGTTTGAAACATTCTAAAAACCTAAAATGCACTAAGTGGAATTTTAGGAGATTGTGTGATACATCAGCAGCCTCTGAATTTCTGCAGGTAGCAGCCCTTTCCCTTTCCTACCCTACCTCAAGAAATCGGTGAGTTGCTCCAGCACCCTTTGAAGGGGAGAAAGGGAGTTGCACAGTGAAAAGTTGCAGGGAGAAAAAACACAAGCCCAAAGCCCATGAAGTCAAGCCTTTCGAGCAAAACAAAGTCATCAGGTGTTGTAGCCTATGTGCCTGTCTCTTGAACCACTCCCATCTTTTTTCATCTTGGCATAGCATGATGTGGGGTGGATTCCTGAGAAACCACTGGGCCATCCACAGGTGCCTATTACCTCAGCCCATCAGCTTTTACATGGGCAAGTACAATCTTGATACCAGAAGCTGTTTCTCACAACATAGATCAGCAGTCTATGTGCATATGCAATTCAGCACAGAAACTCCTACTGCAGATGAAGCTTTCTTTGCTTGTTAGTTTTCCAATTATTTCTGCTAGAAGTCACATGCACCCAAAATATTGTTTAGAAGAAGAAACTTGTGCATCCTAACTTGAAGTCAAGTATGCTGGATTCACATTATCAGTAAGGGATTTCATGAGAAAGAGCATTCCCAACTTTTCCAAAACCAGGCAATTATTAAGGTCAGCACATAATCCATGCAAGCAGCAGTATTCCACAGGCTGATTTTGTATTCATCATAATTTGCCAATAAAGACCAGCCTCAAGGGCTATTAAAGAGGCAGAAAGCTGAATTTGGAGAGGATAACATGTTTAATCCCTGAATTTAGGAGTAGGCTGCAATACTGCTCTTCATGGAACAAAGTGCATTTCTACTGATTTTTCCCCTCAAGGAATACTCAAGAACACTTCCTTTCCTGCATAAAAAGGGAAGTTATTTTTTTCCATATATGCAAGCACAGTGAGCTCCTATTCACCACATCAAAGGGGGACTCAAGTAAGATATAATGCCCAATAGCTTTCTGAAATACAAAACTGAAGTTAAGATCTGTGCAAAGGTTTTCTTTAAACAGTGATTGTCCAAACACTGCTCAAACTTATCACTAAGAACATTCCAATGAACCAGAAGCTATTGGGTCAAGCAGGCTACCAGGAAGTCTTTGCATTAGCTACCATTACACCCATGTTTTGGAGACTTGCACACTCTCAGAAACACAAAGCTTTTGCCTCTGTAATTGATTTCTGTGCAAAGAAAAATATTAGGAGTGTTTATTCAGTAGCTTTAAGTTCTTCTCCATTTCACTGTCTAATTATTTCCAGAAAGCCTCAATCTGTGCAATTACTGGGGCTGAAACTAAACTTCCTTTAAAGAGCAAGATTTCAGTTGTTATCTTCTCTTTGTGCCAAGCCTTTTGAATTACATTTGGTTCCTTTTTTTTTTTTTTTTGGAATAGAAACCTGCATTTACACAACCTCCCAAATAACCCCAAATCTGAACTAATTTAATTGCTTCTTAATGTGGCAAAGCTAAACAGTCAATCAAAACTAAGCAAACACCCGAAACAACCAAAACACTTGCTCACCAGTGTATTGCTCTTCTTAATATCTTCTAAACGTTCTAAGACTGAAGTCAGGTTTGGGTCATCTGATTCTACAAACCATATTGGTGATGAAGAGGGGTAAGACTCCTGTTAAAAAAAAAACAACACAAAAGACCCAACAAATAAATAAACAAAAAACCCATAAAGCTTTTAAAACTTATTCACCCCCAAAATTTCCCAACACAGTCTTAACACCACCTTTTATCTTACTCTAAGGCAGGTAACATAAAAGCTTTTAACACAGCAGTTTGAGGTAATGTGAGAGAAGTTGAAAGAAACCAGCCAACTGGTTCTTCTAGTATTCCATCCTATTTTCATCTGGATCCAGTGATGAACATACATAAGGAACAGTGCTGAGAAGTTTAAAACCCTGGATGTGGGTGGAACACGAGGCAGAAATTTAGAAGTGCTGCACAGGTGATCACCAAGAAACCAGAACCACAAGTAGCACACGTCACAGAGCAGAGCTGTCTCGATGCTGGTTTGTCACAAAAAAGCAGATTCTTCCAGACAAAAGCTACAAAAGCAACAAAACCCAGAGTCTTCAGATTCCCTCCTCAAATAGATTTATTTCAACTGTTCCAGCACTGCCCCTCAGAGTGAAGCAATATAACTCAAACCTCCTGCCCCACAGAACAAGTTAAGAGGCCGCTCATGATGCCAAAAATCTGCCATTTTATCTGCGTACCATCAAGGCTCGGATAGGACTTTCCACTGTTGCAATACATGGTTTGAGAAATCTTTCCTACAACCCTATCAAGAAAGCTTACAGGATAACTTGCTTCCACCAAGAGAGTCCTACGGTTGCCAGGCAGGTGCCACAACACGTCCGAGTGACAGAGCGATCACAGGGTTTCGCAGGGTTCGCTGTGTACGGGATTGTCCAGAACACGCCATGGAGAGGGTGCGCGCAGCTCCGGGAGTAGATGTGACCCACAGCCGCTCTCACAATCCATGACCAGTGGGTTTTCTGTCACTAGGTTTCCACAGCATGCAGTGCTTCAAAAGGTGCTAAAAGGCCCTTGCTACACGAAGGTAAACACAAGTCCTTCACCTCTCAGTTAGATGTTTCAAAAACCATGGGGTTGGTAAGGTCGTGAGGATGGAAAAAACCATGCAGCTCCCAACTCAACAGCAAGTTTCCCCTTTTTTTGTTGTTTTGTTTTAGTTAAGGCCTTTCACTAATTCTCACCCATTCAATTAAATTCTAGTAGCTGAGAACAAATTGCTGAACCTCAGTTTTATGACCCAGATAGTATCTTATCCTCAGGTCTTATGAAATAAGATGCGGAATTTTTCATTCTTTCCTCTCCGTGCGGTTTAAAAGGAAAACACCATGTTTCTCATTCCAGAAACAACAAAACCACGCTTCCTTCTTCAACACTTAGTGTCCAGGTTCCTACCACTACTCCTACAGGGACTCCAAAACATGCATTATACATATTTACACTCTTCCCTAATTGCACTGTGTATTTCTTGCTTTATAGTTTTCAAGACAGCAGTAAGATGTGTCACAGGAGGCAGACGACATACCTGTTTGTCACTCTTACTGCCTGGTCTTAAGTTGTGCCCAAGCAAACTTAACCTTAGCAAGCTCTTAAAGTCTGAGTCACAAAGGAAAAACCCAGACCTTCCTAACTTCAAGTAGCTTCTGCCACTTCAAACACACAATGTATAATGCTATCTGTTTGCAAACTGGAGAAAAATACAGGCATGTCAGAACGGGCTTTTAAAACACTAACTGACTTGCTGAAGTTCATCACTTCAGCTACAAAGTCAACCATGAGATTAGATAAAGGACTTTAGCACTGCAGACTATCAGTTCCCACCTGGCAGCATACTCCAGGGAAAGTCTAGCTCCAGCAGACTAAAATACTCAACTGAAACCTTTGTATAGACTTTTTCTAACCCACCTCAACCCTTGACCCCCCAGCCCCCACCCCAATTAATATTTATTTCTTTTTAAATCACAGCTAAAAATACCTTAGAAGAATACATGATATTCCTAGTATCTCTATGAAAAGACAAACTGTTTACATCTTGCACTTTCAGCTTCACTTCGAAGTATACCACAGAGACCTCAGAGTATCTCTTCTGGAACAGCTAAGGTCTAAACACCTCAAACATCTACCAAGAAATCCCAGTGCTGAGCTTGCCAAGACTTGAAGGCGAAGGCAGGCAAACAGATGGGTAGTTACATGTGGTTTAATTGCATTTTAATTGTATTTGGTAAAGGAAGAAGACTATTTTCTCCTTGGTTTCGCCGAATACACTCTTGCAAGACTAACCACTATCGCTGCTGGAGACACGGGATTGAATTCCCAGCTGCTAATTGGGTTCCCAAACTATGATTTTTAGAAACTACTCTTCCTCAAAGATATTCCAGGTTTTGAGATAACGTCTCCTTTTCAGTAACATACTACCTACCTGTAAAGTGTTCGCAGCAGCGCAATGTTCTTGCCTCGAGACTTTCATACCGCTCGCTGGATCTTCAAGCGCAGTGGGAGCACCAGAAAGGAGCCTCTGCTAAGCGTGGCCCTACTGCCTGGAGGCTCGTTGCAACCTGCTGGTTTTGAGACCTGAACTTTGCTAGCCAGCTCACTAGGTTAAGAGAAAGGCAGTAAGGTAAACACTTACTGCCACGACTTTCTGACACCAACATTCCTGTGAGAAAATACAAGGAACAAGCGAAATCCTTTCCAAGATTCTCTGAGCCATCTGCCTCTCAAAATCCTCATCTCATTAGAACATGAGTCAACTGTGCACACACATTCTCCTAACAGGTATTTCACATGTGTTTTGGAGCTTTTTCTTTTTTTAATCAAGCATTTGTTAATTAAGGTAGTCTGTGTCTAAGCAAGCCTATTAACTGCAATGATTTATCAGAGATAAACGTCTGTCAGATCAATCTAAACTGTATCTGGAACCTGAAGGCTGCCTACTGAATGAAGCCCAACTCTTCTCCATCTGCAGTCTCCTTTCGTGACAATTCTGTTCCTCCTTTCTCCACCAGATGCATGTAATGTACAGGACTTCTCTTGGTTCCAATCAATACCTATCCTAGTCTGGGGGCTCTACACAAAAAAAACCCTCCTCCAAAACACATGTGGAAAAGCCTTTGCCAGGCAGGGAAATTGCTTGATCATCAGATCTGCACTGTCAGCCATGTGTTTAAATACATTTCAGAGCCTACTTCAGCATGCTGATGCCTTCCCTGCTGAACAACAGCCCTTCCTCATCCTCTGCTCTCATTCCACCTTGTGCCATTTTTTGCAGTGAAAGCAAGAACACGCACTGGGATTTGATGCTGCCTGGACTGTCAGTGCACAGCACATGTGAATTGCTGCATAGCACACAGGAGTTACTGCAGTGCATAGCACCACGTGCTCAAAGTTAGGAAAGATTCCAGTTTTTAGTCTGAGCTTCCAAAAAATGAATGGGAACACTGCATTTATCAGAAAGGCTGCTCTTAAATGCTGTGTGAGCATATTCACTCAGCTGGATCAGAAAAGACTTCTGATTTTATACATTCCAACTTTTTCACTACAACAGCTTAATATTAAATTCAATCAGCCTTCCAGTTTGTTGCAGTGCTTCTTGACTCTCCGGACTTACTATGTTCATTTTACCTAAAAACATAAATGGCACTAAGTTTCTCTAGATCTGTAAGCACTCCATATTTTTGGAACAGCTGAGTTCCACGCGGATATGAGTCACTATATTTTAAAATACAGAATTCACACACAAACTTCAAACCTTCTGATCTCAAGATTCTGAGTTTGTAGCAGTGTAGCATGCAATGAAGAACTAAGCTTGTGGTTTGTAAGGTCAAACAACTGAATAAGCTAATTCTGTTCAGAGAATTGTGTCAGCTTTTTTTTCTTCCCTATCTGCATGCTACAGAGAAGAGATGGGTTTGAGTTATGTCATGTCACGTCATGTCATGTCAGGAACACAAGCTTCCCAAATACAAAGACAACATTTCACAAAAGCATCATCAGAACAGCAGTTATTTTACCATTAATTCTCAATGGCTAAAAGCCCAACGTTATTTTGGGCCTTTCACAGCTACAGAGCTGACGTATGGTGACAGAAAATCCCCTCTCTCAGCTGCACAGGCATCGCCCGCATTAAGTGTTGGAGATTTTTTTATGTAACTGCTGCAACATGACATTTTCCTGCTCTCCACAAGCAAAACCACAAATTCATCACAAGAGCCAATGCTTAGATTTGGGCAGCTTTCACAAGCTAACGTGTGCTGCAGAGCTTAGAAAGCTAATACAACTGCTCAGTAAGACAGGACAAGCTGAGATGACATCACACCTCGCATGCACTGAGGCCTGAGGACAAAGGCTGAATGTTTACAGCCAACCCAGATACAATTACAATTCACGGGATTATCACTTCTAGAGGGTCTTTGTACTAAACCCAGGACAGATCGGGAGCTTTGTCAATGCAAATGCTTCTGCAGCTCTTGTGACAGAGCGCAGCAAGAGAATTCAGCCTACTCACAAACAGACAAAACACAGAGAGAACCGAGCCCCACGCTCCCACAACCGGGACAACTTCAGAACCAACCAAATCCTTTCGGGAGACCACAACATGTTATAAGGATACACAAGGGATCTCACTCTTCAGGCATCCTCTTCCCTGTAACAGGGTCTAACGTAAGTTGTACTAACAATTATGCTTACAAAAAGCAAAGCACATCGTGACAGAAGATACCAGGAACACGTACATTAAGACAGCTTTTCCTGCATCTGTCATCTGAGTATATCCTATCTGTGCTTCCTCATCCTTAGCAGCAAGGCTGATTTACCTTCAGTGTTATATAATCTCAACCCTGCTCTGTAAAGCTACAGCGACACAATTCCGCTGTTCACAGAGACTTTTAAACAAGCCATTTCTAAATTACCAGAACACTGTTGAAACGGTGAGGTTGCTAAATTAAAACAACACATCTTGCTCACATTCCAAAGATTGGAACAACCTGTACGCACAGCTTGCCATGAGGTAATAGCATAACCACATCTCCTCGTACGCAACAGAGCCATTTGATCACGGTCAAATGGTAGGAAACCACATTTAAACACATCTTCAGCATCAGGATTTCAAACCGCAATTACAGGCTGACAGATCTTCCTTTTAATTTCCAGACCATTTCAGATTGAAAGAGTGTTTTTACCTTTTAAAACCCCTTAGCCTACTGGCTGGAAAGCCAACCAGTTTTATTTCTTGAAGATTTTGCAAAGTGTCCAACACTGACAGAACCCAGTTCTGTTCTTCCCACAGCAGCTACAACTCAAACTTAACTGATTTTCCTAACAGCACATCTGCCTTGCACCTTCTTGGTCCCCAAATCTTTTTACCCGCCTCCCCTTTTACTTTCCAACAGAACATCAACCCCCCAGCTCTTTCAAACTGCTTAATTGCTTTGAGGCAGCCAACAAGAGACCTTTGGAGCTCTCACAAATCTTGGTAATGAAATAAGTAAATCCAAAGGTAACCAGACATCGCAGAGGCTATTGCAGTCTTTCCAAGGTGAATATATCTGCAGCTATAAACACGCATCAAGTAATTGCTCCTAGGTTGGAGATGGCTTTCCCTCAGCAAGCACAGTGCTGCTACCAAGTATGATTGAGTTAAAGAGCAGAACTCGTGGGGTTTTTTAAGTAACATCAAGTCCCGTTTGATCATATAGGCATCCTACACAAACATTCAAAGAACACTGGAGGTGAAGCTATACAATTAGCTGCAATTTAGTACACATGATTTCAAATGTTTAAGTCAATCATTTGCTACTTATGAATTGTTCACCTGTGTCAACCTGCCTTCAGAAGGGAAAAATAAACCCAGAATATTAGTAAAAATACCAGGACTTGAGAACACATACTGGAAGCTAAAGTTTAGCTCAATGACCATAAAACACCAGTACTTACAGCTCCTTAGAAGTGCATTAATCCCGATTACACAACTGGCAAACTCCTTCCCATTATTAGGCCAAATTTTCCAAAGGCAGCAAAAGATGCAAGTCAGCATTTTCTACACCAGTAGGTACTGGAGTGCCTGTGAAATGCACAGGCCAGGAACCTTTAAAAGTGGGCAGATTGTCATCTGTCCTCCCAGCCCATTTTTTATAAGAATTAAATACAAAGTAGTGACAGTTACTCTCAACTCTGTTTTTCTGAAACAGGTTCAAGTAAAAATTTGCACTTCTATGTATTAAAGAACAGTCATTTCTTCAAGAATGTAACAGTTCAGTGATCCAGGTTCTCAAAAGAAAAGTGCATGCAATGGGGGGTGTGGGAGGTGGGTTTCAAAAGTAAAATCGAATATTGAGGGCAGGGAGGGAACAAAGTGAATTTCACCTCTACTGAACAGGGGAAAACTTCAACCTGCTTTTCCTTTTGAATTTTAAGATTGTATACACCTATAATTTGAAATTTAGACTTGTATACAACTTACTATTAACTTGCTCAATGTATGTGAAGAGAAGCACATCCTTTCTTTGGTAATAACCAGAGATCATAACGGTTTCTGCACATCAGAAAACAGCCCTGTATTATTAGCTCTTCCTGAAGTCAAAGCCTGACATGCTCAGTTCAGCAAGAATACATGTTACAGCTCATGCATTCGGCAAGGTACCAAGTTCAACTGATAAAACTACTCGTATCTCTCTCAAACACAGACAATGACTCCACATCTACCCTCCAGCTTAACAACTGTCTTGATGGCTACACCCAATACAGGACAATCCCAGATGAAGCTGCACGCTTTGGTCAGTCCCCTGGAGATTGCAGGAGCTTAATCATCTTGCACCTTTAGAGGAAGTAGGTGAAAGAATCCTGTAATCCTGTTCTGTGTAGGTTCTGCTAATATCCTCGCCACCGCAGAACTGAATTCCTACAGGAGCGCATTAAAACAGCACAACCAGGTTGTGGTTTTCCCCTCCTGCACACTCTCTGGGGAAGGATGCAAGTTGTAGCAGAGTACCTTGGTTTAGAACTGTTTATGTTCTCAAATGCAGCCATGTTAGAGAAGGCAGGGTCAAAAGGCACATGCCTTGCGGAACAGAAAAACCCCAAACAGACCATGACTCTATGGACACCTGTAAACTCACTCTACCATCACAGATTGTTCCCAAGAGAAACACGGTTCTCTGCACACTGAGGTTCTACCCACTCTAGAAGTACCACAAAAGCAACCACCAGGAAACGCCTCTGTTAACGGCACACAGAGCTGTTAGGGACATCACTTGGGCAGAGCAGAGCAGTCCCCTCCTGTCACATCAGGCCTTGACAGACAGGCACGGGACGGTCTGACACTTGGCACTGACACCAGCCACTTCCCGTAGGAGTGCATGCGGACTACAGTGTGTTGTGAAGTGAAGAGCTCAGACCATGGAACGCTGCTTGGATGGGCACACTCACCTGCAACTGCAAGTGCCGGTATTCCCAAGACAGGAGGCACGTACAACAGGGACCGCACTGCAACGGCAAAGCCCTTGTGTCAAAGTTATCCCAAAGGCTTGTGATTTGCAGCTTCATCGGCACAAATTCATTTGTTCAACCCAGACTCACAGATTATGTTTCTGGATTCTTTGACTTTACTTCGGAGACACTTGAGACAGAAAGTGACATTTTGAGAAACAAAATGCTCCTGAAGACTGAAGCAAAGACTGTTTTCACACCAGCAGCTACAAGAGGCAAACAGTTTCAAATGTGGTGAAATAATCTGAGCTGCCTCTGTGTTTTACCTCCATGCCTCTATCCAGGAACGCACGTTCAAATCTCACCCTGCTCAAACACCACTACCTCAAAAAAACAAGCAAAGTACAAAGGCACAAGATTTCACTTCAGGCAGCCCCAGACATGAGTGCAGACATAGCATTGTGGTTCTTACACTTCTTATGGACAGGTTGTTCTGGTCAAATTTTTACGGCTTTGAACTATTTGATCTAAACAAAATGTTCCCATTGCTGATTCCGATATGTGGAATTGCACATTACCCTTGGAAAAATAGGTTTATCGAGTCCCTTATCACTTGTCACAGCCTCGGTCGTTCCCTTTAGCAAACAAAAGGCAGCAGGCTACTTGTTGTCCACTAAAACATAATCAAACAGAATTAAAAGACAAACTTCAGAGTATAAAAGCAAAAAAGGCACTTTGCTGATGAAAACACAGTTACTGCCCTTTCCTGTGAAGCAAGAATTTATTCCCCAGGTGTGAGAAAACACAGCCACTGATCCGTGCAAAGGAATTCACAGAAAGACTAAACACTCTCCCGACTTTTGGGCAGACCCAGATGAAAATCCACCGCAGCGCAGTAGGGCAAGTACTGCTGCACAAACACACCTCAAGGTAACTCCAAGCCTGACTGCACTAACAGCACAGCCAGCGACAGTTGTTCGAGTGCAACGTGCAGCCTCTGAAAACGAAGCCTGTTGTCAAGGACCAACCCAGTTCAGCAAGCTGAGGGACGCTCCTCGACCAGCACAATTAACATCAACAAATGGCCCTCGCCGAAAGCCGAGCTAAGAACATGGGGTGGCTGAAGACCAAGTGCCCTGCTTACTGGGGAGGGGGCTGTGGAGCAGGGGCTACAATCCAGATTTTTACCATAGCACCTCACAGCAGTCAGACCAACCCATCTTGCCCCTCACCCACCAAAGACCCACTGGAGGTCCAGTTACTTGAAACAAATTGTCAACTCGTTCTAATCAACAAGGGTTGTTAATTACCCACTTCTGAAGCGACACAGGCAGGGACATTCAGAAAAGGTCACATCAATGCCAGTGTCACAAAGCCAGAGTAGCACGAAATAGCTTCTACGAGGGCTATAACTGAGGAGCTGCTGTAACCGTCTTGCATATCACTCACCCACGACTTGAAAAAAGGTTTCCTAGCAGACATGCTCTTGCCTTCCTCACTTGGACACTTCCTTCACAGCATGCAGAGTCTGACATCACTATTGCTGTCACCCAGAAAATCCCAGCTTCTTCCCCTTCGTCCTCCTCGTTCTCTTTACCTTCAGGAATTCACATCTTCCAAGTGTTCAACTCACGCACCCCTTTCCATTGAAGGCACTGAGCCCTATTCCCCTCTCTGAGGGCAACTCTCCCCTTTTCCCCTCTCCCCCTTCACAAATTCACAGTGGTCCACATATCTGGAGATACAAGGACCTCATTCTCACCCACTACCAGAGGTTCTGCAGCTCGACTACTTCAACCTGAGCCACCACCTGCCAGCCCAGGGTCCTACTTCATCCCTTCCCTTCACCTCACAGCCCTTTAGATGGGACTTTGTCCCCCCCTCACACAGGATTTCTGTACCATGGAGTTAAACCCACATTTATCATAAATAAATTCACTACTGTGCTCTTACCACAGTTATTTCCTACTTCACAAAGTGAAGGAAGCCTGTGGTATCTTGAAGAGCACTGCACAGGAACACACCAATTTTTTTCTGCCACCACCACGTAAGTTCAAACAGTGTGTTGCTGCCTCTCTGAGTACACACTGAAGAAGCTATCTCATCTCAACTTCTGCAACTGCATTCAACTCTTTCTTTCAAGGGGTTGAAAAATCAGAGACCTGGGTCCAAGACAGTCCAAACTAAACCTCAAGAAGTCAAGCACTAACTGCGCTGCAGCACCTAACACACCAGGATGCCTTGTACGCACGAGGTGACAGGAAAAGAAACAACAGGCATAAGGTTGTTATTTTAATACCACACTTAACAGATTACAGCTGGGAGCAAGGAACCAGTAAGACACAGGCTACACTAGCTGAACGCCTGCTTCCAGCAAAGATCAGTCGAGAGCTACTCTGATCACACCAGCTTCAACTGTCCTGAGCACAGGCAGGCTGGTGCAAGATCTAAATGTTACATGGGCTCTCCTTACTACCATCAGTCATTTCATTTTCCTGTTGCCTTCTTATGAGCTGGTGACAGGCCATTTTCACCACTTCTACAAAGCTTGCAACTAAAGCACCACAGTGGAATGCTCAGTGAATCCTAACCCAGCATCTCTCTTAATAATGGCATATTGCTGTCCAGGGTCTAGAGAAAAAAATAAAACAAGCAAAAAAAAAAAAAAAAATCACTTAATTCAAGAACTCTGGGGTCTATCACATTCCAAAAGTACATAAAGGCAAGCCACCCAACAGGACTGAACATTAAGTCTACACTGAGACATAACTAAAACAGTAGTTATTCCTGTTGATAATTTCTACAAACATTTGTTCCTATAGAGATGTCATGTTCCCCCCCTTTCCCCCCCTTTTTTTCTTAGTTATACTATTTAGAGAACTGTCTCCATCTTCACCTCTTCCTGAAGAGAACTTGACTTTACAAGTAAACAAACTCCTTCAGTTAGCCCAGCCCAGCTGTGCCTGTACAGCTGCCCCTGTACCGAACCAGCCAGACATGCAGGCCCTGGGGACTGATGCTGGCTCAGATGCTCCACGTCGGGAGGAATCCTGAGTGCTGCAGAGGACTCAGCCAGCACCCAGCAAGCAGCTCTGTGGGCAGCGCTGGCTCCAGCAGCACCCCCAGCACTCTCACCCCTTCCCTTGGCCTCTGTTGTGAGGGTACAGCTGTGTGTCCAGCCACACAGGGAACCAAATGATCCTGATGAACAATAACCTGGTAACAAATCCTTGTGGGACAGCCAGGTCCTTCATCCAACAAACTCAGTGTGGGCCACCTCACAAGGCACACAGCCTCTGCCGCTCTGCAAGCCACAGCAGCCTCACAGGACACAATCAGACTCTGTTCTTCCTGGCAATCAACATCTTTAATTCACATTGAGGGTATCAACATATCATCAACACAGAATATCCTCTGGCATAACACCGAAAAAACACCTGCAAATTCATTCTAATCTGAGTAAGCCCAGCAGAATGAAGTTAGCCTTGGGTTTTTTCAAACACACTTGATCACCTCCATTAACAACTTCTGAATTTGCCAGGTCCCACTGCAGACAAGACTGCCACAATGAACTGCAAGTGCAACCTTATTTTCCAGAACAGACTGCACTTCCACAGCACTCGCTTATTTTTCTTTCATTGATAAAAAGCTCGAACAGAAGAGCCAAAATCTTAGCATGCCCTGACCCCTTCCAAAAAGAGTCAGGAGTAGCAGTCCCTACTCTTTTCTTCCTGCAATGTAAGGTCTCTGGTAAGGCCAATTACTACTCCAATTTAGGCACAAAGTATCATTTGCAACACAAATCAAAGGCAACCTCCACCTGCCATCTTCAAAGTCACTAATTTTAAACAAGCTTTAAACAAAAATTACAAGGTGTCCCTTACAAAAGTCTCCTGAAAAGTTAATGTTAAGGTGAGGAAGCATTCTGAGTATAAATACGATTCTTCCTCCAGAACTTCATTTTAATTATCAAAGGTGCAGGGAGAGCTCTTTTGAGGACCACAATAGCTGCAGTTCTGAAATTATTAGATCATTAGCTCACACAAGTAACCCACTTGAAGTAAGTGTAGCTTCCTGTACATCAAAACCTCAACATAAGCCAGCATTTGTATTTGAAGCCCACCATCGTGGTTTCCTTGGGTGTTTCATGAACACTTTGTACCTTACAGAGGGGACAGGACAACTGACCTACAAAATCCTGCAGCACTGGTGACAGCCTTTCACAAACAGCACAACTAAGTTCTGGTGTCGGGTCTTACATCTTCCAGACATAAAAGACTCCCCTCCTACCACTTTTTGCAATATTCCTTCTCCAATCAGAGTCTTGGCTTACAAGGAGAAGTTAAAATCCTCACTCTTTTAGTACTTTTGATTAATTTTGGTTTGCTACATAAAATTAAACTTCCCAATTCCTATTATGTAAGTTACATTTGATCAATTACTCAAGTGCCTTTTTAACAACTCCAACATATCCAATTTTAGTTAGAAAAACACACTATCAAGATGAAGCTGTGCCCGTGTTTGTTTAGCCCTGGTACCCACACACTGCAAGACAAAGGTCTCAACCTCACTACAGAATGTCTAGTGAACAGCAACAAAAAAAAAAAGGTCACCCAAGGCTTGACCTGAAAGCCTTGTTTGTTACGTAGTTAGTTCTGTGTACACACAGGTAACTTCAGGAAAAGGTTACCAGCTGCCTAGGTGCAGCTGAGGGTGTGCATCCTGTTAGGGAGCTTCACGCCTTTGAAGACCCGGCGCCTGTCCTCACGTGCTCGCTTTTCGTACACACCCGATCGGTCAAAACCCTCACAGGCAACACCTTTTCATCCAGTCTGGTTTGGAAGGGAAAATAAAGTCTTCTCCCATCAACTGCAGTTATCCATAGACAGCAACCCTTTCAAGTCTTTCATAATAGCTTCTAACTCCGATTTAGCAGCAGGGTATTTGTCAGTGGAAGCAGAAGATGCTTCTTCCCAGCAGAGAGGCAAGAGTACGCCGGAGTCAGCCACGTCAGGCGAACTGAACTGCTGATGTGCCAAGGGTATCGCTGCACATCAGCACTCAGTACCTGTTTGGGGCAGAACCCGCTCCCACACAGCGCTGGCACAAGCCCCGCTCTCCCTGCAAGTGCTGCTTGAGGACACAGAATTTCAGTAGCAGCCCTGGGCATGCGTGGAGAGAGATTAATAGCCAGTTTCTCTCTGAAGAGGTTATATAAAAAATACAAGATGTTTTATAGCAGCCCAAATCGATCCTCCTTCTCACAAGAGCAAGGAAAAGACTGAATAATTCTCACACCCCCTTTGGAATACTATGACATAAGCCTGAGAAGGTACCAAACTGTAACTATAGGATGGACTGAAGACATTTACCTAAAGCCAGGATCAAGAAGCACAATCCCCCAAGTAAGGCCACTGTTTTGATAGTATTTCAGAACACATGCAAAAGCAGGACCAGGATAAATACATATCCTTTGTAGAGGACACTGGGTTATTGAACTCAATTGATCGGAGTACCACTGTTAGATAAAAATGAAACCTGAGAAACCTAGAAATAAAACCCCAGAACAGAGACGCTGCTGTTGGCATAACAAAATGGGCATGTGAAGGGACACAGCCTGAACAAGTTCAATAATTAGGCAGTTCTCAGGAATAAGCAGCAATGTTTCTGACAAGGGTGACTCCGCCCTAAAGCGCCTCTTTTAAAAATAGTGTGATTAACCACTTAAGTTCCAATATGGGTCACTATCAGATATTACAAAGGACAAATTTAGAGAAAAGTTCGTTTGCTGCTTTAAGGAACTGAAGTGCCCTCAAGTAAGACATATCCTGCTGTGACTTCAAGCATTGTAAACTCCTCTTACTCACAGGTTAACTCTTCTAGGGATGCTGCAGCAAACACGTAACTTCTGACAGTTCTACAAACTCACACTACAGGCACTCAGAAAAGCATCTCACTGAGAAATTCCAGGCCAGACTTCTAATCAAGCTGTGGAATTCAGTCTAGGAGACTTGTGGAGATCCACGCAGTTCCTAAGCAGACACTCTCCCTCACCTCTCCAGGAGAATGCTTCCTCTTTCCTCTGCCTTCTCTCTCTAGGCTGGAGAAAAGAAAAGAGATCCATTGTGAAGATCAGAAAAAGTTAGTTACCAGGTCTCTTTTCAGACTTAGTGCTGATGCAATGGGAAGCTTCCTGCCCTACCAGATCTTCCCCATCCAGTAACTTCAGCATCAGTACACGCTGCTAGATAGCTTTCATGTCAGGTAAAACACCGAGGTTCCCAAACAGAACCACAGAGAAAAAGTGATTATTGAGCTTTGTGCTTGCTCTTCCCCTTCACAGGATTCCCAGGTGTCCAGGTGTGCTACCTGTCATCATTTGTAAGGGAAACACCCTGGCTTCGTCAGTACTGTAGGAGTTAAACTGGTTCAAAGAAGCAAACAGCTAGAGTGACATATTTGCACTCCAACTCCAGACACTAAGATAGCAGCTTCCAACACAGAAGGCGAGTCTGCCCAAGGAAACACATTTACCAACAACTCTGTAGCCTTTACCAGCTTTCATATGCTGCTACCGCCATCTGAAGTTCCAGTTCCTGCAGATCCACTGAAGCACAGTAAGCAAGACATGTTTGTCTAGTTTACAGTACCTACAGAAAAAAACAAACAAACTGGAGACGACTGGGAGTTAGAACCAAAAGGCTGAATTCAGTGAGAAGGGGAAAAAAAGAGAAAAGGGGGGAAAAAATAAATATATCACTTTTGTCACACTTTGAGGTTTAAAACCTGTATCAAAAATCTAGGACACAAGTGTAGCATTCAGCTTTCTCTTTTTGACTCTGTTATCTGCTTCCTACTTGCTTCAAGACAACCACCTCTCTTATCCCAGGTGGTCCTCTCCCCTTTATTTTAATAGGTGGGAGAAAGAGCCACCTACCTCAAAGAGCCAAAAATCAGTCAACATTGGAAGGCACCAAGCTGCTCGCAAACAACTGTGAAACAGAAGTTTCAAGAAGCCTGGACACCCAGCTTCAAAGCAGAAGTCTCAGCTCTAAGGGTTGAAACAGCCCTTTTACTGATCTTTTTGAAGCCTCATATGCCAGAGTTCTAATGACATGCAAAAGACCTCTTGATCTTTAGGGCAAGCGACTGTAATAGCACATCACGGACACTGTTTCATTAAACATAAGAACTCCAGGAGTGACCTGAACCTGTTTCTAGCTTGCTCAGACACACCTCAACCAAAGGCTTCCAAGTAAGCCAGCATGTTTCTCTGATAGTCATTCTTTTTTCACTTGCACCAGTAGCTCCAACGAGAGCAGCCTCAGAAGTAGATACACAGCACAAATCCACAGCATCAAAACCTTCAGGCCTCACTGCCCTGTCAAGCTGTCACTTGACAAAGAAGAAACAACCTGCTAAATTCAGCTGGTGATTGAGGGAACAGTCTCATCACACCTATTATTTTAACCTTTAGAGTCAGACTTATAAAATAGATGATTTTGTGTGGAAAGAAACAGAGAGACTTCCCCGCAATGAAACACTCTTTACTGAATTAAAAAAAAAACAAACCCCAAACCCTGAACACTTAGGGAAGTAACACATTCCATCATCAGATAGGTCTAAACCCAAGAACACCAAAGCATCTTGCTTATTTTAGAAAGTATGTCTTACAAGTGTATATGACAGTCTGGTAAAACTAACACCTGTTCCACGACCACAAAACCAACCGACTGCTCGTAGCCATTAACTGAGAACCCTCAAAGACCCTCTCAACAAGTCATTGAATTTAAAGACCCTCTCAACAAGTCTCATCAAATTTAATAAAGTTAGGTTAAGTCTAGTAAGTATCTGATGAAGATTATTAGATTTGTCTGTTTGCATGCACGTTTTCACCTTTCAGGAGTCAAATATTCCCACTTACACGCACCTTTGCATCTCCGTGCTGTTTGCAACGTTCATCCTCTTACAGACCAAAAAGGTCTTGGAGCTTGTCTTCTATCAAAGCCAAACACACCTTTATTTTCACACAGTCAAAATTTTTCAACACTCTGTTCTTTAGCTGAATCTTGATAAGGCATTTACAGTCCCTAATAACTACAGGCAGCCCGATGAAAAGGCACCTTCAGCACCGTCCTGTGCAAGAGCCACAGACACACTCACATCCTTCAGCAAGTTTGTACCCTGAACTTTCAGAAAACTAAAGGGTATTTACCACGGCACATTTTTCTCCTGCTCGCCCCCTCCCACTCATGTAAAACAAACCAACCCACCCCAACGAATTCAGACGGCAAAAGAATGAAAACCGAACAGAAACGAGAACCGCTGAGACCGCGGGCAGAACCCCCGCGGGCTGCTCACGGCCCCGTCACAAGCCTGAGCACCGCTATCACGACAGAATAACTCTCTGTCAGGAGGCAGCGGCATTATTTTATCCCGGAACGAAAAGTTTCACGGTCCTTCCTTACGGCCGCGGCTCCCGAAGCGGTGGCCCCCGCCGCGCCTCACCGGCTGACCCCCGGGGGTGGGGGGAAGGCCCGGCCGCCACCCAGGCCCGCCCGTGCGGCGTTTCCCCGCCCGGGTCAGGGCGGGCCGCCCGGCTCCAGGCCGCGGCGGTGTGGCGCACTCAGTAAAGCGTTCGCCCTCCGCCTCCCTCCCGGGCTCCCACCTCTCGGGGCAGGGAGGAAAACACTGCCTGCGCCCCGCCGAGACACCGCAGGGACGGGGGCAGGCAGGGAGGGAGGGAGGGAGAGCGCCTCTGGTTCCCCCATCGCCCTTCCGCTGTCCCGCAGGACGGCCCTGCAGCGGGGAGCCGGCCCGGGGGCTCTCTCTCCCCGCTGCCCCGGGCCCGGCCGCCCTTTGTTCCGGGCTCCCGGACCCGAAGCAGCCGGCGGCAGGCGGCGCGGCGGCCCGCGTCCTTCCCCGCACCCGCGTATCCCCCAGAGGAGCCGCTCAGGGGGCTGCCTGGCTCCCGCTCCGGCGGGGAGCGGAGGCCGGGGGGGAGGGTGAGGGGGGTGGCGGGGAGCGGGGTGGGGGGCGCTCGCTAACTTTTGTTATGGTCGCGACGGGAACTGGGGGGAAGAGACACAACCTCCGGGGGAAGCGGGCCCAGGCGCCGCGGCAGTCCCTCCGGCCCCCGCGGCGGGCGGAGGCCCCGGTCCCCCCCGGTGCTGAGTCACCCCCGTGGCGGGGCTGCGCCCCCTCCCCGCGCCCCGCAGACAATGGCGAGGGCGGGCCGTGCCCCGGACCTCCCCCGCCGCCCCCAGCCCCATTCGGCCCCGCACCGTGATGTTGCAGTGGATGGTGAGCGGCGGCGGCGGCTGCGGGCTGGAGCCCGGCGGCGGCGGCAGGAGCACGAACTGGCAGTGGAGCTCGTCCAGCTTCCAGGAGACGATGCGGAAGCGCTCGTGGTCCTTGTCGAAGATAGACTCGAGGAACTTCAGCTCGGCCTTGAGCCCTGACACCGACATCCTGGCCTCATCTCCGGGCCCGGGCCTGTGCCGCCTCGCCCGCTCTGCCGCCGCCTCCCTCCGCCTTAGCCCGGCCCGACCCTAGCCCCGGCCGCGCCTGCGGGGCGGAAGATGGCGGGGGGGGGGGGGTGGGGGGGGTGGCCGGGGCAGCCCCAGCCGGCGGGGGGACGGCGAGCGCGGCGGCAGCTCCCTTTGTACCAGCCTCCTGCACCCACTCGCTCGCTTAAAAGGGCAACAGCACAGCCAGCACCCCCTTCCCTTCCCTTCCCCTTCCTCCCCGGCGGGCTGGGCCGGCCCCGCCAGCCGCCCCGCCCTCGCCCTGCCCTCCTCCCGCTCGGCCGGCCCCGCTCCCGGGACACACGCAGCAGGGCCGGCCCGGCCCCCTGCTCCTCCCCCGGGGCCGCCGTCCGCCTCCCCGCGCCCGCCCCGGCGCCCTCAGCCAGCGCCGCGACCGCCCCCGCGGCCGGCTGCCCCGCGGGCTCTGCCCGCCTGCCCCGAGCCCCGCCCGGGCACTGCCTCCCGCGGCCCCGGCGCGGAGCCGTCCAGCCCCCCCCGCCGCCGCCGGCAGCCCGGCGCCGAGCCGCACGCACTGCTCACCCTCCTGCCCGCTCCGCTTCCCCTCCCGGCCCTGCGGAAGGGCGCACGGGCTCCGCGCCTCGCCGCACTCGCGTTGTGCTGAGGAAACCGCGGCTGCGGTTTGCACTCGTGTCTCGGGGTCCCCCCCGGTCCTCCAGTCCCCTCAGAGGTCAGCCAACGCTACCCAGGAATCCCTGTCCGGCCACTCCTGGCAGATCGAGGCGAATAAAACCCTGTGTCGATCTCTGCAGGCTGAAAAGAGGCAACGCAGAGGCCAAGAAACACGGTTACTGGTGCATTTAAGTTCCACTGCAATTGTTTGGGCAAAATTTTACCCCCAGAAAAAGTGCCACAAAGAATGAAAGCAGAGTAAAGTGAATACTTGCTACGTTTGGGGACCTGGAGATGCTGCCCTCTCTTCCTTATCACTTCCTGACACTGGAAAAATCACCTCTGCACCTTCATTTGTCCCTTTTTGCCTTGGTTTTACCTACTGACAGTTGACAGCTCTTCAGGAACAAGGATCAGCTCTCACATGGCGTAAAGAGACAACTATGATACAAGTAATGTTGTTGCAGAGCATCTTCCTTGTTTCCCAACCAGCTTTTAATTAATGCAGTACACATATGAGCACACACAGACCTGGAATAAGGAACAGCCTTTTTTTTTTTTTCCCATTGATATTTTATATAAATCTTTAATTCCAAAGAAACTGGCAGCACTTCACAAACCACAAGCTGAATCTTGTCGAGTGGTGAGAACTCTAATCTTGATCCAGAAAAACAGTTATGCACTTGCCCAACTCCAAGCATATGGAAGCCTTACCAATTTGTGGGCTGGAAATCTCCTATCCTTCCAGCACAGCGAGCTGCAAAGAAAAGAAGCCAGGAAGGCTTGACACTGGTGAAATACTCTGCATGAGGGAGCTGAAAGTGACCGGCGTGGCAAGACCTGGGTTTTATTTCCAGGTACTATTTGAGAGACTCCTGTTACACAGTGTGCCCAGCTCAGCTTTCCTAGAAGGGTGTGTTGGCACAGACTGTATGGCCTGCAAGGTGAAGGTAGAGAGGATATGACTGGTGTCTGTTGTGGCATTGACAAGCAGGGTGAAGACCTGTGAGAGATAAGGGGAGAGATATATCTAAGTATAAGGGCAAACGAGCTATAAGCAAATAGCAAAACATTATGACTGTACCTATTAGAAAGGGAGGGCCTGGAAGAGCCTTTGCTGATGGGACCAGAGACACAACTAAACAAAACAGGCTGTGTCAGACATCGCATGATGTGCTGCACAATACAGCAGAGGAATGAATTTGGTGACTCAGCCCTATTTCCCTCATAGGATGGGATTTTGGCCTAGAACACCTCTCCACAGCAAACAGGAGGGCAGGCTTAGCAAGTTCAAACCACATCTTTCATCATGCTATACCAGAACTGCCTCCACCATCACTGCCCCTGCTCTTAAATCCCCCTTGCCTTCTCACCTGCCTTCCTTCTCCTCTGCCTCTCCATTGACTGCAACACCCCATATTCTTTTGGCAGCGGCACAGCCGAGCGCCCTACGTACGTGCTGGCTGGGGGGACGTCCCACCTGCACAAGCTGACAAGCTGGTGGAAGGCAGGAGAACCTCTGTCAAGCACCCAGTGATCCAAACCATGGAGTACCCTGACCACCCAGCAGGCCAAAGAAATTGCTTCATCAGCCAAGCGTGTCCTGCGAGCCATATATTAAGACTGGTCTAGAACTTTCTCCAGTGCTCCTTCAACCTGCCTGTTTGTTACGGGCTTCAAGAAGCAACATGCAGCTGCAGAGGCACCACTCCCCTGTTGTGTTGCTCTTCTCTGTATTTAGTAGGCATTGTGCAAGCTGTGACGTCGCCTGTGAACTCATCCCTGCGATAAGAGCTTGAGAACACGTTGAGGCTGCCCCGGCTCCCTGCAGGACAGAGACAGCTTCAGAGGTGTAAAGAGTTGCTCGTCATGTCTGACTCATTCCCAATTCTTCCTTCAGGGACTTGCCACAGGGCCTTGACATGAACCTCACCTTGGTCATGAGGTGACTCAGGAAATCCCAAGCCTCCCAAGACCAAAATAAATGCACACAGGGAAGGACCTGACATCTCCAGGTAATAAAATAAACTAATCCTGGTAAAGACCCTCAGGAGCACTGTATCAGATTTCAGTAATTACAGAAGCTCTTAAGTTCCCTTGATCTATATTGCCTGTAAGCACCGGTTTTTCTCTACCTTTCTTCACAAGAACCTCTCTCTACCTATCACACAGCCAGATTTCCTCTTCCAGAGGTCTGAAATTCAGCCACACCTCTCTGCTATGAAGATAACATACCTGCATAACCTTTGTTTATTTTTCCTCCCTTTCATTTAAGTATATCAAGTTTTGTAGCAGTTCTTAACTAAATCTCTCAGAAAACCAGCAGGTTCCTCGTTGCTTTCTTGGGTGGAACTGGCAAGGAAAAAGGAAGCAAATGGATTAGAGCAAAATTTTCTTTCCCATTAGCATCCACTGCCAGTCCTGTCTCCAACACATCAAGGAGCCACGTCCCTGGTGAGACAGAAAGCCAGCAGCAAGGTGTGAAGGGAACTGAAGGAAGCATGAGTTCAGGATGAGCCATTAAGAAGGAAAGGAGTGACGATGTAGGATGGATGGGCTTTGATGAAAGCAAGAGCTGTTCAGGGCTTAAAGAAAGGATGTTCCAGAACACAGATGACTTTTGGTTTATGTTAGTCCCTTTTCTTTCCTGCGAATGTCTCTTCCAGGTCTGCTGTATTTCCAGCTTTGCCCCTGAGTGAAGCTCCTGTTCATTCATTCAGTTGGGTGTTTGTGCCCAGCAGAGGATTGATTTGTTTCTCTGAGAATAGTTTATGGTTTTGTCTTTTGACCTCACTTCTCTCATTTACAGCCCAGCCTTTAATTCCGATGTCACTTCCCTGAGAGAAATGGCAGGCACCAAAGGAGGAAGGCCCAGATCTTTGGTAACCCTGAACCACAGCAGTAGGAGAAAGAAAAGGATAAAGATAATGAGATGGGAGGAAGCACAAATTGGTTTTAGTGATGGATGATGCAGCTTGATAATAGCTGATCCTGAGGTAGAACAGACACTTCAAGTTTTTCACAGGTAGCAGCAGAACCTAAGCCTAGAAAAGACAAACAATGCCCCAAATGAGATGCACAAAGCAGGAACCTTACCTGAAACCCTGGGCAAAGGCAGAAAGATGCAAAAGGTTCCTACTTCCCCACAATACAACCCAAGCTGTCTTGCTCACCAAAGCCAGGCCTTCACATCAACATCTGAGCTCGCAGCACCAAAGTCACTGCTTCAGTAACAGAGTCACTTACAAAGCATTTTAGGAAAAAAAACAACCAAACAAAAACCACACAGCAGTGCACAAAAGCTGATGAAACGGCTGGACAACGCAGCTCCAAGCAGCACAGCATGTAGTGTGGGGATTGCTTAGTCCCTCAAACACCTGTTTTCCTTTTAAAGGCTTTAGCAGTTAAGGAACCTCATTTCAAACCCAATTCATCTGAGAGCAGCATTGGAGAGAGATGCTATTGCTCCCATGTCCAATGACAGGGGCAAGGAGGTGTCTGCAGGCACTCACATATTATGGCCATGAGCTTAACACTAAAAAAATACTTTAAAACATTAAATAGTGGTGTGGCTTTACCCAGGATGGCAGGAGAGCAGTTTTCAGGTATAATTCCTCTGGGTCCATCCCCATGGCTGCCAGCAATGGAGTCAAAGGTGTCTCTTCTTTAGGGTGGTTTTGCTCAGCCACTGAAGAGTGTTTGTAACCTTGTACAGGAAGCAGCACTGACCTTTTGGGGAAGATTTCATTACTGCTTGTGGACTTGTAGTTCTGGTAATGTTTATAAACGTTGCTGAACAGTGTGTATTTCAGAGCAGTCAGAGCTGAACCGTGCCTGCAGAGCGAGGTAAACGGTGCAGTTTTGTTCCAGGTGAAAACTGCAGGAATTAGTTTATTAGCAAGAAAGGTGCCACAGGAAAGCAAGGCCACCTGAATCAGCCTTACAAGGCTGCAGATGGGGATTAGAAGCCACTGTACGAACACATCAGAACCCCAGCTCCTTGCGCATACTTTAGAACAGGCAGTGTGGGAGTGCACCTGGCCTTCTCTATGGCTCACAGACCACTCTCAAACCAGATGAAGAGCACTTGTGTGAAGGCAATAAAGAGGGACACAGCCACCTCTGAGGCTTATAATTAGTTTATAATTATCTGAAGCAGGGGATGCAGGGGGAATCAGCCAGCCCCTTTTCAGTGTCTGTGGGGATAGGACAAGGGGCAATGGCTGCAAGTTGGAGCATAGGAAGTTTCACACCAACATGTGGAAGAACTTTTTCACAGTGAGGGTGACAGAGCCCTGGGCCAGGCTGCCCAGGGAGGTGTGAAGTCTCCTCCTCTGGAGATATTCCAGACCCGTCTGGATGCCTATCTGAGTGATATGTCCTAGGGAGCTGCTTTGGCAGGGGGGGTGGACCCGATGATCTCTCAAGGTCCCTTCCAACCCCTACAATTCTATGATTCTATGCCACTGAATAAAGCATCAGAACAAGTCATAGAGGAAAGGAAAACCTGATACCATTTTTCCCAACCCAGCTGGATGAGGGAAAAGGGAACTGCACAGAGCACTGTTCAGAGCATGGTAACACACCTTCCCTCAACTCCGGAGAACGTGCATCCCTCCCATGGGATCCAGAGAGAGTCATAAAGCCTTATGGGGCTCAGCAAGCTTATCTTCCCTCGCCAGCACAGAAGCTTAAAAGGGATGGACAGGAGCAGAGGTCAGATGCTAGGCTCAGTCCTGCTAAATACATTTCTGGCTGAGGGGGGGGATAGGGAAACAGGCAGATCCTCCGGGTCACGTACTCACCGTGCTGAGATGCAATCTTAATCACAGCTGAACACACAGCTCCTTCATCCCCCTTTTTTTTAATACTACAATAGGCAATGAAATGGTTAACGTTGTCTGTATTTAAAGTGTCAGCACAGGGCATCTGAGTTGGCAGGCACCGAGATGGACCAGGCAGGACAGATGATTGTTCCAGGTTCTGCAAGTGCAGCCAGATATCACCACGTCACTGAGCCTGGAAAGCACAAATCAAATGCACCTCAGCCACTGTACCAGCCAGAGCTTTTCATTCACTCTCACTACTTTCAGTGGATGAGTTTAGATTTTGGAGAACAAAAGCAGTGCCTAGGACAGCACTCTCCCTACTCAAACCCTCAACAGGACACATGAGGTGCTGCACAAACACCACCCCTACCAGCATCACACTGAAACAGGCACAGGATGCAGCCTCACTTTATACGTGGGGAAGTCAGAGACACTTTGGGAGGCAGCATTACTGCAGAACTGTTATTGAAGAACCTGGTTTAGCACTGCAGTGACTCAGCTAACTTCGTTTCTGACCCAGACTTGCAAGAGACTTTACCAAAGTTACACAGACAGCCGGTGTCAGTGCTGGGGTTTGGTCAACAAAGCCCAGTTGTTCGAGAAGAGGACAAATACCCCAAATCTGGGCCCAGTTCTACAGCAGCTGTGTTCACAGCCTTGCTGTAGACTGAAAGAGCCACAACTCCACCATACGTAGCCACGTCCTATCCTAATCTAGCACCATCCTTGCTTGAGGGGAGCAGGCAAAGAGCCATCAGAGCTGACACAGCCCATATCTCAGGTGTTATCCACTCCTCTGTTCTGAGATCTCAAGCAGAGGGGTGGAAAGAGGCTCAGGGCCCCCAGTCCCTGGAGAGGCAGCAGGAGAGGTGGCATATTTATTTGAGCTGATGCTGAAAGTTTTACAGGGATCAGTTCATCTCAGATCTTAAGCTGCTCCCTAGGACACACCACAAAGAGTTCTTTTCTCATTATCCCCAGAAGAAGACAGGCTATGCTTTACCAAGGTCACGCAGTACTCGCAGGAATGAAAACACTGGTGAGCTGTATCAGTGGTTTTTTGGTCATTCCCTGATTTGGAGGTCACAGGGCTCCACAGAACACAAGTCAAGGTCTACCAAGCTCTGGGATGTTTTGGGTTTTTTTAAATTGGTCTGCATCTTGTAACTTCTAAATATCAAACACACCAAATGGAGCTTGACACAATACTGCAAAAAACCTTGAAAAGACCTGAAAATACTTGGAAATTAACCCATGTATCTTTACAGATGAAAGGAGGAGAGAAAAGACATTGTCTTCTATTGTAAAGATGACTTGAAGAATGAGAAGCTGCCTGAGAAGAAGCCACAGAAAACAGCAGTCTTGGAGGATCAGATGCAAGACCAAACCTCAGAAAAAAATGATCCCAGCAGTTACCACCCTGTAAAGCTGATGCTTTTCCTGTTAGAAACAAATTCTAAGCATGAAAAGCCAATAAAACAGATGAAGGAAAACAGACTTACAAACAGTTAGTTATATTTGCCCTGGAGTTTATAAGGAAGGGAACCTCCTATAGATTTACACCACGAGTAAGAGAAGTAACAGAACAAACACACTTGGCTCTAAACAAACATTTGAGAAAAGTTAATTACAAAAATTTGAATACAACATTAACTCACATCTCTTGACATAACAGCACCCACGGAGCTTATGAGCTACCTTAAGAACTGTGAACAAGGAAGAAAAATAGCCTATTACTGAGCAGGGAAAGGTGCTTAGGGTGTTTAAAATACCTTGTGGTACTGCTGTGTTAGAGCTAATCTCAAGACTTTCATAGTGATCTAGAAGAGACTCTACTCTATGAAGACACCAGGGGACAGAGAGGCATTCTGAATGGACAAGGAAATGATTTCCAGAGGTGCAGAAAATCAGGAATGTGAAAAACCTAACCCTTTGATCTACAAGCCCCAAATCCAGTGAATCCCGGTTTCCTACAGAGCACATTTTTATATCACCACCACACTGCATCTCACTTGGTTTCATGCTATAAATCCCCTCACCCTCTCCCAGTTCCTTCCCGTGTCTTCACACTTGTTACTTCCCACAGGCTGCTCTGTATTTCCACCCACTTTCACCACCTGTTTTGGCTAGGGGAGACAGAGCAGATGCTGTGGCTGGTTTCGGAATCTATCCTGCCTGGCATATTCTATTGTATTCCTTACTTCAATCTGCTTATTCAAGAACATTTTGATAGAGAAGTCTCCCTCTTTTTGTCCAGTACGCTCTGTGTACGCACAGATAAGCTCTGGTTTGTGGACAGGGTGAGACCATGGGTCTCAGCAATGTTTCTGAAAGGGAGAACGAGTTCTTTCTTCTACTCAGTCACTGGGTTTTAGAAAATTTGTAGAACATAATATTTTTCCTCTCTGTTCCTATCAAATTTAAACAGTCCAACAAGTTCAAGCAGCAGTGAAGAGCAAGGTCAGTATAATGTTAGGTAGTTGCCAGTATAACTTCAGGAGAAAAAAAAAAAAAGGAAAGCTCCTCAACATACAGAGGAGGCAAAACTGCTCCTAGAACGCTGCAACTGTGATCTTGGCAGATAATTATAAAAGAAAATCAGAGCAAAGCGTAGGACTTGGAAGGCAGACGACAAAGTGGGACTTAAAAGGACTGAACACCAGAGCTAGCTTCTCAGATGTAATCAATGTCCATCTAGATCTTCCTCTACACCTCCCAGTCCTAGACCTGACCTGTGCATGAAGCTCAAGTGAACACACCACAGAGCAACCCAGCATCTGCGAGACACCTACAAGTACAGCTATATGCTCACCAGGGCGATTTTTTCCTCTGGACAAGAGTTGTGACTTGTCCCCCACTTGGCTGCAGAACATCTGTCTGGCTTGAAGAACTAGTCTCATAGACACTTTGGTTAAAGTGTTATATATAAACTAAAGTTTACAGTTAAATATGGATACACTGGTGTTGCGAACTCCAGTGTCCAAAATCCAGGTTTTGGGAAATCAGTTCTATCCAGGGCCCCGGCAGTGCAGAGAGGTGCTGGGAACAGCCTGCACACCAGTATGGTGAAAAGCAATCAGCACACTTTATTCAAGCCAGTAGCTTCTTATATACCCCTGAGGGTTACATAGCTAGGGGTCAGAATGGGGAGGGAAAAGGCCATCTGCACCTATCCGGTCTTGATCACCACAATGGAATTTCGAAGTACCATGAGATCCTGTTACAGGTTCTCATTCCCAGGCTTTTCAGCCCCTTGTTAGTGAATTCTTAAGGCTGTTTTTGCAAGCCTGAGTAGCTGTGGCCTTGATCAGCTAGCCAGGCTCCCACACACTGTCTCCCAATAGGGACAGGAGTTAAAGGATCTTTGTCATCCCCTCTCTGTATTAGCACATGGCATCACGTACAGGTAGTTGCACAGCCCTGCCTTGCTGTTCTGGCTCCCAAAATCTGCTGGCTGCAAGCATGAAGGACAGGGATTGTTTAGCACTGACACACAGAGGAACCTGGGGATTTAAAGCAAGGTAAATTCAATTAAGCCAGGAAGAAGAAAACATCACCAGAACGTTGGCTCAAAGCTTCCCGCCACCGCGATGTAAGAGACCAGCCACCTCCGCCGTGCAGAGCTGCCAAGGGGTGGCCGCTAAGGGGGGCACGACGGGAAAGGCCGGGGGAAAGGATGCCATGGAGTCAAGGCGAGCTGGATAAGGTGAGAAACCTTGGTTAGAGACCGCTGCGACAGCTCCTCTGGCCCAGCTGCCTCGGAGCGCCAAGCCCTGCCGCATCAGTGCCTCCGGTTTAACCCCATTAACAGCCCCGGCCCGGCCCAGCGAGGGCTGCCGCCCGGGCCCGCTGGCAGCCCGGCCTCTCTCCGTGAGCACACACTACCACCTAGCGCCCAGCCAGCTTGCTGCAGGCAGCTCGGTCCTGGCTCCGGGCTCTCCCGGGCCAGGCGGTGCCCTCGGGGCTGCCCACCCGCCCCGACGGGCAGGAGACGGTACCGGCCCACGGGGACGGAGGGCGTTGGGTAGCCGGGGTGCTTGAGAGGAGGAAACAGACCCCGCGGTGTCAATAGCCCCGAAGATAAAGAGAGGAGGTGGCGATGAAGAGCGGCAGCGGCCCTTTCCCGCGCTCCGAGGCCGCCCTCGGCCGCTGCCCGCAGGCGGCAGGGAGCGCGCTGGATCCCGGCGAGCTCCGGCAAGATGTATCAGGGCTGAGCAGGAACCCCGTGAGCCTGAGAGAAAAGTGATTTACCCTCCCCTTTCCCGGGCTCATTCTCAGCTTGACAGCTGACCTGGGCTTAAATTAACTAAATTTATACCGTAATATCAACCCAAACACCTCCTCTGGGGAGCTATCCTTCTGTGTGGCTGCTGGCCCCGTGAGTGAACATGGCAGAACATAAACTCTTCTTAATTCTCCCCATCAATCACGCTATTTAATAAAATGTTTCTACAGAGGAGAAGCTGTGTTTTTGTTCAGGTGCTTTAGAGTCAGCAACATCACTAGCACACTCACTTTTGCAGGTACAGGAGGGCTTGTACTTTCCCCTCCCAGAGTGCCCAGTAACATCCCCAAGCCCTTTTTCCACTCACAAAGCTTTAGTTTTTGACAAGAGCAGCTTTAAGAAACACAGAGTGCTTTGGCTTTCATTTCCACAGAAGCTTAACACCTGGTAGGACCTTACTATTTTTCTGCCTGTGTTGAGCATCCTAAATGCCCAAACGTCACTGTGGAGTTACTGCCACCTTTTCATCTACCCAAGGTCTGCAGAAGAGGTCCCCTCGCCACAAGCAGACTAGACACAAATGTGTAACTTCCTAGATCAACTGTAACAGCTGTAGGTAAGCCCAGTCATAAACTGCTGAGTTTGGTGTTGCTGTTATCCCTTCTCATTCCATTACCCAAACTGGCCAGAGTTACAGCAGCAGCTCCATGCAACTAACGGGACCAACAAATATGAATTACAAATCCAGAACACAGACTAAACCACCTAATTCTGATACACAGAAAGCCTGCTCATCAAACCCAGCAAGCTTTGACTGAGGCCCTATCTGCAGGGCAACAGTCAGTCACTGAAGAGTTACCCCAGCTACGTTGTTTGTAGTATGGTTTGGGGGGAAAACGGCTACAGATAAAGTAAATGACTAAAACATTACATATCTTTCAGAGATATTTGCAAGAGGAATTCAATGTCCAACATGGACACCTATTCAAAGACCCAACAATGAGATGTTTTAAAAACCCTGTGCCTTTGAACTAAAACACATGTAGGGGTTTCTTAATTTGTCTCCAGCTATTCTTTGCTATCTTAGAGGGATAAGGATATTTACATACTTTTCTCAGCCACTTTGCTAAAACATACTTTAAAATGAAAACAAGAATTCTCAAGTACTTATCTATTAATTGAGTCTTCATAGAAAAAAATAATTAAATACCCTGTGAGCAGCTGTATTAAAAGAGCTGTTTAATCTGGGAGCATGAATGTTTGTGTTAGACTGAAACTATGAGCAAAAAAATCTAGAGTTGTTAAAAGATGTCCAGTGGCTTAAGTACTGGAAGGAATTACAAAAGGTGTTTTTCTAATGCTTTTTTCAGATTGCAGCAGCAGACAGTGATGGGGCCTAATCAAGCATTCAAATTTCCAGTATATTCTCTTAAAAAAAAAAACAAACCCAAAACAACCTTCTGTTTAGACTCTGTTTAGACTGCTTCTGTGCTGGTAATTTTGGTCATTGTGAAACATCCATGCTCTTTTGGCTTAACTAAAGCAACCAGGTGCTACCAGGCCTCACTGCTCTCATCTAGGGAAAAGCTGAAGTGCAGGCTTTGTGCTGGGCACACAAGCAGTGCCACAGCAATAATTGCAATTTAAGTACACGCTCTGTATTAAAAGCAAATGCTCAACTGTTTTGCTGGATCAAGAGCTGTAAGCCTCAGTGATGCCATGGTTTCTATGGCAACTAAGTGTGATATTACATGAAGGATTATAATTTAAAGAAACACTATTACATCTGGCCTTTTCAACTGATGCAGTCCCAGTTTATCCTGTATGTACCTCATGTATCAATCTGCTTGTCTTGCTTGAATCACCGAGCCCATGAGCCAAGGGGAAGGCTTCAGCAGACCAGACTGAAAGTGAGTGAAGGACACTCTTCATGCAGATTCCAAGTAGGAAAAAAATAAGTTCAGACTCAGGGCTGCACTGTCCTTTCAAGCATAGCTGCAGCCCAGGAGCTTGCCAATAGCTAAGGGATAGCTTTGCAGCTGCAGTAAGAGCTGGATAGAAAGTGGCAGCACAGGTACTCCCTCCCTTCAGAGCCCTTGAAGCCCTGGTGCTGTTCCCTGCACCCATCACAGCGTCTATGGGATCGGCTCCACATCCTGTTGAAGACTCAAGTGCTCATGAAATTGCTAACAAACCTCTAGGATGAGCAGGTGTCACCTCCACAGTATCCTTCCTCCACGCCAGTAATAATCTCTGCTGGTTCTCTGCTGCTCTAGGCCCTGCAGAAACTCCAGTCCAGCCTTGCTTTCTACTTAACCCATCCAGTTCCAAGCACGTTTCATCTCCTGGAGATGTCCTCCAGCTAGCTCCATGGTCCTCAGTACTCTCTACAAACATAACCAGAACTTTATTTTCCTCTCTTGGGAGCAGGGGCCAAAGCAAACAGGCATGAGTTAGCACTACAAGCTCCCCCATGTGATCTAGTTTGGAACAGGGCAGGAAATCCCCAAGATGTAAACCCCTCGCTGTCCTCAGTGTAGTACCAGCAGATCTAACGGAGAACTACTCAAGACAGAGCAGACCCACAGCAGCCAGGGGGCTGCAGTGCCTTCCCAGCTGCCCACATACTGTCACCCACATCCACCTCTGCCAGCTGCACCCATTTTGGGTAGGAACATTGTCTCCTCTGCCTCACGGTCTCATTTTCAGGGAGCTGTCTGGCTCCAGGGCTGCTGTGCATTCGGGACACCCCGATTCACCCGCCGCGGTTACAGGCGAAGGAGAGCGGGTGTTGCACATGTGTTCAGCGGCCCTTTAAAGCCCAGGGCTGGCTTCCTAGCAGCCAGCTCCCTTCAGATCAGGATAAATGCTTTACCAGGGAGATTAGTGCCACCGTACTCGTGAAGTCATGACATTCCTCACAAATAAAATCAGCGGCTATAAATAGCCAGCACATCTTCCATCCGATGAGATTATGAGTTTCTTCCCTGCAAAACAGATGAGCTCACTGGGAGATAATTTTGTGATAGCCAGACAGCTCCAATGTAAGATCGAGCCCATCATCATTAGTCCAATTAGAGGTCCTTTTTATACCAGCAAAATAACTGATGTGCTGATAAACTGCCTCAGTTCATTGTTACTGCAGTATCCACAGCTGCTCTGAACACATCCACGGAATCGATATGGCCCACTAAAAGGTTTCTAAATGAGTTAACTCTTCCAGGAATCAGCCAGATTTCCGAGGGACTATTTGCTTGTAAAACCTCGTGCTTTTTGTCCTGTGTTTCTTTTATTTACAGAGCCATTAGGACCAATCAGGAGCTCATCACATACACTTGAGCAGACCATAATATGGGTATCACATGCTATTATTGTAACAGAAGTCGAGCAAAGGAACCTGGCCTTGAGGCTACTTTTCCCTTATTAAAAACCAAGACAAAGCCACAACAAAACCCCAACCTAACCAGCACGATTCTGACAGAACTGGGTTAGGGAACAACTGCACGTGCAGCTGGGTTGGCAGAGCACCATGTACCAGGAGGGACGGGAGAAGGGTAGCTGAAGGCAGTACGACCTTACTCCAGTTCAGCAGCAGCCAACAGCATCTCCTGGAACAGCCTCCATAACACGATCACAACGCCCAATTTCACCACCACACTATAAGCTGTGGGCCATTATTTGTCACAAACCGGGTCCCCAGCATCCCTGCTCTTTTTCAGTGGCTCTGCTTCTTGCTGCAGACAGGAACAACTGCACAGCTCCCAGGGCAGCAGAGAACAGACTCCATATTTTAAGGGGGTGGCTGTAGCTACTATCAGCAGGGTCCTGCCCTCCTTTATGGGATAGAACAGAAACATCCCCAGGAACCACACAAAATCTCTCTGCTTAACTTTGCTGCATGGCCAGGAGAAACAAATTGCTTTGGTGAGCCTCTCTCTTGGCTTCAGGGAGTACCATGCAGAGGACATGCCTGCACGCATTTCTCAAGAGGGTTTGTGCTTTTGGTGTTGCCTTCAATTAAAAACCCCAACTAAAACTTGCAAAGCCTTTCAAAAGCTTTGTTACACTTCGACAATGCAAAAGCCTCAACTTCAGACTTGCTCATCTGCCAATCTCCTTTCTGTCCAACACATGGTGTATTTGCTGCATCCTGGAGCTAGAGATTCCCCAGCAGCTGCAGATACCCATGGAAAAGCAATCACTCCTACCTCAAGCCTGCAGCACTATGAGAGACCTTCACAGCCAAGTCCCCAAAGTTTACTCCAGGCAGCCAAACACCGAGTAATAAAGCTGGGTGCTATATCTGCATTAGAGCTACAGACACAGTTCTCCACACTTAAACATCATCACTGGGTATTTACAGGTTATTATGGGAGCTAGGCAGGGAATTCTTGACCTAAACAGAGCTTTTCCCCCCCTCATTGCTGTCTGCTGCTGATGCTGCCACCAGACATGCAAAAAGGCAGCTCTGTGTTTCCCGTGCTGGAACACCAACCTCTAATGAGCTCGTCTTGAGTTGTGCCTCAAAGGCCAGACCGAGATGGTACTAGGATGCAGAGCTTTAAGTGACTTGTCAAAATCCTTTTGGGAGACAAAATAGCATACATTTTTTGAGGGGTTCCCATCTGTCTGCATTTCTAATTCATTTTTTCCCAGCTAAGACAGCTCAGATGGGATTTAGCTAAAAATACACATCCTGGGGCCGTGTTTCTGAAGCTTTCTTCATAGCAGGACACCAGGATGGTACCTGCATAACTAAAGTCATAAGCTACAGAGCTGCAGCTCTGCTCCAATGTCTCTTCTGCCTTCTTCAGGTGAGAAGGGTCACCCAGACCCAGTACCCAGAAACAGAGTGGTCCCAAACAGACCCTGCAGCAGTTCTGCAGTGCTCGGTACAGCTCCCAGGGGGTAGCTGGTGACAGGCATACAGCACTGAGCATTTCAGAATGGTTGTGGCTCTCACCACCTCAGCACTCTGCCATTCCTGTTGGCCCAGGTACAACTGAAAGAGACTGTAGCTAGTTCAGCTGTAGAACTCTACCTTACAGTCAGTCCCCATGCAGGAAAACAAGCCAAAGATAGCTACATCTTCCAAACAAAGACTTGGTGGGAGCTGCATCACCCTCTGATGTTTGCAAATTCCTGGTGCAGCACATCAGTCATGGTGAAGTGAGAAGCAGCTTTTAAACTCAACCTTTCATCAAGAAATAGAACATCATCTCTGATGGGGATAGCATCTTGTTTTAAGAGACACATCTGTCAGAATCCTTTTGGCTCTTACTACAACATATATTGCCTAAAAATAATTGCTTGTTTCCTGTTGTTTCAGTTAGCTTGTGCTGTGTGCCTGGCAGCATTTTGTAGTTCCACTGTTTCCCCAAGTCTACCCATTTCCCCTGTTGTTTGTGTGGGTTTTTCACACACCACACAGAAAAGGAAAGCATTTTGAAGACAAATAAGAAAGGAAAAACTTATTATAATCCACGTTCAAAAGCTGGGTGTGAGGGGATGTGGACTTCCAAGTACTCCAACTTTTTTTTTTAAAGAGTGATTGCATTTCAAAGTTCCTATCCCTGTTTAGCTGCAGAAGTCACAGTTTCTTTCTGTAACAAAAGTTAAGAGCACAAGTTCTGCAACTCTCAATGTCTGGGGCAATTTCAAACTCAGCCAAGGAAATAATTTCATCTCAACTAAGTGATGGACGGACACGTTGATTGAATGAGCATAACAAGTCAGTGATGAACCTAACTTCTGCTTACTTCTTGTACTTTTAGTAAGAATAACATTACCCAAGTTTGTGTTTTTTAGGATGGAGGAAAAAGTGTTGCTATGGAGGCAAGAAACCTAGAACTTGTGGGGTTTTCCCCTCCTGACAGTAATTAGTTTTGCTAATTACAGGCCCTTAGTTCTACATCCGTTGCTTTAATCAGTCACGGGCTCACTACTCTCCAGTCCCCAAAGGTAAGATCTGCACCCCTCCAAAGAGGGACACCTACTTGCAGCTTGGCTCTCCCAGCAGCACAGCAGGGTGCTCCTTCTGGACATGAGTCTAATCCAGCTGGCTGCAGCTGAGAGCTGAGCCCGAGGAAGCCAAGCAGCACTTCCTGGGAGCAACTGCAGAGACGTTACCCCCATAAACTCCTTGGGGCTGATATCTGTCACCCTTTACAGGAAGCCTGCTTCAGAAGAGAGACTGCCCAGAGTGTGTAGAGTGTCTGTCCAGCTGGGACAGTGCTTCATAGTGTCGTCTGTGGCTGTTACACCTGCTGTTTAGTACAAACAACTTTCCCCAACACACTTACTCAGCAGCAAGTGCCATCTGCATCACGTTTGCTGTTCGTCACAAGCCAAGGGAAAGCAACAGGAAGAAGGAGGAAAGCGTGTGGTAATGCATTCGCCAAAGAGATCCGGATTCACCTCCCGTGGGCAGCAGACCGAGGAGGGGTCAGAAGGAGGAGCTCTCAGACCCCGGATCCAGCTCATCCCGAAGAACAGACCAGGAGATGGCGTGAGAGGAACAGTTTTCAGAAGAACCTGCGGACCGCAGCTGAGTCGGCCACAAGCAGGACCCTGTCTCCCAGACACCCAGGAGTTCCCAGGGAGCTGAAGCTGGGTGATCTTCCCCATTTCATTAAACTGCCGCCTTTTTGCAAGTGAAAAAGTCACAGTGTGCAGGAGCAGTGACACTCAGTGTTATCCATCACTTCTTACCTCTTTTAAACTTCCATCGATTTCACCTTTCCCAACCCATTTTCAGCTAGCAGTCCTGGGAGCTGTCCAGGTCTGTCCTGATCAATCCTGTGTCCCCACCTTAACACATTAAATGCTCAAAATACAAAAGACTTTACACAAACTCTCTACATTAGCTGCTAATCTTCAGTATCACCTACTCAGCCTCCGATGGCACTTCTACCACTTCTGGGCCCTGCATCATCTGCAGGCATTCAGAAGGCCCACGTGTCACAGCCCAGACCCTTGTACTCACTATCCCTTGGTCATCCACATGAACACTGAGGGTGCCACAGGTTAAAGGATGCCCTGCTCCACGCAAGAACTAGTCCAACAACCCCAGGGAGCTCTGTCTTCCATGCTGGCTGCATTGCATCACCTGGCTAACTTTGCCAGGGCAGCTTTGGGTCTCTTGGAAGCTAGGCAGAACCACTTATCTTCTGAAGGAGAGTGTAAGATAAGTAAGGCAGTGTTACAGACTGTGTTTTCTGCTGTACATCAGATGTTGGCTTTGGTACCTGGGATCCATCTGTCACACTCATAATCAAGCCAACTGCTTGACAGACTGCTACAACGCTCTTCACATTTGTTTGATGTTAACCTTTTCCATTACTGATTCAGCTGTCAACTAACTGGTGCTTCTGTGGTAAGAAATGTTTGGACAACCCCCCACCCATGACCTAACCATACCATTTCAAATGGCTCTTTTGGCAGTACTACCTTACCTCAACAGCCTGGACACACCCCTGTCTTCCTCCACATGCAAACTCTTCTAACGAACACACAGGGACCCCTAAATGGCAGAGTGGATATGGGAGACTCACACTAAAGCCTTCTCCATCACACACACTAGCAAACTGCTAAAAACTAATCTCTGAACACACAGGGGAGGTAATCAGTGAGAGGAAAAGAAAAAGCACATAATCATAGAATCATAGAATTGTAGGGGTTGGGAGGGACCTCGAGAGATCATCTGGTCCAACCCCCCAATCACCTGTGAGCTACAGAGAAGGGACAAAGACCAAGAAAAACAGAGTGACAAAAGTCTCCAGATAGGTGTCTGCTGATATGGGCAGAGTTCTGGACCTCCTTGGAGAACCAAAGCACCTTTAAAACACAGGCTCAGAGTCTCTCAGCAGCTCCCCACAATCAACTTCTGTTTTTTCTTGGCCAGTTCTTAGTCATGAGGTTTTTCCCTCATGGCTTTGATTTTGTAGCTCAGTGGTTAACATTAATACTTCATGGCTGTGTTGGCCACCAGCCACTTCCCATGCCACCCTCTCCTGGCACTCCTTGAAAGTATTGTAAGGCAGGAGCAGGAGACATCCTGCACAGACTCAGCTTCTTTCACTGCCTGCATAGCAAAGGCAGCAGGGACAGAGTTCTGTGGTTTGCAAGCTCAGCAAAGCACACAGCATGCCCCAGGGAGACAGCTGGCCATGTCTCCACACAGCTTTGCCCTTTGACAAGCTCCCCTCCTGGAAGCCCTGGAGAAACAGCTGGCTGAGAGGCAGCTATTAATATTTGACAAGGGGAGCAGACACAGAGGCCTGCTGAACAGCACCTGCCCTGAGAAGCCCAGCAAAACAGAAGTACAAATGCACCCTACAGCTGAGCCAACACAAGTTCTGGGGAACGAATACCATGTGTTGATACTGCAGTGAAAGTTATGCAGCTTACCTGATAACCTCTCCAGTTGGAGTGTGCAAGCAGCCCGTATCCTGACTAACAGGAGGTGATTTCCACCGCAGGTACTCCCTGCGCAGCCCCTCTTTGCCACAAGAGTGCATCCTTGCAGCTCGCACCGGCCACATCCCCTCTCACTGCAGTAGCGAGGTAACACCACCTTAAATCGGGTTATCTTGTGCCAACTGCCTTTACCGCAGCCTTTGATGAGTTACTTTTGCGTGGAAGGCCGTGGTTTGAAATTAGATCTGGTTTATAGCAGGCCAAAGTCAAGGGGATAGCAACAAAACCCCTGTTAATGAGATTTCAGGTAGGTATCGTGTCCCAGCCCACTAACAAAACACCACTGAATGTCTAGAAAAACCTTCTCCAAAGCAATGTAGTAGCTGTTTCTGGCCAAACCTTTGGTTTCTTGACCATAGTATGCTTTTCCCCATCATGCCAACCACAAAGGAAAAAGCAATCCCTGACCAGGTGCTGGCTCAGTCTTTGAAAACTAATCTTTCCAGCAGAGGATCTCAAAGCGTGTCTCTAGGGGTAGGAACCTAGGGCAATATAAATAACATGGTATCTCAGGTATACACTTGACACTATGCAAATGCTCATCAAACCAAGGCTTTGAAAGCTGACAGCAACCAAACTCCTCAGGCTCCCCTTTCTCAAAGGAGCTGTTCCATCTTTTTGTGGGTTTTGCTTTTCCCAGCTGTGCTTGGTCACTCCTGCTCTCACCCAGCATAGTTGGGTACAGGAACTTCAGAGACTGATGATCTGAGCATTTCCTACTGTGGTCAGAGATCAGTCCTGCTGAAACCCCATCAATTAACAGGAGGGGCATGGCTGAGCCCCAGACAGGCTATTTCACTGCCTCAGGCTTCTTTCTGGAATTTCTTGCTGCCTTCCCAGAAACGACACCCTCTGGGAATGAGCTTGTACTTTACAGAGTAGATGCATCACTGCTGGTATTTGCACAATTTCTTGCCCACTGCTGCCCCAGAAAGAAGCTAGCACAAACCCCTGGCAGTCCCATGGGAGACAGAAAGGCTCTACAAATTATACACTTACTCCTGTTCATTTTTCATGGGCTGACAAATGTTTGCACTGTTTTGATTTACAGCCACACTGTCACTGTTAGACAATTTGTAAGGTGTGACTACAAACTGGGAGACTGACTGGTCTAGAAGATGTTCCAAAGAGATGGGGACCCCAACAGCTGGATCCTTTTCCCAGCTTTGTCCCCAGCCCTGCATGTGGGACCCTGCACCAGCCACAGGAGGTCAAGCAAGTCCCACCGTTTGCTGGTGCCTCCCCTTCACTGTCATCTGTCACATTTAGATTGCCAGCTCTGCAGAACAAGGGCTGCTGCTTACAATAAATACATTCCAGATCACAGGTGTGGGTTCCAGACACAACTGCAATGCAAAAGGAAGCATGAAACAGAGCTGAGCTGTTCTGCAAGACTGGCCACAGCATCAGGCTGCTGAAGCCCAAGAAGTGCTGTCAGAAGGACATGTCAAGGGCAGAATTCAGAACCAGTAGGACTGTTTATTTCAATGTCTAAAAGCAGATGAGAAAGTACATTACAGCTGTTGTCTTCCCCTTCATGAGTGAATTTAACTAACATGTGACACACACTGTTATGGATGAAGGTTGGACAGTGCAGTTACTGAAATGACCCATCACATACTGCTGGCTGGTCTAGGGAACAGCCCTGTGTCCCCAATGACCTCGAAGGATTTTTGTTTTCAGCTTCTTAAAAAAGGAAGGAAAGATTTCTTGCAGAAGAAAGGAGGACTGAAGAGGGAGATCATTTTGGTTAAGTGGATGTATGTCAAGAGAAAAGCACTGTGATGTGGGGTGGTTCTGACTATGGAGCAGTCTGGGATGTGAACACAGGGCCTTGCATTCCTACCAGCAAACAGTCAGCAGCTTCTTGACAAACAAGGAGAATAGGGCAACAGAGAGCAGCACTTCTACAAAACCACTAACCCCTGTCCCCCACCACCCTGGCTGCAGAGGCCAGTCCTAGGAAACATGAATGAGAGCCTCATCCTAAAACAGAAGGGTATAAATAGTCCCCAGATCTCACACAGCAGCGGGTAGGATTAGTAACTGCCCAGGGCATGCAGGGACTAGTCACCAGAAAAGAAAGTTACAGCTGAATATAAGGCTGGCCTTGGGCTGGAGAAGACAGGAGGGCAGGTGCAGCAGGTTTAATGAAGTGGACACTGCAGTTGGAAAACTATGAAACAGTGACTTTTCACTCATCAACTGCCAGAGTCTGCATCAGTAAAGCAGAAAAAGCCACCAGTGGATGATGATCAGGTACTTCCAGATCATGAAAAGGAGGATTTAACACATGTCAACTGCTACAGTTGTACCTGTCAGTTACAGGGTTTGGACTTCCAGGAATTTTCTTCCACTTGGAAAGCTTTCTGTGCTGGAAGGGAACAAAATATCTGCCAGGACCTCAATGAACCCATGGTGGGAAGCTCTCTAAGTGCAGCCCCAAGACTGCAATGTCTATATTGTCTCACAAGTGATGAGTGTATCTAAGCCTATCCTTGTTACACAGTGCTGCACGCTGCCTGCTGCACAGCCACCTGTGCTGCTTTTCTACAGCACAAAGTAACCGTCTATCTCCTGGATTTGGTGCTCTTTGGAGAGGTCCTGTTTGCTGCAGAATAAACTCTGAGTAACTTATTTACACAGCAATATTCAAGGAGTTAAAATTAAAAAAAAGCCAAAGCCCCAACAGAAGAAATGAGGTCACACAGTTCTTGGGCTTCAACAAAAGCAAGAGTAGAGCCTTGCACCTGGGAAGGAATAACTGCTTGTATCACTACAGGCTGGGGTATGACCTGCTGGAGAAGAGCTCTGTGGAGAAGGACATGGGGGTCCTGGTAGATGACAGGGTGGCCATGAGCCAGCAGTGTGCACTGGGGGCTAGGAGAGCCAGTGGGATCCTGGGGTGCATCAGGAGGAGTGTGGCCAGCAGGTCAAAGGAGATGATCCTCCCCCTCTACTCTGCCCTGGTCAGGCCCCACCTGGAGTATTGTGTCCAGTTCTGGGCTCCCTGGTATAAAAAGGACAGGGATCTCCTGGAGAGAGTCCAGAGGAGGCTACAAACATGATTAAGGACCTGGAGCATCTCCCCTATAAGGAGAGGCTGAATAAACTGAGGCTGTTCAGTCTTGAGAAGACTAAGGGGGAGATCTAATTAATGTCTATAAGTATCTTAAGGATGGGATGCAGGGGAAATGGGCAGCCCCTTTTCAGTGGTCTGTGGGGACAGGACAAGGGGCAATGGCTGCAAGTTGGAGCACAGGAAGTTCCACACCAACATGGGGAAGAACTTTTCACAGTGAGGGTGAGGGAGCCCTGGGACAGGCTGCCCAGGGGGTGTGGAGTCTCCATCTCTGGAGAGATTCCAGCCCTGTCTGGATGCCCATCTGTGCAATATGAGCTGGGGAGCTGCTTTGGCAGGGGGTTGGACCTGATGAGCTCTCAAGGTCCCTTCCAACCCCTGTGATTTTGTGATTCTTTACTTTCACCTCACATCACTAACACACACTATATCTCCAAGGTCAAAGTTCATCCAAAATGACTTCTGGCTGCATGTCTGAATAGGCACTCCCAAAACAGAGGCCAAAGTTTGCAACACCACTGAAGCTGATCCCTTTGTTTTAAAAACTTCCCTACTAAATGCAAGGAACATGCAAAGGTTCTCCCAACATACTGCACGGTGTTTCTTATCATCTCTTTCCAAGAATTTCAGTTAATAGGTCAAATCCTGCCTTCAGGCACCTGTGATTAGCCATGGATTGAGTTCCTCACAGGGGAAAACATTGCTATGACCATCACATCGACGGGTCTGTGTGCTAATCTGTGTTTACAAGTCCAAATACAGACACAACTGCTTGTGAAATGCTGCCTTGGCTTTCCCACCCTCTTATTTATATGTAAGTATTAGAAGCTCAAGTACAGACTGCTAAGCTGTTTTCCATAATTTCTGGCTGAATCCCTAGTAACATCTATTGCCCAGTGTACAGGGCCCTCTGGGTGGGAGAAAGCCACTCCCAGAGAGGGGAACAGGTTTCATCTTTCACACTCTCCTCTTCCCTGCTTCAGACAGATCTAGAAAGATGTAGACCAGTTCCACCCACCTTCTGCAGTACTGGTCTATGACCTGATGGTTGGTCCTTGGACCAATTCTCACTGAAGCCTCTCTGCAAGGAGCAGAGGAGCTGCATTTGTTCACTGAGCTCATTCACGAGACACACACCCTGAAAGATGCAAAGAAAGGACACGGCTGCATGAGAGGGACCTGTTCCTCAGTCCTGGGGTCTTGCAACACTGCTCTGTTCCTACAACAACATTCAGTCCCATACCTGCAGCTAAAACTTTGAGCCACCCCTAACACTGGACAGTGGAAGAGGCCTGGAACTGGCATGGACAGCAACATTACCAGTGGGAACAGCAGCTACAAATGGCTCCTGGTTTTCCAAATGTCAGTGCTGAGGGGAGAAGCTGAGGACTCCACTTTTGGCAATTGTGGGCCTGGTCAAACGGTCAGAACAAAGGGATAAAGCATCAGGTTTTTGCTGTGCCACTGTTGATTCATCTGTAGCAGCTAGGTATCCAGCTCAGGGATCCAAGGGCTCTGTCACAGTCCTTTCCCAGACTTCTGGCAGGGAGAGCTCAAAACCTAGCTGGGTTTTTTCTTGCAACCCAGGTTGAAGAGACTGTCCAGTTCTGCTCTGGCCCTTACACCAGTGCTTAAACCAGCCAGCAAGCAGTGAGTCATACCACAAGCAGCAGGCCTGGATTCATTATTTAACAGCCTCTGGGGTCTCTGTGCAGCTTGGAAACAGCCTAAATCCCCTATCAATCTTTTAGCACGTCCCAGTTCAGCAGAGTTACACACGGCTCAAAGCACGGAGCTTGTCCAGAAGAATCTCTCACTTAGTGCTCTTTTTGTGCACCTCCTCCCAAGCCTCAAGAGCCTTTCCCAGCCTCATCACTGCTTGGCAACGGTTCAGCTCTTTTTCACTTTAAAAATTGATGTGGTCTTAACACAAGGTGCCAGACTGACAGCACTCCAAACTGCAGCCTGATGTTTGCACACAGAGCAGGTACTGCCCAAGCCCAGGAGGTGATGTTGGGTGGCTGATGATGCCTCTCAGGCCCTTTCACAGGGGGCAGTCTTTAGAGACCAGGTAGTTACATGTACAAACTAATTCACTTCTCACCCTCCGGTCAATAACATGCTACATCCAGCCATACAGACTTGGAGTAAGTATCCCTCTGGCCCTAGTGTCCTGCCTCTGGCAGTGACCAAGCCAGGCACACAGACAAGAGAACAGGAGGCAAAAGGAGTAGCTCCAAATGCCCTTCACAGATTTCAGCTCTGAGACTTCCTGGTTTTGAGGTACTTCATGGGGCCTAGATAGTGTGACTGTCCCTTCCACAGATTTGTTCATGGAGATCTTTGGCACCTGCAATCATAGAATCATAGAATGGTCTGGGTTGGAAGGGACCCCAAGGATCATAGAGCTCCAACCCCCTGCCACAGGCAGGGACACCAACCTCAGGCCTGGATCTACACAAGGTTGCCCAGGGCCCCATCCAACCTGGCCTTGAACACCTCCAGGGACGGGGCATCCACTACTTCTCTGGGCAGCCTGTTCCAGCACCTCACCACTCTCTCTGTAAAAAACTTCCCTCTAAGATCTAATCTAAACCTTCCTTCCTTGAGTTTTAATCCATTCCCCCTTGTCTGCCATTGTCAACCCTTTTAAAAAGTTGATTCCCCTCCTGTTTCTCTGCTCCCTTCAGGGATGGGAAGGCTGCAATGAGGTCCCCCTACAGCCTTCTCTTCTCCAGGCTGAACAAGCCCAGCTCCCCAGCCTCTCTTCATAGGGGAGCTGCTCCAGCCCTCTAATCATCTTTGTGGCTCCTCTGAACCCTCTCCAACAGTTCTACATCCTTCTTGTATTGCAGACCCTAATCCTCAGCAGTAAGCCACAGCTTATGGGCACACTGCACTCATTTCATATTCTTTTCCCTATTCTGAACCTCCCACATGCTGCTAAAACCAGAGAAGGCATTGGCTCTCATTGCTCACCTGCCATTGACCTACCACAAAATACAGGACAAAATACAGCCCTGCTTCACCTGGTACAGAGAAGGAATGAAAACAAGTAGGCTTCTCTATGGCATGCCTAGACATCTCTGGAGCTCTGTGTTCTTGCTATGAGGCAGATGATAGTTTCAGCCTAACAGACAGGTAACCTCCAGGGCATTAAATGGTAACATTTGGGTCACAGCTAATCTGGAACACATTAAAACCCCACCTTAGAAGGCTAGAGTTGGAGAGAAACTGCTAACACAACAGTGCTACCACCCCAGAATCCTTCCTCAAACAGGTAGAAGCCCTCTTGTGTCACCATTCAGGTTTCTGGAGGGAGGGTGACACTGAATATTTGCAGTGAGACCTCAGCAAGCAACGCAAGGCAGAAGGGTTCACAAATAGTAAAAACTAAGGACAGCTGGAAAAAAAAATCTATTAAATGTTTTACAAACACAAACTATGTTTCCTGTGAAATGTTTTGAGTTTGCCTCCCAAACCCCAGTTGTTTAAAGCAAAATTGTAAACATGAAGTTTCAGAGTCCTGCTCCATTTTTGACAGAAATACAACTGCACTAATCAAAGGGGGAGGGAGGGTGTCTTGAAAATCTTTGGCAAAACAAATCTTGACTGAAACAACTCAACCAGCCATTCTTAAAAAACCTTTAATAAATGGAAAAGCCAACATGTGACAAGAGAAACAAAACTGAGAATTTTTCTAGTAAGACAACTTGGCAGGGTAAAAAGAAGAGAAAATTAAGACCAAGAAATCAGAAGAATTTTTAAAGACAAAATCTTACAGGAGAATCTATGTCAGCCCCTGAGTTTCAAAGGGATAGTGACGTGCCCAAGTGCCTTGGCATTGATTTATGTGTACAAGTTAAGTGGCTGTTGCTCTTTCTCTAGATGCAGTTCCAAATGGCTTAAGGTCACTGAGAAGATTATCAGTGGGTTTTATCTAGCCAGATCAGAGGATACTGACAGGGAATGTATTTATACTTCAGGACTTTTGATAGAGCCAAAGTACTTTAGCCTGCTTGAGAACCAGAGAATACATCTTTTGCAGACAATGACTTCTACAGAGTCATCTCAAGAGACAAACATGGAATACTGAGTATTTCATGACCACAGCAAGTCTCAACAGCTGTCTCCTTCACTCATTTCTGCAACAAAACACAGCACTGCACTTCAGGCAATACAGACAGGGATGTCCTGGAGAGAGTCCAGAGAAGGGCTACAAAGATGATGAAGGGCCTGGAGCATCTCCCCTGTGAGGAAAGGCTGAGTGAGCTGGGACTGTTCAGCCTGGAGAAAAGAAGACTAAGGGGGGGGACCTTATTAATGTTTATCAATATCTTAAGTATGGGATGCAGGGGGAAATGGGCAGCCCCTTTTCAGTGTCTGTGGGGACAGGACAAGGGGCAATGGCTGCAACTTGGAGCACAGGAAGTTCCCCACCAACATGGGGAAGAACTTTTCCCCAGTGAGGGTGAGGGAGCCCTGGGACAGGCTGCCCAGGGGGTGTGGAGTCTCCATCTCTGGAGAGATTCCAGCCCTGTCTGGACGCCGCCCTGTGCAATATGAGCTGGGGAGCTGCTTTGGCAGGGGGTTGGACCCAATGAGCTCTCGAGGTCCCTTCCAACCCCTGTGATTCTGTGATTCTATGATTCTACAGACAGGCATTGGCTTAGACTCAGTCTATGAACCCTGGCTTAAGCACCAGTAAGTGTTATTACTCACGCCAGTTTTCTATCTAAATATTTTAAAGAATTCTTGGGATTCTGGTCTATATCTTTTGGAATACGTTCCCAAAAGATAACATTTTTCTGGGAGCTCCAGCATATTTCTCCACACTCCCAACCATGGCAGGAACTTTCAGTTGTCTCCCTGACATTTTCACAATTTAGCTATGTGCAGCTATTCTTAAGCCAAGGCATTCCTCATGATTGCACACGAGACAGGCTGGCAAATATACTATATGAAGTCAACAGTTGCAGTAACTCTGCTCTTAATGTAACATGACAGCCCTTCACCCAGCAACTTAGCAATAGAAGCCCTGGTATTTAAAAGTCTTATTTTTATTTTGATCTTACACACTAAGAGATTAAAACTGAACTACCCTCAGGCAAAATTAACACAAAGTCTACGTGCAGTTGTAGTATATAAAACTCTGCGTGGCTTGGTTTTCCTCCAAGTGAACTGGGAACACCAGCTACCCAGCCAATGGAGTCCAGCTTGGGCAAGATCAAATCTCTCATGATTTCACCCAACTTGAAGTTATAAATACCCAGAGAACTCAGACGGCATCTTTGATCGAGCATTCAAGAGAGACTAATCAAGCAGCTGTCACACTGTTTGCCTGAGATGACAGTAACTAGTGAGAAGTACTTTCCATATCCAGATACTTTCTAGGAGCACCTAAATCCCATTCCAGGTGTCAAAGACAGGGCACGTCACACCTCAATGCTCCCAGCACAAAGAAAACATGGGAATACAGTTTACCTTAAGAAGCCCCTGGAACTTCTAATTCAGCCTGTCAGCTCTAAATCAGAACACTTCATTTCAAGTTTCCATCCAGGATGGAGACAAAGGAGGTGGCAACACAGAGCTCTCCATGCTACAGATGGTGAGCTGAGGTATAAAAATTGATGAGACTTCCCATGGCCACACAGTGACAGCAGCAAGGTCAGGGGCCAGTTTCAGTTTCTCAATTATAAGGATAACCACCCTTTTCTAAAAAAACAGAACCAAACCAACCATGGACACAAAAAGCTTTACTGACTGGGAACCAAAAACGTACCACCTCGCTCCACATACAAAGTCACCAGTTATGACTTATGTTCTTCTATTAGTTAGAGAATACATACATAGATCTCTCTTGAGCAAAAGGAGGGAGATTAAACAGAACAAAGAGCAAAATACTCAAGTAATTGGAAGAGAGGAGTGAATCTCATTGTGCTGAATACCTGCAATGAATGCCAGATTTGAATGCAAAAGAAAACTCCCTGTCACGTCAGGCTCAAATTGAGCTGGATCTGCAGTTTGGTGAATAAGCTTCATGTTACCTTGAGGAACATTCACACTGCACTTTCATTCCACATCATTTCCTCAGGGCAACAGCAGAGTGACAATACCCATCATCATCATGCTTATTCGCAGCTCTTTACATATACCTGCCTGATCTCTCAGGACTGCCCCAAATCAGCACATGGATCATTTTTACAGCTACAAGTATACAAGTTTCTGAACTGGGCACAGCAACCACCCTTGCTGCCAGGTCAGTGTTGGTGTCACGGGGTACATTCATCCTGCAGACCAAGGTGTAGTGAAGTTTTCTGTGCTGGCTTCCCATGAGCTAGCTCTGGTACCCACAGCAGTAGAAAACCCTACATAAGCTGCTGACCACCTCAGGAGTTCTATGCTGCCAGCTTACGGTCCTAGCACAGCCTTCAGGAGTGTACCAAAAGCCAGCCCTGGGACAGGTCTATGGGGTAGGTCTAGTTTGGCATCCATGACACACCATTCCCAAATCCTGCAGAGAACTGAACTGGACCGTGAAGCTTTGGCTGTGCTTGAGCTGAAGCTTTGCTTCTCAGGGCTTTTTGCTGCCTTAGAAGCTGCTCCCCAGAAGCCACCCTACTCAGTGCTGCTCTAGCTGGCTGCTCATTTTGTCACCCACCAGTCAACATCTGTGTTCCCTGAGAGGAAAGCCCTCTCTTCCCATGTCCTGCTCAGGCATCTCTGCTTTCCTGTGGACCTGTGGAACAGGCTGCAGAGCAGCCTGCACTGTGCACATGTCCATACCCACAGTCTCCAAGTGATCAAATGGACATTGACTGCCACCCAGTTTCCCCAGCAAGAAGTGAGCTCAGCAGACGTTTTAAACTGCACCCCATATGTTTTGCTGTCTTACATGAGTTCATCATCTCATCAGCATGGGAGTACTTGCTGCACTAATAGCTGACCTGACACTCAGGCATCTCCATTTCTGAGGCTGTGGGAATGCTCTGAAAGCCACAAATACACAAATAACTGGGGTCCATGGATCAACTGACTTGTATGACTCACCTGTGACAGCACTGAAGTGCTCTGAAGAGGGAGAAGATCGCATTGCACTGAGCAACACACAGATGTCCTACTTCACACAGGAAAGAAATTAGTGTTTTCATACTTCATGACAGTAGTTTGCACAGCGCGGCGCTGTAACAGATGAGCTGGAACTCTGACACGTGCAAGCAGACAGGTAGCTCAGCATCTAGTGCTGCAGGCATAAACCCAGGCTGACAAAACAGTTTCTCACTAGTTTACTGGGAGCTTAACACAGCCTGGGTTCTGATGATGATAATGTTTTTTAGGTTCAGCCCTTTATTGAAAGATCACAGGCACAAATGTGCTATAGACTCCATTGCATTGCCCATGTCACTGCAATTTAGTGGCAGTGGTACTTAAAATTGTTGCATCTCTACAAGTGGGAGTAGAGTTACAGTGAGTGAAACAGGCTTTCAGGAGCTCTTGCTGAACATGCTGGTTTTGTTCTTTCAAAAGCCAGGCTTAAAACAACAGAATAAACAGAACACAGCCAGGTAAGCTTATGCATAGTACACAGGAGGATGGTTTTAGTTTTGGTGTGGTTTTATGTGGTTTTTTTTAATAAAGTGCACCTCAGAAATAGTAGCTACGAGTATTATTAGCACCCAAACCTTCTACAGTCTCCAAGGTCCACACGCTAAGAAGCTCCCAAGGAAAACAAGTGAGCAAGATCCCTGCTCCTAACAGCCAGGTGCAGTTTCCACCCAGCAACAAGGGAGAATGAACCTCAGTTATCAGCCCAGTTTAAATCGCATACTAGATGCCTACTCAGCTGGGCACCTTCTTGGTAAAATAAACCAGAAGGGAAGGGGAGCAAGTCATGCTCTCCTGCTGGCTAATTTAAGTGCAGTAAGAACCCTGACAAGAGTACTATGATCGGAAGGAAAGACAGACCTCAGGACCATGGGAATGCTGGCTAAAAGGAAAGCTGGGGAAGAGGGAAGCATACAGACAAAGTGATAGCAAAAGTTTGCTGGGCTGCTCACAAAAGCAGCCAGGAATAATATTAATATAATAATTCTGTTGTCCAAACTCAGAAGCCCTTAGTCAGTCCTTTACAGTACCTGTATCTTCTTACCAGGTCCAAGACTGGAATCCAAGTAAAAGCTACCTGGACTTGCAACACAGTTGCACCTGGGATCACACAGGGAGCTTGCTAACAGAGAGCTGATGGCAAAAATGCAGAGGCAAACCTCTGTGCAACAGTACAGAAAATAGATAAATGACATATAAAAAATGGTCTGAAGAGCTGACAGCCTGAGAAGTCTGCATTTAACATTAACAAGCAAACTATAGGATAAGTACTAGTCAGACTTCAGCCTTGAGCCAGTATTGGCCAGAGTCAGAAGGAAGCACTAACAATTCTCCTGTGGGCTTTAAGCACACAATAAAGAGAAAAATTTGAGCCAACATTTATTAAAAATAAAAAAAAGGCAAATAAAAATAAATCCCCTCTTTAGTCCTTGGCACAGGGAGAAGCAGAAAAAAACAATTCCTCTGGAAATCCTTGTAACAGCAGGAAAGTCAAATGACACTGAAGAAAGCACAATTTCTTTTCCACCTGAACAGCCTTCCAAGGACCAAGGAGTATCAGCAGCTGCTATTCCCAGCCAACAGCCAAGGCTGAACAGGCGTAAGCAAAAGAGAAGAAAATGAAGCAGGAACACACAGCACTCGCACTGAAACGGCTCCCGGGAATTCCTGTTGGAGTTTTAAGGGAAGAATCACCTAACCTGTGTGAGACAGAGTCCCTTACAGAAATGACAGAGTAGAGAGAGCATAAACCAGACTGGAGACGAATGTACCTCGCAGTATATAGGAGTAGCTGCCCCTCACACATACCAGAATAACCATCACCTACACATTTCTGATAGGCACATCCAGCGTTGGTACTCTAAAACCTGTATGCTGCCACGCTTGCCCAGTCACCCCAGGTGGTGTCTAGTCACTGCTGTTTTTCTGAAAGTTCTTCTGTCTATATTACCTCCAACCCATCAGCCTTGTATTTGCCCTAAAAAAAATCCCCAGCTAGGGTCAATTCTGGATGATTGATGGGTATCAGATACCTTCCCCATGGGTGAATCTCTGTCACTGAGTTTTAATGCTTGCTTGCAACCCTGCAGCTCCAACCACAAAGTACAGAAGATAAAAATCAAACTCCATCATCATTAAACATACCATCTTGGAAGTTCATAAGTGCCCATAATTTCATTTGGATTTCCATTTAGGATTACACCACTGTTCCACAAATTACACCACCTATCAAATACACAGTTTTTTTTAAGTGACTCTAAATCTAGTTTTCTAGGACCATCTCAGTGATCTCATGCTCTAAGTACGAGCACACAGCGATTATGTTACCAAATTAAAACAGCTGGGAAAGAACTTTTTGAAACCCTCTTGTTGATTCCATTATATTGCTCCTTCTAACAAAAATATGATCAAGTTAAAACCAGTCAATTTTCACCCTGGATGTCTATTAGAAAAGTCATTAGGATCACATTATTATATAACATTACAATGGAAAAAACCCAACTTCCCTGCAACGCAGCAGAGACCCACTGGTCTCTGAAATTTCATTACAGCACGAAGTTATAAGGAGAGTACGTGGCAGCTTCCTCTGAAGATAAAGTCACAAGGAAAATGGGGCATTTTAAACACAACTTCTACAGATTTTTCAAGAAAAAATAAGGAATTAAAGACTGCAATTCAAACTAACGCTGTATTATGGACAATAAAGCCTACTAACAAGTGAGCCAAGGATTTTTGCAGTTCAGTGGGTTTTGGCTTGCACAAGTGTTCCCACGTGTCTTTGATGTAGTAGATAACCTCACACAAATGAGATCTGCTTGGTCTAGGTGATGTCAACATATGGCTCAATATGAACTACCTGCATCACCATGTTCCTGTCCAGACAGACAGGAGCACATCTCAGTAATACTGTGAGGCACCAACAACTTAACGTTCATCCTCTGTCCAGTCCTTGGAATAAACCCCTCTCCCCTCCAGCACTGGTGCATCACTTTTGTGGACTGCATCTCTTCTGGAGATACAAACCCACGCTGGGGCCTGGATCCTACCACTGCTGTGAGCTGGGTAAGATGCACAGAGCTTAAAACAAAACTAATCCACATCTTTCTTTCTGGGTTCAGTCCAGCTTCCAGTTACCCCAACAGTGCTGCCCATTGTGCTCAGCTACAGCAGAACTGGGCCAGCTGTGACCTGAAATGCTGTAAAGGGGTGGAGGTGCTGAACACAAAACAGTGACTAAAAGCTACTTTCACCCCACTGATTCCTGAGAGAAGATTTGTTTGAAACAACCAATGCCCAGGTAACCCTCTTTCATCCAACCATAAAACCCAACTTATGTCCAGATGCAGCACAGTCAATGAAGATGAAGAGCATCAGTGAAGTCTGAAAGGACAGCATCATGAAAATGCTTTGTGCACTTTCAGATAAAACATGTGCAGCAGGTATATAAATAACAAACACAACTGCAGCTGGAATGGTTATTCCAAAACTATGATTTGTTCTTCCAAACTATTTCTGAAAGAAATTGCTGTATGAATACAATACATATGCTGAAGACATAAGATATGCAAGGATGAATTTAGCTTCAGATAACTGTCTGGAGAGGCCACTCAAACATACCACAGGCTGAAATAACTTACTGCATCAGGGCTTGTCAATAAATCCCTTAAAGATTACATGGAAGGAAACAGGTATTTGCATACCTGTGGTTCTGATACAGAAACAGCAGGGCACTAGCACTGATGGAGCTACAGCAGGAAGTCAAACCACTTGAGTCAGGGTGAGACTTGCAGCCTCCTGTTAGAGAGAATGTCTCCTGTACCACACAAGGCAAGGTGCCTTTGTGCAAGACATCTGTGCCACCATGTACAGCAGTGATCACTCAGCAGGGTGCCTGAGGGGCATTCTGAGCCTTACAGTTTTCCTGTCCAAAGCCCAGCAGGTCCCAAGCTTTGGGCACAGGTGTCTGTGCAGCTAACGTGGACAACTACATTGTGCACTCCCTCTGTGTCAGGGTTACTCAAGTGCAGTCCTTATCACAGCTCCCACAAGTCATCGCATCCAGTGCTCCCTTCTCAACACCCTTGCTACCTTCAGACACTCAGAGCTGCCTCAACAGTCACAGTTTCATTTCAACTTGGAAAAAAAAAAAAAGGAAAAACCAGAAGAGAAATCTAATGGAAAGGGTGATACTGCAAATCACATCACAGCTGAAGAATGCTTCCCTGACAGGGTCAGCTGGAGTGCTCAACCCCAGTCTCAAATCATCACGTACATGTGCCAAAAATCCCCAATGTGTCCCGTTCAGTTGCCAGGAGTTTCAGCTGGCACTGCTCATCTCCATCCCAGCACAGACTGAAATCCATGGCATGGGAAGTGCTGACAGTGCAGCACATCCAAAATAACTGTATCTACCACTATCACAGGTCTAGCCATCTGCAGAGGGAGCGGCATTTCTTTTGCAATCCTTACACCCAGTATCAGACTCACTCTGATTATTAGAATCCAGGCCAGAAGATGACTAGGAAAACCACCCTTCGACACAGCCATGCTCCCAACAGCGTGGAACTACAAGGAGCAGCACAGATATTTAAGTTTTCAATACAGCACTCTGGATTCCAGAAGGCTGCCCAGATTAGACTGCACCACAGCTATATCCTCACACTCTGCTTCAGTTTAAGGTCCCAGTCCTGCATGATTTACTCCCATGCTCAAACCCTTATCCCTATGAAGAGCCCAGGCAAGTTTGATAGACCTGTTTGCATCTGAACCCCAGCACACACAGAAAGTACATTCTCACAACACCAAAACATGTTCCACTGTTGGTAGTCTTTTTTTTTTTTTCTTTTAAGCTGATCCTGGCCCAAAGCTACAGAAAACCAGAAGAGATCTGAAAAACCTTTTCAGTATCACACATCTGTCACTTCTCAGCGCATAACAAATTTGTGCTGCAAATCCATGGAGATTTAGAGACATATGGCTTGGCAGGCACACTGTAAATCCCTATTACCACATTAAGCTAATTGGCTTTGAAGAAGGAAAAATAATTAGGAGAAAGAATTCACATGGTAGAAAAATTCAGAGCATTAATGAGCATCACTATGCATTGCTCATACTCCTAACCTAGTTTTGCTAGCAATTGCTGTATTGTAGACTAGTTGGAACTGCTAAATAGCACCAGGAGAATGAAGAACAATTTTCTTTAACTTGCATCACACTATTCAGAAGAGAAGTAGAGAAGATGATGGCCACATAAATTGGAAAAGAATAGGAAATAGCAAGGTCGTTTATCCAGGCAGTTGAGGAGAGCCAGGTTCTGGCTGCTGCCTCTGGTAAAAGCAGGTATTCCAGAGAGAAGCAAAACCTCAACTCAGAAGTGCAATGGCTTTCTACCTGCTGATGCTGCAGTTAAAGAAAGCAGCAGCAAAGTGTCATTATGGTCCAGAGGAGTTGTGGTTGTGTTATCCTGTCCTTAGGATCTCACTGAGCTATTCCTGGTGCCACTGAGCACACTCCCCTCCAGCAAGGGCAGTCAGGAACAATTTCAGTGAAGGCAAAGGAAACACTGCACTACAGCAGAGCTGTAAGCTCCAAACGTATGTTCAAGAATAGGAAACTTGCTAGTGAAGTATTACAGAAACCAGCAGCCTGGTCCATGTCAAAGAGAAGCTGCAGCCTTCACTTCAGGCACCATATGGCACTTAGATCCTGCCTGGGAACATGTGTGCAGGGAGTCAGAGAAGCTGAGAGCAGTAAACTCTTTAATTTGATGGCAGCAGCCTGACATGGGGTTCATGTATAAAACACAGCAGCTAGTAGTGTTATCTTCCTTCCCTCTCCATGGTAGGGCCCTTAGGCTGTCACCCCTGCTTATTTAGTACATGGACAGTCTCCCACAGATCTCCTCTTCCCCACACAGGGCTCACTGCTCTTGGACTGATGGGTCTGAAAACCTGACACTCAGTACACAGCAAGCACAGCTTAAGTGCTCTGAAGCTTCACATTTTGAGGTGAGAAAGGAAGGAAAAACGAGAAGGCAACAGTTGTAGGAGTCAGCGGGGCCATGGAGAAGCACATCAGGACACATCCAGCTGACATGGCCACACATTACCCATACAAACTGCTGCCAGTGCTATTTTGCCCCGTGGTTGTGGCCAAAGGGGGATTTTGATAGGGAGGAAGAGGAGTGTGGAAGAGATAACACAGACCATTCCTGCCCTGTGTGCACAGCAAGGCCCACACTAGTGTTTGTGTTGACTGGTAGAAACGGGATGGTCACTAGTGTTGCAGTTCAGATAGGAAAATGTGGGGCATCAGGTGGGAGGGAGAAGACAAACACAGTAAAAAACTTCCTCTTGAGCACAAGCCCAGACTGAGAGCCTCCTGTCCCTTTTTCTACCCAGTAGAGAGCTTATGGAGTAAAATTGGAGAGAGTTCATTAGATCCAATGGACAGGCTGAAAGAAAATGTGCAATAATTACTCCAATTAACAGCAAAGGCACTTCCCTAGTAGGGCAGGCAAAAAATGAATTTGGGATTTCGAAGTAAATGAAAGTCTCACTCCAGACACACAAAGCCCATCACCTCGTGCTTACGTTATGTCTACAGTGAAAATTGAAAACCAGAAAATTATTTTTGCAAAGAAGACTCTACTAAACCCAGCTGTGGTGGGAAGGAGAGACAGATGTTGCTTTCTCATTAAGAATTACTGAACATGAAAGCAGTGACAATTAAAGGAATGAACTCGAAGAAGCGACAGGCTCTACCCTATCTACAAGAGCAGCAGAAGCTGCATTTCTTGGGAGAGAGGTTTCCAGCCACTTGGTATTGTGAACCATTTCAAAAGCAGTATTTCCTAGGACAATTTTATTTTTGATTGTCTTGAGCTGCCCTGCTACTCTTGCCCCTCTTCCATGACTAGCTGGCTGCTAGTAGCTGCTATCCAAGGCTTGCTGAACTAAAAGAATCCAGAGGCAGTATCCAGATCTTGCTCACAACAAAAAAAAACACACAGCACAGTTCCATTGGATTCACAGCCAGGACTTGCATGGTGTGAATGAAGGTCAGACAGGCAAGCAAAGCATTGCTATGGCAGATGTGACAACACCCAGAATGGCCTTAACAACAACAAGAGTTCCCACTGCAAACACAACAGCTGTAGGGATGTTCCCCAGCCAGACAGCAGTCTGCAGGTAGCTACCATGCCTCGGGCTTTAAAACACTGCCAGAGAGAGAGAGAGAGTTGTCACAGAGTAAATGCATGAGGTCACACTTTAATCTCACCTGTTCTCCATCCACCCAAGTGATGTTCTTCTGGATTTAAACCAGCAGCAGGGAAAGCATAACCTGCCCCAGACTAACTCTTCCCTCTTCCCACCAGTCACACCAACAGGAACCACTGCAGCCACTCCTGGCCCTGCTGGGACATTCAGTGCTTCTTGGTCTCCAATAGTTTCTTTGCCAGATGCACTGGGAAAGCTTCCTAAAGTCCTATCCTTCACTGAGCTAAAGTCTTCTAGCACTTCTTGAGGCTGAATTAAATTGGGTACAGAACTGGACACAGATTTTTAGATGGCTCATACATGCTGCAAGCCTGAGTACTGCTCTTCCCAGTGGATGGTTTTATAACATGACTCAGAACCATGTAAGGAATTGCTTATGCAAGGTAAATCTAGCATGTGCCACAGCTGGAAATCTCCTTTTATTATGCACTTCCCCCCACACACACTATAGGTCTATTTTCAAGACAACAGAAAGGTTTTGAGTAAGGTTGGAAAATCTCAGTATTTAGCAGGAAAACATAAATTAACTTCTCAATGTAACATTCCTTCCATTTCAGAAAAGTTTCAAGACTGTTATAAACACCACACACACACACACAGGTATTCAGACAAAGAACAATTTAAAGTACCATTTAACACCATAAATCAGGCACTGAGAAATCACTCTGACAGCTCTAAAAGTGATTAAACTTCATGTCAGTAAAGGCAACTGCCATTTACAAGGCAAACTGCTTTCCTACTGGTACATGGAAATATAAGCAGTATGTAAAGACCTTTTTAAAAATCCTCTTATACTGTTAACATACATTTTCTAAGGCCAGCAAGGCAAGAAGAGAACCATAAAATGCCATTAGATCCTCGTATTACCAGAAGCTCTGCAGACAGAAAATTCACCAGCCTTGTATATCCAGGCACAGTACATTTGGCCCTGCAAAAGGCAGCACATGGGTAGAGCACTGCACATGGATATCCAATCACTTTGCCCTCCTTAGAGAAGCAGGAGGCAAGCACAGAGCTCTCACTCCCTTTCTCCTGTCTATTGGAAAAAATGTAGACTCATTCTTTCTGGATTATAAGGGCCCAAGCAAACCAAAATCCACACCACCAAATGAAAGCCTGCCCATCTTCCAGATGCAAAATTAAAGTGTGGCCCATTTCAAGACCAGTGCAGTGGTTGGACACCCTGACTAAATACATGCTTTTCTAGGAGATTTCTTAGCCTGCCTTTGTTTCTGACCACTCTGAAAAAAGGTTGCTCAGAGAGTCTGTCTCTGCAATGAAATTAGTCCCTAAGGGCAGTAAATTTGATACCAAATTTAATCTAGAGCAGTGGAAAGAAAGGCAACTCAGCGGGCAATTGGGTTTGCAGTAAGCAGGTTGCAGTTGTGGATCCAGAGTCTCTACACAGCAATTACAGATCTGCTTGTAGCCTGTAGACGCACTGGAGGGGCTGTGCCAAGCTACTGGCACTACCAGCACTGCTGCCTGCCAGCTCATTTGACATCTCTGCTGCACTGCAGCCACAGCTGGGGTCGCAGGAATGGATGCTGCAGTACACACTGTCTGGGTCTGGTCCACAGGTGACAGCTTTAGACTATGCCCAAGTCTCATACACAGTTTTCCATGCTTGGTTAGGACCAGTACCTACTATTTTAACTACATAATTTGATTTTGCAGTGATCACCTTTTTTTTTTTCCCCCTTTCAAAAGTTAGGTTTGCCTACATGAATTTTCCTCTTCCCTCAAATGCAGCAGGGAAAAAACCCCACAAAACCCCAATGTGTAAAGGGAATGCATCACCCCAACCAACCTGCAGAGCTGCAGAAGCCCTTTCTCTTTAAATGATGCTTTTAAAACCTGTTCAGCTCAACCCATATCTGCAGCCAGCAAAAGCACACTATGCACCTCCCTGGAGATAGAGCTTTCATCTTTATTGTTCTCTTAGTGAGAATAAAAGCTTACTCTCTTTCTCTCCATCAAACGAAACCATATAAACCTCATTTTGCCCTGAGACTACTTCAAATTTCTCATGCAGTCTCCTTCCCCTAATAAAAATATTAATGAAGTTTCAGCACCTATGCTCAATTCCCTCTCTTTGCCACATCTGACAATTTTTTTTCCCCCAAATCCACCCTTTTCTGCCTGTTCATAAAAGAAAACAGGGCTCCTCTAAGCGGTGTGCATTGTGGAAGATGACATGGTTCTGACTTCGTACGATTCCAGCTGATGAGCTGGTTGGTTTGTTTTTACCTCAGTGCCTTCAGCTTACATTCTTGAGGCTGGGGAGGGGAGGATGTCTAAGCAAGAACTACCTGACTAGCTACACTGCTGTTAAAGAGAGAAGAAACTTGAACATGGAGAGTGAGCCTCTCTGATGCAGAGAAGCTTCAGTTTTCTAGCTACCCTCTTAACGTTAAGATAGGAGCAACATTGCTCAAGTATCAGTGTGTTTGTGTAGGATTAAATCAGAAAGGCTTACTCCTGCACAGAAAACTAACCTGACAAAATACCATCAGATTCTACTTCCATCAGACTAATTATGAATTGCACAACTATCAATTTATCACACAAATGGATTTGTAAAAATAATAAAGCAATTTTTTCCCCACTGATATGACTGGTATGAAGACCTGGGCATGCAGGTGGAGAAGAACTGTTTTGAGAGGAAAGACCTAGACTTCAGTTCCTAAATTATCCCCTAGCACTCTCTGTCTTGGAAGTTGGACTTATCCGCGTTTGAAAGTTGCACTTGTCATCCTCACTAACACTCTTCTCCTTACATGTGAGGATACCCAACTTCAGCAGCCTACAGTCGCTCTGGGATTGGCATGTGGTGTTACAGGAATAGACTGATCTGGAAACAGTTCTGCTCGTGTGGCTGTGGGAAATCTCCAAGTCCGGCTGCCATTTGAGTTGCAGCAAGTCACAGCGTAGGGATCCCGCCTGAGTGTTCCCACAAAATCAGCAGAAGGGAAGAGTTAGGGCAGCCTTGAGGATAGAAAAGCTGATGGCAACACGTCCTCAAGGTGTAAAAAGGAATGTAATGCTAACTAGAGAGAACACTTCGCTCAACGGTAAAGGTCAAGAAAGGAATAATCAATCTTTTCTCCTCTCCATCAAAAATTAAGCTGCTGAGTATTTTTGTGTGAAGGCTGCAGTAGAAGCCCTATTTTGAATATTTGAAACATTATGAAGAACGTTGTGAAAGTCAGTAGGAGGCCCTACCACTCTCCTCAGAACCCCAGGAGCAGTTGTTTTGCAGCACCTTCACTTTAGACTCAAGGCGACAAGAACACGGCACAAAAGAGTGCTTTCGATCCAAAGAGTGGCTGATAACCTAGCAAAGCCTCACCCTTCCCTCATGCTTCTACGTTGTCAGGGTAAAACCTCCAACTTGGGCCGTATCCTAGGAGCAGACACACTCAGTTTACCTTCCAGTCCTGTCTGCCATTGTCTCAGGACTCCACAGCATTAGGCTAAACACACAGCGCTCAGCACATCTGTCCCAGTCACCATGCAGCAGGCATTGCAATCCACAGTGCTCCCAGCACAGCCTTGAGTCTGTCTTGTACACCAACACAGAGCCCCAGGTGCAGTGAGTGAGGGATTGCTGGCAGGGCTCAACTCGAGCACAGCCTTGGGCCCACATTTGCTGGGCAGTCTGGAAGCACCCCAACGACAGCCCTGAGCCACTCCTGTCACTGCATCTCTCTTTAATTTATGCCAGCTTCATTATACTCTGCAGTAGGGCTGTCAATCAAAATGACAATTGGGCCATTAAGGCTGCCACCAGTCAAATGCAATTTTGGCTAACTCAGAGGAGGTGAACTCACTCACTGTATGAATCCTGACAAATTGGCTATCATCTCCTTTTTTCCTTTTTTTTTCCCCTCTAGGTCACCATGGGAGCCGTTTCTTGCATGTCTAGTAATCCTATTAACTTTGAAAGGGATGCAGCATGGGAGTCCAGTCAATCAGCCCGTCAGTGAGTACTAACAGCTGGTGGAAAGGTTGCCCATGATAGATTGAGCCTTCACGCAAAGAAAATTGGAAATGCAAGTGAAAGAGTCAATGGAGTGAGCCACAGCAGTCTGGGGCCCTGCCAGCAACAGAGTGAAAAATACCTGCACAGCAGCATGCAGCTCGCTGCAGTCAGCCTGGCCCCCAGATCACATGGCAAGGGGGTCACTCGGGCCACGGGAAAACAAGGGCTGATGTCCAGACATTTTGGCAGTGTCCACTAACCTCAGGAGGAACTGCTAGCTCATTACTAGAATGAAGTAAGGGGAGGAAGAGGATAAGGCACTGCGGTTTGGAGAAGATCCAAACAATCTCCAAGCCCATTATGTATGGGTGGGTAAGGCTTGTGAAAGGCCGCAGAACACAGAGTCCTTTACCACAACCCAATCTGTGTCTGCTCACCTCTATGTCAGCTAATATGAACTGATAGCTGCTTCCCTAAAGGAACACATGGGAGATGAAGGCATATTTTATTTCCCTTCTTTTGGCAGTAAACCAACACTTCTTCATCTAGGACTTGAGACAGGACTTCAAGGCTTCAGTCAAATGTAAGGGCTCAAAACAACTTTAACACAGAATCACAAGGTTGGAAGAGACCTTTACAGATCATCGAGTCCAACCATTCCCATCCTATGCTAAACCAGATCCCTAAGTACCTCATCTACCCTTTTTTTGAACACATCCAGGGAAGGTGACTCAGCCCCTCCCTGGGCAGCCTGTTCCAGCCCTGACAACTCTTTCAGTAAAACATTTTTTTCTAATATCCAATCTAACCCTGCCCTGGCACAGCTTCATGCCATTGCCCCTTGTCCCATCTCCTGTCACCTGGCTGAAGAGACCATCGCCCACCTCAACTCCCTGCTTCTCTGCATCTGAACTAAAAATCTAATTTTTGTCTGCTTGATGCATTCTGATTCTATAAAACCTTTTCTAGCAAAAAAACCAAAAGACTCCAAATCTTTCCAGTGGTTCAGAAAGATCATTCTCCATCATCTAACCAGGTCAGATGTACAAGCCCGTACAGGAGTACTCAAGGGCCAAGATGTGGCTGCCTGCAACAGCAGAGTATAAGGTCTGTTGATTGCCTAGGGTCATACATCAGCAACACCACTGTCACAGAAAAGCTTTTACTGGCACTCAAAAGCAAACAGGAATGCAACTGGCCTCATTCTGGATCCCCAACACTGTTCTTCCCATCTTGTGACACTCTCCATGTACTGAAACAACACATGTGCTCCCAAGAGCACAGGGACAAACTCCTCTACTTACTCACCAATAACGTTCTTGGCCCTGTAACAGAGAAGCAAATAAACAAGGCTTCTGATGCTCTCTATTCCCATATGCATCTTATCTCACAGGCATTATCCAGATGTCAAGCAAACTGCTCACTTGTATCAGAACACATCAGGGCAAGATTTATCACTGGCATAGTCTGAGATGCTCTGATTCCGCATACCAAGTGCGCAGAGGCATCTGCTCACTTGATTGCTTCTGGAGACCTATGCCTATAGCAAAGGAGAACTTTTCACCTAAGAACAAGCCAGCCAGTAATAACCATGCACCCTTTTTTCCTACCCACTCGGGGTTGTTTGAAGTAAGAGATGTAAATATTCCACTTCTGGAGTCTAATTTCCTTAGGACTGAATCAAATTACCTTTTGGACGGAGTGACTTCTGGCTAGCACTCTATCTAATTCGTTCTGTCAGCACATGCTTTAGTGCTCTGTGTGGGAGACTGACTTCATCCAAGACTGATGCTCTCTGCTCTATAAATTGAATCCACTGACGCATAATTGAGCCCTTGACTATATCAAGGATTTGCTTCACCAGACCCTCCTCTTGCTCACTTGTATTTGTTCTGTGGAAAATACTTTTTTTTGCCCATTGTGGGGAATGAAAATTTGAGGGACCTGAAACTAAGAGCTGCTGCTCATCACTGGAGCCCTGCAGAAGCCTGTAACAGCTCAATGGAGCAAGGCACAACACCTTTGATTTCTGCCATTTTGCTGATTCTTTCTTTAAAAATATGATGAAAACCAAAAATTTCTTAGAACCTAAAAGACATTAGTGTTTGTGTTAAAACAGTAATTGCTTCTAGTTTTGGAAAGACAAAAAAAAAAACCCCTAGGCTGAACTCATATCATCCTCGAAGTCTGTGCCTATCAATGGAGTTAGAAGCTGCTCTTGAGGAAGCAGCCTTGCTGTCTGGAGCCTTTTGGCAGAGCCCACCCAGCGTTCTGCTCTGACAGTTGACTGTACGTCATCCACAGCCTACACCGTGTCACACACCCTGGGTACTTAATCTGCAAAATGAGATATCTCATTTTTAATTGATGAATAAACGTCTCCTGGGGAGGCCAATTTCCCTTCCTCTCTGTCAGTGCTAACTAACAGCACATCAAGATTGGGTTTTAATCATTAAGAGAGAAACACAGAACAGCGGGAGTGCCATTTGCCTCTCTGTTACTGAGCTCCCAGGCTTTGTTCCAAAGGGATTTGGAAGATGTTAGGAAGCAGCTGCTCACAGCTAAGGTTGTCTGTCAGGCACAAGTGTCTGAGAACACTGGCCTAAACCAGGTACAAGCAGTCACAGCCTAGAGCCGTGGTACAGGAAAGTTGTATCATTAGTGCAATGGTTGCTTGTAAACTCCTTCAACTCTATTTGCTACAACCAGGAACTACGTGACCACTTCAGTCTGGAACAGAGAAGATGATTCCACAAGCATAACATCATCACACCTCAACTCAGAGACTCCGAAAGTTCTGTTGAAGCCTTTGAAAAACTTCTCAGTCTTCACTGGCTTCACTGCCTGATACTGCTGGGGAATATCAAACCTGTTGCTCAAGAGAGAAGACAATGCTGAGGTTACCAGTGCTGATGCAGATCACAAGCTCTAGATTCAAAACTGTATTTACACCAGATTTCCTGCATTAGTTTGCCAACTAGTCCCTGTCTATCTTGCAGAGAGAGAATACTCTTCCCTCTGCCATTCAGAGATGACCCACACAGGACAGTACAGATAGGCACTCTTTGGAGCTGGGGTGGCAGCCCAGTGTGCACAGCACCACTGGGTGCAACAGGGCTCAGATTTTAACCTGGTCCCAAGCCTGTAGCCTGGGCCACAGTATACCTAAGAGAACAAGTATACATAACAACCATCACCTGTAGGAACTACGCCACCATGAAATGTTTTGCTGCTTGACAAATCTCTGCTGTCATCAGCACCGGCCCCCACCAGAAGGCATGACCCAGCATCTTTGCACAGGCAATTAAAGGAGTCACAACAGAGAAACATCAGTAAGTAGAAATTATTTCAAGAAAGACAACCTACAGCTCCACTCCTGTGATTACTCAGCCTATATTGAGTTCTATGTTGCAGGTGCAGAAGTTTGCCATCATCGCCAGTTTGTGTGTCTCCTCTGTCAAGTTCAGTCAAGAACGCAGCCGCGGTGTTTCTGCGACACCGATGCCATCAGCACGTGTAAGCTACGGCCTGATTGGCATCCAGTAACCAAAAGGGGACAGGTTGTTACAAGTTTAACTTTCTCTGAACCCCCTTGGGTCTTTCTGCACTAGTTCCCCCGATTGCTTTGGACACGTGGCTTGCACTTGCAGATGCCACTCACAGATCAGCAGACAGCTTAAAAGCCGCATTTATCATCCCTCTGGCTGTAGAGGTCACTGCACAACAAGGATTCCACTCAATACTGGCTCAAGAGCTCAGGCACAGCTGAACAGACCCTGCGGCGCTGCGGGGCTGGGCCCCATCCGTAAGCTTTTCAGGTTCTCCCTATATGTGTAACTAGTTACATACCCTGTACCTGGTTTATATTATTCATCAAATGAACCGTATTCAAAAGACATTCAAATGAAGGATGCAATAAAAAAAAATAGACAGAGATTAACATTTTCTGAATGTTTTTTGAAAGTAGTAGTTAAAACTTCATTTGAGAAACTTCATACATTAAGAGCTAAGAACCCTGTAGCTAGAACTACCTGCAAAATCAGTGCTGCTTGTTTACTAAAGAGGTTTGAACTGACTCTGCTGAAGGGAGGGAGGCTGCTGGCTGAACACACAAGGCTCGGTATAAACGTATCATCTGCACAACTGAAGTCTCCTCTTTAAAATGCATTAAAATGTTTTTGCATTTTAGAATTCATTAAAAGTTTAAAAATCAAGTAGGAGTTGAAAAATCTGGAAAGCTTAATTTCTTCCCCTAACCTCAGACTAAAAGTCAAGTAAGAAAGGCTAAAATATAGTAGTTCTAAATTCCCAGTGACCTAATAATTCAGTAACAAGGGTAACTCATTTCAGTGTTACACTTAATGTTTGCTGTGGATATCAGCTGGTTTTAAATGGAAAATGTTTTTTAGTAAACTTGTTTCTAAACATTCAGCATGTTCAGTAGGTATCAACTCCTCCCCAACCAAAATTAACTGATGTTTCTTCTCTATTTTTTTAAAAAACAGATTTCTATTTTCAGCATGCAAATATACCAGGAATTTCTAACTACACATTGGTTACTCCCCAAAAGACTTTTGCATAGATCAGTTTCTCCAGTTAATTTTATACATAAAGATATTTTTATACATATAAACATACACACATGTCTGTATATGTTTTCTTCAGTAATTTTCCCTTCCTCATAACACCAGTATGGAGCTTTCCCCTAAAAAATTCCCAGTTATAGAGAAACTAACAGCTGAATTAATGGTGTTACTAATACTATTGTGACATTACTGCATAAATTGAAAGTTCAGATGAAGAAAGTACATGTAATAGAACATTTCAAAGGGGTCTAAAGATCCTAATGTGAAAAGGCAGAGCTTCATGTTCCAAAGTTACAATTTTGCAGTTAGCACAACAGGAAAAAAGGTCTGGAGAAATATTTATATTTTATATTTAAATAAGCTTAGTCTAAATAAGCTTTCTGTGCATAAACCATTCTCCCTGGAATAACTGAAGACCAGTCTGTACTGGAGCAGGCCATCAGGGTGTGATTTCCAAATACACAAATCAAAAGGAGCAAATCATTTGCTAACAGAACATGGACAGTTCAGTTGGATTACACTGGAAAAAGTCTCCACCCAAGCGCTTACAAGCTCAGTTAGGATCCTCACAGCTCTTCAATTTGACTCCATTCTTGGCTTACTCAGCTTTCGCCCTCCAGAACTGCACAGAAATCAACACAGGAACAGGAGGTGGGTGGAATCCGATCAGATCTTTCCTAAGGAGGCCGAAACGTAAGGAAATCCATTCCTTATATTTAAAAGTACTGGTGTGTGTGACACCCCACGTTAAGGGCTACATCCACTAAGAAAAATAAATATCCACATGGGCCTTGAAAGGATTTGGAAAGATAAAGACAAGAGGAAGAAATGCAAGTTCACAGTTCCCTCAAATCTCCTTCCGCTGTATCTGTTGCGATGAAGATGGACAGTCCTGATGCATTATTTACTGTGCTGTTGGGAATGCCCCAGAGCCAAAAGGAAGCATATTGTAGGCAAAGACTAATGCAAGAGAGCTGCTATGGCAGAGCTGGTCTTGTGGAGACACAGCAGAGAGCTGAAGGGGCGGATTATCCATGGCTTCCCACAGCACCGCAGCAACCGCTGGCTGAGGACACAAATGAGACTTTCGGGGGGTAACAGAATTGGGGGTTTTTTTGAAGGAAATCTGATGCTCAGGAAACAAGATGCTTTTCAAAGGCACCAAGAAGCATAAGGGTTCAACACCTTCCATTAACAATTCTAACTACCCATACTTTGTTTGGCGAGTCATTTGTTAGTGACTCCCTTTCCTCTGCAAAGCTCAGCACCTCCTGTGCTTTTCCTGTGCCTTTCCCCTCCAGCTTTCTTCCAAAGTTGCCCTCTTACCACTCTCTTCCTTCACACTCCATGTACCAGGTGTCACCTCTTTACTCAAATCCAGCATTAGTTTCTCTTCCTTCAAATCCATCACAATTCTTTCTGATCAGCCTTGAATAAAAAAGCAAGCTAACACGCCCATAAATTAACTTTTCATTAAAGTCTTCCAGGACCTGAATATCCAGGTTTTTAGCAAGGATCAGATTCTGCAATGGTCTAATGCTGTTAGTCATGACTTCAAAAAAAAAAAACAACTGAAAGATCAGTAGACCAGTAGAAGATACAGCTCACAGAGGAGGCACTTAGATTTTGAACTCCAGAAAACATCCAGCTCCCCCTGTCACAGCATGAAGAAATCAGCCAGGGCTTGACAAATCAACTGCAGTAACAGCAGCAGCAGCTTCATCAATAGGGACCTGCCTGGGCTGTAGTGCTTCTCCCTCCCCTGTGCCAGAGAACCTGGCAGGATGTAAGCTCCAAGGCAGCATCACAAGCTGTGAGCAAAAGGCTGATGGTTCTAAGGATAAGTTAGCACATTTTGGGTGTGTGAGTACAGGACTAGCACAGCAGCACACGGATCTCAGCTGGGGCATCCAAGTGCTGCAATAATTACAAACAGCACACTGAAGAACACTCCTTTGTGTGCTCAAACCTTTTCAGCCTTGGGCTGTTGAGAGAAGGCTACTTTCTGCTGCTGTGTTCCCTGACTTAACGAATTACTTATTTTTGGGTGGCTGTTTTGAGACATTGTGCCTTGGGAAATAGAACAGTATAAAACATTTCCCTAAGATACTGCGAGGAACGAATGGCAGAACAATAATTCATGGCTAGTACTTAATTACTTCTCAACCACAGCCCTAACAGAAAAGCTAGCATGAATCACAGCACTGTAATTCATTCTGTCAAACTATTACTGACTGGCTATATATTGAAAGTAGTTGTTAAAGATGGACAGATACTGTTACAGCCAGTAGCCAGCCCTGATCTATTTACTGCTCCATTCTTTGCAGTGCATGCCTGTGAGAAGCTGATGTAGAGTGGCAGTCTGTTTTGGAACTGAGGATTTTACTAAGCCTATATATTTGGTTTCTGAGTCTTTTAATTGACATTTCAATGCAACAGAAATACTGGAACCAGCGAGCATGATTTTTTAAAGAGATGGCCTCTCTTTACTAAGTGAACAAGCGTGATCACAAGGGCCAGGAGGTGGGATGCTAAACCACCTGAAGCGCAATCTAGACACAACCCTCATGCCCAGCATTCCCCTTCACACACCACACTCACTGCTCTACCAAGCTCTAGAACATTTGTTAAAGCTTTAGTAACCACACTGAGCTACACAAGGAATGACAGAGTTATTAAATGCCTTCACAGATTTACATTTAAAATAGAACATGCAAATAACCAAAAGAATGCAGAGGACAAACAGGAAGTTACTACACATATTTGTCGTGACTTGAAGGCAAAACTGGTCCAATAAAATGGAAATTTTATTTTTCCAAAACTCCTTCCAAGCATCCATTTAAAAATACAGTAGAAGCACTAGCATGTGAAAGCTCTTCCATGTGGTACAGCCACCACCATTTCACATTTGGTAATGCCAGAGAGGCTACAGTCACGGGTCAGAAAAGCACAAATCGAGAGCTGCACAAACAGCAGCATGACTTTTGCAAGTTGGTTTCTCCGCTTAAAAAACCAAGTGCAGAGGAAGAGAAACACATCAGATCACAGAATCATAGGGGTTGGAAGGGACCTCCAGAGACCATAGAGTCCAACCCCCTGCCAAAGCAGGGTCCCTAGAACAGGTCGCACAGGTTGGCATCCAGCCAGGTCTGGAATCTCTCCAGAGATGGAGACTCCACACCCCCTGGGCAGCCTGTCCCAGGGCTCTGTCACCCTCACTGTGAAAAAATTCTTCCACATGTTAATGTGGAACTTGCTATGTTCCAACTTGAAGCCATTGCCCCTTGTCCTGTCCTCACAGACCACTGAAAAGGGGCTGGCCATTCCCCCCATCTCCCACACTTTAGATATTTATAAGCATTAATAAGATTTCCTCTTAGTCTTCTTTTCTCAAGAAAAGATGATAGTTCTATTGATACCAGCTGAAAAGATGAGGCCTTACTGACATTGTACTCCTCAGGATCACTGCATAGGGTTACTCTTCAGCAGCCTACATCAACAAAACCAGCACATGATGAGAAGTCTGCATTTAGGTGCAGCTTCAGATTTGAAGCGTTCATGTCAGAGCTGAATTGGCATTTGAAAGCCTGCAGCTTCAGTGGAATGAAGCTCCAATGTTGCAATTTGCTCTTAGTAATTCTGGTGGAGTTTGCTAATGCTATTTAAATGTTAGAGTCTTTCTGCACACTGATTAGCAGCCAAGAGCTATAAGCATGAAAAGGCCATTTGAAACACAGCACAATCCACGTGTGCTCATTGCAATCAGAATTGTAGTGCTTCAGACAGTAAATTGAAGGCAGGCACAAACTTCACCAGAGAGGTAACATCCAGCATTTTGCAGGAGCCAGGCAAATAGTAGTGCTGAGATAAGAACACAGCCCAGTGCTGGTTCTCACCTCCACAGAACTAACCCAAGCCCATTTTTATTTGGAAAAATCTTGCACTCTGGGATTTCTCTGTTATGTGACACACAAAAAGCTGCCTAATGAGGACTGACCTAGTTTTAAGAACGAAGAGAGCACTCTGCCTGCTTCTCCTTTCACTGTTTATTAGCAAGTCCTCTTCCCTGCTGACAGCCCCTGACCAAACACAGCCCATCACACATCTTTCCACCGCGGCTGATCATGTCGCCTTTTTCACTGCCCCTGTAGGATTTCACTGGGTAACAGTAACTCTAAAATCCCCTGGGACAAAACAAACAACTAAACACCCCCAAAGCCCCACACCAACCAAACCTAAACCACCAGAAAATCCTACCACCCACCTACCCCCTAACTTAAGAGTCAGGTTGGGGTAACCCAGCCCTTCAGCAGCTCAGATCCACAGGCCCCCCTCAATGCCCACATTATCAATGCTAGGGGAGTGCTCAGAGCTCCTGGCTGGGAACTTGTCTGTGGATCAGTCACTCCAGCAATGCTAATGTGGCATGAGGAAGAAGCAACAGTGCAAAGCAAATTACAATATTTCTCTGATTGCATTGAAAATTCAGCTCCAATTAGAAATCATTGGCACCATAAAAAAAAAAGGGATCTGCTTATCTTAAATGGCTCCTAAATTAGAAGAAGTCAGAGAGGCCCCTCACCCAGGCAGATTTAATGGGAGATTATTTCAGTAGCACAAGCACTTCATGGAGAGGAACCTAACTTATAATACTGCATCAGCATCCTAAATAGACCAGATACACCCGAGGTCAGAGGGGATATGAAAGCTGATGGGCTGGGGCAGTTTGCCCAAAACTGACTCCCAGACCAAGATTTCACTCAAGCAATCCTGAAAGGATATTACTCACTGAATAATCTTCTTTCAGCTGGTCATGAGAGCTGATTACAGCAAGCCTTTCATCAGGAAACCAATGTCTTCCTGAGAGACCTGGAAAACTTGTATTTGCTCTTGTAAAATTTCACCACAGGGTACATGACACAACCTTCTGCTCTCAGTAAGTTTTAGGGTTTTTCAGGTCTCTATATTTTCTCTACTATTTATATGACTTCTTAAAATTATTTTTAAACACATATATAGTACAAAAAATAAAAAGGTAAAACAAAAGGTAAAGCCATTTGAATTGTGAAAGGAGAAAGTTAGCAAGATTAAGGCACTGCTGGATTAACTGAAGTTCCCATGTCACACAAAAAGCCACTAGGCAAGTGACTACTGATGGAAAAGGGAACGTTACTGCACTTCTCACTTCCCACACATGTAGGAATCAGGGGAGGGAGGGGGGGCTGCTCTGTTTGACATCCTATTTTCACATCTGGGAAAATGGAACATTTGGAGTGTCACAACAATCAAAAAAGACCTCTCTGATACTGATGGGCAGAATTACAAACTGGGCACAAGGGTTAAAACAAATATTTCAACTGGTCTATAGCACACAGCTCTGGCTAACACTCCTGCAACAACTTTTACAACAGATTGTGTTAATCAAATGTTCTCTAGCTACAGACAGCTGAAAAACCTCAACTCTTTTCTGTAAAAAGGAAGAAAAACTGGGGGGTTTTTTGGTGGGGTTTTTTGGTTTTGTTTTTAAATTGCCAGTTAAGAAACACAGTGGAAGTCTACATCCAAGAAACCTCCTCTTTTCCTATTGAAACTCCCTGGTCTGACAGCAGATTAAACTGCCACTCTTGATCTATTTTCTCTCCCCACTGACTGCTCTGCCCAAGGAGGCTGCCACTCCTCACAGAGCCCACCCCACAAGACTGCTCCCAAATCATTGCCATCTTCAGCCTTGCGCTTTAAGGTCAACCACATGCGATTCTGGCTCACACAGATGTTCCAGGCTGAAGATTACAGCCCATCTGGTGCTGATTTGTGGCTCCCTGAACTCTCTGGAACACAGACAAGGAGGACAAATGGTCACAACTGTTTTATCCCTTGAACTTGGTGCACTGTCAAGCGTGTGTCAGTCATCATTGTTAGCTGACACATAGATGACAGTGACTTAGCCCTGGAAATGAACTGTGGCCGGTGTCATGTCACAGTGATAATTTAATCCTATTCTTATTTACACTGACTACTAAATCATGGCTTTCTCTAGCAAGCAATCTTAATCACTTACAGTCCTGCACAGACAGGAGCAGCACACAGTTCAGGTGAGGTCCCTGTGGATAGACACTCATGAGGTCTCTGTGGCTCACTGTCATCCTCTGCCCTTGCTTGCTCAAGGCACCATCTGCAAACCAGCCAGGAAAAACACATCTGTCTCCTCCTAGACAAAACACCCCGACAGGCAACGACCAAACAAAATGAGCTGGCTAGTATCTTCTTCTCTTCCCGGCTTTTAAGTGTACTAAGCAGAGAGAGAAGCAGACCAGCATTACAAAACAGGGAATTAAGTCATTCTCCATTATTTATGTCTATGATGCTGACCACCCACAAATATAATTGGCAGCTAATGGTGAACTAGTGCTGCCAAATCATCTTCTATTTCTCTCAAATAACTTTCTCTGAGGATGCACTAGAAAATAGATATTGAAAGTTCCTATTAAATAGCCACTGACTTCCAAATGAAATAATTGAAAAGGACAAAGCAGAGACAGTGACTTAGAGACCTAATTTCACATGTGGGAAATGGATTTGTTTTCACATCAAGTGAATAAAAACTTGATTTTCTCAAGCAATTCTTCCTGGTTTTGCTCAGACCGCAGCCTCGCTACATTTTCTGCCCTTGAACTGCGCAGCACTGAGGCACAAGGGCTCTGTGTTGAGAGACTCTAGAAGGCAAGCTCCAGAATCTGCCTATGCCTATAAAGATTACCCATGTTCTTTTCTAAATTCCAAGGCAGAGGCAGTAGAGGACCAGGGTCAGCAGAGTAATTTATATAGTCAGATTTGCTTTTTGTGATGTTCCCAAATATTCCAGAAGCATTTGGAAGTTGTCTGGTAAAGCTGGACTTGTGATCACAATACTTACATGTGCAAAAGAGGAAAGCCCTGGTTAAAGAAATGCTTACTTACAAACCATTGAAGATACCTCTCAATGCCAAAAAGAAACCCCAGAGCTATCATAGGCTCATTTCAGCTTCAAAGAACCTGCACAGCAGCACAAACTCATCTCCCACAGCTACAGTTCAGCTCCACTCAGCCAGCTATGGGCAGCCCCACAGCAGGCACACACTCCCCAATAGCAGCTGCCCCCAGGGAGAACAAAGCAGGTCTTAACCAACAGGAACCATTTGTCATTCAGCAGGCTTCATTCATGGAATGGTGTATCAAACGAACTCTGGACTGTTTGCAGTGAGAGGTGAATTATTTCAGGTAAGAAATCTGGCTTGAGGGGTGACTGCTCCCATGCTAATTAGTTTGCTCACCCCAGAGTGCCTACAGCTGGCTACAGGCCACGAGAGGCACCTTCCCATTCTAGTTTCTTTCTTTGTATCTGTAAGAACCTCTAGTTCCCTTTAAATAAATTCATCCTCCAAAGAGTTGGCCTTTTTCATCCAATTCCTGTACTAACTGAAACTATTTCAAAGCACTAGTCCATAAGGAAATTTATATTATTAATGCTGTATCACTCTCATTTTACTGCATCTCTATGGAGAGAACATTTTGCTGCTTCATGATTTAATCAAGCTTTTTCTGTTCTACAAAATCCACACAGCGTTAAAAGCCACCTTCAGATACCAAGCTCACCCTCTGAGGTTCAGTTGTGGTTGCTCTCCCAGCACTGATTTGGGTTTTTTTTTTTTGGCACCAGATGTACCTGTGCAAAGAATGGCAGAGCAACCATATCATCAATTATTATCAATTCCCTACTTGCTGCCACAGACACAAAGTTTAGATTATCTCAGGATACCGAGCTATAGCCATGTAAAGTTATGGATGCAAACAGCAAGACTACACTTGAATTTCTGCCCTTAAGTATCTAAACTTAATGAGCTGTCAGTATTGCTTCCTGATCACCACAGGAAATACACATTCCTCTCAAAATGCAAGCATTGTGTTAAGGAACAGGAACAGAAAGGAGGAGGATAAGTAGATTGTGGTGTCCCTGGGCACACAAGAGAGATTTGATACCAGGCACAGGAGGTTACCCGCCCCATTACCCACAGGCACAACCATATTTTTTTAATCCTGGACTTCAGCTTCTGTTATTTTATTTATACATTTAAATCTGGAAAAATAGTCAGCAAAGCTATATCATCAACAGCTTTACCATCATCTATCATCTGTAGTTACATTCAAAACATACACGCTTTCTAAGTATGTCTCTCAAAGCTAAATTGCCTTGCAGTGGCACAATTAAGTGACTTGAGTAAGAAGTTTGCTTGATTAGTTTGGTAAAGATATAAAGTTATTTCAGGCAATCAAATCTAAATGTGACTGCAAGGAGTCTCAGAAAGACGTCCCAAGGCTGAACGACTGAGCATGCCAATTGAACGTTCTGAAAACACAGTAACTCACAGAGGGTAAAACAATGCTGCCCATATACTTTTAGCAATAGACTAGATTACTTACTGTCTTTTAAGAAATTAACACAGGCATCATCATGAATGGGTCTCCAAAAGTCTTAGTTCAATACTCAGAGGCAATAACAAGCCAGATATGTTGGGAAGTGTTAAAAAGAAATGCAGCAAAAGGGAAGATAAGAGTTTCTCCCTGCAAAAATCTCCAATACACTTGCATTTTGAGTCCTGCTGGTTCTTACATTCTTCCCTAGGCACCTCATATTACCAACCATCAGAGATTAGCTAGTTGAACACACGTACCTCTGTTTGCTCTAGCACAACCCTTCTTACCCAGGGGTTAATCACCAAGCAACCTTCTCCCACCCACCTTTTCAGGAAGGTTAGGATTAACAAGGATAAAGCTGAGTATTTATTTCTTTGGAAATCCCTGCACACAGCTGAGCTCTCACAGCAGCAACCACTGAGTTACCACACTTGCTCCCAGAACCCATGTTAGCCAGTGCTTCCCATCACACCTGGCTGTCACGTGGAAGCCAGGGCCAGCACTGCCCTGCTGCACTGTGCATCTCTCTAGCCTGCCAAGCGTTCCTCTGCCCCAGCACAGCTCAACAACACATGAAAAGCTCTGTTAGGAAATGCTCCTAACAGAGAAGAGGTGTCAGATGGATTAATAACTAAGAAAACCCAACTGTACTTTGCAGTGTCTCTAAGTCTGGTGTTTAAAAAGCTGCCTGTAATCCCAAAGTTTCAGAAACCTGACGGCTCAAGGAGACTAATTACTGTACGAAGACCAATTAATTCAATCCAGAATTAAGCAAATTAGTTTTCATGCGTGAGTACAGCAGCAGAGGAAGAAGTGTGTGCTAAGTACTCCCAATCAGCCGCTCCACCTTGGCAACACAGTCACTGTCTGACTGCATGGCAGTGGCAGCACAGAGTTGGGGGGAGCAATGCAATCATACACGAGCAACAAAGGCCCAAGGTAGCACCCCTGGCCCTCACTGCTTATTACCAGCAGCAAATACTGTGTTGAACAGAATTTCAGACACAGAAGGTCAATACAGGCACCTGTCTTCCCCTGAATATATACAGGAATGCAGCATTTCAGTCTATCAGTGTTCCTAAGAAATCACTCCCTGTATAAGAGGAAACAACTGATTTCAGTGCTCTTTAGATCATGTTTTTAACCAGCCTTCTTCAACCACTGCCCTTGGAGACACTTTCACACGTGAAGAGTCCACAACAAGTCACCCAGACCTGCGAAATGGCTCATCTGCTATGGTACTTTCCCTGCTCTGCTTTGAGAGCTGAATCTTACATCTCAGAATTTTTACAAAGGGCAGCATGAGAGCTCTACCTGCAATGCTGAGATAGAGGAGAATAATTTTTCATTTATTTTTTAAAATACCAACAAAAACCCCATCAACATAACGCTCAGTGTGGTCCATTTTCTTAAGGGCCTCTGGGATAGCATGATGTAGAATAGCTTGCCTTTCAGGAAAAATGGAATGAAGAAGGCATATATATTTAAATATTAATAATTTTTTACTGCTCCAAAGCATTAGAAGCAGCTTTGCTCACTACACACTGGAGAGCTAACCTCAGTGCCAAAGGTACAGCCCACCATTAGCTTCCTCATGTCAGCAACATATTGATTTCTGTTCCTTTCATTTGTGCATCAAGGCTCCCGGGCTGTGCACGTGCACATACACGTGTATTTGAGGGTGTGGGGTAAAGACTAGAGATGGATGATGTTTCTCTCTGGAGATTTTGGCCCGTGACTTTGGACTGAAGAACTTTTCCTACCCTTTTATGTTCCTTTGCCCCTCCATGTAGGTGCTGCTGCTTCTGTGCTCTCCCTGTGGCTGTGAAGCAAAATGCCGTGCCGCAGCTGAGAGCAGGCAGTGGAGCGTGATACCAACTGGACCTTCCACCCTCTCCAGGGCAAATATGTTGCTTTTACAATGCTTCCAGCCTCAGCTGAACTGCTGTTGAGAGGGCAGAGTTATTCCTGGTCCTGCAGCTCTCACAGGGTAGTGTACAGCACACACATCACATCTCAGCTGAAGTCTCAAATCCAACCATGCCAGAACTGTCTCTAAAGGCAGGAGGAACAGAGAGGAGAGCTGAAGACCCTAACAAAGTAAATTCACAAGCCTGTATCATTTATTACTCAGCAACTGTAATTCTTTATGTTAAAAAAAGCCTAGCAATAGTTGTAGTTCTCCTGGTATTTTACTGTTGTGTCAGAAAGGTGACAGGAGAGGCTTCACTATAACACTCCTTCCTCCCTCTGACAGTCAGTAACACACCCTACATTTCCCAGTAAATGCCTTTTTGCAAAGGTAGGACTGGCCTGGAGCCCCAGTGCACATTTGGAGCTCTGATGTGTCCCTGGAAAAAGCCAGGACTCTTTCCAACTGGGATTCTGCCTTTCCCCTTAGGTCATTCCAGAAGGTATTTTGTCAACCAGATTAGGCACTCATGTTGCAGCTGGGACTGCAAATCAGGGAAATAAAACCAGAAAATAGGAAAAACACAGGAACTGAAATTTTCTCAAGGCGTTTCTCCAAAGGTCCTACTTGTTGTGAAAAAGCATGGGGGAAGCACTCCAAGTTCTGCACTCACAAGGTCAAACACTGTTTCCTCTAGATGGTTACACTAGCCTCTACTCCCAATTCCAATCCCTTCAATTCCAAGTCCCTGCGGCCTTGTCTCTACTCTGTTCACAACACCCTCTTCCCACCCAGTGTGACAGACTACCTGCCTCCCAGGCCCCACCTCTCTCAGCTTCACAGCCTATTTCCAGCTTGTAAAACACATCTGTGGGACAATCCCACTCCACACGTTCACAACATTGTTTTCAGCCATTTTACCTCTAGATCCTAACTGCCACATTTGCTTACAGAGTTCCTTTTTCCCTCTTACTTGAGGCTCAGTCCCATTTTCCTCAATTCTCAGGCCAACCTGTCGTCTCACAGCTGCCTCCCCAGTCTCAGCTATCTCTTCCAGAGTCTACTCTGTGATTCCACACTCACAGTGCCACCTTCTCCCAGCTATTTCACCACAGCTCCTCTCTGCAGCCCTCCCAGGCAGACTTCTAACTTCTCTATCTTCAGTCCCCATTCCCACTTCCTCCAGCTTCACAGCTCTCTTCCTGTGCATCACCTTCCCTCATGGCTTGTCGAATTCAAGACTGTTCCATTCCCCACAACGAGCCTCAAAAGGGATTATGGCAGGTACAGCACAGCCACTGCATTTTCAAAGACTTCACATACTTGGAACAACAGGTCTGAAGGGAAGAGTGTCTTGAATTTTCTGGGCCTCACTGCCTTACTCCACACTGAATGCCCATGTAAGTATAGTCCACTTGGCTTCCATGACTATTCTCAGATTGATCTACAATTCAAATACATAAGAGTCTGCACACAGCACAAGATTTAAAAAAATAAAGAATTGGAAAAGGTAGTTAGAGCATGATTATGACAAAAGAACAAGGCCTGAGCATTCCAGATGGCTGGTTTTAGGAAGGTCTGAGCACTTGTGTGAAAGATATTGTTGCTATTACAGGACACATCACATGTGAATGTGAGCTCCAGGGCTCCTGTGAGCTTTATCTGCAGACCCCAGCCTGCTGGGCTTCTCCTCCAGCCACGACTTGGGAAAGATAAGAAGAGATATAAATAGCATGCAGCATGCTGGCAAGCAGAGCTGTGACAGAGTGCTGCGCTGACTGCCAAGTGCCATCCTGAAGGAATCAGCACTTTTTCTGGATGCTACTTCAAATCTTTATAATTGGAATAGATTGAAAAGAACAAGCGTGCCAAACATGCTGATTCCAGTTCAGAGCAAGATTGTAAGTACCCAAAAATCAGAAGCATGGAAAGAAATAGTCACTCTTCCTCTCACTTATCTAATCCCTAAGGATTTAGCCAAGTACTTAACATAGACACTGGCTAGAGAAAAGAATCCATCCAGGACTGTGTGCCTCCCAGCACACTCCTGGCTCAGTGGCTGACTTGCTGTGCAACTTCTGGGCAGGTCACTTTGTGTGTCTTGAGGAAAGAGATGAGATTTGGAGTGCTCACAAGTCCTCTCTCAGGCTAGGCTCCTAATAAACTGATAAATGTCTGATGGCAAAAAGGAATTAAATTCAGGTCAAATTTCTGCAGAGGCCAATTGATTATTATGGCTCAAATAGAGGAAGGAGTTAATTATCCTAATAAGAGGCTGACTGCATAAAGATTCCATCCCTAGATGTACTGTGGCCTGCATACTATAACTCACTGCATATTTTCACCTTACTAGAATCTACTCTCTCCCTTTTTTGCCAGTGACTCAGTCTCAGAGCAACATAATTGGCCTTTACCAGAGCAGACATTCAAAAATACCATCATTGAAAAGCATAATGTCCAGCACTGGACTTTTTATTGTATTTCTCTGCCTACACTTGTGAATTCTCTGTTAAAAGTCAGAAAACAATCACACTCTGACAGAACAGATTCAAAAAGGATGACAAAACCTTCTGCCCAGCTTCAAATAAACCCAGTGGGTTTGGGAGTTGGAATTTCCATTCTCCTCAAGTATAAAACATCTTAGTCTTTACCTCATTAGCTTGATGTTCCAAGCTACTGTAAACAGCTCCTCTGGGGGCAGTGTCCTTTGCACTGAGCATACCCTGAAGCAGACACCACTAAAAAGCAAGTTTTGGAAGTATTTGTAAAGCAACTGAATATCCTGGGTGAGTGAATCTCAGACTGGAACACGAATGGGGCTGAAATGGTATAGTTCACATTAATCTGTCATGAAAAAGGGGCACTATGTAGTCAATAGAGAATCCATAATAAAATGTAAACTCTTAGTTTTCACAGGCATACCCTGCTCGTGAATTATTTGTCAATTCTGGCAGATTTACATTCTTATTTTCTAAATGCATTCCTTTTTCCATTTGTCAGACAAGACTTGGACAGAGAACTAACAAGAGGTTCAGCAATATAACTCAGCTATGCCCTTGCATGGGGACTGAATTTAGGACCTATGCAGGCATCAGACTGCAAAGAGAAAAGGGTAGAGCAGGGAGGGAGGGAATACAGAGAAAGGAAAAAAACCCTGCTTCTATGACCTCCTTACACTTTGGTTTTAGATCTAGACCTGCATTTGGTTGACAGCTTTGACTTTTCACTAAGAAACAGAGGAAGTAACCTTACTCCTCACACAACTCCTAAAAAAAGACAAGATGAAGTCAGTCTTTTTGTTTGAGATAGAAGAGCTAAGCCAGCTGAAGTGTTAAGTCACACTACAGCAGTCTTGCCCTATGCCCACTTGGCCACAGAAAGCCTGGAATAATTCCTCTGTAAGCAGAGAGCATCACTTTCCCAAAGCCACTGCTTTAAAACCTCTGTGCACTGGTGACCAGCTTCTCTCTCACTCCTTCCTCCTTGGCTCCAGCAGGCAAAGGCTTACAGTTCTGCTTTAAGAGCAGAGGGGAAATTCTCTTGGCTTAGAAAATCAATTTCATTCTCAACACAGGTATTAGTATCATTTTTTAATCTACACATTTTTGCTCTCCTGTGCCAGTTGCTCCGTTTCTACAGCCTCTCTGATCCTAGCCAAAAGCCAGAAAGAACCATTAGTCTCAGGCAAACACAAGGCAGTTTGATTATAAATGGATTATAAGTTTTGCATATTTAAAAAAGAGCTTTTTCTTGTCAGAATTAAGGAAAATCCGAGGAATTAATCCAAAAGGGACATTTATGAATCTCAGGATATGCTTTATCAAGGCCAGCTTCCCTTGACATTGCTAGAAGCACTGAGAGAGGTCTTTTTGCCTCTTAATTTGCCCTTCGCACATCTTCAGTTAAGGGGTGATGATGAATCTTTAACAAACACTACAATTACACTTCCTCTCTCCAAAACACAAATTATTCAGTTAAATTACAAAATACAAGCCCCAAACTTTGGAACTAGTTTTAAATAGCCACAAGGGAAGTCCTGTGCCACCCTTCTCATGATTCTTTGTAGCAATCATTTCTCTTTTACCCCACCCTCTTTAGTTTTCCAGTCTACGAGGGTTGAATTTAATACAGAAGGTGTTTAATTTAAATACTTCAAAGTATGAAATATAAACAGTAAGTTTTCCCATGTTTTAAAACCATCAGTATTTCTTCCTCACATTTATCACCTACCTGTATGTCTACTAGCACAGATACTAGAAAGGACTGACCACCAGGCACTACTCAGGCATAGACAAGTTACTTCTATTGATCAATAAACAGCACCCACTCTTTGGGCAGAGCATGACAGCTTTAGCAAATGGAAAGCTTTGCCAAAGTCAAACAAGTAATTTAAAAACATGTTTGTTTTTCAGCTGAGAAAAGAAAAGCTACTTTTTCCTTAAATTTCAAAACCCAGTTTCAATCAGAAAAAAAAAAGACCCGTTTGTCACAACAACAACAAAAAAAACAACCACAAAACAACCAACCAAAGAAAAAAAGCACAAAATTAGGTGTTTCCCCAACTTACCAACAGGGTCTGTCATGTCCCTTACAGCTCTCCTCAATAGCGACCTGCCAAGCAGAACCTTCCAGCACAAACTTTGGGAGCTTTATCCCTCCACCTCCCTGGGCCTGGGGAATGAGCACAACCATCATGGGATGCAGCTGTGCAGAGCAGCCTCTCTCCCTTCCCTCTGTGTAAAGGAGAGCTGCCAAAGCCACTGCCTGCACATCCTATCCATCAGGCAATGTGTTGAATCTCACTGCACCTGATCACTAATGAAGGAAAACTTGGGTTTTTCCCCTTTCCAAAAACCATTAAAAAAAGAAAATGTGTGAAATCATCAGCACAGCAGTACTATTTTCTATGGTATGTATGTTTTTTCCAAACATAAAAGAATTCTTCAGGGGATACTTAAAACTCCTGTATGTAAAGTGGTTGAGAAAACTCAGAACAAGCCATCTTTTGCTCCATTTTCTTTTTGAAACATTTATGCTGAAGCCATTTGAAATTCTTCATCCTGACACATCTAGCCCTGATGAAGAAATCAAGCATTATAAGCTCTCCACAAAGTCTCTTCCCCCTTCCTTGGCCAGTGTAACCAAGCTCTGGAGAAACTGTTCTCCAGCACTTTGATTTCCAACCCCTTTCATGTTCTGCTTTAGCTCTCTGTTTCAATGACAGCAGCCCAAGCACATCACCTCCCCAAAGTGCGAGGAGAAAAGGAACTCTGGGCACTAGGAGAGCTGGGAGGAGGCTCGTGGTCCTTTGGTCAGACCTCCCAAATGACATCCTAGTGACAAAGGATTCACCTTTCTCTCAGATGCTCACATTCAGCAGCTGTCTTCAGATGAAAAATAACCTCTCACTGACAGTTGTTACAAAAATTAATGGCATTTAAAAGTAATGAAACCACAAGGAAATGGTATTTAGGCAGAGAAAGAGAGTAATGTGAATCCTAAATGAATTATGTAAGTCATAAAGGCACATCTGTATGACACAAGGCAGGGGCAGGCAGGAATAGCCAACCAGGTTCTGAATTTCAGATGACTGCACGTGCTTCAAACCAGGCAGGTCCTTGGCTCCCCATCTTGGAAGATGGCCATTTGAAGTACAGGGATTGGAAGGAGAGAAATATGAATATTTTAAAAGCTCTGGGAAAGCAAAGCAGTGGCAATCAGAGACTGGAAACATTCCACCCCAGAATATCTCCAGTTCAGCGACTGTGATGTTTACAACCTATAGAAAACCAAACATTTTGTTTGGAATGATGACAAGATGAATTTCTTTTTTTTTTTTTTTAAATTTTCAGCAAGAAAAATCCTCAAGAAATTAGCTTGGCACTGATCTGCACTGATCTCTCTGCTTTTGTGCCAATCCTGCTAAATCAAGTACTCCTACTGCCTCAAGTGGGACTGTACCAAGAAAATCACAGGCGCAGTTCTAGCCTAGTCAGAACGGGATGGCTTTTGTTCCCTCACAGGCTGGCATGCTGCAGACTGCCACAAATAAGGAGCAGATGACAGCGTAGATTGTGCTGGGTAGAACTCAAAATAGCTTTTTGGCTATCCAAGACACAGTTGTCTCTGGAGACTCTCACGTACAGGAAATTGTAAGGTTCCAGTGGAATTTTAGAAACGCCCCATCTTTACTGACAAGCAAATGGATTATATGCTTATATTTAGCTCATGTTCCCATTCAGAGGGACTGCTGCTGCTGTATTTTCTGTGACAATGGGGAAACGATGGTGTCAGACCATGCACTGGGATAGACATGTCACAAAACCGATGTGACAGTGGTTTTACAGACAGCTAGAGGTGAATCCCATGCGCATACACAAGTTAATTACTCAGGGTAAAAAGAACAGATCAGGTACTAAGCCAGATACTTTGTTAATTACCTTCTATGTACTACTTCCCAAGCACATAAAGGACCCAATGAGTCAGAGCTATAGTGTCCTCAATCAGATGTATCATCTACTGAATCAGAAACATCATCTCTTCAAACAGAAACAGTGTCTTAAACTAGAGACACACGTTGCCTTATGGGTCATATAACAAACTAGACTACATCTTTGCTAGCTGAAGACAACATCCCAAGACAAAAAGGCTGCACGATGAGCCAATAAATAAAAGACCAAAGGTTATGCTTTAATAAACAAGCAAAAATCAAGTAAAATCCATCGAACATGTAGAGAGACCACCACCCAACACCATGGACACAAGAGCTATGAGCACCTGAAGAAATTACACAAAGACCTTCAAGAATGATTTATGGTCTGGAAAAAGAACCTGCTTTATTAACGAGACACTAAGAAACCTAATCTATTTTACTCACCCAAAGGAAAGCCAGGAGTCTAAACCAGGGGAGATTTCAGAGTGCAAATGGAACTGTGACAAGGATGTAAAGATACACAGTGGTTTAAACTTTGAAATAAGGTACAATCTTTTAACCATCAGAACCCTGCTACTTAAGGCTATGGTTATTATTCATCATCTGAAGACTTAAGAAGTTAAAAACTGTAGAAGTTTAAAAGTGGGAAGGTTAAAAAATACATTCTAGACTGGCCTCAAATTGTGCGTGAGAGGTAAGAATCCTGTGGTCTGTGGTAGGGAGGACACTAGGCAATATGTTCTTGTTTTAGAGCCTACAGATCTACAGATGCCACACAAGGACCTCATCGTTCAAGTCTTAGGAAGTAAATCTTCCTATGCCTACATTAACACACAGGAACCAAAACCAGGGGTCATCCCATGTGCCGTGTGTCCTACTGAGCCTTACAGCAAACAGCACGCAGCGGTCAGGAAACTGCTCAGCTGTTTATTGGAAGAATATTCCAAAACTGGATAGAGCCTTCTAGTGGGTTTGAGGAACAAGTCAAAGCAGCTCATCTTTCAAATACTGGGAAGGTATGGATTTGATATAAATAAATCCCATTCCCCAAGGAAGCAGCACAGGTATTTGACTGAATTTTTGAGAACCAAGAACTATATTCTAGTCTTCATCTTATTGCTGAGTTGCTACACAGTTGGCCTAAATTTCATGCCATCATCTTACTTTGCTTCCTGATGTATAAAACAGGACTAGTTGTACTTCAAGTACATTGGTATCTGTTACCCAAATGTGCTGTGTTAGTATTAAACAGGGAGTTCTCATCTCTGGAGGAAAGAAAAGCCTCACAGTAAAAGCTGCTCTGCTGACTAACACAGCCCAGGCAGATGAGTACCACCAGCTGTGAACTGGATGATGAAGGGTGGAGGCAGGAGCCTCACAACAAGATCCCTGGAACAGCCATCCTGGGCTTAAACAGCGCTGCTTTTCAGGACTAAAAAGCCTAATTGAAGCATGTTGTTACTTACTCAGCCTGCACAACACACTGGTAGCAAGGAACAGGTGGTCTGTTCCCAAACACACATTTGCAATCCAGCCAAAGCACAGCATCCATCATTTTAAAATGCAGCCTTTTAAAGCCAGCAGTGCTGCACAGCAAAGCCAGTAATCAGAAGCATGTGGGATGAACTAAACCAGGAACAGATACGCAACACAGAAAAAACCCCAAACAACTGTGTCATATTCCAAATCCCACAACCTGAAAAACATCCTACAGCAGAGGGATACTGGGCAGCCAGTGCAGAAACTGCCTTCCTGGTAGCCCTCTAGCAGTGCCTAACAGAGCAGGAGAGCACAGCTGTAGGACAGGACTCTCTCAGGACACCAAGGAGACCACATCCTACGCTTCGGTCTGGCGTTTCAGCAGTGATTTGAACTTGGTGTGTTTTCTCAGGGCCACAGTAAGCACAGTGAAACCCAGGTCCTGCACCCTTCCTCTGGATACAGACCACATCTGTGCAGCAGTGTAGGCAGCAAAGGACCATCAGTTTGCTTGTTGTTCAGCATCAGCACCTCACTACCACCATCCACGTACCACCCCACCCCACCATCAATAATTTGTGGGGGTTTTCTTGCTTGGGAAAACAGACAACTCCCAGCTTCTCATAAGCACAACTGCCACAAAGGATAATAAACTCAGCAGTGGTTACAAAACTGAGGCCTTCATAATGATTTCCTTTCAATCATAACTGATTGTGTCCACAGAAGAGAATCCCAAGACATCACTAATGATAGTAGACTCTCTGTCAGTATGTGAGATGCTGTGAGACTTTGTGAATTAAACCCCATTATTGTCCTAAATTATAGATAACTCTCACCCTTTCCTTGGTGAGATGCAACATCCTTTTTCTTCAGGGCAGTTAGATGATGTCAGCACAAATTACTGCTTTCCCCACAGTACAGATGATAGAACCAGAGGCTTGAAAGGAGCTTACAAAAACCAAATCTGAAGAGACAGAAGGAACTGCTTCCTTTGACTTGGAAATAACAAATCTGCCATGGCATGCTGGGCAAAAGAAAAGCACTTTAATTTGGGACAGTGTTGGAGGCCAGGTTTGTAGGAGGTAGTAGGATCTTTTGCTAGATCAAGTGATACAATCAGGTAAAAAAACTCCACCAACCAGATTGTCAGGCATATAGTTCTAAATTGGTTTTTTTTGCTTGATATACAAATATTTAACTTGCAAATGCAAGAAGAGGGAATTACTTCATTATCCTGCATAATTTCCCTTCATTATCATGTCATTATCGCGGTGTGCACGAGAAGTCAAGCTCTTGGTTGCCATCTGCCGTTTCTTTGTTTACATGTCACTATTCTTACTCGCAAGGCCAAGTCACCACACACTCGTAAAAAACTTGCCAAGACCAGGCACAAACGCTGCTTTCCCACACATCCAGAGCCACATCCAGATCCTCTAGATGTGCTACCGACCGTTCTGTGGCTGCAGCATTCGCACAAAAGCCTTTCTAAGTCTGGTGTTCTTGTCACCAGTTCTGTGCTCGACGTCACAGTGAGTGGCATCACTCCCTGCTGCCCCACTCCCCTCCTGTAGCTTCAGATGGGCAGGACTAGAAGGCGGTACTGCTACCTTCTCACCCCAAGATGGGGTTCCTACCTCCCAGCTGTCTGCCCTTGTATCACACCCCCAGGCTGAAAATCTTCCAGTGCCGGCTGCTCCCCAAGCTAAGTGGGCATAAAAGCCCCAGTTAAACCTATTAAGGTTGGGAAAATGTCTCTAGGCAAAAACCTAATGCTGTGCTTGTGTCTCCACCTGTAAGACCTTTTCCCCCAGTGTTTTCAGCTCCATTCCTCTCTGTACTGCAGCAGGAACAGACCTGACTTGTACCCAAGCACCTTGGAAGTGACCTTGAGGGGAGTCACACATATTGAAGAGTTTCTGCTTACTGCACTCCTGGATTTACAGAACCACATGCCCTGCACATCTGTCCTGGCCACATTTCTCTACATTTACCATGTTTAATTTGTAGAGAGTTGAAAGAGATCAAATACATCCCTGCTATATGTTAAATAGTTTCCAAGCAAGAAGCAGCTTTGTCAGTGCCTCTGACATCAATATCACAGTAAGATGCATCCAGTTCTGTTCCACCCAAACAGGATGAAAGAGCTTCTACTTTGAATTTCCATGCTCAGCAGACAGCTGTTCTGGGGTTACCCATTTGCTCCTTCTCAGAATCACCCCACTGTTCACACTTTCACAGTTCCAACATCCACTGGGAAGCAGAAACAACACTGATTTCTGCTCACTTTGTAGTAGACTGTAGACTTTGTATTTGTTCTCACTGTGTAACCACCAGAAGGTTACAGGACCACAAAGAACTCTTGACAGGAGAGTCTTACAGGAGAGCTGTAAGGCTGGGTTTTCTGCTGGGTTAAAGCTGACTGAACAGAGATCCAGCTCCCACTGGCAGCAGCCATAACAAGGCTGACCTCCAGCAAACTTTGTAACACCTGAAACTGGATTTTATTTTCCATTCCATCCCTTCAAAGCAGTTAAAATAAAAAGGAATCTCACTGACAACCCCCTGTGCTGCTCTGTCAGTCTGGATACTTTAAAACTGCAGAAGCCTGAAAACTACAGGTTGGAAGTCCAGACAGTCCCCAACTCCTTAATGGGCTTAATCTGCCAACTCTTAATGTGATTTTAACCATCCTCACTTTGAGGCAGTGATGATGCAGGTTATGGCTCAAGATGTATTCATCACTCTAGCTACATCTGGATCTTTGTCTTTAAGAAGGAAAAGAAGAAGGGATTATGAAGTTAAAAGGACATTAATGATTACTAATCCTGATGCAGCAGTATCCCAGGTTACCTGCACTGCAGACACACACAGTATCCATTTCATTTCCTTGTTACAGAACAAGGAGAAGGTTTCTGCTATCAAAGGGGCCCAGAGTGGAAGCCAGAGGAACACAGTGCTGGCTTGTTTTCGCTCCCATCCAATCCCTTTACAAAAACTAGTTAGTTCTTTGCAAATCCTTATCTTTGTTTTACACCTGGCGAAAGCCCTGAGCAGGCATGGTGCTGAGCTGAGAGCCAACGTCAGTCTTGTACCCTAAAGCTCTCTTGTTCTGCACTTTCCTAATATACTGATTTTGAAATGCAGCAAAGGTCCATCTCCAACAGCACACCTGTCATTCACTCTTCTGCTCCCCCATTCGAAGGGATGTGCACATACAGATGTTCTGATTCCTTCCATTGGTACAAGAGAGAAATCTCTGGACTCTGCCACAGATAATTGTGGGTTTGTTTTTTTCCTGGCACAGAAGTTATCTCAGTAACAGAATTACCCACACAAGCCAATGCCTCATCCTAAAAGCCCCAGAGTACACAGCAGCCATTACTAATCCTGCACAGGCCCAACACAGCAGAAGCAAGGAAGGAGGTACCTATGTGCAGGCCTGCCTCAGGGAAGAATGATGGTTAGAAATCAAGTAAAACTGTTCATAATTTTGCAGTGATGTGCACTGCATGACAGCACTTCTGGCTTTTCCAGATCACCACGTATGCATCAGGAGCTCATCCATTACTATTAGCATCCTACAGTACATAGAGGCATCTTGAGAAGAAAAATCCTTTTACTGCCAAACTAGAATGATCCTTCTGATACAGCTCTGGCTGGTGTAACACTTGCCAGCCTCACAGACAAGCCTCAGTTCATGCTACGGTCTGAGCAAGACCCGCAGGTCTGGCCCTGCAGCACTACATTCCACCTGCAGCTTGAAAACATGAGGGGTGGTTTATCTAACTTCTTGTAGACAGTAAAGCAGACCAAGGGCTGCAGAAACCATACTGGTAGTAAATGGTATTGAAATTTCAACCTGCATAGTTGGATGTGTATTTGCCTCAGCACAGGCTGCTGTCTCTGCTCACAGGAGAGTTAAGTTTTATTTCACAGGAATATTATACACCAAAAATTATAAACAGCCATTTGAGGTGGGATTTTGCTATAGGATGTTCCAGATGTTTCACTAGAAAGATACAAACACTGAAAAAGCTGGGAAGAAATCCTTACTAACTGACCCACTGGTTCAGTTTGATAAAGCAGAATAAAGTGAGTAGGATTAGAAGGGGTGATTCTATTCTGTAAACACTAAAACCGTCCCAAGTGATGTAACACACACTGATGTTGCACTGAGACTGGGCAACAATTATTGGGATTAGGCAGGCAAGGGCAAGCAGTTTCTTAGTCAGAATAACGTATCAAGGTAGATCAAGGTAAGAAATAGAGCTTCCTACTCCTGGAATTTACATTCAGAGGTGTTACTTCAAAAAGTAAGAGCACACAAAATGCTTACACAGCATATAGGAACACACTGGTACTGTCAAAGGTGTGTTCTTAAACATGCAAAGATTTAGGTCCTTTTTATTTATTCCATACAAAAATTGGAAGAACAGCTCCAGCTCCATGTACACTGTTCTCAAAGGACCAGTCAGAGATTGGGCAGTCAACAAGTTACCCTGCAAGGAATTGCAAAGCGTGGAAGAAGCAGCGAGGGAGACTGGAAATAAAAGCATCAGGCCCAAAATAGCTAAAGCACCTTCAGCTGCTGCTTCCATGGTGCTTTGGAGAACAATCTGGACTTGTCACACTTGTGCAGTGTGGAGGTTAAAGATACTGATGATAATCAGTGAGCATCAGAGGCTTTCATCTGCTGCCTTATATACTGTACAAACATACCCCTCCTGCCAGCTCACAAAGCATATGGCGACAGCCTTAAAAGATTTACCAGAAAAGGAAAGTGCTGCTGTTCCAGAAGTGACTGTCCTTGTCATCAGACACATTCCAGAGCAGAAATGTGGCTTTTCCTCGATCCATAATCCCTCATGGCTTGACAATAAAAGCTGGAATTGCATCCACTGCTACAGAGTCATTTGTATGCATCGTTGGTGTTATTACCATTGTCACAGTGCTATTAGCAGAAATTCTTGGAACATTTTGTGGGTTTGGAGGAGATTCTAAAGTGATGACATATCAGGCTGCACTGGGTCTGGCTAAGACAGAGTTCCTTTTCCCCATAGCAACCCTTCTTAGCACTGTGCTTTGTACAAAGGTGTGGGTAACACACCAGTGTTTTGGCTACTGCTGAGCAGTGCTGGCACACCTCAAGGCTTCTATACCCTCCTGCCCCTGTCCTGCTGAGGAGGGAATTGACAAGAGTGGCTTGGTGAGCACCTGGTGTCCAGCCAAGGTCAACCCACCACACAGGCACCAACATATAGCATCATCATTTGAAACCTTAAAGGAGTGTTATTGACCTGATATTTAGTAGCATCCAGAGTTCTGTTCCCCCCTGTTACTTGTAAAAGTGTGACAGTAGTATACCTTCCCTGAAGATAGCTTGTTACAAATACCTGGACATATTGGTTAGAACCCATTTGGCAAGGCAAAAGTTATTACAGAGGTGTTGTAGGAAATGGACTTTATGACCTGATTTCACACATAGACATGGTCCATGACTGTAGAGTATGCCTCTGGATGAATGCTGCTTCTCCAGTATAAAGCACCTGCTAATCCAAAAAAAGTGTACTAAAATCCAAAGCTTTAGATTACAACAGGCCATCTGATCCATATCTCCTTGCCCTTCCCACTGATTTCCAAGAGCTGTTTTGTGTGAAGACCTAGCTAGGCTCATCCATCTGACAGCAACTGGAAGTACAGTGCCACAGTTCTGCTTTGCCTTGCAGACTTCAAATCTGGACACACTACAGCATTGTTAAGTGAAGCTGCAGCAGTACAGCTTAACCCAAAAACATTAACCTCAGGACAGCTGAGGTGCCAGTCAGGTGCAATTTTAGTATTATACATCTCTAAAGGGACTGTAAGTGCATTTGTAAGGAAAAAACCATGACAGGAATGCAGAATGTTAGCTCCAGCCCTGCTATTCTCACGGGAAACCCAGGATTTTACCTGCAGGCAGCCATGGTAGGTATCTGCAGAAGTTACTTGTGAGTGGTTTCAATTATCAGCTGATCAGAGAGCAAAGGATGCCTTGCTGCAGCTGAGATGACTGAGGACCGTGGTAGCCATCATTGGTGTTCACTCAGACATAAGGTGCTAGAAAACCAAAATTTGACATTAGTTGACATTTTCTGTAGCAATTTTCACCCACCCACAAAGTGACAGCTGCTCTTCCAGTGCAACAGTAAGTGAGTCCTATGTGTCTGTAAGGCCAGTATTTAACAAGCTGATCTCCCAGCCCCTTACTGATTTAGTTTGGCCACGAGCTCAACCCTGTGCTTCATTTCAGTGTCACTGAAATTAATTACTTGAACTGGAAATTAATGGTGCCTTCCCAACTGGAAGCATTATTTTTTTGCTGCAATCTCTCTATACCTGTACCAGTCTTGTTGAGGAGGCCAGCTGCAACCAGGGCCAATTCTGCTTTGGAAGCTCCAGCATTTCTGAGTGGTCCTTTCCTAATGCAAGTGGCAGCTTGAAATCACCATGATAAATCCACAAAAGGGGACTGCCAGTTTTCCTGGGCATCTTGCATTCGTCATGCACCCAAGAGCTCTAATACCCTACGGCATGCAAAGCATTGCAGTACCAGGAACAAACCCCAGGCCAGCTTGGCAGACTTCCCTCTGCCATGCTATTCCCATGCTTGCACAGTACATTAACATGCAAATCCAGAATATCACATATGCTAATGTCTGTTAAAAAGACTTTTCATTTCAGGACCTCAAGCTAAGGAACAAATGGAATCCTACAACATCACTGTGGGGAAAACCATAGCACAGCATGAGTGATTGAAGAGCCTCAGTGACCATTCACACACAAGGGAATGGCAAAGGAAGGAATAGGCCAGAAGAAGAAACTCAATTATGGTGATTCTCCCTGCCCACCTCAGTTTCAGCAGCAAAAATAGCACAATCAGTGAGTGACCCGTGACCCCTTTGGCTCTGCAACGGCCCATGGCTTTGGTGAAGTGATACCAATCTGGTTTGTTGTACCCTGAGCTGTTATTCAACCCTCAAGTATGAAGCAGCGTAGATGGTACGTGTGTGGTGACTTCAGGGGCTATACATCTGTTCCTCCTGTAACTGCTGCAGAAGCACAGAGGCTGCATTGGCAGATGGAAGATTTACTGTTGAAGAGAAATAGGTCAGACATCAGGAAGTACAAAGAAACACACACAGTCTTTCTTTCCTGGCAGGCTGGCTCTTTGCTCAAACATACCCTTAGTAACCAAAGGCAGAGCTCCTCGTGAGAATTCCCTGGACATTATGAAAGACAACACTGCCCATCAGGCTCAAGAGTTTAACAAAGTTTCTGACTGTACAAGCCTCTGCCAAGGTACAAGCCCCACACACTGTATGAGAAGTAAGAAGTAGAGGGCTCAGCAGAAATACTTCCCTTAGGACACACCCCTGAGGGTTTGTGACTTATGAGAAAGTAACTTTCTGTGGGCAGGCTCCATTTCTGTATTCTGGTAACTAAATGCTGGAGGAAAACAGAGAAATGATGTTATATTTTCATGCAGTTAGTTTATTCACAGGTACTTACTAGGACTGCACTGGATTTTTCTATCCAAGTAGATGTCCTGGCAATAACAGTTCTGTTCTGAACCAGTAACTGAAATCATTCTCTTCCTCCTCAGTTCACGTGCTATTTTGAGCTAAGAATTCTAACTCCCATTTGGAGTCACAGAATCATAGAATAGTTTGGGTTGGAAGTGACCTTTAAAGGTCCCTGCAATGAGCAGGAACATCTTCTAACAGATGAGGTTGCTCAGAGCCCTGTCCAATTTGACTTTGAAGGTTTCCAAGGGTGGAGCATCTACAGCCTCTCTGGGCAACCTGCTCCAGTGCCTCACCAAGCTCATTGTAAAAGATTTCTTCCTTATATCTAGTTTGAATCTACCCACTTATTTCAAAACATTACACCTCATCCTACTGTTAAAGCCCCTTTAAAAAAATCTCTTCCCATCTTTCTTAGAAGTCTTCTTTAAGTACTGAAAGGCTGCACTAAGGTTTCCAAGGCTTCTCTTCTTCAGGCTCAACAATGCCAATTAAAACCAATTCAAGCTAACAGAGGGAGAAGGAAGTGAAGGAAACACAAAAAAAGACTTAAACTACCAGGCAGGAGATAGCACAGGGGGTCTGTGATACCAGTCTGGACCTAATCATTAAGATAAGCAACAAACCAACCACTTTTCTGTTGGTATGGCAAACAGCAACAGTGTGCTGGAAAATTTTTTTTGAGCACACAGAAATCATCAACCCCTATAGTCTACTGAACTTTTTGCCATCTGAGATGCTTGCATAGCTTTAAGAGAGGTTTGCAATATACCCACCTCTAAACAAAGTGAACACATATATATGTGTAAAAGTTCAGTAGTTATAAGAGATCAAAGTTTTGTATTTTTTAAGTTTAAACCACTATAAAACCTGAGCAATTAAAACAGCAGGTGTTATATTAAAGATATTGTTTGATATTAAAGAAATTGTTTGAGATTGCAGGTGAAGAAAGGTGAGAATGCACAAGCCATCCTTCTCATGGCAGAAAGCTGTGAGCTTTTTAAAGCTCCCTGTGGAGGATGTATGTGTATATGGTATAGTTGACATTGACATACCTTGAATTTTCAGAGTAAGGGAAGGCAACAGCACAAGCCACTTCATCAAAGCTGACTTGTAAAAACAAAGCTTAGTTTATCCAAGTATCAGTCCACACAGCAAGTGCTTTTCCATTTGTCTCACTGAATCCACCCTCCTAACCTAAAGAAATAACAAGAAAGGTATAACATACTGGCTTACTTAGTGAAAAAAGAAGGTGGCTAAACCATTTGGGGTGAAGGGAACGAGTTGTTCAACACCATGCTGACAGCTTGCCTAAGAGCAGCAGCAGGTGACCTTCTCCAAATAACCCCAGTCAGGTAGCAACTGTGCCAGATGCAGCAGTCTGGTATGTTATGCAGTTAAATCAGGAATGCCTCCACCCAGCCTATGGCATTAGGCTGTTGGGAGATGAGACAAGAGCAGAGCTGCATCCTGAGGGGAGAGGTACCTCAGTCTGCAGCTAAAACACCATTTACAAGACTAGCACCTATTTTTCTATCCTGGGACTTCAGTGTGTCCTGCAGCGCTTCCAAAGGGTGGGCATGCATGATCTTCTTTCCCTTCCTTCTACATAAACCTTCCCACAGCAAGTCCCAAAACACAATACCCTCTGGTCTGCTGAACCCATCAGCTGTGAAAGATGACTTCCATACAGTTTCTCTGATGCTCCTCTGGAGTGTCTTTACAGATATTGTTATTTCTCAACAGGCTGCCTTAGCTCCCTTTTTACATTCCTGTCCAATGCTAATGACAATGAATTGTCTGCTCCTCTCCTCCTGCTCCTGAAAAGCCTTTCAGAGTGGAGAGAGAGAGATCACATGTGTGGGCCTTAGAGTGGAAGAGGGTCAGTAGCAGGCAATCAGCCTTTTCCTCTTGACACAGAAAAGGACCCTCTGCTAGGGCTATAATTCATTGGCATGCCTTTCAGTGACAGGTCTTAGGGCACAAAGTTGTACCCAGCTCTTCCCACCCAGCTATTCCCACCCACTGCCCCTATTAACCAGAAAGCCTTCTAAATGTTACCTAGTAGCAAGAATTAAGCAGTTGTAGTTTTACAGATCAAGTTCCTTAGCTGTCTCTTTCATTTCCTAGCATTCCACATTATCACATTATGCTCCCTCTTCTTATGTGCTTTTCCTCTTCACAAAGCTCTTTAAACAGCTGCAAAGGGGGAGGGACCACTCTGCTCACAAAAACTCCACTTTGCTGAACGCTTCTGCCAGGTCCTACTGTCTGTCTCTTTCCAAGCATTTAATACCTCCAAGATTCAGGTCTGCTTTTACATCCCTTCCTTGTGCATCCCTGACAACAGAGACGAGTGCCAGCTGTCTTAATTGAGGAACAGCAACCCACCTCTTCTCCCTACTGCCATGAGGAACACGTACACCTTCCTTCTCTTTGTAGTGGGCTCCTTTTATTTTGATGGTAAGTGATCTTTTCTTTCAGATACAGCTTGCAGAGCAGCGCTAGCTTTCGGGGCTAGGAGGAAGAACAGGGATATAAGCTGTCAGGCAATTTGTAACTGTTACCTGCATAGGTTGCAGACATTAAGAGGATGCATGAAATTGATTATTTTAGTGTTATTTCTGGTTTGTTCAATATCAGCAAATCCACTATGATGGAAATGGACAGAAAGTTGGACATAAAATGACAGAACAGTAGGAGATGATGATGATGATAAGCACTAAATAATATCCCTTCAGATGCTTCCAGGATCAGCTGTGATGGGAAAAGCTAGTATTGTGCTGAGAGGGAAAAAAATAATTTTGCATAATGACATGAACCAGAAATAAGACAGATCTTACCCCTCTACAATGATTGGCTCAACTTAATACTTCCTAATTGTTTGATTAGTATGTAAATGAGTTAAACTTAGTTGAAATATGTAAATCTATGCTAAAAAAAGCAAACACATTGAGAACGTTTCCTTTAGTCTGCCAGGGTTTCTGGTGTATGTTTTAGACAAGACACAGAGCCTGAAAGCAGCACGAGATAGTGCATTTACCAGGGGAGCATCTTCCTACAGGGAGACTCCCCTGAAGTGTTCAGAGTGAAACTGGCTGAAAATGAACCGAGGCAGAAATCACATCTTTGCCATCATTACCTATTCATCCCACTCTTGTTTTGTTTCTTTGGTCACCAAAAGGCAACTTTGGAAAATATCTGCTTTGAAGGAAAAAAAAAGGGGGAAGGGGTGGGGAGGCTAGTTTAGCTTCTTAAATTGCATGCTTTTAAACCTATTAGCACTTCCTTTTTATTTGCATTAATTACAGTCTAGAAATTAAAACTACTGCCTTTAAAATACAGTACATTCAGCACCACTCCCTTTGGAACAATACACCTTCCAAATTAGCCTGACTCTTCTAAGAGGTAATATAAATATTTTTCCTCAAGAGTAAGCTGAAAAGTGACAAAACCACAGAGTAATTTTGGAGAAGATAATAGGATTGCCTCATTGCTGCTTCTCTCTTGCTCTTTACTAACTATGGATTGGCATTTGGTATGTGACCACTGTCCACATAAGTTACTTGTGAGAGAGAGGAAAGAACACAAATGACAACATATGCTACACAGATTATTTCTAAGCATATGCCATTTCAACATTTATTAAAATAACCCAAGTCAGACAAATAGGAGAAACATGCCTTATGTTAAATTTTGCTATTTAGACAGTGATAACTGTGCACTTGCCTGTACTTATCAAGATTGCTCCATGTTCTGCTCTGTGGGAATCACTCCAACATATGTGTTGTTACACTGAAAATAAACAACACAACACAGGAGGACTAGTTATTGATATATTTAAATTGGGCCATGTAAAAGGGAAAGTTTGCACAGGGGAGTGAGCAAAGCCTGTGGCTTTATTTCTTCTACTGTGAAATTGGAAGCACCCTGAAGCATTTGTGTTTTTAATGGTCATACCCTCACAGAGAAAACAAACTTGCTGCAGACTGTGTACTCCAGGTTATGTGGCAATTTGCTCTCCTTGTCATGGAGCAGATGTGTAGCATGTTCACTGAAGCCAAAACAATTTTCCAGGCTCAGGATCCACCCCAATGTATTGTCTTTATTACTGCTTCCAGTACACAAAAATACTCCACCCCCAAATTAGGACTGTTTCTTCATTCTTGTTAAAATCATTTGTCTAAAAGCATCAGTCTACCCTCTGCAGCATTCCTAGTGATTGCTTCTTTTTTGGGGGAAAAATCCAAAGAACCACAACAGTTTGTGAGGGAAACATTCCTTCCAACTCTGATGGGGGAAAAGGCGACTTCCAAAGGCATGGCTACTGACATCATGAAACGCACGTACAGATCAACTCCAATGCCTGGCAACTTTGTTCTCACTAGGTGCCATCCGGTTTACACGTAGATTGGTAATGGAAAATAAATTATAAAAATTATACGAGAATCACTCGGTTTTACACCTTATTTAGAGTGGGTTTAGCACCTTTAGGGCGGTGCACTGCTGACACCTAGTGGCATTTGACACAGGCATCCCAGTGAGGTGCGTGTAGCCCTTTCCATCTTTATTTCTGATGATTGAATTATCTGTAGGTTGGGATGGGTGGGCAAATTTATAAAGCATTATTCATTATGGGAACCGCTTCCCTAAGAACGGATAACCATTTCTTAAAGGGATTCATTATTTGACAAATTCCTTTTTATAATGAAGTCACGTCCTGCCATTCATCTGCATGAAGTCAGGGCTTTGAAACCTGAGCTGCTCTCATCAGACACGCAGACCCCACGGTATGTTTTGCTTTGCAGACCGGATGACTGCGGCTGCTGAAACCACGTCTGAGAGAATAGGATTACTATAAATTCAGAATTAGCTTTACTGCAAATATTCTGCAGTTTCTCCTTCTTCCTTGCTGTTTAGCAAATACTCCACATGCAAAGATATTTACAGAAAAGGATGGCAACACAACGAGAACACGTTTTACAGAGCAAACCAGAATTCGGGCACCACTGTGTGCAACAAATCTAATAAGAATTGACATGTGGATTACAGGTATCTGTTTATGCCACTGACATATGCAACAGCAGGAATGTTTATTTTAGAAAACAAAACAAAACTCATAAAACCAACACAATAAAATCACTCAAACCAAGATTCTCTCTAACTACCACAAGGCCTATCCTTATAAACACTAAATGATACATCCTCAGAGTGCAGCCCCGTTTTCTTTACACTACCAAATTTAGCTCTGTTTTGATTGCAATACACAGGAAAAAAAAGAGAATCTGGAGCTTAGCAGGGATCAGCATAGCCCTAGCTTGCTAAGCTTTTGATTAGGCAGATTTACATTGAGAATAAATGTAATATTAAAAGATCATGTGGTACTAGGGCTTTTATACTGGCTTGCAGGGATGTGCCCAGCAAGTGTGAATCAAAACCAGACCAATCTGACAAACACAGATGAGTTAATCCGAATTTGTAATTTGTTCTCCCAATTTGCTTGAGAAGTACTTGGAAAGCCTATTCTGAAGAACAATGTTATGCTTAAGTAGATGGGACAAACTTGGTGCTACCAATGCCATAGTACACACTGGCCTTAAAAGAATTAAAACCAGCCTGCTGTTTCTCTCAACCTTTCCCCAGAGCTTGAATAAAAGCTCTTCTTAGATGACCTGTTTGATGATGTTTCCTTTTATATCTCTCCACTTTCTCAGTGACAGAAACAAGAAGTTCTTACAGTATTATTTTAATCTGAGGGGAATTCAGAAGTTTCAAGTGGGACTTGTTCACCCAGCAACATACATCCCAGTTCATAAGGAGAACAGGCACCTTCTAGAAACGCACACAAGCTTTGGGTTTGTGTGCATTTATTACTCCTATGTACCCTGACCTTTTGATGTCTGCCTTCCTCTGGATCTCATGGATACACTATGACATAAAAAACCAGAGCAAATTAATGTAGCACAAATTTAGATTACTTGCATGGCCAGAGGTTTTTACTGTGTGGAACAGCTCTGGGGAATAACGAAGCAAGTATGCTGCAGGCACACCACCCTTATTTCTGCCATCTCTAGGGTTGAGTTGGGGGCCCTTTCTTATGGAAGAAACATCCTATCCATTGGATTTGAATTAACATCCGTGTCCATCACCGTCAGCTGTGTAACACAACACACAATTGCTCAATATATAGCAGAACCTCTCAGGGTCAATTTTGTGGGCGGGATGTTATCAGGACTTTAATCATCAGTATTATTATGTGGTCAACAGCCCACTAGAATGGCATTAAAAGGCATTTTAATAGGTGAGAACAAGGGAACAGGTGCAGTTACCTCTGGGGTTGTGCCATAAGCTGTTCTGCTCCGTGGAGAAGGTTCAGGCTTGTTTGATAGCATTCTGCAGATACTGTATTCTGCAGTCACTGAACTCCAGCTTTGGCCATCTAAGGTTTACAGCATTTGTGCTAGTCCATAAATCAGGTTTTATTTCCACATAAAATAAGGGTTACAAACTGCCTCTCATTCTGAAATAGAAACATCACTAGCTACCAAAGAGCTCTCAAACCCTTACAACTCCCACAGCTCATCCCCCAGTTCACCCTACACAGATTAGTCTTTCAGTTTGTATGAGCATCTGCAGGTCTGTCTCCTACAACACTGAAGAGAGAGGTCACAGCCGGACTCCCTGCGTTTGTATTGTTGAAATGTTCTTCCCCTGTTGTTTGCCCCCAGTTTCTAGTTCTGAATATACTCCCAAAAACATCTATCAATCCAAGCTTCACATTTTACTGTGGAAAAAACCCAAAGGGTTCCAATTTATCTGCTTGGAGCTATACTCTGTGAAAGACAGTCAGCTTTGGCAGAACAGATATTGGTGCAAGCCCACAGTCTTTAGAGAATCAAAAGCCCACGTTATTTCACAAAGATGGTCTGATGTATGGAAATTCTGTGATCCCTACACCATGTCACTTCCCTCCTATAATCCTGTTACATGATGTTTTTCAGGGAGCATCGCAGCAGATGCTGAAGAAAAGCTCATGAACCACCTATTGAGTCCTGACCGGTACAACAAGTTAATTCGACCAGCTGTCAACTCATCGCAGTTGGTGTCTATAGAACTGCAGGTTTCCCTGGCACAGCTCATCAGCGTGGTAGGTTCAGTTATGCTATGCCTGTTAATTCATTACTATCTGCACAGCACTAAGTACAAGTTACACTGGTTTTACTACGTCCCTGTTATTTTCTAGTTTACATAGTGACACCTAGTATGTGTCACATGGCCTGTATGTGCAATTTTATACTTCAGAACACAGCTACAAGAGGGAGATAAATCTATGCCTAAAGAATAAAGTTCAGCAGCCAGATCTTCATCCAATGAAATTCCATTGATCCAGAAATCAAAATCATCCCAGTGACTTCAGCGCAGCTGCAGTAAATTACACCAGCTCAGGGTCTATCCTGGACTGTGTACACACATAATGCTAAACAGTCTTTGATGCAAACAGCAGAAGATAGGTGATTGAATGGCCTGAAAATAAGCCATGAAGGCAGCTCAAAACCTGTGAGGTTGAACAAATAGTGAAGCTTAATGCAGTTTAAAAAATCCTCACACAAGCAGCTCCTCATATCCAACAAACACCACTTCAGTGGGTCTGAAAGACATTTCCACTCACAAGATTAGCATGTGCTTAACAGTTCTTCCAAGAGACAAACACACACCTCAGTGCCAGGAGAGGTTTAGCATTAACTGCTGTGGAACAAGATCCAGCACTTAATCGGGAATAATTTCCTCAATCAGAATTGTCAGCTCTGGTGCTCTCTCCCTGGATGAAAAAGAGAACACAGGTGACTGCCTCCCTGCCAGAATTTGTGTGTGGCCCAGTGACCAGATGCTGCAAGCTTTAAGAGACCTATATAATTTATATTCTGAAATTCAAGAGGGGAGAAAGAGAGACACACTGATGGAACATACAGGGAAAAAAACCCCCACACTTACATGCTAATTTATACAGGATTTGCTTTCATTTGTACCAGATAATTCTGGCACAAATGTTCCCTTTCTCCTGGAGAATTCCACCTGGACACAGAAGAGCCTCCTCACACAGTGCACTGCCACCACTAGCACAGTGACCTCCCAGACTGCAGATTCTGGGCATAAACAGCGTCTTGCCCCCGCAGTCCCCAGCAATCAAGCAGCTAAGCAGAGTAGATGAATGGGCAAGGACCAAGAATGTCACAGCTCGGGCCCTAACCCTCTACATCCTTGCTCTTCAAGCAGAGAGCAAAATTAGCCATCTTCTAGGCTCTAACAATCTCAAGCACCTTCAGGATCAGAGAATTAACTTGTTTTCCTGCAGAAACCCTCCTGACCCTTTGACCTCTTACCCTGCCCCTCCAGTAGTGCCGCAGGCACACAGAGCTGCTGTAGAGAGAATTCTCTTCCAGACAGCAGCCCCACAACACAGAACCTGCCAGATGAGAGCTTCCATGGCAAACCTTGCATAGACCTCATACAAGTTCATCTGAGCCTTCTCAGTGGTCCAACGTGCCTTCTGTTTCAAAGCAAATCCATGGGAATCACTGAGCAGGCTGGTGGTAATTGTTCCCTAATAGCAACACTCTCTCTGTTCACAACTGTCCTTGCTAAAAGCCACTTGGAGTTCTGCACTTGGGGGGTTATTTATTATCAGTATGTGCCATCTCACTAGCAGGCAAATGCTCACCTTGAAATACACTAGACAAAAAAATCACTCTGTACACATGGAAACATCCTAAAAACCCCATTGAATAAATCTCATTACTGCTGAAAAGGGAACCACTTTAGAGGACAACTTTCTTCTCTCCTTCCCTGCAGAACGAACGGGAGCAGATCATGACTACAAACGTCTGGCTGAACCAGGTAACCCAACCCACAGAGGCATGCTCTTGCAAACCACACATGTGCCTGCTTTCACTCCAACAGAGTGCTCATTTTGTTAGTGCTGGTGCAGATGCTCCCATCACCACTGTATGGTTCTTCTCTTAGGAGTGGATTGATTACCGTTTGGCTTGGAAGCCCTCTGACTACGAAGGAATAGATAAGCTGAGAATACCTGCCAAACACATCTGGTTGCCAGACATCGTGCTTTACAATAAGTAAGTAAAACTTCCACAGCTTATGCAGACAGTGAACAAAAGGTTTAACCATGCCTCAAGAAATGAAGTAGGTCTGAGAACATTCTAAAACTGAGTTTTGTTACATTTAGCCAGTATCAAGAGCACCTGACTGGGGTGCAATGATAGTTTTAGTAAAATCAGGGCTCTGCTTAAAGAAATTCCAGCAGACCTGGAATGCATATGCAATGTGAGCTGCTACACCATCAGAGGATCTGTGGCAAGGCTCACAACTGCCACACAGATCTGTATCAAACTAGAGTATACAGAAAGCATTAATTGCAAGTACAAGCACAGCCATACGCTGGGCATGTCTGCAAGAAGACAAGACATCTGGAATCCTATTGAACATCTTAAGCTCTGAGCTACCTTTTCCTCTCCTATTTCTTACATATCCCCCCCCCCTCCTTGCCCCCCGACTCCAGGACATAAATCCATTACAAAGTTCTCATGTACCAGAACTCTGTGAGTTAATATGCATTTACAAAACCTCATTATTTTCTATTTTCATAAGGCATTTTAAAAAGTCAATTATAAGAATACTTCAATATATTTGTCAACATTTGCCCCTGCTGCTTAACAGTACTAGCTTGGTGCTAGACTATATTTCAGGTCTTTCAAACAAACACCTAAGAGCCAATTGTATTCTGGTTTGTTTGTTTGTAAGTCTCTATAGAAAAGGCTTGAAGTGGATGATATCAAGTCCTTGGGGGAAAAAAATAAAGCAAAACTTATGATATGCTTCGATAATACTTTGAAAACCAATGAATCCATGAACACATGACAGTTTATGAGCATATACAGATGGGAAACCTAGGAAGTTTATATATAACTGAGTTAAGTCCCTGGAATCCTACTACTGGAAATCAGATTTGAGAAATACTTAAAACTATTGTATTAGTCACAAAATAATTCAGCCAGTGGATTAGGATGTACTCTGCATGGTCAAATCTTGTTCTGGTAAATTGTGTCCCTGCCCCCTGCTTCTTTTTTCCTTGGTCTCTAAATGATACCATTTAATGGATTGTAAGAATGGAAAGAAACAATTTCAAAAAGTTTCTGAACCATACAGGAAGGAGCTTTAAGCCTCATCATACTTGATTCTCACATCAGAACAAAGCTTCAAATTAAAATGTTAGATAAAGGACAACACCCTGCAACGTTCTGCAGCTGAGGCAGTGTTTCACAGCCATCAGGCAGTACAAAAAGGTGCCAAGGCAAACACAAAGAGCATCCCTACCCCCACAGGTCTGTTCATACATACACAGTATGGACATAGAGGACTGCAGAGGGCACTGAGGCAGCACCAGCAGCCCAGCCTGCGTCACAGCTGAGCCAGGGGCACCAAGCAGAACCACCTATAGCTTCTGAGCCCAGGAGCTACCCAAGTGCAATCCCTGGCTTAACAGTAACCCTAACTCAGGGAGATACAGACACATGAGAAATAAGATACCATTTCTTTACTAAAACCATGTCCCTTCCAAGCCCTGTCATCCTGTGATTCCCTATGCTGCAGCCACCCTGCTTGTACCTAAGGAGCCCAACTCCACTCAAAAGGAGTGCTACTTAGCCACAGTCAGTTGACCTTCATTTGCCTACACTTGAAAAGAGTTTGTGCTTGTATTTTTGCAGGCAACATACTGCCTTTTGATTGTATACATTTCTTTACATATACAGTTGTTTGACCAAAGGCAAGCATGTGGGATGTATCTAGTCCAGACTCTTCTTTGCAGCCTAACAAAGCTGCTGACCCAGTTTTTTATAAAAGCAGTTGATAGACATAGGGCAGAAAACTTTGAGTTTCCTCATCTGCCAAGGAAGACAGTCACTAATACGTCTTCCTGCTGTTTCACTTGCCTTTGGGAGCCCAACTGGCTGAGTTTGGAAGGTGCTGCATAGCACACTTGAGGAGGGGCAGTGAATATGCTCAGAAACAATAAATCTCAAGAATATTTATCCAACAGTGACCGCGTTTCTACCCCAGGAGAGTTCATAGATTAAACAGCCCTAAGTTGTTTGCCCAGAAAGACTGGAGAAGATATGGACTAGTGACTGACCTCCCCAAATTAAAAGGGCCCATCACAACATAGAGGACTCCTGGTGGAAGTTGAGCAGTTGGAGGAGATAGGAAGCCAAGATTTTTGGGGGGGGGCACTAAGCACACTGTAGCTCGTCTGCTCTGATTTTGTAATAAGTAATCCTTAACTGCAGTGACGCAATAAATTATACACCATATAATTACATTTCCTCTGCCTACACTCTCCCTGCATTTCTAACACCGCTCATCCTTATACTTCCTCATCCAAGTCATTCAGAAGCGTTGCTGTATGCTCCTACTAGTGGCTGTGTTCCAGATCAAAGCCACCTCCATTTTCATGCTGGCTGATCTCATTTTTACTCAGCCTTCAGAGATGTAGTAAGCCTTATTTACTTTAACAAACAGTTACAAAATTACCTAAGAATAGTTTTACAAACTAATTTTCATAAGTATTGGACCAAATATCATCCTTTCTGACAGGGAGAGATGCATACCTTCATCTATCAAGTTACTGTTTTCTACAAAATTGATTTCAAATGCAAATTACTAAACTTTGATCCTAGAGGCCCACAAGACCAAGAGCATCAGAGCTCATCTGCTTCAAACTACGTTTTCCCCTCTTAATGTTTCATTACCTTCTCTCTTCCTTCTTGCCTTTCCTTCCACTAGTGCGGATGGCACGTACGAAGTCTCGCTCTACACCAACGCCATCGTCAAGAACAACGGCAGCATTCGGTGGTTGCCACCAGCCATTTACAAGAGTGCCTGCAAGATTGAGGTGAAGCACTTCCCCTTCGATCAACAGAACTGCACGCTGAAGTTCCGCTCTTGGACATACGACCACACAGAAATCGACATGGTGCTGAAAACCTCCATGGCAAGCATGGACGACTTCACGCCCAGCGGAGAGTGGGACATTGTAGCACTCCCAGGAAGGAGGACTGTAAACCCTTTGGACCCCAATTATGTCGATGTGACCTATGACTTCATTATTAAAAGGAAACCTCTTTTTTATACCATCAATCTTATCATTCCCTGTGTACTAATTACATCCTTAGCCATCCTGGTGTTCTACCTGCCTTCAGACTGCGGTGAAAAGATGACCTTATGCATATCTGTGCTGCTCGCCTTGACTGTGTTCTTGCTGCTGATCTCCAAAATTGTCCCTCCAACATCTCTGGATGTTCCACTGATTGGAAAGTATCTCATGTTTACAATGGTACTAGTGACCTTCTCAATAGTCACCAGCGTCTGCGTACTCAATGTCCACCACAGATCTCCAAGTACTCACACTATGCCCCCTTGGGTAAAGCTGGTGTTCCTTGAAAGACTCCCAGCCTACCTGTTCATGAAGCGCCCAGAAAATAATTCTCCACGGCAAAAGCTGTGCAACTGCAAAAAGACAAAAGCAGAGAATCCTTGTATGGATCCAGCTGACTTCTACAAGAACTCTACCTATTTTCTGAATACAGCCTCTGCCAAAAAATACGATATGAAAATCACTGAGACTCTTGACAATGTCAGCAGTCATCGAGATTTTAGGTTAAGAACAGGCACAAAATTTTCTCCTGAAGTCCAAGAAGCAATTGATGGAGTCAGTTTTATAGCAGAGCACATGAAAAGTGACGACAACGATCAGAGTGTAAGTAAAAATGAGAAATCATCAAGGTCTTTCCAAACTTTGTCTCCTGTCCTCTGTAACACCCTGTTCTTCAGGAAGTATATTGGCTATTCTGAAGTGTTTAAAGAGATTCTAGCTACAGTTTATCAAAGGAAACAATTTTTGCCTTTAAAGACCTTAATGAATAGCAATTTTGTAAATGCCAATTCTTTGCTGGAAAATAACATGGCTGTTTCTACAAAGAGAGAATGCTGAGTGCCCAGAAAGTCATGAAAAACCCTTGAAAACACTGTGTTGTCACATTCAAGTAGTGTTTCGGTGGGGGAAAAAATACTCAGTTCCAGGTCAGTGAAAGAATGTTTTTTCCCATAATATTCAGTAAGATTGTGACACAGCCCATAGCCAGGCCATGTTAGGCAGAAATAATATACATGCAGCTCAAGCATTTATTTATCTTTCTGGGCACAGGGGGAGGATTCGGTACAATTGGTAAAATGCCTTTGCAAACACCCTCTCTAGGTTAAGATATCTGTCCATATATGGCAAACACCATGTGTAAAATCAAAATCCTAATGCCAGCAGAGCTGTCACTTCTTTGACACTTCTTTCATTTGAGTTAAATCAGACTTGTTATTTGCTGTAAGTAGTTAATCCAGGATGCATTTAAGCGGTGCTACTGCCACCCTATTCACTTGCCCTACCACACTACAGCTGATATAAATACACTGTGAGTAATACTTGGAAGAACTCCTATTGTTCAGAGTTTTGTTTAGACAAAAAACCACACCCAGAGTTAGGACAAATCATCCTCATGCCTACCAGTGTCCCCTCGCTGACCCATGTCCCAGTCAGACTCCAGGTTCTCCATTCCTGTTGCGTTCTCCCTCAGCCAAGCAGATTAAATAATGTCTGGTTTCTGATCTTGCAGAAGTCCCTTGAGGAACACGCTGCTGAGTAGTTCATGTTTCCTATTAACTGAAATTACTGTCAATATAAATAAAGAAGATCAGCTATTAACATTAGACATGAGCTTGTAAACACTGAAACTGACTGAACAGAAGCAGATTTCATAGAACAGAAAAAGATTTTCTGATAGCTCAGAAATACTTACAAGAATGTGGTGCCCACTGAACAGTCTACAATGATTCCAGCTGATACCAAGAACAATTTTCAAGGGTATTTTATACATTAAAAATTCATTAAACGCTTTCACACAGGGTCCTCTGATATTACATATCACTTGTCTAGATTAATAATTTTAATCTCAGCTTTCTTCCTTCATTATCACCGCCTGATAACAACCGTTCCTGTGCATTTCCTAGAGTCTGATTTCAGCAGCACACAGTTCCCATAGGCAGCAGTGGAAATGGAAAGTGTGCACTGAAGGAAAAATATGTAATGTTGTAGTCTAAGACAGGAGGTAACTGACAAGCACAGTCAAGTCCCTGAGGAGAGGGTGTCCCACGTGTGACTCGAGTCATCGAAGACTCCCTACAAATGAAGGTTGATACGTTCCCACTTTACGATGATAGCCTGATAGTCACTTTAGCTGGAGAACAGAATCTAAGGCTAGTCCCATGACTCTCACAGACAACATATGCAAGGCAAAAAGGGATTTTAATAAAAGCAACAGTATTAATATGCATTAAACCTCTTGATTAAGATGGCTGCTGATAAGAAAAGAGCTCTGAAGCTAACCTTGTTTAACATCCGGAAACACCATCTATTTTTGCCCACTGAGATTAATAGCATCTGCAAACTGAAATTAAAGAAAAAAAATCCTTAATTGGATTATCTTGTGGGTCCTTCCGGACTGGCTTCTGCCAGGCAGCCATGCTCAGTACTTGCTGTGTCAAAGACAGCATCAAAAACAGGGTATTTCTCTTCACTGCCCAGAACTGGTGTAGGACAAAAATCTCTTCCCAATCCTAAATCCTGACATTTGTTTCCTTTTATGTTTGTAAACAAAACCTCGACATTAGCAAGAGAAAGAGCAAAAGAATATGACAAATTGCTAATATCTTTAATTGGCTTTTTCTTCCAGGTCATTGAAGATTGGAAGTACGTTGCCATGGTAGTGGACAGGCTGTTTCTCTGGATATTCGTCCTTGTTTGTGTCCTGGGGACCGTCGGATTATTTCTGCAGCCACTTTTTCAAAACCACACTGCTGCCATGAACCCTTAGGTGTCCTTTAAAACTGTCAATACCTACATACCTGTTGGGTCTCGTTCTGCTCTCAGTTCCCCTCTGTTGAATCCAGGAAGATGCCAACTGAGTTGCTCTTGTATCAGATTTAGAATAGGGATCTGGACAGTAGAACTTGACTCATAGTGCTGGGGCAAAAAACCCCCCCACAAACCAAACAGAAAACTTACTTTTTCCCACTGAGTTCAGTGCTGCTGGTGGCATCTTGGCCCCTTTTTCAGTTATTTGAAGTCTGAACATTGCAGAGAAGGGTGTTTACTGTACAAAATGCCATCCTGGCTCACAAGGATTATTATTAAAAGAAGTATTTTACACACATTGTCTCGGAAAGGACATTTTCTTTCCTTAAACACTGCAATTTCCTTGTTACATAGAGGGCATTGCCCTGACATTTATTTCCTTCAAATGCATCAGAAGTATTTGTGTCTGATTTATAAAGAGCTTTACCAGTGGAATCATTGTTTAGGTGTTTGAGTATGGTATTTAAAACTGAGCTGAGTAACAGAGGTATACTTCTGAGGTAACCACTAATAGGTTTCTCCCTTTGCCATTTCTGCTAATTGATTGATCAGAGGCCAAATTATTAGATGATAAACATTTATATACTCTGTTCGGTGATGAAATACAAATAAAATGTACAATTGTCCTCTATATAGACAAATGTACAATTGTCCTTTACATAGATTTAGTCCCAAAATCTTCCTGCAACTTTAACAGTTTATGTAAGGAGGGTTCATACACACTTTCAAAAACCTAAGGCTAAAAGCACAGGAAAGCATCTACTGAAGACAACTGTGAAAGGCAGCTAGAACAAGGAGAAGACACCTGAGAACAGACAGATATCTGTGTTTCGCTGAGGGGATTTTAATAGGGATTTAAGTATAAACCTTAAGAAATTAGCTATGAAAGCCCATAATGCATGCACAGTCCTACAGTCTTTGCCCGAGGACAGATTAGGCCCTAGACTCCCATCACAGGACAATCCCACCCCACTTTCTTCCAGGTAGCTCGTAACCTGCACAAAGACAACTGGACTCAGGGCATTTTTCAAGCTAAACTGATCTCAGCTTTTCCTTGGGATTTTGTCAGAACACGTAACAATTTCACCACCATTGATAGGCACATCTAATAACTAGTGAACAAACTGTTAAAATCCACTGCTACCTGTGAAGGGCTGGCTTGCCCAAGGGAGGATTAACTGACACTGAACTTGTATTCTTCAACAAGTTACAGAGGAAGTCACCTCTGGCACTATTAGCTCTCATCAAAACTGAGCTACATCTCTACGTAGAACACCAATCTGAAGCAGGTACAGATAGCTACAGAGATTTACATGTGCCAAACCAGCTATGCCAACACCCTTCCAGCTGTTCAGAGCAGCTCTGGGACCTTTGCCGACTCCTCTGTTAATTCCTTCCCCTGTGCCCACTCGCCAGCGCTGCTGCCACACGTACCCCCCCCACGACACACACTCACCCCAGAGCACAGGCATGGTTGTCATGGGGTCCTGAGCACCACAGCATGGCCTGATGCATGGCAGCCCTGGAAAGACACAGTGAGAAAGCATTGGAAGTGGGGTGGCTGAGGCTACGTGAGCAGCAGCAGCATCTCCCTTAGGTCACATGCTAGAAGGATGGTTATATGACCGTCATCTTCCCTTCCATTCCCTTTCTTCTAGTTAACTGTGTCTATCACTGAAGACAGGGCAAGAAGGTGAAGAATGACTGTAGGACAGCCCTACCAATGCAGGTGTGCCCTGTGACCATAGAAGCTGCCCCATCCTCTTCACTCAGACAGTGGCCATGGTCATCTCCCCAAACATTAACCATTCCAGACACTTCCCACGGTGACTGCTGGGAAGTTTAAATGGGCCAAACATGCTTTCCTGGCATCAAATGCATTCTCTGCATTCTCAAACCTGGAGAACAGAGCTATTTCTGTGCAGGCAACTGAACCACAGCTGAGAGTTGAGATGGGGCACAGGCAGCCCCCCAGGAGCAGAGGAGTGCTTTCACCCATGCAGGGAGATGCTCCTCTATGTCACATTACGTGCCAGGAGCTGCTGTGGCACAGAACATCACAAGCACACGTGCACATGCTGCCCCAGCTGCTAAGCGGATTTTTCTGCTTACAGAGAAGCCAGGGGGAAGCCAGAGCAGCTGTCAGCACCGTGCAGACAGTGTAAAGGTGAAGCCCCTTGAAATCCCACAGTGCCCCTGAACAGTGGTCAGAAAGCACAGACCTCAGCACAGACAAACGCTCCTGTCAACTACTGCCCACTCCGGGGTACTGCAGGGTGAAAGGGAGAGGAAGTCACCTCACCAAGCAGACAAGGATGCGGCAAGGCAGCTGCAGACCCCACGGTCCACCTGACTGACACTGGACCTGTGCAGAGCAGAGACAGAGGTCTCTCTTCACCCAGCAGCAACAGCACTTTTGGCTCTGTCAAGCTCTCACCCGCCACCCCCAACCCTTCCCCCATTCCGCCACCCCCTCCCCGATCAATCGTTACTCCTCTCCTTATTAGCACTCTCCTTATTATCACTCACTGCCTGAATGCAACTGAAATGAGGCCTGCAGCTCACCCATCTCAGAGCCCTGGCCTTATCTTTATAGGCAGTAGCAACTGATAAGGCTTGGCTCCCTAACTGCAGCCTTCAGCTGAATTAGCACCAGCGCAGACCAAAGCTTTCGAAAGGATTTGGCAGCTCAGCTAGCAGCTAACACAGCAGAGCACAGGCAGATGGAGGCCTCAGACTTGACAGATGCAGAAAAAGCTTTTAAAAGGCACATCCCTGGCCCTAGGGAGATCCCTGCTCCTCATCAAGGAAATGGTGGTCTCTGGTGCTTTCTGTACACTGTGGCAACCTTGATTCCTCTTTTTAAGCATGAGGGAAGCAGTATCTTCTTCTTGGAGATCACCACTGTATTTTTTTTTCAGGTTTCCAAAAATAATTCGATCCATAGCAAACCCAGAATGGAAAATTTCACCTGAAGTCCTCAAGTTTTGAAAAATCTGACCTCCTAAAATGGTGCTTTCAGAAGGGGAAATGCTTTTTTTGCCTAACCGTCAGCAGCTCCACCTCCGTAACGCACAGAACTGTTCCCAGTTTAACCTGTCAAAGAATGGGAGGGTTTTCCATTTGGACTTTTTGGCAAAATTTCAAAAATAGAAGATTTCTGGGGAAAGGGAAAGATTAAAAATGTCATCTTGCAGACTACTGTGAATATAAGGTCCCACTAGATCGAATAAAATAACATTAAATATCTCCATTTTTCAGGGTTTTTACAGTAATGCTTTTCATTAAAAAAAAAAAGCAGCATTCAAAATGGTTTTGTCACTAAAACTGTTTTTCACTGGCTCTGTGCAACCAGCTTTTGTGTTGCTACCACTGAGGAAAAGCCTTTGTTGTCTCCAACCCCCTTCCCTACCGTTACAGAATCCCCTAACCCTGACTGACCCTGTCCATGAGAACATGTGGAAGCGCCAAGTCCACCACACACCCGTACCACCTGCCCCCAGGTGAGTTTATCTGGGACTGTTCTGTGCCCCTACAGCCACCACAAACTCAAAAGAGCAGCACTGTTGCCTTTTTAGAGAGGAAGCATCAACACCCCAGCAAAGGTGAGGGGAAAATTCCTCATCACCTGAGTAAAGAATTGATCTTCACAAAGCAAAACACCTCTGCAAGTGATGTGTGTTAAAAGGCAAAGTTTACATAGTTTGTTACTGCAGGTGCTCTTGGATAGATCAACTACCCCCTCCCCATACAAATTCTCCTCCTTGGGAGTTCTGCAATGCAGTCACAGTGACTTGTTCTTATCACATCACTCTCCCTAGCCACAAAAATAATCCTAGCACAGACCTGAGCTGATTTCACCAGGAGCTCCAGTGTGTGATGTTAGAAACAAAGTATCTACACAGACAAACACCACAGAATATTTCAGTAACCAAGCAAATTAAGCTAGAATACCTGTATCTCTTGTTGTGATGTTTCTTTGCTGCCTCTGCAGATCAGATGGTTCCAAATTATTCAGGCTTAAGCACTGACTTTTGGGGAACATGTGTTATGATCTGATCATTGGCATTTTAGCTCATTGCCAGTTGGGACTAAAAAGAAACAAAACCCTTGATTATAATGCTGCTTATGCACAGAAACCAAGGAGGCAGAAAAAGAAAACATCTGGTCTCAATGCCCTGGAATAGCAAAACAACATATCCACAAAGGGTTAAGCTAAAAGACCAAGGGGCTGATTTCTCTGGAAAAAAGAAATAAAACCAAATGGACAGTAAAGCCTATTTCCTCCAAGCTAATAGAATTACAGAAATTATCATGAGAGCATGTGTCTGGGGACAGAGTGAATGATGCTCTGAAAGATACAGCAAACAGGATAAACAAGCTCTGTGCCAGGAGCAGCTGAGCCCAACCCAGCCTGGTGCTCTTTCTCCCAGTGCTACCTCTTAACACAGTGCCAAACAGGGGCATCGTTTATCTTTCCCTAATGCCAGGGAGTGAAGCACCTCCTGTCTCACATGGCCTCCCTCTCATTGCTTCCAAAAATGGGTGGAATCCCACGTTTTTCTCTTTCCCCCTCCTCCCTGCACACAGACTGCTCAGATGTGTACAACTACTACTGCATGCATGAGCTTTGTATCTCCTGTCACTCAAGGAGGGGGGGCACAAAGAGCGATGTACAAGTTCCCAGGGAAGCTGATGGGCTCCTGGAGAATAAACCACTTTGCAAATAATGGGTTTGTGATTGAACTTCAAACACAACTCCTAATTCCGTGCCCCCCACCCCTTTTACCCCTGAACAACAAGGTTTTGTGAGATGCTACACTCTTACTCCCCTTCTCAGATTTCACTTTTCAAGCAAGGAAAGCTGGAGCAGTCACAAGACAGTTATTCTCAAGGGCTTGGGGCAAGTTTGATCTCCAGCTCAAACCCCTGCCACTTGCCAGATCAGGGCTGCTACCTATGTCTCTCCAGGCTAACATCCTAGCAACAGTTGTACATGCCTTTAATTACTCCTGGGAATAGCACATCCTTTATGTGCAGTGAAGAACCTGGCACATCCACTTGTAAGAGGAGATGCAGGCAGGAAAAAAACCCCTCACCATTAACAGAATAATTGGAAATTCAGCAGCGACCAAGACCATGAGACCTAAATCAGGCATCCCTAATACCAACATCCATTTCAGCACAATTCAATTATAAGACTTTTATTAATTAAACTTCTAGGAGCTTGGCATGAGCTTCTGATGAAGAAGGATCCTGTATAGCAGCTGACTGAAAAAGTCTTGAGCATTGTGAGATTACGGGGTTCATTTCTGCACGGGTTGAAGGACTCTTGCCTATTATCCCTGCCAGAAGACTGCTCTTTGCCTACAACAACATCTGTTTTGCCTGCAATTTATCTGCTGTTTCCAACGCTCCGCCAGCCCTGGTAGCTAGAAAGGGGGCAGCACAGGAAGCCTAATGGGAGCTCACTGCGCAGAACTGCGCTCGGGGTCCTGCCGGCTGCTGCTTCCAGGCGTTTCACGCATCGGAGGAGCGGAGCTCTCCGCACATCCTATGCTCACACAACCCAGCTAAGCCCATCTTCGACAGCCCTTGTCGACAGGCAGTAATTCGTAGCACCATGGAGAGCACGCACGCTCTCCTTTTAACTGCTGCCGTCTGCTTTCTCTGCCAAGGTGAGTGATCTTTAATTTGTTTGTTCTTTGCTGGTGAAGGGGGGGTTGAAAAGGTGAGCAGGAGATGGCTCTGGTGCAAATTGTGTGTAAGAAGTGCTGAAGCTCACTCCAAACTGACAGGCAAACGTACAGAACCCTGCTAGAGCTCTTTTTGTTGCACAGTTTATTGCTGCTTTGGGTTTGTTGGTTTTTTTTTTTTTTTTAGATTTCTCCTTGTAAAATAGTAAGTAGTCCTGATTCAAGATGCCAAACAGGACACACAATGCTATTTTAACACTAAGAAGAGAGAGCACCTTGCATGTAAAGTTGTGAATGTGTCGCTGTGCATGTTATAGAGAAGACCACATGAAAGCAACAATATTCAACAGCTTTAAACACAAGCTGCAACCAGCACAGCTTCTCTCTGCAGATATGGAAAACACTAAAACATTTAAATTTTAAAAACCCCACATTAATGTACTTATCTACATACTGTGAATGCCAGATTTAATTAAAGTGATAGCAACACTTAAAAAGGCTGGCAATTTTGGATTAGCTATCATAGAGCATCGTTAAAATCGAGCTTTAAAATGATTTACCTAAAAGGCTTGGGAGTATTTATTCCAGGAATTCTTGTTCTGGAATACATGAGATATCAATAAAGAATGAAGGTAAGGCTAGCAGTTCAAAAGTGTAAAAGAAATAAATTCATTTTTTAGTTAGCAGGTTGGCTTGAATAGTTAAATTCCACTAATCTGAAAATAAAATTGTCATCCAAGTAAACAGAAGAGGAGAGGGAGTTAAAAAAGGGTTTCAGGTGGATACAATTTCAGATGAGAGGAACCCACTTGTCTTAGGGAGAGGGGAGCTCTTAGATCAGAAAGTAACAACTGCTCTGTGAAACGCTAGGGATCAGTCACCTGCAGATACTTGTACCTCCTCTTTCTCTACTGAAAAACAACTACCTGGAAAAAAACCCAACATATCCTTGCAAACATCTGTAGACTCACATTTGTGTTTCTGTAGAGCATGTTCAACAGACTTCAGTTCTGTGCCTTTGCCAAATTCAGTGTCTTCCATAAGTTTTTTTTATTTTGTTTTCAGTTGAAGTGCTTGTGAATGTGCTGTCCAGAAAAGAGTTTAAGAGAAAGTGCCTATAAAATAAAAGGCCACTGGTTTTTAAATAGCACTCAGTTGCCTAGCTAGCTTAGAGGGTCAAAATGTAGCACGAAATACAGGTTCTCACACCTCATCCTTCAACAGTTCTAAGCACTTGATGTTTAAGAAATTCAATTTGTAGCTTTTTTGTCAACCACAAGGCAGAGTGAACAGCTAATATCAGTGGCAAAACAGACAACAGGAAAGTGTTATAAATAAAGATTACTTTGGATGATAAGTTGCTAACTAGCACGTGTGCTGAAAAGCCTTTGAGCATAACAGTTAATTGTTTAATCCTTTTATTTCATATTTTAACAAGCAGGCTGTTATGGTCACTATAATCAGGGGCCCGTGACTCAGGCTAGAAGGCAGAGTTCTCATGTCCTCAGAGCACTCTTATTGCAAAGGGCTCTGACAGCTCGGAGTTCTGCCTGGTCTGCCAGGTCACACATTTGTTTTCCTCTGCTACACACCCCTGCAGCTGCTGCGGCAGGTCCGAGGGATTAGGTTTGTGGCAGCAAAGTGCTTTTGCACCTCCAGTTCTTCAGGAACTCCCTGGAACTATTTTTGAACCCCTTCGCAGAGATTCCTGTGAGAGAAACCCCACCACAGCAGGGCCTTCCTCTGCCTTGTTTCCTCCCAGCCCAAGCAGACACCAAACCTCGCACGCTACCACCCACTCACAGGGGGGTTGGCCCTTCCCCACGCACCGCAGGGATGCCCGGCAGTCACCACACAGCGGGACGGGTCCCCACAGCGGCTTGGCCCCCTACTCCGGCCAAGCCTGCCCAGACCGGGTGCTGCTGCTGCCCCCGCGGCCGCTCACCCCCCCCTGTGCCCCCCGCAGGCGGCGGCGGCTCCGAGGCCGAGCACCGGCTGTACGCGGCCCTCTTCCAGAGCTACAACCAGTTCGTCCGCCCCGTCAAGAACGTCTCGGACCCCGTCATCATCCAGTTCGAGGTGTCCATGTCCCAGCTGGTGAAGGTGGTGAGTACCCCGCCCCGCCGGGGCGCCCGCGGCCGACGGCGAGGCCGTGGCCTCTCCCGACACGCTTCTGTTTTCCAGGATGAAGTCAACCAGATAATGGAAACCAACCTGTGGCTGAAGCACGTAAGTAGAGCCCGCTGTCAGCCCGGGCGGCACCAACCCACCTCCTTCCCCGGGCGCGGGCAGCCCCGGCTCTCACGGGCGGCGCCCTGCGAGGCCTCTGCGGGCCCTCACGAGCACCGGCCTCTCCAGGTCCCGTCCCTTCCCTCTCTCCCTCGGGGCAAAGCCGCGGCCGAGAAAGGCCCCGCAGATACACACGAGGCCCCCGCCGGGCCTGGGGCTGGAGCAACGTCCGCCCCCTCGGCGCTCGCCTCAGCGCCGGGAACGCCGCTCGCCGCGGCCTCCCCGGCGCGCTGCTGCCCCCCAGCGGCTACGGGGCACCTCCCGCCTCCGAGCCCCAGCATCGCTACCGCGCGGCAGAGCCCCCAGGCCACGGCGGGTCCCCTCCGCCGCACGCTCGAGCTGACCCCGGGAGGAGAGCGGGGGAGACGCACTGCCCGGCCCCCCCACGCCGCCTGCCCAGGCACAGACAGAGGCCAGTCGACCACCCCCAGCAGAAAACCGCCTCTGTTAACCTCCCAACGAGTGCCCATCACAGCGGCTCTGGGCGCTGCAGCATTTAAACACAAGCCTGGCTCGGGGTGCAGCTGTTAAACTCGGGTTGCAGGGCGGCAGCTGCCGCCCTACCCCTCTCACACTTAGTGCCATCGCTAGTTACCGCGCTTCTGCTCCGAGGGCTCCCGAACGCGCCGCCAGCCACGCACGGACGCGGCGCAGAGCCTCCGGCACAGCAGCCCCTGGAGCTGCTGATCTCCCACAAAGGGAGAACCAGACACGCTGACTTCACCTAAAAGGGTGGTGTTTATGGGTTAAAAGAGCAATTACCATTGCAGGCAGCTTAATAACCAACTTAATTCCTAGATTCTGTTTCATATTTGACTTTGTTAAACTGGACTTCAGTGAGTCCTACGGAACAGGACTGCTGCTTAACTGAGCAATGACACCTGCAGCTCTTCCAAGCCCACCTACCCTGGGCCCTTCACTCAAGGCTCACACCGAGCGCTCCAGACTCCTATGAATTCGTTTTCACCATCTCACAGGCACCTGGCTTTTTGAAACCTCAGTTATTATTTAAGTCCTACGCTCTCTGGAAAGAGAGAATCTTTCTTCCCTCTTTCACCTTGTTTCAGCTACTCCTGGGGCATGAAATCACACACAATCTCCCTGTCAATAAACATCAGGCATGTATAAAGGAAATACCTAATCACTGTAGTACCTAAAATAAAACCACCCTAGAAGTGATATGACAGCATTTGGTTTGAGTCTAGTCCACTGAATTTTAATTTCTTCACAAACCTAACGCAGGCTCGTTTCTTCTATAATTAGATCTGGAATGATTACAAGCTTCGGTGGAATCCAGCAGACTATGGAGGTGCTGAATTCATCCGAGTACCATCTGGCCAGATCTGGAAACCAGATATTGTTTTATATAACAAGTAAGACTCTTGCATATTTACCTTCTTAATTCAGGGAGAAGAGGAGTGATGCTACAGCTTGAAAAAATGATCAGCAGCAGGTTCACTGAATTAACTGAAAGCACCAGCTTTTCAACACACCTGTGCCCACCTCTCCTTATTCCTGTACTCACCTTCCTGGGCAGCCCAGAGGGAACTTTGCCTTTCCCCTCCACAAGTCACCACTTTTACTATTATTTATATCACTGTCTACAAGGGAGGTGGTGAGAAGTTCCCTTAGGCTGGAGAGTTCTTAGTCTGAGTCAGACGTTTACCTGCAAAAACCTGCAAATTCTAGCTTTTCAGCAGTTAAACTATTTGACACTTATACAATAGTAGTGTTGACATGTAAAAGCCCCAGGTAAAGTTTATTTTGGATCTGGTTTTGAGACAGCGAGGAGCCAAAACCATAACTACACAGATCCCTCTGCTACGTGGGGCAGCGGTTCTCAGTGAAAGGGACTTGGCCACACAGACTCAGAACTTAGGTCTGTGGACCAAGAGCAATGACACTCCTTTTCTAACTGTAGCCTTACAATTTCAAGTGACCTTTTTCATTTTACTTTTTAGTACAAACAACTGAAATTGTCACACAGATCTTGTATGACCAGGATGGAACCATGGGACTCCAAGAAAGCCTCACCAAATACACTCCTTACACAAAGATACACCCAACCCTAACCCCTCTTTCCATAGGTACTACCTGCACTGTCCACAGAAGAGGTGGAAATACAAGCACGGCAGGTCTCCTCTTAGCAGCCCTGGCCTTCTGATGTGCTTGATCTAGAACAGAATAGGACAAAATAACACCATCACCTAGTCGGACTGTCATTTGCAATCTCCTACTTGCTGCTTTGAATAGTGCTTGCACTGAGCCATGTGTCCGAGGGAGAGTGGTTCCTTTCCAATCTTCCATGGCAAGTTTACATAGCTGTTATTTTCAGTTTAACTATGCAAATTTATGATGACCTGCACATGCAATTTAGCTCCATGCCAACATGGAATTGCTGACTTTCCCAAAACAGATTAAAAACCTAACACATAGATGATCTGGGTGTACAAAACTAGTTGCATTCTAATTTTGTTGTTTCTATTTGCTTTACAGTGCTGTTGGGGATTTCCAGGTTGATGACAAGACAAAGGCCCTATTAAAATACACGGGCGATGTGACCTGGATACCTCCGGCTATATTTAAAAGCTCATGTAAAATAGATGTAACCTACTTCCCATTTGACTATCAGAACTGCACCATGAAGTTTGGCTCCTGGTCTTACGATAAAGCCAAAATTGACTTAGTTTTAATTGGCTCTACAATGAACCTGAAAGATTACTGGGAGAGTGGAGAATGGGCCATTATTAAAGCTCCTGGGTATAAACATGACATCAAATACAACTGCTGTGAAGAGATATATCCAGACATCACGTATTCTCTTTACATTAGACGTTTACCTTTATTTTACACTATCAATATGATTATCCCATGCCTGCTGATTTCTTTTCTGACTGTATTAGTTTTCTATTTGCCTTCTGACTGTGGTGAGAAGGTGACACTCTGCATCTCAGTCCTCCTATCTTTAACCGTGTTCCTTCTTGTTATCACAGAAACGATACCTTCTACTTCCCTGGTGATTCCACTGATTGGGGAATACCTCCTTTTCACCATGATCTTTGTAACTCTATCTATTGTCATTACGGTATTTGTACTTAATGTGCACTACAGAACACCCAAGACACACACAATGCCCGTGTGGGTGAGAACTATTTTCTTGAACTTACTTCCCAGGATCATGTTTATGACAAGGCCTGCCAGTGATGAAGAGAATAACCAGAAGCCAAAACCATTTTTCACTTCTGAGTTTTCAAACTTAAATTGCTTCAACAGTTCTGAAGCCAAGTGCTGCAAAGATGGCTTTGTATGTCAAGATATGGCATGCAGCTGTTGTCAGTATCAACGAATGAAGTTCTCGGATTTCAGTGGCAATCTCACAAGAAGTTCAAGCTCTGAATCTGTAGATCCTCTGTTTTCATTTTCAGTTCTGTCACCAGAGATGAGAGATGCCATTGAAAGTGTTAAATACATTGCAGAAAACATGAAAATGCAGAATGAAGCAAAAGAGGTAAGAACATATTTCACTGTTACTCAAACTGCAGACACCATTTGCCATTAGTGTGGTTTCTAAGGGAAGAAAAAAATCTCACAAAAGGATCCTAAACCCCCTCCAAAAGGAAAAAAATTACAACATAGACCATTTAATATAAGTAAACTACCCCAGCTATGTTACAAATACGTGCAATTTTGCATGTAGATCATTTTGGGGAGCAGCTCTGTTGCCCACCATTCTCTTCATTGAGAACACACATACTGAGTGAAAGATGTTAAGGTAACAACCACTGCCAGGGTAACATCCTTGACTCTACGTCCTACAAGACTTGGAGTAAGGATTTCCACGTTACAATCTAATTGGATCTAATTGGTGGAAGCTGCTGACTCCACAGCCTTCAGAAAGTTACACTGTCCATGTCCCAGCTTACAGTCAATAATAATGTATGAACCCCTGTCCTTCGCAGTGATGCTGGTGCTGAGTCTGCTGCTGCAAAATGCTGCAGCTAAATGAGAAAAATCATTGGAAGACGGGTCCATCCTCTTTCATAAAACTGCAACTTCATGCAATTTAAAAGAAAAAGGTTGCTTTTTATTTCCTCAAACATACTAAGAACATTAACCACATACCACAATTGTCACTGAATTTAAATCCTCTGCAGTATGGCACTTAAAATTTGAATTATTATGTTTATTTTGAAATCAGAACTTTATTTAGAATTAGTTTATGGTATAGAAAATATAGGGTGGGGTTTTTTTCATCTCTCTTAACAAGCAATTTCTAAGCTAAAAAGTGCAAAATTTCAAAAACGAATGCATTAGTCATTTTTTAGCCATCCTTTAGAAAAAATGAAGATTTAAAGTGTTATTTCAAGAGTAACTAAAATGATCACCTAGTGTAGTTACTGTGAATATGTAACATACATAATACTTCAATGTCACTTTTGTTATGTCCAGTAAAAAAAGACAAATCTGTTTCAGGGAAAGAGATGAGTTTTACATCATACACAAGAACAATCACATTTGAGTACCACATAAGAAACATAACAAATAATTAAATGTGGATTAACCTTTGTCTTTTTTACATACTGACTAAAGAAGAGCAGGACCAAGCAGCCTGTTTCAGTAAGTTTTTCTGGACAAAGCTGACCACCTAAGAATGTGAAGCTTTTTCCTTCCATTTCTGGCACACACAAGAGAAATTGTTTCTCATGAAGTTCAGTGTCTTGGTGCACAACTTCCTGTATTTGAAGTAGCAGCTGTTGGCTTTGTCACAAGTAAAACATTCAAGTAAAGCTTCTTCAGGATTAATTTATTTGTCGATTAAAACAGTGATATGCAAGTTGTCCATATATGAAAGACATCTTCATATGGAAAAAATGTCCTATGCTTCCTACAGAAAATGGTACTAATTGCTAATGCAATTTATTAATCTAATAAACATGCCTACTTGCTATTCAATTTATTTTTCAGATTCAGGATGACTGGAAATACGTTGCCATGGTAATCGATCGCATTTTTCTATGGGTTTTCATCCTGGTATGTATTCTAGGAACAGCAGGATTGTTTTTACAACCTTTGATGGCTGGAGATGAAATGTAAAGATTAAATAGTATGTTGTGAAATCAAATAAAACCTTTGCCAACTAACAGTGCACCCCCAGCCCAGTACCTGATGTCTCTTCTATGTGTAGTAGAATAAGGATCTCCTTTGGCTTCAACTTTGCTTGACCAAGAAGGCTTTCTTAAAAACGTGGAGAAAAAATTAATACTGAGCCTTTGTGACAGGTAGTCTCAAAGGAATATGAGCTAGACTTGACAACTACTTTTTGCAATAGCTGGAAAAGAGGTAGGTAGAACATTAAACTCTATAGAAACGGTTTAAGAAGGGGTTGGTAAAGAAAACAAGAATTATGTGACTATTTGGAAAGACAAGACAGTTTCAATACTTCGGGCTACTGGATTTGTTTCCACAAGTCTGGCGCCAAGTCTCTCCACATGACGACAGGATCTTCTGGGAATAAGTTCCTAGTGAGTTCCACGAAAGCCCTCATGAGGATGAAGTGGTTTAGGAAGCACAGAGACTGAGCTGCCAGAAGGCAGACATTGCCACCTGGTGTATAAACTGGTCTCAAACAGCAGGAGGAACGGACCATGGCCAGGTTTATTGCAAAAGGAAAACAAATAGGTAAATAATAGAGGATGGGAATAAAGCAGCCCTGATGTTAACTCTGTACATCCTCGTATTTCAGTGTATGAGAAGACTGGCAGAAAAAACATCAAGCTATTCAAATCTAATAATGTTTAAAACTCTGTACAAGTAAAACACACACTAAGATGTGGTCTGCAGATTATACAAAGACTCAAAATACTTTGATAGGACAGTTTGTATACAAAAGCATCCTGCTTTATGACAAGGGAAGGAAGGTGGATACAAATCAGTCCTGTAAAGTAAGCTAAAATTGCTCCTTAGACATACCTTTTACTTTTCTTTGAAATCTATAACTGCAGATAATTTAAGAGCATGAATAAAGAATGCAACAAAATACTGTAATGAGAAAAAAGCTTGTAAAGATAATGAACTGTTCTCTGTAACAAACTGTAAACTTTTTGGAAATACAGCGTGTCAAGTTATGTAACATTCACAAAAATAAAGAGAATCAAGCGGTTTAAAACGGTGCTTTTTTTTTTGTCCATTTATTTTGACAGTGACAAAAACTTATATACAGTAGCATTAGCTACAGCTCAACACATTCAGAAAAGAAGTTACATAATTAAAATTCCACGCTTCTGAGTCTATTACAATGATTTTGTTTCAGACACACCTGATAGTAAGCTGAAGACCCCAAGGATTCTAGTATCAGCTGTCTTGCCTGTATTTATCATCATGATCAGATTATAGAAGTGACTAAACTGAATTCATTCATTTGCAAAGACTCTTGAGTTACCCATATAGAGACTGGGACTCCATTGGCCACTGTCCTGCTAATCCATCACTATAAGATGTAACTAGGCAGTCTGCAGACATTGTTTAACAAGTGGAAAGAGATGACGTGGGAAGTTAGAAAATTAATATAACTAAGCTAAAGTTTTACCTGCTTTACTTTCTGTTCAGGCAATAATAGGCTTCAGTAAATCAAACCCAAGGACTATAAAAAGAAAATTTGCATTATAAGAAATAGAAGAAATAAGGTATCTGAGGGATTTCTGCACCCTGACACACAAAGTCACTGAAGCATTGTTTTATCTCAGTAATACTGAGAAATGTAAAACTATTATATTAAAGGATTAAATCAGACGATCTTTGCAAATTGATCTTTAAAATTAATTATGATGGGAATACAGGAAATCTGGATATCCAATGCCAGATGTAATTATGTAACTGAAGATACAGAGTGACTCCCTTTACAATCAGAATTACTTATAAATTGGTATTTTGGAAAAAAAGAAAAAAAAAATGCTCGACTGGCATCATTTCCCTGCCTGTGAGCCTTAAAAAAATTACAGAAACCCAAGAATGTCCTATAGGTGAAAGCCATTTGAAATAAATATTTGATTATATAAGTTATGACAGAAGCAGTCAGCATTACAACCAGTACCATGCCAAACCATGCTATTCTAAAAGAAGTACAGAGAGGAAGAAAAAATGTTACTCTTTTTCCAAATTCATAACCACTAAAAAAGCCTTAATAATGTAGAACTTAAAGCAAATAAACAATTCCCAGCACTTGCTCTAGCTTGGCATTACTGTATTAGCTATGCAGGATACACCTATATCATCAAGCACACCGACAGAACTTTGGTGTAGGAAAACCTGCACCTATTTTGGAGTTTAGCTTTTAAGAAAAATGCAATTGGAATGTACGTCAAGAATTCAAATCTGCATTTAGAGAAGATATTTTTATGGAATAATTAGTGTGTTGCAAGTTAGTTTTCAACACTCATAAAAAAGAAAGTGTGGAAAGCTGTAAGTCCTTGCTGCTTGGGATTACGTATGGTCCTATAGGTGAGGTAACCTATTAAAGGTACCTTTCTAGGTTTGGTTTAACAACAGCCTGAAAGTTTGGTGATCTGTCTTAAGCAGCATAGTAATTTTCAACCCACTTCCTTCAGAAAGGCACACCCCAAGTTCCTTCTACCTGTGCTTAAAAGCTTAATTCTGAGTAACACGCAAAGGCAGGAAATGATTAACTTGCTTTCAATTCACAGACTGCATCAAATAAGGAAATCTGAATGTTCCGGTCTGTTGGGCTACTTATGCAACTTGGGAATTAATTTAATTGCCTTTGCCTTCCCTTCCATTGCTGATATAAAGATATTGATAGATGTATATCCTGAAGGCATTTTAAGGCTTACTGTATTAAATGTTCATGGTACTAAGATAGAATGAGCAAGGTTTTAAATTTAGCAACGGATCCTCCTGAAAACTGCAAACAGCAAAACATGGGCAAATTGCTCTTTTTACTTTTATGCTGAATATACAGGCATCTTAGCTGGTATTTCTAGTATTATTTTAAATTTACGCTGCAGAAATTTTATACTTACACAACACATTCAAGAGACCTGATAAAAATTCCCCTTTGCATACTATAGTAGATCGAAATAGGCAACCCAACTGTAAATATCTAGAAATATTTAATACTCTACATCGCAATTTATATAGTAATTTAAGAATTTAACTACAGTGGTCATAATGTTTTTAAAAATTAAAGCTTTCTATGTCGCAATAGATACCAGTGTATGCTTTATTGACATATCCTACATGCAAGTCCTTGAGAAGTTCCTTTTAATTTTGACCTGATTTAGTACTAACTTAGTAGACTGGAAATAAGGAAATTGACTTCTATGTGTCCTAGGGATAACATGCTTTAATATAAACATAATTGTCTGATTTTTGATTATTCTTTTTTATTCTATCAGAAACATGCCTACAAAGGACGTGCATGAAATAGAGCTACTGCAAGACTCTTCAGAGCCACGTTAGTAGGAGCCAGACTCAAAAATATTTCATGGGTTGGTACTGCCTATATGTGTAGGTACTATTATACTTGCCCATTTATGAATAACAGGAATAAATAACAGAAGCGATCCAATTACTGAAACCAGAAGAAAAGTCCATAAGAACATTCGATCAAGCACCTGAGCAATAAATTTCCAGTCTTCAACAACCTAAAAAACAAAGAGTAAGAGAGTTGTTCAGTAAGTGTGAGAACAGATACAAACATACCACCCACAATTCTGAATCACTTTACAGCACACTTTTCCAATCATGCCCATCTGGTAGCCCCCTTTAGTAGCTTCTATAATTACACTATGACCTGCAACACAAACATATTTAGTAGTTCTATGAACACTGGTAAGCTATAAATATCAATTGTTGTGGTTTAACCCAGCAAGCAGCTAAAACAATCACACAGCCATTTGCTCCCTCCCCCCACCCCAGACTTGAAAAAAAAAGGTAAAATTCAAGGGTTTAAAAAAGACATTTTAATAGGATATTAAAGGAGGATGATAATATTGATAAATAAAATAATACAAACCCAGAGATGCACACCACAATTGCTTACTAGCTGCTGCTCAGCTAGTTCCTGAGCTGTGCTGCCATCCAGCAAACCCCCCAGTTATACACAGAGCATGATGTCATATGTTATGGAATATCCCTTTGGCCAGCTTGGGTCAGCTGTCCTGGCTACCTTCCCCTCCCAGCACCTGAGTGCCCCACCTTCTCGTTGACAGGTTAGTATGAGAAGCTGAGAAGTCCTCAACTGCTTGGCAATGACCAAAACATCAGTGTGTTCTCTATGTTATTCTCATCCAAAGCCCAAAACACAGCATTAGACCCACTTTTAGGAAGAAAATTAACTATCCCAGCTTAAACCAGGACACCAATACTAGATTTTAATGCAGAAACTGACCCCAAGAAGCACTGAACATCCTCAACTACAGAGAAAAGAAATCCACATGCAGTTTTCTAACATACTGCAGGACTTAGGATTCACACCACAGCCACATCATGAAGTGGAATTCCTGTGCAGGAGCTAGAAGCAAAAAAACAAAACCAAAACCACCACAAAATAAAACCACAAATCACAAAAAGCCAAAACCAACCAAACAATAAACAAAAACAAAAAATAAATTAACAGTATACAGCAGCTGTTGTGTTACATACCAGAACTGAAGGCTGCGAAGTTACTACTGCACAGTAAGAGGGAGAATACTCACAGTACTTTGAAGACTATTTACTTTCTGATACAATTATTCATATCTAAACAGAGTTTTGCATGTATATCAGATATAATGGTGCGAGCAAATTAAAACCCCACCTAACATTTGAACTGGAGTTATCCACAATTCCCAAGTATACAGCTTCTTAGGAGGTGAGGCTGCAACAGCACTAGCTGTTAGTTGTTATTAACAACTTTTTGCAATTAAAGTTTGCTTTCTCTGGAGTCCAAGTAATAAAACACAATAATACAGTTGTATTTTAATTTCTGAAGTTGAGACTCTCTGAAGTATTACACCGGAAAAACAAAGTACTTATTGCTTCTACTGTCACCCACAGTCAACCAGAGTTAAGTTCAGCAAGAGAAAGAAAACCAACCGTTTAAAGGAAAGTATGTATTTTATAGCAAACTGTTCTATTTGTGCTGTTTATACAACACAGGGGTATTTGATGCTGTTTTAACAGTACAAAACTCTCAGCTGGATCCTTTGTGATCATGTCAGTCGAGTCCTGAGAAGATACATTACAGGAATTAACTTACTGCTGGACTACCATGTGAGAACATGCTCCCAGCAACCAGTCATTTCTGTATAAACTTCCCTAGGTCTGGGGAGGTGATTGTGCCCCTGAACTCGGCATTGGCGAGGCCACACCTCAAGTACTGTGTGCAGCTCTGGGCTCCCCACCATAAGAAGGACATTGAGGTCCTTGAACAAGTCCAGAGAAGGGCAGCCAGAATGGGGAAGGGGCTGGAGGGCAAATCCTATGAGGAGTGGCTGAGGGAGCTGGGGGTGTTCAGCCTGGAGAAGAGAAGGCTGAGAAGAGACCTTATAACCACCTACAACTACCTGAAGGGAGGTTATAGAGCAGTGGGCAATGGTCTGTTCACCTGAGCAACAGGAGATGGGACAAGGGGCAATGGCATGAAGCTGCCAGGGCAGGGTTAGATTGGACATTAGAAAAAAATTTTTTATTGAAAGAGTTGTCAGGGCCTGGAACAGGCTGCCCAGGGAGGGGGTTGAGTCACCTTCCCTGGATGTGTTCAAAAAAAGGGTAGATGAGGTACTTAGGGATATGGTTTAGTTTAGGATGGGAATGGTTGGACTTAATGATCTTCAAAGGTCTTTTCCAACCTTGTGATTCTGTGAAAGACTCTCAGGCCATGCCATCAGACACAGATAGCAGTATCATGAGGCCACACAACAAGCTTCTATATTTCTATGCTAGCCCAAAAATAGCATTTAAGTCCCTGATGTTCCAATGGTGCTAGTTTTAAAAGCATGGAAAAATAGATTCATAATGCTCTTACCCAAATGGTGTAAATATACAGACTGAAAAGAAAACATTTTAGAGCATTCAAATTGTTTGTACTGGGACTTTACAACTGCAAAATAAGGCTTAACAGTATTTATTATGTAAAGAACCCAAGGACTGTATTGCATCAGCCAAATATCTCTAAGAATTCTCAGTATTCTTTTCAGTGGAAATAATTACACAGCTTCCAGTGAAGGACAAGAACTGGAAATCCCACAGCACATATTTAATATGCAACTGCATAATAAACCATTGCTTGGTTTTCTAATTTCCAGTTTGACAAAATCAGTGTGATAGGAGCAGAACACCCACCTCACGAACTTCATTCTCCTTCATAACATGCCTCGTAATATAGCGGATAGAGTCTAGAGCTGCTTCCAAGGTGTTTCTAGATGACTCTGATCCATTCACATTTCCTGTCTCCTCCTTCTGAGCAAAGTACCTGTCTACATGACTTCTCATGCAAAGCAGCTTAGGGAGTTTGTGAAGAAATATCTTGCGAACCCAAGGTGCCATAGCATTGTGTGTAGACGAAGAGCGATGATGAATATTGATAGCAAAGACAGTTATCACAATGGACAATGTCACAAATATCATAGTAAACACCAAGTACTCGCCTATAAGTGGGATAACTTTAGAAGATGATGGAATAATCTCTTCTATAACAAGAAGAAAAACAGTCAAAGATACCAGCACTGAAGTGCAAAGTGAAAGTTTTTCACCCTCATTTGAAGGAAGATAGAAGACAAGGACAGTTAGGAACGAAAGCCCAATACAAGGAATAATGAGAAACAACGTGTAAAAAAGTGGCAAACGTCTAATTATAAATGAATATGTAACAAAAGGATACCAGCAGCATCCATCAGTCCTATTTCCTTTGCTCCCTGTTGCAGTCACTATTTCCCATTCTCCGTTATCAAAAAAGTCTCTTTTGTCTACATCATAATCTTCAAGAATGATATCAACCTGTGAGCCATCATAAGTCCAGGAACCAAATTTCATAGAGCAATTTTGGAGGTCAAAGGGGAAGAAGGTTACATCAATAGTACAAGAACTTTTGTAGTTTGCTGGTGGAGTCCAAGCAATGGTCCCATCATATTTTACCACAGTTTTTGTAGATGTTCCCTCAAAACGTCCATCTGCACTGAAAGGAAAAAAATATGCATGGTAATTACAACCTGGGGGGTATAGGGTGAGGGTTTGTGGTTTTAAATAAAAACAGATGTTTTGTTATTGGCATTTCAGCTGTTCATTCCCCCCGCTTCACCCCCTCAAGCAAAAGGTTATATTGTGTTCCTAAGTCAGCTTTTTGTTGATTTTTTGGTTTTGTTTTTAAATCTGAATATTCCATAGGTAGACAGCTTTGAAAGAGTTAAGAAAACATTCACGCTTATGCAAGGGATTGTAAAAATCCTGGCCTTGAACAGCATGACCAAACTCTGGCACTTCTGTAAGTAATACAGCATAAATACTTTTCCACTTGGCTAAATTATAAATAAAGTCACAAAACAGGTGAAGTAGGTCTTGTGTGACACCTCCAATCTTGAATTTACAATCACCACAACAGAATTTTTTCCTGACTCAGCAAGTCAGAAATGTAAAAGAATTGCACACACACCCAAGTTGAGAAGAAAGGTTAATTCAAAAGTTATTGCTTCTGAGACTTCTTAATTTCCCCCCGCAAAAATCCCCAAATATTTCATTTTAGTGGTCTGCATTTTACATCCATGCTGAATCTGACTTACAACAGCATGATTTAGTTGCCTCCCTGCCATCAACTTTATCCTATTTGTCTGTAGCCAACACTGCTTTGCATTTAAAAAAAATAATTTACAGGAAGAAGTGGAAATAAACTTTTCAAAGAGTCCAGAAATTCCATACAGAAGCCAAGCAACAAAGTCCATTTGCATTCAGAGGCAAATTCTTCCCCACATTCTTAGCTGTGCTAAGTGTACACACATAATCTACCCAGTGAGCATCCTAGAAGCATCCCAGGGGGCAAAGTTAGAAAGTAAAAATATTTTTTCTATTAAACGATTAAAATCTTACTTGTCATACAACACAATATCTGGAATCCAAATAGAATCTGATGGGACACGAATTGATGTGATTCCAGCATAGTCTTCAGGATTCCACCTTAACTTTACATCTATCCATTCCTGTGGAATGCAAAAATGAGTATTACTGTGAAGCTGATTTAAGCAGGGCAAGACCAGATGAAAACACATAAAGAGGCAATCGAAAAAAACCCAACAAACTGGCTTCTACAATTTGCACACAATTGTGAATTTGCTCAACAGCCATCTATTTTCCTCATCCAGTATTTGTTTTCTGTTCTAATAACCACCTGACAGTATTTGTGTACAGAACTTAATATATAAAATCCTTTTTTTGGAGCATGCAACAACTAAGTTTTTTTGAATACACAATTAATTAGAAAAGTTTTGGCTTGTAGTTATGAAGCTTCAGATTTTTTCACTGGCATTTTATACACACCTGTTTCAACCAGACATTTGTTGTCATCAATTGATTTTTCTCATCCTACAAAAATAAAGCATATTTTATGAAAAAAAAAATAGATCTGCACAAAACATTCAAGCTACCTAAAGGTCTGGAATGTAAAATACAAACCAGACTTCTAAACTCATTGCGGTCACTGGTAAGTATGTTTATATGGGAACATTTTAAACATACATTTATAACCTTTGATTATTTAACTGTCAAATGTGTTATTTCTCACTTTTGTGTCTCTTTCACCTCTTACTTTTTTTTTTTACTGGATTTTATACAGTCTTATTGTTTTCATAGGGAAACCTAAAGGAACCACCAACACGTGGGAGAAAAAAAACTTATAAACAGATAATTCAGTTTGGAAAGAATATTCTGAAGAGAACGAGTATTGGGGGAAGAAAACCCATCTGGTTGATCTCTTTCACATCACAGGTGAAGTCAAGAGATAATCTTCACTAGTATGGAAGTAGCATATTTAAAGGCTCAGAGGATTATTTGCTGCATAAAGGAGAAAAAGAGCAGTATTTTCAAGTGCTCCTGAATTTTACAGAATGATTGCATTGAAAAACGTGGGTTTCCCCATTAAATTAAAACACAATTCCCTAGGCTTAAGAATTTTACTCCTTTTTTTCTGAAAATCACACTAAGCCTAAGAAGCATTTGTCTTGTCAACCTCTTGGCAATCACTTCTTTATGCCCCCATCCACTATGCATTTTGAATTACACCAATAAGAATTTTATAGCCTTAATCTACTGTGTTTATACTAAAATATGCACAATTATTTCCTATGACACTCTCTTCCAGAATTTTAAGAACTAGAAACAAAAAACCCCACAAACATTTATTATGCTTACCACATCTACTAGCTGAGAGATTGCAAGACCAAACTTTATCTTTATTGTATCGTTCAAGCGTTCCACAGGACGAACCCATCTCTGATAGTCTTCAAATAAATGTTTAAACAAGCGATCTTCACTTTTAGCAATAAAAGAAGGTTCAGATATACCTACATAAAAAAAAAGGAATTTATTAACTTTCATTTAAATGAACAGTGTACATCTGCATTCTTGTGTCCAAAGAGCTACAGCTAAGTTTATGCAGAATTAAATTTCTCATCCCATTTTGGCCAGAAGCATGGCCAGAGTCTTGGAAAAATAATTCTATGTAATAACCTGGTTTTATCAGCATCTCAATACCACTAACACACTTTTAAAATCTATGACTTAAGAACATTAAGATAATTTTAGTAAAAATGAAGGCAAAATGGACTTGTACCATTTACCTGGAGCAGTGCAATTCTGGGAATCCTCTAAACCCGACAGTTTGTCTATGAGGGACTAGAGTTCTATCATTCTAAAAACAAGGTGGTACCTGATAAAAACCTACACCCTCACTCTGCACTTCTTTAGTGTATTGCCTAACTTGCACTCCATTTTGGAACATCAGGCCCTTCATGTTTCATGCATTATTTCTTCTAATGTTTGGTCACATCTATGATATACAGACTCTGCAGTACTTGTAGAGCACTTGCCCCCCCACCACCCCCAGTGTTTTATATCTTAAATGCACGTGACAACCTATTTACAAGTCTACCCTCTACAGATCATAACGTCCTATTGACTGGAAGGCATCTTTCTAGTTGGGAGTATACATTCAGAGTACATTTCTTCTTCATATTTTTCAAGGAGTTATTTCAAAGCCTGAAGACTGAAGTATGACTTGGAATAGCCAAGTATCTTTGCATAACTTAGAGAAATGGAAACTGAAGGTCACCTTTCATCTCCTGAGAGAATGGAATACATGGCAAAACTTGGGGAGGCGGGGAGAAGTACTGTTGCAGAAACTGCAGGCAGAGCGCAGCCTGGGTTTGAAAAGAGATTTTTAACTTGTCCTAAAGCACCTCACCAAGCAACTGCTGTCCTTTATCTTTGTGAATCCCCAAGAAAGAGGTGGTGGGGGGTGTGTGACAATTTTTTTTTTCTCACTGAAGTTTATCAGAAGAAACCCTTATCCAAAGAAAGGCGAAGTGTAAGGTTTCACTATTGTGAGAACCCATGCAAAAAATTTACATCCCCTAAGTAACAAAACAAGGACAAACTTGGGGCAAGATATGGAGGAGGAAAAAAGGCAAGATCTGACAAAGCAACCAGAATAAGAAGAGCTTGTAAAGACAGTGTGAAAGACCTGGAGAAGGCAACCACCTTAAGAAGTAAAATTTTTGTCTAAACTGACTGAAATTACTGCTGAAAGAAGAACTAAGAATTACAGTAGTCAGTTTAAGGGACAGAGTAAACCAGAGAAAGATGTCCACAACTATATTTTTAGGCACAGATTTAAAATATTATGCCATTACATAAAAGTATGGCATGACCTCTCTAGAAATCATGTGGTCACTAACAGCATCCATCTAAAAAAAGATATATCAGAAACAGAAAAGCATCAGAGAATGTTATAAACAGATTAAAGCCAGAGACAGTCATCCTTACAAGGAGAGATTTAAAAGATTAACATTATGTTCACCTCTTCTCCAAACAACATAACAGAAGCAGATAAAGTAGCAAACAATATAGACACAAAAACCACTAATGGCATTTAACCTTCCTCATTAAAGAAGGCCAAGCAAACAAAAGCACCAATTAAAGGCAGTATTAAAAAAAAGGTCTCTTTCTGAAGTTCATTTCAATAAACACACAGTAAATTAGAGATTATTAGACATTGAAGCCAACTAAAATTTTAGAATTGCCTGGGATTATTAAACTGTCAGTTATGTCAGGGAGCATCATACTTTCATGGGGTATCAGTTCACCTTCCATCACAACTTGCACAAGCTACCTCAGAATCTGATCAACGATTTGATGCCTCACATTTGTTGTGGAGAATTGGCTAACATCACTTCCACCACTAACTTAGACAGACCTAAGCTAGCTCTACATGACCACAGCCACTGCAGCCTAGACAACTAAGACAGGTAGCTTAAGTTTTTCAGCTCCCCCTCGTTCAGAGTGTTCTTGTGGCAGCAGCTGCTTTCTGCTGTGCTGCACAAGGCTGCGCTTAGAGATCCTTTGGACAAAACACCCCAAGCACTGCAGAACCCAACCAGAACCTGCCTTCTGCACTGCAGATTTGTCCAGTACAACTATTATTAGGAGTACTAACTAGATTTGCTCAAAATGTTGTAGTAGGAGCACAAGTAGAATGTAATTTAAGGAATAGGATCAGCAAAGGTAGGAGCAGCGAGACACCTTTCCCCCCCCCAAATCGTAGTGTCCACCCATCCACTAACATGCTGCCAAATGGTTCTTGCTGCAGCGCCAAATCAGAATTTGGGTTTTAAGACTGTTCACCCTTCTGCTTCAAAGGCCCAGCCTATCTGTTCACAGTGTGTTTCGTTCACTCACAAACCTACTGTTCTTTGAGATTTAGTGTTCGTACACGCTGAACAGTTGAACATCTTTTCATGTCAAGATTGTTGACACGTGGGTTGTGTAATAGCAACAGACTGATGAGAAACCTGCCTTGCACCACTGTGCATACCCACCTCAGGTGGATATGTGAGAACATACAAGGCATAAGAATTGCTGCAAAAAAGGATCCACCAAATCCCATTCTGTATAACAATGTTACATGCAGAGAAGTTACCCTTGCAGCTTTCAGGTTAAAATAATTATTCTCATTGATATCTCAAGGTTCAGTATATCTTTATGAGCCAAGGAATTTTTCTTATTTGTAATTATGCATAGATTTTCCAAGTCCTGCTTTTTACAGACAGCCAAAAGAATGCTTCCTAAAGACACAATCTATTTCTATACCCCTATTTCCTGAATTATGAATGGGATTGTGTATATTTCAGTTTAATGTTTCATAAATGCTTGGGTTTTGTATTAGCATTAATTACATTTCCCTTTTACAATTACAAATCTCAACTGAATTTTTCATACAGTTGGCGAATGACTGCGCAGCTGGGTACTCTCTCTCTCTCTCCCCATTAATTGACCTTGAAGCAGTGCAGAGGCAAAGTTGCACTTTCACCATTTCTGTGTTCCTGTAAGATGACCTCCTGTACAACAATACAGCATCTTCAAGGTACATGCTGTTTCCAGATTAAGCTTCTCTTAAAACACAGTATCTTCTGCACTGTTAACTGGGGCCATGTTCCTTTACCACTTTTGTATACTTACACAACCTTTTTCAAACTCTTTACACTCAGACCTCTAGTATACTCACTGGTTTATTAAAGCGACAACGTTTACAAAATGGTTCAACTAATTTCCTTTCTATCACAGAAATACCCAGAGTTTTTCATATTTCTAGTTTATTAATAAGCTGGAGCATACTGGTATGTAAAAGGCAACTTATACAAAGGAGAACTCCATGAGGAGGTTGGTGATGGTAATGATGTATTAAGATTCAACAAAAAAAACCCCTAAACACATACCCCTACCTTTTTTAATTTCATTTAATAGGACTACACAGGTCACTTGTTTCACAGACTGCAAGTGTTTTAATAACTTCTTTCCACCTGTCTGAAGACTTTTAAGATTATTATTAAGGGTGCAATTCTTAGTTATTGGTGTTAGCATCAATAAGAAATATGGCCAAAGAATTTGTGGCAAACAGAAAAAAAAAAAAAAGGTACAGAAGAGGTAAAATAGAGTTAGGGACTTAAGGCAGCAGACTGGCTACACTATTTGAAGAAAAGCCCAAAGAGGTTAAAACCTACAACAAGCAAGATGAGCAAACAAACAAGCCAGAGTGCAAGTCTCATACTAAACCATATGCTAGGAGATTATGGAAGCGCTCACCCCTGCTACTAGCTCACTACACTAAAAAACAAACCAACCAACCCAAAACTTAGAGGACTCACAGCCTTTGAAGGGCAATTCTAAGCATCCCTGTATTTGCATGGCTTTATTTTTGTTGAGGTCAGGCAACTTCTGCAGTCTATTTCAGAGGCAGCTCTCCATATCGTTCAATGATAAATCCCAAAGACAATGTTTACTTCACAACTTACACCTGAAACTCTTCTCTCAGCCCATCTCAGTGGGATTCCATGTTCTGCAAAAAACCCAACTAAATTGCATGAGAAAATCCTGGATGGCTGAAGTTCTGCAAAAAGGAGACATTCATGCACAAAGCAGACTAACAATTCAATTTTTCTAAACTTTGAAGTAGATTGAGCACGCTTCTGACAAAATGCTAAATAGAAATTCTAATCAAACACTTGTCCTTGGACAAATTTTATTGGAAAATTCAGTTCTATGATTCCCCCCCTAAATATTTAACCAAATTATTTTATTAAAGTACTTGGGAAGAAGTATTTAGAAAAGAAAGGGAAGCATTGGTGTGTGTGGGGGGGGGTGTTTCAGATACATGAATTACATGACAAAACATGTACATGTCTTATTCACTTTGCTAACATCTTCAGGCCAAAATTTCACTAGTGCTGCCAATAGCAGATCTACTTCAGATAAATTACAAAAATGTTTTTATTTTGTAGAAGTCTGTCTTCTTACTTTGTTTCTTACTGTATCATTATGAGACTGAATTTCTTAGCATCTTAATATGATTTAGCAGCAGTAGTCTTTTCATAAGAGTTACCAGTGAAATATTGTTACAGCTATACCTCTCATCTTTACACAAATTTTTGTTTTTAAACAAGAGAATATTGCAGACCATGTTTCTCAAAAGAATAAACTTACTTTGACCTCTATATTCCTCTGCACTTCTTTAAATAAAGTGTTTGAGAAGCACATTGGGATTGCAGATGAAACAATCATCCTTACCCTTCAAACAATGTATTTCAAAGCATTTTCTAATGGATATAATTGAGTGTTAGTGATTTCAGGTTTTCTTTGGATTGCTACTGGGTGCATTTTCAGAAGAGGTCCATAGGAGAAGGGAAAAAGTCACTTTCTAGAAGCCTAACGTTAAGATGTAGATTCAGAGGTAATATACATCACTAACGCAGATTTATAATCATATACCACTATAATGAAAAAGAACACTACTGATGATGATAATAAACACAGCAAAATGTCCACACTATGTCCTTCACATTATATTCTTTAACAATGTGCTATCATAACAGACTGCTATACACAAATCTATTTAACTACGACAAGCTACAACACAACTAATAGTTTGCCTACAAACAGGAAAAGTGAATGAATATATGCAGTATCCCTGCCTTCAGTGCACCAGTATATTTATTAAGGTGATACAGTGGGTTTTTTGAAGTAATACAGTCGGGTTTTTCAGCTAGCAGTAAGCATTTAGAAAGATCAAAATCACCTTTATTAGAAGTCAAAGCAGGGTTACCAACTATCCAATTTCTGAACAAAAGTCAGAAAAGCCACCTATTGCAGCCTGTAATTCTTACAAGTATTGTTTCTCCCCTCTTTAAAAAATAAAACCGAAGCTCCCGACTACACCTCCAAGCATGGAACAGGTGGCTATTCTTGGCCGTTTCTTGGCAGGTTTTATCACAAATTTATTTTCCTTTCTTTTGTTCAGGGTTGTCAGGTGATTTCAGAGGCTGATAGTACAAAAGCAACAGCCTTGTATTTCTGTGCCTGGGTATTAACGCAGTGCAGCTCTATCGATAAAGCACAGCTGCTAGCTGCTGCAGAAACTTCTACCATTTCTCCTTCACTCCAGGGATTTCAAGTTACTGGGAGAATTTCTGCCTTCTCTCTCACCTTGCACATCACACTCCTGCCAACCAACAGCAAAATTAATTGATATATTGTGGAGATGAAACTATCAAGGACTTTGCACTGCAATATCACTTAGCCCATACTGATATGAACAGAAGTAGGTACTACCCTGCAGGTAGGTAGCAGGCAAGATGGCTCTTACAGTCAACTCATTTAAAAGAGTAAAAAGTTTCTGGCTTGATAATTGAGAAGTAGAATTAAACTACCCCCTAATAGCTTAACATCAAGGGGTAATTATGTCCCATATTAATGGATGCATCTACAAGTTTGATTAATAACAGCATAATATACTGCCAGGTAGCTTGTAACTAATCAAGAAATAGCTATGATCAGCTACAGATTAACAGTCTTTGGATTGACAGCTAATTGAAGCACAAACCATTCCTTTCTGAATACCCGTGCTACGGATTCTATTGTGAATACCCACAATCTGCCAAACAGCTTCCTGAGCTCTATAGTGAAGCTCCTGTCAGCAGCAGTCTCCTGATTAATGGCCACCTACATTGCTAACATTACAGGTCTGTGGCAGGACACAGCACTTCCTTGTGAGTTCGCCGACATGAATATTCTCCACTCAGTTTTCAGCAGACAGAAGAACCACACACAGTCTTTCTCTCTGCCCAACTGCTAGGGCACACAAAAGGGCTGCCCCATGTCAGGCCACGATAAAAATTTGGTCACTCTGAAGCCAATTAGACTTTTTTGGTAACAGATCCAAGACTTTGTCATCTCTGTTTATACCACTGTTAACCACTTAACCCTTTTCACTGACTGTTGGCCTGTCAGTAAGGTCTGAAGATGGACGGTGAAGACAGCACTGAGGAATGCTGAATGCAAGCAGCAAAACCTGCATATGCAAGCACAGATAATGGAAGGAGTCCAAGGAAGAACAAGTATGCAGAAGCAGAACCTTCTATTCGCATAGATTTAGAGGGTACACATCATGGAAGCAAACACAAATCCACAGTGTGTGTAAATAAAACCTTTGTGCAAGTAAGACCCAGGCCTCGGGCTGCTCACAAGTTGCCAGCGCAGCTCTGGGTGCTGCAGAAGTTGCGCACTGGCGTGATCTTCTACAGTGACATTCTGCTCAGGCAGCTCGACCACAGCCCCAGAGATACACAGAATCCTACAGCTCACAGAAATCAGAAACTCTTCTTAGAAATCAGATAATCTGCTCAAAACCAGATGCAGAGTAGGAGATTTTGGAACATACACTATCACACAAAAATACTATCCATTCTGAAAAGCAGGAAACTAGGCAAGTACTTGCTTCCGCAGTTCCTCCTACAAACCAACACAGACATTTCTCATCAATCAATGCTCACATTTTTCTTTCTAAGAGCCTCTAAAGAAAGCACAGAATATTTTCAGAGAAAATTCACACGAAACCCATACAAGCAGGAATGTTTGCAGCTTCCTGTTGGGTAGGGAGAAGGATCCAGTCTGTCAAACTGAGTGGAAACCTGTTTTCTGAGGGGAAAATGTTTGAGTGTACGAACTCCAAAGGAAACACTATCACAGGTCTGTGGCACACCACAGCAGTGCTAAAGGTTTTTCTGTATTGACATCTCAACCTGTCAGTTTAAGATTCAGAGCAAAGAAAAAACCCTCATCATTTGATTGTACTTTAAATCAGCATGTATTTTTTCTTATGAAATCAGAGTTAACCAACAAAAAGGGTAGTTCACCTCAGGACTACTAACTAAAGTAACCCCCACATTCATTTTCAAGCACTCTTAAAGTACCACAAAACATCAGTCACAGTCATAATTCACTTCTACTTATTAAAGTGATTACCAAATGCAAACCAATGCCTCTAAAATAATACAAACTGTATGTACATGATACACTGATGTAGGTTACTATTTCCAGTAGCCCTATGTTTTAATAATATATAGCTATAACGTTTTTCATCTTAATAGCTAATTTCATTTTACTTTAGAGCAAAGAAATAGCAAAAAGAAAATTTTATCCTCATTATATATCATCACTTCTCACTGAAATCAAAACTGTCGGCTTGTGCCAAAAGACAAAGTTTGGCTTAACCTGACTGCAAGTAATTTCACAGTCACATACACTGTATAACCTGACATGATAATTTCACGCAGTTATATCTTCTGCTGTGATGCTTTTCCACCTTCTGAGATCAAGAACAATCTTTTAAATCACATCTAGCAGTAACAGACTGATTTTTTTTGTATGTCAAATTAAACCAAACACCAATACCTTTCACTTTAAGCCATACTAACGACTGTGGGTTTTTCCTGTTTTGGACTAATATTAAAAAGTCGGTTTTATCTTTCATTTCCTTGCTTGTAAAAAACGCAGTCATGGTCTCAAGACATTTTGCAAAACTCTTAGCAATGTACCCATAAATTATGTAAAAGCAGTGTTCTGGAATATCCATTTCTAAACAATTCTTTGAAGGAGGATTGATCTTGCTCCTTTAATCTTGGTGTAATTTTATAAACATTTTAGCTTCCCGGGCTATTTTACATCCTCCAGCTCTGAAAGTTACATCCTGATCGAATTACCAGAGTGACTCTTTTGAAGTCAAAGAAATAACGCATGAACAAACTAAAAATAATTCTGTTACGAATTCGTAAGAGGGACTTTTCTCTGTGCAGCCAGATCCATCTGCGACGATCGGAATAGGTTCTCGAAGTTTACCTCCATACCAGCTGCAAACGCAGAGAGCACGCCCCGCAAACCCAGAGCAGCTGAAGAAGCGAGCGGAGCCAATACTGAACGCTATGGCATGACGCTTCAAACCTTCAAAGCGCAGTGTGTTCGTCTATAAAGCGTAACAACTGCATAACGAAGTGTGTGGTAGTCAAGACTGATGCGCACCTGAGCTGCTGTGGGTCGGCACAGGCGTTTTTCCCCCCTCTCCTGGTGAAGGGGCAGCCCTGGTGAGCCCGTTCCACCACGATCTCTGGAGGTCACGCCTTTTTTTTTAAAAACAGAACCCCCAAAACTAGCCGAAGTCCTGCAATCCCTACCTCAGCACTCCTCGGCCACGGCCAAACGCCCGCTTCACCTTGACATCAGCCTTATTTTAGCCTCCTCCTGGCAAAAGTCGATGGCGTGGAAAACTAAGCGCGATGCCTGGCTGCCTCAGCCCCGGCTGCGTTTCCCCCCACACGCCAAAACCCGCCTCATCTCACCACACGAAACGCGCTCTCCTCCTGCCCGAGCTGCCACCGGCCCGCCGAGAGCCGGAACAGCCAGGGGAGGGAGCGGCGGCCCGGCAGACCCTCGGGCTCCGGCACGACCTCCCCCTCCCAGTGGCAGCGAGCTAGCCCCTCACAACGGCAGCCTCACAGGAAAGCCGGGGTTCCTAACTCCCAGCTGACCGTGCCCTCCCCTTCGACACCCTCCCGGCTCCTCGCTGAAGCGCCCGTTCGCCTGCCACCCCTCCCGCCCTCACCCCCCGTCAGCCCAGGCAGAGCGCCCCGCGGGCCCTCACCCACACGGGGCCGACCCGAGGCGCCTTACCCGCGTAAGGGGCGCGGGCGGCGGCGCCGGCTCCGGGCTGGCCGAGAAAGGGCGCGAAGAGGCAGGTGAGAAGGAGCAGGGGGCGGCCGCAGCGCAGCCAGGCTCCGCGCTCGGCCATGGCTGGGGGACAGCCCCCGCCGCCTCAGAGTCCCGCGGGGAGAGCGGGGCGCAGCGACGGGGCGCCGCTCCTAGCGGGAGCCGCTGGCCACGCCCCGCCGGGAAGCCGTGAGGGGGCGCGAAGGGCGGGAGAGGAGGGAGAAGGAGCGCGCGCGGGGGGAAGCGTTAGAACGGGGGCGAGAGGGAGGGGGGGGAGCGGCGGCGCGAACATCGGCCAGGCGTTGTCCCAGAGGGTTTTGTTCCCGGCGGGCGGTCCCGGAGGGGGCCCAGAGGTGCCCCGCGTAGGGCTGGCCGGACAATCCTACCGCTAACCGCTGGCTGCGTGCCTCGGCGACCCCGCTTCGGGCGGGTAGCGGCTGCCGCCTCCCCCTCGGCCTGTCAGAAGTTCCCTGTGAGGAAGGCGGGTACCTCGGCGGGAAAGCTATAGCGACCCCATCTCGCACTGACTGCACCGTCCCGCCGCTTCCCGGGTGACAGGAAAGGCTCCCTCCGAGGCGCAGGTGCTGACTAGGTAGGTGGTGCGCTGGGCCGCCGCTTCGGCCCCTCGAGCGACCTGCCGTGTGCCTCACTGAAGCGCGGCGGCAGCCCCGACGTCCACGTTAAAAACAGCGGGAAACCCTCCTGGGTCAGCGTTTGTCTCTCTTAAACCGCGAGGGCTCTTGCGGGAGGGCGTAAGTCTACGGGATTTTTAGGGAAAAGGAAAACATTACACTAAAAGGTAACTTCCATTCCATGTGAAACACAAGTAGGGCGGTTCTGTGGTGGGGTTTTTTTTTAAAGTTTTTAAACCAGAATGCTTTGGTGCTCTTATTCAAAGCCAGATGCAAGTTAAAAGACCCAGGATATTTCCATCTTTATGTATATGTGGATATATAACATCTGTAGCGAACATCCTGCACAAAAACCACCTTTTTTTTTGTTTCCTATATCAGGTAAATGAAAAGCTGTTATGAAAGACAACTTTAAATGCACCAACTGTGAAACAGAACTAGTGACTTTTCCTAAATCGTCCTCATGGAAAGGTACGGTGTACACATTGCCCTGGAAAAATAAAAGCAGCTGGTTTTAATGCGCTGCTTATATTTAAGATAATGCTTCAGATATTTACAGAGAGAAAAGGGTTGGAAAGAAGGGCTTTACTCAGCCTTAATTAGCTGCTAGGCAATGAGATTCTTCAGGAAAAAAATGGACAGTATTCAACTCAATTTCAGCAACTTTGTACCATCCTAAAATGAGCATTACCCAAAGTAGAAATTTCATTAAGCACATTGTCAATTATCAAAACCCTTTTATATCAAGTATTCATTTCATAGAAAAATAGCGCATCTATTTATAGATCATGAATCTTTTTGATGACCAAAACAGAGCACTTGAGCATTTAAATCCCCTTCTTAATTTTTGAACTTGTGATTCTGTATTATCTTACCCCGCAGCCACGTTCAGGTTGGGCATGTCTGTGCAAGACATGATGCAGGCAGTACAAGCCATAGGAAAAGGGGCTGCTTTACACTGTATCTGCTTCCAGCATGCTTCTAGTGACATGCTGTATTGATTCAGATGCTCGGCAGTAAATATGGCCATTTTATGTGTGGAGAACTCATTTCTATATAGCATGTCCTCCATAACATAAAGATAGGCGGTGAGGGATGCAGCCTGGGACTCTTATTTTGAAACGCTCCGTGTGGATGCAGTGGTCAATCCAAGATTTGAGAGCAAATGAAAATCTGTTTTACCCAAAGCATGTCACAAACCCCCGTTTCATTCTTCTGCAGTACACTGAAGTTCTGATGTTTTCCAAAAATTACTGGCAGTGTTTCAAGTGAAGCCACAAACCTGTGGTTTTTTGATGACAACGGGTTCCCCCACTGCACCGCGCCTGGTGTCCCCAACATGAGGTTATCAGGTAAAAATCTATGTAGCTGCTAGCAGCATACGTACATGGCAGTAAATGCATTCTAGAGTTAACAGCATTAAGCCACTCGAATGTGCAGGACACAGCAAACTGGTTTTATTATATAACTGTGAATTGGTTTGCAGCTGGGTCCTGGCTGGGCAAAACAGATGCTGCGCGATGTAAAAGGATTAAACTCTCTAGATTACACGCCCAGCATTTTGCTAAATATTTTATGTAGCATCATCTGGCACACATTAATTATGTTGCATTATTACTGGTTTAGAAACTAGGGAGTTCTACATGAGAAGCCATCTTTCCCTGCTGCTTTGAACTCAAGAGCAAAATGTTAATACTGACAGCAGCATGTTAAGTTCAATATTTATCAGCCAGTGAAAGCCTAAACGATTACATGAGTAATGCCTGCTCGCTTTGAAAGGGTCTCTCTCAGCGGGAGGTGACATCTGAAGGTCCCCACTGAAGTATGTTCTGAGAATCTCCAGTAAATGGGCTGATGGCAGCTTTTACTGAGCACTGAAGAGTACTTTAACTGGAAAGCCAAACGGCAAATTAATCGGAGATAAAAATAGCAAGCTGCTCAGTTCTCTTCTTGAAATCAAAAATACTCAAAAAAAATTTTGTGAAGCTTGAATTTTCTCCAGATTAAAACCAGGAGCTATGTAACCAGGGAAGGGTACTCTCAGATTGAGTGATTTTTCATATTGTAATAGAAATAAAGCAATTAAAACTTGAAAATGAGTTTTTACAGAAAAACTGCAATGGAAAACACTCTTCAAAGAGAAGGCAAAGCATTCAACTAAGCCCTAGAACCTCGGCTAGTCTGAAGCTACATCATTTCTCTCATGTATGAAGCACCTGAATGCATTAACTTGTTGGACTTAGCTACGTTACCTATGTAGCACATACAGTTGTGTGGCCTCATTCATTTCACTGCCTTTTAATTACAAATACGTTTGTTCTCACCACACAGTGGGAAAGCATTGTCCCTAATTTTAAGATTATGAACCGAAATAATAAATAATTACCTTGGGAACCTGTAACAAAACAGAAGCAGCAGTCTAACACTATGTCCCTTGTTTATCACCTTAATTTGGGTGCTTTTATAACTGACAAGTAAAAATATTTGGATCAGTAAGGAAGTACATCCAAAGGAGTCTTCTGTCTTCTAGTGCACAATACAGTACTCACATAAGAAGCACTCTTAGAAGTTAATGTGACTTTATTTGAACAGAATACAGTAATTAGAAACAAGCTAACTCTTTTTTAAACACTGACGGATGCAAGAGACAGCACAGGTATTACTGGAGTAGCAGTAGTTTCATTATCTCTTCAACTACTTAGAATAGCAAAACACATTACAATTTATTAGGACAATCTATGTGTGAATACTTGCCCTAACAAGCTCTATCATGCACTCAAGTGAGATATAAACTATCCAGCCTTTAAGTTTACTAATACTATATTATGCAAACAGTTTCACGTAAATACTTTTACCTAATTTGAAAAACCTGTCACCTTCCACAGCACCACGTGAAGTTCTGGTGTTAAAATAACATTTAATCCACACTAATAGCTAAATATTTGGAATACTTATGTAATAAATACACTGTAAACTCTACATAAACACTACATACATCAAAAAAAAAAAACCAAACCAAAACAAAACCAACATACAAAAACCAGGAAGATCATTTTGATTAGCAAAGACAACTCAAATGTATTGCCAAAATCATTTCTCTGTTCTTACGACTTATCCCCAAACCACTCCCAGAGAAGGCACAGATAGTGGTGATTTTTTTTTTTTTAGGATTTTTTTTTTTTAAACACACAAAGCCAGAATCAACACAATAGGCCTATGCAGTCAAATACTGCTCTAGTTCTAGGAAAAACAGCTAAGCAGCTTGCATTAGTGTAAGGATGTCCCAGGAAGCTTCTAGTCAGTAAAATATCTCCAGCATCTGCTTACTGTCCTATGTTCTAATGCAGAAAAAAAATCAGAAAGAAAATGCAAGTTATCAGAGCTTTGTCTTGAGTGCCAGCTAGAGTTACTTGCCTGTTCTGAGGCAGTACCGAGGCTCATCTTGCAATCAGCTATTAATGGCACTTGGTAGAGATGGTGTTTTTTAAAATTAAATCAGTAGTTAAAGTTCAAAGATTATACTCAAAGTACTTGACAATGCTTTCACTTTGGGTAAACAAAACCTTTAAAAATAAATAGATCTCTTAAAATGTAGTGGAACTACACAATTTATCACAATACTTCAGTACATAGTGGAGCACTTAAATAATTCTGACTTTTGATTATTACAGTATCTAAAAAGTTCTTTACCTGCAAACAATGCAGTGTTTGGCAAAGAACTGCTATTGGTAAGTCTCTTAAAAAAAAAAAAAAGCTGCAAATAGATTTGTTATCCCCTTTTTGTTTGGAATGGAAGCATTTACCAAAAAATACTTTAATAAATCTATATCCTAAGGTATCGAATACTACTTCTACTAGTACATTAAACAAATTGCCTTGCATGACTTAAATACACTGATGAGCCCAGAGTCAGAGGCTCTAATGGTTTCCTAGAAGGCAGAAAGCATTGCTAGAGTCTATCACATTTTGTTTCAAGTGATCTTTGCAAAGTATAGAAAAAACTCCATTTTGGCATTGCTGCTTTTAGGACACATTCCAGGTACCTGTATAACCTTTGTCAGTGATCTAGAAATCCACAGAAGATGCTGATCTATTGCATCCATGGTATCAAAAAATAAGACTGAGCACTGAATTTTCTACCCAAAAAAAATGGAGCTTGAGGTATTTGTACAATCCTTTATAATGGAGATTAAATCTTACCGTTGCATGTTGTCTGCTGCTACTCAGAACTCGTTACATGAAATACCATTCCTACCTTATTGTTTGGAAGATCTACTGTTGCACAAGGTGGAAATAAAGCGCAGTCTAACCTTTATTAGCTGTGAAATCTGAATCCTAACGAAGTACTCAGCTCCGTACAAAGGACTAAAGCGACTGGCCTGCACTGAGACTCAGACAGCCAAGCAGCAGGTCCTGCAGCCTGCACAGAACCCGTGCCACCCCCAGGCACTGTCAGTGCTAAGGCTCCCCAGGTGAGTGCAGGACACCTACCCAAGCTGCGGCACTGATGCCTCCAGTCAGATTCCATCCTCTGCTCTCAACTGTGAATCTTGCAGCAATGAGCTCAAAAAGAAGTTTGTTGGGACTAAGGGTCATTTCTGGCCATGTTGACAAAGTACATTTTATCAGTCATAGATGTCTGGAGAGATAAAAATAATCAACCAGTGTACGAGTCAGTCCATTTCTTCAAAATATCATATTCAATCCTGTAAACATCAGATGTGCTTTGTGGGCGGGGGGGAGGTGGGAGGGGAGGGAAATCAGGGAGGGGTAAGCTGCAAGATAGTCCCAGGGTTGGCACAAAGGGGCTGGATCACCAGTGTCACAGTTTGAAATTCAGCAGGTAAGGCTGATGAGGTTTTTGGTTTGCTTCTCTGATGGCTGAAAGGGTGCAAGCTAGTTTTCAGTAACTTGTTTCAGTCTCCTCTACTAACTCCAGATCTTTTTTTCCAGAACTAGAAGAGATTTCAGTTAATCTGAAACATTGTAGTACTTTGCATTCAGTATAGGGACATTCTCAACAAGAATTATTGCACTTGTATTCATGCACACGTTTCCGTTTCCCAAGCGGTTAACCACTTAGTTTTCTAGGCTGTTGTCTGTCGGAGAGGGAACCAAATCCTCTGGGCAAGTATCAGCAACACTAAACTACAGAATATTCAACATACACTTTCCTTTCAGGATAAAATGTAGAATAGGCAACATGACCTAAAATCATGCACTATTTTATTCACCTATTTGTATTCTGACGAGATAGCTTAACACCTTCACGTGGCCTTTGCAAATGTCTTTCTAGTTTGTGTGACTATAGCTAGTGTATTATGCTTCATCTCTTAGAAAACGCATGCAATCATGAAAGGCTATGAGAAACCGAGCCTGACTGCTACAGGGCATGTTTAAAACACTCCTGCTTGCAAGACCATCAGCTTGACATAGCCGGTTACAGAACAAAATAGGCCATAACTAAAACTTGGCATGCTGGCACACTGCAATTCTGTATTTGTGCAATGATTTTTCAAACTTAGGAGCCCTTTTCACTACTTTAAAAGGGAAAACCCACACATACACACAAAATTCTAACAAGTCTAACACCATATTAGTTCTTTACCAACTAGCATATACCTTGTTTATGGTTTAAAGCGATTAAATCCCTCAAGATTGTGCATATCCAGGCATTACTGAGGAAATAAAGACACCCATCACTATTCTTCTTAAATTTTATTCCATAATAAAAAATAGAAGATGAAAGAAATAGAGTGTTCAAGAATTAAAGCAATTACTGGTCAATGCAAGGATCAGTAAACTAATCATCTGAATTATGATTAAGGACCTGGTTCACCAAAAGTAATTCTGGGTCCTCCATGGCGTGTTTGTGGGCTTCTACAGCACAGAAATCCAGGTTATCTTTTACTGAAGCAGGTCCACTATTATCTACAGAACACTTGATTTCATATTCTATTTATCCTTCTCTTTTTGTTCTTTCTCCTTCTTTTCACGTTCAGCTTTTGCTTCCTCCTCCTCATGTTGTTTTATCAACTGTTCCACCTCCTTTTGCTTCAGAACCCTTATCACTGTCTTTCCGTTCTCTCTTGTCAGTGTTGCAATTTCAACTGAAACATATGGAACAGACAGCGGCGTTACATTGTGTCCTTCAGACAAAGCAATCATCAGAAGGCTAAGAAAGATTTGTGGTTACAACTGACAATGAAGCAGAAGGTTCTTTTCCTGCCTCTACGAAAAAGCTTGACTGGCAAGACAGATGCCAGCCGTCCTCTTCTGCTGCAGGGTACGCAAGTGTGTTAATACCTCTCCAGCAGCCGTTTCTGTCCCCGCACTGACACGGCCTACGATCCTCCACCTGTGGTGGTCTAGCCCCACAACTAAGCTCTCTGGATGCCTCTTAGAAAGGTTTGGGCTGAGAGCTGCCACAACCTTACAGAAACGTTTTGCACAGGACAGCTAACAATCCAGTATACCACATCTAGCATATACACATTTACTACACAGTCTTTGCCTAACCACATTAGCCAACCGCTTACCTTTCTCTGCAGAGAGCTTGCTAACATCCATGGTCTTGTTTAGAACCTTAATGGCTAAAGCAAGTGCAGTCTTCAAGGTCATTTCTCCTTCTTTGTAGTCTTGCTTTAGCATTGACACAGCTGCCTACAAATTTCACAGAAATTAAAACTTTATCTTTGGGTAATCAACCAACACTCGCTTTTGGCGGCAATAACGTGAATAACATGAGTGACAACAGCGTTTCTGTGGTTCTCTAGTTCTGCTCCCTGCTAGTAATCCACAGCCCAGTTTAACCACTACACTACAAGTTATAATTTTTTTTTCCTCAACTTGTTGAGAGAAAAAAGCTGGAACTTACTGCACTATTATTCCCAATGCACGTCGCCTTCCACCCTCCATAATTTCCACTAGGATCACTTTGATACAGCTGAAATCCGTAGTGCTTATCCCAGCCAATGTAGAGCAGCGAAACACCAAAAGGACGTTTTCCTGTTGAAAAGAAGGCTATTAGCAACCCAAATTTAGTAACAAGATTGGTCATGACTGGCAATTCTTTTCTTTCATTTCCCTTTTCAAATCTATTCCTGTGAACTAGGATTTAGCAGACTGTTCTGCACTTCTGCTGCTTGAGATAAGCTCTCCAGCATGGCTTTCCAAGTCACAGGGGCAGGAGAGGTTTACTGCATTTGAGAGCCGCCTGCTTCTGTCTGCACACATTGTAATTTAACAGTGCAGGTCTTTAAATCAAAACTTCCTGCTTGAAGTATGCAGCACAGCCATGAAGCGTGTAAGGTAACCTCATCGAAAGCCAGGTACACGGAAAGGTCGTCCTTTCACATGCTGTCTATGTAAAACACCAGAATCATCAGTGCTCACACTGCAGAACACCACTCACAACGATTTCTAATGCATTGCTCGGCACAGAAACACTTAGATATTTCTTGAGCTCAGTCAGGCTTGGTGCTGTGACCACTTCCCACTTCCCCACTGCCTTTTAAAGCGCTGCAGTATTGATATCCCTACACTTAGTCTTATCTGTGGCTCACTGTGCCATTATGCTGGCTGGGCCCTAAATGTTGAAAGGCTACCTACCCAACAACGCCCTGCTGCCTTTTGAGGGTGTTCACAGCATCCAAGAGCACTAAGAGCATTCTGCACAGTGGCCGGAATCTCAGCCATCAGTTTCTCAATTACTAAAAAGCGCCACTTTCACTGGCAAAACAGTAACTGCAACTACCCTGGTCCTTCTTCAGTTTGGCTATTCTTCTTCCCAGTGGAACTTGTTACAAAAGAACTTGACAGGACTGTCCAGCATCTCAGATGCTTCAAATCACGCAGCAGAATCATTCTTTAGACATTTAAATGCACCATGTTTCATGACACATTACCTCCAAACTGCGTATACGCCTGCTTGATATCACACAGAGCCGTTACCAGCTGCTCACAGGGAATGGGTTCTTGATATTGTAACAAGTACCTGAAAGAAAACGTTGCCAAAAATTATTTTGCTGACAGCGTCCTGTACCACATCTAACAAGGCCAAGCTCCTAAGTACAGCCTCTTTCTTCCATCAGGATGGTTTATTTCAAACAATCTACTACTGCTCCACAAAAAGCATCCATTCTGATTTAAAACATGAGGAGAACTCCATCTGACAGCACAGGCAAGTCAAACCACATGAGCTCCCAGGACACTTACCTCTGCGCAATCAGTCTCAGTTCGTTTGTCAGAACGTTGGCATCTGAAGTGATTCCTGCAACACTGCAAGCCATATCCCTGCAACAGAAGCACACCAATTAACCCAAGCCCGATCCATCTCTAGTCAACAGTCGCGTCTCCACGCAGCGGTTGACACAGAACACCTCCTCCTGGGCTTTTCTGATCCAAACCACGTAGCTGGCACATAAAGAGCTTCATCAGCTCCCACATTCAGGGTACAGGAAAAATACCACGTAACTGTTTCAGAAGAGCAGAGGTGGACAACAGAAAGTAAGCAGGTGGGTGTGTCAGTTACACATACAACTCTGAGAAGTGGATCATGCCAAAGATAATTAAGTCCCAAATGTCACAGTGCCATCAGCTGCTGACAGATGCCTGTCAGGCCACCTGACAGAGTGCACAGAACACTCAAGGGGCTGTACAGATGTGATAGGCCTTCAGTGGAACACACTGCTTCTGTGTACCTGAAACTTTGTCATCTTAATTTGACTGCAAGAGAAACAAGCCTTTCACATCCTTCCTGGTTTCACTAGCTCTTAAGCTCTCTTTTGCCCAAGTTGATATTACTACAATGTTTTCACTACACAGAAAGGATTCAAAAAATACAATCCAGGTTATTTTTTTCCCCAAGTGACCTTGAGAATTTTTGAGAAGAGAAGAGAGCTGGCCTAGGCGAGTACTGCAGCGCACCATCACGCAGCCTCCCTGAAAATCCAGCACCTCCTACAGTTCTAGTTACTGAATGGGAAGCTGACAGGATAAAAAGTGATTTCTGTTTCATGTGCACCTTCCAGCAAGGATGAAGCTCCTTCTCCCTTACAGGCAAGAGAGCAGAAGACAACACTGAGCTGAAAGAGGATGTACATTTCTGTACACATTCTGCATTCTGCCCCCACCCCAAATGGTATTTTGTAAAACTGAGAATTCCCAATATTCCTCAGTGCCACAACAGCACTGCACCTTGTATGGAGAAGTACCAACAGGCTATTCCACCAGACGCTGGAAGAGGAAACAAAGTGGTGACACTTCCAGTTTAGGGGAACTACTGAAGCAAACACTGAAAAGAGTCAGACCTGTCTGACACACGGCACAAAAAGAACGCTAACCAGATAAAGTAAAACCCAGCTCAGTGCTTCCTTACTGTGACTATCACTGGGTATCTGATCATCATTTCAACTTACTCGTTCAGCTTGTATATTTTCTCCGAGAAAAACACCTCATCAAGAAGCTTGTGGATGTTGCGTCTCTCTGCTGCCAGCAAAACACCGTCATTTGCCAGAATTCCCAAGCAAGTACCTGCGTGTCCAATGGCTTCCATGGCATACTCAACCTGGTACAAGCGACCTAGGAAAGGATTTAAATTAGTAACATCAAAAAAGTAACACTGGCGACCACCAAGTACGCAAGAGGACTTCGATTTGAGAGAATGTGACAGATGCCCATTGTACAACCGAGTCTTAGTTCTTCGCTGTATTACTGAATGACAGTAAATTAGTTGGCTGGAAGGAGGTGTCAGAGAAGGAAAATGCACAACTCTGGCAACGCCCTCTGTTACCTGATCAATGTGGAAAAAACCCTCTTTCTTTAAAAAAGTACTAAAGGCATCTACAGAACCCTCTGCTGGGGCAGAATGTGCCAAAGTGCATTTTTGATAGTCACAGAAAATATCTGGTAACAGGCTTTATCTGAGAACTGGGAAAGCACAGCCAGAGCGTACTTGTCTCAGCAGGCGTAAGAATAACAAGGAGAGGTGTGACTGCACCAGGAGGGAATGATGCAGGGGGAGGGGAGGGACAGCAACAAAATCCACCCACGCACAAACAAAAGACACAGAGCGAAGGCTCGCTCAAGTGATTCCACACACATGGCAGGTGGTGTTACTCGCTAGGGGCAGGTCGCACTACCGACTGGATTCGGGCATCCAGTGACTCCGCTTTGGGCCCTCGGTGTCCCTGCAGAAGAGGTGCAGGGGTACAGAATGCCAGTGGGTGTGCACAGTTTCTGTAACTCCTCCATAGACGGAGACACACCGTAACCAGCCTCCCGACAGTACTTTGCCGTGTAGCTGCGAGCGGCTGGACAAAGCAGCCAGGGTTTACCCGAACGTGAGGGATTAAAAAGATACCTTCTGGAGAAAATATGGTCGTTCTGGAGTCGTATCTTCGAGACTGCAAGAAGCAACAGCGCGTTAGATGTCATCGCTCCCCTGCGGAACACGAAGCCCCGCGGCACCAGCGGTACGGGAGCCACGGGGGCACCGCTGCGGGCCTGGCCCACGGACACGCTCTGTGTCCCCCCCACCAACCCCCGCCGAACGGCCGCGCCGCTGCCGGGCCGGCCCCGGCCCCAGTACGCGCGGCGGCTCCGCAAAGCCCCGGGGAAGGCGGGCCCGGCCCGCGGTCACCACTCACCATCGTGCCGGGGACGCGCTGCGGGCAGGAGGGAGACGAGCCTGCAAGACACCACAAGGCGCGTTAACCGGCGCCCCCCGCCGCCGGCCCCAGCCCGGCCCAAGCCCCAGAGGGCGCTACAGCTGCGCCCGGCCCGGCGCCCCCCGCCGCGGCCGCAGTGCGGAGTCATCCTCACCGCGGCACACGGCCGGGGCCTCGCCGCTTCTCGCCGCACGCAGGGGCGCGCCTCGCCCCCACCGACCCGCCCGCCTGCCCGTCCCCACTCACGGCGGGCCGCAGGACACCGATCGGCCGGGCGAGACGAGCGAGACCCGGCCGGCGGGGAAGAACCGGGCGCGACGGCCGCGCCCGAACCTCCGCTGCAGCGTCGGAAATGGCCGCCGCGCCTGCGCGGTGCCGCCTGCCGGACTGGGGCGTGGCCTCGGGGCCCCTTCCTCCCGCGGCCGCGGGGGCGGGGCCGGCGCGCCTGACGCTGCGCGTGCCCGCGCTCCAACCCGTAGAGGCGGCACGCGCGCCCGCCGCCGTTCCCCTCCCGTAACGGCCGCCGCGCGCGTCGCGGCGCCCGGGAGATGAGGCGCGGGGCGGGAGGCGTGGAGCGGAGCGGAGGCAGTTGCCGCCTTTATTGCGAGAGCCGCGGGGCCGCCGCCTCAGCGGCCGGCCGGGGGCGGGGCGGGGGCGCGGGGCGCGTAGGCGTCGGCCGTCTCGAACCACATCTTCTCGACCGCGGCTTGTCCCGCCTCAGCCATGGCCGTGAGGTGCCTCCAGCCGGTCCTGGCGGTGATGGTGAGGTACGCCTTGTTCTCCGGGTACAGCAGAGCTGTGTGCGCCGCCAGGACCAGGGACTGGGAAAAGCGCCCGCTCACCAGGAGAAAGAGGGCCCCTCGCTCCTCCCGGGTGAGGGGCAGGACGCTTTCGAACCCGGCCAGAACGTGCCCCCCCACCTGCAGCGGGTCAGGGCTCTCGATCATCATGTACATGATGGCGATTGCGACTTCAAATACGTAATACCCATAACTCATGTCACTAAAATCCAGGATGCCGGACACGCGGTACTGAGGACGGTCCGGGGAAGCAGCGCTCGCGTCCACTAGAATGTTGTGGTCATTAAGGTCGCCGTGATTGATACCTAAACACAGGCGAAATACAAACAGTATTTAATAACTATTCAACATCAGAATCTGGCTCCCCTCCCTCACTTTCCCAGAGAAACAGCCTTGGAAAGACCCACAGAGGCTCAAGCTGCTGCTCAACTACAAAACCACGCTAGTCTCGCTCCACATCTCAAGCTGCCTTTCACAGCCACACAGCATCCCAGGAAGCGCTGTTCCACCCACCGCTGACCAGACAGTGACAAAGGGATCTCCCTCTGCTCTGGCACTGCCTGTGATACGCCACATGGTTTTAAATACAGTAAAGCAGTTTACAAATTATCAAATGGTCAAATTATCATCAACATCAACCTGAGGTGAATTCCAAAAATCTGATTAAGGAAGTGGCATACTCCATGTATTCTGGCCAAGCTGAGATAACAGCATTAAAGTAATGACCTTATCTGGAAGCAATCTCATCAGAAAGACCAAAAACTGAACCTGATTCTGGCCAGCACATTGCTCCTGGCTTACTCTGCCCTATGGTCCCTTCAGCACATGATTTGCACAAGTCTAGTTTGGGGTAAAAGGAGAGAGGGTTATTTTTCCTTTTTTATTTTTCCCTTCTCCACAGACCCAAACTCCTGCAGGAAAATTCAGTGTCTCAATTCAACACAATTACAACAAAAATAAAATACTCACAGGCTCGAAAACTGCTTAGCTTGGGTATTACTTTCTCCTTGAACTGCTCAATAACTTGTTCCACAACTTCACGATACTTGTTCTGGCCCAAGGCATAAATGTACTGATCCAGAAGGGGAACGTTTGCCAGGTTCCAAATGAACTGACCTCGATGCAGGCTTTTTATTGATGGGTGATGGAATCTCTTTGGAAAGAGCACAAGAGAAAATAGGCTGTAAGTAAAAATCCTGGGTTTACAGTTCAAGGGCTCCATTCAAAGCCCCTGATAACTTTAACGGGTTCCTGACGAGACTCACTGAAAAGCACCAGGATTTTTAACTGCTGCTGTAGATCCACAAGAACCACCTGAAGAATGATGAAGGCAAGTATTCCCATACCTGCACACACACAACCCAGACTGTTTTCCCCCCCTTCTTCAGGTATTATCTTAAGTCATTCACGGCTTTAGTAATTTAAGGCTGCTAACTGACATTCTGTAACGAGCCATTATGTAGCAAGTGGGAGGCCCTGCCAAGGCCCCTGTGCCACAGGGGCAGAGCCTGGCATGCACAGCTGGCGCGACAGAAGCACACACAGAGCCCGCCAGCGTGTGGGAATGGGCACAGCCCGCGGCAGCTGCTGCGGACAAGCTGGTACGTGGAAAACCCTCAGCACAGAAGTACTTGTGGGAGATACTGGACAGAGGTTTGTTCCCATGAAACCCTGCCGCTGTACCTCCAAGAAGCCCAACTATTTTAAACAACCGAGGGAAGAAAAGCATCTATCCTTGAATCCGCTAATGCTCACTAAAGGCTCCTTGTGCACCAGATTCTATGAGAGCACAGGGCAAACAGAAACCACTTCCCGCTAGAGCAGCTGGCTGCCTCTTAAAAAGAAACTCATGCTTGTAATTAGGGCTCTTAAAGGTAGCTAAACAGTACTCAAAACTGGAACTGTATGTGAAAAAAGAAGGAACAAGAACCAGCCTAAACTAAAAATCCCAATACAGGATCCCCAACACTGTCTGAAGCACCACGCTGGTAGGACAAACATCATCTGGTAAGCAACCGCTGCAATCTTTCCAGCAAGATACAGCTGGGATACCAGGTGTGCCAAGGGGAGTAAAACGTCCTGAGCGAGCCCCTGTTCCTGCCAGGCCACAGCCAGTCACCTCACAGCCTGGCATGATGTGAGGCATGTCCAGGCAGAAGGAGACATGGAGAAAGTGGTGGACTACTGTGTTCTGCACAAAGCAAAGCGAGGCAAGTTGAGAAGGCAAACTGGCTGGGTTGAAAACACGGGCTGTATTTCCTGACCTGTCGTCAGAAGCCACAGTACTTCAGGCATTAGCCTGATAATGGCAGGACAAGGGGGAATGGACTAAAGCTAAAGGAGGGAAGGTTTAGTTTAGATATTAGGGGGAAGTTTTTTACAGAAAGAGTGGTGAGGTGCTGGAACAGGCTGCCCAGAGAGGTAGTGGATTCCCCGTCCCTGGAGGTGTTCAAGGCCAGGTTGGATGGGGCTCTGGGCAGCCTTGTGTAGATTCAGGCCTGGAGGTTGGTGTCCCTGCCTGTGGCAGGGGGGTTGGAGCTCTATGATCCTTGGGGTCCCTTCCAACCCAGACCATTCTATGATTCTGTGATTCTATGATTAGTTCTTAGTGCCAGTGGTATTTCCAAGTTCTAGCAGTAACAACTGCGATTTTCTTTCTGTCCAGTGACAAACCTTGGCAGATGATAGTTCACGTGTGCAGGGCACAGAGAGCCCTCTGCATCAAAATTTGCTTCCTAATGAACTATTTCCTTCTTGGCCGGACAAGTTATTTTGAGACTAGCTGGTCTATATAAATCATTTTAATCGCATTGTAGGAGCATGACCAGTGTTAGAAGGCAACAGCAAATTATCTTTCCCAGCTGAAAAAAAACCTCTTGCAATTTAAGAATGTGGTTAGCAAAGCTGGCAATTCACATTTCATAAATGTCTGAAGCCAGTAGCCAGAACATGAGAAGGAAAGGTTAATGAAAGGCAATAAATAATACAAGAGCTCTTTTATGTATCAAACTTAATTACTGGCTGATTTATCAGCTTTATTATGCCATGTAATTACAGAGCAAAGAGAGAACTTACTTTGCATTGGGATTATTTGGCTGGAAGCGCTGCAAATGAGAGAAGCATCACAAATCTCTGTCCGCTGACACAGCTGGCACTGTGCAGAAGGAAGCAACTGCTGCCAGTGTTAAAGGATCACAGTTCTAGTGACCAGCAGAAAGAGCAAGTCAAAAGGAATTCAAAATACTACACTGGCCAGCTGTGCCTCATGTGTATTATTCAAAAGTGCTGTAAAACAAGTCTTACACCCTAATCGGCACTGCCCAGGGTTCGCTCTCTATCTGCCAGGCCTGAAACACCATACAGGTGAGTTTTGCATAAGCAGAGAGACACCTTCATCATCTCCCTGTTCACAGGACAAAAGCACACTGCAGAAGGATCACCGACACCACGTCGTACGCACCAACTGGCCACTTTACTCAGGGAAATGCTTGAGTAAGGGCCAGCTTGGAGGTTGGTACCCAAAACATGAGTGAAACTGACATCAACTTGAGTTCGGCAGATCTGGAAAGCGGAGAATGAGCACGGGAAGAAATAAAGAGAAGAAATTAAATTGAGAAAGAAGCAACGGAAACTCACCTCTGCCAGAGCCTTATCCAAGCTGGCAGCTACCCTGCCGATCTCGTAGAAGATCTGAGTAGTAGCAGCAATCTTTGCAACAGGTGTACCTGGCAAGTAAGTCAGCAGCCTGACCATGTACTTCTGGTTCCCAGGCCCAGCATCTAACAAGCAAAGAGAGAGACAATCGCTCGCTATGCTATATACTGGTAAGTATTAGCTAAAGCGAGGGGCAAAGCAGGTTTGTCCCAGATGGGCTGGAGCTGCATTTTACACTGTTCCATAGGCAAGTAACTTGTAACATTGCTCAGTCAATGAGGCCTTTTTTTCCTTTTCTTGTCCACAGACAGGTCAGGTCAATGTTTTCTTAAACTCATTATGCTCAAGTTACTTTCTAAATATTGTCTTAGTTAATTATTACTCTCTCTGACTTGCTTTGCTTCTGGTACTTTACATTGGGACTATTATGGCTGGATGTACGGGTCACCTGATACATAACCCCTGACTCTGAAAAATAAGCCTAGGGTATACTTGAGTCTATATGTGACATGTTGTATAGCCAAGCCCAGGGTGACAGCAGGGCAGCGGAGGTGCCCGGAATGGCTCACCTCCTGACTCCAGAGACATGAAGTCGCCATCTTTTGTGAGGTAAGGAGTAGCCGAAGGAAAGCCTTCAGCACTGAGAAACATCATGGCCTGGGTCTGCACCTCAATGAGGTCAGGCTTCTGGCTGTCTTCCGAATTGGTGATTTTGAGGACGTACTCCTCAGCATCTTCAGCCACACCTTTGTTCCCTGAGACACGCACGTGGAAATTCTGATCGTCGTAGCTGGGGAGCGGCCTGATCCAGGACACCTTTAAACCAAACACTCTGTCAACCAGTTCAATCGCTGCTTCTTCACTGAAGGCTGGTTTGGTGAGCGTCTGGGGCGGGCTGCTGGGTCCAGAAGACATGATGTCTCTAGGAGAGAAAGAGAAGCTAAGTGAGTTTACCTGCATTCTGATATCAGAAGCGGCAATTACCATAACAAAAAGCATTCAGCCACTGGAGAGGAGTTTCCTGCCTTTACTACACAAGCAAAGAAAACCCAGTAAGGCAGCCCTGGTTTCTGACATCACGGCTTCTCGTCAAGAACTGACTCTGCAGCCCCCCCCCAAGAAAAGACTGCCTGACAGATGCGCTCAATCTGTTCAGAATAAACAAGCGTGACAAGCTATGAACTGGAAGGATTTCCACTCACAGCCACGTTGCTAACCGGGACCGAGTTCCTCAGGAGGAGAGCTGCTGACCCCCTGCCCAGGAAGTTCTACCTCCACGCCTGCGGGACGGCAGGCGCGTTCCAGCGGATCTCCAAGCGGGAACACAGTCGCCAGGGCCCCCGCGCTGAGACGTGCGGGACGAGACCACCGCCGCCGCCGTCCCTCGCTCGCCGCCGATCTCTGCGCCTGCCCGGCTGCTGGAAGCGCCGAGCCCCGGCCTCCGCTCTGCGCCGATGGGCAACCAACCCTTGGACCGGGCGGGAGCCGGGGCAGCCTTTGTCCAGCCCGGGCCGCCCCCCCGACGCGCTTTCCGGCTGACCCGGCGCGGCGGCCGCCCCGGAGCCACCCCGCGGGCCCCCGCGCCGGAGCAGCTCCCGGCCGGGCGCGGCTTCCACTTCCGCGGGCAGGGCCCGCCCCGCGGGGTAGCGGCTGTCGCCCGCAGGCTCAGCGCTGCGTCCTGGCCCCGGCTTGCGGCTGCAGCACGGGAAGGGGCAGGAGGTTCCCCTCGCACGGGAAACGCCTTCGGAAAAAGCGACGGTGGGGACAGGGCGGGAGTTCCAGCGGGGCAGCGAGCGGGAATCCTTCCGCCGCACACAGGGGCGCAAGCCCGGCAGAGCATCCTTTGGCTTCCACACACGGGAGACACCCGGCTGAGGCTGGGCGATGGTACCTGAGCTCAGCCCGGGAAGCTGGGTCCAGGCCTTCAGGATTTTGAACTTAAAATAATCACAAGTACTTAGTCCCCGGCCGGACTAACTTCTGAGGGCGATGGATAACGAGCTGCTGCAATGCACAGTACAAAAGTAGCCTTCTGCAAGACTGGGGGTCCCATTTTGATGGAATTAGGAATCTGAGGAGAAAAAGAATCTAGGAAAAGCTTAGTGAAGTTAAAAAAAAATTGGTTTTAAAAAGCCTCTATCCCAGTTTCAGTGCTATTTGTGCTATTAGGGACACGAAATGAAACATACTTGTTTAATTGAATAGGGGATTTAGAAAAGAGAAACAATTTCCCCACAAAACAAGATAAATTCCTCAGATTTTCCCCTCAATCTCAGAACTACGTGTTCAATCACTAAACCAAATGACTGTCTCAGAACTATTTTTACGTATTTGGCTTGTCCCTCCCAGCTCACCCTGAAATCACACCCACGAGGTTTTTCAAGAATTTAATAGCTCCAGAAAATATTTCAGAGTTCCCCTTCCCAATTAATTTCTGAAGCTAATGGAAGGTTTAGCTCACTGGAACAAAACTGATAAAGCAAGAAAGCATTCTGGCTCTGTTTGTGACTAATATAAATAGCGAGTTACAGATAACACAGCGTAGATTCCTTCTGCCTGTAAACACAATGACAACAGGTTTTACAGATCTGTACCTTGTTACTCTTGGTCTTGTTCCCAAAAAGCAGTGCCAAGACTGAAGACATTCAGCCTCCTGTGCTCCTCCTGCCTGCCCAGGTCTGTACTCTCAGGGGAAGCGCATGGCAGCTGTGAGGCAACGCACAGCACGAAGGGTGCACTTTGTCCTCTCCTATCGTTATCTGCAAGATAGACTTGAACAAATTAACGTCTCTGCATTGGATGCAAGCCTGAAGCCTTGTCTGACAGCAAGTCTTCAGAAGTGGGCTGGCATCAGACACCCCCAAATCACTTCTGAAAATCTTCTTGTAGCTGTAAACTCAAGGTGCCATAGCCCTAACCCTGGCCAACAGCTTCCTTTGCACAGGATTCAGTGCAGAATCTCGGCTGAAGTAAGCATTTTCCTGAAGAACAAAGAAAAGCATCTTCAAAAAGTATTTGGCATGGTTATAGTACCCAGACCCATATCCAGAGCTCAGCTGACATAGAAACTCTCCTTCTACACCAGCTGAACGTGCTGTGGAAGCCCACGTCAAAGATGCTCCCAAGGAGAAAATACCATGTGTAATTACATCCAAAACCATGTGTAATTACATCCTTTTCCTTGCCTGCCCCACCCTCTCTCATGTACTTACACCACCTTTCCACATGAATTCCGTACTATCTACTCAAAATAGAGGGTAGCATACGAGGACTGTGATACACTTTTCTTTATTAAAAATAATTTACAGCATCAGTAACATTTTATGCACAATTGTCACCAACTGAACTTCAGAGAGATCTATACAATACTTACTGAACTAAGAACTTACACTGTTCTGTTGGCTTTAAACAGCAGACATTGACTCGCGGGAGCTTAAATATGATTAATATACAGAGGCTCATGTCCTTATACTCAGGTGTCAAATGTAGAGACAGCAACGCTAGCTCAAAGCTTTGTAGTCTGGGAGGAAGAGGGGCACATGGAGAGAAAACATTTAGAAAGATTGCAACAGATTCTTCCCTCCAAATCAAACTGGAGAGAGAATTCTAATTATACCTAACATACTTCTTCGAAAAGGTATGTTTCCTCCTATGCTGCAAGAGAGTATGAAGAGGTCTAACTGAACATCAGGTCTGTGTGATCACAGCAGCCCCCTGACTGCGTTGCACCCTGCTGCTGCTGGGAAGCACATGTCACTTGTGCCTATCTTAATCTCACAGGACCCTAGCAGTGTGTTCTATGTTGAAACGCCATCCCTTTGCCCCAGAGCTGAGCTAGGGTTTACAGCCTCCACTGCTGCAGGCAGGAGGGGGCGCACAGCCCCAGGGATGATCCATCAGGCAAGCAGCAACTGCTCCAGCAGCTCACGACCACGTGAGAAGCAGGAGATGGGCAAGGAGAGGCTCATTGCAACAGCACCTGCAACACATCAAGTGTAAGAGCCTAAGGGTAGGAGACAGCCTGCACATCTCAGAGCTGCCATGGGCTTCAGCATGGCTAGGGCTGGACCCACCCCAGCAACAGTACCTGAAGGGCAACAGCAAGCATGGCACAGCCCCCCTCAGCAGCTGTCTGTTGGGGATTTTAACAGCCCCAGTGCAGCCCAATTTAAGTAGTTGCTATGGTAATGAAGCCCATCCTGTCTCTTTAGGAGATGACTAGCTGCATCAGCGAGAGCAGCCCTTGACACTACATTCACAATACTGGTTTACCCTGACATGGGCTTGGATCCCAGTCTCCTTCTGAAGCAAGGAGTGTGTCACTGCATGAGAAAGGGCAGGAGACTCTGCTCAAGCATGAGCAGTTACACAAGGTTCAAACTGGGTGTAGTTGTCACATTATGTGCCAGCCCAAAACTCCTATTCGTTACCCCAAACCAACACACATTCTCTTGCACTAAGTTAGGAGTATGGGCCTTTAAGCTGGGAAAAACACAACCCAGTCTTAGATGCTGTTGTACAAGAAACAAGATCTGCTGAGTAACCCAGATAGAGTAGTGTACCACAGAACAGAACCTCATTGAAGATGACATTGAAAAGCACACTGACCCAGAGCAGTTGTAGGAGCCACCGGAACGTTTATCTTGACTAAGAGAAAACCACAGCAAACCAGTGAAATGTAAAACCAGGTTATACACAACTGCAAACATTAGGGAACTTTGTCCCACACAACCAAAATGGTGTATCAAAGTCAGGCCAGTGAAGGCAAATTAATTTGGCATTTGAACTGTGGAAAAAAACCCCATAGCATAACAATGTAATTATGCCAGGGCTTTTTCTTTGCCTCTGTTTCACAGAATCACAGAATCTTAGGGGTTTGGAAGGGACCTCAAGAGATCATCGGGTCCAACCCCCCTGCCAAAGCAGGCTCCCTATCTCACATTACACAGATAGGCATTCAGACAAGACTTGAATATCTCCAGAGAAGGAGACTCAACCACCTCCCTGGGCAGCCTATTCCACTGCTTTTAAAGCAAAGTCAGGAACTCACTAAAAATTTGAACAGTGCATCTGTTTGCAGGTGAACTAGATTAGTGTCTGGTTATAAACTGAAAGCACATGTAGTGAAGTTCATACAGTCCTTGTGAAAGCTTTGATATTTAAGACAATGTTTACCAAACACAAATAATCTTAAAGCAAAAAACTCAACAATTTATAGGCAAGTTATTGCAGTTTTGTTCTCCAGAAGAAACTGATCTCTAGGTAAACTGTAAGCAGTATTAGGAAGCTTTTCAAGATACAGGAGCACAGAAACAGCATCTTGAAGCTTGAGGCTCACCTCTCACCAATTGGAAGCTGCCAATGCCTTCTTAAGTGGAAAAACAAACACCTGTGCAGAAACTCTGAGTCTTTTCTGTTAATATTAAATACAGCACAGAGGTTTTACCCCCCATGTGCCAACAGTTAAATTTAGAGAAGATGCAGTGGCGCAAGAGCCAGATTTGTTCAGTATTCTGGGATCTTCAGCAGGGGAACTGGATGCTGTTTGGAAGAGCTGTAAACTAACTGCAGATTACAACACACTCAAAGGCAGTATGGCTACCTCAGCCAGTTAACATTTGACAAGCAAGTATAACTTATTAGACAGAGGTCCTATTTAAATAGTCCTAATAAACATTTTAAAAATCTTTAAAGGTTAAAATAGTCAAAGGAGGTACTTGGTCTAATGATAATCGCAGACAGTAGAGTAAAAACTGATGTCCAAAGTGACAGATTGATCCCTTGCAGCAGATTGGGCAAAGTCCAACCCAAGGACACCACAGCTTGCCAAAAAGCAGGGGTGCAACACTTAACCTGCACAGTCACTACAAGCATTTTTAAATGCAGAGATGTTTCCCATACTTCTAACCACACAGTATTTCATCATGTGAGCCGTGTTAAATCAGGATCCAGATGAAATATAATCCCATAATAAAGGTAAGGTCATGGTCTGTAAAACAGGCTATAGCTCAGGCCTCATGGGGACTGCTTCTTCTTCAGCCCATAATCCAAAGACCAAAAACTCAGAACTAAGCACTGGTTTAAGCTCTGGATGCAAGGAAAAAAAAGTAATTGTTTGGCCTTTAACATTCCATACCATCTGCTACCCTGAAACCAACCAAGAGCAGTACAGATTTACAGGTGCGAAAACTGAGTGGTAACAACTGCAGAAAGTCTTCTTACATAATAATCTTCAGCACAATGTTTCAGATTTCGCATAGTTTATTTACAAAATGGTCTGATAAAACATCCCCTCCATACTTACAGCTCTCTGCCACAAAACACATGTTGATTTTAGCAATGTTTAATAGCACCATTAGAATATTATTTAATATCAGGAAGGATCTCGTTGCAGTTACAATAATTCACAATCTTTTACATCCATGGACGAAGTAACTTTGAGCACACTAGGACTGTTTGCAGTTCCACAGTACAGATTCCTGGGTTCACACAAGGCATTTTCAGAATTACCAGTTATGCAAGGTACCCATAGAGTCAGTAGCCACTATAAGAATCTTCGGGCCACAAAGTTCAGACTTCCACCATGTTTGTATAAAGTTATCTCCACATCGCTCTCAAACAAGGCGATCACGCTGAACGCTTTTCCAGTGCTCGTCTTCAAAACAAAAGCAAGAGAGAGAGAGAGAGAAAACACATAAGAGCTTTGCTTTCCCTTCCCCTTGCTTGGTCCCAGTCAGCACTGTAACCCCAAGGTCTGCTGAACACAGGCAAACGCAACCCGCTGGTGTGGTACTGCAGATCTGTTACCTATTGGTAACAGGGCGTTTCCCTAAAACAGCACCAAGTGTGTTAGTATGGGTAAACAGTTCCTTCCCACAGCATGGGAAGCTGAAGCCTCTCTCATAGTTCCACCCCTGTCTCCAGACTCAATTCCACCCTAATACAGCACCCACGACACAGGGAACAATGGCCAAAAGGACCATCAACAATTCCAGGTTGCATGAGACGTTATGTAGAGAAAACATGTGTTTGTGTTCCCTGGGAAGCTTCAGAAGCCCGTGAGGAGCTTTGGGCAAGAAAGCTTACTTTCAAAGAGAATCAAGGTTTGTCGTCTCCCCACTTCCAATCACCAGGATTAGCTTTCCTTTCTGTACTCTCCATCATCAGCACGTTCAGAGAAATTACATGTTACAAACATACCTTGATATCCAAAGTCATTCCGGGCGACAGCTCTGGCGGGAAGAATATAGAGAACTGCTCTCTGCCAGTGAGACCCAAAGTACTTGGGTTTTCCCCGGGAAGAAACTGAAGTGGAGCTATGCCAATTCCAGTCAACTGACTTTTATGAACCTTCTCATAACTTTCAGCTAGCACAGCTTTCACACCCTGCAAACACACAGGTGATTTGCTCTTTCAGTACTCAGTTAACAGTGAAACACAAAATTAAGCTTCAAATGCACATTCTGTCCAAAATCTTGCAATTCAAACCGAAGAGCAAAGAGAAGGCTCTGTACCAGCCCTGTAAGTATGGGGGTAATGTCTTCTAGACAAAGCAAGCCAGAGCAGGCCCACATGGTATGACATGGAGTTTTCTGACAGTGGCCAGGCTGCAGCTCGCAGGCAGAAGATCCCAGACTGAAATTCCATTGCACCACATGGATAAACGACTGACTCGGAATACAGTCTGTATATTAGTGGAAATTAGTCTCCAAGAGCTTGATACCTACTAGCCCACAGAGACCAAACAGAGGCCAGCACTAGATAGATGTCTGATTTATCTCCAAGTCTGGAGTCTAAGACGCCAAGTTACATAATTAGTAATCTCAGATTTATCCCAACTAAGTGCCTCTCTTCTAGGACAGTTCTAGCAGAGAAATTATCAAGTCATCCCTGGAAACACCACATGGTATTACCCCTAAATATATTCATGCCCCAAACTGAACAATGTGTTCTTAGCTATTTCCAGAAAAACACAAAAACACACCCCAAAACCAAACAAACCAGCAGTACCAGTAAAAAAGGCCCCTTCGCAGCCCAGTCTCTCGAGCTACCCAGTCCATACTTCTTTCCTGCTAGAATAATTACAGGAACACCTTCTTTCTGGTACAACTCCGCTGCTTCAAACACATCTAGCTGTGGAACAACAAAGCAAAACAGTTTGAGTTCTAAAGCCACCTCACGATCTCAGGGTAGCTATGCAAAGTAGCACGTTGTTACCGTTTGTCCTGATGGGAAGTGAACTGTTTTAGGGGCTGGTTTTCCTATGAACTTGTTCAGGAGCTTGATGTTTGCGAAGGTTCCTCTCGTCATCACAGCATCATTACCTCTCCGAGCTCCGTAAGAGTTGAATTCACGAGGTGTGAGTCTAGAAGAAAAGCAGTATTGCAACATCTTTACATTTGCAGTGCAAAATAGGAAGAACTATTCACCCAACAATTATAAATCACGAACCCAATACATAAACCACTGCTAGGTAATTTAGGAGGACAGCTGCAGTGCTAAGTTTGTTTTCTACAACTTCATTATAACATACTATGAGCAGCAGGGTACTTAGAAGAATTATGGGGATCCTGCTGTAGGAAACAAACCCATTAACTCTACCAGCATCTTTATTAAAAAGTGCTGTACCAGAATGAGAGCTTTACTCAAAAATCAACCAACCACCCTGGGAATAAAGGGCTGCTAATTCTCTCTTTGCAATATTTCTCATCCAGACTGACCACAATAGGCAGAAAGCAGAGCCCACGCCTCAGGCTATTGCTTTGCCATTCCTCACCAATACTGCAACAACACCACACCTTTGCAATCTAAGGCAACACAGTAACTTCAGAAGCATTCAGCAGAGGTGCGACACCAAACAATAGCTCAGCACCATACTGTGTTCTGTGTCTTTTCAGAACTTCCAAAGTGAAAGGCACACACTACTGCTACAGTATGCCCACTGCTGCAGAGGTATGTTAGTGCACCAGCTACATTCCTTCATCAAACTGGGCTTCATTTTTTTAGGGCGTGTGATTCTAGAGCTTCTGCTCTGTTTTGTGCATCTGGAACAGTGACTAACCTCACCCTAACAGACCATCTGTCACCCAGCTTGTAAATGAGCACACGGTTTTTGATCTGGCAGCAGATGTTACTTTAAAGACAGCTGTGAGAACCAGCTCCATAAGAGTCAGTCTCAGCTGCTGGATGTAACTTTCCACAGGCTGCAAGAAAGGCTATTCCTTACCACCAGTAGCATTTACTATGTTGCTTACCCATGGATAAGTTCAACTTTATGTAGACAGGAATTTATAATGGAAAGCAGCGTGCTGAATGGTTATTTGGCAGACAAAGCAGTTCTCCAGTGTTAGAGCTGTTTGATATGAGAAGTCCCTACCCTTTGTTGGTCAGATACTTTGCAGCAGCACTACTCCTTGCAATGCTTCCAGCAGGGGATATGTGATCTGTGGTTACAGCATCTCCCAAATAGAGCAAGACGTGGGCGTTCTCTATGGGCTGTGGGGAAACCGGTTCTTTGGCCTAGAAGGGAAGGGCAGGGGGAAGCAACAACAAAAATAGGGAGCACGTTTTAATTCTGAGATCCTCAGAGACACAAACCACATCTAGAACACAGGAAGGCACACTGATGTGTGGGCTCCACACATCCCAGAGATACAAATGGTGTGTAAAAGACTGAGACATACTAGTGATAATCAGACTTGTTACCCAAACATTGGAATAGCTGTTCCTTTACTTAAGCATAATGCATATAACCTGGTGAAGAGACCTGAGGTACTCACAAGTTTATCAAAGAAGGAAGGACATCTGATATAGGTAGATTTTAAGTCCCAGGGAAATAATGTTGACTCAGGTGCTTCTAGTAAATTCCATCGTTTGTTTCCTTTCTACAAAAGAGAAAAAAGTTAACCAAAAAGATCACAGAGAAATTGATGTACAATCTACTTATATTCTGAAACAAAAGACTTACTGGTGATTCTTTTTCATTTCTATTATACACTACAAGTTACCTCAGTGGGTATTTCTTAAGAATTACGATTTACTACAAGTATCCCTCTCAGTTAAATCGTCCTTTACAGTAACAGAAAAAACCTGACAAACCCATCATATTGAACAGGAAGATGTTATCAAGCTACTATGAAATGCAATCCTTAAGTTACCTACAACAAAAGGCCATTCTTACCTCCACTTTTTCTTTCAATTCCTTAAACATGGATGATATCACACACTCTTCCTCCACTGTGTGAAGTTCACTTCGGGTGGGCCAAATGTCTCGTAAATAAATACTTTTGCCATGAAAGCCAATGCCTGGGTAAGATTTTAAAGCAGAACAGTCATTTTGAATAATAAAGTATCAGTCCCCATCTTCCTATTAGAAAGCATCTGTGTATTCAGGTGTTCAGAGGTGGTACCAGATACGCAGAGAATCTCACCAGTAAAGCAGATGCTTTGCTTTAGCCAGGAGCAGCACCAGTGTGACTGTGGTTTCAAGTATACTGGCTTTGCGTGCTGAAGGGCACAAGAAGCCTTATCCACATTTGCATTAGATGCAGAAATACAAGACATAAGGAAATACTCACCCAAGGGCTCAGTTTCAAAGTCTATTCTAACAGTGCCTGCAATAGCATAAGCAACTACTAGCGGTGGAGAAGCAAGGTAGTTGGCACGGACACAGTCACAGAGACGTCCTTCAAAGTTCTTTGTTCCAGACAGTACTCCGCAGGCAACTATATCACCCTGAAAGGCAGACCCAGATATGTTTTTCTAGGCTTCAGCAGCTTGTGCTATTTTTTGTTGACAAAGTCAGGTGGGCTTTCAGCATTTCACTTCAAATATCTATTCTAATACTCCCAATTTCAAGGCATTTCACTCTTTCCCACTACTCTTCTCCCTCCTCCTTTTCACTCTTGACACTCTGATGTGTTCTCCAGTCACTTCAGTGAACTCCTCTCCCACCTTTGCCTTCTGCTTACTGTATTTTTCTTTTGCTTCACAGGACACAAATGCTGCAGCTGTTTAGACACTGCTGGTTAAATTCTGACAAGCATGTAACTCTTCAAAGCCTTCCTACAGATTGTATGCTTCCTATGATTGAAATCAAATTTATCTTGAAATTTGTATCTCTACTCCCCAACTGCTGTTTATTATGTTTATTTTACACAGCAGTGCATTACCTTGGTCTGTGTCTGACATGACGATGTGCAAAACATCGAGCCAAGTCCAGACCAACAATAAAGCCTACTTTGCACAAACTAGAGTTAAGAACTTTTTTGCTGTATTCAACAAGCCTTAGACCTTTACCTGTTTTATTGCATTCCTGATGGCTTCTGGCAAGGGGGCAGTGTTTCCAACACAGGTTGAGCACCCATAACCAACAACCTCAAACCTACATTGGAAAAAAACCCAAACCATGAAGTAGCACAAGAAATGATCACAAGCAACACGGTAGCAAAACTGCCTCCTATTAGCAATTGCTGAGATGGTATTTTATACCTTTGACAACTACATTTTTTAGGAAGCAAACAGCAGACACTACATCTCTCTGATACAAGCCTGAAGACACAATGTAGCACCTTTGCAATTTATCAAGTATCTCAAGATGTTATTTCTTTAAGTGACAGCAAAGCGAAGGCAGTAACACTGCTCACAAAGCACAGTTGAATTATGAACATAATCGTTATTGCTACAGAGCTACCACGCTGAACAATCCACAACAGCCTCAACTTTATGAAAAGACGAAGATGAGACTGTCCTGACAAGTTTACATCCCATTTCCACTTTTAAAATACACTAACAAGTGCATCCTGTCCTGTAAGACACTTACAATTAAGTAGGCTGTTACTGAAAAAAGAGCTCAGATGAGGTAGAGATAAATGGCAATATGGGACTAAACCAGAGGAAACCACAACTTTAAGACAGTAAGCAGTTAAAGTGACAGGCTATTTATGAAGTTAAGAACTAGCCACCCCAAAATGAGCATTAACAACATTCATCAACCTGTGTTGTTTCCCTGGAACAACCTGTGCAGCAGGAGCCCCAACTTACCCGAGTTTACTGAGGTATGGCAATACTCCACTGGAACTGAGGTAATGTGTAACCATGCCACTGCCCGGAGATAAGCTTGTTCTGATGTAGGGTTTAACCACTAGGCCAGCTTCAACAGCTTTTTTAGCCAGAAGCCCTACCAACAACAAATCAAAAAAGAAAAAAAAACCAAATCAAAACAAGAAAAAAGAAAAAAGAAAAAGAGAGACAGCTTATGTTTTCAATACCCCTTAAAAGAACATCCACATGATACTACCTTAATTCAATTAAGCATAAAACCCCAGGATGAGCAGACCTTCAATTTATTAAATTATTACAGGTTTCTATTCCCATTCTTATAAATTAGACTCCCATTTCCCTTTCTACAAGAATAACAACCTCTTTCCCCTGTTCTAGCTGATGCTGCATATCCATTTACTGCTCTCCTGACACAGGCCACAGAGCCTCAAAGGGCCTGCCTTGGCCACAGAGGACCTCAAAAGAAGAAAGCAGGGTCTGAGAGGATTAACTGTTCTGGGAGTGTCATACACAGCTTGCAAAGGTAGGGCACATACTCCTCAACTAAAGGCTAAGGCACAGAGCAGTAGGTCAGCAGTATAGATTTTCCTTCCAGACTCTGCAGCTACCTATAGTTCAAGCTGCTATCACTCAGGCTGGAGTCAAAGCTAAAGCCCACCCCTTTCATCAACTGGGTTGCTACATGCATCCACTTGGACAGAGCCCTAAACTCAGTTACCTCTTGAAATAGCAAATATAAGTAGTTTGTAACTCCCACCAGCTGGACTGCTTTATGACACAAATTTTGAGATCCTACTACTGAAAAATAGCTTTTGTTACACACCCTCCAGAACATGCAAGCAGCTTAAGGCTAAAAGTTTACTTTCAAACCTTGAGGCTGGATCATTACAAAGTAGCTACAAAAGTAAAGGTAAAGGCTGTGTAAACACTGAGCACCCTGAAGATCAAGGTAGCTGTCACTCATCACAACCTACCTGCAGCAAGCATGACAGATGGATTACAGTTATTCGTACAACTGATCACTGCAGCAATGACAATGCAGCCATGAGATAGCTTGTATTCATTTCCTTCATACTGAACAGGTACAATGTCATTCTGTTTCTCAGCTGCAATCTGAAACCCTTTCACACCAGACTGAACGACAAAAAACATGAGTGGTTATTACAGTACAGAACACAGGACTTCCCAGCAAGACCAAGCCAACCTTCACCTCAAAGTGATACTCAGCCATCCCACCAGGAACCCGTAACCAGAGTCTCACACCACATACACACTGGTCTCCTCCTTCCTTTGTAACTGCTTCAGCCCTGCAGCAACTATGAACAAGTGGCAGTCAAGGCATGGCTGATGACATGCTCATTTCCTGCTGCCCACGAAAGGGCAAACCCTTCTCAGCAATGCTACATATCCATTTCTGACCTAGAAGCATACACCAGATTTTAACCCAAAGAGGATTAGAACTGAAAGCAGACTGGCTCCCTTAACATTCCACCCTCCCCCCAGCTCTTCAGCACTCAATCTCCAGAGGCCCCTTTCAACCTCAACCACTCCATGAGCCACTACCAGTTTTGTTTCTGACCCTTCTGTATCATACAGCTCATTACAAGCCAGAAATGCTAAACCAACAGAAAAAAAATTAAGGTAAGTGTGTTCCCAACACTCCTGCCAGTCTTCAATGATAAGCATTAAAAATGAAGATGCACTCCTGCATTAGCTGCATTCCCAGATACTCATAGGTATTCCTAACTGGAAGTATCACCTGAAGAGAAAAGTTAATTTCCTCTGTGACAGCAAGTTAAGCTGCAAGCAAAAATCACTTGCTAAATTAAGAACTCATAACACTGATTAGCTATAAGTCTTGGAATTCTCTCTGCATGGTGGTTTTTCTTATGGTATTTCTGTTTTGGAAATCTAAGTAAAATACAGATGTTTAAAACACCCTGAAAAGGAGAACGTTTCCCATATGCTTCAGTTTTTTCCTCCCTAGTGCTGTAAACTGTGAAGTGAAGTTCATGCTCCTGACAAAGACTCCTCTGACTTCCCAGCTCCTGCCCTCAGGACTCTTGTCACACAAGAAGAGGACCACCACTGGCTGGGCTGTGCACACTGTAACAAGGAGGGCTCAGCAGGTATGCAAGGCAAAAGTAACGTAACATTTAGTCACTGAGATTGCAGGAAGTACCTCTTCAAGAGCACATCAGTTGTACAAACCTTTTCATTTAAGCAGGCTTGAAAGTCACTTTTCATGTTGTCAACAGCAACTCTATCTTGGGACCTCTTGGGGCCACTGACATAGGGAGTTATAGAACTCAGACTAATTTGCACTACCTAAAAAAAACCAAGAAAAAGCACATTACCAATCCCAGCCCAGCACTGCACCAAATACACTCAGGACATCCAGGGCCTCTTGCTTACAAGCTGAATGCCCTGAGATACTAAAACTCTGGGCTTCCATTTTCAAGACTGCCCACTGTAAAAGGCTATCCATCTTGTAACAAGTGTTTTAACACCACCCCTAAATTCTGCCATCCATGAGACTTCCCTCATCCATCAGGAGCGATAGGAATTCAGCATCTGTTAGTTGACAGGGAAGTTACTGCACTCCCCTCCCCTCACCCCATTTTGCAAACATATTCTGCTTCTCAAAATTGTGAGTTGATATATGTAAACTTTTATTACAGCAGTGAAAGTTACAGCAGGAGACAAGACTGTTAAACCACTATTGCTCTATGATCCCTGGGGTCCTTTCCAACCCATGCCATTCTATGATGTGTATGTTTGATTCTCACAAACAAGTAATTTCAAGCATACCTGGGAATATTCAGGTTCTCTGGAAGAACTCTCATCATTTCTAAACAACTTCACAGCTTTAAGATATGCTTCCATGACCTCAAGCTTGGCCTTGTCAAAACCTTGGGAAAGTTATTCAAACATTAAAAATAAACAAACCAAAACACACAAGTCTCAGAAATTAAAGCTGCTTCAAGCATATCATCCAAAGTACTTTTTTCAATAGCTCCAGAAGCTATTCAGGAATGATACACAGATTAAAGCACTTCAACTTTTTCTTCAAGTAGCTTAACTTTCTTTCTTATTAAGGAGCAAAGTAAGCTGTTCCAACTCTAGCAGTTGCAAGTCCATGTAAATTTACAGATTTGCCCCAAGTTCATAAAGATGGTCTCTGTTCAGATTTACTTGTTTAATACAGATCACGTGCCTAGCTGACAACAGGCAGTATTACTGACCACTGTTGGAAAAGGTTTTATTTGCTCCGTGCTGACCAGACAAAGAACGTTTGTTATTAAATGAAAAATGTTTAACTTCAATACCAGTGACAGATTTCAGTTTCAGACAGGCTTCCTAATGTGTATGAGCCTTGGTTGGGTTTTGGTTTGGGTTTTTTGAGATCTGTTACCCTATGGCTTTCTCTATTTGCAGAACAGACATCTTTCTAGCTTAGCTTAAAGCATAAGCACAATAATGGTCTTCAAAGGTAAAAAGTAAAAGGGTGAAAACAGCAGAAATGTGATGGGATTTGTTTTGCAGTTACACTTATTTCTAGGAATCATTTTAGGTTTTGATTCTGTAGGGACTCTACAGGTGGTTATAGGATTCATTTTGTATCAAGACTTGTGTTCCATACTCTTTTCAGATAAAGAGAGAATTTGTTTAATATCTTTCCTTTTAAAGATATTATCTATGGCTTCAAAAACAAGGACAATGGATGTTAAAAAACTAACATAGTGTTAGTAAATCAGGCATTAGACAAACCAACCAGGCTGGACACAACCTCAAGGGCAAGTCAGCTATCCCCATGCCAGCGCTGTACATACAACTACAGCCTCACGTCAATCCACAGGGCACGCAGAGACAAAGTGGGCCACAAGCAAACAGTAAAACAGGGAATGAACTCAGACCCAAACGCCACACACTAAGCATCCCACAAAGAAGTGTATCCCATGAGCAGCCTGTTACTGTACAGCAGAATTTCAGACATTAAATCCACATCTGAACTGTACAGGAAGTCACTGCTTTAAGAACTCTGGCCTTTTACACAGAAACCATCCTGTCATGTAACTAAGCCATGATTACAACGAATGGTGTTTTTGTCTTTACCTGTATGCCTTAAGTGCTTCAGTGTCACATTATCAACAGGGAAAAAGCTCAGAATAGCACCATATTCAGGGCACATATTTGCTATTGTGGTTCGGTCTGCTACAGACAGCTGGGAAACTCCACTCCCAAAAAACTCAACGAACTTTCCAGCGACATCAGCTTGCCTCAGATGCTGTTTAAAACAACACACAGCACTGGTTAGGTGAAGAGGTACACTTGCTGCAACAAGGCACAGTTAGCAAGTCATGAAAATTTACAACAAAAAGCTGAAACCTTATAGCCCACATTTGAAAAAAAAGAAAAACCCAACCCCAAACCCACCCACACCCAAGCCCTGTTTTCATACTGGGTTCTAAAAATCTCCACTGGAAGCTGATGTAATAAAACACATCTCCATCTGCAATTGAGCTCACCACATTTCCCAGTCAAGAACAGACACATACTTCTTAAAGCATGCCAGCAAGAGCATACTTATTTTCAAAGCCACCACAGCTTGTCAGTGCCTTGACATGAGCTCTTCACCTACTGCAGCAGCGACAGTTTCTGACACCCTGACAAAACCCCGTCTTCAGAAAATATCTTCTGGAGTCAGTTACACCAGCTGACAGCCACACACAGGCCTTGTGCCTTGCAGGTGTATTTTAGAACCAGAAGGGTGCCCAGAAAAGGAGAAAGGGGCAAACAGGGCATCTCTTCTGACCCCAACCCTCCACACATACTTTTCATTTTTTCAGTTATTTTTAAGTAAAAAAACCATAAGGGAAAAAAAAAAAACATATGAGGGGAAAAAACCCACCACACTACTTTGGAGGACTCAAAACTGGTTAGAGATTACTGGTATCATCTTTTTGCACTGCCAAGTTTAAAGAGGTACTAAGATACTCCCAGCATTTAATGTAGTTCTCAAATACCAGTGGTAGAACTTCTAACCAACTGGGCTTTCTTTGAGACTTGCTTACCTTGGTAATGCTTAGAACAATATCTATGGATGTAGCAAGTGGGCTGGCTGCACCTGTCAGTTCACACCCCACCACTTCAGGCAGAGTGAGAGTAACTGGCATCCCCAGCATCACCGCTTCCGTTTCAATGCCCCCGACGCCTGGAAGGAGAACATCAGGTATCATTTCATCAGTTCACTAACTGACCATAAATAACTCAGGTCCCAACATCTAGTAACAACACTGTTCTTCAGCCTAAAGGCTGCAGCAAGAGAGGCTGGACCTCTCCTAAGTATTTCTATATTAAAAATGAAGTCAAACAAGACTACTGTTGAAGGTCAACCTCACAGTAAACCAGAAAATGTTTTATATCCAGAACTAACTTCCCAGGAGAAGAGAATCCTTCATACAGATTTTATACCACGTGTACAGACAGCACTCCTTTGAATACCAATTGGTTCAGGGCTACTTTCTCCTTACATTACAGAAAGCAGTTTATTGATGGAAAGAAGTGTTAGTTGAGGTTATCATTAGAAAAATAATTAAAAAAATAAACCTCCAAAGAAGAATTAAGACAGAGCTTGTTATGCCTGAGATAGAAACACCCAGTGGGAACAAAGTGTTCTCCCAGTAACGCTTTAGTGTGCCTTTCAAAGTGCCACCGAGTTATTCTTAGCATACTTACCCCAGCCCAAGATACCCAAGCCATTTACCATGGTTGTATGAGAATCTGTGCCAACCACACTATCTGGATATAGCAAGTCTTTAACTTCAAAAACAACTCTTGACAAGTATTCCAAGTTAACTTGGTGTGCCATTCCAGTCTCAGGTGGCATTATGGAAACATTCTTGAAAACCTTTGAACTCCACTGCAGTTTTTCAAAAATAAGAAAAAAGAAGAGAGACATTTTTTCCAAGGTCAATTCTGTTCTTGGAACATAACTAAAGCGACAAAATTAATATGCAATGGAACAGTACTTGCTGTTTATGTGACTGGCTTTTGCTCATTTGTCAAGCAGAGGTAGGTGATCCCCTTGGACTCTATGCATCCGTAATCATTAACAAAGCCATTCATTTGGTTCCTGCTGAGGGCTGAATCAATAATTCATACCTCCTCTTCAAAAGCAGGGCTGCATCAATCTCTCACCTTCCAGCTGACACAACTGATTCAGAGCACAATGAGACTAGTATGTAGCCAATAAACCTGAGTACTTGTATTTATAGCAGAATTTAGTTTAGGTTTTACACTCCTGGGTGAGAGTGATGATGCAGCTTTGAGGAGTGTCTCACTACATGCAAACTCAGGCCCTCGATTAAAAAGCTGACATGGAAACCAGTAACAAGATTCAGCTTGGCAGTTTCCCTCTTCAATAATTTAAAGCTAATTTGCAACTTCCAGAAAGAAACCTCCCAGTCTACCTTTATGAAAATATTTAGATTATTGTAACACATTCCTGAACCACATTAGAAGACAAAGATCAAGTACCAGTGTTGCAGATCCCTGGCTGGGATCTCACCTACAGTCACCACACAAGACTTGCACTAAAACCAAGTTTACCAGCACTGCTGCCTAGTTTGAGAGCCACAATGCTTCAGCAGTGCCTTCTGTTCAACTGGAGTAAGATTTCTAGACAGAAAGATGGATAAATGAACCTTTCACCCAAAACCTCACTGTGACCTAAGCACTGAGCTCATTAAGAAGCATTTCTGTTCCCATATTATATTCAGATTTGAGAGTCTGACATGCCCAAAGGACTACCTTTGATTAATCATCTGAACCTGACCACTGGTAGACAAATGGAGCAAGCTCTTCAACCACCCATACAAGGCTCACACAGACCTACCTTAAAAAACTGAAGTCTCTCTCTGTTTCTGCCAAATTCCATCTCTTGATTTTTCAATACTGTCTCAGGCCTAGAAAGAGATGAAATTTATGAGCACTGTCATAATTCATTTCAAATTACAGAAGATCAAGTTGTTATGTTTTCTTGTTTGAGGAAAGACTTATTTAAGCCTGCAGCAAACTTTGAAGTGGTTTATTAGAACAAAGGTAATTTCTTCCCTGCAGCAAGCTTTCTGTAAACAGTGAAAACCAGCTTATTTTATCTGTGCTGTGCTTGAGAGCACATTTATTCTAGGTATGGTTTGCCTAAAGCATTTGATCTCAAAACCTCTCATTTTAGAGATCTATGGCCAGCATGTACTACAATCCCTTCCCTAATCAGTAGCCTTACAGATTGCACACCTCAAAATTCAATTATGGTCAAGAACCAAGATGTTCATTAGTTCACTTAAGAATCCTTCTTCATATGCACTAAGAGCTGTGTAGCAGCTGAGTAGAGGTCAGGGCAATTGTAACTATCCTCCAATTCTGTATGTTTTGCCTCCAAGTCACAATGTTTCCCCCACAAGTACTCATCAGTACAGGCTTATGAAATCACCCATCTTGTCTTAATAAGTGTTACTGATACTCATTATAAAGGAGTCATCCACATTTTAAGAGGTATAACCTCTGCTTTGAGAAGGTGGACAAGGAAGGGAACACACTTGCTCTGTACCAGGAAGTCTACAGTCTTCTGGAGGATGTGTTTTACAGCACGACCCTTCCCTTTCTTCTCTGCAGCCTCAGAAGGTTAGAGGCCATCTTGCTCTGCAAAGCCCTGAGGGAGAGTCATCATTCATGTTCAGCTTAATAAATACCACTGCTGTTTTCCTGCCAGAAGCATCAATACTGCTGCAAACATCACCAATTCTGCATTCCCACTCCTGTGCTGTGCAGGAAGATTTGCATAGCTATAAGATTACCAAGACCATCAGCCTCACATCACTGTGGGATACAGATTTGATCAGCTTTTAAATTCTATACCTGTCCCACAGGAAGACAGGGAACTGAACAGTCTCTCAGAAGAGGTGGCAGCTGAAAGAGGAGGATGATTACATGTAATTGTCATAGATGGAATGGTAGGCAACAATCTGTTAATAATATTGACATTCTGGACAAGGCAGATTGATGAGGCTCCCCCAGGCCATTACATACAGGCAGGATATACATTGAATTTCAACTCAGTGACAGATGGACTGTGACATTCCCTAGAAGCTGGGGAAAGATGTATAGGCTAGTTCTTAGATTGTCTGTAAGAGCCACAGACGTTTGAGAAGTTCTCACGGAAAAGCTGAGATTTACTTGTAGAAATACACAGATTCACTCACTGAGGTTTACTTTGTATCATCCTGAGCATTACTCCCATGCTTTGTTGTCCTTGTAAAGAAACAAGGGAAGCCTCAAAAGTTAAGTACCACAGCTGTGAGTCACACAGTTGCCTATCTGTACTAAGTTTAATAAAGACCTTGTAAAAAAATGCATACATACAATATTGTAGACTAATTCAGATCTGTTATATCAGACCTTCTCCTAGATGCTGAAACCTGTCTATGGCACATGTGAGAAGTACAGAGGGGTGTTCAGAAAAAACCTTTTTTTAAAAAAAAAAATCACATCTCTCTGAACAGTCACAGGCAGTGCTTAACAACACGGAAGGGTGCAAACAATTACAACAGGAATCTTTCATACTCAGGCACTGGCTGAAGATGGAAAGGACAGAGGATGGGTGTGTTCTCAATCTGCGCAGAAAACTGCCCCAAGCTGCGACTCCCGTCTCCAGCGCCGCAGGGCCCCTTGCAGCCAGTCTGGCCCCTGCAAGGCACCTTCCGCGGCTGCACTTTAAGTGGAGAGAGCTTTGCTGTCGCCTTCTGTGACTCACCACCTCCAGGATTCGGAGCATTCTGTATTGCACTGTAACATTGAACAGAAGAACTGCAGCATTAGCAATTTTGCTCTTTTTTTCCCCTCTTCCCTCCAATGTTTTCTGTAATCTCTTCAACAGATAATAAATCATTACCTGAAATCCACTGATACTTTACTACAACCCTGTTACAAAGTGAAGTACCACTGGAGAAGCTTAACTCATGTAGTGTGGTAATAAGGGACCAGAAGCGGGCTGTCTGAAAGATTAACACCAGACCAACAGCTCCCACTTTGCTCACAACAAACCAGAAATGTTGTTTATATACCATGTTGCAAAGGCTAAACTCAAGGTTTTAAACTTTGCAAGTATGGGTACAGCCTCATCCAAGCAGTAGACTTACTGAACATGTTTCTTTTAAGACAGTACAGTACGTCCTTTGTCAAACCCACAGAGGAAAGATTACAGAAACACATTTCTGAAGGAAACTTGATTATTTCATTAGGCTGCTTATACAAATTCTCAAAGGCTCACATTAATTTCATGTGCTATTTAAATCAGAAGACAGCAAAGTTGGGTTTTTTGAAGAATAAAGACCACACAGCACACCTCCCTCTATTTGTACAAGGTTCAGCCATTACAAAACAGCAAAGAAAACTTGCTGTGAAAAATGTGTGACTTTTTACCTTTGATATTTACCAAATCGCTGACTTGTAATGAAAGCCACTGCTTTCTTCTGCTTTAATAACAGAAGGACACTTAGTTACCAACCACAGGATACTGCATGGCCGCAGAGGACAGCTTGCCTAAATCCCAACTTAGTTCACAAGCCTCTGGCCAGGAGGAGATGGCAACTATCCAAAAGCAGCACGAGCCACCCTGCAGCAAAGGGTTTCTTATCACAGGCCAGCAGCTGTGAGATCCAAAAGCTGCCCTGAGTGAAGCTGCAGAAACTGGATTTATCATTACAAAAGCAGCACATCGAGACCTCTTGCTAACACTTGGTCTTCCTGATAACTTTGAGCTAGCCTAATGGCAATCAAATCAGCTGTCCCTCCAGACACCAGAGCTGCCAGACCACACAACTCTAACACATGTGATGGTCTTGCTCTCCTGAGTACTAACCAAACCCAAATCCTGCACGTATTTGGCAGGTCTACAAACACAGTTCATACACCCACGCCCACTGGACCACAGGCTTCCACCTCCCCATGAACTTTTAAAATTCCCAAAGAACTTCAGCAATTCACACCATCTTGCACAGGTTCAAAAAGCACCATGGTGGAGGGATGGGGAAGAAGGCAGAGGGCAGCTGCACAATTTACTTGGTGTTGACTTCAGCAAACGCTGAATAAAACCCGAGTTGGTCCTCTCCTGCAGTACTACGTTCCTAGCAAAATGCAGCCCCAGGCTGTTTTCATCACATTACTGCCTGTCAAAAAAGGAAAACCAGGCTGTCAGTTTTCCAGACCAAATACTTCTCTGGCCTCCTACAAGTACACTTCTTCCTCTGTAAATACAAGCAGCCTTTTTTTAATTTGTTGTAAAATATGGGCCTGTAAAAGAAGAAAAAAACCAACGAGTCAATCGTAAGCTGTGGGCTGAAAGCAGTCTGCCAGTACATCCAGCAGCACTGCAAGGCATGTCTCCAGCTGCAACAAGGCAGTCACATTTAAAAAATAAGTTTTGTTTAACATCAGAAGTAAAAACAGGGCAAAGGAAAATTGGAAACTAGCTCTGCTTCATTTGCTTCAGATAGATTCTTCTCTGGAAACCATAACAGACCCAGTTATTTCAGCCATCTCTTGCCCAGAATTTGGGTTGTCAGTCAGCTCCAGCCATGCCCCCTCAAAACTGTCCCTCCTCTCCTTAACTCTGTTTTCATCCAGCCCTCTTTCAGATAGCACTGGGCATAACTTCAAGGATACACACTCATGACCAATCATTTGATGGGACAGTACCAAGACCAGAGAACATGCAGTTTGGTACCAGGCAGGAGTGCAGAGTTGAGCAGCAGGGGCTGGGGGGAGGGGAAGAGGCACACTACCATTTGCTGAAGTCAATCTGGAGCGAATGGTCAACAGTGAGATCAGTGGGGCAGGCAGGATGGACTTTTGCAGGATCTCCTCCAGCGTTTCTCACCGCTTCCCTCATGGCAGCAAAATCCACCATAGCTGGAATCCCACTGGCAGACAAAGAAAACAATGTAATGACACAGGACTTCACTCACTAAAATATACCCACTTCTTGCAAATTTGAAGTCCTGAGTTCTAACTGAGGATAGAACCTTGCTACCAAACAAAGCTCCTGCAGTACACATTACCTTAGTGCACATTACTGCTCTTCTCACAGAGCCAGCCCTGTTTTACAAAAATATGCTACCCTGGGGCTGCCACCCCTGCAGCCCCCCCCTTCTCCACCAGAACCTTGCCACGCAAAACCACAACATATATGTAAGAGTACCCAAGGTACAAAACTGAGAGGAGGACACACCATGCTATATAAATCCTCCCAACTTAGCTTCTGCTTAGCAAGCAATCTGATTTATATTATATAGGACAACTCCTTTTTTAATTATCTCACTTCTTGATACCATTAATGAGTCAGAGAAACGAATTAAGTGTAATGATTGCATGTTGCTGAAGTACTGTCCTTTTAGATTTACCATAGTCAAATTATAAAGAAAGTTCATACCCTAGAGACTTCTTTTGAAATATGTGTATTATTCCCAGATTCAATTAGATTACACATACTTGTGGAGTAAGCAGTATTTAACTTTCAGTTCTTCTCTCCAGCAAGAGCTGTATGTATTTCAATGAACTGTCAGCCATGTGGCCACAGCCAAAAAGCCAGCACTTCCATTTGTGTTTTGGCCCTCACCCTATGGTGTTCCTTGTAGGCCAACAGCTTCAGCCTTACCCACCTGCACAAAAACCAGGCTACCCCAGAAAACAATCCCTACCCTCACACACTGCCTGTAGTTATCACAAGGAATCCGCTGGAGAGCGGCAGCGCACACGTTTCTCCTGAGAACAAGAGACTCTCCACTATCACAGGGTCAGGAGCTGGTCTCAAGCCAAAGAACTGTACACACAGCTCTGAGTTTACACAGATTCTTCCAGCGGCCTTGGCACGCGCAGACGCACTTACGTAAAGTCTTGAAGAACAACTCTGGCAGGACAGAAGGGCACTTCAACATTGTTCTGTTTCGTTTTCCAGTCCAAGATGTTCAGAGCATCTGTTTCTTTCACTAAGAAGCCATCACAGTTACGGATGCTGGACTCGAACAACACTCGTATGGAATAAGGCAGAGTATCTAGAGTAAAGCAAAGGAACTGGCTTCATTAGTGCAACACCTTCAGCTCCCAACCTTTTAAAAAAAATCACAATCTCCCATTTCTAAAGAATCCCACTTGGCTAGATACTAGAAGGATGAGAGCTGCAGAACTTTTCCAGCTGCCTTTGGGTTGAACTTCATTACACAATACAGAACAGTGAGCTGCATAATGTATAGGCTGCAGAAGAGGAGTGACCATATGGGATCAGAAGGGAAGATACCAGTGGCTTGAGAGCACCATGTTATGACAGTGACATTTAAGAAGGTATGCTATGCTGGCAGCAGAGACACAAGCCCACAGCTGGAATAACCAATCAGAGCAGGTGGAAAGCAACAATGAGAACATGCAAAAATATTATTTAACTGTGAATGTCACCATTTCATTACTTGAGAAATCAAGCCAAATGTATCCAATGCAAGATTTGTATTGCTTTTTAATAAACAGTGATACAAAGACCAGCAACTGCTACATGCCCTAAAACTAAACACATTTCATAGAAGAAAGAGTAATGATGTTTCACTACATAGAACTTTCAGTTGTTACCTATCTAGATTAAGGTATTGCCTTAAAGCTTTCTGGCACAAGAAAATTTGGGGAACTGGAAGTCCAAATTAAGAAAGTGGGAGGAGAAAGATAAAGAAGCAAATGTTGCTATTCACTGCAAACAGAAAAAAGAAGGTCAAGATGAATTAACATTTCATTAACATTTCTCCTCAAATCCCATTACTTTCAGCAGCATTCAAGCAGGCCAATGGCTTTATGAGGCCAGTGAGAAATATATATAAAAGCACACTCATTAAGGTTGGAAAAGACGTTCAAGACCATCTAGTCCAACTGTCCCCCTATCACCTATATTACTTACTAAACCATGAAACAAATTCAGGCTTTAATAAAAACCTTAGATTTGATGGTTTTGACCTAATCCAGAAATTTGTCCACAAACTATTGATACAGGATTTGCCTGCTCTGATCTCATTGTGTGCCTCTCAGATGTTGCCTTGTTGTTGCCACTGAACAACAGTGGGTAAGTCACTCATGAGACGATAAGAACGTCATTGAAAACATGTCTCACCAGTTGTAATGCCACCATTCACTCTACTTAAAAGCCCAGTTATCAGAAGAGAACCATTTGGCTTTTTCTTGGGTTGCAAACCACACACAGTAAATCTAAGTAACAGGCTGCTTTACAGCCACCAGCTATGGCAAAGCAACTACTTCTCTCTATCAGGCACAGGCAAGCTCATATCCATAATACTGCGTGTAGTTTGGGGCCTCCTGGCACTCAGGAGATCTCAACAAATGAGATCCATCCAGTGAAGGGCCCTTAAGACAGGTATGGGGCTGCTGCACCTGACTCACAGGAGCAGTTAGGAGACCCAGGTTGTTCACCCTGTGAGGAGGGAGCCAAGCGAGCACCCTAATAGGAGCTGCAGAAGGCAAAGCTCAACTTCTCAGAGGCACACAGAGAAGGGACAAAAAAAGCCACAAGGTGCAGGGATGCTGTGACAGAACACAAGGAAAAGAAGTTCAAGGAGAGGGTGGTTGAGCACAGGACCAAGCAAGGCAGGGGAATCTCCACACACACACACCAATTTGTGGAGCTCAACTGGGGAAAGCTCTTGATGTCAGCTCTAGTTCCAGCAAGAGGCTAGACACCCCCTCCACAGATGTCCCCTCTGCCCCAAATCATTCTGAGCTCTTTCTGGTTCCCACTCTCCCCATAGCCAAATACTATTTTAAACACTAGAAAATCAGATTCTCCCTAGAAAACTGGCAAATAAATCAATTAACATTTCCATTAGTAATCCAATTAACTTTAACAGGCGCTTATTGTCAGATAATAGTCAGAAGCCTCAAGGCAAAGAGCAAGCAGGTAAAACCCAAAATTAATGTTCTAGCAACAAATGCAACGAGCAATTCCAGATGCTGGATTTGCCACCCATGCTGTTCTACACTGTGACTAAGTTTTACTCAGTATCTTGCTAATAACTACGAAGCTTCCACCTTCTGCACAGAAGTTCCTAGAGGAAGACAAAGACACTCTTGGTCTAGTCTTTTTTAGACACCTTCTCCAGATATCTTCAGGAATATCCACTGCTGCTCCCAGCTTTATGGCACCTCCTGACAGGAAGTAGTATCCTCTGTTTGCATTTCCACTCCTGTCACAAGGCTTGTCCAAAAACCTGCTGTACAAGTGACTGCTTTTGTTACTACCACACTACTGCTTCTGCCTGCACAAAGCACCACAGAGAAGAATTCTACCTCATTCTTAACTTGATTCACTTTGTTACTACTAGTAGTAGAAATCTGCAAAACTGCACAGCTGCTGCAGAAAGTTTTCAGCAGCCATTGCAAACTAACTGCCCTCTCTCTTCCCTTCACACAGGGAAATAATTAGTGCTGTGAAGTATGGCTTTGAAGTGCAATTATCCACTGGTAAGTCTTAGTTAAGAGAGAATGATGAAAATCGCTTTGGCTATTTGCAAGTGTAAAGCCTCTCCCAACTGACACGGATCAATAGCTCTCTCCATCCACAGGTGTTCCCCTCTCCCTTCACACACACACAGACAAACTTTTTGTCAAAAAGCACCCAGACACAGAGACCAAATAAAAGTCTTCTCAGCACATACCACTTAGCGTTACACACTAATGGCACGTTGAGATTAAGCAACTGCTTGCACACCACAAAACCTCATCTTTCTGCAGCAACTGCAGTAGAAGCTACGCCTGAGTAAACACAGTCACCTGCTATCTGAAGCTGCTGGCAAGGTGAAACTATAACACCAGGAAGTAGCAAAAAACTGCAGTAAAAACTGTATCTATTTTTGACTTACTATGTAAGAGTTCTGTCACTTAATATTTTTTTTCCCAAAAAAAGACAAATTATTCTAATTTGGAGCACTGCTGACAACTCCAGCAGCACTCCCTTACTGAAAAAAAAAACCAAATACATGAAGTATTACCCCCTGCCAGCTTCATAAAGCAGTAGAGAATAGGAAAAAGATACTTTTCAAACACACCTATTAAGGATTCACGTATTCATGACTGCAGCATCTGCCAACATCTTACAGCAGCAAGCGGTGCATGCCTACTGCCAGTACCACCCTAATTAGAAACAACTGAAAAGTATCATTACCATACTTGGCGCCTCCAAGCTTCGAGACATTGTAGAACTTCTTTTGTGGGTGGTTTCCTAATGCTTCAATTACCGACTGGTAAGGGCTTCCTGGGGGGGGAAACAAAAGTTACAGCCATGAAAGAAGGGAAGGTTTGAGTATCTCCTACAATAGCCCTGTATTTCCCATTTTACAAAATGTAACACTCCACTAGGACTGTCCGTGAAACATAACAATGTAAGTAAATGATAACATGGAAACTTTTCCAAATGGATTGAGACACGGTACATGTGTGGCTGACTAATTTAAAAAGCATATGTAGTAGTAGGTATATAGAGGACATGGAAGCAATCAGCATAGTCACACGCCTGAATACATTTGACCTTTGTTGTCTCAGTTTACCATCTACAAAACAGGATAAACGCACCTCACCAATTCAGATAAGAGAGACAGGTTTCAGTACAGTAGAAAACGTGAAACATCGAGTGCCAGGCTAATGACAGGTAAGCAAGAGCAAAAAATAAACCTCACGACAGCTATTAGGTAGAGAGAACAGGTCACATCTGAAGAAGAGAAGCAGTGGTTCACAAAAAGAACGTTTTGATTCAACTGCTAGCAAACTAGAGGGACAGTGCCGAGGATACACTCCCGTGGGCCTAGAGAGCTTCACATACTGAAAGTTGAAGGAAGCCTAGCTGAGGGACAGCAAGGAAAATGGTGTTAGCTCTGACATCACCGAGCTGCTCCCGTGAGCACCAACACCACACGCTGCATCTGCGGCGAACACTTACCCTTTGTCTGCCGTTTGCTTTGATCTCAATACGCTACCGCTGCGCTCCCATCGCAAAGCAAACGCTACATCGCCAACAGCTAACGAACTGCGTCACTCGACCACCCCAACAAGAAACGCGACCCCCACCCCCCCCAGCCCAGCCCAGCCCAGCTCAGCATCGCTCAGGCCTCGGCCCGACGAGCGAGCGTCTCCCTGGGCACGACACCGCTCGCCCGCCGCTGCGCCTGCGGCAGAGGGAACCGAAAGCGGCTCGAAAATGGTCGGCAGGAATAACGGGAGGCCCGGCGGGACGCGCCTACAGCCGCCACCGGGCGGGCGGGCCCCGAAGCCTGCCCCGCCGCCACCGAGAACAAAGCGCCTTCCGCGGCGGGGGCAGCCGCCGCCGGGGGCGGTAACGGGCCCGGGCGAGGGGCGGCGAGTGCCCCAGAGCAGCGGGGAAGGGGCGGGAGGGGGGGGGGGGGGTGCCGCCCGCTCGCCACAGGCCCGGGGCCGCGCTCCCGCGGCACGAACGGCCGGCGGCCGCAGAACGGCGCCGGCAGGGAGGGGACGGGGCGGCGGGAGACACGACCGGCCGCGCAGCGCCTCACAGAGCCGGCGGCCGCGCTCGGGCCGGGCCGGCCCCGCTCCGCCGCCCGGTAGCGACGAGGGGTGCGAGGCGGCGGCCCGGGCCGCGGGGGTCCCGCCGGTTGGGGGAGCGGCGACCCCCCAAAGGCGGGAGCGGCGCGGCGAGCGGCGGCAGAGCCGCTCCCACTGACCTGGCCTGAGAGGGTCCATCGCTGCCCACCATATTAGCTTCGCGGGGAGGGGAGCGGGGGGCCGGGGGGAGCTGGCCCGGGCGGGGCGGCCCCAGCTCTCGCGAGACTGGGCCCGGCGCCCCGCCTCCGCGGGTGTAATCTCGCGAGAGTTGAACCCCCACTCCGAGCCTCCCACCGCCCGCGAGACACCCCCCCCCGAGGCAGAGCGAAGAGAAGGGCAGGAGATCTCGCGTGGCTTTGCGAAGAGGGCGGAAGCAGCCGGGAGAGGGAAGGGGGCTGCTCTCGCGATGCTTATGAGGCCGCTGATGACAACGGCGGCGGGGGCGGGGCTGCCCTCCGGGATGGCGCTTGGAGCCAGTAGCGCCTGAGGCCTCTGCGCGAGTGTGGCCCGGGGCAGCGCCAATTGGCCGCGGCCCGACGTGACGCGACTGTGACTGGCGGGGCGGGGCGGCGCTTCAGGCGGGCGGGCTGCGGGTTCGCCCGCCCGAGCTGAGGCCGGGCCCCGTCGGGCCGGGGCGCCGCTCCGCAGTCCCTGGGCTGGTCCCGCAGGGCTCGGCCGGGTGATGGCGCCTGGCGTCCCGCCGCCGAAGGCTGTGGCAGCAGCCCGTGCCGGCGCTGGGCGGGCCCGCGGGCCTCTCTCTGGCTGCAGAGCCGCGTCCCTCCCGCCGGCGGCAAGAGCGAGCCGCGGCGGTGGCTGAGAGGCTCCGCCGCAGGCGTCTGAGGCCCGTGCGCGGGGCGGCAGCAGAGCGCCGGGACGGGGCTCTGAGGCGCTGCGGAGCGCAGCAGCGCTGGCGGTGGCGGAGCTCGGCGCGCCCGTTTCCCTTCGCGGCGGGTCAGTGCCAGCGGCGGGGCAGGAGGTCGCCTGGTCAGCGCTGGCCGCGTTCTCCAGCCCGTATGCGGGAGATAACGGCTGGGGTTCGGGCCCTGCCGCAGCCAGCGCTCAGCAGCGGGCTCGGGCAGCCAGGGAGGGAAAAGGTGTCTGTGTCCAGGGCTCTGATCCGTGCCCGTTCCTCTTTGCTCGCACCTGTTCTGGTCTGACCTGCTGCCTTCCCGCGCTGTGACTTGACCCGCTCGTTGCCAGCGCTGCGCTCAGCTCTGGGTAGAGGCTCAACCGGAGTTCTGGTGCCTTTTTGCCGGTTGTAGATTGCGGCAGCGCCTGGTGAATCTTTGAGAGCCCACGGGCAGAAGGATAGTGGTGGGAAGGAAGGGTGGAAGTGGGGGATGTGGCCGAGAGGTGTCTAGAGGGGCTCCCCTGACACAGTTGTGTGAAGTATGTTCAGGGTGCCAGAAGCTGCCTGTCTGAACAGGTTATTCACGTGTGGCATCAGCCTTGAGAAGACTAAGGGGAGACCTAATTAAAGTTTATAATTTTCTGAAGCAGGGGATGCAGGGGGAATCAGCCAGCCCCTTTTCAGTGGTCTGTGGGGACAGGACAAGGGGCAATGGCTGCAAGTTGGAACATAGGAAGTTCCACACCAACATGGGGAAGAACATTTTCACAGTGAGGGAGTCCTGGGACAGGCTGCCCAGTGGGTGTGGAGTCTCCATCTCTGGAGAGATTCCAGCCCCGTCTGGAGGCCTATCTGAGTGACCTGTCCTAGGGAGCTGCTTTGGCAGGGGGGTTGGACCCGATTACCTCTCGAGGTCCCTTCCAACCCCTACAATTCTATGATTCTATGGTCTTACCTGTGGCTTTTCCTTTTGCTGGCTCAGTGCAGTCAGTTTTTCATTACAAAGCTCAGACAACAGCAAGGGCTGCAACCAAGTACCTCAGTGCAAAGGGCAGCTTCACCCTGGGCTCCCTGGCACAGGCTGGCCACGCGTTTGCTCCCAGCGGACTTTGGCAGGAGACTCCGGGGTCAGGGCTGGGAGGTGTGGTGATGAGCAGATGAAGTGTTGGCAGACAAATAATGGTAGCTTTGTCCCTTGACAAATTCAGATAAGATGCATCTCTTGGGACATTCTGCACCATCCCTGACCCACTGGTTTTCTGTTGTGGAAGACAGCTCTAGTCTCACAGGTCTGAGGACCCCGGAGTCCGGTGACAAAATGACCTCTGGCTGTCTTACAGTGCTGGCTGAAGGCTGACTCTGGTGGGTCAGGTACATCCAGGAAAAGGAATTTTAGGGAACATGGAGTATTTTATTTTTCCACATCATGAATTTCTTAGGACCAAGCATTTAGGGGTATGTACCCTTCTTATGTGTCAGAGAAATTTTTGGAAAGGAAATCCAATATATGGTTGGTTTTAACACAGTGTTTCACCATTTGAGGTTTGGCTTTTAATAGTAATTTATATTGAAAAATGTATTTCTTTTAGCTTAATAAAGCACCTGGGCTACTCCACTGTTCTGCATGGTGTTTGTATGATTCTTCTACATTCATGGAGGCCTTTAATACGCTGTGTAACAGGCTAGGAAGAAGGATGTTTCCACAGCGTTTTCTTCATTTCCCAGCTGGTGCCAAACATCCCAAAATAAGTGAAATTAAAGGGAGACCTTATCCAGGAGAAAAATGGGAGTGGGTATATGTCTGGTTACTAGGTAGAGCTGACAGAAGCAGGTGAAATGTGTCTCAGTGAAGAAGAGAATGTGAATAGAAGGAACTGCTTTGAGCTCCTGTGAAAGTCCCCCCATGGAGAGAATTTCAGTATTGTTGCAGTATATTTTAGCCTCCAAACAGAGAACACAGTTTTGTCATGAAAGAAGCTAAGTAAAGGTCTCAGGTCTGTATTCCTCAGCAGTATAATATAAAAAGACCTCACCAAGGCAGAGAGAACCCAGTGTAATGCAAGGCATTTTCCTAGTTGTGCCCTTCTTTTGTCTTCTTCCCTTTTGCTGTACAGATGGGTGAAAGACAGTGGCAGGAACCACCAGGCAGCACCCACACCATACATTCATTCCTCTGCAGAAGTGGGCTGGTCAGTTAGGAGGTTAAGAATAAAAACTTGGGACACCCCTGCAGAGTATTTACTTAAGAAATTTAGGTCAGCCAGATCAATCGAGCCGCAGCTCCACAATCTGCTGGGTGCGTAAGACACGTAGTGTGTCTGTGAATAGGCTGTCATAGAATCATAGAATGGTCTGGGTTGGAAGGAACCCCAAGGATCACAGAGCTCCAACCCCCCTGCCACAGGCAGGGACACCAACCTCCAGGCCTGGAGCTACACAAGGCTGCCCAGGGCCCCATCCAACCTGGCCTTGAACACCTCCAGAGACGGGGCATCCACTACCTCTCTGGGCAGCCTGTTCCAGCCCCTCACCACTCTCTCTGTAAAAAACTTCCCCCTAATATCTAATCTAAACCTTCCCTCCTTTAGCTTTAGTCCATTCCCCCTTGTCCTGCCATTATCTGCTCTTTTAAAAAGTCGAATCCTCTCCTGCCTGTGTCCAAGTTGGAGTTGGTTGGGGCAGCTAATGAAACAGCTCACAGGGACGTGTTTGGCATTGGCATATTTTCAGTAGCAAACTGAAAAAAAGGATTTGTAAAATTCATGTTGGACAATTGGTAAGAAAGAAATAAACTAAGGGCGTTCCTCCATGTCTTGTGCCACAGCAGCACAGCCATGGGAATAACACTCCCTGGATTTCCCATCCCCTGGGATATCAGTGACCTCAGGCTGATGGTTATTACTTGGATTCACTGAGAGCAATTCAAGTTGCTGTGATAGTTTTGCCTCTAAAATGCGGGCATTTGGGAAGTCAAAACCTTTGTTTTAACCTCTTAAAAGAGCCACCATTTAGTTAGGTGTACACAACTCTGGAGCCCCTCTGAAAGTCCCTCCCAGGCATCCAGTGGATCCTCAGTAAATCAAATGATGACGCTGTCTTGTAGGTACCCAGACAGCACGTGAGCTGTTCTAAAGTTTGGGTGGGAATCAGGAGAGACTCAAGTATCATGGAAACTGTTTTTCAAAACTTAACTCTGGAGGCTGGCACATGTTACGTCTCCAGGTGAAGAAAGGATGTGTAAAGGATGATTTTTCCCTGTGAGAGAAGTGTTAGTACATGGGATCCTGCCCAAAGTGTGTCTGGGAGAACCACCTTGCTGTGGAGAGTTCATAAGAGCTAAACCAGAAATTCAACAAGCGTGCTTACTTCCAAATGGATGATAAAGTAGAAGAGTGGGATGGGGAACTTCTACTCTGAAATCAGGCACCTATTCTGAGGTTGCAGCACTGTTGCCCCTCCTGTATCGTTAGGGAGCTTGACAAATTGCCTTTTCTAATTACTCGCCAGAGTCTGAAGTGTGTGCAGAGTCTTTTCCCAGAGACGTCAGGAAGAAGAAGGGCTGATTTGTGCTGATGGCAGATGAACTGGACTCTGAGCTGTGAGCATGAGGTCTTCATTTCAGGAAGTGCAAGAAGCGACTGGGGAACCTCAAGCTACACTGTCCAGCACTCCGGGCAGCCTGTGAAATATCAAGCTTAACAGCCATAGAGACGACATCTGTTTTGGTTCAGGCTGTGGTTGTTACTGACATGCTTGGTTTAAATGGATGGCATCTGTTGCCTTCTTTCCTAAACACTGCTGGAAGCTGAGTGGGGAGGCCCAGTTCCGCTCTTTTACCTCGGGATTTTTTACAAGCCCAGGCACTGCTGGCAGAGCTTTCACCCTAAACCTCCGGGAACAAGTGTTTTCCGTCTCAGAAAGATAGAGCTCTCCTGCCATCTGCTCACACACGCTCTGGAGAGCCAAATTGCTTGCTCTCCTCTCTCCCTGCAGGAGGAGGCTTCATTTGGCAAGGAACACTCTGTGCCTTTCTCACATCTGGAGGGAAAGAAGCGAGAAGGGCTGGGTGCTGCGCACCACTGGCTCTGTGCCTTCAGAGAGGGGTGGCAGCAGGGCATACGTTCCATACATCCATAAGAAATAGATTTGGGGGAGTTAGTGAAACACTTGGCAAGAATGATCCTAAGGTTACACACTTCAGCATCCGGCTCTGCAGTTCCCCAGTGCACAAGGGAGGTTTGGATAGCATTCAAGCTCTTTTTAACTGAAGATTGCTATTTACTGCTTTGAATATGATGGCAGCTTATCCACACCTGACAGTCATCCCTGGAAACCTCCAGAGCAGGGCAAAACACCTTCTGCATTTTGTTTTCTGGCAAGTTGGGCTCTGGCTCCCAGCAAGTTCTGTTTCAGCACTGTCTGGATACTTCATGACTTGCACTGTGACTCAGAGGACAGAGAGAGATGTTGGGTGTGCTCTGGCCTTCTTAATAGATTGCACCAAATGAGGCTTTTAGCAAGAAAAAAATCCAACTCATGAAGCTAATGACCCTTCAAAACCATACCCATCCTTCTTCGAAACCAGTTAGTCTGAGAGATGAACACCGTATATTCTGGCTTGGAAAATGCTCCTCAAGTCAGGACTAAGCAAGAGTCCCACAGACTCAAGAAGCTTATCGGGGAAGAAGTCAGCTGTGGGAGCAGAACTGTCCAATGATCCTGTTCAAACACTGTCAAACACACTTTAGCTAGAGGTGGGAAGCCCCCAGCTCTACAAGGAGAGATGTTCAATCAACAGCCTAAAATAGGAGGGGCACCTTAGCCAACCTGTCTCCCCCACCCCTGGACCTGAGCTGAGAGAGGCAGTTTTGCTGCCACCCACCATTGCAGCTCTCTCTGCAAAAAAGGGTTGTCCTTTCTTCTCGGGGTGCAGGCAGAGACTCTTTCCTGATGCCTCTTCAACTACCAGAATTAAATCTTCCCAGCTATTGTAGCTTGCAAGAGGCTGGATCAAGTGGCTCCTGCAGATGGCATCTGCATCCTAGGGATGGAGTGAAATCTAGGCTAGAGCACAGCAAGAGTCTTATTTGATGCAGTGCACTGGAGAGCAGTCAAAGGAGCTTAGACACACTCTGAGCTCTGAACCTTCCCACCAGGATAGCTCATCTGCAGCTCTTTAGTAGAAGGGGAGCTGCTCCAGTCCTAATGTCCTGTCTCCTTCAGCACAGGCACTCTCAACTATTTTCTTTTAAATGTACACACTCTGTTGCTGGCTTCCAAATGCAGTTGGAGGTCCGAGTCTCCCAACCCCTCTTCACCTGCCCAAGGTTTCTGCACCCATCAGCCACAGCAGAGGCAGAAACAACCAGTTTACTGCTGACTGTGCAGTCCTCACCAGCTGCAGTTTTCACCTCCAGATGGCCTGTACAAGGAGATGGCTGTCCTGCTGCCTCTGCTGAGCAGCCCCAGGGCAGGTGAGGAGTCAGCTGGCTGCAGCAGAGCTCACCTTGTCCCATCAGTGCACCACAAGCCAGCCAGAGCTCCTGGTGCCCAAGCCCAGTGCAGAGGGGAGAGCAGAACAAGAGGAACCTGACGTCTGCCATACCCAGAACCTCACTTGTTTGGGTGTGCAGTTCCATTTTCTTACTGGGGGCCCCCACCATGCTCCACTCATCAGTTTTGTGCTGAAGGTTGTTGCTGGGAAGTGCAGAAGGAGACTGCTAGGCCTGGAGCAAACACACAGGGAAGGAGGAGGAGGAGGAAGTGGAAGAGCAAATCTCTGAACTAAGTTGAGCAAGATGGGGCAGCTTCCAGAAGGACAGCAACAGCAGGAAGTGGCATTTGCTGGAAGCATTTTCAAAACCAGTTGGGGAACAGCTGTGCTGATTTTAATCCAACTGGACTGAAGTGCCTCCAGAAGAGCCATAAAGCCCTTTGATAGCTACCGGCCAGGCAATAAAATGTTAATCTCAGTTGAAAGTCTTTGTTCTCTTAGTAGTGGTATTTTTCTATTTAGAGGTAATACACTGCTGCCTCCAATCAGAGGCCCTGCTGTAATAAGGACCATGCATGTATAACAGAGACTGCTCCCACTGCAATACCTTTAGCATCTGAGAGATGACAGACAGCAGAGGAAGCCCAGAGTACCAGTGACCATCGGGGGCAGTGGCACAGCCATTCTGCTCCCCCACCACTGTCCTGGGTGTCAGAGACTCTGTGACACAGACAGGTTTTCTGAGGAAGGGTAACACTGTGGCTCTGGGCTTTCAACGAATGTGTGAAAGTCTGAGAGAGCTGCCAGGACAAGTTTTAAACGGAGCAGGCTGAGGTTTCCAGGGAAGTTATCATTCAGATTCTCAACAGCATATGAGATAATAAATCAGTAGAGGAGAGGCCCTGAAGGGCTACAGGGTCATTTCTAAACCATCCTAGAGAAGTTAGTAGTCAGTCTCCCTCTGGGAGGTCACCGCCTCCCATGATGTATGTATGGGCTCCTTGGATAACAAATTAAACCCAATTAATGCAGCCTGCCCGCTGTGCGCTCAGCACTGACCTGTGAGTTCCGCTATCCCGATGGTGTGTACCTGTCCCTTACACTGACTGCCTTGCTTCCAGCAGACCTTAGTGACAACCTCACCTTTTGCTGTATCTAGGGCAGGCCTTGCCCCTTGCCAGGGGTTCAGGAGGGCTCAAGCACCACCTGTGTTGAGTTTGACAGAAATGAGCCAGGCTTTCTGGTTCCCCATCTGATTGATCCCCCCCTTGAACCTTCTCAGTTCGTTCTCCAGAACTTTCAAGCTCAAAGGTTTTTTTTCTCTTCCTTTTCATTTTTGTCCCAACATTTTTTTCAAAATCAGAGGAAGTGACACAAAAGGACCCTCCAGCCTTGCTGCATCATCGGATAGCATTAGGTGTGAAGCCATAACGTGACTAGTATTCTGCTTTAAAAGTGCATATAGCTTAGATTTCATGGGATTAAGAGAATCTCCAGGCTGCCAAAAATCTCTTACTGTGGGCAGGCATCTTCCATATCATCAGACTGAAGCTCATGGCATCATCTAAAACAGGAAGAAGAAATTGGAACTCGCTTTCCCGTGTGACTTGTGATACCCTGAGTGCCAAAATTACTGCTATGTTTTCTGTAAGTGCCTGCTCCTTTCAGTAAAAATCCTGCCCCAAACCTCCTGGTTGTTCCTGGCTAATGCTCAGTTGCTGGCAGGAACAGTTTGGGGCCTGACTGATGTTTCTTGACAAAAGGAATGACAACATTCTGACTCTTTTCCACTTACTGCTGTTTGCTGAGATACGTCGTTTTGGAGAGGGCACTAGAGATGCTACTTATACTATCTGCAAGTAAAGGTAGCGAGGCCATAATGTACTCCTGTTCTTCAGCATGTACTGTTCACATTCTCATTATCCCAGCAATGATTTCCTGCCTCAGACTCTTCTGTACCAATCCCTCTGAGATTTTAAATAACTCTTCCTTCTCCCAGCTTTTGTCTGTTTCTGCCTCCCGCTGCATTAATAGGCTCCATTATGCTATTATCTTTGTTGCCATCAGAATCTAAAGCTGAGGTGAATTCTAGGCATAGCGTGTTTCCATTATTATCTTTATTGGCATTTTGAAGGAATCATTTGTCTTCATTATCTGCAGCTGCATCCTGGAGGATTTTGAAGAGGTACATGCAATATTTTCCTCTTTTGAGAGCCTGGGTTTATGAAGGGCTTTCCCCCCTCCTCCTGCCTATTAAAAAAAAAGAAGCTTCCGCTCCACTGCTGGCGTGACAGGCTAGAAAGCATCTCACAGATGGACTGACTCTCAGAGAGGCAAGCATCTTCAAATCCAGCAGATCCTAGACTAAACCCCGCTCCTCCCCGGCTGCATTATGAATCAGTGCACCCTGATGTAGTTTCTAGCCCTCTGCAGTCTTCGGCGTACTCCGTCTTTTTAATTTCCTCTGTAGCTCTGCCTACAGCTGGCAAACTAATCACTGCCCCAGCAATGCACCTCAAAATATTTGTTTATGCTGAATGAGCCTGTTTCCCATCATCTGCTGGTCATTTTAACCTGTATTGATGTTTGGTTCACGGTACCGAGCTCAAAGAACAATTATTTTATGCAGGGGAGGGAAGTGGAGCAGTAGGAAAACCCACAGTGTGAGCTAGCTGGGAAAATGAGGATTCAGCATATTCCTAGCATGAAGAGAAACAGAGGTTTTCTGCAATAGCACAGATAAGAGAGGTACGAGGTCTTTGTGTGCACTTACATGAAGGTGCCGTGCAGTTTCTTCCCACCACGAGGTCTGTGTGGGTACAGACCTCTGTTCCCACAGAATATTTAGCAGAGCAAACATCTGGCTTAGACTTAGACAGCTGTTGAACATAGGTAATTTCAGCTCCACTCCTTTTGCCTTCAGTCAGTCCCTCCCTCCCACAGCCTTTGTTGCTGTGACCTAGATTGTGAGCAAATGCTTTCTGATGGCATTTCAGAGGAAACTAATCTCGCACTCACACTGAGCCACGACTGGATTCATCTGTGCCCCACACTCTGTGCACATGTACATTTACTTCTGCCTCCAGCCTTGAGTAGCAACTCCTTAATGATCTGTCCTTACCTGCAGACTCACCTGCAAGGCATGGCCTGTGGAAGCAAGGTTTTAGAGGGCTTTTCTTTCTCCAAAAGCAAAGCTGCTGCTGCTGACTAGGGACTGGAGTTTTATAAATGCTAATCAAAGTTTCTGAAATATTAACATACAGAGGGACATAAAAGCCTTAGTTAACAACTACAACACCATAAGACTGATAGTGACACCCCAGTCATCACCACATGCCCAGGTTGAAATGTGCTAACTAAATTCCCTATCCAATTGGGCTTCCTGCGTGGAGTAACGTACAGTCAATAATACACCATGTGGAGAGCAAGACACCAGTATTAGCCTTTTCCTAGGAGTGAGACGTCCTCGTGGCCTCTTGAGCTCTGGGGTCAATGAGACAGAGCCAAAGGAAAACACAAGCAAGCAAGCCAGCTGCTCCAAGGAGCTGTTTTAAATTGCTGGATGTACTTTTGGATTTCTATGTGAAAATGGTGACATCGACAGGGCCTTTAGAGAACGATGTATCGACATGAGCCCTGCTAAATGGGCAGCTTATACGTCATACACATATGTATGGAGCAGCTTTTGCTTTGCTCATTTATTTCTCCAAACTATGCAGCCCATTCCCTTCCTGTTAAAAGCACAGAAGCAACTGCTGTTGCAAACCACAAGCCTGTCCTTACTGTTTCTGCACAGACCATGCAGTTGTCCTGCTCACACCCTGTTAAAGCCGTGCTGTCACAAGGGGACAGTCAGATTTGAGCCTTGCTGGAGCTGTCGTGTTTACACAAACACTTACCCTGTAAGAGGGGCTGCTCCCAAGAAAGTGCAGGATATACAGACTTTAAACAGACCCCGTCATACTCCCAGGTGTGGAAGGGTTTGAGTTTGCACCGCTCGGATGCTTCCTCTCATAGACTAAGAGCATCCTCCACACAGCAGCAATGAATAGCGTAACTCTCCTTCCAGTCTCCTCCCAGGACGTCGCTGGGATTGTTCCTGCACACAAGTGGAGTGCTCCCTGCTGCCCACTGAAGCTGAGGCACGGATGCAAAGGGGAATGAAATCAGCTGCAGTAATTCCTGGCACCGAGGGCCAGGGCTGATGGGCTTCCTTCCAGGGACATCTGGTCATTAACCCTCACAGAATAAGGGCTTTTAGGTCCTTTCAGTCAGGACAATGGGCTGTGGGCTAGGAAACGCTAACTCCATGCGGCAGAGGCTTAATCACACCTTTTGGGACTTAAAAGCTGGTAGCTATTGATTGAGGCAAGGGTGGTGAAGCGGGGTCACAGCTGCCTTCATCTTTCACATGGGGTCCATGGAGACCACACGTAGTAGCATGCAGGGTCCCCTATTGATTCAAGTGGCTTGGCAATTAAAAAGCCTTGTTTTCATCCTTTCAGTCATTTACCTTTCAGCAGATGAAGCCAAGTGGCCTCAGCCAGCTATCATGGCTGCCCAAGCCAAGCTGGATGCACTCGGCTGTAACTCCAGATTAAAGCTGAGCACGGCTTCATTTCATGCACACGAGGGTTGTCCTGAGACACATCCCCCCTCACAACAGATGGGGCAGTGTTTCCCAGGCCCACAGTGAGCCAAGAACCCAGTGAAGTGAAAATGGGGTGGCTCTGGAGGAAGGCCTTGCTGAGGAGAGAGCTGAGAGGGGAAGCAATGAAGCAAGACCCTATTAATGACTGATTTGCTGTTCTGTTCTAATCCTCCTCCTGTCCCTCCAGCTCACCACTGACATACAAGAGATGACAACCTGCATGTGGACCGTCTGAACCCTGTGGAGAAGAGGAATGTGTCTTTCTGTCCCCAGGACTACTGCTCCCAAGACTACAGACTGGGGGGTCCTCACCCAGCACCCAGCCCAGTAGAGTCTGGGGCAGTAGAGGGGCTCAGTCCTCCTCTGTGCTCCAGTAATATAAATGGTGAATAACTATGGCAGAGGCACAGTCTCAGTCCACAGTCAGCTCTGGGGCTTGAAGCACGCATGAACTTCCCAGCAGGGAAATGGATGTGTCTTTTCATAAATCACTTTGCTGTACAAATAAAAGAAAAGGCTGTTTCATTTTCATAGCCACAGTTTTAAAAAACAATAGTCAAAAGCACCCAGTTTTTCATGGGCACAGATGCTGAGACAGTCAATTAATACATCCAAACTACAAAGATTTCTAGAAACAATAGAGGATTTCACCACATGTTATGGAGAATACAGCATCCCTGGTTCAGGCTTCATGCAGGCTGGATGCCTTCTGGCTATTCTTGCAACACTAAGCATGAGAAGACAGTAATTATTATAGCAATATAAGACAAATGATGCCCTTAAATTCATATATACAGAGGGCACTTGCTATTTTTATAGTCAGAAATGCAGCTGGCACTTTACAGATTAACTTTAAAAGAAATCCCTTCTGCTTACACCGCCAGTTCCCTCAGCAGCCTTGCCCCAAGATCTCCCAGTGCAGAAGTGTGTGTGTGCATGGACAACACATGGTAAGCAGCTTTTGAGCAGCTAACGATACTGCTTTCGAGTGAGCAGCCTTCAACAGACTGACTGCAGGACTGAGGCCTTGAGGCCTTAACTAGGTGGAGTGAAAGAATTTTCCTTTAATGAAAGGCATCCTTTAATATAAGGGCATCCTTGCATCTAATTTCAAGGGGTAGAAGTGTGTCCCACACAAACATCCTCCAGTGTAGGAAATCGTGGCTGCAGGCCCTGACCATCCACCTTCCTGTCTTTTCCTACATCCCTGTGCCTTGTTCCTGGTCTCACCCAGAAAGGCACATCCTGAGGAGGCCAGAGGAGGAACAAGCGCCGCGTCCTTAACCAAAGGCAAGTTGTTTTGGCCAGCTGGCTGGCACTGGCCCAGTGTAGAACTTTCTCCCTCTACCCTGTTGCTTCATGAGGTCTCACACTTGTGTGGGGCACAGAAATTCCCACATTTTATTTCCAAGGATAACCCTCCAAAGCCAGCTAATTCCTTCCATCTTCTGTGCCGCGGTACTAAACTCCGGACAGTGCAGGGACTCCTCTGGGAACATATGCCCATATCCAGAGAGAAGAGTTTGTGTTAAAAAGCACCCTTACCTCTGTGTGGGTGCCCATGTTAGTATAATCCTTGCCAGACAACAGTGCAGTTTTGTAGGACCAAGCTAAACATTGCTGCCCAGACTGCACTCTAGCAGCATGACTGTACACTTCCCAGCACCGGGTAGCTGGGAGGCAGATTCATTCCATTCCCAGCCAGTGAGCACTGGGATGTTTGTAGGTTCTCATCATTTCCTTGAGACTGATCTCATCTGTTTATGACCAGCTTATGTGAACTGTTCTCTTTACCAGATGCACGTTAGTGGGCTGCCATCAGGTTCTGATGCTCTACTCGCCGCAAAGAGTGGCTGCCCCCAGCCATCCCCAAGGGCCATCGCCTGCTTCTGCCTCCAGCCCCCCAGCTGTGAGGGCTGCTATCTGTGAGAGGACCTCTGTAACCCTGTCACTGTTCAATCAGCTCCACAAACTTATTTAACTCCTGTCTTGCTCGGAGAGATGGGTCTTTTAGATTCTTTTCCTAGTATCTTCTTTAAGGCAAAGGCTTTTTCTCCTCACTCAGCAACTTCCTTCTGTGTTTGCTTTGTGTTATTAGGTGATAAAATTTGGCTTAACAGGCACCCTAATTATTGCAGCATCCAAATGATGGGCTTCAGGCAAAATGACAATTACTTATTCAAAAGTGTTCATAAAATTAACATATCCTGAATAAATTCAGGCACAATTTAACAGGCCACTGCACTTGTTAAGCATTTAGCACATGCAATTGTTTAAACTTAGTATAGAGCAACTTATTCTTTCCCAAGACATCAGGGTCAGAAGTAGATGTAACTACACTTTCCCCTAACAAGAGCAGATCTCAAACAGTTTAGCAAACTGTGGAGCAATTTGTTCAAGTACATGTGAGTGAAAAAGCAAGACAAAGAAGCTTTTAATTATGTCAGATTACTCAAACTCTTCCTTAAATTCTGTTTCTCAGCCAAAACCAAGGAGGGAAAAAAAAAAAGGTAGAAGAAGTTATAAATTCCCTCTCTCTCCTCCTCCTCCTCCCTGCCTTGGAACAGATTCAGGGCTTTATTCTGAGATCCTTCCACGATTCCAAATATTACACTTGAGATTTTTTTAAACTTTTATCTACAGTGCAGAGTGTTCCCCACTGACATAACACACTGGATACTGTCTGTGGTCAGAAAGAGCTGTTTGGGGTTTGTGTGGAAAATCTGTGCTGCCACAGCGTCGATCCGCAGGGTAAAATGGAAAGGCTTTGGGAAAACAAGGGGATGGTACCTCTCCTAGCACTGCTCAACCCCTGCCTGCAGCAGTCCCTCCTGCCACTGAAACCCTGTCAGCTCTGCATCTCTCACTCTCTGTTAGGCTGGTTTCCTGAGAGAGGAGGGAGGTCTTTCAGTCACACCGTCTGTCTTTCAGTCACGCCGTCTGTCTGTCTTTCAGTCATGCTGTCTGTCTGTCTTTCAGTCAGGTAGATGTGAGTAATTTTTGAACAAAACTGGTCACTTTCCATTCAACTGAAGGCCAGGCCAGAGAGCTCTGGGCTCCTCGATAGCTCTGCCTGCAGTAGCTGTGCGAACACTCAGTGCTCTGACCTGAGGGCTACTGACCACAGGACGAACAGACACTGCACCTTTCTTGCCACTTCCTTCCCTTTCTAGAAAATCCAATTTTGTGTCCATCCTGCTTGGGACTCTGGCAGTGGGGTTAGGAGAAGCACAGCAAGGCGGCCCTCACTCCATGTCCTGGAGTATTTGTCCAGCAGGATGAGGTGGCAGCAATCGACCAGTGGAGTAATTCGTTCTCCTGTTACTTAAACAATAGCAAGGAAGAAAGCTCTGTCTCTGAAAATGATCATTTGATAGCATTTTGACCATTCTGGCTGCCCTATGACCAGTTTTGAAGATTCTCTTTGTTGCTGCAACAGAGCCAATGAGTGCAACATTTCTGTATGACCTGTGCTAATGGCAAGCATTAGGCATCCTTAGTGTTTGTCCTTCGTGCTCATCACAACGTATTGACATCAAGTTCATTAAAGGAATTAGGAAATAAATCACACTTGAGAGACCATGATGCCAGCCTGGCCCAGATGATTCCAATTTACTTCACTACAATACTTTTGATTAAAACACATTGCTGGTGACGTGTCTCAAAAGGAACTTGGACTTCAAGCTCTGTAATAACTGCAATATGTTCTCCAGCTCTAGCCTTGCCACAGACTGCATAAACCCAGTGCTAAAAACTCTGGCAAATAGAGTTATTAGGTGCTTACTTCAGACACAGACTGCTCACTGCAGTCCTGGCACACCCTACAGAGGATCATATGCAAATTAATGTCATTATTTACATGTTCCAGACTCACTCTGCATCGTTATGGCACAGTGTCAATTTTACATAAACTTCCACATATGGAACGTTTTACAAATCTCCCAAGTGCAGCAAGAGAAATGGAAAGAAACAGCTTCAGCCATCAGCAGCCTCTTAATAACATCAGAATCTCAGCACTGGCATGAACAATAGCTTACTGCTCAAAAGGTCTCTCTGAGTAACACTGATAGCACTGCTTTCCAACAAGATTCTTTTAAAATCACTAAACTTTCTCCAGAGATGCTAAGATGAACTCCCATCTTCTGGGGTCTACTTTCTGGGTTTGTGTCCCAGGGCAGAATAGGAGCTACACAAAAAGGACAGCCTTTTTCTTTTCTTCACAGTGGGTAGAGTCCCTAAGTCATGGTCATCAAACCTGCTGTGTATTTTGGTGATGTTGTCTGCCTTAGCCCAACTTCAGGTACCAAAAATTCTCAATGCAATAAAAAAGGCCCCTCAGTCTCTTTGATGGGGGGAAAACAGTCCTGCTGTTGTGTGGCTGTGGAACACAAAAGTGAGGAAACTGAAGTGAATGGGACACAAGCACAGAGGTATTTCCAAGGCATGGTTTGGATGCAGCCTCACTGTATGTCTGTCAGCCTGTGAAAGGGATACCCAGGCTCAAAGAGCTCTCAGGGAAGAGTCTCAGGCAGTGGGTACTGGAGCAGAGAGGACCCTTGCACTGAGCCACTACTGTTACTCCTACCTGCAGGTTCTGCAGATCACTTGATTTCCAATTGCACCTTTATCTCCCAGCACCAGCAGCTACTTAGACACAAAAGCTTCAGCCCTTTGAACACTTTCTGTGAACTCATCAGACCTCTGATGAAATCAGCCCATCAGGGCCAGGAGAACATCTTCTGAAGTTAACACTGAGATACATATCTATGGGGCTCTTAAGACATCAGTAGTTCAGAAAGTTGCCTAGACTGTCACCTCCTGCTTGAGCAACTGAACTGCCTCTCCCAGTGAGCAGCTGGTTTGTGCAGGAGACAGCAGTATCTAGAAGACAGAGGTATTGCCCGCTGCAGAAACCATTTCAAGCCTCAGCACCTTCTTTTCTCCTTGTAAATTCTGAAAGCAAATCATACTCAAGCTTGTAAAACAGATTACCTGCCAGATTCCTCTTTGAGAACGTGGCAAAAAAGCCCAAGTGCCTGCCACAGATCAAGTCAGCGCAGGGTGTCCTTGGCAGGCGCTCAGATGAAAGCAGAATGGGAGATACAAGACAAAACCCCTGGTTTCAGAACTTCACTCTGATTTATCAGTGTAGCAGGAGTCAAGTCAGAGTGCACTAATATTTCAAGAATCCTGGATTATTTTATTTTTGCTGCTGATTGAAGCTGGGAGGCAACGTGGGGAATGTTGAAAGTGAAGGAAACAGCAGAAAGGCACTAAGACATCTATTCCCACCTATTCCTCCGTTATTATTAACAGCATTTTTCCCCCCTCCCTCCTTAGCCAGCCAGCCAGCTGTCTGCAATATCAAAGAGAACACCTTAGGTCGTTCCACTTCTGACACGGCGGTGTTCAGACAGCACATATTTTAACAGGATTCAAAGACTCCGGATTCTGCAGCCATATGGGGTTTAGAGCTTCCTGTCAGCAGGAATAGATCTCTCTGCACTCTGAGTGCAAAAAGGGATCACTTGAGCAAAAGCAGCACTAGCTCTCCAGGGCATGCAGCATGCAGTGGGGCAGCTCTGTGTCCCCCACAGCAGTGGCTGGTGGCACAGGTACACATGAACCCAAGGACTCAGTGTAATATTGCTGTCCTGGATGGGATATTTTTTCATATTTTGGGTTTCCCACAGGGGATTATTTTGAATCCAGCTTCACTGCCTGATCTGTTTACTGGTTGGGATGTTTATTTTTCCTGGAGAAAAAAAAAAAAAACATCCCAATAATTTTTTTATGAAAGCAGCATAAGAACAAAGTGTGGAATATCAAAGGAAAAATCCTAAAATGAACTCTTCTTGCCCTAGGGCAGAGACTATGGCAGCTGTATCCTAGTGTTCCACTCATGTGGGCAAGTTTTGCTTTTGTGAAATGTTATGCACATGCCAAATTGCTGCAGATATCTGTGTAACCCCTTCTTTGCCTTGCTGTGGCAGCCAGTGATCAGTTTGCTCAGTGTGGTGCACAGTTTGGTCCCAAGCCCACAGGCACATAGGTCAGATACCTAAGCACAGCCATCTATGTTGCAATGCCTTCAGGTTTTGTCTCTGGTCTGCTCCTGCCTCTCTGGAGGCAGGCACAGATCTCATGCAGAGCCTGTGTGATATGCCAGCTTTATGCAGAACCCTTGGTTATATAAGACATCTAAAATAACTGTAGACACTGAATTTTAGGCAACTGAATACTCACTTGTACTGTAGCTGTTCAGTTGGCCAGACTATTTAGGCAACTGCAAGACAAAGCCTTTAGATTTCAGGGAGGAAGACTTCTCACCTTCTTAGCTACCTGTATTCTGCTGGCCTGGTGTGGAGAAGTCCCCTCAAACATAAATAATAGTATGTAATACACTCACAGTGCAGAATTCCTGATTGCATTCACTTATATGTTTGGAAAGTTCTTAGGAACAAAGCCTGACCAGCATTTGGGCCTCCCTGTTGGGCTGGCAGACCTCAGGAGTCTGGCTTCTCATGCACAGAGGCTGGCAGGACAGCAGAGATGCAGTGGGTGGGTGGTTGTGCATCCAGGGGTCACTCAGCTGCCATCCAGACAGAAGTGAGTTTCTGCTGGCTCACTGCTACACCTAACTATAAGACCTAGTGCTGCAGAGAGCATCTCTTTGATTTGAATCTGGAAAGCAGTACCTAGCAAATCCTTGCAGCCCTTTTCAGTTCTCCATGTGCTGTTAAGTAATCAGCAAAGCATTTCTGTAACCCTGAGGTGCTCCATTGTTCCAGGCCTTTGCCTAGAAAAGTCCCTCCCTTCTATGTGCAGAGTGGCCCCCTGGAGCACCCAGGATCCTGTCCTGCTAAGCAGCTATTTGACACTCAGACATGGTGAAACTATGTGTCTGCCAATGCCAGGTACAGTAACTCTGCTCTGCTTCCATCACCTCATCCAGGGTGGGATGAATTAATGATACTTGGGTTTTTTACACAAGAAGTGGATAAAACTGTTTCTGTTGGCCATGCTGGCATTGTTCAACATCCATGTTCCCAAAGGAACTTAATCTCAGCAAAGAAAAGAAAGGCAGGAGGAAACTGCAAGGCTTTTGGTCAGTAAAATCATTCCAAGTCCTTGTGTGCCTGCATCTGAAGAACTTTTAATCCAGGAGGACTCACAAAAGGCAATTTGGCCTTTGCACTGTTTCCACAATGAGCTATAAAACTAACACCTGGGACCAATTCTAGTCTCTGCTGGTATGAACTTACCTGTGCAGCAGTACCTCTAGTGTAACCCCACAAAAGGCAAGCAAGTGGTGAAGCTTCCACACTGAAATTGCTAAAGGAAGGAACTTGTGCCATGCCAGACTGCAAATGAAGCTCAAGGGAACGATTTCAATTCTGGAAGAAGAGAGTTCCCAGTTATATCCCAGCTCATATCCCAAGAGCCTGTTGTTTAATCATAGCCTCTGTAACCCAGTTACATAGTTCATGCTTTACTACTTGGGTAGTAGTTGCCAACTGGATGGGAACCTGACTTGGTATTTTCCAGTTAAGGGGAAAGCTTTCTGAAGGGTATTTGCTTCAGCAGCACAACAGCTTAGTATGAGCCTGCCTAGAAATCACTGCTTCCATTAAATGTGCTCACCTGCCCCAGACAATGAGATTCATCCTCATACCTTGCTGAGCCCTCACAAACTGGGCACCAGGGCTGCTTTAGACACAGGCAGAAAGGTGATTGCTAAGATCAGCATTTTCTGGAATGGCAAAACAGCCCTGCTGCCTACTGACTTTGGCTCTACTATTTGCCTCATCAGCTTTCACCAGCCCCTACATCCACCACCCACCTTCTGGGAGGTGGAAGCAAAGCACTCTGCAGTGTTGGTGGGCTCCTGTTGCTGTAGGATATGGCATGTACCAGCATGTCCTGCAATACAGTACTATTTATGTCTCAGCCTTGATGTGGCAAGACACAGCTTTGTCTGCATCACTGGGAAGCTTTGAGCTGGCTCAGCCTGGCACTTTTTAAGGAGTCCCTTCAGCACAGATGATCATGCAAGCAGGTCCAGATACCCCTGAAATGGAATCTGCTTGGAAAAAACCACCCGGCTTTTTAAGATTTGAATCTTAAAAGAAGATATAAAATAAAGATAGATCACTGTCGTTCCCCCTCATGGTTTCATCCTTACCAGGGGGTTGCTTCAGCTGTATCCAAACCATGATGAACTAATTTCAGCTCATGCTTCAGTGTGAGCTAACATGCCCTGTATTTAATTGGTACCAACCAAACCAAGATCTTGGAAACAGGGTTTGGCTTAAGATTACAGTGTGGAAGGAAAAAATGCCCCTTTTCAACAGTAATATTGTATCTTGAGTGGTGATGGCAGAGAAGGAGTGTGACCTGGCAGAGCAGAGGAGAGAGTGGTTCTCTCTTGTGCTGCTGCAGCTCACACTGCAATATACAGAGCAGGTGTCTGACTTCCCCAGAGCTTGTGACAGTTCTGTCAAAGGGGACTCTTCTGCATAGCTGTGTGAGTGATGAAGAGACAAAGGAATTTGTTCCCTGTGTCTGTCCCAAGCCAATCAAGATGTGGGCCTCTTTTCTCATTCTGAATATTGAGCACAACCCAGTGTGCAGGGCATATGTGGCTATGAGGTTCTGCTAACAACAAACCTCTTAAAAACCTCCTTTGACTGGGTGACAAAGTGAAGCAGATAAACTGTTCTTGCAAAGCTGAAAGTCAAATAAGCTAGAGTGTTGCACTGAAATAAGTGTTGCTTCTGGTCTCAATCACCAGATATTTCCAAGACTGAAGAACAGAAGAGTTTCTGGTTCATTAGAGGAATGTCTGTTCAGCTTGAATCTAACACTTGATAGTGCTGTGGCCAGACCTCTGAGCCAAAATAAATACATTAAATTTGGTGTTCCTTTCATTCTTGAACTGTGGCCCTGGTTTGTGAAATACTTAGTTGTTCAGAGTGAAATACTGGGTCACCAAAAGTGAGACCTGTGACACTGAGGGGGAGTGGAGCCATTGGAAGTGAGAAGGTGGGAGAAAAGCAGGTTTTTTTCAGCTTTATCTCTTTGTGGCCCAAACAAGTAAAATCTGTCAGATCCTGCTGGCTCTCTGATGAGGGCTGAGGTGCTTGGGTGTGATGACAATAAGTATTAGTCATCATCACAATGTTATTTGTCCTGTAGATACAGCTGGGTTTTGTACTTGGATAATGAGTGTCTCAACAGGGAAAGTTTGGGCATTCTTCAGAGACACAGCAGGAAAGGGGGGAAAGATCTCTCCTTGCTCTGCCTGGTTCTGCTGAATCGCAGTCCCAGGATACAGGGATTGTTCCTCAACAACTCTCCCATGGAGACCAGACAGGTGTTCCCTGACAGCACAGCGCTGGCCAAAGCAGTGAAACTCCACACTGGCTTCAACAGGGGATTCAAAGTGTTTCCCTAACCAAAGCACTGCTGGGTTTTCCATTAAAAACACCCCGAACCAGCTGTGAGTTATGCCCAATAAGTTTAATAACTGATGAAACCATAGCAAGTAACGACTACAAAATATGAAGCAGACACGAAAAACGATGCCATAGGGGTGAGCAGGGACAGTGTCTGCGATGAAAAATGAAAGCAAAATACACTTCACAGGATATGGGTTCGGATATAACACACACGGTCACGTACGACACCGCATTAGTAACAGCACACACAGATACTCATTATACTGGGGGCTTTCACAGTTCTCCACTTCGTCCCAGATGACAAGCAAATTGATGGTTTTTTACTCTCTTACATAAATTCTTGTGCACACAACATCATCAGCACCAAAGGTCTGGAAAAGAAATAGAAATCAATCAGAAGAGATGGAAACAGCAAACATTTAACACCATTTGTTAATGTTATTTTTACTGTAGTAGTTAGTGCTACAGCTGAAATACATTTTCCCACGTCTTTTGACAGATGAGAGTAAAGAAAGGAGTCATTTTGGACTAGGAATGCAATGTAAGTGACCTTTATTCCAAGGCATGATGAATTTTGTCAGAATGATAAATGGTGCAGAATTTCCCTTTTCCTATAGTTTCTTGGCACGTGTTAATAAATAAAAGTGAGAAAAGAAAGAGAATTTGGAATTTACTGGCGTGATATTTAGAAACAGTTGCAGCACTTTGAACTAGAAATGCTGAGGGTGGAATTCAGGTGGCGTGTTCAACAGGTATTCTTTGATACTTGTGAGTATAGATCAGAGTAGTTCAGATGAAGTCAGTGGAGCAGTGCTGAAGACCAGGAGGATGTATACCTGCAACCTGTAAACATAATGCTGCTGCAAGACCTCAGCACACCATGCTAGGATACAAAACCCCTCTCTCCCAAGCTGTAGTGTGGGCAGTGTCAATCTTCTTTGAGGATACTGTGACCTTAATCGGTGTGTTTGTTAACTCTGGTAAGCGTCTGAAATGAGGGCACACATTGGAGAAGAATGTGGAGATCAAACTCATTTCACAGGACTAAACACTTCTGAGGTCTCACAGATGTTTGATAACTACACATCTGAAGTCACTGACTTACTAAAGACTGTGTCCCATTATCATCCCATGCCTTACTCTGGATTCCAAAGCTCCCTGGAGCTGGTGTTACACCATCGACACACCGGTGCATGTGGCGTGACACCACTGACTGCAACAGAATTTCAGGTATGAACCCAAAAACCTGCCTTTTTTTAATCACTCTCTATTTCTGCACTCAGAAGGCAGTGCTCCCACAGCAAAGCACTGCAGCACAGACCAGCAGCACATTTAGGCAGGCCAGTGATTGAGGCAGCTGTCTGAGAACGTCGGGTCTGGGGGGCTAAGATCTAAGCAAGCAGTGAAACATGAAGGAAATCACGGGTGCCCAAGGGAGGAAGCCCTGACTGCAAAAAGCTTCATGCTCTGCTATGCTGACAGGCAGTTTCAAGCTCACTGCCAGCAAGTTGTGAGGTGGGATGTTTGGCTGTAGTAACTGCCAAGGTCTCACTGAAAAATATAATTAAGGCCTATCCTGGTGTGTTAGGAGCATTCAGCTGGGGTTTATTTGTTTTAATGCTTTCTACGCCTGTTTTGGCCAACACCTCTTTGAAAAGATTTGGCTCTAAAACTGACTCTGGCTTATATTCTGGTTGCTTTATTGAGGAGTAGTCTGCTAGTCTTTTGGAGATGTATGCTTTGGTTTTGTGCATATAAAGCGCTTATCAATCTTTATATACATTTTTAGCTTATGCATGAAAATGAATATGAACATTAAAGGATGCAGATAGTTCCCTACTGCCCACAGCAGCAGCTGCAAATACCCTTAGTATGGCTTCCTTTAACAGTTCCATAATCATACATGAAGGCAAAATGATTTCAGCAGGAGCTTTGTCAGAGAAAGCAGGTCAGAGTCAAGACCATCCAGGGGTTGAGGTTGTCTGTAGAGTCTGTAAGGGCTCTGTGACAGTGATTGTCTTTCTATGGCACATTCAGGCACTGCTAGGCACAGTGAAGTTTGGGTCCCCCATTGTTATTTCAACACAAATCATAAAAAATAGTAAAGTAGTTTTTGTGTTGTGTTCTTCAAGAGCTGTCACAGCCCCAGTCTGACAGCTGGAGCTGCACAGCTCTGCAGCCACATCTCATGTCAGTGCATGCCACATCAACCAGCTCTAATGAGAAAGGCTGCAGCAGTGGTTTGCCCAAATTCTTGCAACCTCCCAATTAAATTTATGTCTATTCTTTCTGGAAAACTAAGAGACAGGGACTTTCCCCTAAACCTGTGCAACAACAGTTCTTCCCCAAACAGGTCAGCTGTTGTATTGAGAGGGAACTCTGCAGGGAAGAGTAGATTGAAATGGATGTGATCCATACTGCAAGTCTGCCCTCAGGTGCCACTGTAGGTCTGCCTGAAATTCTAGTGTCCAGTTCTGAGACAGGTCCTGGGCAGAGCTCAGTCTTAGGACCTCGGTGTAGTCTGACTGGCAGCTGCCTTGCAAGACCCACAGGAGGGAGCAATCCATTGTGAAAATAAACATTTGTGGAGGAAGAAGAAAGAAATAGTAACTTTCTGGGAAAGCTCAGTAGAATGAGTGCATCTGAAATGAACTGCAGAGGCAGCGAGTCCCCTGTGTGTACACACAGACTGACTGTCGTAAGCACTTGTTATGCACAAGGGTTGTCATCCCCAGCAACACAGCAGCCTCACAGTCTGGGGCACCACTATCATTCAATCCAATCATATCTGTGAATCTCCATGATAAGGAGATAAAATTCATAGCAAGCCAAATTGCCATTATTCTGGAGCACCATGTAGCTCCTGGGCACTTGTCAAGCAGCCAGGCATCCTTTCCTTGAAGACCCAACTTGGGTTATGTGGCCTCTGACCTGTTTCAGGAATAAGCTTCATTTTGAGCACTCAGGTTTCATGCCTCATACCCATGATCAGTGACCTAATTCCACACTGGAGCACATAAAGAAATGGCTTTCATTGTCATGGTTATGTACATTGTTTAAATGTGGACTTAGGTAAAAGGTGTTTCCCTATCTTATTATAACTTACTAGCTTTGTTGATAAAACACCACTAAAAGTTGCTAAACAAAGCAGAGTGGAAAGTGTTCGAACTTGCTGCATTCCTTTTCTTGTGGGTACTCACAGAAATGTCTAATGTACAGCTGGGGCTAAGCTCAGGGGAAGGTCCCAATCCAAAGCCTGTTACTTCTCTATCCTTCACACTTAAATCCTTGTTTTCAGGGGTAGGATGAAGGGGTTTACTGTCTGTGATTCTAACTTTGAGTGGGAAAGAAGCGATAGTTCCTGTCAGAACCAGCAGACTTTGAAGATTTCCGTGACCCAAAGGAGTAGAACTTCCTACTGAAGAGAAAGAGAGTGAGCAATCCAGGCTATTTGGTGAGGAAGTTTCAGCAGAGCAACTGAAGAATAATAGTGCAGCACTACCAAACTGTGGTTCAAATCGAAGGAGAAGACCCAGGATTTTCAATCACTGTGTTTTCATCAGGTTGCACAAACCCCATTTATCTTACAAAATGCCACAAGGCAAGGCTTCTACCAACATCTAAAATAGGATTTTAAACATGCAATGACTGCAAATTACAGAATTGGGTTTTTTTTTTTCACTTAGCTTGTCAGAATCTGTAGCTAAGAGTCCAAAAGCACATTGTGAACAAAGCCCCCCTGAGGCGAATAATCCAAGAAAGTGACCTCTCTCAGTTCACTCCAAATCTGATGACTGCTGACATCATTAGAGATTACAAGAGTATTACAGGGCAGTAATATATTGCACTATGAATAAATCTGCTTTTTGAAGGCCTCCTTTATAAACATTTGCTGAGAAGCCTTTGTGATAAGTGGAGCACACTGTGTAATTAGGAAGATTGTCATTGAAACAATCACCTGGGAATGATCACTTCTGCCACTGTGTGCAAAAACCCCTGTTATCTGCTCATGACTGACCAACCTGCAGAGGCAACTTGCTGAAGGGAGACAGGATATGTCAGCAAACAAATGGAGAAGAGAAAGGCTCAGAAAAGCCTTTGTCCAGATCCAAACTTCCATGTTACCCAGAATAAAGTTATAAATCTTCACAAAAAAGGCATATCACGTATGTCCTTTCTCCTCCTGATTCTCATAGTGTTTCATGAGAGAGATCAATCATTATGTGGCCATAGTCACAGAAGGTGTAGCCCCCACTTTCCAACTTGCATATTAGTAGCAAATCACCCAGTCTACAACCTCACTTTCTGCAGGATATCAACTGACAGGACCATGCAAAATCAGGTATTTCTCAGGGTACCCCACTGTTGGAATTTGTGCCTGACAACTGTTATATTATACAGTTCCCTGAGAGGCATGCAGCAAATGACAGAGGTAAGAACATGGGACAATGGTGTCTTCCAGTACACAGCAAACATTTAGGCTACAGCTCATATTGTAAGAGGCTACATAGAGGACAAATTGCAAATGGCTTCAGCTCCTTTCTCTGCTTATGTATTTGGTGTGTGACCCAGACAGGCTGTAGTAGTGAGCAGGGGCTGCAGATCCCTAAGCCCCCTTCTAAATCTGATTGTGGCAAACAGTAAATTAAAGCATTAGGTCCATGCACCATATACATATGCATTAGTAAAAGCTTCTGGACTTCTCTCGAGGCTGCTTCACTGAGGGCAGCAGCAAAACCCCCCACTGACCTCTGGAAGAGTGAACCCTCCTTTAGATCACTGATTTTATTTAAGATCACTCTCCCAAAACTATAGAAAAGTTCAACACTTGGGTAGTTTAACAGGTCCAATACAAGGTTTAGGCACATCACAAATCTCAGCATCCAGCTACAAAGTATCTTCTCAAATCTGCACTGACCCTGCTCACCTACTATGGTTCATTTCAGAAGCCAGTATCGTTTAAAAAATGTTCACTCACTCATCTAAGGCTCCACAGTTCACCAGTTTTAATCAACTACAGCATGATTTTCCTGGGGAGGGAATGTAGAACAGAAACCATGCTTGAAACCCCCCTAATGTTCTGATCTTTGACCCTTGCTATAATTGATTCTGAGAACCCCTGTGTGATACATGAACTGTGTAAAATGTGGTCTGAGGCTGGTTTTAAAGCCCCTCTCCAGTAATTGTCCACTTTAAAATGTTTGTGTGTTACAGACTAAACAAAAATTTATAGAGGCATGAGCAGCTATAAAAGCAGCAAGACAGATAAAGTTTGAATGTAAACGTTTCTCATTTGAATAGCTAACATTGGGAAGCAGCACCCCCTTCAACTTTGCAAGAGCAGGCCTTTTGTTCTTCTGACTTACACGGGTGATTGATAGCTCATTAACGTCCCTGACAAAAACACACTGCAACAGCAAAAACATTAGAGAGAATAAAAGGGAAGAAAAAGCATATTAGAATAGACTTGCTCCCAGGTCTTACTTTTCAGACAAGTAAATGAAATATATATTGTTGTGTTATCTTATGATCTTGATTGCTTAAGTCCAATCCAAGTGTAGGTTATGAATGTGGAGTTGTAAATACAGTACTCTTGACTCCCTGTATGCATTACAGCCTTAAAGTACAATATGATATAATCAAAAGATACAGTCAAGGCAAACAAATGTGGGGATCTCTCCTTTTCACCCTCCCTTGCTTGCATATTCCATTGTTTAGTACTTCTAAGAACCCAGCGCTGAAATCCCAGCAAGAATAAACAGCACTGATCACAGTCAGAACACATTCTCAGCACCTTTTGTTTTATAAAGGAGAGCTTGATCCTGCTTCCCTTACTCAGCTGGAAGGACTGATTTTCTAACAGGACTTTAGACCTATACCTGCCATTGTGTGAGTCAAATATTACTGATGCTACTTACAAGAGTAATCTCATTCTCCATGCTGCAAGGAGCTAAGGAGGACTAAAGGCAAACAACAGGTACCTGGAGGTAAAGAAAACCTTTGCTAACTAAATCATTTGTTCCCAGCATCTGTGTCCCAAGTACATGGTGTGACATGGAAGACTATTGTATTGCTCCAAGGGAATATCTTTGAAGAACATAAGGAATTCTTCTGCCAGGATGCAAGAATGATTGATCATTATACAGTAATATGGTTTCTATTTTAGCTCTGTGGTAGCCATGACAATTCAAAACTGATTTTGTTTTCATTATATGTGAAAATAAATGCATTTTATTTAACATGCTGGGTTGGGGAGAAAAATATATCCTTCCACTAGGAAAATGTCATAATCTAATGGACCCCCTAAGCAAGGCAGTGTATTAGAGCAAAATTATGTGGCAAAGCTCCAACATTTGTGGAGCCAGTATTAGCAGAGGAAAACTCATTCCTTACCCCCTGCCTGTTGCCTCAAGCCTTTTTTTTCCATTCATGCCTCAGTCTAACACAGTTTAGATTCCTTCTTGCAACTTTTTTCAAACAGGATGTGAGCTTTCTTGATTTCTTCTGCAAATGCATGTAATGGCCAAGGAGGAGACTCACAACGTCTTGAAAGATCTCTTTGGATAGAGAAATGGGACCAGAGACTGCAAGACTGAGAGAATAAGTATCAGTCTTTCAGAGTTCCTAAAATGCTACATCACAGTATGCTCTGCCTCATAAAAGTAAGTTCCTCAGCTGCAAACATCTAGAAGTTCACAAGATCAGGGCTTTCTTCTGTTTATTGAAGTGCTCTGCCAGAATGGCAATAGGGGAAGTTTACCAAAGCACACAAGAAAGAGTGAAGGAACAGAAAATATTTCTTAGGGAAGTAGGGAAGTTGGAGAAGTGTGAAGATGGGAATTGTTGAATGTTTGAAGTGAAATGGGCAGCAAAACTGAATGAGAATGAATTTCAGGTCCTAAAGCATCCTAACAAAGCTGGGAGGATGGAAGAAGAAAGGAAGAAATGGGAGGACAAAGAAAGATCTCTTCTTCTCACTGTGATCTTAGTTTTGAAGAAGTAAAATATAAGTTGGGGGTTGCAGACTCAAATCCAAGGGAAATGTCCAAGCATAAGATGAAATTGCCTATGTTGAATCTTTCTTCACTGGAGTCATGAAAAGCCAAACACAATTGAGAGGCAAGAGATCAAAAGGCATCACAGGGTTTCTCACTAAGAGCTCCTATTCCTACTTTGTTCCCTGTTATAGTTGAAGGACACACCTCAGCCAACCCCTCTGGGTAGTTTAGCTTTTAAGGACCAAATATATTCTAGAGTTCTAAAATAACAGGCAGGAAAATGCAGTTTCCCTTACCTTCTTCTGTCTTCCTCCACACAGCAGAACCCTTTGCTGCCTCCCTGAAGGGTTAACCATGGCCATCTTGACTCCCCCAAAGGACCAGAGAGCTCATACTCACCACCGTTACGCTTAGAAATGCAGAGCTTTAGGGTGTCAGGTTTTGAACATGTGAACCTATGTAGTTAAAAGATTTGTATGCTGAGTCCCACCAAATATCATAAGGGGCTTGAAAATCTTTGTCCCAAGTATTTAATAAATATTTAATTTATTATAATATTTCTATTATAGCCCTAATGTTTAATAAAGCAAGAGGGGCCATTATGCTCCAGAAGAGATGCAGGAGAATGGAACTGCATATCATGTATGAATAATAAGAGAGAGAATGAACTGAATCACTTGGGAGATAACACTGTGTTTTCCTAATGGCCATGTTAAACTTGTACATTGCAACCAATGGACATAGTCCTGGTGTGCAGGAGAGTGGAAGGGGATCAGTCTGGGTGCCTGGAAACCGGGAAAATGACTTGAGATCGTGATCAGCTGAGGACAAGGTCCCAAGGAAGAGCTGACAAAGTCTTTGCAGATAAATCAGAGTAATTTTAGATAAGTGTAGGGAGATAAAGTCACTGCTCCATCAGATGCTAGTGTGGCTGCTAGTGAAACACTAGACATGGTGTATCTGGTACCCCACACACATGCAGCCGGTGTTCAGTTTGGAAATGTAATTGATACATCAGAAGGGGTTACAGAAGCACTGAAAGAATGATTAAAGGCAAGCTTGCTTTATATTCAAAAGCTGGAGGTCTTCCCATGGTTTAGCTTAATGATGAGAAGGTTCTTCCAAGAGGTGGCTTGATCAGTGCTCTTTAGAGAAGCATTTGCAATAACAAACTTCAAGCATGTATTATTTAGGTTCTTCTCTACACCGTATGTAATGACTGGAAGTTGGATCTAGACATACAGAGCCTAGAAATAAGGTGTTTATCTTAATGGCAAGGAAATTAGCCAGTGAAGTAACTTATCAAAAGCTGTGACCGAGTTCCAATAAATGGAAATATTTTAGTAAGAAGGAAGTTTTTCTAATTTGTATCCTAATTTGGAGAAAGAATTAATTCAGAAAAGCTCAACAGACTCTCTTACATAAGAAAAAAAAAGGTTAGATGGCTTTATAATCTTTGAATTGCTCTGGTTTCTTAACCAAACTCACTCGTCTTCCCCAGCAGGGTAAGTTCACATGGCTGACTGCAGGAGGCAATTGTGTTATGACTGGTTTCCTTGCTTTGCTTGGAGCCATTCACTTTATTTAACAGCTGCCTCACTAGTTTGTTGCTTAAATAATAAACTACAGAAATGTGTTGTTAGAAAGCTGGAAAAATTACAGTTGAGCTTGTGTGTTGTCTGCTGCATTATATAAAGAGGTGAAGCAGAGATCAAAGTACTTTGCTGCCTAAAGTTTTCTGATAATACAAAGAATTCCAGTGGTTGAGTCAAAAGAAATTTTCCAGAGTTGGAGTATTCATTCAATAGAAGCTAGTGTGATTTCACTAACAGAATATAGCTCCTCGTAAGGGCAGGTCAACAGTTCCAAGATGTCTGGAGTAATATTAACACCTTAAAAGCTTTATGTTTATACTTGGTTACATTTGGGTTCTGATTCTGTTTCAGATGCAATCTTAAAAACAGAGCTCCAACTGCTTTAGAGAAACACTGGGGAGGCTGTTTGTTTTTTAAAAGTGCAGAGAGGTTGAGTTTGTGTGGTAGTTTGAAATAAAACCTCCCTGCTTTGATGTTTTCTTACCCTTCACTCCAGCACCCTGTCTTCCATGCCCAAACCGATGAGGTGTAACAGTAACAGTCTAATCAACCGTTTATCTGGAATTTGCTAGTAAGAACATGTGCAATAAAATGATTCTGAACTCAGGCTGAACTGTGCTACCTGTAACTCAGAGAAACTCTGTCTTTAGCCAGTCCTGTGTATTGTTTCATTAATGTAGAGGGGCTGCTGAGGAAAGATTCAGTGAAGAGAACTCAAGTCTAACAGATGCAAGCCCAATGCAAGCAAATGAACTGCAGGTGAGTCGTGGCAGGAACGGTGAGGCAGTTGCAGGGGTGCTCCCAGAATGTAGTAACCCAGAATGTAGTAACCCAGCAGTAACCCTGCTGCCACATGCAAGGTCACACAGGAGTGGGGGATGTCGGCTGACAGCAAGCGTGCAAATCGGTGCAAATGTCTGAGCAGCTCACAAAGGCAATTCTGAGCTGAATTCAGAGGTGGGCAAGGAACTGGGGAAGGTGGCATAGGTGGGGGAAGAGCTGTATGTTCTTCACAAACAGAATGACATTAGGGCATGCTGAGGTGCCACATCTTTCCTGCCACACACCCTGTGTATAGCACAGAAGCAACATACTATGCACATGTCTAAAAGAGAAGGTTCTTCAGAAATGAGGCCAAATGCCTTGCTCTTGCTTTCAGCAGAGAAAATCTGCAATAAATCAAGCAAATTCTTTGGTGGTGTCGTGAATTTACAGAGTAGACGTGGCCCACTTACCATTATTCTACCAGTAAAAGTATGGCAAAAGTTAGAGCAATAAAATGCAAGTGAAAACCAGCATATATTTTCATTTGTTCTTAAAAAAAAACCCCAAAACCAAAAAGCAGAAAAAAAGGTGATGCATGTGTTTTACTGCAGAGGATTATGAAAATAGTACTTTTCCAGATGGATTTCAGTAAGCAAAAATAGTAAGTCATACTCTAGGGTAACAAAAACCTGTTAATATGGAGGATGTATTGGGTAGGTTCAAGGTTCTTACCAAAATCAGCTCATCATTAGCTAATTCTCGAGTCCAGTATGTTTTGGGGCCATCTCCCTCAATAAGAGTTTGTTTGCAATAGATCTTGTTTTCATTCTCCCAAGTGGCCAAACTCTGCAGGCAAGAAAACCATTAGGAAGAACATTAATTATATTCCCCAGCAGTGTGAGGCAGAGAGACAACAATGAGCAGTAGTGAGGAGAGTTGCTGCGGTAAAGGAGCAACACATAGGTAGGTGAAGGGAGAGAATAAAAGACAGCAGTGGAAAGTGGTGAAAACAAAATTAAGGTGTGAGGGGGCATTTTGGAAAGAAGGGTATATTAATAACAAAGTAACTATGTCTTTACAGAATAAATGTACATTTCTTTCTGAATGAAACAGCCACCCAGTTTTCATAAAGCACTTGATGTTCAGAGGTGTAATTTAGCAACATGTGATAATAAAGTGCCTACATTCCAAAGCATCTTTGTACATGTGGTTTGATCTGACCTGCTATGTGTCACTACAAAGTCCTCTTAATGTAAAAGCATAAAGTATCATATGTATCATGTTGTGGTCATAAATAATGCAGTATTTGTCACTTACACCCTTTTATGCTGTATGGCAGCGTGCCAAGTTAGCTGTGTATTAAACACTTACTGTGCTTTACAAACTAGAATAAATCACAACTAAATTAACTTTGTTAGAATTCCAGTGTTTGAGATATTACTTTTTGAAGGTTGTGGGTCTGGAGATTGAACCCCCCTTGGGCATTTTTCAAAGCCTTTCAATAATGACTCTGAAGCCACTGAAAAAGAAAAAACCCCTCCTAGGATTCTGCCTGGCTTTCACAAACAGGCAAGCCCTGACTCTCTTACTTTTCATTCCAGCACTGAACTATTATTCTACAGTGCAAAAGGAACAGCTGTGCAGAAGGATGCCCTGTAATGAGTGTGCCAGTAATCACTTCATAACTAGCACAGGGGAGACATTCTTTAGTCTGTGATCACATGCATATACACTTATACATGCATGTGAGTATACATGTCTGTGTGCATATATATGCATAAATTCAAGTTAATTCTTCCCAGACTTTCCAAGGGGAAAAAAAAATCCCTTTACTTTGATTTAAAACTAGCTCTTTACTTTATAAATGTTTTTCCAAAGCAAAAGGGTTTTTTTAAGCTAACAAGCCATCTTAAATGGCAGTTACAGAAGCTGTGCCTTGCAGTACAACTACATATGAGTCTCTCTTTGTCTGTATGAACAATGGAACAAGTTAGTTGGCAGAACAAACCCCTCCACTTCATAAAGTGTATCGAAATCTATCACCAGGCAGCAATTCTGCCAGATATTGCAAATTACATTCTGAAGTATGATTTTATTATCTGTCAGTTTCTGCTCTGTGGCCACATCTCGGTTATATACACACACAGCACTACAACTTATTCCTCAGAGCAGACTATAAATAATTTCACAACACATGGAAAAAATTTACTACTTCACACAACACATTTCTTTCAGATTTTCCCAACTTTCAGAGCTTACAGCCGTAATTATTGTTGTTCCATCTGCAGCAATAAATCCTCCTCTAGAAAGCGGGTCGCGGTTGTTATATATGCATTATGTATGAAGACACTAAAACGCTACTTTTGCCAAAGAAGATAAATTAACAAAGCCAGCAACATTTCCTGAACAAACTGTTAAATGTATGATAACTCAGCCTAGCAATCAAGGGGATGTTTTAAATGTTCGCTGACTCCCAGTATCTGCCTCTCTTTTTCATCAATTTAGATTCACAGCAGTCACACTGGAGATAGTAAGTTGTGAATTTGTAGTGGTACAAATGGTCTCAGAAGCTGGCCCAAGAATTAGCAGAGATCGTATTTTGGCAAGTAGAGTTTTTGCACCCTCACAGGATATTTTAAAAAATGTCTTCTCATTTGGAACCACATTCTGATACTCTTTATTCATACTACTTTTAGAAGTGTTTTATATATGCACCTCTTAAAAGTCTGAGAGTTAAGTGCCCTGGGAAAGGATAACTCACCCATGCTTTGGATAACCTGTTTTCAAAAGACAGCTCTGATCCCAGGGCAGTTCTCCAATATCCTAGATCCCATGTATCTACACCAGCAAGAAGCTGATGTCAGATGCTGCTGGCTTAAAGCCCCCTCCACGGTCATAGAAATGGTTACAAAGGTAGAGGAGCAGGGGCTCACGTACGGAATCAAGTGCAAAACACTCCAGTGAACGCCCTCCAGTGCACTTCTGCACAAGGAGATGGTGCAATTATGGCTGGTACAACTCTAGCTGAAAGTCTGTCCTACACTGTTAAAGACTTATCTGACCAGCAAACTGAAGACACACACTTCCAAGTAAATGAAAGAGGACTTCAGCCCCAAACTACCAGCAGCCTGTGGTCCTGCTTGTGAATTCAGCTGATTCATTTCGGGCCAAAACTTATGTCAGGTTTGTGCAGGAAATCATCACTCTTAAGGTCTCTCCTGCTCCACCATTCCCTGGGTTCCTATCGGGGACAGAGGTTGGGAAGACTTTTCACTGCAGCTGAAGTCTCCAGGGGAGAGGGAAGCAACAAGAGCTAGACAAAACCCTGTCAGTCAAGGATCTGACAAGGAGATACCCGAACTCTGCCTCTGGGACCTGCCATGCTTGGTTGCCTTCAGATTTCAGCGGAATGTCAACCACCAGGAACCCCCAGAGTGTTTCTGGGGAAAAAGAGGGCAGCAGTGCCACTGTCTGGGAATACCAGCAGCAGAAGTGTTTTGCCCCATCTAAAAAGAACTCAGCACACACACACAGGCACAGACGCGCTCTCTCTCCTCCTACCCTGCACTTCCGTCCGTCCACCGTCTCCTCCTCAAAGCTCTCCCCGATTTTGAAGTTGATCTCCGTGGTGCGGACAGTGGTGGAAGTTTTGATGTAGAACTGGTCCCCGTCCTGGCGGATCTCCACGTGGGGTTTGGAGGCGGCAGCCACTGCCACCTTCCTGAGCATGGCATTGACACCTGGGCGAAGCGGGGAGGAAGCAGAACTTGAGGCCGTGCCCCTGGGCTGAACTCGCCCAGCACCTGGCGGATCGGGGCAGGAGGAGGGGGGTGGAGGGTCGCGGGGAGAGGCGGCCGGAGCCCGCAGCGGCGGCGCGGCCCCAGGGCACTGCGAGCGGCACTCCGGCAAAGCTCGGCACAGCTCTCCGGCAAAGCTCGGCACAGCTCTCCGGCAAAGCTCGGCACAGCTCTCCGGCAGGCCCCGCGCAGACGGCAAACGGGGGATCTCGCAGGGATCCCCGTGGCAGACCCTCCGAGCCAGCGGCAGCCCGGACCCCCGCGGCGGGACCGCTGACGTTCGCAGGTGGGTCTGACCCTGCCTGCGGGCGCTCCTCCCAGGGCAGGGCTCACAGCTTTCCCCAGCACGGAGCTCTCCCGGGTGGGTGCCCGGCTCTGGAAGCACCGGGCACGGGAGCCTCGGCTCCGGCTGCAGCCCTCCCGTGTCCCCCCCTCCCGCGGGACACAGCCCCGGGCTGCCCGCAGCCTCCTCACCCAGCGCCTTGAGGAGCTCGTCGAAATTCTCGCTGCTCCTCATCTTCCAAGTGCCGGCGAAGTTGGGCATGGCGGGGCGGACGGCGGCGGGGACGCGGCGCTGCTGCTCTCTCTCCGGCTCAGGCACCTTGTGAGCGGGGCGGACCTCGGCGGCAGCGACTGGGAGAGCGGGTCACACCCACCCGGCCCCCCACCCCTTCCCGCGGGGCCAGCACCACGCCGCCAGACAGCCGTCCCCCCTCCCAGCTATGGCCCATCCATCCATCCATCCATCCGTCCGTCCATCCATCTCCAGTCCCCATCCATCACTCCCTGCCTGCCTTGCAGCCTGCCAGCTGCCTCCTGTAGCTTCCCAGGGAGGAGAGCCAGATTGTCACTTGCCCCACAGCTGGGGTGGTCATTGAGGACTCGACAGAAGGCCCCAGAGGCAGGCAAAGAAGGGAGAGGGCAATCCGAATAAAAGCAGCTTCTCCAGGCTCACACTGGATGGATCCAATGAATCTGGCCCTAACTCTGCTAATCTGGACCACCACCAGGCCAGAGAGGTGCCAGGGAGCTGGGCTCTTTCCAGGGTAGGAGACTGCTATAAGGAAGCTGTCCCTGCCTCTGATCCAACTCTGCCCCTTTGACAGCATGAAAGACAAAGACACGTACAGTATCAACACAGTCCCCTGGTGACAGCCACGCACTCCCTCGTTGCCCTGTGGTGGTTTTGGCAGTTGGTGGATATAGCTGCAGAACCAGAAGGCATTCCTTCTGCATCAGGAAGACCAGTGCGCTTGGCGAGCACAAGCTTTTATGGAGAGGCACATCAAGCTGTTTCACACTTGCTTAAATTAACACCAGTGTGTTAAAGATTCAAGCAATACTCTGTGGCTCTCAATTTTTCCATGGCCATTTCCATCATCTGGGCTTTGAATCCCTCAGTCTCAGGTCAAAGACACTAGACCCAAGTTGCTTATTGCAACTGATTTATCCACATGATTAAGGGGAACAGAACCTGACGGGTTAAAGCATATGGGGTATTTCTGCTGCTGTTGTGCACAAGGAAATACTAAAAACATTCAGAGCTCTGTGATTTCCCACTCAGAACAGAGCCAGATGTATTTTAATTATCGGAAAACCTTTGCTGAGCCAGCTTCATGGTACATTCCCAACCCTTCTTCACTTGTTAGACTCACTCCGTAAAATGAGCAAGATGGTTACTGGAGGTATGTGTAAAATGTGTTCACTCCTGGAAAATGTATAGATCTGGGAGTCAGCCATATGTTAGGCAGGGTTCTCCAGTCCCTATATGCTGAAATTTGCTTGCATTTCTTATCCCAGGAAGTATTTTGCCTGAGTAAAACCCAAATATTTGTTGATAGTCACTCTTTTTCTACTGATTTTTTTTTTTGCCCCTGTCTTTTCAGAAGGACACCCTGGAGACCCGGCACAGTTCTTTAACTGAAATATTTTGATGGAAAATGTGGGGTTTTTTCCCCAGGAAATGAAAATTTCAGTGAGGAATATCTGTTTTCAATAACAGGGTTTCTCTAAAACTAAAGCAACACAAAACAAAACCCCCAAACTGGACCACGAAGCATTTTTCATTTTTTAGTAAAAGACAAAAGAATTAATCCCCATCTGAAATACTTTGCTTCAAGATTTCCAGTCACCTCAAAAAAACTCCAAAACAAGCAAGCAAGCAAATACACACACACACACACACAAAAAGCTTGGCAAAAAAACCCAGATACACAAATCATTTGCCTATTGCAGGTAGGTTCAAGTCTTAGGAATCAAAGGCTGTGGGCCCCACAAACCCATACCAAGTCTGTGTGTTGCTATGAAACAGTGAAGAAAACCCCTGCTTAGTCACTCAGCTTCAACTTCCCATTGCACAACTGAAAACATGCTGCCATGATCCAGGCTACTTTCCAGAGTCCTGCAGAATATGTGTACATGGAACACAGTGGAAGTGATATAGTTTGCTCTTTGCAGGGCAAAGTCTTTAGCTACCTATGATAATAAGTATGTGCAGAGTAAATCAGGTAGGAATCACCTGAGAAAATAAATTGGCCCAGAAGAGGGGTCACTTTTTTCTTTAAAAGACTATAAAAGTTCCAAAACTATTCTTTCATTTGCTGAAACTATTATTTCATTTGCTGAACCACTGGAGTGAACAGGAACTATTCCAGTAGATAGGGGCTGTGAGAGTGTTTCCAAGATGTAGGACTTGTCTTCTATGTGTTGGACAGTGGCCATGAAGACCAGAAAAGAGCCTTCAGAATACCCTTCCTCTAGAAAGTGTGGCAAGTTAGAAGGCACAGAAGCCTTTGGGCAATAAAGGCCATGTTCTGCAGTAGCAGTACCTAGAGCTATTCACTCTAAATATCAGATTACATTTTTATTTACATTACAATCTTATCAAAAGACCGTGAGGTACTGCTCCACCTGTACAGTGGGGTTTCTAAAACAAAAACCCAGATAAACTGTAGTGTGTCTAACTGGCTCATCTGGCAACATGCACATATTCACACCTTATTTACACATTGAGGCCCTTTCCTTCAAGCACTGCCTACTGCCATCTCACCAACTGTTTAAAATTAGACCTTGAAGTTCAACCACAGAAGGAGTTGTCCCCCTCTGAGAATGAGGGGCCACTGGTGCTAGGATGGGCTGGAGGCAGGTATGGGCATTTCCAGAGCCAAGACCTGTCCTCTGACCACCAGCTCTCCACATATGCACAGTAGTTGAAATGATCAGCAACAGCCAATCTCCCCTTGACCTTTGAGTTACATTTTAATTTGTATCCTTTCCGTGTGCTCCTTCCCTTTCCTCTTAAATCATTTATGATTTCCCTTTCTATCTTAAAAACATGCCTTGATGATTCTCTGGCTTTACTAATTAACTTAAAGGTCAGTAGGAGTTGACTCCAAACTTCTAAGGAACGTAACTTAATTCCAACAAAAGTTTAAGAGCGAAACACCTCTTATATTCCAGTCCCTCAAGACAAATGAAGCTCAGTGAGGAAAATGGGCTTTTTGTTTTTCCATTTCATATTTTATGAAAATATTGAGGATTGTAACCCCGTTGCATTGTGGAATACAAATCCCCACTTAGACTGATAAAGCAACAGAGTGAGATGTAACTTAAATGGCAATAAATTTCACATGGCTTAGGTACTAGTTACAACAATTAATTAGTTATGCACGTAATAATGACACAAAAGTTAAGAGCTGAGTTCCTGTTTTACAAGCTGTGACCGTATCATTTAGCTCAATGCCATAAGATTTGTTTGCAAGCTGGACTTTTCAGAAGAAAGGGAAGAAAATATGGAAAGAAGCTTAAGGGAAAGGAAAACAGAGCTGAGTTGTAAAGGCCATAAAGAACACAGCACTCATAATAAGAATGTGAATTAGGATCAGTTTACTGCACGTCTTGGATCACTCAAATGAAGGACAGAAATAATATCCCTATGGCAGATATGACTCAAATCTCTACTGGTATAAAGTAAGGGTAGCTGCACTGAGATCAGAATGCTATACTGATTTATATTAGCTGGAAATATTGCACATGGTCTTTAGCCCTCTTCATAGATCCTTTTCCTAGCACAGAGGCAATAGGAGATGTTTATCAGGTCATGCTGAAACAACCCAGACCAAAAGGCAGTTTTACTTTTCTTTCAATCTCCTCCTGTATGTAATTTCCCCATTAATGTTATGGAAAACAGTTTGATTTTCAAAACACCCCCCTCAGCATTTCTTCCCCTTGGCATTTATTTTATTTACCTGAATCCCCTGAGGCTGATCTTTCCCTGCAGATGGACCTAATTAATCTTTCCAACAGTGCCCCTAAGACAAAAGAAAGTAATAAATGTACAGATGGGACCAGGGCACTCCATCATCCGTCCAAATAAGTGACCAGTAATGTGACCAAAACTATCCCCTTGAGGTTACTGACTGACCACTGTGAAGTCACACAAGGCTCAGCATAAACAATAAATTTTATTTACTAAGGTGGTACCCTAGGAAAAAAAAAAAAAAAGATTGCTCTAAGGGAGAATATAATAAATTATTTCTGACATGAATAAATTATACAACTGGAAGACAAATTGCCATCGTAAATTTATCTGCCAAATTAATTTACAATGGGGCTCTAGCATGACAATAGGTGAAATGTAATATGAATGTATGGAGAGTAAACACCATTTCTGCAGTGTTGCTGTGTATCTTCTACTTCACTTTCACTAGATTGAAAGACTCCTGTGCTATTCCCAAGCTAAAATGCTCCAGGGATTTCCAGTCCCAAGTTGTCCTTTTGGGTTTTGAAACCTAAATAATAGGAAAGTAAATGAATTTTTGCATTGTTAGAGGTAGACAGTAAAGTGTTTGTCAGTTTTATGTTCATTAAGAGAAGAAAAAAATCGTAATTTCTTCCCTGTAAGATTTCCTTTCAAGGGGAACTAATTGGTTGTGTTATCTTTGAAAGGCAGGCTTTAAGGTGATCATGGGCTCTTTCTATCTTCTCTTCTGAACTGCTGCAAAAATAGAATGAAACAGAATTTTTTTCTTAACCAAAGTAAAATTTGCTGCTTTTTACTTTGAAAATAGAGGGAGTTTGACTGAGTTTTCACTTGGGCATTAATTCTGCAGGCTGCTGAGCAATTTGATCCTGATCCAGCAATGTGTAGTAGCAATGCTAGTAACATAATCACTGTGAACCATGTTGTAGAGGTGCTCATGGGCATGCTTCCCTGGGCTGGTACCAGAATAAACCCACAAACATCAGTGGAGAGGAAAATCAAGATCACTCAGTCTCAGACTAATATTCTGCCTGTAATATAAATTAGTTTAGATCACTGCTTTGGAAAACCACTTAACAAACTGCTAAATAGTTGTGCAGAAGGGTCATACTGGATAACCAATATCCAATATAGATTTTTAGTAGCTGGACCTTTTAACCTCCATGCAGGGAATCTGAACGCTGACTGAGAGTGTTAGGAACATAAGTGACATTACCTTCTGTCCAAACTGTCCAGCTATCACCAGCTGCCTCCCAAAAGTCAGATTCTGCAGGCAGTTTGGCAGCTGAAAGGGCGTTATCAATCCCCAAGCCCCTTTGGTTCAGATAAAGCAACATGGCAAGAGAGTAAGAGTTTCACAGGAACATTAACAATCTGCCACATTTAAAATACAGCCCTGTATGAACAGGACACACACACACTCCCCCCAGCCACATGATTTATCAGAGCTCTGTGTTTTATTGGGTAAAAGAATGTACTTCAGACAGAAAAAGGAAAAAGAATGTATTGCATTTCAGAATCTGTGAATCCCTGGCAGTTGAGAATGGCCTGGAGGTGGAAGTCGTCCCTTGTGAGGAGACTCAACACAGGTTTTAACGGATTTTTTGTGCACTTACAAATCAAGGATGGTTCTCTGAATGAAGAAGGTCCTAGAGAATCCCAACAGATTGTTGAGAAACTAGAAAATATCATTCTAGTCTCCTTTATACTAAAGGAAGCTAAATGAAATAGTCGATTCAGATTGCTTCAACTAATTTTGGGGATGCTTCTCTTCAGCCCAATGCCTTTGCATCAGACAAAACAACAAACAGCTCTTCAAGCAGTAAACTCACCTGCATTTGTTCACAGGCAACCTAAGGCAAGGACTAGGCTAGGAGAGCAGAAGATCTGAGGCAGGAATTTCCTGGGCTCCCAAGGTTGGGATACACTGGTCTACATAAATCTCTAGGAAATAAAAGGAAGCCATCTCCAATCCACGTGTCCTATTGTAGGTGTGCCCAACAGTCAGAAAAGCAGTTACTGTTCCCCTGTCAGAGGCTTTTAAATAAATATATCATATGAAGTATTTATTAGATGTCTCCAAATGTGCACTTGAGTCAGGCAAGGGGCAGAGATGTTTTAACACAGCTGTCAGAGCCCAACCTTTCCTTCGAGCTATATCTGGTAGTTTCCCTTTGTGCTCACAACAAATAGCTGAACAATCATAGAAAAGTGAGAGTGGTGCTCAGCTACACAGCCTTGGTTCAATACTGTGTCCTTGCTGAACTTTGGCTGTTAAATTGGAAACACCCCATAAACACTAATGCAGAAAATGTTGTTTCTTTTTCATGAAGGGGTAATCACGACATCAGAAAACAGTGATTTTCACAGAGGCTTTCAGGAACCCTGCAATTCTCATTTGCTTCAACAAAAGGCATTAATAAAGCTGTGGCTGTCAATAGAAAAGTAATCAAACGGTGTCAGCCCCTCTCTGAAGACAACACAGGTCTATTAAGATGTACTTACTCAGGCAGATGGACCAAGCTGATGCATGGATTACCTTAGATATTGGAGACTCTTAAAGGATCTTCATCTCCAGGGACAGAGGACCATGTTATTTTTTCCAAATGTCCAGAAGAAGAATGAATCAACTCAAAGGAATATATTCTCACTTAGGTCTGGACTGAACTCCCAACAGGGCCGTGTCCTGAAGCTATAGAGGCCAGGGCATTTGCACAATCCTAGGTTTTACTCTGGTGCCCTGACCTTTGTGTATATGCTAAATTCAAAAGCTTTCCACTACATCTGGCAGACAAAAAGAAGATGAAGAAAATTCATTTTCCCTTTCAAACAAAACAGGGTATTTAGCATTCCACATAAATTAGAACCAGGAAATTGGGATCTCATCCGTTAATTCAATTTAAACTTCCAAATGTTTTTGAAAGGCTTTTCATCAGCCTGTTTCAAAGCAATAACAAGCCTAAGGGTTTGAGACCAGTCCTTACTATATACATAAACAACTATAATTCTACTGGTTCCAGTGAAGATAGGACAATTTATGCCATCAGAAGACGAGGTCTAGAAATATATAAGCCATAGGTGTTCTAACTCCAATCAGTCCTTCCCCCATCTTTGTTTTGTCCTGCTAAGCTCTGCTCAGAAAATGACCTTGAGTACAACTTCTCCTTCCATTGTTAACCCTCTGACCTTCTAAACTAACATCCTTTGCTCTTTCTAATTCAGAAGGTTTCTGGGGCTTATTAACTAAACAGGCCAAGTGACCGTTCCCAACTGAAACCAGAGTCTCTGACAAGGAGGTCATTGTTTCCCAGGCTTCCTCCTTAGCACTAGATCTGCAGATTTCAGGCTGAAATGGAATAATGCAGACATTCTTTGTCTAAACATTATCTGGAAAGCATCAAGATAACTCAAGCCACTTCCTCATCATTTAAGATTTGAGGGGGTCATCTCTAGGGAGCTAAGTGATTATGGCTACAATTTTCAAACTGGGATGCTGAAATTTGTAGCTAACTATATGATGAGGAATCTAAATAAAAGAACCTCAGTCTTCAGAATGAATAATTGGAACTCCAAGTGATGTCAGCAAAAGGAGAGGCTACTCAGCACCTCTATGAATCACAATATTTTTACTTACATGCCTCACTATACACTTAGATGAATAGCTGGAAGGCATCAAATTTGCAAAGTATGAATAAAATTCTCAAAAGAAGATGCTGTATTTCGGCATCTAACGTGATCCATGCAACTTTCAAAAGTGCTTATGAGAAAAGTACATATTTTTGATTTTTTTTCCTTTTTCTTCACCTAACACATACAATTTTTGGTGTTCTGAATGGTTGTATAGGTGACATCCTGGAAAAGCACAAATTCTGGCCGAGATACAGGGGCACACTAAGGGATTCAATTCCTAAGGAGCAGCAGGCTTATTACATGCGTTAGTATAAAAAAATCACTTCCTACAGATTTTGCCTCGTTTTTTCCAAGACCCCCTTAAAAATCTAAGAATCACACCCTGTACATCTCAAATTAGCGTCGAGCTTCTCTTGTTTTGAAGATAATGGCAGTAAATTTACCGTACTAAAGGGGCTACAGTTTCTCCCATCAGCACCACCTAGTGCAGAGCATGCTTCATGTCACTGCACCCACGTGTAGCTCTTCCATCTGCATCCCAGATGCGTTCAGCCTTGAGCTGTTTCCTATAAGCATCTTCCATCAATAATGTTAACAGGAAAAACATGGGAGAAGGACAGGATATCATGTCAAGTAATTTCAAGATAGCAACTCACAAAGTAAAGCTGGGTGAAATACTACAACTGAATTTTGGGAGGGCTTTTTGATAAAAGCTGGCATAAAACAATAGAAAGTTCATTACATAGGTGCACTGTTAAAGGGAAATTGCTAAACTTTAAACTTGGTTGTGCTGATGTGATTACACCAGCAGAGAGATTTCTCTACTTTTGACAACAGAGGTGACAGAGAAGAGGGACATAGTGAAGCTGCAGGATATTTAAAGTTTTATTTTAATGCAATATCGGTTTATTTTGCAAAGAGCATCAAGATATTTCCATTTCAGAAATCTAAACACCAACCCAATCCATGCATTTTAGACCAAAAAGCTAAACTCTTCCTTTTTACCTGTGGGTAAAAGTATATTGAATATATTGGTACAGACTAATGGTGGTATCCCCCTGAATAAAGAGCACTTTCCTCATCTGAAATCAATTTCTGACACCAGAGAGTCAGATGGCCATGGCTTTCCAACCCACACAAGAGATTATCCCTTTAGAAGAGAAAAAAGAAAAAAGAAAAAAGAAAAAAGAAGAAAGAAAAAAGAAAAGACATTGTTTATTCTATCTTTCTTTGTTTGTTTGTCTGGGAAGATAGTTTGTAAAAGGAGAAATATCATCATGTGCACATTTTAAAAGTAATACTAAGTCTACACTCAAAAGAAAATGTCAGTATTTCCAAGCAAACATCCAGACCTAAATCATAAAAGTGCCTGTGAACAGAGACAACACTAATCTTTTTTCAACTGTGTGCTGTTTTTTAATACTGCATTAAAAAGGCCCTCCCAAGATTGAAGTCCCCAGATGCTATAGATGCAATTCTGTCTACATTTTTTTCATTCAGAAAAAGTTGTGAATTGCATTTTCTTGACACAAAGAAATCAATGTCTGTATCTGGGACCCAAGATGTTGAATCTCTGCTAAAATGAAGGTAATAAGCAGAATTTCTAAAGAGAACCGCAGCTCATCTGTCAGAGACATCTTCAGAGTATCACAGCTAGAAATGAGGATATTGTAGTATATTGATTGATTTTGATTTTGTTTAATGAGCTACGACAGAAAGCCACTAGGTTGAATGCATCTGCCTTTCTGGAATAAGAGGGGTTCTGGCCATAATGCCACTGGCTTTGATGGGCTCTCTAATGTTTTGTTTTGTTCTGTTTCTGAAATTCAGCAATCTACTCCCAGAGTGGCAGTGATGAAAAGACCTAGACTAACCAACTTAGAGAGAGAATTTAGTAATGGAGGCTACTTTCCTGAACAAAGAGATGCTCCACAATCAGAAGATTACTGGGAGGACTGTCTATGATATAAAAGAAGACAGAAAGATTGGTAATTATAAAGGCAACTAAAGTGTGTTCAGGAGCTTGTGCTCCAGCAATCTGAACTCCTTTTTAAGGACTCGACACACCTTGCATTTCAGGAAACTGTGGCAAAGGTGTAGCAGAGGCGTGGCATAGATGGAATAATGCTTGGGCAGTCAGCCTATGGGACACAAATACCTCTGCTTCCAGGTGCCAGATACAGAGGTGGTACCTGCAAAGCAAAAAGACTGAGAGTAGGAGCATCGATCAGTGGAGGGAACCATGAACTGGATGGGATTCAGGACTCTGGTTTAGTCGTAAGGGACTGGTGCTTTCCTGGCAAGGTGCACAAGGACAGATTGTGACACCAGCTACAATTATCTTTGTCCACTGTTATTTGTGTGAGAGGTTTGCTGGTCTTCTCAACTGCCACCAGCAAACCCCTCTGTGAAAGAGCCACACCTTGCTTATGACTTCGAGATATCCCAGTTCCAGCAACAACATTTGCTTTTGGAAAATGGGCTAAGCATTGTGGACTTGGTAATGAACCATCTACATAAACTCATTAGAACAACACAAACCCCAAGTTTCACTATCCCTTTTAAGGCAAACAGCATGCAAGTTCCTCGTGACTTTCTGCAGTTAAATCAGCCCCTCATCCTGATGATTTATTTCTTGCTTCAGAAAGACACAGCCTGTAGCTGTGATTAGACAGATTATACTTTCACAGTGATCTCTAATGCACTTCCCATGTTTTTCAGTCTAATGACTGTGACAGTGTACTTTGCTGCTGGCTAAAGGTTTCAAATTCTGTTTTATCTGACAGTTCTAAATGCTTGTGTGCACCATGCCCACATACAGTGGTATGGCACTGGCTATATATAGAATGGCACCCCACTACTCACTTTGGATGGGAAGAAACCCCATAAATATACCTCTCACATCTGAAATGACTCACATAGCCAGTTCAGCTGGCACACATTTCAGATGGAGTTCCTAACCTAGGAAAAGGGTTGGCAAAAAAACTAGGTGAAGTATTTGACCAGTCACACTGTATGATCCTGCTGAGGGAACCAGTCTGTGCAGCCAGCTCTCAAATGTCATTCCTTCCTGTGGATGCCCTGACATTAATTACAACTGACAAGAGGAGTAGGTGGGCCACCATGCTAAATATGAAACAGACTCTTAATGGCAAATGAAAAGCAAGACAGCAGAAAGGATAAGGAACACACTGAAAACACAGACAGGCAGCTGGCTACCTGTGTGGTACACTACTAGGGGTATGCTTCCCAGAGCAAGAATTAAAAGCCCTCAATACCTTGCAGGATCTGTAACTTAATTTTTTTGGCACAGACCTTAGCTCTTCCCAATGAATCCACTAATAAGCTGGGAGAAAAGCTCTGCACCATGGTCTCCCAATCCTAAATCAAAAGTAGAATGTAAATAGCATGTAAAGCCAGCTAGAGCTCTTATAGCACTAATTAAGTACATGACAGTCCCAGCTATAGTACCTATTATACTGACTATTACACCTAGGAGACTGTTTACTGCTGCTTGTAGCAGCTCAACAGCAGCACATCAACACACTGGCTTCAAAATAGATTAAAGCCTTTCATTTACTGGCCACGGGCACTGAGAGCGATAGAAACAAGGAGGTCATTTATTCATGAGATCACTGCTTGTTTTGGAGCAGCTCTGCTTGATTGACTCTCTGTGATCTCTAGATACCATGTAATGTTGCAGCAGATGAGAAGATTGGGATAGCACTGTGTGCATGTGTAGGAAGATGTCAGGAATATTAGAAACATTTATTTTACAAAGCCACCAGGCGTAGAAGCCAACACACTGAAACAGTTTTTAAGTTCTTGGCACCTTCCCCAGACTAACTCTTTCACTTGTGGGACAAAAAGAAGTAATTAATATTTGGAATTCCATCAGAAGACTATAAAGAAAAACCACTTTCCTTAGCCTGCAACTGAAAAGAACAGTACTGTAGGAATCCAACATTTTAATACTATCTGAGTATTACACTTACATAAAACTGACAAAAATTAGAGGTGACATAAACTAAGAAAACATATAATATCTGTGATTTTCCTACAAACTCCTGTAAATGTAAAGAACTGGAGAAAAATGTTAGTCTGATATTATTTTCAACTTTTTTACTCTGTGAACTCTAGGGCCCAGTAATTTCAGGTATCTTCTTCAATTCCTCTATGCAGCAAGCTCTGCCCTATAGGGTTAGTTTCAGTTTGGAGATGGGAGGGAAATCTAGTGAATCTTAACCAGAACTATGCATGGGCACCGTGGTCATCACTGAGCATGCAGTAGCAGGGCAATCAGTTGTTCCATGGCCCCTTTTTATATCTTTTTCAAACAAACAGTGTAGAGAGAAGCATTTTAAAAAATGAAGATAATTGGTAGCAAAGCCAAAGACCTGGAGGAGGACTCTGGGCAGCACCTACTCTGCCAGCTGTCTCTCTCCAGGGTGTGTATTTACAACAGCAGCACGAAGGCAGACTCAGGCTTTTGAGAGGCCACTTGTAAGTGAGATGCCAGAAATGGAATTTAATAAGGAGAAAAAAAAATTGCAAATCCAATTTTTCAAATCCTTGAGATGTGCCCATCCTCATGGGAAAGCACATTGACAGAATAAGCCTCTGAGTCAGGCAGGAGCAGAACATGAAGCAGAGACTACTGCACATCCACGCTTCCAGAGGGAGCCCCCTGGCACCAAGCACTGCACAGGCACCCTGGCAGAAGCACAGGCTCCCACAGCAGATGCTCAGATGCTGTGCTGCTTTAGCAAATCACTGTTTCTCTGCCACTTACAGCAGTGAATGGATGTCACTGCACTGATATCTAAGAACACCCCCTGTTAAAAAATCAGATTAACACTTTTGTATACAGCACCTCCTCACTGTTTTCCCCCAATACACAGAAGAGTGCAATCCCACAGCTGTAACAACAATACTTTAGCTATACAACTGACTTCACTATTAAGCAGGCTTTAATATAAAAGGCACTGCTTGATCTGGACCATTAAGAAAACTGAGCAATTCGCTATCATTTTCATTAACTACATGTCACACTCATATACAAAGAATATGTTCCCACTGTCTTAGAAAGGTATTCTTAAATTAATGAAGTCTTAATGCAATTGACAGTGGGGGCTATACTTAGAGGGAAAAGAAAAGGAAAAGCAGCTAGTTACTAGATATTTGTGCGTCTTTCAGAGTTTAAGATGTATATTTTTTACATCATAGATTCTACATCAACCATTGCTTTTCATCCTACACCATTTTAAAACAAACTTTGGCAATCTCCAATTTTAATTATTATCTAGTCCAAAGTAGTTAGTGCTAACTATCTAAAAAAGCACAATACACACAGAAAGGGATCTTTACCCACTGCACAAAGAAGCAAACCAAACAAAGATGCACTGTTCTTCATCATGACAATGAATTTCCACTGCTGTTCTAGCAAAGTCTAAGTCTTGGACTTGAAAAGAGCCGTTTTGTTCAGTGAAACTGTTAAATCCAATAACCTCTCAATGACTGCATGATTCTCTGCGGCCACAGGAGCTACTTCTAATTTACTTAATGACATTTAATTAAGTCCCCATTAATGCTCATTTTTAAACAGTTTTGTCATTACCAAGAATGACTACTGTTAACTGCAAAGAGGGTAGCCCAGGGCACAGGGAGATCAAAGATTAATAAATCAGCTTATTGGTTCCGTGGGGCAATTTTAAATCTATTTATATCTGCCTCTGAAAGCTTTCTAAACTAAGCTAACGGTGCAGCACTACAGTTCTCATTGTATATGCATTTATTTCATTATGCTCATTATTCATAGTCTTCTTACCCCAGTTATTAGAACACATGAGCTGATGGATGTTGCAGTGGTCATTAAGTGGAGCTGTTACTGCAGTCAGGATGACAGCAGCCATTCCTGCGGAGGCTTCGATTTACTGCGTCTGTAGACAGTAATACATGTTAACATGATAATACAGCTGGTTTTGCTACTTTGCTGTTTCCAAGGATAGTGATTTTGAAATCAATCCAGTGATTTCATCTGGAGATTATTTATTATATAATAATAATTCAGAACAGATGTTCGGCCCTCATTCGCGATGGGCTGTGTGCAACCTCTCAAGTATGCCCACTGACACCAAAGAGGTTACTCCAGGACTAACACTGCTGCATGTGAAAAAGAGAAGCAGGCTCCAGCCCACGACTGCTCTTACCATGATTATTCACTGAGGGACAGACCAGAACAGGGCCAGAGCTGGTAGCTATGAACAGTCTCAAGGGCAAAGACCTTATGCTTAGCATGATAAGGATATGAGAACGAGCGATTCACCATGGGTAAAGCAAAATCACCCTGGACAGAGCAACCCAAACCATCAGCACAGAGAAAAGAATATTACATCAGCAGAGACTCAAGTTTAGTCCTGTGGCTGTCATTATCACAGAGGTTTTAGGGAGAAAGTCTCTACAAGTGTTAGAGACAGGCATGCAATAGACACGGAAAAGAGTCAGTCAAATGTAAAGGCCAAGTCTGACCCAGTTGTGATGTTTTCCTCAGGCCAGGAAACAGACTTCAGGCAGAAGGGAGAAAGGTATAGGGAAGGTAATGAGCTCTTTTTGGCTATGTTGAACTTCAGCTGGTTATGAGGCCTTAATGCAAAAGGTAGATCTAGGAGAAGCAAGTACAGTGATTCCAGCTGCAGTGGAAAATGACATTACTCAAAGATCATGTGAGTGAGAGAGCAGAGATTTACCTCAACAGATATGCTTTAATAAGTACATACTGTAGCTAATTTTACACTCATTTTACAAGGTCAGTTCAACCTGCAAGTACAACTGAACAACTATAGCTACATGCAGCATGCATTCTCTTTTAAACAGTGAGGAATCAGAAACATCAAGGGGACATTCACCTCTACACAGAGACGGGGATCTCCAGAAGAAATCTGTAATCACCTACTAGAATGGAGTCCTCAGAATCATTCTGAATCCTCAGGTTTGCTTTTCCTACTCTATTTCACCTGTATGTTTAGAACTGGATTTTTTGCAATGCTCATTGTCTTGTGGTACGAGCTTTATTTACAGTCCACACGAATCCTTTGTCACACACAGGCTTTGTATAGGAAGCAAAGGGATGCCAGTTCTACATTCCTGGGCCTTGGATATCAGTGCTTCTAATTTTGCAAGAACATATGCACCCAAACCACAAGCATTGAGCCTACAGCACTCATTGATCTGAGTATGTGTGCTTGCAGTGGGATGTGCTGCAATGGTCCTAACATTCTGAACATCTTCATCCTGAGACAGAATCATAGAATCATAGCATGGTCTGGGTTGGAAGGGACCCCAAGGATCATAGAGCTCCAACCCCCTGCCACAGGCAGGGCCACCAACCTCCAGGCCTGGAGCTACACAGGCACGACCGATCAGAATTCAGTATATGGTGTATGCTTCAGAACAGCCATCATGGATTTTGTTTTCCTCAGAGGTGAAAACAAAATACAGCCACTCTGCAAAGGAAAGGTTATAGCTGTTCTTGCAAAGAGTTTGGCACCATGTCAAAAAAAAAAAAAAAATGTTATCTGGATGGGATTTCACTAGGGCAGGATGATCTAGCAAACCCCAGGAGTTCTTATCTTCTTTTTTTAGGCAGCTAAAGGAGGAGGGGATGAAGGCAAGTGGGTGATCAATCCCCAGCCACTGTGTATGCAGCTGCATCAACTCATAGAGAGCAAGCTGCAGCGATTTCATGGGCAGCAGAGAACACATGCTCTGCCTTTCTCTCCCATCTTCCTCTCCCCCACTAAACATCTTCAAGTTCTGCTTCTCAGGAGCCCAGTACCCACCTGCACTGCCCAGCTTGTCTCCCCTTGCCTCAGCAAAGGGATCTATGTACCTTGCATTAGCTAGACTTCACCACAGAGGAGCAAGTAAAAAAAGAAGCATTAGTCTGGGCTGTTTCCTTTCTTCTTGCACAGTGAGCAGCCTGAAAGGTTGGACATTTCCACACTAGCTCTGTGTGTATCTCAGATTTCCCTGCTCAGCTTCCCCTTTGCGTATGGACTGACTCCCAGATCTGTTTTACCAATCAAGACACAATACAATTAGGTTTTCAGCAGTTTGCTGAAAAGTCGGTCAATGAAGCACTTGGAAGGACCTGAGACTGTGTTTTCCAAGAGACTTAATTCCTTCAGGGGCAGAGCCTTTCTTTGCTGCCTCACACCTCCCTCTTGCAAACACTGGAACATTTGGGGAGCTGTCACATTGGATTTTGTCGCCATGCTCTAATGCAAGGAGACTGAAAAGTGACCCAATTCATACAAAAAAAAACCCCAAACCAAACCAAAACACACCCAAACAACAAAACACCCCAGACCAGCAACAATAAAAAGACATTGTGCAGTCACCAAAAGCAAAGGGGCTTGTGTTTACTCAGCAAGCAGACGTTTTCTTTAAGGAGCTGGACAATGCAAAATCCTCACAAACTAACTCGTTCTGTTAACAACTGAATTTTGTCCATTTGCTTTTGGAGGAAAACTAGCTCCCAGGTTCAAGATACTGATCACCGAAGGCAACAAAACCCCTTTCTGATTTTATTTGCTGTTTCTAAGGTAAAACTGCCCACTGAAACCCTGACTCACAGTCTACATCTCTTCAAACCTTATCAGCAGTTGCTGTAACATGTTTCTATTACCACAGATAATGTGATAAACCCAGGAACTTCCTATTTCTGGGGGGAAAAAAAAGAAAAAGCTGTTCTTGCTGTGATTTTCATAGAAAGGCAAGTGAATACTTGTGCAAGAGAACTGGCCAGGGACATGGCCAAGTGGAGGTTAAACTGCCAGCTGGGTTTACTACTCGTCCACTTCCCTGGATCGATCCTAGCTATCCAGGGTGTAAGGCTCCAAAGTAAGTCTGACTGCAGCTCGCATTGTTATGTCTCCTTTAGGTTTGTGCATTACTCTCCCAGCAAAAGCCTTCTCCTGGGCATTACTCAGTTGCTCAGAAGCTGAAAACTGGCACCAGAAGCAGTATATGGAAACAGGAAATGACTGGTCCTTGATACTTACACTAGAAATCTATAAATTGTTTTTTCTTCACATTGTAAATTATTCCAATTCTAAACTTGTGCTGGAAAAGCTGCTTTTCAAAATCTAAAACTGCTGCAGAGGATCATGTGCCAATATTTAGACCACCAGGCCATGAAGCTGAATTTCCCATTCTCTCTTCAGATGTTGGAGCACCTTATATATTGAAAAGTGTCTCTTCTCACAGAGGGCCCCCAAACCTGCACACATTTTTGCATGGAGACTCTACTAGGAGCATCCCAAATTTAGGGTCTAAAGAATCTGAGCTAGGCAAAACATCATCTGTAAATATCTCCTTAAAAGTGATTCTTCAGGATTTGGGCAACCATTTTCACTGAGGCCTTTTATTACTTTAATCTCTTGTGATTAAGGCTCAGAACCAGCAAAATACTTAAGCATCAAGCTTGAAAATACTTTTACTTAAATGCTAAAACTGTTAGTGTGGTGTATGCTTAAATACCCTGCTGGATCAGGACCTAAGCGTGTTGTACATACTTAGTTCAGCAGAGCAGAAGTGCCAGGCAAACCCCTCTACTTTCTGAGCATCCTCACAAAATCCTCACTTGTAATGGCAGTCCAGACAGGACCACTGATGTCCCTTCTCTTACTTAATACTGAGCTGCTGGGCAAAACCTACAGTTCTCTGCTTTCTAAGGTTGTGTTCATATAGGCAGGAACTCGATCTGTGTTTGTCTGTTGGCACTAGACTGGTGAACGCTGTGCTGGGCAACACTGACACGTTTTTACAACCACCCTGCTTGGTGGTAAGATTTCTACAATGCTGTTAAACTCCCAGTTAGAGACATGTAGCAGCCCCACGTGCTGTTACCATGCTACATCCTGTGTATGGCAGCAGCATCCCGTGACGGCGCTCGCACGGGAAGTATCCCAGTCACTGTATGATGACTGGAGCTCTTCAAATAACAAACTGCTGCATCGCTTCAGTAACCAGCCCATGAGCTAAGACTAGTAAATGAGAGCTGCCGACTGCACTGCATGAAATGTGATGGTGCATTCATCACAAGGGCCTAAAGGATCACTCTCTGTACTCCTGACCTCGGGGACTTCAGGGTCAGTAGGTAATTGTTTTCATGAAGGATCGGCTCTGGCCCAGGTGTCATTACAGAGATGCTGTGGGTGACTTCCCTCCATTAAGCAGCATCAAGAGCTAACTGGGTCGTACATGCAAGCACAGCTCCATACAGCTTCATAATCTACTTGATAGCTTTCAGACAAATGCAGAAAGCACTGACTCCTGTGCAGGGCGAAAGCCATTTCACTAACACTTGTCAAATATCATATGATGAGAACATTTAAGGGCTACTCACCCTTAGTACCTCTAAGTCTACTCTTGAGAGCCAAGACATCACAGGGATGGTTGCAATCTTAGTATTTTCAATGCATTCATCTTGGTAACAGAACCCTTCCTCAGGACTTTCCCACCACAGTTTGCGAGTCCGATTTGTAAGGGACACTTGCATTTCAGATGGCATTTCCAAGCCACCAAAATTAAAGAATCTCTTATCAAGAGCTCAGGGTTCCAGTGTCACCTCATAAATTAACTCAAATTCTCAAAGGATAGATTTTCTTGTCAGGGAAAACTCACAGCACTGAAGCTTTCTTTCCTTGGGATCACAATGTCCATATTCAAACAGAGTGTTTTGTGCTGCTGGCAACAATCCTGCAACAATCTGAAATGTGCTGAAATCAGGAGGAAGTTTCAATCTTGGCTTTTTTGTTCCCCTGACTTTGAGATCCAGATGGTGATTACCTCACCTGCAACATCTGTTATTTCCTCATGTCGTGCTTCTGCTTACGTCAGTAACACACTGCTAAGCATCGCCAGTAACACACTGCTAAGCATAGGTGGCCCAAAGCAGTCAAATGATCATCTCATTAGAAATCAGGACTTGTTTTGTTATATGAAAGCCCCATGAGTGGTTCAGCACCAAACGTGAGTGAAGTTCGTAGGGTGGGAACGCACCGCAGCAGGGGAAAGCGCACAGCATGTTATACAACAGACTGATTCAGCAGACACTTGAACATGTGCTCAGACCCAGAAAAGTCAATGAGACATGAGCACATGCTTTTGCTGTGCAGAAATAGTATGTTGAATCACCACTGTAAAACGGGGTTTCACAGCCAGCAACTGACACAATGATTTAACAAACGTATGTGGTTTGATTCAAGCATCTCGTCCAGAGGTAGCTGAATGTAATGTTTCATCATGGGCCATGCTTGGTCCTCCTCCCACTGACTTCCATGGGAGCCAGAGCATGCAGAGCACTGGCATTTATCCTCCAGCACAGCTCCTCTGTGTCAGGGTAATACCGTCAATTTGATTCACACGGGTTCGTGAGCCAGACAGGCAAACTGAAGAAGAATAAACCTCTCTTACGAGGAGACAAGAACACGAAAGAGGTTGCCCAGCAAAGTCATCAAAGCAAACAGCATGAAAGGAACAGTGTTGATGAAGACAGAAGTGGCATTGAAGGCTGCAGCGACAAAGCGGGCAGTGACATGAAGACAAGTGGCAGAGTAATTGGCTGGTTGGGCCAAGTGTATCCGCAGAGCATGCCTGCCAGCAGCCCATGCAAAAGGATACTAGGCTCTGAAGATCTAAGTGTCTATTTATGTAAATATATTCCAGATGGTAACACAAAAATACACAGGGGCAGACACTAAACACAACTAGATGCCTCGGAGAGTATCTGAGCTAATTACTACAAAACTTCTTTGTACCTACTGGCAATGAAAGAAGAGTTTTCCTCCTGAGTTTTCTGACTGATGGTTCTCAGAAGCCAGAGCTGCGCCCTCTACAATTGATCCTCTAAGAGCTTTTCATATCAAAATGAACCTTGAAGTTACAAAGGTGCCACACTGGCAGGTCAGTTTCAAGCTCCTAACTCCATCAGAAAGTAGGCTAAAAGGCAATTTAAAAGCAGCTTAATGGATTGTCACTTTATAAAGAGAATCTCTAGGAAGTGCAAAATTTTACAGTGGAGCAAATAGCATATCCTGAGACTGGAACCATCACGCCTTCATTCCATCATTAGTGAATTGTGAGCAGCTTGATCAGACAGAGGATGTCCCACAGCAGGTAGATGAAATTCCTCCCCTCCTCCCCATCTCCCAGTTCAGCAACCTATTCAAACATTTTTTTGCAGGGATCAAAAAGAAAAAGATGCTTCCTTTTCTCTGTCACCACCCACCTGGGTTCACATAACCCAGATACAAGCAGAAGTAGTAGCACTGTGAGTAAAAAAAAATGTGCATGGGATCCCTGCTGTGTTCATACTCTGGCTCTGTGAGAACAGTGTCTTGATTTATGCAGGTAGTGACTGCAGACATCCATTCCCACTCGGGAACTGAGCACCACTTAGGTGATGTCTGCTATAGAAAAGCCCAGCCTACCAATAATTTGCATTACAGTGTTTTCTTCTGTAGCTTCAGGTACAGAGATCAAAGTAAAAAGTACAGAGTCAGGCCTAAAATTGTGGCTTAGATTGTGTGATCATTATTTAGTTTCTCACAACAGCTGATTATTAACTGGCTGCTCAAACTGTTTTCTTAGAGCTCGAGGACTTCTTTTTGGGTACAAAAGGTTGTAGATTGGGTCCTCACTAGCTGTCATGTGTACCCAAAGCCACAACAGCAAGAGACACACATTAATTTCGGTGAAACAGGTGAGATTCGTCATACTGGAGAGAAAAGTTTTACTGCTTGATTTGATGCATGGGTTGAAACTTTGTACTTTCTAAAAGCACATCCCAACCACACACATGATGTTTTAAAGGGCCTTGTTTCAACCCTAACAAATGACCACCAGATGTTTCTTTTATCATACTTGCATTTTATATAGTCATTCAACATTTCAGGCTCATGTTAAGGTCTTAGAAACTCTCTCTGACCCACCTCTCACCACATAAAAAAGAGGAGCTGCAAGAGAGAATAAAACTGAGAGTTATATGTAACAAATCTGATTAAATGCAGCAAAAAAATGAAGGAATAACCGAAGTCTTTGTACAAGGAGAAAAAGAAAACAGGGTAAGAATAATGGTGGGATTCAGTTTCAGTCAAGCACAGACCAACTGTTAGAAAATCTCTCATGAAGAACAACGCTTTTTTGCCTTCCCCCCCCCCCCCCTTTATTTGATTATTTCTTTCAAAACAACTGTGCTCTGAAAGGTTTCATTTGACCCATAAATTCTGTAACCAGTTGATTAAAAGGCCTGTAATCAAAGCTAACCATTCCATCATCTCTGCCAGTGACACTGGGCATGAGGTTGCTTCTGTGGAGGAGGGAGCCCAGCTTTCAGGATTTACTTCTTTAGTAATCGGTTTATTTTCTTTTCTTTCTAGGAACAGCTGTTCATCCACCCCAGTCTCACTGCCCACCTCACCCATTCTCAAGGAGAGCGCTCTCCCAGTTGAGCTTTCCTCTGACCAGTACCCCACAAGGGCGCCTTGCAGCAGAGCTGCACGGTGCCAGTCAGAGCAAGGTTTGTTCCTGCACGTGCCAAGAGTTATTTCCATTCCTCTTGGGAACCAATCTCTGGCGGTTTGGATTATTCTTTTCACTGTTTCACCTTTCCCTGTTGCCTAAGCATGTTGAAAGGCTTGCTAGAGAAGCAATTTAATATTTAAGTGTAAGCCTAAAGCCGTGTCAAAGTGTAGGTGCACACTGAGTTAGAGCACATACCAAGAGCTTGAGAAAAGGGTTCCATTCCCCGCTCTACCGCTGACTAAATTCGTCACCTTGCTTCAGATTTCACCCGGCTGTGAAATGGGATAATGATCCTTCCTTAACTCACGGGGCAAGAATGTCATTAATATTTGGACTTGGTTTCAGATTCTTGAAGAAGAGCTCTTACATTATATCATTTCCCTATTCTGGCCAGCACTGGGACTGAAGACGCGAGCGTGGTTCCAGCCTGTATCCCATAAAGTCTGATGGCTGGGTGTGGTGCCATCACCTGGAACATGCAGAGCCTGGGCAATGGGTGTTGTGAAAAGGCAGCCATGGGTTTAAAGCAAGGCCTTGATTTGAACCTCTGGGAACTTCAGGAAAGTTTACACCTGACTCTGCAACCTAGTTTAGCTGCTTGGGGCTTTCAAAGACAAATCTGTCAGAGAAAAAGCATATGAAATTGCAAGGAAAGAGAAGCAGGGAGACCCTGACTAGAAAAGGTACCACAAAGAAATAAGTTAGTGGAGAAAACCAAGCAAAAGCTGAAGGTTTATCAAATCTGCCAGCAATCAACTGGACTAATTTCAGAGGTGGAACTGTAGGCTTTATTAGCACCTGATTTTCTGTGGCTCTTGCTTTGGTCTCAACTACTCTGATCCTAGTGCACTACAATGCTGATGGGTGCATTGTACCTGGTCATGCACTGTTTTTCAAGAAAATGATACATGTACCATGGGTAACTGTCTTCCTGGAACTTGATGGAGGGGACAGATACCTGAAATTAATGACCAACAGTGCAAAAGCCATTCCAATTCACTCCCAGGAACAGAGTCACTTAATGGTTTCCCAGAGGCACATCAGGCAACATAAGGAGAGGATTCTTTGCTCCTGCCACAACCGTTCAGAGCCCCCAGACACAGAAGGACGTGGAATGATTAATGTTTCATTGTGAATGCCAACCCATCGCTACTAGAAGGAGGTGGAGATTATCTTGCTGCTGCTGCCCCACAACGGGCAGATGGGATAAATCCGCACGCAGACTCCCAGCTCTGTGACAAGGCGCCCTTTGTTTCCGCAGGTTTCTGGGACTGATCCCACACTGAACCCCAAGTGGAAAATCCAACTCAAAAGTGATGGATCAGCCCTGAAAGGGACCTGTAATTGAATCTGTCCCTCTGCAGCCACAGTTGCGTTAGGCAGTCCCTTTCCTAAACTGACAAGGTCGCTCCATCTCACTAGCCACACGAATACACATTCACATTTTCCTGCTTCCACACACACTGCACATAACTCCAGTGCCATTGTCATCTTCCTCAAACCTGTTAGCTAGTGAATTCTTTAGTGTGGAGGGGGAAGAGGAGCTGACCTGTCTAGAAACATTTGAATGCTGTAGTGCTCATGTACCTGCAGAGCTGAAGCTCCCAGTTAACTATCAGTCCTTGATGTTTTATGGAGGTTCGTGTGTTGTCAAGGCCTTAATAAATCAAGGCTTTGGAGAAAGGCTGGGGAGGTGTTGAGCCATGGCTGCTGATCTGAAGTCTGATTGCAATAGATGGCCATGGTCGCACTCGGCCTGCTGTTTTTGAACCTAGCTGAGCTTTGGGCTGGGAAGTGCCTTTTGCAATGTTTATATGGCACCCCAAAGTCCTGACCTCATTCACTTCCATGTGTTAGCACAACAGGAGGGCGATCATCACGTTTTTAAGTATATTGGGTTTTCCTTTGTAATGTTGTTTTAAAAACTGGCATTTAAACTCCTGCCCCCTTGTTAATATTCTGACTGGGGTTGAAATATCTGTATCGATACAAAGTGTGCTAGTGCTCCAGACCAAGGACAAACATATGGAAACACCCTCTCTTACCATTCCAAGGAGGCAGTTTATCTATAAACCAAATATGTGGCACACTGCTTCAGCTTATCCCCCTGATGCACCACAGCAGCATCTCATCAGCTTTCACGCTAACAAATACAGATCTGTGTCATAAGTGATGTAGGGAATGACCCACAATCTCACCCTGCGCTCACAGAACAACAGTGATCTTTTCCCATGAAGATCTCAGGTGTTCCATGTACAAAAGTAACGGCTCGGGCACGGGGGAGCTTTGTGTGACGTGAAAACTCTGGAGGGATCAGAAACACTTCGACTCTCAAAGCTTATATTACAGCACTGCAGTGCTCTAGACAGGATTGCAGCACCAAATCCTGGCCGTTTGAATGTCAGGTGAAAGTATGGTACCTTCCAGCTTTCATGGAAGGATCCTCAGGGGAATCCTGGCACGGAACGTTGTCATTTCTCTTGCTTTTGGAAACCCCTTCCCAAATTTCATTACCAGCAGGGAAATTAGCATTTCTGAAGTACCGAATGTGAAAGCAGCACGCCTCAGAATCCCCTGAACACTCACTTTAAACAGAGCGCTAAGGACTCCATCTCGAAGAGCTTTACCCGGATGCTCACCCTTGGCTGCGGAGCTGCACCGAGGCACACTCAGAGCTCCCGCTGTGGTCTCTTTGCTCACCGGGAGAAGCTCTGTTCATCTCAAGGAGTTTTCTGTGCCCATGAAGGCCGGTGAAAGGCTGCGAGAGGCCAACGACCCGTTGTCTTCAATGTGATTTGTTCTCCCCACCTTCAAGCCTGGCGTTTTTCCCCTGCTGCTAACCCAAGCAGAGGCAGCAACTTGAGAAACTCGGCTTGCAAAGGCGTCCTGCCTTGCCTTTCCCTTTTCCTTTCCTCCTTTCCTTTCCTTTCCTTTCCTTTCCTTTCCTTTCCTTTCCTTTCCTTTCCTTTCCTTTCCTTTCCTTTCCTTTCCTTTCCTTTCCTTTCCTTTCCTTTCCTTTCCTTTCCTTTCCTTTCCTTTCCTTTCCTTTCCTTTCCTTTCCTTTCCTTTCCTTTCCTTTCCTTTCTTCTTTCCTTTCCTCTTTCCTTTCTTCTTTCCTTTCTTCTTTCCTTTCCTTTTTCCTTGCCTTTCCTCTTTCCTTTCCTTTTTCCTTGCCTTTCCTCTTTCCTTTCCTTTTTCCTTTCCTTTTTCCTTGCCTTTCCTCTTTCCTTTCCTTTTTCCTTGCCTTTCCTCTTTCCTTTCCTCTTTCCTTTCCTTTTTCCTTGCCTTTCCTCTTTCCTTTCCTCTTTCCTTTACCCTTTCCTCTTTCCTTTCCTCTTTCCTTTACCCTTTCCTTTCCTTTCCTTTCCCCTTTCCTTTCCCCTTTCCTTTCCTTTCCCCTTTCCTTTCCCCTTTCCTTTCCCTTTCCCCTTTCCTTTCCCTTTCCCCTTTCCTTTCCTTTCCTTTCCTTTCCTTTCCTTTCCTTTCCTTTCCTTTCCTTTCCTCTTTCCTTTCCTTTCCTCTTTCCTTTCCTTTCCTTTCCTCTTTCCTTTCCTTTTTCCTTGCCTTTCCTCTTTCCTTTCCTCTTTCCTTTCCTCTTTCCTTTCCCCTTTCCTTTCCTTTCCTTTCCCCTTTCCTTTCCCTTTCCCCTTTCCTTTCCTTTCCCCTTTCCTTTCCCTTTCCCCTTTCCTTTCCCTCTCCTTTCCCCTTTCCTTTCCCCTTTCCCCCTTCCTTTCCCTCTCCTTTCCCCTTTCCTTTCCCCTTTCCCCCTTCCTTTCCCCTTTCCTTTCCCTTTCTCCTTTCCTTTCCTTTCCTTTCCCTTTTTCCTTTCCTTTCCTTTCCTTTCCTTTCCTTTCCTTTCCTTTCCTTTCCTTTCCTTTCCTTTCCTTTCCTTTCCTTTCCTTTCCTTTCCTTTCCTTTCCTTTCCTTTCCTTTCCTTTCCTTTCCTTTCCTTTCCTTTCCTTTCCTTTCCTTTCCTTTCCTTTCCCTTTCCTTTCCCTTTCCTTTCCCTTTCCCTTTCCCTTTCCCTTTCCCTTTCCCTTTCCTTTCCCTCTCCTTTCCTCTCCTTTCCTCTCTCAGGGGGCGAGGAGGGGGAGCCGGGGCAGCGGGTGGGCAGCGGGGAAACTCCCTCTCTCCCTCTCTCTCTCTCTCTCCAGCCAAGTTGGGGAAGGCTTCTGTGAGAAGCCCGCGGGCAGGGCTCTGGGTGACACCACAGGCAGGAGCCGCGGGCGAAGGAAGCCAGCCCGTCCGCACGGCGGCAGCCGAGTCCTCTCTGGCGGTGCGGCGGAAGGGACGGCTCTGGAGCCAGCGGCCGGTGGTAGGAGACGTCATCAGGGTGCGACGGCGACCGTGGTGGCGGTGGCAGTGCTGGGGCAGCTCCGCGCCCGGCCCGGTACCGTGACGCGAGGGAGCGCGAAGGCGGCCGAGGTCCGCGGGGAGGCGGCGGCGGCGGCGCGCGTGTCGTCCCGAGGCGGGGCCGTGCTGCCGGGCCTGCCAGGGCCTCTCCTTCCAGCGCCGTCCCGCTGATTGCGGCCCCGCGCAGCCATGACCGCGCAGGTGAGTAGCGGGCGCCGCGCCGGCAGCTCCCCGCTCGCCCCCCGTCGCCTCTGGGCCGCTCTCGCCTAACGCCGGCTGTTCTCTCCTTTGCAGTACGGCATCCTCTTCAAGCAGGAGCAAGGTGAGACCGCGAGCGGCCGCTGGGCAGCGGCAGGCAGGGGACCTGCGCCGCGCCGGCGTTAAGTACCCATCTGCGCAGCTCCAAAAGAGCCGGGCTGGCCGTCGCCTCGGAGAGCCGAACCCAGCCTGTGCTTTGAAACTAGTGGGAAGCACGACAAGGCGCTCAGAGCGCCTGGAGAGCCAGGGGCCTCTTGCCAGCATCACAGTCAGCGGCTTTAGCGCTGCCTTCTCTCAAAAGGAGCCGCTTAGTTGTTCATTTCTGTGCTTACGTTCCCTTCCAGCTCACGACGATGCCATTTGGTCGGTTGCCTGGGGGAAAAACAAAAACGATGGCTCCGAAACGGTGATTTCGGGTTCACTGGATGATCTCGTGAAGGTCTGGAAGTGGTGAGTGAAGTGCTCCCAGCTACCCAGCTCTAAGCCTTGCAAGCAGACGGTATGGGAATACTTGCTTTGAACTTCCATCGTCTGCAGGGATGTTACATCAGGGAAGGGGTGGCCTGGCAGACAGAGCTGTTCATCTTCTGGGTTGCATGCTTTCTTTTGGAGCAGTAGCATCCTGATGTGCATTAATTGTCTAAGAACACAAGTGCTTTACAACTCCATGTGTTTCTAAACCAAAGAACTAAAAGTGCAGCTCTTCATGAGACAGTGTATTGGGAGCACGTGTACTGTGCAAGGAGTGAAGGGAATAGAGTAAAAGAAGAAATGGCACGTTCCTTTTTTATATGTATAAAAAAGTAACATCTTCACGACCCTCATACAAGTGGCAACGAAGGGTGCTAGGGCAAAGAAATCGTTCTGTCTTCTAGCCAAAGCATTAGTAAGCATGTACTTCACTTGAATTAAGTGAGTAGCTTTGCTGTGGTAGTTACAGGAGTGTTGGTCATTGTGTTTCCTGCTGCTCTGAAAGATAAACAGTCTGCTCCTGAAGTCCCATGTATTGATCTGCAATGGAAATTTCAGGGGGACTTCTTACAGACTTAAGATGAGGGTCATGCTTTGTTGAAACACAGTGGAGGATGGATTTGTCCATTCTTTCCCTTGAGTGGAGAGAGCAGTTTGTGTGTAGCTACCCTCAGGTATTGTGAGTGAAGCTCGATTCCCCTTCTGCTGAATGAAACAGAAAGACGGGTTGTTGTGTTTGTTTGTCCGTGGTTGGAAACCAGTTATTGAAGTACCTTCAGCTATTCATACCTAGGCTTTTATTTCCCTTTAACAACAGGAATGATGAAAAACTGGATCTCCAGTGGACTTTGGAGGGCCACCAGCTGGGCGTGGTGTCTGTGGATATCAGCCACACAGGCTCCATCGCAGCGTCCAGCTCCCTGGATGCCCACATTCGCCTTTGGGATTTAGAAACTGGCAAACAGATCAAGTCAATAGATGCCGGTCCAGGTAAGGTACCAGTGTTAAGCTGTCTCTGCGAAGAAGGGGGCTTACTCTAGAGAGTAAATACTGTACTGTTAGGGTCTATGAGATGACTAGAGTGGGGCTTTTTAAAATCTGTTTGCAAAAATCTAAGCGATTCTAAGGAACTCAGCGTAGTGTCAGAGGGTGTTACATGGACTTTTTCACACTACATAGGCTGGCTGAGATACATGTAAATCAGCTTTTTGCCAGATACATTAAAGCAGAATAGAAACCAGCTTGCTCTCTCAGATGTATTGATAAAAGGGTGTTTTTAAAAAGCATTCAAGTGCTTGTTCAAATTGGTGCATGAAGAAGGTTGGAGCTTTTTTCCTAAGCGCTGCACTGAATTGGAGACACATGTGTGACATGTATGTTTGCAGTAGGGAGCAAGTCAAAACACAGGGAAGCTCAAGCCTGGATAACATTGTGTCTTCCAAGTTGGAATTCCAGCCTGAGACCTTACTCTGTAAATATTTCGCTGGCCCACTGCCAATCCCTAATCTAAGAACAGTCTTGCAGTGGTTTAGGTAATTAATATTCAGCTTCTAGAAAGAAATGGGATTACATGGGGCCAGCTAAATACGTTGTACTTCTATAAAAAGGCACAGTTTTTACAATTCCAGTGCAAGGAGTGTCAATCACTCATATGTCTGTGTTCCTCCTGCATCTTCTGTGCTCTGCTAGATACCAGTGTTCTCCCAAAACCAGGCTTGTTACCTGGTGTGTAGGATGCCAGTACACACACAGGGCAGAGGGATTGGATTTGTTCCATGCCTGCGCAGAGATGGATGCTGGGTGATAATCCCACACAGCCAGCACCCTACGCACAGAATTCACAACCTATTCATCTTGTTACAGGATTAGAAAAACCCGCCTAATTAGTTAGCAATTACCACATCATCTACTGTTGGTCAAGTGTGTGCTCCTTGAATGTGTGGGGGAGTGATTTGCATAGTCCTTGAATCTGGTGGGTGCCCTTCTCCAGGAGTGGAGCTGTTAGCAAAGCAAGTTAGTATGTCTGAGCCTGCATTAGGCAGCGCCTGAGCACGAACCCACACACTTTTCTGTCCCTGCAAAGTGGAACATTCTAGTTTTGTAAGATATCAGTGTTGCTTCCTTTTACTGGTCTAATATCTTCTGGTACCAGGAGACAAGGAAGGATTTAGACTTATCTCACATGGTCCTGAGTTCTGAATGTATCGTGACAGGAGGGTCCAGTGGGCTCAAGGTTTTATTAGAAACCCAAACCTTTCACTGAATGAAAATAAATGCAAGGGAGCTATGCTCCATTAATTACACAGAAGGAAGTTAACTTCCATGAGCTTGTATGCTCTGCTTGAGAGTGAGTGTAGAGTGTTAAGGGCACTTCAGGGGTTGAATGTCAAAACCGATGGATGCAGAACTGAAGCTGTTGAGTAAGAACTACAAACAGTATTCAGCTAACTGATTTTTAATTTTTAATACAGTTGATGCTTGGTCCCTGGCGTTTTCACCTGATTCCCAGTACCTTGCCACAGGAAGTCATGTGGGAAAAGTAAATATTTTTGGTGTGGAAACTGGAAAGAAAGAATATTCGCTGGACACCAGGGGAAAGTTCATCCTTAGCATTGCATATGTAAGAAGCACAGCTGTGAACTTCTTCTGTGAAATTGCTCCTGTTGTAAGGTGGTGTAAATTGGGTGGGTTTGTTTCCACCTATCGGTCTCTCTCTACGGAATTGTCAGCTGTTTTTTGATAGTTCCAAATATGAACTGTGTGACATCCTCCATCCCCAGCTTATTTGGAAAATACACCTTGACCTTGCTTATTTGCATGTTGTGAATAAGTCAGCTGAAGGTTTGGGGATTTTTGGAGCCTGGGTATCTAGTATAGATTGTATTTGTGCTGAGTTGACACAAGAACATCAGGGAGGAACATAGTGCAGTGCAGACAGTTGTTAAACTCATCCTTTTTTTGTTTCCTTAGAGTCCAGATGGAAAATACTTGGCCAGTGGGGCGATAGATGGCATTATCAATATCTTTGATATCGCGACGGGAAAACTTCTGCATACGCTAGAAGGTAATGGTTTTGTCTTTGCAGGACCCAAGTCCTGGCTTCGTTCCTCTGCAACATTGAGGAACATAATGTGAGTCAGGATAAGATAAAACAGATGAGGCATAACTGAGTGGCTGCTTCTGTCCATTAGATGGCGTTTAGTTGCTTAGTGTGCGCTTGCAGTATTTAGAGGCAAGCTGTGAACTCAGGCTTGCATCATAAATCCCCATCTCAAAAGAGGTCAGTATTGCTTAATTGAAATCTGAAATTGCAGTTCCTTCTTTTCTTGCAGTGCAGTGCAAGGGAACGAAGCAATGGCAAGCACGTGCAGCCCTGTCTGTGACTTTGCTGGGGTACTGGTTTTGTAGCAATTTATTCCTGTTTTAGAAAATAACCAAACCACTTACGTTGTAGATGTGCGTTTTTCTAGCAGATAAAGGGGCTTTTAATGTCCGTGCTGTTTCCATGCAGTTGTGTAGTTAATTAAAAAAACCCAACTGCTTAAACCAGGATGGAATCCTGTCAGACAATACTGGTGTCTAATAGACACCCACAGCTGAAAAAATAAGCTACTTTTGTGTGGCAGCAGACGTACCTTAACATTGGGAGTTCAGAATTACTGTGAGCTTCCATTTCACGTTGTGCCAAGAAGCCTGTAGAGGTGTGGAAAGGCTTTTCAGAGGTTGCTGCCTTTTAACTGGGAATGCTTTTCTGGTGTAGATGCTTAAGCACTTTGGCTAGGACGAGGAGTAGCTCCAGTCTAAGCTGTCCATATACTGCCTTGCGTTTCAGGTCACGCGATGCCTATCCGTTCACTGACGTTTTCTCCGGACTCTCAGTTGCTGGTAACTGCCTCAGATGATGGCTATATCAAAATCTACGATGTGTAAGTCTTTTGTAAGACACACTAACAGGAAAAGAACTATTCAGAGAGGCTGTAAAAAAAAAAAACCTATATCAAGCCCTCAGCTCTCTGTCATTCCCTTCAGCATTTGGTGACTCCTTTATGCAATAAGTAATCTTAAATAATAAAATACTGTGCCCTCAAATAGTTGCTAAAAAATGTGTAGGTGGATGACAGCCTTAACTTGGAAACAAATGACTTTCCTCCTGTTTAGAACTGTGGGCAAGAAGCCAATTGTTCTGTGTATCTGTCCTGTCCTATGGTGTTTTCCTGTTGGAAACATCTGTTCTGTACCCAAGAAATTCTATTTATGACCTTTCTCTTGCGTTGTGCAAAACTTGGAAGGCCCTGAGGAAAAGGTATCACTTCAAGGATCTTTGCTTCCCTAAACCTACATTACTTTGCCTTCTTCAAAGCAAAACTCTTTTGTCCACCAGTGTTTCCTCTTGATAACTTCTTTTTCTGTTAACCTTTGAAATGGAAGAACAGAATCTGGTACACCACCACTTGGTGAACAGATCTCCAGAGGTGACCTTCCATTGAACCGTTCCTGGCAGCACTAGCTAGAATATATTCCTGTTGCTTTTCCCCTAGAATTCTCAAACCAAACGTTGGAATTCTCTCTTTTCTAAAAGTTGTTATTTCCACAGGCAACACGCGAACTTGGCTGGCACATTAAGCGGTCACGGATCCTGGGTATTAAATGTAGCATTCTGCCCTGATGACACCCATTTTGTTTCCAGGTATTGAGGATTTTTAACCTGATAATGCTTACTGAAAAATAATTAGTTAACTATAAAGGGAGAGGGATCATAAACAGTGAATACGTACCAATTGCAACGTAATCTGTAGTGGAATAATGAGCATTTGCGACCTGAGCCAAGGTGTGATGTGATACCAGTTGCAATGATTAGTATTTTTAAGTCATCTCAGTGCAGCATAGCTCTGCAAGGGAGGAACATCTGAACCTACAGGAAGAGCAGTTTGATTCTGAATAGCTGAAGAACTGTTGTTGAATTAAAAATACAATCTAATACAGTAGTACCGTAATCTAGTTGAACTTCAGTGTTAACCCTTACAACAGCTCAGGAAGCTGGGGACCTAGTGTATGTCATGAGTTTCTTTACCCAAAAAACTTACAGAAGGCAGAATTTTCTGGGTAAGCCAGGAGTCCTTTTTCACGTTGCAGGTATTGAAACAGTAAATGTATTCTAAGAGTAACTGGAACTTGGCAGAAGATGCACTCTTTGTACTTTATCCCTGTGTATGGGATGAGTGAAAGCAGGCTTCTTGTGTCTACCATAGGAGTTCTCCTAAGCAGTGCACTGAATGATAGGTAACCTGTTAATTTGGACACTGATCAGTGCTGGTTTTGTTGCAGTTCATCTGATAAAAGTGTGAAGGTTTGGGATGCTGGGACAAGAACCTGTGTTCACACATTCTTTGACCACCAAGATCAGGTACGTGTCTTGCAGCTTTACCGAGGTGGCTCTGTTCACAGGGGAATTCCAGTTGTGTGGTTGTGCACATTGGTGCAAGCTTTGGGCTTGGACTTTATATCTTGCTGTGAGGAAAACTAGGAAGTTGTTGGCAATTATTTGGCACTTGATGTGGCATGAATGTTTGAAGCATAGGTTATTCCCAAGTAATTTTTTTTCAGATCCAAGTAAGGATAATCCTGAGTAGCCAAAATGATTTTTCCCAGACTTTGTTTTGTATCTTTGTCTATGGTCCTAATTATTTCTATCACTTACACAGTGTATACCTGTTCAAATACTCACTTAAAAAGATTGAATACTTAAAAAAATAAAAAGGGCTTGAAAGCAGCCTGGAAGCCCTACTATTGTATTTGTCACATGACAGCTACCTGTGAGGAAAGAGGGATCTCTTAAGGTGTTTGGGATTTTTTTTTCCCCAAATGTTATGTGAAAAATACTGTTTTTAATAAATCACAGAGGAAGACTTAACCAAAACTAAGCTTCAGATTTTATTTAGACTCTTTCTTCCTTAATACTCTTTTGCTAGTAAATTTCTTTTCAGTTATCTACAGCTCTGGGACTTTCAGCATTGGAAGACCAAGCAGGATAGGATTTCCAGTGTTGTTCTAGCTGTTGTCCATCACTGCTTAAGTTTGCAGAAGGCAGCATATATCAGCTCTTTGGAAGGCTGTTGTTTAGATGTTAATGTACATGATTCCCCAACATGTGTTGTTAGTGTAGCCACTTTGTAATCCCACACTAACAGCGTGGGGAGCTTTTCTTTTTCCTGATGCCATCCTGACCATGGATTAGTTGCAAGTCTGCATAACTGCCTAAAGTTTAAGTCAGAGGACTGACCTGAATTGCTCAGTTTTGTGCTGGTGAGTGAATGTCCCTTGCAATTAGCTCAAGGATAAACTAGATCATTCTTCAGCCTGCCTTGTTGTGTCAGTCTTCCTGAAAAATACTTCCTCCCTTGCTTCCCTGAACACATTGTACAACACTCCTTTTAGAAAGGAAGATACCAGAGGGCCAAGAGAAAAACACAAACTGGGACAGGCACTTCCTAGCCTTTCAACTATTGTCAATATTTCAATATATCCAGTCAGGCTAAGTGGAATGTAGGAACATGCCAGGTGTCTAGCTGGCAGCATCTTTCCCTGGTTATCAGCCTCACCTGCTGTTAAAGCAGCAGCCAGACCTGGCATACCTCCAGTAAGGTGAACTTCAGTCATCCTTCCTATTCTGCTCAGGAGAGCCAATACAAGTGCTACTACAGCCTTTCTTCTTAGTCTTCTGCTGATAATCTTGTGTATGTTCCAATTGCAGGTTTGGGGAGTGAAATACAATGGAAGTGGGTCCAAAATTGTATCTGTTGGAGACGACCAAGAAATTCATATTTACGATTGTCCAGTTTAAATGTCTCAACTTGAACCCAGGGCCAGTTCCTACAGATACTACTGTGCTTCTACCATTTTTCTAAGAAAATAAAAGCATTTCAACAATGCTTATGTACAAAGTGAGATGTTCATCTGGTGTTTAGCATGAGAAAGCTTTACTACTTTTTTATTTTTTAAAGCTACATGTAAGTTACCTCTAATCCTTGGAAAAAAAATATTCTTGGAAAGATACAGTCATGGGTGAAGTAACTGCTCAGTTAATCACCCCTGTGTTTATACATAAATAGACCAGAGCTGGAATGCATTGACTGAATTGAAGAGGAACTTATTTTAGGAAGAGGGAGCAAGGCTGGGTGTTGTATGCATGGGAAATGAATGCCTGCATTCAGCTCTGGGGTGTCCCAGGGCAGGCAAGAGGGTCACTTCAGTTGAACACCTGTTCTGGCTCTTGTACCGTGACATGCAACTCATTCATCATGGGTTAGTTTCACCACAGCTTGAGAGTTGTTTCTAACACTGACTCAGTATGAACACTGCTAGGGCAGAGAGAAAGGAATGACCCCATTAATGCCTTTTTCCAGCATGATCTTGTCTTGGTATAAAGCAGCAGCAGCACAGCCCCAGGAGGTCAGTGTGGGGGGTTCAATTATGAGAGTTAAGGTTCAAGTAGACAATGCCTCTGAGGAAGGAAGTCCTTTCTAGGGAAGACTGAAATATAAACCTTGAGGTTCTGAAAGATCAAAACTTTATTTGGAAGTATTTGCCTGTATGCAAATTAGAAGAACACAGGGTACACTCTAAACTACATTAGAAGGATACCTTACACCCCTATGTTACACTTACATCCAACTGGGTAGTTGAAGGACTACTACTCTGCTACAACAAAACAACACAGGGAAGAGTGTTACTTTGCAAGGAGGGGAATACACATGAAACACTTTGGATATACACAATGAGACAGGTAGTACCAGTACAGCTAACACAGACACTGAACATGGACAAGCTAAACTAGGTGATAGGAGGCAAGCTTAGAGACACTTCCTTAAAAAAAGGGGTTCTAGAGTGGCTCAGAAAGTACAAGAGAAGCATGACCAAATGTGAAGAGTTCTATTTATTAGAAGTTATTTCTGCTATGTATTGTTCTATGAAATTCATTTTCCAGTATGAAAGTATTTACATAACACACTCCACTCAGCTTCTATCAGTATTGCCAAAGTCATATATAAATAGCATAGGTGAAATAAGCTGAGAACCCTCACGGCAAAGGGAAATGTATACCAACTTGTTTGGTTCTCAGCTGTGTGACATTTGCTTTATATATAAAGACTACAAGAACACAATATAAATTAGTTCCAAAAAGGTGATACTGACAGCGCAGCAACTCAATTTGCTGAACACAAAACCCACAAGCAGTGGCTATTACAGCCATGCAGTTTTCATTGTGAAAATTGACCTTTTAGATGACATCCACTCCACCTTGCTTTAAGATGTCTGACACTGTACTCCTGTTCTTGGACCCTCCTCATCTTCTTCATAGGCTTCTCCCCCACTGTTACGGTATGTTTGTTCACTTGGATCAAAATCTTCAAGGTCTACCTGATCCATGTCATCTGTAACCATAATCTCTTCTCGGGGAGGAAGCAGATCCTCCAGCAGACAGAGTTTCTCCCTTGGGAGCCAGTAGTGCTCTGGGAACTGCACCTACAATTTTGGTTTCAAGAAACAGTTACTCCTGATGCCATCACAGATGTCTCTGCTACAGAAAAGCAAGCAATTGACTTACCAAAAACTGGATAATTAAGTTGCCTTTGTCCATGGGAGATTTGTAGATAGGCATCCCTTCACTGCAGATACACTTCAGGTCACTAGGCTTTATCACCTCACCTAAAAGAGGTGATAAAAGCAAGAGCTTTACATGAGCTTATGTGACAGACACTTCCCAACTGTGGAAAGCAGGGCTACATACACAAGCTGTGTTCCCACAGCACCTGAGGGGACAGCAAGGCAATTCACAGCCAAGGCCACAGATGGACAAGTACCAAACCCAAGTGACACACAAGGCCAGTCAGGCCATTTCTTCTGTGTAAGAGAGCTGGCTTCTCACAGCACAGCCTTCAGGTGGAATTAACAGATAATCTAGCAGAGTTGACATTTCTGGCCTCTTGAATACTTCCCTGGCTATCCACTGACAGAGCCTCAAGTTTCTTACAAAACATTTGACAGCTTTAGCAGTAATTTTCTATGTAGGATTTTAGCAAGTGTGACAAAACTAACAATGAAACAGATACATTAAATGACTGCAAGAGTAGCTTGAATCTGTTGCATCAACTGATAAAAAAACCCAGAAGCAACCAACATAAAGACAGTCCAAGCACAATGGAACAAGCAAGCTCTTAAAAAGACCTACCTGGCCGAGAGGAGATGACAAGGACTCTGTTATCCAGAGTTTCAATGGTCTTCCTGAAACCACATAAAGCCTCTGAGAGTCCAATTCTCATTTTTGTAATTAAGTCATGCCCTCGCCTCTGAAAGACATTGTGATCCTTTTGATCAAGCACAATGATAACATCTCCAGGTTCCAGATCAGGCTCCTGGTCACCTTCTCCATGAAATACTATCTTCTGACCATCTTTCATACCTGGAGAAAGAGGAACCCATTTGTTCTCTGAAGAGCCACAGACTACAGTTCAAGACACAGAACACAGACACACATCTTACCTTTTTCAACGTGAACTTCTATGATCTTTTTCTCTCTTACAACCTTACAGCCATTGCAGTTGTCACACCTGTCCTTCGGATTTATTCTTTCACCTTGGCCTTTGCATTCTGGACACACAGTCTGGATTTGTTGCACCATGCCAGGTCCAATCTGCTGAACCAGAACTTGCATTCCTCTTCCTTTACACACAGGGCACTTCTCTACTGCCCCTTTCTTCCCACCGTAACCTTTGGAAAAAAGGTTAAATCTGATCTCACTGTCAAAAAAAGCAGCCTTTCTACAGCAGTCAGGCTGGAACTCACTGACTTCAAAAGCACTTTTAGGACAACTTATGGTAGTTCAGTAATATATTTCTAATATAATTAGAATTGAGTTTCCACCACAAAACATGCCCCATGAGTTTGAAGTTTCTAAAAGCAAGAGCAGGTCAGTTTCCTATGCGTAAGTTCACTAGGCTCTGCCTCACCTCCCAGTACATCTTGGTTTTCAAAAAGCTACCAGCATACCAACTTCAATACCTAGACATTCCATTAATACTTGGGAAAGAACCTGCTTGCTAAATATTTAATAAAGAACAAAGAGACAAGACATCATTAAGATTTACCTCAAAGGTAACCAGTCACTATGGATGCTTACAAGCTGCTAAGTGAGTTGCGTAGCCCAAGCTAGGCTTCTACCCACAGCAATCAGAAAAGAGTTCAACTAAAAAGCCATTTATTATAAATTTCCAGATTAAGATACTTTTAATTCAGGTACCCTTAAGTTGTAATGAGTTCAAGCCTGCCACGAGACCAAAAACTTTATACCACTATGTTTACAGAAGTCTTATTCACACATAAATAAGCCCAAATAAGATACCCTGGCAGATTTTCGCCAGGAGGAAAAACCCCACAAACAACCCCACCCTTTATGTCCAGCCCCCCTCCTTCTTAAAAAAACCCCTAACAAGCTACATGAAAAAACAACCCCAAACTTGGGTAAGAGGGGTTTGACACCACTACTTTGCTTTTTACCTTCACACTTTGCACAAATAACATTCTTTTGAAGTGCCAGCTTCCTTGTGATACCATTGTATAAGTCTTCAAGAGATACACCTAACTGGTGTACAACATTTTTGCCTTAAAAAAAAAAAGAAGCAATATTAATCCTGGTTCAGCTGTAGTAAGGACAAAGGTTTATTTAAAGGCTTCTACACTTGTTCATACATGCACAATATCACTGAAGAAACGTAAAGTTCATTTCAAACTTTGAACACAGCTTAGCCCTCTTAAAAGCATGTGCAGTTCCATCAGCTCCCACTGAGCTGCACCCACTAATATCAGAACATAGAGTTTAGCCATAATTAAGCAAAGCATAATTAAAGCCACCCTATCCCTTCTCTTACCCTGAATTTTATAAGGTCAACTGAAAAAGCAAGATGCAAGGACACTACCAGCTTCAGATCTATTCAGTTAAGAAATTGCTATTATGCCTACCTATAAATTTCCGTGCCATTTCAGGGCACAAGGCTGAAGATTTTGCAGCAAGTTACTGTTCAGAACAGACATTGGGGATGGAAAAAAAACCCCAAAAACCAACATACTGTGCTTCTGGCAGCACTCTCTACTCAAGTTTCATATAATTGCTGCCAAATATTTTCATGAAATTTAACATTACTGAAGTTGATTGTGTCCTTTGAAGCAAGTTGCCCAAAGCATATGAGCATGTGAGGCACAGATCGGGGGAAAAGGGAACTTAAAACAGGTCTAATCCAACTGCTCTAACCTACAAATATTTATTTCCCCCTCCCCTGCAGTTGACCCATACCCCTTTTAACAAAAAACAAACAAAACTCATCAGAAAGGTTGCTATGGCTACATCATGTTATCTACTTTATTAGAATCTTAATGCTAGAGAAACTAGAAAAGATCATAGTTTACTTAATCTATTGTTGCAACAAGTAATACCCACGCTACGTGCACTTAGCAGAACAGCAGTACAGGTGTTTTATGCTTAAGTGCATGGTTAGAGTTTCTAGAACTTGTTTAGAACCGTGTACCTCTTCTCTCTCTATTCATTCGGCCTCCACCACCAAAGAACATGTCAAAGATGTCCATGGGTGAAGAGAAGCTGCCGCCACTCAGGCCTCCTTCTTTAATAGCCTGCTCCCCACCCTGGTCATAGAGGTCCCTTTTCTTTGGGTCCGACAGAACTTCATATGCCTGGGATATGAGTTTAAACTAAAAAGAAAAAAGAAGCTCTGAACAACTATGACCAAGAGGAAAAGTAACCCTCTCATATGCAACTCCATCTTTAGATTGCACCACTATAGCGCTCTCTTGAAGCATTTTTCTTTTTCCAAAAGGAAAATCCCTAAATAAGGGTGTAATAGACTATTATAGCACACTTTTGTCCAGGAACACCACCCCCTTTTCTCCCTCTCCCCCCTCCTCCCATGGTACACATGGGCTTAAGTCAGTGTCACATCCAACAGGGACAAGCAGGTGCAAACTACACCTCGATGATTGTCTTAGTTGCAACCATTATACACCCCTAAAAAAGCCATTTAAAAAGGATATGCTACTATCTCCAAAGCCTCGGGGGTTCCCAAACACTCAATGGCCACAGCAGTGCTAGTTACTCTAGAACTACACAGGAATCCTTTGTGGCTGCTGAGCTGCTACATCCAGCTAGAACAGACTTCCATGACCAGACGCTGCTGCTTACTCATCGCAAGGAGGAGGACTCAGATACAAAACAAGACATCCACTTAAGAGATTCTTTCAAAACAACTACCAAGAACTCCCTGTTATTAAGATGACTAAGTCGATTTTTAAACAGAGTTCACTACTGCTGAAATGACTACCTGCATTGAAACACATTGATTTACCTATGACCAGGTAAAGCAGCATAGAGTAAAAAAGGATGCCAAAAGTAAGAGCAGAAAAGGCTACCTTTGACCATGATGCTATTTAACTCCCTTGAGTTTTGTAAATTGGCATACTAGAGACAAAAACAGTGCATCTAGTCTTATATTAGGGTTTTATCAGACCAGTTTTTTGATAAACAATCCTATTGTTTCAAGTTCTCCACCATTCTCCAAACGGCAATGTTCATTCAGCCTCCCAGGCATCACGGGGAATTGAGTGGGTCTCTGCCATTAGCATGTAAAACAGCTGTGTTATAAACATTCCAGACATATGCAGCCCAGCTATTTCTCAGGATAGGTACCTTAAGCACCTGCCATTTCCCTGATGAAAACTCATCCTGCTCAGGAGCACAAATCCACCCAGCGCAACCCCCTGCTCGCACATTAGCGCTGGCAACCAGATTCACCGCTGGCCTCCGCAGTATCTGACACAGCACAACGGCCGTGAGGACGCTACAAACACTCCGGGCTCCTAACCCGCATCTCTGGTAAGAAGGAGCTCCCAGGGCCCGGGGTACAAGGAGGCCGGTAGGAGCTGCGTAGGCCAAGAGGGAACCGAGGCCCCCGCCCTGCCACTGCGGGGCCGCCGGGCCTGCTGCCAGCTCCAGGTGTCTTTTACAGGCCCAACAACGAGAGGCCTCGCTTAATCGCGTTACCCGGCACGAAAGGCGTCACGTCCCTCCTCGAAGCAAGGCAGAATTTAACAACGGGACGAAGGACGCGCTTCCCACCGCGGCGGGGTGCGTAAGGCCCGCGGGGCGGCCCGGCGCCCGCTCCCGGGTGGCCCACCCGGCGGAGTCGCTCGTTTTGAGCCCCAGCGGCGCCTGCGGCAAGGCCAAGGAACGCGAACAGGGCCCGGGTTCGGCCCACCGGAGGCCCCCCCCACCACCACCCCGGAGAGGCCTGCCCGGCGGAGGGAGCGCCACGGCCTCGGCGCGGGCGGCCACCAGCCCCAGCCCGAAACCGGCCCCCGCCTACCCGCTCGCCCTCGCTGGGATTCTTGTCGGGGTGGTACTTCAGTGCCAGCTTGCGGTAGGCACGCTTGATCTCCTCGGAGGAGGCGTTAGGCTTCACCTGCAGGATATCGTAGTACTCCGTCTCCTTCACCATGGTGCCTGCGGGAAAAGACGCGTTAGCCGCCGAGCCGCCGCCGCGCGAGCCGCCGCCGCGCGAGCCGCCGCCGCGCGAGCCGCCGCCGCGCGAGCCGCCGCCGCGCGAGCCGCCGCCGCCCAGCGTACCACAGAGGCCCACCGGGCCGCGCTCAACTGCCGCAGACAACCGCTCCCTCACCCCTCCTGCTCGCCGCTCGCCGTTGCCCCGCCTCTTCCGCGGGTTTTATATGGGGTCTGGCCGAATCTTCTGGAATGACGCCGCCCTACGTCACGGCCCTGGAACGGTCTAGAATGGCCGCGCGTGACGTCACTGCCGGCTCTTAAAGGGGAGGAGCACGTTCCCGCCCACCCCTGCCAGGTGCCTCAGGTGCGCGTGAGGGCGGCCCCAGTGCTTGGGGCGGGCCCGGCCTGTAAGGGCTGAGGGGAGCGGCCCGGCCTTCTCCGGATGGAGGGGGCTGGCTGAGGGGCGGCCGGTCTCCTCAGGTGCCGAGGGGGTGGGAGCAGTGTGACTCCGCAGTGCTTGAGGCGGTTTCCTACCCCTGTGCGGCTGCTCTGGGGGAGTTCGGCCGGAATTCTTGAGCGGGCCCCGCCGCCCCTGAGGAGCCACTTGTTCTCTGGACTTAATAGAGGGGTTTTCTGGCCTCTCTTTTCTCAGCGTTTTGGGTGTTTTAAAATCACTCGAGCTAATAGGAGGCCCCTGATCTGCATTCACTCGTTATTCTCCCTTAAGTCACCTTCCTAAGGGGAGGCTGGAAGGCCTGGGAGGCTGGCTTAGTTTCTGTCTTTACTCTAGGCAGCTGGAGGTCTCAATTTATTCACTGCTGGGGTGAAAGGAGGGAAGGGGTAGTGGTACAGGAGCTGAGTAGAAGTGTGTTTTTGCATGGGCAGACAAGATAACATTGAGAAATGTAAGTAAAACTCTTGAAAAGATTTGCAAGCTAAGGACAGGTTTTGTTCCAACTGAGGATGAGAGGAAATGTTTACAGGCTCCCTTTCACTCCAGGAAAGAGTCCTTTATTCCTGGAAGCAATTGTATGAAACAAGAGCATCTCCTGTGGTTATGACAACCCAAAGGCTGCAGCTTGCCCTCAACCGTAGCAGAGGTAAAAAGTTAAGATGACCCTGTTGTGTTGTCTTACAGTGGAAAATGTAGAAGAAGAAGGGTGGGGGGGAGATAATGTGGGTTTTGAATGAAAAATATTGATGGTTTAAAGCTCTAGTGTTATTATGATTAACTGTATTTTAAGTAGATATTAAAAGATTGAAATAATCCCATCTCTGTGTAGGCCTACTAAATTAGGGAGAGCTAATCAACAAGAAAATAAAGTATCAATGAAAGGAGCAGTTTAAACCCACAGAAAATGTAGTGTTGATAAGTATTAGTAGCAGCTGAACGTGTAAAGCTGTTTAGCAGCTGTGAAAGTATATCGACAAGTAAATACAGATTTGATTTTTTTTCCCCTAAAATAACTATAGTAAATTACCTGTATGCTGTGAAGCAGATAGTTCCCTTTAAAAAAAAGGAAAGCAGTTTGTTCTAGTAATGGTATTCACCTGAGAGGTAAATTGGCAGTCATCCTCTAGTTCTGAAGGTAACAGTCCTGTGTAAGAACAAATGATAGGTTTGTTGGCAACTCTGTTGTAACTAAATGGTTTATCAGGTGAGAGGCTATGGAAGCAAATAATGAATTTGAGACCTTTATTTCAAAAATCAATTTACAGTATATTGTAAGAAGATAGTATGTAGTTTCTGTCAGTAGAAACCCTCATGTAGGTACATGAAGATATTGGTAAATATAACAGACTGGTGGGTGGTTTCTTAGTAGTAACAGTTGTTACTAGCAATAACAGCCAAAAACTTGGCTGGTATGGATCCTTGCTCCAGAGGATTGTGCCTCCTGCTTTATTTAACTTCCTTTTTTTTTTTTTTTAGATGAGCTATCAGATCACACTTACTTTAATATTCAGTATTTGTTTTCTCCATCTTTGGTTCAACCAGGCTTCTTATTTATTCTAAGAATTATAGGGAAAAGTAGTAAGGGCTGGTGTTTTGGATTAAAAAAATAGGAGATACATCAGTCCATCAGTATTCTTTGCGTCGTCATCTGCTCTGCTGAGAAATGCAGTCATCCTGATACCTGAGGAGAAGACATCACTCTTTTAGCTTTCTGAAGCAAAGCATTTCCTATTTATTAATACAGTGTTTATGGAATGGAGTTGGGATCCTCAGCAGCTGATTTTACTCATCTAATTGGTCAATATTAACAAATGCAATGCAGCCTTTAGACATGCAGATGCATTTCTCTGCAATTACAGAGGTAGTTTTTTTACTGAACTGACCTGGTGATGATGTGTGTTTCTGCTCAGTTGTGTGTTCTTTGCAGCACCCCTCACCTCCTTAAATGTGTGGTTGTTTCTAACCAGCTGTTCACCCATTTCTCAGATGACAGCTAATCTCTTTTACTATTCCTTCCCTTCCTTTACCTCCTGTGCCATGTAAAGTTATGTTGCTTTTTGCTTGCATGGTATCAAATTCACATGTAGGTCTAAACAGGAAAACAAGCAGAGAATTTATGTTGTGTGTAAGTAGGTAGTAATGGACTGGGAGTAGGGAATTCTAGATCCTACTGCCTATTTCACTTAACTGCTAGAGGACTGCCTTTGTCTGAAATGGGTATTTCCACTGTTAGTATAGAACAAGACTTGAACCACTGCCTCTCACCTGGCCATAGGAGCATACAGCTACTTTACATCCTACAAGAATTGTGCATTTATCTTTTAATATTTGCTGTATGAAGTACTGATGGAATCTTCTTGTTTGCATTTCCTTCTTAATGTGGCCATGTTGGCAACTCTCGTTAATCGTGTCTCCTGAACTGGGAAGCGGGTGTTGGAGGCAGCATCCTGGAAAGACAGGTAAGAGTGCAATCTGCTGAATTGCAGCTGCAGTTTCTCATAGCATCCTTAGATATTTGTAAAGAAGTTCCAATAATAACTTTCAAATACCTGGAGAAAAAAAAAAATCAGGAATCTGAGGGCTTGAAACTTGTGTCTGGTTTGGGATCAAAAGCTTTGGTAATCACCCTGAAAATCAGTCACAACAGACTTTCCTTTGTGTTGAGCTGCGTTCTTCCAGCATCCAAACCCAAACAGGTTTCAAGATTTCTACAGAACTGTTAGGCAAACACCCTTCAAATAATATTTCTAACATAAAATTTTTAGTCTTATTTAAAATACACTTTAAAAAGGTTATTTAATAACAGTTTAATGGAGTGGACCTTTAATGGTACTGGAACTTTTCACCATAATTAATACCTAAAAAGTATGTTTTGTCTGGAAACAAGCTTTTAGGAAAATCTTTTTGCCTGTGATGAAATGCAAAATATCCATATCTGCAGGAAAATTTAAGTCACAGAATTCTGTGAAAATTTAAATCATGACATTTGTTTTCAGCCCCTTTAGGGCAGTGTGTGGCGAATGCCTGGCATCTTGAGAGGGTTTTTCTGAGGCAGGTGTGGATTAAAATGTGCAGCAATGTGTAGCAATTAATTTTAAGTTTCACAGGAGGAGTAAGAAAGACCAGTTTGCATAGTACAGCTTTGATGGGTTAAAGGCTGGGCATCTCTAAGTGGTTTGGGCCTGTGGAAGGTTTGACTGTAAATAGGACTGCATAAATGAAAACGTAGAGGTAGATGTGAAAATGCAGTTTACTTTGAGTCTAAACTAATATTTTCCTCATAAAGAGGTGGGAAAATAGTTTCTAGACATACCTGTACTCACATGAGCTGCTGTGATCTGTCAGGGTGGTTTCCTCTCCAGCTGTTAAGAAACAGCTGCCTCTTTTCCCAGATGTGCATTCATAGCTACCTTTGCCCCCCCCATTCTCTTCTTTAGGTAGTATAAACTAGTTAAAGCTGAATCTAAAATGCTTTTGTTTTCAGTGCTCTTAAGTCCAAATGCTTTGCATAAACTAATGCATGTTGTTTCTTTATATTGCTGTGGAAAAATTCCCTAGAAAGCTGAAAACGTTGTGGGGAAAAGGAAAATTAAGTTAATTCCTGTTGCTCTGGTGTGGACAGTGAGAGAACATGGTTTTACAGGGAGGTTGCTACTGGCAGTTTGTTGGAATAACCAATACATGCAGCTGGCTGTGCTTGTGGATAGCAGAATGCTTTGAGAGGCAGACTCTGCTTTGCCTGACCAGCATACATGAGGTAGTCTTTTTGGTTTTTCCCAGAAATGCTGATGTTGAGTATGGGTAACTTTTCGGTTCCCCGAAGTAAGGGGAAACACAGCTAGGGGTGAAAGTTGTCCTTTTACTAATCCAATTAATTTCTAATGCAGGTGAGTATAAAAGGGGGGTGTTATAGTTTAAAGAGATGTCACTTGCCTGGGGCTCTTCATTATGGAATCTGCCCTTGGGCATCTTCACCTTGGCCCAAGCTAGCATAAATCTGTTGATCTTCAGGGTCTGCTTTGAGACTCGTATGTTTGCTAAGACTCAATGGAGGCATAGCCACAGTAGTATCTGATGACATGCTTGGATTTAGGATTTTGCTTAAACCCTGAAACCTACTCTTGGTTAAGAGTTACTTTGAAGTTGATGATATTTTTATTTTAGATAGAACATTGTAGATACCAAAGTACAGTCTTTCATTCCACAAGGACCTGGAAAAGAAAAAGCCTGAATGTATTTTGTGAGGAAGCTGTATATAATCAGTTAACAGCTGTTCAAGAACATAGGCAGAGCGCTGCAGTTAATAGCAAGCTGAAATACTGCTGGGCTTTAAGAGAACTGACCTGAAATAATGAAAAAAGAGTGGAAGAAGCAGTGTCATTTTCCTAAATAAAAGTAACAAAGCCTTTGAAATAGAATCTGTAAAGATATACCAGATATTTTGCTGGCTGTTGCTGTGGGGTAGGTTTTTATTGGTTTTAGACTCAGTGCTAAAAGTTCTGAGTATCAGTTCAGCTTCATGCTTGTACTGAAAAGCATTGCTTTATAGAGACGTTTGTTAGTGGTGGTGTGATTTTTCAAAGGGAAAAAAGTACCAATCACACAGGGGGGTTTGGGGTTATGGGAATCAACAGCCTGCTTAAACTGGGATGGACAGCAAGGAGCATCCAGAATTAGCATACCCCTCTATTCACTTTAAATGAACACAAGTTATGCAGTGAAACCACCGCTCTTGCCTTACAGCACCGAGGGAGTACACAGGGATGGGGAGTTTCCTGTTGCCATAGTGGCATTGTGAACTAAACGTGACACATCCTGGCCCAAATGTGAAGGGGTGCCACACATTCCCCCTGTGCTGAGGCTGATCTGCACATTGCAGTTACTGACCTTCGTAACAGCATTGCTTTGTTAGGCCTCTGTAGTATTTCTGTTTGGGATCTTGTGACAGTGCAAGCTTGCAGCGACAGTGTCTTCGACTCTAAGTATCAGTCGCTAATTCCTGAAAGGTGCCAGTCATAATCGTAGAGCAAAGGATGTGAACAGCTTTATTTGCCTCTTAATTCCCTTCGTAGCTTTGTGAGCCTGTCAACACCCAGAAATCTTAACCTGTAGCTGGAAAAAAGCAGCCCATCACACTGCAGAAATTCGGTCTGAGTCTAGCATGGTCTTGTGCAAGTTGCATGTGGGCAGATACAAGCATTAGGAGAAAAGGACCATGCTAATAGCATTGTGTAAGCTATAGCATGTCACAGTCATTTGCATATGAAGATCATTTCTTACTGAACTCTACCTAAATTGCTAGCCTCGTTTGTTAGGGCTCATTACTTGAAAAGTAATTGGAAATGTACCAGAACTACAAAGACAAATTCTATGTAGAACTGTTTCTTACAGCATGAGGTTTGTAAGGCTGCTGTTAAAGTGACTGGGCAGTTTGTGGCTGACAGTTGCAGGACACTTACACTTTAGCACAATCATGGGAGTTTTCTATTACAATCCAACACCAACAATGTACAGTCCAAAAGCAGCTCTTCTTTCCCAGTCATGTTGTGTTCCAACCCCCGCTGCCCCCCTGCCCCAAATCCGCTTGCTTCACAGCCTGGCTGTCCTGCAGCCACTATTTGCTACTGGAGGGAGTCATGTAGCATTAGAGAATGCATTAGTATGCATCAAAGTAATTTTCTACCCATCAGTTTATGGAAGTTGGTATGAAAACCAAACCAAATGCTGTCTACACACGGTGTTTATAGAGGAGAGATGTATGTTTGTGGTTTTCTGTTTATTTACTGGAAGTATAAATTCTGGGGAATTAACAGCTGTTTTCCTTCTGTGAAACCAGCTTGCTATGTAGCCACTTAACAGAGAAGATGAAACCCAGGCAAGGTAATTGGTGGTTATCTGGTTGGATTTACTCATGCAGCATAGCACGTAAAATACTTTAGATGACAGAAGACAAAAATCCCCGAGGTTTCTTGCAACAGAGTATAATCCTGTTTTTTCTTTCTGATATTTCTGGAAAGCCCAGGGAAGATACCTAGTGGCTTTCTGAAAAGAATAGTCAGAAGGACGTGGGAATTTGTAGAGTTATCTCAAAATGAAGGAACTAAATGAATCCTGACAAAAATTAATTTTAACTGCATAAGAGGACACGCTTTTGCCGTTGAAACATCCCCTATTCTTACCTATTTTCAAAGCAAAATTCTTCAGAAGTGTGAGAATTGACCCCCTTACAATACCACTGTGAGGTCTTTCTATCTTGTCGTTTCAAATTGTATCATTCACAATTAGGTCTTTGGATATGGTGCAAGTTCCTCTGGAATAAAATTCATGTCTTCCTAGAAAGTTGTTAGCCTGACATTTTCCTAATCACTACGACTGCCTTGTATCACTGAACAAAACATTATAGATGACATTCTGCGGCTCTGAAAGCAAATGACATGGCACAGCTTAGATCCCTCTCTTCTCCTTGGTAATGACAGTGTCATTAGCATTGTCTCCCAGTAACAGCACCTGGCCTGGGTTATCCCCTGGGGTAGAGAAATGCCATTTTGACCAGATTAAAACCATGCCAGGGAGGGTGCCCACAGTGGGTGGCTTGAGACATTCCCTGGCTCTTTTTTGTTTAGTTGTTAGTTTCTAATAGATTTTCTTACTTCCTGGGAAGTAGTTTTAGGCACATGTGGAAACTTCTACAGTATGCCAGAGGCCTGGTTTGATGGAGCTGATGAAGTGCTGGTGTATTTGTGCTGCTGGAGGAGTGCTTGGCTGTTGTGGTACTGGGTTTCGTAGGTATAGTTGACTTAAGGCATTTCCTGAAGTAATTAATCTGTTTTCTTTGAGAAAATAACTTCATTGAATATTCTTTTTTGAAACTAGGGTAAATAAAACTAGAATTGCTCCAACTTCTGTGAACAAATTCACTGGAAATCTTGGCAAAAGAAAAGATTTGCATCTTAAAGCATTGTGGACTCATTAAAATTCTTCTCATGGGTAATTAAAGAAAACTGAATTAAAAGGAAAGTTTAACAGTAAGCAGCTCACAGGCACTGCGACATTTCAAGCATGTTAAAATCAGAAAGAAATAGCTTTTGTAGCTGTAGTCTCCTCCTCTTGTGTTACGTGTTGGTGTTTTTTTTTAACAAATAACCAGCTACTGTTGGTTTCTTCAGTTGTCCAAGTAGCTTATTTATGCCTGACCCGCGCGGTGCCTTAGCATATTTGTGACCATCTGTAGAGCGCTTGTCAGCATGCCTAAGAGTGGAGAGACTCTTACAAAGAAGCTACAAGATGAAAGTGCAATGAATGTTTTGGAAGGCTATGAAAATGGGTAAGGAACCTGGAGCATTTATTTTGGCAAACTGCTTTACTAATTTCTCAGAGCCTGTTTGTCTTCTGCTGCTGCGCAGATCCACAAGAACCTTGTCTGCTGAATGGGGCCTCTGCTGTCTAACACAGAATAAGGAATGGGAATAACTAGAGTGAGAGAGAATTGTAGTGAAGATTCTGAAAAGGGATTTATTCTCTTATGCTAATGCCTAGCTTCGTGTTAAACCTAATTGCATCCTTCAGTATAGGTTGTGTTGCTTGTGTCCTGTTTGTGTTTAGATAGATGGTATTAATTTTATAGCATGGAGGCACATCATTTACAGACTCAGCAGAAGTTGATGTATACCTGTTCTGACCAGAGGAATGTTTACCTACTGTGGCTCAGCTGCTTGCAGCTTAGCAAAAATACATAATGCTACCTGAAAATACTGGTAAACTATCAGACTCTCACGCTGTTAAGTGATTAATGGCTCTTCACGTGGTGAGGCTTTTTCAAATTCCAGAGAATAGAAAACTTCAAATAGTCCAGAAAAATCCCCCACAGTTGATGCTCCTATACCATCCCTTCTTGTGTCTTATTGTAAGTGTGGCATTGCAGACCCTGGAAGTGGGTACCCCGGTTGCCCTGCACTTATTTCAGTGCATACAATCTACTTCAAATGGACTTCCAAAAATACACTGGCTGGTGCTGCAGAGGCAGGCCTCTCTTCCCTCCTGAATTTGAAGGAATAATCTTTAGGTGGTAATTGGCCTTGGGCTTGAGCATCTTCCCACCAAAGGTGACAAAACTTAACCAGGTAACCCATGTCTCAGAGCATGGACTGGGAAACCTCTAATTGGAAGAGTTTGTATTAGCTTATCTTCTGACAAGTAAGGTAACCCTTCTGGCTGCTGTCATCTTTCTGCAGCACAAGAGAGAAAAATAACTTTTTTCCTGTCACTGGAATGGTATTTGCTGTTAGAGAAAGCTCAGCATCTCTAGGGATTTTGGAAATAACTCCTTTTCTGTTAAACCTAAGGACACCTTCGTTTAGACAACAGCTTGTATGTTTTAACACTTGGAAGATTTGCTTGATGCTTTCAGGTAAATGTTTTTTGGGATCACTTATCACAATGGTTTCTTTTATTCTGTGCTGTGTAATCCTGGATAAGCATCATTAGGAGCAAACCGTAGACTTAACATGTTTGGAAAAGAGCAAAAGCTTAAGAAATCTTTGAAAACTTTGTAATGTTTTGATCTTGTTGTTGCTTCTAGAATCCTAACACAGTTAATGCTAGAATTGTCTCTTTTTTTTGTTTAATCTGTTCTTAAATTATAAACCAGTAGTTGGCTTGTGATTGCAATAGGTATGGGTACATGCTGACTCATGAAAGTTAGGATTTTGCTAAATTAATAATAACACCTCTATTTTGGTCTATGCATACTTCTATTTGTGGCGTGCTTAAGCAAAAAATTCCATGCTTGTTGAAAAAAAAACCAACCTCAAGGAGAATTAAAAAATCTATAGTCATTTGTCCCCACTGCAAACAGGAAATTTTAGCTTCCTTTATTAGTAAGATGTTTAGCATTTGCTGTATTTCTGAATTTCTAGTGAAATATCACAGAGACTAGAACTCCAAAATACTTTTGATGCATTGCAAGTCCTTGGCATAACTACTTCTTTGTTAGTGTTTTGGAGAAGTCAGTGCACGTTGTCTTGGTACACAGCTGTTTCCCCCGAGGTAGCAAACTTTATATGCCTTCCTATGTTAGAAGTAGGATTCCAGGTAGAAAGAGCTAGACAAAGAAAGTAAATTCTAGCAAAATGGAAAGAGGAAAAGATGACCTTTTTTGAGGCTGAAATGTGACCTACCTAAAAATGAGAGAGAGATGAAATAATGAGCTCTGTGTGACCTAACTTTGCTGTGCTGTGTGTAAATAGCCGCGCAGAGGCAGCTATTAGGTGATTTCAGCTTCAGGTCTGGGCTTTTGCTGTGCAGGGGATAACAGAGCCAGAAAATCTGTACCAAGGTCAGTGAAGGGTTATACACTGCAACTGCTGAATAGAGCCTTTTGGGGGGGAGAGGGGGGATACAAAAAGGCTGGATACATTGTTCGTTCCTTCCCAGTCACCCGTGTAGTTCTCAGCTATCTGTAAAACTGGTCTGCTCGCCAAAATAGATGGCCTGATTTTTGAGGACATTTAGTCATAATAAAAAAAAACCCTTTTCTTTTTTAGTAAAGAAATAGGCTTTACTAGATGATGTCTGCCAACTGTGTTATATGCTGAAATAGGTCTCAGCTGTTAACTTTATCTTTAGGATTTTGTTCTTTATTAAGCCTTTGTATTGCTTTTAAATATACCTTTGTGTGGGAGGAAGTTACATGAGTCATTTGAGAGACTGGTTTTTTGTGCACTGTGAAAAGCAAACTGATAGGTGAATCAGCTGACCCTTTTTGTAAGAGTAGGAGCATATCAGGGATGATTTGTGGCCCCTTTTTTAGTGGCACACCAAGTAGTTGAAACCTAAATCTAATCTGTTCTTCGAGGGCAAAGGGAAATTTTAAATATAACAAATAAGGAATATGTTAGAATGCTGCCTTATTTACTAATTACACCTCTATTTAAATTAAGATCACCAGTCATAATAGACAGAAATGTCCCCTGTAAAGGACCACAAGGACCTCTTACACGTAGTATAAATTTCGGGTTTAAAGAACAAATGTTTTGTGTCATATGTCACAAAAAATGAGAAAACATCTTTAAAATGGCTTGGGTAACAATTCACAGCTCTTCAGAGCCTGGAAATGTAGTATTTGCTGCTCAGCTATTTACGTGCTGTGCCCAGATTCCTGTTTAGCTGCTGAGCTATGAATGCCAAATGGTATTATGTTACTATGTTGATTTAAGTCAGAGTGATTTTATTGCCTTTGTCTAGAACTCCAGGACAGACACAGGATTCTAAATTTGTTGTCTTATGCTCCCTCCTACAATCTTCCCCCACAGCTCTGTTTTAAATACTGGATTCAGCACTTGCAGGATGCTTGGGGAATTGGGAAAGGATTACTCATGAATGGGATCCAGATGAAGACCATTAGTTTCTGAAGTTTCTAGGCAAGCTGCCAGGATCATTAAAATTTTCAGAGGTGCCCATTGGTAATTTAAACCGTTGCTTTTTGCTGCCAAAAGAATTGTATGATGATTACTTAATGATTCCATCTTGGATTCAAGTGCCCCAGTGAGCTATTGAAAATGCCTAACACCCAGTGAAAAATATTTTGGAATGTGCAGATAGAGACCAGAGACATACTAACAAAAGCAGCTCTAATGTAAATTAAGGCTGATGGAATGTATATAGCTGGATTGACCTGGTGAACATGTAGATCAGCTTTGGGGGAAAAGAAATTCTATAGTTAGGAGAGAGGTGGATATTTAGGATGCGTGGCACACAGAATGAAGCAGCAAATGATGCACGGTGATTGGAAGGAGGATTTTTGTCATTTACTGTATTACAAATTCCTTAAACAATCAAACAGCCAGGCCATAGGACTTCAGAGATGGAATTCACCATGTTATCCTCAGGTGAAGCAAATGGGGAAAGATGAAAAGAAAATTCTTTAAGAAGTTCTGCCTTGATTAAAAAATGCCTGGCTATTTTTTGTTTTACATTAAATAGGGTGTATATTTAGTGGCTAGGAAGGCCAGCTCAACAAAAGGGTTTGAGAAAGAAGTACTTGTCCACATGGGGTTATCTCTCAAAGATACATGCCTGCATATTACAGAACATTTATTTGGGCAAAGCAAATGAAGAAAGGAGTTCTAATTGTAAGGTGGAGACTCAGAAATATGTAGTAACGTGCTTACTGTCACTTGAAAGTAGCCTGGTGGGTGAGCCTGTCAGTGATGCACTCAGAGGAATGGCAGGGCAGATGAAGGAGCCCTATTGTTCTGGATCATCACAGTGTGGGCAAATCACAAGTGAGCCTTCCTGAGAGCCAGAGTCTGGAAGCACTATCCCATGAGAAGCTGAACAGATTCCTTTTTGGGAAAGCATGTAAGTGACAGAGTAATTGCATGCACTTGGCAGACACTGTAGCTGAGTGTTCTCTCATTATTGGCTGTGGGTTTTGTTGTAGACAATCTGCAGGATAGTATGTTTTGAAAGAAAAAAGTCCTGTGATAGCTTATAGTGAAACTTTGGAAGTGAAGCAGACTGCAGGGCTTCCTGGGGAGGTTTCAAACCAGCTATGTCTTTCTGTCCTGGCTCCTTTCATTTGGCCTTAGCTTTGTACCTTGAACATCTTGCTTATTCCTCGAAAATCAGGTGTCGTGTTAATTTCAACTTCTCTGGTAATAGATGAATGTGGTATTTTCAATAGTCAACACTTCTGGAATAATAATTAACAATACACATATGTAGTTCTCAATTCATAAACTTATTTTTTCAAGTTTGTATTAAAGCTTTTTTTCTTTAAATTACAGCAACTCCTGTAGAGGGCCAGCAGGTAAAAATGAAACATTTACAAAGCAATGGGAGTTGAAGGATAGCAATAAAGAGCAGGAATACAAAAGGATTGCTGTTCCTTTGTCACTGTATAGGAAAAGTCTGACAAATAGCTTTCCCTTTGATCTCATGATAGTATGACTGTTGCATAACAGTGCTTGCATTCTGTGGGTGCAGGTTATCTTTGAAATCACTCTGCAGAATTAAGGCCAAAACAAGTTGAACCCAACCACATCAAGCTCCTATCTTTTAACTTTCAGAGGAAGGATTCTAACCTGAACTATACAGGACAGTCACTGTATTCCACAAAGTTTATTGAAGTGAGAATTTCTGTAAAACATTTTGGATCTCCATGGAAATCATTGGTTCCTTATCATATTAAACACTAACTTCACAGATTCTTCTTAGTTTTATTCTTAGTATTTGAACAAGATTTTAATATGAGGAGAAAATTTAGAAGATGGCAAATACCTGACTGTATTTGACCTAGAATGTGAGACATAAGCAGAAGCAAATACAGGTTGGATGCTTTGCTTCTGATGACACATCACCAGCACTAAGGACTGTCAGCTACATCAGTCATTATTTTGCCCTTAAAATCAGTCCTACGTGCATTGCTTCCACTGGTTTGCACAGATAAAACGCAGGGGAGTGTTTTGTTTTGAAAACAAGAAGGAAAAGAAGCTTTCTCTTTGTTAAGCCAAAGAGAAGGTTCCAATTCTTGCTTTTTAAGTTGGCCTGACGTGTGCTAACAGCTTCAGTACAGTACAGCATCTGAGTGGCACATGTTAGTGGTGGTATGGGCAAGGGAGTTGTGCTATGTTAGGATTTGCTCTAAACCTCTGAAGAGCCAGCCAGTCTGAGCATGCCCTGCCTCTGTCTTGGGTGAAGGATGGGAGTGTGTGCTTGGAATTCAGGCAGCAGGTGAGGCTGTGTTTGATAGAATGGTACCTGGAAAGTCAGTCCCAAATCCCAGCAGGAAATACTGTCATTCAAGGGCCACTCCTGCTAATGGAGCTGTACAGTGCTCTGCTTTGTTTAGTTCTCACTGGTCAGTGTTGTGTGACATGAATGTAGTTGGTTCTAATTGGCTTCCTAAAGTGACCTCTACTATTAAATCCTCTCATTGTGCTTCATGGAGGATTTGGTATATTACCTTTGGAATCATAAAAATTTTTAAAGTAAAAATTGGATGTAGAAAATTTCATTTTGAACTACTAGTTGGATTTTGGAACGTGTTCTGCACTAATAATATTAAATAACTTATGCCAAACTTCAGCCTTAATAACAAATCTAGCAGCCAGAGTCCAGATCTCCAAAGCATTTTGTTTTTGCTGGAGTATCTCAGCACCCAATTGGTGTTCTTTCTGCAGGATGCTCAGTAAGCTCTTCATCTTGATTAAGCAGTCCCTCCGAGTTCTGCTCGATCCAGTCTTACTGGAACAATTCCAGAGATCAGAACCGTTTTTGGCTCTCCATGTAGCTTTTCTTAGGAGTTAGAACTTTAAAAATCAAAAGTAACAGCATTGAAAACATACTTTTTCACTCAGCAGGGATAGTTCTGAATATACACAAGAAATTGTGGATGGAAGAGAAAATTGCTTAGTTATAGTTGCAGAGAACAAAACCCCTCCAACTCAAATTGGCTGCTTAGTCCATAGAGAAAGGTAACAATTACTTTGCCTGCAGCTTACTAACTGTAATACTCCTGAAGGTATTAGATATGTGGAGTTCCTCATCTGCATGTTGAAGCATTACCAGAGCAAGTCCAGAAGTTTAGACTTGTTTAAATATTTTTCTATCAAAGCAACATAATATAAACTGAACCAGTATCCCAAAGCAGTCCGATGAGCCAAGGCAAACTCAGGAGATTTGTATCTGGGAAAAATCATTAGTGATGATTATAAAAAGTTGGAATAGCCTCACAGGAGGCTCTTTTGATACATTATTACTGATCAGATCTGTTCTCTTCCCAGGGCTTTTTTTTTGGTATTGGTTTTCGGCAAGAGTAACCTTTGGTTGTCTTTTGAGATGACTTTATCTTTCTGTGAAACAACAAGAAGTTAAAAAGCTTGTGTATTTAGGAGTTATTTTCAGGAACAAATTGCACTAAATTGCTAAATATCAAATGTAGTTTAAAACAGGAAACAATTCAAGAACTATTAAATGTTCAGAGGTGGCAAACAAAGGTTTTTAAAATGATGTCAGGTGTTTTGTTTTTTTTGATTGCCAAAGACATCTTCCTGGTCCATTATTTTGTCTCTGGAATCCCACGTCATTAAGCCAACATTTTTCCTTTCATTAAACACAGGCTTACCTTTCCAAATACAATATAATCCCCCCCCCTCTTAATTTACTCATCAACATCTGACTTCACCAAGGCAGTGACTATTTTCAGAGCCTAACTCTCTGCTTATCAGACAAGCTCTTTCATGTTTTGTTCCATTATGCTGTTAAGAGAGGAAATAGCCTCACAGGCAAGATTAGTGATGACTCCTCACTTTCCTTCAGCTGTACCTCTGCTCTGTCACACACAGATCCGCAGCGTAGTAGCAGCAGGGGAGGAGATGAGCTGCCATTGCCACCGCTGCTGAGAACTGCAAACTCTGCTAGATTCTTGTAAAAGGGATCCAGGCTGGTTAAGGCTTTCTTAAAGTATGATTTCATTATGAATAACAATAACAAATCCTAGGAGTGTCCCACATGTAGGTATTCTGCAAATTGTAGTTCTTAGTATGAAACGGAGTGACATCTGACATAGTGTTTGGTCCTTCTGTTTGCTGTCTTACACTGCTGTGCAAAATAACTTGCTTTTGAAGTTGTTATTTATTGAAAGCTGGGAAGATATTTGTTTGGACTTCATTTTTTTAATGTTGTGAGTTAGTTTATTATACTGAGGAAGGAAAGACTTTAGAGCTTCATTCACAACTATTCTGTTAGACCTGTTAAAGAGAGAATGAATGAATCCAAATGTGTTCTTGGCCTCTGAAGGCTGCTGATTCCCACTTCTTGTTCTGTTAAACAAAGCAGGCTAAATCAAAAAATCTGAGTGAATAATCTGCAGTGCATTGCTTTGTGTGGTCAGTCATTTCTAAATGCTTAGCTATTGTTTAGGTTTTTTGCTTACATACTCCTTTCCATTCTGTTACCTTACAGACTTTGTTTTGAGCTTGTATTAGCTGTGCTTTAAATTTCATCTGGTTAATTTAAGCTGTTAAAAGTTAATTGTGTCCATGTGATATTAACAATTGGTTGATTTGGTGAGGTTTTTGGTGAAGTTTGTTATTAGGAACTAAATCTCCGCATCCTTAGAGCTTCAACAGGTACCAACAGCGACAATTTAGAAGGTACTGTGATATTTGGAACCATGGCTGTTTGTCAAGGTTAAGGTTGATAATTGATTCTTTATACTTGCATGGTTCACAGCTTCTCTATCAAGATTGAAAATTAGTGTCTCCATCTGGTATAGGCCATGATGTTAAACCCAAAAGTCCATTGTGTGAAATGAAAGTCATGTGTGGAGTGAAAGCTTTTCCCTGTTTAACCTGATTGTAGTGGAGTCTGCACAAAAGAGGCACAATGCTCTTTGTTCCTCTGAGCTTTCCATTTTCTCCTGTTTGTGTTCCTAAGTGCTTGCAAGCCATGGCTTTGTTTTCCCTTGGATATCATGTGTGTTGATGGTAGTGGATTCTACTGGTGGTTCTGGACAACTTTTTCATAGGTGTGTTTTCTTCTAGAACCTTTTCAGGTGGACAAGCTGTCTGCAGGGATCTGCCACCTCATTTGGAGGAGACTGGAGGTGAAGGCGTGGAGCCAGCAGGTAGGCATGTGAAAGATGATGCTTGGAAACTTGAGCTCTTTTTAGAATTATTTTTTTAATGAAGTTTTTGTGTCTGGTCTAGTACCTTGTGGCTGACAGTTTTTCAGTGCTGGAATAAGGAGAGGCAGCCAAAAATAAAATGGAACTGAAGTGTGTCAGGGCAACTGCAAAATCTTCAGGAACTTTCTGTAGCTTTCAGGAATTCAGTAGTTGCTCCTGTTTTTTGTCAGTATTTGAGACTATTACTAGAGAAAAGTGAAAAATAGCCCGATCCCATAGAAAATCATACCAATTCTTGTGTTACCTTTGGCTCCACAGTCTACTTGGCAGCTGTCAACTACAGTGGATTTGGTGTGCTCTGTAATAGCTGGAAGCTGTAAGGGAGTATCTGTGCTTTGATGGGTTCTGGGTTGTGTTGTAGCACGTGCAAGCTTAGTATGATGTTAAATCCGTTGCAGTGGGAAATTAACTGAGCTCTCTGGCTCGGAGGAGGCTAACTAGCAGAACCTTCCAAGGTTCTTTGGAAGGTTTGCAGCCCTGAGGGAGCTCCCTGTTACCTTGGTGAGGCTGCTGCCAGTATCTAAATTTGCTCATTTAACTGGGGAATATTTGTTCTGTGAGACAACTGGAGCAAAGGCTGCAAGCAGAGACTGAAGAAATAAGAGATCTACGTAGGACTCGCATGCAGACCTTGTACATATGTGTAGATACCTTTATACATAATTGCCTTGTAGAAATTAATATATATTTGTTGCACAATAGGTTTCTTCAAAGAATTGAATTTCTAGCCCTTTGCTTTTTGTTTTTTGGTAGGCAGGAAATAGGGTTGGATTCGTAAAGGCGATACTTCTTTTTTTTAATTTTCTGGGTGTTTTATTGAACCAGTTGAGACACTTGCTGTGTGTGTAGATTATGACTGAGGCTGGTCCTGCAGAGTACTTGTTTGTGTGCTTGTGAAGGCTCTGACCTATTTTTCTAAGAATTTATCTGGGACGCTGGTTACTGCTGTCAGCTATCTACCCTGCTTCTCTCCCAGAGGTTGCTGCTGGCTGCAGTTTAGACTAATACACTGGGCTGTGAACCACAGTGCTCTGGAAGGAATGCATGTGGCACTCAGCTGCTCCTGTAGAGGTGACCACAGCCTCTGGAAGAAAGGTGAGGTGGACGACTGAGGGTAGAAGCTGTGCCAGCTGTTTCACTGTCATTTTCCTGCAAGTACAAGTCACACCCCATCCATTTTAATTAAGTAGTTCCTTTACTTCTGTTTAGATAGGTTTATAAGTTGATGAATCAGGAGTTTATAATTTGTTAGCCTTTGTTTTTTTTTTAAATGAGAAGCAGTGTTTGACTTGGAAGTACTAAGCAGCTGTGAAGATGCTGAGTGGTCAAGCATGGAGCAAATGTCAAAATCTTCTCTCAAGAAATCTTTGGGGAGAAGGAAGCTCAATATCTAGTTGCAGTGGGTCTGCTTTGTATATTGAGTGAAAAGGAGATTCTCCTGTTTTCTAGTTATGCAGAACTGTCTGTCTCATTTTATAATTGATATGTTCTGCAACCTCAGGAGTAAGTTTGTCTAAAGAGGATGGCAGATTATTCTGCATTTTTCCCCATTAGTGTACAGAATCTCGTTCCTGTGGAACCAGGCCAGATTTTGGGTTTTCTCATGCATATGTAAATCCAGAGTAACCTTACTATTGGCAGCAAGCATTATATTGGCTTGAAACCAGAGTCAAGTTAAAAGAACCATTCATGCTGGTTTTATAGTGCTGGAATTGCAAAATAATTTATGCTGAAAAAGACCACTGGAGGGCAACTAACCCACCTTTCTGCTTATAGGACGGCTCCTGGCTTTGTTCAGCTGAGTTTTGAAAACCTCCAAGGATGGGGATTCCACAAGCTTTCAGCCCCTTTTCTAAGTCTTGGTCAATGCATTTTTCTTCATCTAGCGAGAATTTTCCTTGCTGCGGTGCGTTTCCTTTGCCTCTTGTTCTTCTGCTGTCTGCCTCTGAAAAGAATGTGTTGTCTTTCTGGCACCCCTGTCTGTGGCAAGGTGTAGTTAGGGTCAGTCTTTATCATCTTTTCTCCAGATTGAAGAAACCCATCTCCCTTGGGGGCTTCTTGTACACGGTATGCTTCAGGCCCCTGACCATCCTGGGAGGCTCTCTTCTGGGCTCACTTCTATTGGTTGGTCAGGATCTCTGTCTTGCACTGGGGCTCATGAAGTTGGATGTGGATTCAGGTGCAACATAGTGAGTACTGAGTAGGGGGAATTAGTAACTTTGATCTGCTGCCTATAGTCTTACTAATGCAGCCTTTATCTCTGGGATGTGTGAGGGACTCATATTCAACTTGTTCACCAGGAACCACGGGGGTTTTCCTGATGAGCCAGCTGGCATCCAGACTGTGCAGTTTCATGGGTTTATTCTACCCCAAGTGCAACACTTAGGTTCACCCATATCAAGTTTTGAGGTCTATGTCAGCCCATCTTGCTGAGGTCTGCCTGAATGGCAGCCCTGCCTTTTGCCATGTTGTCCAGTTCCCCGAGTTTGGTCCCATCTTGGAAGCTGGCAAGGTTGCATTCTATTGTCCAAGACAACAATGCCATTGTTAGACAGTATCATGCTCAGGACTAACCCCTGAAGAATGTCACTTGTAATTGACTGCTATCCAGTCTTAGAAATGTTGACCACTGTTCTGAAAGAATAATTATCCTAACAAATTTTTTAATCCAATTGTTACTCCAACTCTGTCCAGTCCAAACCTTCAAAGGATGCTGGGAGAGACCTCCTAAACAACATGCCACTGCTCTCCCCATCTTGGAGCTAGTTCTCATCAAGGGAGGCAGCTGGGTTGGATTTACCAATGCCAAAATCAAGTCTGTCCTTTCTGGCTGGTTTCAGTCCCAGTGTTGTAGCTCAAAATGATGCCAAAGAGAGTTTGTTCTACAGACTTCCCATGGACTGAGGCGAGTTGGATTGCACTTGAGTTATTTGAATCCTCTTTTTTCCTCTAATTGGAAGCAAATGTGACTCTTGCCTCTTTCCTGTCAGTGGGCACCTTACTAGACTGTGGTGTTTTTTCACAGATGACAGAGAGCAGCCCTGTGATGACTTTGGCCTGGTCTCTCAGTGTACAGCTTGAAGCATCCCATCCGGGCCCACTGATGTTCTCCTATGTGTGTGGTTTGGACAAGTGGTCCTGACTTGGATCTTCCTCTGCTGTCGTAGGTAACACTTTCCACCCACTTCTAGGTGTGGAAACCCAGGAAGTCTGATCTTGCCTCTAAAGACCTAGGTGAAGAAGGCAGAGTACCTCAGCCCTTTCCATGTCCTCTGTCAGTAAGCTGCCCATGATACCCTTGGTTTTCCTTTTGCCTCTCTTGTGGCTCTTCATATCACTCACCAGTTTCAATCCCAACTGAGTTCTGACTTTGCAATACTGCATATGCATGGGCAGTGTTTCTGCAGTGATGTTCCCTCCTGGTTACACCCTCCACACACTTCCATTTTGGTGCATCATAATCAGTTTTAGAAGCATCAGTGTTGCTATGAAGCTTGTTTTGTGCTTGTCCTGATGCACCACTCCCTCCCCATCAGTTTGTAGAGGCTCTCTGTGGAGGATTGATTTATTATTTCTGATACACTACTGATATCAAGAGCAGTAAATTTCATTTCAAGTCATAAATGCTCCCATTTCCTGCGATGGAAGGAGCTTCTATGAACTGAAGTATTTGTGTATATGTTCTGGCTAATTTAAAAATGGTTTGTTATTTATGCAGTCTTTTCTGTTTGAGTTTAAAGTTACATTCTAATTGTGAAAAATTGATGATACATCAGCAAGCCCTTCTCTACCCCCAGGTGTGGCAAGGCAAGCAACAGGAAGCTGGTTTCTGTATTTTTTTTGAAAGGATCACAACATATGTATTCTGTCTGAACCTTTTGGATTCACTTGACATTGAGAAGTGCTGTACTTGTGTTGAATCTGCACGTTGGCACAAGGGGAAGTTTGGCACATGCCAAGCTCTCAGGCTCCAACCTTTGTGTAGCTTTCACTAAAAACAAGTTAAGCTTTCAGGGCTGCAGACATCTTGAAGAAAGTTTTTAAATAATGTGTGAGAGGAGGAGTGATGTATTTGTGTTGTCAGCAGAATGTCATCACAGCATCACAGCTGTGGAATCTGGGATGGTGACTGTCTGTCACAAATGCCTCCAGCAAAGAGCTGAATTCTTTCTTGTCATTAGAGCAGGGTGTTGTTTTGCAGGAACTGGTGTATAACAAAGATACTGTTTAGTGTGTTAAATCTGAATAGGTTTCAAGCAGAAGTTGAATTGTTAATTTGGTTGCCACTTCTCAGGGCACATCTATGGAATATCTCCTGGAGTTACTCAGGTTGGGCTGTTCCATAATCAGCCTGTTTACCTGTATGAAAGGTGACCTTGGTTCTTCTGCATTTTGTATGGCTCTCAAAGTTGTTCTTCCATAAACATCAGAATTCCTTTACATCCACAAATCTGTTCTGACAGTCAGCACAGTGCTTGCAGGTCAGGCAGTGATGAGAGAGAAGAAAGTTTTGTTCCATTAGCCTTAAATGGTACTTCAGTGTCAGGTGTATGTCTGTCTTTTTTTTTTTTTTTTCCCTTCATATATGTAGTCTCTTCCATACATTGCAGAGCTCCAGCAGTTTCAGCCAGACTCATTATTCATGTGAAAAAAATATATGAACCTGCTATTTGTTCATGTCTTAAAACACTTTTTGGTATCCACCCTGGGAGAGAGAGTCTGTAACACGTCTGAACTGTTCGGGCATAGGTGGTGGAAAGGAATAACAACTGCCTGATAAAAGGACAGAAGCTGTAAGGTGGCTGTGCTGTGTAATAGTTCAAGCCTGGCAGAAAATGTTTGAGTAACAAGTTGACTTTAATAAATTGGTAGTCATATGTGAGTGGTTCTCAAGTCTAGACTTGTTTGGTTGGAAGCACTCGCGATGTTTGCTTAAATGGTAACAAAGCTTTAAACAAAGTTTTAAACTATTTTTTTCATTCCCTTTCTTGTAGAAAATGTGTAGTTTACTGGAAAAACTGCACAACTAAAATACAACATACTTGGAACATGTGTCTTTAGAGCAAATCATAAGATGAACTGCAGTCAGTTCTCCTGTTATACACTAGATGATGAGACTACTCATGAGTAGTCTGTTGTTTCAGCCACAGAAATAGTGAATCATCAAAAATTCAGTCTGGTCATGGAAATAGACCTTGGAGGAGAGTGACAAGGGGAAAAAAAACACTTGAAGACACTCACAGAATGAAAGTCATGACTAACTACCAGAAAAAAAGTCTCTGCTGCTTTTTGTTTTATCTGACAAAATAGTTTTCTTGAGGAGCAAAGGTTTTCTCCCCATCTCTGACCTTCAGTGAATTCAGAGCCAAGGTCCCCTGTTAGTGAAGGAGAAAGCAATTCAGGTACCAAGTATAATGCAGGTCGCACCAGTTACTGGAAGAAAGAGGAAAGGACTAAATACTCCTCTCTGCTTGTGTATAGGGAGCTCTCAGTGGCATGAAGTACCCTGAGCTGTGTACTTGGTACAGAGTTACAAGTATTTCAACTTGCTTTTCTTATGCTCTCTGTAAGCCTGTGGGTGTATAGTGTACCGATGCTCATAATGTATTAAAGGATCTTTAATCTCATTCCACTGTGGTTTCAGGTAGCACAGAATTCATTTCCAGGCTGGACATTGCAATTTGACTTTAGCTTTCCTTGCAGATTATAATAGATTCATTCAGTATTTAGCCAGGCATTCCTTCCCAGGCTCTTTATGCAAAGAACAAGCCCTCTGCTCAAAACTCCTCTGCCAACCCAGGGCAGAATGTTTTGTTTGTGTTCTGCTGTTCTTACAAACTCTGTGGGATGGAATAGTTACATCTTTAGAATGGCTTGGCTTATGGAAGTAAGGAACTTTTTACATTGAAGTTCTGCCTGCAAATACAAGCAAGAACAGATACTGAATGGGTGTTGAAGTTGATATTCCTTTGCAATATATCTATATATTAAGATGATTCACTAAGTCTCTGTGAAACTGATACTGTTCCTAGTCTTTGGTTTGAATCAGATGCCTTTTTGACACCAGAAGAAGCTGAGTAAGGAAAAGCAAAAGGAGGCTTTGTTTCAGAATGGATTCTGAAAATAGATATTGCAGTGATTTGATTGATTTGTCACTCTTCTCTCTGGAAAGCTATTATCTACGATATGTCTGCAGTGAAAAGGTAGTAATTATACAACTTTTGTGATGCTAATGTAGGAATGTTGCTAATATTTTTCAGTTCCCTTGAAGAGAGATGATTCTATGTTCAAGAGAGGCTTTTTGGAATACCTGAACTAGAACGTTGTGTTTTAGCTCAGCCACACCTACAATCACTGCCATCTTTGTTGGCTTAGAAGCCAGAACACCCTATAGTTTTTTGCCTGGGCTTTGGTGTGTCACTGTAGGAAATGAGCATTTGGATTAATTTTTTCCACCAGAATTGGGGTGAAGTGCACAAACAGCAGCTTTGCCTTTACTGCTGTGGAAATATTTGTTTACACTCTGATAAAGTCTGTTTATTACTTAGAATCCTTCACAGCTATTTGTTTTGTAAACTATCTGGATTTATAATGCTCTTGCCCCACTGAGCTAAGCACAGCTCCACACCTGTGTTTTGAAAATCATTATATGCAATTTACACATGAGAAAATGAAGGTACATGGAGATTAAGCAGCTTTATTTGTATTTATTGCTGCCATTATTAGTTTCTGTTTGTTACAACACAACACTGTGAGTCAGGAACATGACTATAATGTGAGTCAGGAATGTTAATGCTGGAATGGCACACATCAGACCAGTGACCATGCACTTCACTTTTGGCACCAGGTGTTTCATCTCTTCATCTGGGAGAGGGTAGACAGGTGAAGTTTCTTTTTCTCCAAAGTCCTCTGTGCGTGTTGGGGTATAGCACAGGGCAGCAGAGCCTTCAGAAATAGTCTCACAGAATATTGGCAGGAAACTAGCCTGGGTTTGGTATTTTTCAGTTCAGTAGCTGTACTTTATCAGCTGAGAGAGCATGGGTAGATGAGTGGACAGTGAGGTGGGTTGAGAACTGGTTGTCAAACTGAGCTCAGAAGGTGGTGATTGGTGGAGCAGAATCTGACCGGAGACCTGTGACTAGTGGTGTTCCCCAGGGCTCAGTGTTGGGTCCAGTCCTGTTTAGTATCTTCATCAACGACCTTGATGAGGGAACAGCATCCACCCTCAGCAAGTGCCAATGATACAAAGCTGGGAGGGGTGGCTGACACGCAGGAACACTGTGCTGCCATCCAGAGAGACCTGGACAGGCTGGAGAGCTGGGCAGCCTTGCACCTGGGAAGGAATAACTGCTTGAATCAGTACAGGCTGGGGGATGACCTGCTGGAGAAGAGCTCTGTGAAGAAGGACCTGGGGGTCCAGGTTGGTCATGAGCCAGCAGTGTGCCCTGGTGGCTAAGAGAGCCAATGGGATCCTGGGGGCATCAGGAGGAGTGTGGCCAGCAGGTCAAAGGAGATGATCCTTCCCCTCTACTCTGCCCTGGTCAGGCCCCACCTGGAGTATTGTGTCCAGTTCTGGGCTCTGGGTATAAAAAAGACAGGTATGTCCTGGAGAGAGTCCAGAGAAGGGCTACAAAGATGATTAAGGGCCTGGAGTATCTCCCATCTGTGGAAAGGCTGAGTGAGCTGGGACTGTTCAGCCTAGAGAAAAGAAGACTAAGGTAGGACCTTATTAATGTCTATAAATATCTTAAGTATGGGATGCAGGGGGAAATGGGCAGCCCCTTTTCAGTGGGCTGTGGAGACAGGACAAGGGGCAATGGCTGCAACTTGGAGCACAGGAAGTTCCACACCAACATGTGGAAGAACTTTTATCTAGTGAGGGTAAGGGAGCCCTGAGACAGGCTGCCCAGGGGATGCGGAGTCTCCTTCTCTGGAGATATTCCAGCCCTGTCTGGATGCCGACCTGTGCACTATGAGCTGGGGAGCTGCTTTGGCAGGGGGGTTGGACCTGATGATTTCTCAAGGTCCCATCTAACCCCTATGATTCTGTGATTACAAGTGAGCTCCTCTTAGCCAGTAGTTAGCCATGTCGTACTGGAGCTTTGTGTGCTCCAAAGGAAGTTGGTTGGTTGGTTTCTTTCTTTGCTATGAGCTTACAGTAGCTTGCCATGCCTCTGCTTAGCAGTGCAGATTGTGAGCCTGACTTCAGGGAGGCTGCAGGTGTGTTCTGAAGCGCCTGCATGGATCCAGCTAGTGCTGGTGTTGATTGATGTGTTCACATATTGCCAGAAACACTTGTAGGTGTAGTTTCCAGGCCCTCTGTGGAGCAAGTAGAAGATAAGCTATTGAAGGGTGTTGTTAAAGGTGTTTACAGCTTTTTAAACAATAAGTTCTGACCATGCTAAGCTGCCTCAGTGTCCTGTGTACAGCCCTTCCTTTGGAGGAGTAAGTCCTCAGCCAAGTTAATCAGTAGATAGTTACAAATGAAGGATTCACTAGGGTAGGTGCACAAATACCATAGAAACTATAAAGTGTCTTCGTTTGAGAAGAATAAGGTGTTTTATGGTTAAGTGGGGTTCTAAGAATTTAGATGTTTAACAGACAACACTGAGACCTTGAGAATGAAAAGGAGACAGTGACCTCTGAGATGGATCAGCAGTATCTGATATCTGAAGCAGAAGCAAGACTGAGCAATCGGCAATACCTGGAGAAAAGAAGATGAAATGTGTGGACTTCCAGCCAACCAAAATGGGGGACTTGGCCTTTTCAGAACAGGGGGCTTTGTTTATTATGTAATTGTGTTAAAAGATCACAAATGTAACATTTGGGTTGCCACTCACTGAGGTGATGGCCCAGCTCTGAGTTGTTAATAGAAGCATGCCTAGAGTAATCCGAAGTCTAGTGAAATTCTTTAATAGCCATGAAGCATGCTGTACTTCCAAGCGTTTTGGAACAGCTTTTTTCAGACACTGAGCCAGCAGGAAGCAGTATAGATTCTAGCTGAGCTTTCTTTACAGTTTCTGCTTTCAGTAAGTGTAGTAGACCTTGATCAGAACTCACAAAAAGCTGTATCTGCTGTTACTCCTAATTTTGACAAACCTAAGCTTTTCGTCCTGAAACTTTTCACCAGCTCTCTATAGAATATGTATATTTTTTAAATGTTTATGCTAAAAATATTTCTTAATTTCAGAAAGTAAACCTTAGGAAATAAGCTCTTAAAATGTTCTTGTAGCATTAGCTTCAGAAGTATGGGAAGTAGTTGTTTGCTAGGGGAGTTGAGTGGGGTTTTGTCTTCCTTGTGAGAATTCACCTAAATTTTGCCTACTTACTAATCCCTAGATTCTCCAATGAGCGTAGTGGTGTTTGCAAGAGCCAGGTAGAATCTTTGAGACAATCCTTTCTTGTGAAGGCCAGAGACTGCCCAGTCCTTGGCCCCAGTGGGGAGAGCCCAGTGATGTTAGCTGGTGCTCTGTGTCCTTTCGAGGAGTGGGAGGCAGATAGAAAGACCAAAGGGTGAGGATGGCTAGAGCAGAAGAAGGTGAAGGACGGCTTGGAAATAGGGCAAGACAGGAGCAAAGGGGGGTGGATATACATATGAGAATGCTGGGCAGATGAACAAGGGAAAAAACCTACTACAAGCTAGGTAGTGGTGTGCTAAGCAACAGCATACAGAATCTTCTGGAGTTGGTGAATGCACCTGTAACACACAGAAGGTCAGCATAATTCTGTATGGTGGCACTTCTACTCAAGAACGCAGAACAAAGTGTAAGAAATAAAGATTTGTCTTTCTATGTGGCTTTTTGATAGTCATCAAATTGGGAAGCCCTTCTCTCCAAGGGTGGGAAGTGCCAGAGTTATGGTAAGTCCCTTAGTCTTTGTTCAGTCCTCTTGTCTTTTGGTGTACACAGTATGTGTCAGTGGTAGAATACCCTGATGAAAATACTTCACTTTGCAGAGTCTCTGTGGACGTCCTTTGCTGATGGCAGAGTCAGACTGAGAATAGATAACTCATGTCCACAGCCTCCCATAACAGTTCATCAGATGTTCAAGGAGAGCCTGGAAAAGTATGGATCCTTGAATGCTTTGGCCAGCAAAAAGAATGGGAAGTGGGAGAAGATAACCTTTTCAGAGTATTATTGCCTCTCCAGGAGTGCAGCCAAGAGCTTCTTGAAGGTATGTACAGGAAGTAACCAATTCCTTTTTCCCCTTGGTCTCATGAAAAAATCCCCACAAAACAAATCAGCCAAAAAACTCAAAAACACAATCTAAGAGGCTTTTCCCAGTAATTGAAGGTCAGCAGTTGTATTCCTGATGATAAATGGTTTTAGTCAGAGGTAACACTGCTGTCAAGGGAACTTAACTGCAAGTTGAAGAGCTGCTGTGTCCCACCGTCTCACTGGGACATGGGTACTCAGCTCAGCATAAGGCCTTAAGATTAAAAGAAAGAAAAACAGGTGAAAGCAGCACTGTCATTAATTTGGCAAGACAAACACAAATCTTAAAGCATTCTAAACACAGGCTGAGTTAAGTGCTCATGGTGCTGCTGTTCATATTGAAAAGTTCTGGGTTTTGGGCCTTTCTGGGCAGCAGAGATCAACGAGCTCAAGCAACAGGAGAAGGTACTAGAAACCTTAGATCATGTTAATTGCTGATAAATACTGATTTTGCTATGGATATCAATGTGGAGATGTGCTGGACATGTTTTGTCACTACTTAAATAATAAATAAATAAAAACCCCCTTCTCCTGGTTCATATTTTTGCGTGTTTCATGCTCTCTGTTTCTGTCTGGAGTACCCATGTTATGCAGCCTTCTGCTTGTTTCCTTTCAAGCTTGGTCTTGAGCGATTCCACAGCGTAGCAATCCTTGGATTTAATTCTCCAGAATGGTTCATCTCAGCTGTTGGAGCTGTTTTTGCTGGGTATGAATTTTAATTTTAGGGGGGCGGATGGGTGGGGGTGGAAGTTGGGGATTTCTGTTTTGCTGGGGCTGGAACTGTAGCAAATTTGGTGTCCTATCTTAGAAGTTGTGCTGCAACTGATTAGCATGTCCAGTGACCTGCTGCAGTCTCACAGCGTTCAGTATATCTGAAATCTTCTAGACACTCATGAACTGCTGGTGTTGTGGTGGGCTTAAGTCAGACCCTCCCACATGCTCTTGTATGGTATCTTATCATTGGAAGATGTGGGAAACAGATGAGACCCCCAGTTTTATGTTAATTATACTTGCCTGCAGCAGGATATGTTCAGGTGGATGAAGTGACAGATGAAGTACTACCTAGCCTGATTCCTTCTGTCCTTCTACCTGTTTATACAGTTTGGATTTTACCTCTTAAGCTGCTTTTGTGCCATTGAAATTCAAATTGGTAGTGGTGTAGCTTGAACAGAGAGAGGACATGAGTGGGGTTTGTTTTAGCATTTCCTGAGCTAAGTCTTGTCTACTGGGTTACAATACTGAATCCCAGCCTGCAGCATCTTCTACTGTGCAGAGTTCAGAGAGATTCCTGTAGACCTCAACACTGCAAGCAAACATAACAGCTGTGCTGCTGGTGACTTGCACATCTTCATAGGCTTTCAACTTTCATGAGTATTCTGGTTTTTGGTACTAAGTGCATCTAAGGATGTCTGTGTAAATATATATATATGGTCTTAAATATATACATTTTTCAATACAGAGGAATTGTCACAGGAGTATACACCACCAATTCTCCAGAGGCCTGCCACTACATTGCTCATGACAGCAAAACCGATATCATGGTTGTGGAGAATCAGAAGCAATTGGACAAGATAATGCAGGTACTGGGTGGCCGAGTGGTGACTGAAGGGCTGTGTCTTTCCCATTCCTCGATTGGTCCCAAGTAACACATTCACTGTCTGTACTGCAAAGCTTTCCATGGGAGTGTTCTTCCTGGGAGTGTGGTATCTGATGTTTGAGCTGTTGGGTAACAGTCAGCTCTGCTCTCTGTAGTGTCTGTAGCTCCCACAGAAGCGGCTGTAGCTCTTCCCAGCAGAGAGCTTACTGGCAGGTTCACTGCAGACTCACCTTGGAAGAACCCACGTCTTGATCCCATGTTGATAATGTCAGTACCCAAATTCTGTTTGGAAAAGCACAAACCACTTTAGTGGAAGAGATTAGGATGATGCAAGTTTGCCAAGGCCTCCCACTTAAATATTAAGCACATTAGTGTTCGGAACTTCCTCTTTCCATGCTGTTGTCATCTCCTATTTGTAGGATGATGGGTAAGTAAATTGAGTTTACCACACTTCGGTAGCGTGATGGTTGAAGCAAGATGATCAGCTTGAGTGAGAAAGGAGCAGGCTCTTGACATGAAGAGTCACAATTCTGACAAACATGGCAGCTTTAAGTAGGCTTCTGCAAGGCTGGCAGATTGAAAGGCCGACTTGACTTGATTGAGAGATTCATGTTGTGTGACTTGTGGGAGGGGCGCAGGGCAGATCCCTGGGAAGGGCTTGTCTGTCAGCATGATGGTGAGGGAGGCCTGTTGCTGGAGATGAGTCATCAGACTTGCCCCAGATTACACAGTTTGCTGAAGCACAGGGGCTCTCTGGAGTTCTCTGCCAAAAACACATACCTGTCAGAGATAAAATATCTCTGGATTTTTTTCAACTTTATTTCATGTAAGTTTTACATCTTGTAAGTGTAAAAAAATCCCTGTGTTTTGTACTATAGTTCTCATGCAATTTGAAGGAAGAGAGTTTTTCATAGGTGTTCTGGGTAAACATACTGTCAGACAAACCTTGCAGTGTCATGAAGTACCAGGCTACATTGCCATGACTGTGGAGAGAACAATGCAAATGGAAGAACTCAGAAGATTTGATTCATACATCCCAAACCACTCCAGCCAAGGCAGCTTTATCCAGCTGGGGGCTTTTTGAAGATATGATGAATTCCCAGGCATGTGTGAAGCCCTGGGCCCCGTGAAGTTTGGTGAAATGAATGCTCTCTGCAGGCAGTGCAAGGCTGCTGAATGAAGCAGCAGCCACTGCCATCTGCCTGGAAGCCTGCAGATTTGTATTTTTATTTATCTGTGAAATGTGCATACAGTTGCTTTTTTTTTTTTTTTTTTTCTTTAAGAAGGTGGATCTTTTTTTAGTAGTTTAACAGCAGTTTTTGTTTAGGGATTTCTGCTGTCCTTGTTAGGAACCACAGCAGCTAGAGCCAGCTTCTAGCTTGACCTATACAGTTCCTTGATGTGCCCTTTGGTGCACGAGGAGCCATTTCTGATGTATTTTTTTTTTCCTTAAATCTTTTGTTGGAAAACAGATTTTCTAGAGCAAACTGTATAGCATCTCCTTTTTTCCTCTTCCCCTCCAACCCTGCTTTGCTGAGCTAATTGAATGGCTGTGAGTTTAGGGGAGAACGTCAGAGGGTGGAAGGAAACAGGAGGCTTCTTGTGACTTTGAAGCCATGACAGTTTTGGCAGCATTTTAGTAGGAAAAAAACCCACACAAGACATGAATCATAAATAATAAACTTGCTTTTGAAACATCCAACAGATCTGGAACCGCTTGCCACACTTGAAAGCTGTTGTGCTATATAAGGACTCCATTCCAGAGAGACACCCAAATTTGTATACGGTACGTGATTGCCAGAACGGTTACAGTTCGTAGGGTTTGATTTAGTGGATGAATTTCTCCTATGTTTAATCTGTGGCATGTCTACCATTTAGAATGCATTCCTGTGTGCCAGCAGAAACCTTCAAAAGCTTTATCAGCTTTTTCTGTTTAATTGACCTGTAACGTCATATTTGATAATTGGCATTTAAAATTGGAGCTACCCTGCTTGTCTGTCTGTCCTGTGTCTTCCTGGCTTTTTCCTCTTGCCTGGATGTACAGGACACCTGTAGGGTTCAGGTGGGAATGTGTCTGTTCAAACCATTGCAAATAGCAGTTGCCCAGGGGTGCTGGTGAGAACTAAGTGGTGGTTAGTCACACAGGCTCCACAACCCTGAAAATGCTTGGCTCTTTGTGGGTGATAATTGCATTTTATTTGCACCAAATATTTCTGGTGATGGGCAGTAAGTGGATAGAAATAACCAGGGACTATGCAGAGGAGTGTCTTGTCTTAGTATACATGAAACATTCATATCACATAGTAAACATAGAGCAGGCAAGGGGACAGAGCTGGGACCAGAGATTTTGGAGTTGTACAAGTCCAGGCTGTAATCTAAGAAATGGGAAGACTTTAAGTGGAACATAGTTTTGTGAGCACGTTGTTCCAATATATTTGGTAAATACAATTGAAAGTAGCTTAGCAAGAATACAAAACCCAGTGGTTTAAGTAGAACACAGATTATCAGATTCTGGACTGAAAATCTTCAGCTGAGGTAAAATATATTAATGGAGTGAATGTTGTAGGAGTATTTTAAAATACTGATAATCTTGATAGCCTGGGGCATTGGTAGATACACAAGAAAAAAATCTTCTGCACTTGTTTTATCCTCTTCTGTGATGTTGAATGGCATATAGCTGTTCTTAATAAACAGTTGCTGTTAGAACACTGTGCCTACTGGTGTAGGGTCTGCCTTGCCTCCCTGTGCAATAAACAAATGAGTACAAAGATGATCTTGCTATTTCTTAGTAAAAGGACTAAGTGCTAGCAGTTAATTCTGGAACAACATTCAGTCCTCTTCAGGTGGTGTTGGACGCTCTTTCTCAATGAGAAGGGTAGCTGTGAGGGTTGCCATCATTTGTCATCTAAAGGAAAAATCAGATCAATCACCAAAGGCAGGAAAGGATTGTTTACTAGGTTTGATGTAAAGCAAAGCACCCAGACCACATGGCATTTGATAAAAGGGTTTTATGTTGTGAGTTGACAGCTAGTATGTGATGAGCAACTACTGCATTGAGAGCAGAGCCCACGCTCACTGGCCAGTGCGTGTTTCCCGAAGACAAGGGCGGAGGCAATGGTGTGTGTGACTTGGTTTGCACCTTCTGCACTCTGTGGAATGGGAACATTCTCTGTGGCAGGCAGTGTTCAGTAAACAAAGCCTAGGCAACAGCTTTGGAGATCAACACGTCCTAGTATGAGGAGACAGCAAGGTCAGGAAAACAGGAGCAACTGCTAAGCCACATAGAAACAGTTGCATCCTTGACTCCTCCAGGCTTTCCAGGAGCTAGGGAAATTAATGCAGCTGCATTCTGTGGGAAGGGATAGGATGTGGCAAATCCTCTCCCTGCTACAGACCTGTGCAATGTGCTGCCTTGCTTTTCAGAGATGTGGCTTGTTCCAAGAAAATATAAAAGGTTGGTAATTAGAAGAATCCTTAGGACAGCCTTGGCACCCAGGAAAAGGAAGCCTAGGCACCACAGAGGCTAACTTCTGTAACTTTAGTGGCACACTGGCAGAGATCTGAAGGAAACCATGAACTCCCTCTCAAGCCCAGGCTCTCCTTTTTAACCTCTGCTGTCCTTCACATTGTCCTCTTTACTGCTATGTGCTCCTAGGTGTATCTTGAAGAAATGATTGAAGAATGGAGGTGTTGCATCTTGTATTTGAGTAACAGTTCTGTAGCACAGTGTGACTCATCTGATTCCAATGAGAAACTGAAAATTTGCTCATCAACTGTGTTTAATTTTTGTTTAATGAACTTTTCAGTTAGCATTGGAATCAGTGGTTCACTTAGCACATCAGGCACATGTGATTCACGTGTCTGGGAGCAACCAATAAAACAGAGTACTGGGGTCAGCATTCTTCTGGGCCAGTTTGTGCTGCAGAAAAGTCCGGAGTCAAAAAGTGTCATGAAAAGCTCATTCCAGAGTGAACCAAGTTTGAGTGGAAGTCGTGACCGGCTTCACATGCTCTGTCTGCTGTGAAACAAATAATTTGGGCAAACATTCACTCATACAGATGATGATGGTTTTGTAAAGAAGCTTTCATCCAACTGGTTTATATTTATATTTATGGAGAGGAGAAGGAATTAGAGATGAAGTGTGTTCTTTATTAAAAATGGTACATCCACACTCTTTGCAACAAGACTCAAAATCATTCTAATGGTCTGAGATAGTACCAGAATTTGAGCTTCAGTGACTTGTCTGTAGTGTCCAGCTTGGAGGAGGAACAGTATTACCATCCCCTTATTTGACACTGAGAAGACTCATGGCAGCACAAGTTTAGATTGTCTATTTGCCATTTTCACATGAAGTTCTAATCCAGCCTCCTACTTCTCAGCTGGGCAGCAACTGGGGAAACAAACCTGCGAGCGTGTGCTAAGCAAGGTGCTCCAGTTTTCTGCCACTACAGAGACTGGTGAGGGCTTGCATCATTCCCACTTGTAAGCAGCTGCTTGATATCCTGTATTCTCTGTTACATGTTGTAGATGGAAGAGTTTCTGCAGTTGGGAGATGACCTATCTGATACTGTGTTGGATGATATTATTAACTCCCAAAAGCCCAATCAGTGCTGTGTACTGATATACACATCTGGAACAACTGGGAAGCCAAAAGGAGCCATGCTGAGTCATGACAATGTATGTACTTCATTCTTCTTCCTTTAGCATAAACAGAATCACAAGGTTGGAAGAGACCTTTGAAGATCATCAAGTCCAAGCATTCCCATCCTATGCTAAACCAACAAAGTGTGGGGATACTCAGCTCTGTGTTTGAAACAACTGGTGTGTGCTGGAGCCTTGAAATCCTTTTGCCTTTGCAGCACAGATAGGGTACTGCAAAGCAACATTGAAGATGCAGATGGCTGTGTCTGGTAAAATGGAAGTTGTGGGCTCTCCTCTCACAGCAGTGCAGAAACCATTGCAGCCAGGTGTGCTGTGAGGGCAGCTCACCCAAATGTAGGGAACCCACAGAGTCAGCTCTGGAAGCAAATCACAGTCAACCTGATACACCCCCAGAAAAATTTACATTGGGAATCCTGTGCTCTTCCGTCTCATAGGAGTCCGGTGTCACATCCCTGTCAGCTGCCAAACTATTCCTGGCTGCTGATCACAAACTGACTATTTTTATGTTGATGAACGGTGGAAAACATGCCTTGCCTCTAACTGTGCTGCTGCCTTCTTTAGTCAAAAGCAGCTTGCCACTGTTCATGTGCAGACCCAATGCTGAGTCAGTCGTAGATGTGCCCACAGAGGTCTGCTCTGAGTGTGCCTGCGTGCTGCTAGGCTTGGAGAATAAGGAGGACAAGCAATGGATACAGCCACATCTCAGAGGCATCCTGTGCCGCCTGCTGCGTAAGCCTCCCACAGCCCCGTGCTGCCATCTAACTTGGAGTGGCAAGGCCTGGTGGGATGCAGCTCCTTAAAAACCTCATTTGACAACCTGTATTTCCTTAGACCACATGTACCCTTGTACCTTCTAATTGGTTATAAAGAGAAGGAGCAGGCAGGAACATCCTGTGGTAACAGGTGCTGCATGCGATTTGTATCCCTTTCCTGTGTTCTTGGGTAGTCTCCTTTTTGTGCCCTGCCCATTTTGGATTACAAATTGTTCTGAGAAAGGGATGTTTTCTTAATGTTTGCTTTGCTTTGTGGTGGGAGTGGTGTGTATCTCCACCCTCCCTAGCCCCCCCAGTACCATCATGTATATATGCTCTGTTCTGATGGTGCAGATATGCCTACTTAGCATCCTTGAATTGCACCTTCTGTGATGAAGTATGAATTAGGAAGAAGTCAAGCAGTATAACTGCAAAAATATCATGTGTGCAGTGCCACTTGCAGAGGGGTAGGTGGTGTTCATAGCCCTGTCAGGCAACATATTACTTGTGTTTCCTGCAAGTCTGCATTGGTGCTGAGTTCATCGTGCTTTCCACTGAGTGTCTCTCAGTGAACTGGCAGTCTGGTGTGTAGTGAGATTGTAACATCTTCAGCAGTTTCTGGAAGCATAGATTCCTCGTGCTTTTATGGTAGCATAGTGTGAGGATTTTTAGTTGGTGTTAAAAGGACAAAAGAAAAAACCCACCATGCCTAATATGTTTTGTTATTTATTTGTGCAGATTACTTGGACGTCAGCACACTGCAGCAGAGCAGGAGATATGCAACCTGCAGAGGTCCAGCAGGAGTCTATAGTCAGTTATCTCCCACTCAGCCACATAGCTGCCCAGATTTATGACCTGTGGACTGGAATCAAATGGGGAGAGCAAGTTTACTTTGCTGAGCCAGATGCTCTGAAGGTATCTGTCTTGTATCTCACCTAACTAAGCTTGTACTTCTTCCTCTGGGAAAGCGTGCCAAGGAGAGAATGTGTTCTTTGAAGAGGTGTAGAAGATGAAGATCAAAAGTCTCTTACTGTAAGAATTATGGAAAAGTAAAATCTATTAGACTTGTGACCCTAGTGCTCTAGGCTCCAGTGAAAATGTGTAATCCAGATCCAGAAACTTCTATTAAGACAGAAGAACATGCACCTAAAGCAAAGAAGTGTAAGCGATTTTTGGAGGAAAGGGAGGCAGAAGGAACTAGATGACGGGCACGTTTCGCTTGTGTATGTACCACCCCTGATGATGTCAGAGCAGGGACATGTTAGTGTGTATGACTGCAGTAGGTTCAGCCCTTTTGCTTTGTCCTACACACGTAGTGATGTTTGGCATGCCAGCATTGTGAGAGGCAGATGATATACCAAGCCTCTCCCTCATCGCTGTGGAGCTTTTGCAATGTTCTGAACTGACGTAATGATTTTAACAGGGCAGCTTAATCAACACGCTGAAAGAAGTGCAGCCAACATCTCACATGGGAGTTCCCCGAGTGTGGGAGAAAATCATGGAGAAGCTGAAGGATGCTTCTGCTCAGTCAGGGTTTATGAAGAAGAAAATGCTGTCATGGGCTATGTCACTTAGCTTGGAGAGAAACCTAAACTGCTCAAGAAGGTACGTATTACAACAAGTGGGATGTCAGTCAAACAGCAAGTAGCTGTCTCCTTGTAATAAACTATGAAGCATCAGTGAGACTCGAGGTGTAAGTGGGTCAGATTTGGCCTGGCAACACAGCAGATGGAAGGTGAGGGTGGGGGGTGGTGTAGTTGACTCTCACAGCAGGCTGATCTTAACCACAGGTGACCTAACTGTCCTTCTGTCCTCCGCAAGAACATATTCCCCCCAACCACATCCCCTAATTCTCTATCTTCTGTGAATTGAACTGGTTAGTTTTCAGCTGGGAGAGTTCCCTGCTGCAGTGCATGATGTGACACTGTGAATGGTAGGTACTGGTGTGAGGAAAGGCTGTCAATTGGGAGGAGGTGTATGGGAAGGGTGAAGTTCTGGGGGCCAGCCCAGACAGACTGGCTCATGACAATATGGAGCGTGCGTTCTGTAAGAACTTCTTGTGTCCACACAAACTCAGGGACATGCCCCACGAGTTCTCAGCTCCAAGTATGCTATTTCTGTTCTCAATAACATTGTTCTCTTGGTCTGTAAGACTGCCCAGATAAAGCATGTTGTATAAAATCATACATTAGTTCACCATTCTTTCCTGTCCCAAAGTTCTTTAAGACTTGAGACAGTGAAGTGTGAAATTGCTTAGAGAAAAGGGTGTTCCAAAAGACACCCCAGTGACGCTGCTTTGCTTGTCTGAACATTCACCTTCTTGGACGAGTCCTGCCAATTTCAAGTTTTAGTGGTATATGTTCTGAGAGACGCATCTGGCTGACAAAGAATCTGGGACACAAGAGCTTTTTTTACTATAAAACATCTTTTATGGGTTCTTTATGTATTTGGAGTGTTCAGAAACAAGCGTTGGAGTTCACTAGTGATAGAAGACACTGAATAAATGAAAACAGGACTAATATGTAACCTCTTCTTAGCGCAGCGGTTCCCGCCAGCACCCCAAACCAAGTGGCAAATCTGTCTCTGAACAAAATCTGTGTCTGGTTTGGTTATGGAAAGTTCATGGGTTGCTCTGACTTGCTGTCTCTCTCCCTGTGTGTCTTGTGCTTGGCAGTGATGTAAAGCAGTTCTGGACAAGGTTAGCAGACTACCTAGTGCTTGCAAAAATACGCGATGCCCTGGGTTTGTCCTCCTGTCAGAAGCACTTCTCTGGTGCTGCTCCTCTCAACACAGAAACGCTGCATTTCTTCTTGGGCCTGAACATCCCCCTGTATGAGGCCTATGGGATGAGCGAGACCACAGGACCACACTGCCTATCTGGGCCTTACATTTACAGGCACCACAGGTAACTTCCTTAAACTGCTTTTAAATGGAGGATGTTTATAGTGTGTGAGAAGAGGATGAAGGTCAGATCTTACAGCTTATTTTCTTTCCTCTCAATGCGCTGCTGCTCTGTTGTGACTTTGTGAGGCAAAGTTAGATCGGAAGCTGAACACGTCGTTCTGTAACATGCTGTGCTGAGAGCATGGAATGTAATCTGAAGTATTATATGCAGAACACAGATACTAAATCTGACATATATCCCAGCCCTGGCCTGGGGTAGAATAACTGTTGAACACAAGGCTGCAACTACAAAAGGGGTTTTATGCCTCAAGATACAGAGAGGGGAAAAAAAGAGGAGGCACAGGAAAACCTAGACAGCCAAAAGTGCTTAGGTCCTCTGACATACATGCCCTAGTGACTTAATACACCACAGCTTTCAAACCAGGGCAGAGTGTTTTTTACAGTCACTGATATTTGTATAGGTTCAGGCATTTGGGGTGTTGACCTCTTGATATACTAGGTTTAATATTTCTGTGCTCCTTGTGGGTTTTTTTTCTGTTCTTCTCCAATAGCTGTGGTAAACCAGTACCTGGTTGCAGAGTGAAATTGGTGGATGAAGATACAGAAGGCAATGGAGAAATCTGTTTCTGGGGAAGGACTGTTTTCATGGGTTACTTAAATATGGAGGACAAAACAAAAGAAGTCTTTGATGAGGATGGGTGGCTGCATTCTGGAGACTTAGGAAAACTGGACAAAGATGGCTTTCTCTATGTCACTGGAAGAATTAAAGGTAATAAAATCTCGCTCCATGTTTATGGTAACTGTTCAGCAGTGTGAGTTACATGTCAGGTGGGGCCCATGTCATAAAGTATCTTTCCTCCAGCACCAGCACCATTGACCTCGTAGGCAGGTAAAATAACCTTTCCAGTGAGGAAACTGTTCAGGAAGGTTTTTCCTCTAGCATGTAAGAGGTGGACATTAATCAGTTTCTGCCATGAGCTTTTATCTCCTCGACCCTTCTTTATTCAGCATTCATTACAATTAGTAATATAATACTGCAGGTTTAATACGTCGTCTTGGATTCTAATGATCCATTAAGCTGTCCAGCCTCCCTTTGAATCTTGCTAAATTGTCTTGATATCACATTAGAATGTTTAGACAGTGATGAGAGACAGCCCTCTGTTATGTAAAAATTGTTGCTGCAGGTTACAGCCAGGTTCCTCTGATGCTGTAGGCGATGTGTTTTCAGAGACAGGCGTTTAAGCTTGAGAGCAGAGAGGGAAGTTGAAGCTCAGGCAGTAAGCAGAGGTGGTGTTACAGTGCGTGGCTGGAAGTGTCCTGTGAGTAAGGCTGGTCACTTGTTTGCTTGGAAGCTTTTTTCACACTATGTATTCAGAGAGTGGGACAGGTCCCTTTGGAGGTGTCACTGGAGAAGGTTTAAAGATTGAGCAACAATCATCTGGGGAGATAGCACAGGTGAGTGAATCAGTCACAGGGGGACATGGTGTCCTGTAGGAATCAGGACTGAAGCAGATAGAGAAGTCTCACTTGTGCTTGCTCAAACCTGTGTGTGCAGTGTGGTGCTCAGGGAGAGATGACACAGGTCTGGGATCGATGCATATGCCATACCAGAAGCTGGAGTGCAGACTGGAAGTTACTTCTTACCAGAGTTCTCATAGAGCAGTCGAGATGGTAGGGCCCAAAGCTGTGAATACTGAAAGGGTGCTGCTGTATTCCTCTGACTGTGTCTAAAGTCATCAAGTTTATTGCTGGCAGGGCTTTGGGTGCTGCCACGTGCAGCCAGCTGCATTATGCCTGGAGTACCGCTGTGTGCTTTGTTAGCTGCAGCTTGCAACGAAATGCTGCTAACTGTTGGAAGGCAGTGAGAAGTCACCAGTGTAATGAAAGCAAACTGCTGGGATTCATTTAAGTAATGCTCTGTATTATCCTTCAGAACAAATGCAGTCAAATAAAAATGCACGTTCCTTTATCAGTAGATTAAGATGTCACTACTGTGGTTTACAGACCTTACAAATATTAAGATTCCAGCCCGTTGTCATACTCTCCTCCTGTCAAAAGCAGGGCGGGAATTGCTGCAAATTTCCTCTTCCATCTCGACTTCCTCCTCGCGTTCCTCATGTTGCTTTTCCGGAGCTTTCCTGTAGTAGCAACTTGGTTTTGTCTGACCCCTCTTGGTGGCTATCAGAATTGGTTTTAAATGTGGTAACAGGGAACCTCCTTTTTGGTGAGATATTACCAGTAAAATAGAGAGTGACTGATCCAAACTGGGAAGGGGTGATTGCTCACAGAAAAAACATCTAGATTCTGCAGCAGTGTGCTGAGAATAACTAACCTGTTACTGGATGACATAAAAATCATCTGGAGCAAATATTTTACACTGTGTGAGAGCTAAGAACTAGAGCACATAGATGAAAAATGTTAGTGTTTTTATTTTGAAGATGATTTAATAGGGTTTGTTCTCTTTGGAAATGTTATCTTTGGAAAAAAAAATCAAATCCCACTCTATGTCAGAATAAGAGAAATGGGTTGAACCAGACACTAACCTGATCTTTTGAATGTATATGAAATCAACTAACAGCTTTTCTCTTTTGCCTAGATTTGATAATTACAGCTGGAGGTGAAAATGTGCCTCCAGTTCCAATTGAAGATGCTGTTAAACAAGAACTCCCAATTGTTAGTAATGCCATGGTGATTGGAGATAAAAAGAAGTTCTTGTCAATGTTGCTGACCCTGAAGGTAAGGTGGTTTTAATACTTGTTTCAGTGAAATTATACACCTATGCCTAAAAGAAAAAGAAGAATAATTTCTGTAGAAAGACCCAAAGCTGGACAGCAGGATCTTAGTGGAGAAAAAGTGTCTAGGAACTACAGACCAAATCCTGATGGTCTGAATTTCTTAGGGTTAGATGCTCTGCTAAATATCTGTTCACTGCTCTTTCTCCTAGGTGCATAATAAGGCTTTTTTTGGTTATTATTTAAATGCAATTTAATTAATGCTGAAAGAGTGAGCAGTCTGTGTAATGGACCACAAGAATAGCTTTTAGACTTACAGACTAGCAAAGCCAACAAATGTTTCTGTTATGGGCAAAACCAGCTTCCAGCAGAAACTTCTCAACAGAAACAGACTTTCCAATAGGAACATTGCTCTACAATTAGTTGAAGGATGACTGCATAACACAAAAATAGCTTTGCTGTCCTATAGGCTTCATTGAGAAATCACTTCTTTTTCTAGAATGTTTGCACTTTATTCTGCATACATAAATGGGGAAGGACCCTTTATTTTTTTCTCAAATTGTTTACCTCTGACTGATACCCCCTGTCTTACAGGTACAATAGAATATAGAGTGTTTCTATTTCAAGCTGTTTACATGAGGCCACAGGAATTCAATGTAACGCTGAGCTAAATGTTCCCCTGTGAGCATGGAGTGGTTTGGAAAGTATGGTAGAAATTCAAGGCCTATAGATGGACCTTATTGCTTAAGTCATTGGCTACATTTAAGTCTGTCTGTATCATCTGCATATAAGCCAAAAACACTTCTGTTTGGTAGCCAAGTGGAAAGAAAAGCTCTGTCATCTGTAGGTGCTTCTGCTTGAGGCTTACAGAGTATTTGAGTGGTGATGTGTAGCCATTTGATTCTTCTAGTTGGGCAGGACCTAACTAGTGAAACACTTAGTGCCTTCTAAGAGTGAGTGTTTGGTGATTCATTTGCTATTTCAGAGCGTGCTGGACCCAGATACATCTGATCCCACTGACATTCTCACTGAACAAGCTAGAGACTTCTGCCAGAAGACTGGTAGTAAAGCCACTAAAGTATCAGAGATTGTAGCTACAAGAGACCAGGCGATCTACCAGGCCATTCAGGAGGGAATCAACAGAGTCAACAGGAATGCTACTAATAGGGTTCATTGTATTCAGAAATGGATAGTTCTGCCAAGAGATTTCTCCATTTCTGGGGGAGAACTAGGTAAGATGCGCTGAGCTGTGCTGAGGTGTGCACAGTGAAGAGGCTGGGTGTATGCTCGATTCTAGGTACGGGCACTAGAGGGAGAGCATGCAAAACTGGGAGGCTTGGCTGTCTGTGTATCGACCTGAGCTCAGTTATGAGTACAGTATTGCTCTGGGCAATTAAGGAACCAGTTCTGGTTGGTTCCTTGTGTGTTACGGTACTAACCAACTTGGGTAGTAATACTGAAACATCCTTGGTTAAAAAAGAATTGAGGCAGTGGAAGCCTCGTAGAGCCTCAAGCATGTTACTTGGCTCTCTGAATAAAGTGTTAAAAAGCTCTGAAAAATGTCATGCTTGAAATTATTTTAAAATAAAAAACATTGATAGTTATCACCCTCTTGTAAGTGAGCTGCAGGTTAGGTCCTTGTGTTTCTGTGAAGCCAACCTTCACATACCCATCACGCTGGCTTCTCACTCCCAGACGGTATCTGCACTTCGAGTGGGAGATGTTGCTTCAGACAGCCCCTTCAGCAGGCTATCTTAGGAACCAAAAGTCAGACCCGGTAGTTTCTGTTCTGATTTCCACTATTGTGACTAACTCCCTCTTTTAAGGTCCAACAATGAAGCTGAAACGGCTCACCGTGCTGGAGAAATACAGACATGAAGTAGACTCCTTTTATGAAGAGTAAGAAGCTTTTCATCCAAACCTATCATCTAACATCACTCTGTGAGCTAAAGAAACTGTTTCCTAATGAAAAGCATTAGTGGAGATCTATGCTTGTTCTGATTTTGTCGTCTCTTGAACTGAACCACTGGAGAACTGCTGTGTCTAGTTGTTCCTGACACTTACCTCATGGTTTGTTCTCTTCTTACAGAAGCATCTACACTGTGCACACCTTTTCTAATACTGCTTTTACTTTATGCCCTAAATGAAGATTAAAAACATCCTCTTGTGTTGTATTAAGTGGATATCACTACTTAATTCCTCTTGACTGAGACACAATGATGCTTTGTACTGTGATTTTTTTGTTCTACAGGACACTGCCTGTAGCTCATGGTTGAGTTTGGTAGCTCAGTGGTTAGCAGCACTGCTTACTGAAACTGTTCTACCACCCCACCGATCAAGAGGATTACTTAAAACACAACCAACCCAAAAGGGCTGTGTTTTCTCTCCCATAGAAGAGTTGATTTTTGTTCACTGACACAGTGTTTCGGAACTGAAGATGCTCCTCTTCCATTCCTATGGTGGCTGGAATTCCAACTGCAGTAAAAACAGCCACTCCTAATTTCTCAGATCTCTGTTGAGAAAAGCATTACTATTGCTCCTAAAAACAAGTAAACAAAAACGCTGGGGAAATGGTTCCCTAAATGACATCAAGTAGCAAATGCAAGAGTTGTCTGGTTAAAATAGCATGTACAGCAGTTCCTCACAATTGCTTACAGCAGAGTTTAGAAGTGATGGTTGTCAGCATGTATCTGCATATTGCAGTATTCACACTGTACCACTTTCCCTTTTCCCTTACAGGAAACACTATGTGAAGGGCATGCTCGAAAGCATGGTTGCTGTGAGTAAGTGATCCCTGGCAGAGTGTGCAGTAGGTAATGCAGGCAGGCAGCCTTACAGCTGCTGTTCTTGCTCACAGAGAGTCATGCAGAACAGGATTACTTCCATGGAAGTTCCATGAGCAGTCTTGTGCATCTTGGAGACTTAAGGTCTGTTGCAAGTACCAAAAATCAGCTCAACACGTAAGAATAGGACTTGGAAAAGTTTATTTTTCCCCATTTTGTGCGTAATGGTAATTCCAAAGTTCCTGAACAATATTGATCTAAAGGAAACAAGGAAGCAGCAGCTTGTAAAACACGGCAGGAAGTGGGGTCCTGTTCACCAGCAGCAGAGCACACAAGGAATAAAGCTCATTGTCCCTACTCCAACGTATTCTTAGACTGTATACAAATAAAAGAGCTGGGATGCTTACTTTGTGGAGTGACACTAGGAGCTGTTACTCAAAATAGATTTTACGTGTGGAACAGCCAGCCTAAACAGTCTTAATAGTAATGTAACTAAGTGGAGCAATATCTATTAATAGAATTAAGCTTTAAGTAGCCAGGTTCTGGCAGTAGGGATAATCCTGTGCTAGAGTCAGGCATAAGTTTTAAAATACCTGTTTTCTCATAGGGTGTAGGAATAGAAACAGACCTTGAGACATACAGATAAGAGTGACACCTCTGGTGATCTGTACAGGGAGAAGGAGGAAGGGAAGAGAGTTGCTTTTTTACCCATTAAGCTTAGTACATAGGGAAAAATTAATCTCAGCTCCCCTTGAGTAGGGATGAAATGTATTTCTGGAAAACAGGTACTAGAGCCAAACCTTCTGTATGTTTTAATCCATTCAGAATTAGTCCCTTACCTTTGTAGTTTCTAGAATGAAATTACTGCTCCATACAGTAAGACACACCAAACAGACTATGCATACTAGTACAACACAAGAAGCGTTCCAGCAGCAGTCATGAAATATTTAGTATCAATTTGTGAAGTTAATACTTTCCCCTTGCAATATGTGGCAGAAGGAATTTTGTACAAGTCACTCTCATTAGATCTCTGCTGTAACGTGCATTTCAGGAAAAATTTCTAAGATTTTGGTATGTAGATATGAAAAATAATTTTATTTCAGCATTAATTCTCACCCCTTTTGATTAATGGCTGAGGGTTTTTAAAGCTACACAAATAGATTATAGCTCTAGAATTTTGTGTTTGTTTATGCCCTTGATTTTAAAAATCACTAGAGTACCTGAAGTGTGTTACTCATTGCTTTTAATGTGAAATTGCTGTTTTAAGTTACTTTATACCCATTGCTGTTTATGAAGGTCCTCTTGTGCTACTGTTAGGCTGAAAACCTACCTTTTACATTTCAGTAAGATCAATAAAGTAGGTTTTAACCATTAAAGTGCTTCAACATTTCACTAATCCTGTAGTTGGTTTAATTGCATAATTTTTCTTTGTGGAAAGTAAAAACCTGTAGTTGAAATGGGAAATGGGAGACAGCTACAGTGGCAATAAACAAATTCACTTACAGAAAAATGTTCACCAGATAGAAAAAAATAAATAAGACATAGCACTGAAAGTCCACTGAAAGCAGGCACAAGCAGCTTCTGTAGCCGTTTGGACTAAATTTATTAAGGGAGAGGCCCTAACTCAAAAGTTTGCTCTGAAGAGAGAAACTCAGCTGGGTATTGGGTTACACAGAATGTACTTGGTGTGAGGTGTCCTCTCAGAGTTATCCCAAGCAGAGGCAAGGTTAGGCGGCGTCCCGTACTCTGCGGCAGATCTCCTCTGTGAATTCCGAGCACTTGGCGTTACCTCCCAAGTCTTTCGTCAAAACCTGAAAAAAAGAGGAAAATGATATTACTGCAGTGTCTTTCACAGGGCTTGGCTTGTCTCTGAGGAGTTCTGTGTGTTCTTCTTGCATGTTGTGTATGGATACTAAATCGGAGTGAGATGGAATACTGAGTTTTTCCCATATCTTCTACAGCCTTCATCGATACGGACTCTGCAAACTGAAGCAGGTAGAGAACACTTGAGTAGGAAGGCCCTGCATTGTGTTATCATATTAACATGGTATTATCTTAACAACAGGAACCAAGGGCCTTTGGCCAAAGCCCTCCATAAGTGTAAATAACACATAACTGAAGTCTGTCCTTCAGAAGTAAAATTTGTGGATGAAGCCTCAGCACAAAAGCAACCGAGTCAGTAAGGTTTTGGGGTGGTTGGTTGGGTTTTGGTTTTTTGAAAGGAAACCCACACAGAAGAATCAGAGCGCACTCTTAATGCTGCATGTTAACAGATCTTTAAGTTTGCTTAAGGAAAAAAAAAAAAGGGTGGGGGTACATTGCTTGTCCAACATCACCTAAAGCAGCATAGGAGCTATTTTAAAATAACTGATTCTCCTTTTGTAGGACACACACAGAGCTCTCAAACGGGTGGGAGGAAAGGAAGTAGCAAGCATGAGAGGTAAAGGTTACTGGGTTTAGGGATGTAATTTTAACTGCATTATGCTTTTTTCAACTGAAGGAGATTCTCACCAGTGTAAGCATGTAATCATAACACTGTAAGTAACTAGTAATGAAGTAGCTGTGTCACAAAACTTGCACTATGTTATCTTCCATGGAATTACTGACCTGCAGGTGGAGGATTTCATTTCCAGAGCAGTAAGTGGGAACTCTACAGGAGCACCTCTTTGTTCACTTGTAAGTTTAGATATTTTTTTAACTGGCTCCTACACCCAGTAAGACAGCTGAAAACAGACCACTTATGAAATGATGACAGCTTTTTGGTTAAGCATGCTTGTTACTTGTAATTACAAAGCAGCTTCTTATGCTCCTGCCAAGGTAACTGAACCCGCATGGCTAACGGCTCCTCCTCTCTAACTGCAGCCTTGAGGATCCTTCCAACTATGTTTTGGAAAGGGGGACAACAAAGTACTAGAGTGAACTGATACTGTTACAGGCACCAATTAAAGGCAGGTTTAGGAGCATAAGCCCTCCCAAGTATCCCCTCTGAGTCTCAATTTTTGAAACAATTATTGACAAAGGGAAACATGTAAATAGTGGATAAAACCTGTTCTTTTGCAGTCTAAAAAGGAGTGAAATCAGTTTAGAGGACAAAAATAATGACCCAACACAACAGGAGCACAAGTATTACAGTCAGGACTGAAATGCTGTAAATGAAGCAATGAATAATGTTGTGAAAGGCAAATGTGGCCTTTGCTTCAGGGCCTGGATGTAAGTACATGTGTCTTGTATGTGTTATAAGCTTCATGAGTTACTTAACCCTCTAATTTCCTGTGTGAGACACATCCAGTTCCAGCTTTTAGTTAAAGTGTGGAAGTGTAAGATGAGTGTTACTAAGACACAAGGAACCATCCTGCCCTTGTTACTGAGCTGGGCAGATGCAATACCATTAAAGATAACAGAACTACTAGCAGAGAATGACAGCAGCACTGCTCAAGTGTCAGGCCAGCACAGCAGGTTCTCTGCTACCCTGTTAATGCTCCAAGTTATTTTTTGCTCTGGTAGAACAGAACTTGAATTCACTGTATCTGTTTGCACACCCTCCTCTTACCTTTCCATCTTTAATGGTATCAAAGCAAGCTGTCTCGATTTTTGTGGCGTGTTGGTGCAGTCCCATGTGTCGCAACATCATTACAGCGCTCAAGAGAAGGGCAGTTGGATTTGCCAGGTCTTTTCCTGCAATGTCTGGTGCTGTTCCATGAACCTGGAAAGAACAGTTGGATCTGTTACACGTCAATACGCTGAGCAAAGTGTCCCAAACAATTAAGATGAACACAAGTCCTCTGAAACACAGTCTTCATGCACAAGCACGTTACAGTAGGATGGACTTCACTGTGGTACAGTTAGTGGAGAGAGGGAGGGAAGACCCCAACAATTCAGTTCAAAGGCATCAGCAAGGGGTAACTAGGTCACCTAGTATCTCCCAGTTGTGCCCTCTGGGTTCTTAGGAGAAAGAGGAAAACAAGTGCCAGTAAAAGGACATGCAAAAAACTCTCCAAAATATGTACTTTACTCTCTCAGTAAAGTTTCAGTGTCTTTACAGTAAAACACAGGTTTGTGGAGAACTTGGCTACGTGAGAGCCACGTTGTATGTCAGGGAATGTTGAGACATTGGTCACCGCTCTGCATCACAGAGGACAACTTACCGATTCAAAAATGGCAACTCCGTTAGCGCCAATGTTTCCACTTGGTGTTACTCCCAGACCCCCAATCAGTCCAGCACATAAGTCACTGAGAAAACAAAACCAAAAACCAACAGAGAACCACACAAGTTTTCAGTATACAGCTGAACCTCTGCAAGGTATTAAAATGCTGCTGTTTCTCATTTTATTTATATACTCACACAGTCTGAGAATAACACTGAGAAAGAACAGAAGCTATTAGCCACCTGGACTCCACGGGAACATGTCAGAACCCGTAGCACTACTGGCATCAGACAATTTAATAAAGGGAAACTAAAAGGAAATGGCAAATACTAGAATTTAGCCAACAGGCACAACAAGAGGACTCAAGCACAGAGTACCTGTAGAAGTCTCATACTGTTTTATTGCCCATAACTTCACTAATCAAGGACTCACAAGCAGAAAACTGTGGATGACCTTACAGAACAGCTCTTCAAGTTTAAGCTTAAATCAGTTGAATTGCTTTAGTTGTATAGAATCTGAGGAGGTGGGGAAGCAGATGCAGTCTACATTGGTCACTTCAGGTATTTGATGCTTCAAGGTAAGAAGCTTCCTCCTATACCTATTCAGGCCAATAAACCTGGTTTGCATTCTGTTTGTGCTTTCAAAAAAAGCACTGTGGGTGAGACTCTTCCCAGGTGACACAGACTCCAACTTGGTGAAGATTTTTTGAATTACAAAATGCTTTATGGAATTTCTATGAGCACATTAAAATCAGTGATATTGAGCTAAGTCAAGCGTGGTGAAATAGTACCGGTGATGTGATCTCTCTTGGTTAACAGCGTAACAGCTGCGGTGAGGATGCTGTGGGCTCCTCTACCAGTTCTTAAAGCAAGAAGCATTGACTGGATTTTCCTTCAAGGTGGCAGCCAGCCTTATTGCAGGGACAGTGCTATGTTAAGAGAAGCTCAACAAGCATTTCTTCTTATATGTAAATTATGTTTATTGCTGGTACAAAACTAGGAGATGAATTCTAAGGTGTTAATCATTGTTGACCTTTTCTCAGTCTCTCCTTAAACATGCAAGAAGCAGCAATATTATACACGTGCAAGTAGATAAAGATACTTAATTTCACACACAGCATTTAATTGAATTTACTCTCTACCTAAACATTTTGCCTTCAAGGCATCAGGTACCTCTAGTAGTAACGTTATTCAAATAAGAAATTTAATTTAAAGGAAAAAAAATACATTACATAAAACAAGACTGGTAGGATATTAAGAGGCCACACGTTTCGTTCTTCAGTGACTGTGCAGAATCATTTAACCATGTGGTTAGCCTGCCAAAATCATCGGGGCCCCAGAGTCACCTTACACCATCTATTTTAGTGCTTAACATTAGAAAGATTACCCCTGTATCTAATGAAGCGTTCTTTAATGCAATTTAAGCCCTGAAATTCTTCACACAAGGGGAGAAATTTGTCTTCTGTCCTTTCTGAACAATATTTGTAACCTCCATTAGCAGAAACTTTTTAAACAAGCAGCACCTTCTTAGCATACAGCCCCTCCCAACGAGATACTCACAGTTGAAGTGTAATGTTACCATCTCTTCTTCTCCGTTAAAGGCTGATTTGTGAAGTTTTAAACTCTGGATGCATGAAGTCATGACCCACCTGGCTAGCATATAACCTGAATAACTCCCTGGGAAGTGCAAGTATTTTATACATTGGATTAGTTTAAATTGAAATCTCCATACCTGAGGATGTCACCATACAAGTTTGGCATAACAAGCACATCAAATTGCGATGGATCCTGAACCATCTAGAAAGAAGTATATTTTCACTTAGGTTAAGAATTTAAACTCAAAACTAACCACAATTACACACACCCAAATACTCACATTCAGACACACAGTATCCAGATACATTTCATTAAATTTAATATCTTTACAGTTCTCTGCTGCCTCCCGGCATTTTCTCAAGAAAAGCCCGTCAGACATTCTCCTGCAGTCAAATAAGCCAGAGAATACTGGAGTTACCATAAGAGATACTGAGGATAAAGCAAACTGCATGCAACAGAGGATCAAATAAAAGTACTACAGGGCAGAAACTTAGTTTGTGTTAAGTAACACTTAAAATACAATACAGTCAGAGAACGTATGCCTTTTAAATTGCCTCCTAAAACATTTGGTGGCAGTAGCTTAACAGGCATATGTGAATGCTCTGAATGACTGGTGTTCACATGCTGAAGGCTCACTGAGCTTGTGAAAGTGATGTCACATAATAATGCCAGTGTTTTCACTCAGGTCAGGACAAATCGGCTCAGAAGCTGTAAAAGACACCAGCCAATTTCATCAGTTTTAAGATTTACTTTTCCTAGTTTCAAATTCTTTTTAATGTAGGAGTTTTTCAAGAAAAGTCACAGGATTCCTAACAGCTTAATAATAAAAGATTAGTGCATCATTATTGCAGCCATGTCAATACTGGCTCAGACCTGGCCATTACTCCCACTAGCATCAAGAGAAGTTAGACATGCAAGAAAGATTTCAAAAATTATTTATAATTAAATGCATCTGACTCTCTGTTGTTCTTCTCAAAAAGAGCTGTCAACATACATAATATTTGCCTTGTGCACAGCAGTAACATGGCTTCTCTGGTTATTTCTGGCATACTCAAAAGCAAATTCTGCAATACGCTTGCTCGCTTCTTCTGTGATCAGCTTGATGCTTTGCACAACACCTTCAACAATCTGAAAGACAGCAGTGGCACTGAGTGTGAAAGCGTAAGCTCATTTTTCCAAGTGTAGGATGAATGTTTGGAACAAAGCAGCAGAGTTCTGAGTGAGGCAGTCTCCACAATGCATTTCACAGAGAGAGACATTTTTTATGGGTAGCACACTGAAGAAACACCACCCAACCTCTTCTTAATGGGCCACCGAGATGGGAGGTGATGATTCATGAAAGAGAGGAAACCCCCACCAGAAACAGGGTACTTCCAGCAACGTACCACATGCTCAATTCCACTGTATTCACCCTCCGTGTTCTCTCGAATGGTGACAATGTTGACATCTGTGTATGGGGTCTTGTACCCCTCGATTGAGACGCAGGGGCGTACGTTGGCGTAGAGGTCAAAGGTCTTCCGGAGCAGCAGGTTCATTGATGGGTGTCCTGCAGCAATCGGGGTCTTCAAAGGCCCTGAAGAAAAAAAAACAAAGAAATTAAAAAAAAATACCCAACCCCAAACAAGAACAAATGAGAAAATAAAGCCCTCCAGGTAATTTAAGAGTTCAAACTCTAGGTGAAGTGGTAAGTCTTTCACAGGATCTCCAAACCCCTATTTAACCTTTTGCTGACATGCCACGGGAGCTCTCGGTGCTCTCAGGAGCACCACACAGTGGCTCTGATCGGCTGCTTAAAGGCCAAACCATGACCCTTACACTGAACAGTTGTTTCCACTGAAAACAATACAAAGAAATACATAAAAACATGCTATTCATTAGCAATACAGTTCTCACATACTACCAGCTGCACTAGAAATGCCTTCTCACAGAGTCCAACGGTTGGTATGTAATAGCTGCCTTCAGCCTATTTCCTGCCAGACCTACCAAAGTGATGGCTTTGAGAGGAAGGACCGTGTTAAGATTACACAAGACTACCTGACAGGCTGCCTCCTACAATTAACCATTTTATTGTGCTACAGATGAAGGACTTTGACTTCAAATCAGACTCAGGATAACAACAGCAGTATTTAGTATCTTTGTATTAACCCCTAAAGTACCTTTTAATCCCATTTTGTTTTTATCCATGGATTCTTTGGCATCCGGCGGTATCATCCACTTCCCTCCTGGTCCTTGGATAGCTGTAACGTTCCTCTCTTCCCACTGAATAGGAGCCTAAACACATTTATTCTTTGTTAAATTAAATCTCATGACTTTTGCTTCAAGTTTTAACTTCCCTTCCACAAAAAACAGCATAGGGAATTTTGTCCAGGCCTTCCTCAACAGTTTTTCTCAGTGAGTGAGACAGTAAGCATGAGATGTTTGAACTCAAAAGCCTTTAAAAAAAATGTTATTAAGTCAGCAAAAGTGAAATAGTATGAACAACATATCATCCTCAAGTTGAATACTGCAAGATGCCTCCCTAGGCATCATGTACCCAGAAGCCGTTAGAGCTGCAATATACACGCTACATCTTTCAAGATTCTGGAGCTGCTGAGCTCCCTGTATAGAAGAGACACCTGAAAACTGAACTCACTGAGAAGTCACCATCCATACTGCCTGGAAGACAGTACATAACATAAGATACAGATCTGTTATAGAACTGAAAATCTGCAAGCGTTCCACAAGGCTTTCACCACAGGAATCTTGATGGGTCACCACCCATCCTCCTCATCAGGAAGGACCATAGAGGTCCTTTGCTTTCATAAGCAAACAGAACCAACCTAAGCATAACACACCAGAGAGTCCCCTTTAAAACAACCAACTCTGCTAAGTACTGTGAACACACACTCACAGATTTCCCAATCTGAGTCAGCTGTCACTGAAAGGGAACATGCCCTGGTGCTGTTACTATTCTGGAACAATCTAACAAGTCTGTTTCCTGAGAAGCTGTATTGCTTTTCAAGGAAACTGGGCAAATTCTGGTGAAGTTCCTCAGGTAGGTAGTACAACAGCTCTTGGGGACACTTAGTTTTTGTAGCACTTCAGTGAACGTGTCTGGCAGTGCAGGAGTTTGGTTTCTAAGAACAAGCCAGTTGTTTCCCACACACTTTCATCTGCTCAGGAATTCATAATGGGTGGAAGAACATACTCCATCAGTTGCTCAGAACTGCTACATCAACAAGATGGTTTCACATGATATATCAAGTTCCAAAAATTCAACACAGCATTTGGTCTCAACTCTCCACTCCTCTGCCAGGTAACAGTTCCAAGCTCTGCCTTGACACAACAATCCTATCATTCCTTAGATGAAGCTTCAGACTTGTTCTGTTATCAAGATGTTTTTATAGGTTAAAGATGAATTGATCTTTTGGAAGCTAAAGTGAAACCATTTTCAGTACACCTAGTTAATGCTACTTGTTGTAGTTAAGCTTACAACACTTACAGCAAGACAAGTCAGACTTACTTTGGCAGCATCAAAGATCTTCATGACAGCAGCAGAAATCTCAGGTCCTATGCCATCTCCTGGGATTAAAGTTACTGTTTGAACCTAAGGAAAGAAATACCAGTAGTACAAAGAATGAATGCTTGTTTTCTATATAGAAAACATTTTCATGTGTTGCAGGTACCAAGTAACTACTAGAAAAGAAAGCTTCAGTTGCCAGCTATTCACTATGAAGAGTAGCAGTGTTGGACAGAAGCAAGAACAACTAGCTTACCCTCAAAGGGAGTGTGCAAATGTTTTGAGAGAATTCTTTAAAAATCTGCCTGCTATCTTGGTCTCAAAACACATTTTAACCTGGAAGGCAAGTTCCTGCTCAGTGGTCCCTGTGGTCCCAGCAGGCTTGCTTCTGGAAATATGGAGGGGTGCTAATATGACCTAGTTACGTCTCTGTTACCCAGTAGTATCAACATGCTGTGCAATACTGGCACATGCCAGAAAAAATTAAGTTTATGAGAAGCCACCCTCACTTTACAGAGGCCAGTCACAGAATCACAGGGGTTGGAAGGGACCTCAAGAGATCATTGGGTCCAACCCCCTGCCAAAGCAGCTCCCCAGCTCATTGCACAGGTCGGTGTCCAGATAGGTCTTGAATATCTCCAGAGAAGGAGACCACACGCCCCTGGGCAGCCTGTCCCAGGGCTCTGTCACCCTCACTGTGAAAAAGTTCTTCCACATGTTGGTGTGGAACTTCCTGTGCTCCAACTTGCAGCCATTGCCCCTTGTCCTGTCCCCACAGCCCACTGAAAAGAGGCTGCCCATTTCCCCCTCTGCTTTGATAAAAAAACCAAGTTATGGTGGCTGTACTAATCATATGTGCCCCAGCTCTTCTTGTTCTGTTTAAAGATTTCCAACAGTTTCCTAAGGAGTCACTATTGCCTATGAGAAAGGCAGCTCAGATCCAGCCTTATTTGCAAACCCCCAATCAGAATCGACGCCCGAGAGAGATTTCCATCCCTCCCCACACAAAACACACAACACATATTGACTGATTTTCTTAAAACTACTTTGAGCCAAAGAAATTCACTGTGCACAACAGAAGCAGCAGAGCTTCAGCTAACAGAAGGCTGCTGTTGAGCAAGCACATGGCTGATGGAATGAAAGCCTCCAGATTAGTTCTGTGCTGTTGCTTCACAAGGCAGCAGGACTCCACCTAAGCCGCAGAACCTTGCATCGGAAACAGCAGCGTGGTATGAACAGAAGCAGGGGGGCCTCACCTTCTGCATCTCTTTATTCTCTACAAGATAGGAGCAACCCTTTAGTTTCTTTTCTAGCTGTTCTACAAAACTCTTAATTAGAAGCCACAGCTCCTCTTTAAGTCCTGCTTCAGGGCGCAGGCAGTGGTGATGAGCCCTGCGTCTGCCAGAGCAGTTTTCAAATCCACCTTCACTGAAAAAACATGGCCCGTGGGCACTTCAAACATACACACATCAAGAGGAATACACAATCAGTGCCTAAAAAGGCCTTGAAAAGGCAGAACTTCAGATGCAAGGTATACTACAAGCAGCAATGTAAATCTAGCACTCAGAGGAAAGGCTGCAAAGTAAAGAAAACGAGAAGCTTCTCAACAATCTTTCTGCTTTGCCCAATATTTGCCCATTTCCAGGCGAGTTTCAGAACACTGGCTGATGTACATCTGTGTTTTGTGCTTTTGCTCTGGAGCCTTTTGTGTTATCACACTTTAATGTGCAAGTGCCAAAGAGAGTAACTAACCTATACAAATCCCAAATCCAGCATGGCATTAAGAGCATATATATATACATATATGTTTGCTTATTGAGGTCTTATTTTTTAAGAAGGATAACGACAGCAATCTTTTAAAAGTCAATTTCTGAGCCCCTTTCTTGAGAAACTTCTTAAAAGAACAAAAAATGGTACTGTCATACTCACAGCACTACCAAAACTTCTGGTCACCTGTTTTTGGTTTTTGAAAGCACCTAGCAGCCGAGAAACCTGGAAGAATGTAAAACAAAAATACACTGTGTTACTACAAAGAGGTGATTTTTAACAGTTAACCACGTTGTGGCAAATCTGCATTTTAAAACTGTGTTTCTTTAAATTTCCTATCTCGTACTGGTACAGAAATCCAAATGAAACAAGAGTAACTAACCCTCTGCCAAGCTGCTCTCTAACATTTTGTGCTCTAATATCTCGTGGGTATTCTTAGCACAAGGTGAACCCAGGACAGCCGCGCTGCGGCGCGCTCCTGCCCTGCCTGGGGGTGAGGGGAATTACTGCACAATAACCCCAGTCCCTACAGACCACACACGGGAAATAAGGTTGCAGCACCTCTACCTGAAAAGGCAACATGCTAAGGATTAAGATTCATGGAAAGCAAAGTGTAAAGCACATCCACTAATAGTTGGGTGGACCTTATCTCAACACATTTTAGGTCGTGTTTCCAAAACTACTTTGCAGTGGTGTCAGACCGTGGTGAACGCTGCTCCTCCACCTCTCACTCCTGCAGGTTCTGTACTGCCACCTTCCACCTGGCTGACAGGTTACAAAAAACATCAGGGAAATGCACCATAGCAACAAGTCTACACAGCACAGGCAAAGAATTATACTTTCTAGCATCTGAATATTCCAAACTGGCATCCAGCTTAAAAAACGGGAAGACAGCTCAGCTTGAGGTCTCACCTAGCTGAGCACCACAGACAAAATCCCCAATCATATCATATCATATCATATCATATCATATCATATCATATCATATCATATTATATATCATATCAATGGCTTAATGGCAGAAAAATCACAGCCTCCCAGTCTCACCCTCCTCTCTACGACGTTTCATGCCTCCTGTGACTTGGAAGTCAGAAGACTTGCAAGCACGCAGTCCGGCTGCAGCTCTCAGGTGAGACAGCGATGTCTTGGGCAATATGCATTCCTCCCCTGCCCAATCTGTAAGCTCCCTCCTAGCCATCCTGACATACATGCTTCCACGTAGCTGTAGTGCAAAGGGACAGAGCTACGAGCAATAAAATTCTCACGTATGCTGGAATGGGGGAGTAACTGAGGATAGAATTTCTTTTCCCTTGTAGCCCAGCACGAGCCACACAAGGTCAGGGCGGCAGGCAAGCAATGTTTACCACAGCCAGTCATACATCAGGGCAGGAGCTGGAGCAATTCAAGAAGAATGTTGACTACACAAGCCTAAGTGTCCTCATGGCACAGCTGCAGCACTCAGCCAGGACCCACATTCCAGGTTAGCCCTGGAAAGCGAGCAGCCTGCCCAGCCAAAACCCCCGGGCCTGGCACGTTCCGCTTCGTTTCAAGGCCTGTGAGCGCTGGCAGGGAGTCAGGCGGAACAAAGCCCATCCGTTCCCAACGGGACGCCGTGAGGAACTCCGGACGGTTCTTGGGTGGTTCGGCGGGAACGGGAAGCTCCGGGCTCCGGCCGCCTGCCGCTCCGGGGCACAGCAGGCACGGCGCTTACCGGGGGTGCGGAGCGGCCCCGGGCCCAGGGCTGCGTTCCGCCGGAGTGGAGAGCCGGTGAATCCCCGAGGGCCAGGGAGCGCAGGCAGAGCCAGGAGCCCTGCCCCGGAGCCTCCGCAGCGCCGGGCACGGCAGGCTCGCTCCAGGAGGGACGTTTCTCACCTTCCCCGCTCGCAGGCAACGGGCGATCAGTGCTGCGCGGCGGGAGCGGTTGCAGGCGCGTCCCGGGGCTGATGCGGACCCATGTGCCGGGCCGATGCGGTGACCTCTACGGCGCGACCTCCCCGCCAGCCGCCGCCGCGCCCAGAGGGATGGCGCGGCGCACCCTCGGGCCGGGCCGGGCCGGGCCTCTTCCCGGGCGCCCGCGGGCAGCAGCGGCCGCTGGATTAGCGGCCCGACACGGACCCTCCCCACCGCCGCCTCGGGGGCCCGGCCCAAGGAGGAGGCGGAGGGAGCTCGTCGCCGCCGCCGCCGCCACGGGGTCGCCCCTCGGCTGGGAACCCTGCGGCCCTTGGGAGCGCTGCCCGGGGCCCGGCGGCACCGCGACCTTGGCGACGGGCGGCCCCCCCCGAACCGCCGCGGACAAGGTCGCAGGCTCACCCCGGCAGGCCGCCCGCTCTGAGGCGGGGAAGGGGCTTGTCCCCCCTCGCTTACCGTAGGCATCCATGCGGCCGCAGCCATGATGCTCCCAGGGACCGCGTCTCGCGGAGGCCCGAGAACACCCGCGCTCGCCTCGAGACCGGAACCGGCGCGCGGAGACCCACGCGCCCCGCCCACGCAGCCGCAGAGCCCCGCCCCCCGCGGGGCTGGTTCCGCGGCAGCGCCGGGCGCGCGCGCGAAGCGGGCGGGCGAGAACGAGGCGGGAGCCCGGCACCTGCCCGTGCCCTGGGCTCAGCCGCCCTTCGCCCTTTTCCTTCCCTTGCCCCGGCAGGGCGGGCGCTCCCGCCCCTCTGCCCCCTGCCCGTCTTACCCCCGCCCTGCACGGCGGGAAGACGCGCTGAGGCACTGAGCGCGCCCGGCAGCTGCGTGCCGCCTGCCCCCGCCAGACCCCGCCGGTTGTCCCGGGCCGCCCGGCCGAGGCGCTGCCGCGGAAATGCGGCCCCTCAGCGCCGCCTGAGGAGCCGGCCCGGTGAGGCGGAGGACGGAGCCCGGCGGAGAGCCGCAGGGAGCCCCGGGGTGCCGTCTGAGGAGGTACCGTTGTGGCATCTGCGTGGCGACGCGCACAAGCAGCTGTACCAGAGACCTCCAGCTTAGGAGCGTTTGATGCTTTGGTTGAAGCCTGGCCCTCCAGAGCTGGGTGGTTTGGTTGAAGCCTGGCCCTCCAGAGCTGGGTGGTTTGGTTGAAGCCTGGCCCTCCAGAGCTGGGTGCTTTGGTTGAAGCCTGGCCCTCCAGAGCTGGGTGCTTTGGTTGAAGCCTGGCCCTCCAGAGCTGGGTGCTTTGGTTAAAGCCTGGCCCTCCAGAGCTGGGTGGTTGGCAGGGAAGATAATAACTATTTTGTCATTTTTTTTTTTCCCCCAAGAGTGCCAGGCCCTCTTGCAGCAGAGAGATAAACCCTGCACTTGGAGGGCCCCAAACCCCAGTGTTGAAGTAGAGGCAGTTGAAAGCTTAGTTTCGCCTGGAATTTGGGGTGCTTAGCACCTTTAAAAGCGTTGATAATGGTGTGTGCCAGTGGGCTGCGGCTGTGGGAGGCCCCAGGCTGTGGAGTGTTCCCTCCTGAGCAGGATACACAAGGGAAACAACACTGGTTCCAGTGATCAGTGAGACCTGGGAAGGCTAAGTCCTGCCTAAAGCAGTGAGGAAATGCTTATTGTTCTCTCAGCTTGAGGGCAGTAAAGCAGCTTGGGATGTTCTTGAGAGTAAAGCTGAGGATGCTGGGGAATGACTGCTTCACTTGACCAGACAAAAGATTTTCCTACCTGTGAAACAGTGACAACGCTTCCACCTCCCGCCTGGTCTGATGAGACGAGCAGCAATGGTGGGCTCTGCTGGCTGAGTGACAGCGTGGCCTTTGCTTGCCATTTGGTTGGGTCAATTTCTGTCAACTCAGCAATTAAAAAAATGAGTTGTAGGAAAAAAAAAAGAGACTTGCAGCTTTGATTTAAAATCAAGACCACGTTTCTAAACTCAGTGATTGCAGAGAGAGCTATATCCTGGAAGTTTAATCTCAAGAGACAATATAAAATAAGTCAAGGGTACCTTTGATTTTTTGCACTGTTTTGGCAATATGAAGAATTAGGCTCTGTCTCAGTATATTTTGGTGTCAGTTTTTGGTGACAGAGATATCAAAATACTCATGCCTTCCCATTTTCTTACCTCTGTCCTGCATGTCCTTGAAAACTCAGGATTGAGACTTTTTGTTCAGTTTGCTCTTGTCTTGAAAACTCAACTAGAAATTCTCAGAAGTGCACAGTGTTTGTAACCCCTTCTTTCTGGGTGTTGCTTGCTTTCCACCCACCATGACAGGGAACTAGAGGGTACTCACAATTCTCGAGCGAGCCTGCTGTATGTATGTTTTGTTTTGATGACATTTGGGTTCAGAGTCATCCCTCAAGTGATGTCTGTAATGGTAAGCATGCAGAATTCCCTTGATACTGATTTTTTTCTGGAAGCTGCTGCTGTTTTTTCATTTTAGTCTTAAAATCCAAATTGGTCCTGCAGCTATCAGTCTAAACCTTTCTGTAAATTTTACTATAGTTCAGATCTCAATCACACTTTGCACGTGCAGTGGCTTTTTCATTGCTCTGTCTTTACTTTCTACTTCTTACACCTCCTGTTTGCTAGTAAATTGAAGCCTGCTCCCATCTCAGGTAGACATTTGATGCTTCTAGGACATAGTAGCTGAGTTTTGGGATGTTTTTACTCAGCTTCTATTCCACTGTCTTTATATTTGTTGCTTCTTTTGCTATGATGCTTACCAAAGGAGTCTGTAAACGTTGATCTACGTACTGACCGGTGTATTCACGTTGTTCTCTTGTCTTTTCTGACTGTGTGTGCATGTAGCTGTCATTCTATGCCTTGATTGTGTTTTGGGAGGAGGTGCAGAAACTGGAGAGAAATTACTTTATGCTTATGTTTTCAAAAGCTGTTGCAGCAGTTTTCTGCTGTGTGTGTTAGGGGTGCTGCCATAATAATGCTACCAGAATAAACTATTAACAGTGGCTGGTTTGGATCCGTACTGAGAGGGCTAAACAGCACAGTAATAAAACCAACAGTAGTTATTTTGCTTAGAAAAAAAGATACCTGTATAGAGCAGTGGTTTCTTTCCCCTAGTTACCACTATTAATTTGGTTTTTATTATTAGTTTGTCCCTGGGGCAAAGCATTGCCTTCTGTAAAGCATCTTTTTAAAAAAAGTCATTTTTACTTGATTTATTGTGGATAAATTAGGCTTAATGAAGTGCGGTTAGAAACCTCCATCGTTCTAGCATAGCTGGTGAAGCTCGACAGATAAGATCGTGCAATAAACGTATTTGGCACAAGGTTTTCTCTTCTGTTTGTTTTCTGTGGGATTCAAAACTCCATGGAAAGTTCCTGCTCATCATGACAAGTGTGTTTAGTCAGACAGACAACGTCTGTCATCAGTTTGGGGGTCGTGAGTTTTGCATCTTTCTCAAGTTCTGTTTATTCATTCATAAGACAGGGCTCAGTCCCATGAAGCTCTTGCAGGCAAGCACTTCCAGGCAAGTGTAGTGGGGTCATGGATAGAAAGGTAGATTTTGTGTATCTACTGCAGCAGCAGCAACCTGTCATTTTCACTCATTTTAGGATTTCTATTTTGTAACTGTGTTTGCAGCTCACTTTTAATTTATGGCTTGCCATAACTATTAAATAAGAGGCAAGTTGAGATGGTGAAGCGTCTTAGAGTGGTTATCATTGGGAGCTCTGGAGCAATTTCCATTTGAAGGACTCACAAGCATTTTATTTATTTTATCTCCACAGCACCTGTCATAGGTGGACGTTGTTCTTCTTGTACCTCTGAGCAAACAGAACTCTGAAAAGGGTTTGGGTAAATAAAACAAGTCTTGGAGACTTGGGGTGAACTTCCACAGCTTCAGGGTAGGATGGAACTTTGCCCATGTCACCAGTCATTGGAAGCAGCAAGCATTTCAGTAGAAGGGGACCCTGACTTAGCATTAACAGAAAGTAGCAAGGACATAAACGTACAGGCAGCCCCTCTAGATCAAACCTGTTCCTTCTGCTAGCAGAGTGAATTTTTATGAAGGGGCTCATCTGCGAGGGAACATCTGTGTGGGGGAGAAATAGTTTGGATGTTTGTTGTAATGGGCCTGAAATTCTGCAGGTTCTTTTAATTATATCTCTATATGAAAACTCAGAGTTGTAGCAAACCTGTTGGAGGAGTGAAGGTGGTAGGTGTGCAATTTCATTGTTAAAACTCAGTGAGGATCCTGTCAGTAACAGGTGAAGTGATCTCTGGTCATGGTTAGCTTGATCCTCCTTTGAGGAGGAGTAAGAGCTTTCCTCCTTAAGCCACAGTCAGATTCTCACTGCATAATTTACAGAGGCAATTGAAGGTAGTCTGACCTGCCTCTTGGAGGTTATTAAACTTACACCTGCACTAATAAATCAGAGCAAAGTCACCTGGTGTAGCAGCCATGGCTAGGAAGAGTTCAGAGCAGGAGACTCTGCACCGGAGGCTGTCAGGAGCACTAGCGTGCTTTGTCCCGCTCCCGGGGCGAGCTCTGGCTGCGGAGGCACGTCCCTGCGGCTGGGGTCAGATTGCAGCCTTGGGTGGGTGTTAAGCTGTTGGAGCTGACAGCCTTCTTGCTATAAGATATTAAATCTGACCTACGTGGTTGACAGTGTGCTTTCTGCTCCACGAATTGAACTTGCAAAGCAGATGAATGGTGGTTGCTTAACCACGATCTCTGGTATAACGGAGAGTGTGATGGCAAGACTATTGTACGTAAGGCTGTCCTCATTAGTAAACTTCATTTGCAGCTGATTGCAAGATGTGTGCTGTGTGATTCTGATAGCTTAAAATCACTTGCCTGGGGAAACAGTTGAGAGAAATGGAAATGCAGCTGTGTGTGATGAAAGGCTGTTATTGATAAAGGTCAGGTCAGGTCTTGCTGTCTAAATAGAAAAATATTGATTTGTTGCAGTAACTTATGCTGGGAGTAGGTATTGCTTAACACCCAGCTGGCAAATTAAACTTATCTTAGATAAATACAAACAGATAGAAGAAGCAAAAAAGAGGAAACTATCAAAGTTTAAATAAATTTCCACATACAAAGAGGAGGACTCAGAGTTTGGACAGTGTATTGCCTTTAATTTCCCCTGGTTAGTATAGCAGGATAATTATGCAATGAAATATAGGTACTATGCTAGCATGCTTGAGAAGAACCAGGTGATACAGCAGAACCGTCAGCGATCAGTGTTTGAATCCTCCTTTTTAAAAATCTGTGGATTTAAATTTTATTTAATAATTAAAATACCCTTCAGAGTATGGAAAGAAGAATTGAAGAAACAGTTTGTTTTCTGCCCGTATACTCAGTGGGTGCTGTTCCTTTGCTGAGTCTTTCTTTTAAAGCAATCAACTCTTTTAGCTGTACCGGTTTTCCTACATCATTTCCCTATGTTGTAATGAAAATAAAGCATGTTTCTAGTATACAGGAGAAAAGTGGAGGGGGTGGAGTAGAAAGCCAGGCCCAAGGGCAAAAACACCGATATGTCTGTGAACCCCAGGTTCTCCACCTCAGGCCTACCTTGTCACCTCAAGTGAGTCTTACCTAGCTGGTGCTTTCCATTTAGCCCTTCTGCTTATCAGTACTATTTTGATTCTGAAGAATTGACCCCTGGTGTCAATTCACTTGTCTATAATGACATTAAAGGCAATTTGGCCATTTATATTTAATCTGATTTGCATAGACAGGCAGCCTGAATTAGGTGGCTGTGAAAGGAGTGCTATTCCTCTCAAATCACTTGGCCATGTATTGGTCTGGTCTGAGTGAGAACAGCTGCTAGCTCTGGCATTTCAGTAGCACCAGACCATAGATACAAAACATGCTTAATTATCTGCATCACTGTGAAGCTCATTGAGGATGTATAAGACCTTTCAGAACTCTGAAAGTTTATCATCTCAAATTTTTAATCTCAGTGCCTTATGGATTTGTTATTTTCTAATTTAAAAAAGGAAGTGTATTAAAAGAGCACTTTTATAAAATGGAAATGCTGTGTTTTGCAGGTTTCATTGTTGTCTGTCTTTGCTTTCTGACGTGATTGTGGAGGGTCTTTTTGAACATAACAAGAGTCCAGTGCCACTGGACCTGGGGAAAAGATAAAAACCCAAACCCTCAACACCAGTGGCTAGCAAAGCAGAGGTCAGTGTGGCCAGATAACAGACAGTGGATTCGACTGCTTTAATATTTGATTAGATGCTTATTGCACTCTTGATTTGGTGGTAGGCCATTTAGAGTTTGTTTTGTACTTGTTACTGTAGCTTTTTCATTCTTGGTTTGAAACTGTGCTGCAATGTAATCCCCGGGCAGAATCCATTTATTCCTCTGTTGACATTCTGATGTTTGCTTATTGCTAATAGGCCTTCCTGAACACGTCCTCATCCCGAGGCATTTAATTGATGAATGTGGCAATAGATTGTGATTTTGCAGCACAGGCAGTGCTGGTTTGCAGTGAATCAAATCTGCATTTCTGAATGTTACCACCCCAGTAAATGATCTCTTATCACCCTCTGTGGATCAGCACTTCATAGAAAGTTTTAACTATGTATCCAAACCACTTCATAGGATATTGTTACTATGTATATGCAATACATTTACTTTCATTATTACTGTTAAGTGTTTGTTCCTTGTTATATGCCAGGGTAAATTGACCTGTTATCAAATGCTGTTACCAGGTCAGGATCATTAGAAGCTGTAGAAAAAAGCAGATTATAATTCTCCGGGTGTTTTTATTAAATGTGCTGATTTGCTGAGGAAATAATGACCATTGGCAGAGATGAGGGCAAAGCAGGTAGTAATTTTATTCAATATTTATAAACCCTCTCCTGTTCCTTTGTACACAAATGGGAAGTAAGCAGTCCAAAGAAACTTTGAACAGGTTCTTTTCCCTCCCTATTTCCTCCACCCTTCCTCACTCAGCCTTCTTCCTACTGTTGATACAAGAGCTTACCCTTCTGCAGATGTCAGATAATATAAACTTAAGTTTATTTATTTTGTCTGTGTGCATCTCTCACGTGGTCTTTTATTTTTTCAGCTTTCTCAGGAACAGGTAAATAGGGTGGTGTAACTTTAAAGTGCACGGTGACCCCTCCAGTGGTACTTTCTGCTTTAGGCTGGGGTAACAAATCTTTTGCTTACCAGCTGTGTTTGAGCCAGAGGAGTCTGGTTAATGTCTGTTTAAGCTGCTTTACTCTCCCTGATTTGGTTTATCGATTGATTTAACACGAGAAGCAATACCTGCGTTCACCGGTGTACCTGGGAGTGTGGCAGCTCTGGCAGTGAACTCACACCCTCGGTAGCTGGGGCTGGCTATGGGCAGGGTGGACATAAACCCCGTGGCACGGTCTGGCCGCTCTGCGCCTCCATCCAGCTGCGTTGCGCGTTGGCAGCGCGGTACAGCTCCCATCCAAGCCCGGGCTGGGATGCGCTTTTATCTGTGGGGACAGCAGCCGCGGAAACGTTTGCTCTGCTCATCCATTTCTCCAGTTAGTAGATGTGCCCCGGCTGTAATACGACTGCGCTGCCGAGCGCCATCGAGTGACGCAAAGCTGCTCTAAAACATGAAGGTGCCGAGCAGGAGCGCCCTGAAGTCGCGGGGTGAGCAGGGGAGGGAGACACCGAGGCAGTAGAGAGCTGATTCCTTCCAGCGCCGGCTGTGCATTCCTTGTGTTAGAGAAGCTCTGCGTGCCTCTTGGAAAAGCGTCTGAAAAAGGGGGGAGAATGGCAGCGCTGTTTCTGGGCGACCCCTGCCTGTGATTTTAACGCTTTCCTTGCCGGCACACTCAAGCCAAGCCTTTCTAACGATTTCCCCATACCGCGTCCGTCCTTCCTCCTCGGACAGGTACAGCCAAAACCAGTTCAATGCAGGCTGTGGGATTTTTTCAGCACATCGACGGAGAATACGTGCTCTAAATGCCTACAATACAGAGGAATCCAGCCACTTCTAATGGGATGCATCTGCATAGAGGAAGAATTCCTTCTTTAAGATGGGTAATAAGCAAACGATATTTACTGATGAACAGCTAGATGCCTACCAGGTAAGATATCTCAGCTTGCATTAGGGGAAGGAAAGGAGTAAGCTTCATGTTTGTGGCTTGGGTTGGTTGGTTTGTTTGTTTGGGGAGGTTGTTTGGCTTATTTTCTAGTGTAAGTGAAATATCATTTGTAGCCTGCATCCATGTATTGTATGTTCCTCCCAGAAATGTTAGTAGCATTCAGAGGCTGGGGTGTTGAATATACTCAGTTTAATGCCCTTCCCTGTGCACAGGGAGAGGAGTCGAATCCTCAGTGCCTGGACTAGGCAGCAGGATAGCTTGACAGTGGGTTGTTTTTGGGTCTTTTTTTTTAGTAGAATCTTTCTATTGAGTGTTTTCTAGAGAAGCAAGTGTAACAATAACCTCTTTCTCTCTCCCTGATGCGTTTGCTGACAATAGAGGGGAAAGGAGAGAAAAAAGGTCTTGTCTAACGTCTGCTAAGTCGAAGTTGTAGAAATATACATAGTGTAATTCCAGAGTAGGTATCCTTAACACTTGCATCTGCTCCTGGATTGCAGTTTCTTACCTTAACAGAAGCAGGATGCGTTTTATGTCCAGGCACAGCTTACTGGTGCTTCTTTATTTATATCATTGCATCAACTGAATTTTTAATAGGGTATAAACCCCAATAATTCCGAGTTCACAGTCATGTTTCAGCACACAGCAAATCTCCCTGAAATAGGTTGCAGGAAGCTATTTGCACACTGGGCATCTTGAACAAGTTTCAGAAAATGCAGAGTGGCAATATATCATATAGAAGGGTGCTGAGGAAGGAGGCAGCTGACTACTTAGTGTGAGATGCAGACAGGGCTGGCTGCTTCGCTCTGCTCTCTTACATGAAGAGATAAACGCTGCAGGAAATTTTCATTTTGTTTATCTCCTGATAACCAGGTGTTTACACAAAAGTAAGTAACTTTTTACCTCTGAGATGTTTGACTCTACCCCTTGAAGTAGAAACTATCATTTCAAATGCGAATTTTCTTTGGAGTTTCTGCTAACAAGGACTTTTCACAGGTGTAGATATTAAGCCACCGAGAATCAGGCCAGGGATATATGCTAAAATGCTTTAAAATGTTACCCCTTGCTGAAAATAAGGTGTAAAGTAAATAAGTTTACTGAATGCCCAGCCTTTTTCTTGTCATGGTTGGAAACATGAAAATGAAGCTTCTTTAATTTCCACTTTGCCACACATCTCACCTTCCCCAGCAGTCTGTCACTGTAATATATTATGCTAAGTTAGTGGTCTTAGATTTAGTAGTCTGAGATCCAAAAAGGCTTTTTTACATCTCTGCTGGGTAGGCAAGAGGGAAATCAAAGATCTGTAAAACACCAGTGTCTGTCTTCATACTAGCAAGAAAAGTGAACACAGAACAGAGCCCAACTGTGGGGAAACAAAACAAAATCCAAATGTAATTAATGTTATCTTCTTGACATACACTGGCAAATGCAAGAGCTGAGATGTCATACCTAATTCACTGCTCCTCATGTAGAAATTGCCTTTCTCTAATGGCTTTTGCAGCCCCTGCCTTTTGTAAGGCTGGCTAATTGCTCTCAAAGCCTGGCAGTAGTGGGGCCCAGTGGATTTAGTCAGTCTGTGGGGTTTCTCTGTTACAGGTGGACTTGTAATTTATTAGTACAGTGCTAGATAATATTTGACTCGCAATAGCCCTTGTTATATACAGTAGGTACAATAAAATACCAAGTTTCAGGACAAGACCCTCCAGAATTTGTCAGGAAGGATGAATAGCTTCATGCTGCGAACAGGCAGATCAAGTTCTCATTTTGATGGTGGTTTTCCTCTGATGCATTAGTTACTGCATATCTCTGGACTCTGTTAAACATAGAAATCCTGTGTTACTGCTGCAGCCATCCACACAGAGCTCTTGCCTTCCTGCTGCATTTGGGGAGAGTAGGCAGTTGCTGTCACACAGATGGAGCTTTTAGACTTGGAGCTTGTCATCTTATTTGTCTTTTTCTCATTTGTCGAATTCTTTCAGAACAGAAAAGGGGAGAATTCAGTAATGATTCCTTAATCTTTTAGAATTCAGGTTTTTAATTTCTTGAACCAGCAGTTGGGAGGCCAGGTCCTCTGAACACTGGACCAAAGTAAAACACTGTGCACTAGGGTCCAGTGTGACAGTCTGTTGTGTACATCTGTACCACCACGTACAGCCAGGCACCTACATATAAATTGCTTTGAAAATACATCATCATCAGTTGATATTTTCCTTTCCAAATGAGAACTTGTGAATTGCTATGTCGGTTGGTACTCTACTCCTTACAATGATACCTAGGGCTACAGTATCCATAGTATCAGTGTGGCAGAAGCAAAAGGGTCTACTTCATCCCTTTTGTACAACAGGTTTTCTTATTTTTAAACCACAGTTCCCATTAAAAGACTGTTCAAAACCTGATTCTCCTCATGGTTAGACTTACAGTTTCTTTATTTGAATGTATTTCTTGTGATCATTTTATCTGGTTGTTGTGTTAGCTTTTTGTCTCATTGAGATTCACCTCATTTAAAAAGTTAGCCTTGAAAGCAATTTACATCTGCTGGGGATTTCTGATTCTTAAGCCATTAGAGTACTTAACTGTTTGGTTGGGGGGGTGGTGTTGTTGTTTTCTTTGGCGGTGGTTTGATTGGTAGGCTTTTGCATAAAATGCAGAACCTAACCAAGGGTCTGGCTAGGGAAGAAGGTAGGTGTTAATCTGCAAGGAGGATGTATTGCATTGCAATCAAAGAACATTTTTGAATTGAGCTTTCAAAAGTTGTCTACAGATGTTGGAGGTCAAGTCTTAGAAAAGATAATGAACAAGAATTTTTAGGTGTGGTTTGCTGTATAATGATGCTTGCAGCAATAGAAAATGAAGAATAAAGCAACATCAGAGCTATCTGTTTGCCTCAGTGCACTGCGTTTCTCACTGAGGAATTGTAGTGAGTAGGAAATGAATACAAGCTGTGCTCCTCCACTGTTCAATCAATTTAATTGCCTTTTCTGGGGTTACTTGAATAAGTGGTCTGAACTTAATACAAATTTGGTCCTATTTTTTTCTCCTAATAAACAGAACCTAGAGAACATGGGGCACAAATATTTTATGTCAGATATTACTGTTTTTACTGCAAGCCATTTCTTTTTGTATTTGTAAAATAATGGGTTTGTTTACATTATTTAATGTAGCCTCTAAATAAACTGATATTTATCCTGCTGTCTTCTAGGTGATACTGCAATAAAAGATATCAATATGAAATAAAGACTTGCTTCTTTTACACAAGAATTTGTCTGCCACTGAGCTAACTTTCTTCTTTTATTAAATTTCCTAAGTGGGATTCAACAATATCTCATGAGAATTATGCAAAACCAGATGAAACAGCTTCCATTATGATCAGTCAAGAAATGCCATTTATATAGTGAAACTAGGTCACGGAGCTGTCTTTTGATTTAAAAAGCTGTGCTTGGCTTAATCAGGATCTTTGATAAAAATGAACCCTTGGCAGGGATACAGAAAGTCCATTCATCAAAGGTTCTCCAGGATCTTCTGTAAGAAGTACTTTGCAGTTTGATAGAATATTGCTGATAATGTGCAAATTTACGTAGTATAATAAGGGAACAAGGTTTTTGTGAAACGATCCTTCAGTCAGTTCTGGTTTCACATTATCATTTGGTGCATATGTAGGTTGAGCAAAATTAGGTTTGTTGGCAGATTGCTGCTCCCTCAGTACTTACCAACGTCTGGTTTTACTCCCGCGCTGCAGTGTAAATATATGAACTGGTTCCTCGAGCCGTAGTTTTTTCCTTCTGAAACTTTGTGTTTGAGTTGTTCTGGCTGTAGTTCTAAAATACATATGATGGCAAAGAAATGCAGGCTGGATGTTAAAATCTCCAGTGATGTCCTGATGCAGCCAGCACTGTTAAAGTCCACATACCTATACTGTTATTAATGCAGACACTAACTCTGGTAGAATTTTTTTAGTGTTTAAATCTGGATTCATTGAAGTACTTACACAGCTATGCAACGTAAAGGCTGGTGCCAGCCTCCTTGACTTCCAGTAACCATATACTTGCAGTGATGAAAATACGTATAATGCTGGTTTAGTCTCGTTCAGTGCTTCTCATTTCTTAAAACCTGCTCAGTAAGATAGCTGCGTGGATCTAATTAGTCTTGCCTTGAGGGTATTGTCAAGATTCTTAATACTCATTGTTTTACTTTATCTGTGGCTTGCTGACTTTTGTTTGAGATTGTTTTTCTAATGGGGAGCGATTTTTGGCTTAGTTATGAAACTTTCCAATGGAGCTGTTGCAGGATGAGAAGAAACCTGCCCTTATGAAACTATATATATGAAAGATGAAGTTAGGCATGTATTGTCTTTGAGGGGAAATGTGCATTTAATGGGTTTAAGAAACACCATTTCACTGTAGCTTTGGCTACTTGAACATTGCTGTTCTTTCGTTCTGGGCTTCCTTTCTCCAGTTTTTCTTTTCTGTAGAGAAGTGGGGGAATTGTTTTAACGTGAAACCTGTGCTTTATGCACAATGATACTCGCTTCTCACAGCGGTGAGTGCTGATCTGCCATTCAGTGGGCTTGGCTGCCATTCATAAACCCCGTGCTGCTGTTGGCCAGACCGCCGTCGGGACAAGTCACACGTGCTCGGACTAGAGCCACACCTCGTGTTACACTCTCTGTGTGCTTCACGTAATGTATCAGCGTTCTCAGCACAGTTACTCCTGTTCCTGTTCTGTGCTGAAATCACTGCAGAACTAAGCATAAAGCAGAACCGGCCGCGGAGTTTGTCGTGAAGCCTTACGGACTCGCGGAAGAGGTAGTGGAACAACGTATTTCAGTCGGTTCCTGTTTTGTCCTAAGCCTGAGCCTGCCTTCACTTGGCATGGGAAAGGAAAGAATAAAACTCTAACAGCCTGTATACATTGCACTCTTTGCTGTTGTACATTTTAAGAGCAGAGACCATTAGCCTTACTTCACAAGCAATGCTGAGTGACACGCAGGAAGCTACATCAGCAGCCAAGAGCGAAGCCCCCCAGGGAATTTGAGTACACCAGCCAGCTGACTCTTCTCAGCAAAAGATTTTTAGGAACCAGTTAAGCGACCTAGATGCTGACACAAGATAAGGATCTCTTTGAAATCAATGGGAAATTTTGGGTTTGCTTGATTTTATTCCCTTTGCCAGACATAAGGAAGTGGATAATTGCAGATTTGTTGAAGTGGTACCTTTTCTCCAGAAAAGCAGCAGTGATCCTTTGTGCTACACTTCTAATTAGCTTGATTGCTAACAGAACAATGTCCAAGTGGGACAGTTGGTCTTAGAAAAGGAACACATGTTTTCCCAGGGGCTAGACTAGGTAACCTTTCAAGGCAAAGCCTGTGTTCTAAATAAACTTGTGGGTTTCTGGTTTCTTCTGTTAGCAGAAGCTTTTCAGGCCACTCTATAGCCTTTGAAATAAAAGCAGTGATTCCCAAGATAAATTTTTGCCAGAAATCTTGAGTTGATAAGGGTTATTAAAACTCTGGTAACATTTCTCTTGCTCAGTATTTAGCTTGTGCCTTTATAGCAGGACTCCCAGTGCCTTCAATGTCCAGACAGGTTGCTTTTTAAGTTCGTAATAACCTCAAATGTAGTCCACATAATAGCAGATGTGTTGCATGATATTTCCAGCTTGAAGGAAGATGGATGTCATCACATGCATAAATGATAAATGCTTTCTAGGCCCCACTTCACCTTTCCTTATGAGAGAGTTAATTTAACATGTTAGTTTACTATTTATTGTCCATCATTTTGTATTTTCTGTATGGAAGAAGTAACCAGAAGAAAATTGGATGATTCACCTCCGTGCTTCTTTGGCCAAAAGTCTTTAATTAAATTGGAATTAAATTGCTGGAGTTGCAGCAACTATAAAATGTAATTATGCTATTTAGACCCTTGTTCCATTGTGATTATAGTCCAACTTAGAGTTATGCTTTTTTTTTAAAAAAAGGCAGCTCTGCACCTCTTTCCTGCCATCAATAGATACTTGCTTTAGCTGCATCACTTGTACCAGCACTACTGGAGATATATTCTAAGCCACTAAAAGGAAATAATCCAAGGTGGAAATTAATCTGTGTTTGCTGGGTTAGTTCCTGCTTTCAGCCTCCTCTGATGCCGTTAGGGTACTCATTGGTGTGAAGCCCACATGAAGGGGGAAGCAGGAATAGGAAGCTGTGAGGTGCAAGGGGGGATGGCTGGAGTTCCCTCTCAGGGATAGCTTGGAGCCACACCTCTTAAGTTTGCTGTCTGAGACCAAACAGGTTTCTTAGTGGTAAAGCATTTAAGTGGTGTGTGTGATCTTGCTGTGGATCAAAAGCATAGGCCAGGTCACAGTTAATTTGTGGTGCTCTCACCCGGAGTGGCTTTAAGAGCTCTGCAAGTGGACTGGGAAACCCCTGTAAATTGTTTTGGCACCACACATCCCTGACATGCCATTCCATGTAATCCGCAGGCATACTTGGAATACTGCTACCAGTAATGGTGGTCAGGCAGATACTTGCAACTACTTTTGTTGTAAAAGTTCTATTTTAGATTATATTAGTATAAATTTTGATTAAAAAAAAAAAGGCAGACAATAGTGTTTGTCAAAGACACGAGGTGACTCAAGGTAGGAAAAAAAATAGTTCTGTGGACCTCCAGCAAAAAAGGTTTATGGTCTGACCTCTCAACATGTTTTCCAGTGGCATTTGTGCCTGATTTTGGAAAGGTAATGGGTAATTTTTCTTGTTCATCTTTATTTCCATTTGCATATCAATTGCCTGTCAGCTTTCTGGTTATGTAACAGTGTCTGCTGTTTTCTCAAGCCTGTATAATTGTGGGACGATTGCTGCTGAAGGCATTACAGTTATTTGTGAGATTGCACCTGCCTTTCTCTGGGAAATGAATCATCCTTAAGTGACAGTTTGTAAGTGTTGAATGTGCTGGAATTAATGAAGACTTAACCAGCTGGCTCCTATTTCACTTTGTGCGGTTCCAGACAATGTGACATCAGTGTCAGCAGCTCACAAGGTGCTTCCTATTGTGCCTTGTAACACTAGTCTGCCACCCTGTACGTTAAAGGAAGAGCTACTTCTCCTGCCACTTAATATAGAGGAGAGCGGGCAGCCTCGGTAACTGATACCGTGCAGGACTGATAGCGTACCTGGCTGCTTCAGCTCGCTGTGATCATTTGCTTTTCTCCTCCTTGGAAGAAGCCGGCATGTAGCCAGAACGACTCTCAGCTCAGGAAAGAAATGCTTTTTCATTAGTTGACTGAAGAGCAGGACCAGGGGAGTCATACTAGTTGTATGTACTCTTAAGTATGACTTAGCAAGTCTGATCTTACCTTGTCGGTAGCTGACTTAAAAGTAGGATGTATTTTAAATTTGTTTTAAATTAAAGGAGAAAAACTACTGAGAGCTGACTTCTTAGGCAAATGCCTTGCCATGTCACATGGGCAGGAGCCAGCTGGATAATCAGGAAGAATTTTGTCGTTTGGTGGTTGTTCCCTATATATACACCTTCAGCAGCTACTATCTTTGTAGGTCACATATCTTTGACCTGAACAGTGTTCTGAAGTGATCATCCAATATTTCGGTGCTGCCAGTGTCCCTAGTTATGGATGCAGGGCAGAATTTGCCCTAAATATAGGTTAGGTAAGCTAGTATTAGGGGATATTTCTGTTAATGGGATGGGACTGATTGGTGTGGTTCCTCACAGCACTGGTAAATATAACTTGCTTTGTGACTGCTGTAGGAATACATGAAATGCAAACTCTCTCACTGCTGGTGTCGTGGCTGGTTGTGAAGGGTGTGAATTCCTCTAGCGACACACAGATGTTCATGAAGAATGAATTCAACCAGTGTAAATGCGGTCCCATGACAGAGCCATTCAGAATGCAAGAGAATGCTTGTAAACTCTTCTTTCATGTTCACCCAGCTCTACTTTGCACTCTAGTAAGTTATTTCAAATTCTGTGATGCCACAGGGAAAGCAGAATAGTTTGCCAGCTGCTTGGAGCAGAGGCTGTCCTTTGATCCGCGTTCCGAACGTGCGGGAGTTCGCAGCCTTCCCCAAAGTGACCGTGGTGCGGAGTAGTTTAGCAAAACCAGTTAATAACTAATGAATAACTACACCACTTTTATTAAATCACTTGTCTCTAATCGTGGAATACTCCAAGTTAGAAGACAGTTTTCTTCGTCTGTTTGTTATTTATAGCTGTCTGGATCCATTTGTTGAATGGGTTTGATTTTATCAGGTTATTTTATTACTTTCTGAGTCAGAAGCAGAGGGTACACAAATGGCATCTTTAATGTTTTTCTGTCACAGATTAGTTTCCTTCCCAAAGGTTGAAAAATAATCCTTGGCAGTTATTTTCACTATTTCTGTAGCACAGTAACACTTCTTTTTTTTTTTTTTTTTTAACAGGATTGCACTTTCTTCACTCGGAAAGAAATCCTTCGGTGAGTAAACTGTGTTCATGCTTTTCCTTGTCATTCATATGGAGTGGACTAAATCTTTCTTCTGTCTGGTGAAACAGCCTGGTTTTGGCCATGACAGTGTTAATCTTCTTCCTAGTAGTGTTAGTATGATGCTGTGGTTTAGATTTAGTGTGAGAATGATGTTGATAACACAGTGGTGTTTTAGTTGCAACCAAGTAGTGCTAATACTAATTCAAGGACTTCTCAGCTTCCCATGCTCTGCCAGTGAGGAGGTGCACAAGAAGCTGGGAGGGGACGCAGCCATGACAGCTGACCCAAACTGGCCAAAGGGATATTCCATAACATATGACATCATTCTCAGTATATAATTGGGGGGCAGTTGGCTGGGGTGAGGGGGTGTGATTTCTGCTCAGGAACAGGCTGGACCTAGGTAAGCAGGTAGTGAGCAATTGCATTATCCATCACTTGTTTTGCACATTTCTTTATCGCTATTATTGTTACTATTCTCTTCTTTTGCTTTCCTATTAAATTGGTTTTATTTCAGTGCACAAATTCTACTCTTTTTCCTCCCTGATTCTCTCCCTGTCCCACTGTGGCTGCATGGTATTTGGCTGCCTGCTGGGTTAAGCCATGATATGAGGAAACTAAATAGAGCCAATAATTTTACATGAATAAGTACGTGTAGAATTGGACTCAGGCTACACTTGTGATATGTAAATGTGCATCAGGAAAACGATGGTGATTAGTTTAATGTCAATGTCATAGAATGTTCTGGGATAAGCCATTGAACAGTTGAGGGCCAGGGACTTTTTATGGAAGGAATTTCCTGCTTTTTCTGCTGAGTTACTCCAGTGGAGTCATGTCCTTCAGTGCAGGTTTTGGTATGAGCCTAAGTGTGGGGGAAACGGGTGGAACTTAAATCACAGAGCACTAAGGGGGTGTGTTTGTGTGCAAACTTCCCTTATGGAAAATCATGAAGATTAGGATGTCTGCACTGGAAGGCACTTGGGGGTTTTTTAGTAGTGATGGATTGAGCCTTGCTGAAGTAATTTCTGCCTATGTATATGCTGACTTCTTACCCTGGATTCTTGATCTTGTAGTAACAAGATCGGATTCGGGAGCTGTAAAAGTATGACATTATTGAGTTGTTTTTTCCTGAGGCTTTTTTCTGTGGTAGTGAGTGAGAATAAATCTGTGGTATGTATCTAGGAGCTCATAGCAGTTTGGGATTCTCAGTTTTGAATAGCTTCTCAGACATAAGAAGCCTTTGTTTTTATAAACATTGGGAACCGCTTTGAGATAGTGATTAGACATAGTCTCTGAGAGAGATGTTCTTTGCCTTTGCTCTGCTGCCCTAAACTTAGGTGTACTCATGTTCAGTGAGGCTGTCAAGGCAAGAATCTAATGACTTGCTTTTAAGGGGGGTGCTTATTTTATGCTAGGGAAAAAAAAAAAAGGTGGTATTTGAGCTAATTTCTTGCATGCCTTTTTCTCACTGCAGAGTAATGGTGCGCTCACTCCTCAGCAGTGCACAGCATCTCTGAGAGCACCGAGCAGTCAGAGCAGTCCAGGAACACCACCTAAGCCAGGATTTAATTTGGTACAGATCCCCCTTATATAATTGTTATGGTATAAAGTTTAGTCACATTGTTTGAGTACATCTTCATGGTACATGAGGGTGTGATTGAATGAGTCAGAATACGTGTGCAGTGAGAGGGTGATAGCTGGCCCAAAGCTTGACACAGGCTGGCTCCAGCAGGTACTGGTGTCCTCACAGCCAGTCAAGGCTCCACAAAAGTGAACTACCATAGCACAGATGTGACTTTTTTTATAACAAAGCATTCCTCACCTGTGACTTTCTAGGGATGATGCACAGTTGTTAGCTATAAAGAACTGTCATTTGCTTGTGGTACCCTACAAAAAGTCATGTTGCTTGAATAGAAATGAATGGTCATTGTGTGTTCTGTCAGAGATAGTGGTGTTAGCTCTACCTGAGAACACTGACTTGGTCAGTAACAGAACTTGTCATCTTAATTCATTCAGTAAAGAAGCTGTGAGTTCAAAATAACAAATAGGACTTAGTGATGTAGATCTCAGAAGTGATCCTGTGATATTCCTGTACCATCATCAGCTCCAGCAGTTCAGTATGGATTAAGAGGTCCTTAGGCAGCCATGAAATCTCAGCTACACACAATACATAGCCAGAAAAAAAAATCCCAGATGGTTAAGTGTAATTTCCTGCATTAGCAACTTCAGAAGTCATTCAAAATCAGCAAATGCTGTTCTGCTGTTTTGCAGGGCTACCTTAAGACACAACTTCTGCAATAAGTTTCTTTGGGTTGGATAAACTGAAAAAAAATTGCTTTATATTTCTAAAATCCCCTTTGAACACAGAATTGTTAAGATCTTTATGAAGTACTTGTTTGAGCTGTGTTCCTATGAGGGAAACTAAAGGTTTTACATTTTTCATATATTAAGGTTCTCTTTGTCACTTTGATTACCCCATCTAGTTGGAGAGTTTTGACCTTTCCAGAGGAAGTGATTTGTAAACTGGTACTATGCTATCTTGTCCTTAGGAGTGGTTTCTTTTTCTCCTCTCTAATGAAATACTAGGATTAGTCTGAAAGGGTCATTGACTTCCACTGTGAGAAGTGACTGATTTTGGTACTTATACACCTAAAATGCATCTGGAAGAAAAAATTTCTGGACAAATAGGAAGCCTAAAGCGTGCATTTAAATACTGTGACATAAAATGTGACCAATTTTATAGCAAGGCAGTAACATTGATGGGGGGAAAGTGGACTCAGGACTGTAAAATGCCAATGAAAGAAAGGAAATAAGGAATTGGACATCTCCACAGAAGTTGTCATTAGGGAACTGCTGAACCTGAATAGGCAAACTTTTATTCTAATCTGGAAAACAGTATTTCCAAACTACATTTGAACCATCATGTGCAACTGAAGAAATACAGAAAGTGTACTTTGAAAAATGCACTGCAGACTTCAAGAAAAGATATTCTAAAGCAATGAAATTAGAAAACACTGTTGTATGGTAGGAAAACAGCAATTTACAGCATTGCAAAATCTGGCTATGAAATGAAGACTGAGCAAGTTCTGTTCTCTATTTCTGGGTTGCAGTGGATAAAAAAATACTTGTAGAGAATGAATTTGCAATGTGGAGCTTTGAGAGGGAGATAAAAATGGGCTGAAATGAAGAGCTACCTCTGTACAGAATTGCCATAAAACTTTGACATTCATTCTTCAGGGTTTTTTGACATGTGAAACTGAGGTAAAACTTATGTTGGAGTTTATTGCGGCACTGAAGTTGATGTTTCAGAACATTGTAAAAATCACAGCAATAAATTATCTTTATTTGCAAAAAAATGTGATGTAGCTCTATTCCAGAGGTGATTTTTGGTGTACACAGTGTCCAGCTCCCAAAACAGTACTGCACACACTGCCTCTGGTAACAGGAAAAACAGGTCACAGTTCCTCTGAACACCTAAGAGCACTCCATTGTCCTTCAAGACTGTGGCTGCATAAAAGAGTAGCTGAGTAGAAATGGATGTTTATTTCCTCTGATTTGGGCAGATTGCATAGCACTACACATTCCAAAGTGCTGGACAGAACGCTACATTCATCTCTTTCAAAACCAGGTAACTTGAAACTACATTTTCAGGCAGATGATTTGTAGTTTATTTTTTTTTCCTGTTTCCCCTTGCATGGCAAGTGTGTCATAGAGGAGAGGAGGTCACTGTAATTCACAGAACTTGGTGATAAAGGATCTCCTGCTATTCAAGAACGAGTGGATGCTTTTCTGTCTGAAGAAGTTTGACACAGGGATTACAGGTGGGATAGGGACCAGGGAATTGGTAGCTTTTCTTTGCTTCCTTGCTTTCTAACTAGTCTGTGTAAGCAACTGAGCACCTTTGACAAATTGCCATTGTAATTTGTCTGCGTTACTTACACTTAATATTTTTGTGCCTTTTAAGCATAAGGATAGTATTTCCTTTGTCTTGTCTGTTTGGATTGCCAACTCTGCCTGGGAAGGATAATTTGAACTGTTTTTTGACATGCAGCATGCTGATAGCATCTCTTAGAGGTCCTGTTGTCACCTGGTAGAGCTGGTCATTTAAATAGAACAATTAAAGTGTTGAATGTGCAAACAGTATTTAAGTTGAAACAACCCTGAGAGTTTTTTTCTGTTTAGCATTGTTTATCTAAAAAGCATGGAAAAATGAAGAAAGAATTTTGTCTCAGTTTGCTTTTCTCCCTTCAGTAACACAAAAGGGCAGGAGTGATGTCACTGATAATGCCTTGAATTGTTACAATTTATTGTGATCTGCCAATAAGAAATGTGTAATGGACCTCAGCTTGAGTACTGGGAAGGCCTAATAATACATTTTGTGTTTCAGAACTGAAGTTGTAGAGAAACAATCCATTTCCTGGGAAGAGAACAAAGCATGCACTTAGACTCAGTTACACTATTTATGTTAAGCTAAAAGTAAGCTTTCTGCTTATGGGCTGTCTATGGGAGACAAGTGAGCCATTGCCTGCATGACTTTGCATCTTATCTGTATCAAAAAGAACAAAACCAGAAACAGTGTGACCTGGTTTGAGTGTGATTGTGAAAAGTAGATATTCTTGGGGTAAAAGGTTAGGTTAATGGATGGTGAAATATAGAAAATCTCTTTGAAAAGTACAATGTATAAAGCTCAGTATTAATGTTTCATGTAAAATGAATAGAAGAACAAAATCTTGGGAGCAAGAACCGCTTTACAGAACATAAGGCATAAAATCCTAGGAAAAGGAATCATATTTCCTCTTCTGCCTTACCCTCACAGTGTTTCTGCTTTCTGGGAACCTCCATACATAATGAGTTTATTATATGGCAGATGGCAATACAAACAGTAGCATTTGTGTACTGTATATAATGTGTCAAATCCAAATTGTTGCCTAAGGAATAGAGTAGAATCAAGAGGTATTTCTGCGTGTCTGAGATATGCAGGACAGGGTAGACTAAAATGAATTATGACCCCCTTGTTAATTAGCACTTGGCTTTAGCATGCCTCCACCTCAGTGAAGAGGGAAGTAAGTACTGATGTACATTCCTTTGTGCACTGTAGAGTGCTCTTGGGTATGGCATAAAGAAAGTGCAGGTCCAAGGCTGCTCAGGCTGAACTGGATTTCCTGTGATGCTGCAGAGCTCTATGGGGCAATCCAGCAAGGAATAACCACAGAAAACCCACATGTGAACAGTTGTTTGGCTTGAATCACTGCCCTGCCTTTCTCACCATACACCTCCATGAGTGTGAGTGTGCCAGGGAAGGACCACAGTTGTGTGCATGGGGATGAAGGGGTGAGTATGGCCACTCCAATTCAGATCAATTTAAACTAATGTAAACCAGCATGAGATAGCAATTAGGTGAAATGGGCTAAGTGTTTTCATCTGGCCCTACAGGAAAAGTAGCCTATCAAAAAGCCCAAACAACAAATCTAGTTTCTGCTGGTCTAATGAGCTGAATCAGCTCTCTGAGGGATCAGATGAGTGCTGAAGCTGGCACAAGAGTCAGTGAGCAAATGAACTGAAAAGAAGGGAAGGAAAGCAAGACTTAGCACTTTAGTACCAGTAAGGTGTTAGATGTCTGACTTCAGTGTGTAAGGCTTTGCTACCAACATTGATTTATGTTAACAAAAACGCAGGCTGTGGTCAAGGGAGGTCAGGACAGTCTCTTGATTGATAATCTGGGCCTAGATAATTTGTAGTTTACCAGGAAATAGTAGAATTTATGAATTTAGGGTGAAGACTAAACATGGAATAATGCAAATGCATCTAGGAAAAAACCTAACACTTCAGCAGAGGCAAGCATGCCTGGTGAAAGAGAAAAAGAGAAACCAGACATTCTCAGTGTCTGATAGATATTTATCTTCAGACAAACTAAATGCACTTTTAGCATTGTTAACCATCTTTAGCATTATTAGCCACTTTAGGTGCTTAACACAGCTGAGAGGATGGACTCATGGGCCGGGGGTAAGAACATGGGGAGGAATGTTGAGTAATGTAGATGTTTATGTTATCACTGACTCCAGATGCTATGCAAAATATTTATAGGACAGCTGAGAAACTGCTAGAGTTGTTACTGATCTTGCTGGTAGGTATGTGTTAGGGCTTTAAAAGCATGCCCCACTCTTCTCAAGGAGAATGTGGAAATCAGACCAGTGAGTTTAACTTAGGACACAGTTTGGTCTTGTTAAAAGCCAGTCTTTTGCTTTGGGTAGTTGCTCTTGTTGCTGAGAGTAAAGAAACAGATGCAACACATCTTGTTTTGGCAAAGCCTTTACATATTCTTGTACCTATTAGTCCTTTTCAGTCTGTGTAAGTGCAGTAACCTGTTGGCTAAGGTACTGCTGAACGTCCTTACAAAACCCATAAGAATGGAAAGAAACACTGAAGTGAGAAGCGTTGCAGACAGTGATGGGGATCAAGATGAGCTTTGCAGCAGCACTTGGTGTAGTGGAGAAATCAGATCTGAAATGAGCAAATAGTGTTTTCCACTGTCAAGTGCTAACAACTGAGAAGAAAATTGCAAGCACTGAATGCTATATAAAAAAAAAGGGGGGGGGACACTGGGTTAACTGATCTAAACCAGGTGAGCATAATTTTAACAAACAATGCTGTTGGGAAAATGCAGCTCTAGGATGTGTTAACCTTAGTGTTGTCTACAGAATGGAAGAATTGTATTGCAGTCAGTGCTGCTGGGACCTCAGCAGGAATAGATTGTCCAGTTTTGGGCATTGCCATCTGAAAAAAGATTTGCTGTACTGGAAAACATCCCCTAGCAAGAAAGGAGAAAATGACACATGAAGAAAGTTTGGAATAACACTTCCTTCCTAGCAGTGAATCTGTTTATATGATGTGCCTCTTGTGATTAAATTGGAACAAATGGCTGAGTTGTCTCTTACAAGGCACTATTTCTCTTACTCAGGTTTGTAAATCTGATTTTCTAGCAGACAAGCTTTTACTGGAGTATAATTGCTTATCTGCTAGCCAGCCCATCTGTTTCTGTTTCTCCCTCTAGACTAGTACAATTTGGCAAATGCCCAAGCATTCAAACACAGGTGTTCTTGGATGTCTGTCCCAGCACAAAATCAGTAACTTACAGTTGTACCACTTCAGACTGACCTAACCTAGCTAGACAACCACTGGGGGAATAGGGCACTAAATTTCCAAGCTGGGCACCATGTAGACAGGCAAGAAGCCTTTGAACCTGTTTTCAGAAGAAAATGGGTAATTCTGTTGCGTTCTCTTTTCTGTTTCTTGGCAGGTTTTTGGCAGGTGGGGTGCAGAGGAGCCCTTCGAGTCAGTGCAGCTACATGCTGGATTTAAAATCTGAAACTGGCCTGAGACTAAAGCTGGGGAGATAAGCAGTGGATTCCTCCAAGTGCTGGGAAAGCCTTCCTTATAAGGGAGCAAATGCAGCCAACTGCTAAAGATGCATCTCCTTGTGGAGCAAGTTGCTATGCAGATGGAGGGAGGGGTTAGAACACAGCTCCTGTTCTTCTAACACAGCCCATCTTTCAAAAAGCTTGGGGTTTGTGTGCAGAAAGGGCAAGTTCTCATATTGCCAGCTTTGGGGGGGAGGGAAATGAAGAGAGAATGAAGTTAGAGGGACCTCTGTACCCTTAGGAATCTTCTTGAATTTTGTGCAAGAAACTACATACAGGACGAATGTATACCCTGAAGCTGCTGTTGATCTTCCTGTTCATTACATCTCTATTCTTAATGTTAATGATGTTTCTATGTCCTCTGTGAAACGGGGGAGAAAGGGGAAGGTCTTCCAGACAATTCCTGCATCTCCTGTACTGTGAAGCTTTCCTTTATTGTATTTTAGACAGGTTGCACCTGTTCTGCTAGGCTTGGGTGAGGACAAAATCATTCTCAGTGTTGACCCATATGGAAGTACTGGTGTATTGTGTCCAGTTCTGGGCTCCCTGCTACTGGAGAGTCTGGCCAAGGGCCACTAAGGTGGTTAAGGGACTGGGACAATCTCTCATGTGGGGAAAGGTGAGAGCACCTGGATCTGGAGGGTGCTAAGGAGGATCCCAGTGGCAGGACAGTGGCAGTGGGGACAATCTGGAACACAGGAGGTTCTGTCTCAGTGTAAGGAAGCCTTTATTTTATTTTTTTTTAATGTGAGGGTGATGGAACACTGGGACAGGCCACCTGGACATGGTTCTGGGGAATGTGCTCTAGATGCCCCTGTTTGGCAGGGGGTTGAACCTGATAATCTCCAGAGGTCCCTCAGTCAATCTGTGATTCTTGGAATTGCCAGCAGGAGAGAGGCCTGTGAGCTGGTTTTTCAGTGGTGCTTCAGGGAAGGAAAAATAATATAAACTGGCCCTTACTATGTAGTTCTGTGAAAAGCAGAGACATGTATTGAAAGGCAAAGCCTTCCTAACTATGACTAGATCTTTTAGAATAAATTTGTTATTGTAAATTATCTACCAAAAACATTTATCATACAGAATTTCCTTTTTAATTGTACTCTGGATGGTTTAGGAGGGTATTTAGTATTGTCTTGGTTTAATGTGTACTCATTCCTTTTGCACTGCAGAGAGGAAAGATCACTTGACACGTTAACTAAAAGCTGGCAGAAGGCTCATCTCTCCCCCCTTTCTCTTCCTTCTGTGCTGCCTTTTTATAAACCGGATTCCTGTGCCCAGTTACTGTATTTTGCTGGTGTAAGGAAAACAGCTTCGTCTGGAAAGCATAGAACGGACACTGTGTATCGGTAACAGAACTGTAACAGAATTCCTTCACCTTTCAGCTCATCCTGCTTGTATTTCTTTCTGTGCTTTGTTCTTTAGCCTTTTTTCTGAAGTGTGGCAATTTACTGAGTTGTGGTTCCAGTTTCTGTCTGACACCCCTGGCTGGTGCCTTCAGATGTGGCACTGAGTTTCCTATGGTTTTGGTTTCAGCTTCGTGTGGCAGACCCCTTTCTCCAATAGATGATTCTAAGCTCTTGCAATCCTTGCAGGCAATAATTCACTGAGGAATTGCTGCAGCACAGGTATTTATGCCTTAGTTACCATGTGCAACATTTAACTGGCATTGCAAAAGTAGTTTGTGTATGTATGACATAAATCTGAGACTCTGAAAGTCCTTTACTTATCAGTTGTGGGCAGCCCCAAAGGCACCTCCTTCCCGTTTCTCAGCCCTAGATTGAAGAACATCTTTCTCTTTGAGATATGGCAGCTTTTTCTCTGTGTGGCAGACTGGTGGATTTAGGTCTTCCTAGACCTTCTCCCCAGCTCTCCCATCCCACTTAGGTACATCTGCAATGATAGGACTGTAGGACAAGGGAGTATGTGCACCTCAGCAATTTGTATCGCTAGAGAGCTACACCCTCTGTACTACCAGTTGTAAATTGGTTCCCAAGAGTGTCTCTTTTACCAGCATGATGTGTTCTTTCCTGTGGTCTGTGCAGTCCCAGGGAGAATGCTGTTGCTTCTTTTGCTCCAGCCATCTGTGTCTCCATGGGCTCAGAAGGGCTGACTGCTCAGATCTGTCCCTTTCCAGGTCTATGGATAGACTTCACAGCGCTCCTGCTGCTCTCTTGAATGGAGGATTCTTCTCTGTGCAGTACAGGAAGGCCCTCTCCAGCTGCTCTGTTCAACTCCTGCATCTGGACAAGAGCCTATAGTTCTGATCGTGGTAAATAACTGAAAGTGCAGCTGCACAGCAATGGGGGCCTGGTGCTGACATGGTTTATCCCACTCTGTGCATCACACTCTGGTCAAGTTGGGCCATGACTCCCCTCAACTCTCTGTGAGACTGTCCAGCAGCACTTAGTGCTTCGTGCCATTGTTCCAGTTAAGGCAATTTGCTATGTACTTTCTGTGAATATGCAGAGCAATAGGGAACTTATCGTCAAGGCCATCCCAAAGAGTAATTCTGCATTCTTTGAATGCATTCCTGTAATTTAGAAATAAATAGGGTATGTATTGCTGAATAAAAATGTTTTCCCTTTACAACATCAGTCAAGTGGCTGGTACTACAAAGGCAGGACCAGACTTGGCGAGATGTTTATTAGGTTCTGAAGGCCACTTTAAAGCCTCTGCTCATTTCTAATCAGCGAGCCATTGCAAGCTTTTATCCTTTGTTTTCATCACTCCTTTAATGCAGAGTTCTTATTACAAAGGCAGCCCAGCCAACTGGAATGTGTTGTCACTACATTTAAGGGTTCTGATTTACGTATATCAAGCCAAGGAAGAGCTGTTCTGCATTGTAACACACCCACTGACCTTGGGCACAGTGGGACTTTCTCTCAATAATAGCAAGTTAAAACAATCTCCAAAGGGTCTAAGCTTGGAAATCTTTTTCAGGTCTACACAGGTATAGCTGGAGGCTCTCTTAGAAGTTTAGAGGCATCCTGGTCAAGCTGTGTCCAGCAAATACCTGCCAGTGTCACCTTGCTGATTCCAGGATCCCACACCTTGAGAAATGGGGACTGACTCTGACGCACCTTTTTTACAGTATAAAATGCGAGTATTAAACATTTGCCAAAATCTGTGGGGACAGGGCATCATCAGGAAGTTAAATTTGCCATTGAAGTTGTCACTGTGTTCCCTCATGTTCTCATCAGTGGGAGGAAAGACACTAGTAAACACTGACAGTGCTTCCTCTCCTTCTGCTCAGAGTAAGGCAGGCATCAAAGGGGAAACACTTCTGCATGTATCCAGAAGAGTGTTTATTTTTTAAGCAAATACCACTGTAGGATCTGTAGTCACTGCTGCAAAGGTGGTGAGGCTGGTTGCAGGTCCTGGGTTTTTGAATATGTGTAATGGTCTATGTATGGCAATGTCAGCCTTTCCAAATCTGTATGTCACTGACAGCACTGCTAAGCCTTATGTTCCTCCCCTGCAAGGCATAAATGGTCCTGTGACTAGAGCAGATAGCTAAGACAGCTTTAGGTTATTGCAGATATGTTTCTTGTCGAGGGCATGCTGAGTACAAGGGCAAAAAGCCTTTACTCTCTAGATCACACCTGCTCCTGATGGGTTCAAGTCACCTGAAGTGCCTTCTGCTTCTGTGTGAGTGGGGAAGTATTAGAGCTTTGACCTCAGAGGTTTGTTTCTCTTCTATTTGCAGTGAGTAATGAGCGTGACAGGGAGATGTGTCAGAACAGGCAGCAGTTGATGCAGCGTTTGGGAAACGATCACCGGGTCTGACGCGCAGTGTGTGTCATGGAGTTTGATCCAAGTACGGCAGTGGTACGACAGGTTGATGTAGTGGTGTATTACAGCAAGGCAGGAGGATTCCGGGTGTGAATAACCCCTGTGGCTATTGATGGTTATAGGAGAATTCATCAGAAATGCATCCAGTTTCCTTGTCAAGAAGTGAATACCCAGTGTGATGTAGGTTACTCAGCTGAACAGAAGCGTAGCTGAAAGTCACACAAAAGGGCCTGGGTTTCACTGGGACGTGTGGCTTTCTCAGAATCCTGAAGAGGCTGACCTGGCTCTGTTACTTTTCTATCTGTTTTCTACAAAATCAGGTCATTTGAGAGACTGGCTTAGTTTGTCATAAACCAGCACATGATGTCCCTGAAGGACTTTCCAGCATTAAATACATTCACCAGAACAAGGTGTTAGTATTTGTGGTGGTTGTTTGTTTGGTTGGCAGTTGTGTTTGTTTTACTGCAAAGGATAATGCTGCTTGTGCAACGCACTCTATATTGGTTTGGGAACTAAGCTACAGAAACTTTATGGCCTTATTTATTATGATGTTAGCTAATCATGCCATGTAATAAGGCAATCACAAATAGTGGTACAGCGCCCTTGCAGATAACAGCATGTGAAAGGCTGCTTTATTGCTGCAATTTAGTTTGCAGGAGTTGGATCCCAGCCACTTCCTACGGACTCATTTGGATGCTTTAGCATGAAATCCACTCAGGTGGAAAGCTCTTAGACCTACAGATCTCAGGCAGTTTGGTGAATTAATGGAAGAGTTAGTGGGAGAACAGGGTATCAGAGCTGCCCCAAACCTGCTGTTAATTACTTGCATCTTTCTGTGTCCATCATCTGCCTCTCCGTTAATTGCCGCAGAGTCCTGCTGAGCCCGAGGCAGCGTGCTGGAAGGCTGTCCACTTACTAGTGCCTAGCAAATCCTTTCTGCTCATCTTCTCAGATAAAAGAAAGACCTAAGGGGATGGACTGGGAGCATGTTACCTTAGCAGATCTCTGTAAAAGTGCCGTGGATGTGCATTGTGGATGTTTCTGAATCAAACACAGGTGTAGAAATTGCTGGTATCAATATGTATAGATTATGTTACAGTGAAGATGCTGGGCAGGGGGAGTTGTTTTCTTGCTTTGGTTGTTTGTCCCCACCTCCTGTCCCTGGGCATGCACTTCCCTTCCTGGCTTTAAAAATTAAGGGCTCTGTCAGCAAATGTGGTGTTCAACTCAATGCTTCTGTCTGTAATTCCTTGTAGAAAGGAAAGAGGAATTAGTGTTATTGAAGTCCGTGGCAGCAAAACAAAGGAAGATGCGTTTTATTCTGTGTCCTTTAGCAGTGGTTTTAAGCTAAAACCTAATCCCTCCTGAGGGATTCTTTGAGTAATTTTTTAGAGGTGCTTTCTGAAATAGGTGTATTTACACTGTGTGGACATGTATATGTCCTATGGTAGTATCATTTTTCTTTGAGGAATTGCAAAAACTTAGTGTCTGAAGTAGTGGTGAGAGACAATGTGTCAGTTTGTTCCAATCCCTTCCATGTCTTTGGAAAGTCATTATGGAGAGTTCCTTGAAGATGCCCACCTCAGGGAGCATACTCATAGTGCTGTTTGAGGAGACAAAGTAAAGACAGGAAATTCTAATATGAGAGAAATCAGAGACTATGATCTTGGCAATTAAAGTGAGCAAGCATTGGCAGCTACTGTGTTTTGAAATGTCTCCTGCAACGGTTCAAGCCATTCCCATGATTAATGCTTTGTTATCATGAAGACTGAAACACCATTTCAGTGTTATAACTTGGAAAAAAAAATCCTTAGGTGGATATTTGCTTTGAAAGGTTTACTTTCCTTTAAGTGCCTTTAAGCTGTTTTTTCCCATTGTATTTAGGGGCATTTTTGTAGATGCTGTTTACAACAGAGAAATCAGTTGCTGAAGTGGGAAATGGCTATTGCATCTTGAATTACACAGCATTGAGCTGTGGTAAGCAGCTGAAATATGCTTACTTAGATCAATGGATATTTAATTTCCTGTGTGGCACTATGTATCACTGCAGGGTGTAAAGACATTTGTTGCCTGAAGATCCAGACAAAACAAGTCTCTCTTTTCCATTTCTATGTTTTGAGACACATGGTACTTATGACCAAAGAGGTGCTAAGAAAACACATGCCTGTAGGTAGCTTTCTCCTAGTTTTTCAAATCCATTGCCCACTTGAATCTCAAATAGCTTGGTTGCCTGTGGTCCTGACTGAGGGGTTGCTGAAGCTAAAACTGGTAAGGTGAAGGGGTTGGTGAGGCATTACTGGCTTGTTGGTGTTCTGCAGTTCACACATATTAATCTCTACTTGTAGTGGTAAGTATACCTAGTGGGCAGGCAGGGTTTTTTGTTAAAATGAAAAAATAAGTCACAAAATAGAAAATAGAGTTTTTTAATATATAATTAATAAGTAGTACAGGTGACCTAAGAGAAGACCTATCCTAATAAGGGACCGGAATTCTCTGTTAGCACATAAGACATGGCAGAATGACTACTTTCTCCCCTAAGCAGTTTATGTATTAGGTGTAAGACAATTTTCACACACAATAAAACTTACATTTTCAGAGTGCATGACGTTGTCTAAGCTTGTTGTGAACAGCAATTCCCTAATCTTCTTCCCTGTTCTCTTTACACGTGTGGTGTTACATTAAGCAGCAGGTCATGTGTTCATGCTAAATATCTTGATCTCTGACTGACCTTTGAGCCCTAGGATACATGTGTTCCCTTGCCAATCTTTTTGTGGTGTTATTTGACAGAGTCCTTGGATTCCAGATATCTAGAATCAGTAAAATTAGAAAATCGGTACAATTAATCTTTCAAATGTATCAATCACTTCTAGAGAGATGGTGTTTTCCTTACCAGTCTATTGATCTCTGTAGTTGAAGAGCTCAGAACTTGAGATCCCTTGATGGGTTTGAATTGGATACCCATTTTACTCAAACTGACGCTCTTTCTACGTTGAGCGTCCTGGTGAGGAGAAATGTGCCAAGACAGTTTTAAAACTTATAACTTGTTTAATTTTATGGTTTCTTTACACATCACACTTTTATCTTGCCTTTTGAGCTATGTTTTTGCATTCATTCCCTGGAAGATTTGGAGGCAGCAAAAAACAATTAACAATTGAAGTAATGCCATAGATGTATTTGTGCAGTCTTTGCCCAAGTTCTGTGTGAGACTCAGACAGTTTGGGTTTTTTTAATTTACTGGTATTCACCTTCTAAACCTTGAGAAACATTAATGTTTCATGGCCTTTGACTCTTCCTTTCCCAGCTCCCTTACCAAAACTGTAACATAATACTGGTAGCACTATAAGCAAGCTGTAGAGACGTAAATTAGGTTTAGGAACATGTGACTTAAGTATTTTTCCTGAGAGTTCTGTTACATTTAAAATATACTGGTTTGATGAATAAACTGAGACAAGAATGAAACAAAACTATGTGAAACTGAATTAAGTGGAAATGGTCTGTGGCCTCACGTCAGCTAGTGCTAGGATTGTACAACTAAATCTGGTTACCTTAGTGAGGCACAAGTGGGAAAAGGGCTTTTTTTAATTCAGAAGCAAGGTCTCCCAAGTATACTTTTATAGCATTGTAGTTGTGTATTGTTTGGCTTTTAAATTCTCTGAGCTGTTAAACAACAATTTTTTCCTTGCATAGTGATAGCTCAACCAGTAATCTGCACTGAGGTGTCATCCCTGGATTATCCTCACAGAGGTAGTACATTGGTCCAGCCTACTCCTGTGCATGTCCCTGTACAGTGCTTCAGTGTTACATCCATGTAGTGTGAAACACCTCAAGTGACACATGGAAGGTAGCAGCAGTTGTGCCTCACACTGCATACTGCCCTCACCTCTTTTTTTTCATCCAAAAAGATGGGAGTTTAGTGGGCTCAGGCTTGTGCACTGAAAAGATTAGAGCTGCAAGACAAATTTATGTCTGATTAGTGTATGAATGGGTTTGGCTGTTTACATTTGGTTATTGGCTCTTTTTTTCTGCTTGTTTACAGGTTGCATGGGCGATACCATGAAATGGCACCAAATGTAGTGCCCATGGACTATACAAAGGACCCCGATGTTAAACTACCTATGCAGCTTATAATCAACATGCCTGAGCTAAAGGTACCACTTCTTACTGCTTGCAAACAGTGTCTTTTTATAGCTCATCTGCCAGAGGTTTGCCAATTGACTTTTATACCCTGAAGCAATGTGGAATGCTGAAGTCTCCCCATTCCTGTCACTGTTTAAAGGCAAAACCACCTCAGAAACTGGAAAATATTTAGGTCGATGTCTATCTTGGGGAGGTAGTTTGGGTAAATGTCAAAGGAAATGAGTAGGAAATAAATTATCAGTCTTTCCACTCTGTACATACGGATCCCTTAGGAGCCAGTGGGATCTCTGTGTGAAGGGCTGGTTAGAATTCAGAAGTACTTACCTCCAGTGTTCTGGTAGGAAATTTGCCAGAGGTGTGAAGAACACTGTTGATCAAAAGAAGGTTTCCTCTCTAATTTTCTCTTGGCTGCAAAGGCAGAATAAATATATTTCTTAATTATCAGGAGTTTTTGTTTTTCATGGAGTCATTACATATAGGCAGTGGAGAGACAGTCCATGAAACAACAAGCAAGGGAAGCAGTAGACATGAAGCAATCAGTGTAAAAACATTGAGATGACACATTTTCTAATTTTTATCGGTTCAGTATGAATTTTTAACACTTATTTTTTATACAATCCATTTAATTGTTGCCTATATTTCTTTTTGAATATATGCAAATTAGTTGACAGCAGTAAATTACTATAATGTAGAAACAGCTATATGTTCACAGAGATAGTTGCATGATGTATTATTCAGCTTTTTAAGATCAGTGCCCTAAAAAAAATTAATTGATGGCCTTCTGCTTCATTTTAATCATTTAGAAATTCTTCCTTAATGTTGTAAGATATCAAATATTTGGGAAGGAAAGTACAGGCATAACCAGTGCTTTAGAAATCCAGTTGGGGAGGAGATTTAGTCAACAGGAAGTAGAAAACATTTCAAATTTCAAGTTTCAAAACTCCACATGAAGAAGTAATGAAACTTAAAAATTCAAAATTTTATAAGTAATGCAATAACATTAATTGTCATAAAAGCCAAACATGCCACTGTCATCAACACAGCACATGTATGTTAAGACATTAAACATATTAATAGTTAAGGCTTTGAGAAGGGCTGTTTTACTTGTGACCTTCCTTAACAGCATTGCATAATATAGCAATAAAATTAGTGTATACCTCACTGCTGTTTAAATAGTTACTGAACTGAAACCTTTGATGTGCTAGTAGTTATGCCTAGGACTTAAACAACAGATCTTCCTTTCATCAGCAGGTTGAAAGCTATTCAGCCTTTTAACTCCTAAAACTGCACAACCCAGCCCTGTTTAGAAACCAGCTGCAGGTTAGTTTCCTGTCAGCTGTGTGCATGTCTAGGTATGTGTCCTTGCCTGTCACAGGAGTAACTGCAATTCCCTCCTCTGCACCTTGCAAAGCTGACCTTGCTAGTTCACCTCAAATGAAATGAGTTATGTTTAATAAATCATTCAGGAACTGTGGTTTTAAAAAAGTTATTTCAACTTTGCCCATTATGTTACACTACATGAAGTAGAAACAGGATACAAAAGTAGTGCAATGCCAGGTTTGTTTATATATGAAATTTTAGTATCAGCAGCATTCAAGAAAACATTATTTTTCAACAATATTATGTGTTTAAATGTTTTGGCATGTCTATGAAAGACATGTGCCTGTAAACTTAATGATTAAAACAGTGGATCTAGAGTAGTATTCATGGAACTTTATAATGGGGTGCCTCAAGATATTGCTGAAAAGTTCTTTTCAGTTCATTCAGTTACATAAAATCTTCTATGTTAACCATTCAGGTATCTTGTAAACATAATACTTTGCAAAAATGTGCTGTATCTTAGTTACCTCAGCTTGAGTCTGGTTTGGAGATAGCAACAAAGATTTTAAACCTGATGATCTAAAATTAGATTTATAACATAATTGGGCAACAAAAGGCTGTGGGAAGTTTCTAGCACAAGCAGATGTAATTAGGCCCCTAGTTTGTATTCTTAGATATAGTGTTGAATTGCTCAGTGGAGCTAGAAGTGGGGAGTTGGAACACTTGCTCTAGGTCTTCTTTATCCTACCTGTGAGATAGTGGGATCAGATCAATAATATCAACAGGTGGTCAGAGTAGTATTTTCTGCAAGGATAAGGAAGTATCTCATGAAATAAGACAGACAGCTGACGTCATATCTGAATATCCCAAGGAACTCATTGCCAGAATGCATTTTGGGAAAGACAGCATCAGTCTTTAAAAGTTAATGAAGTGCTTTTAAGATTGCTATTAAGTTTTATGACCTGGATATATCTCAAAGTCAGGCAGTCCTGGAAATGCTCATTGTCCTAATTTCAGAATATACCATGGGAAGGATCACTGTGTACATCTCACTCTTCTTTTAAGTTCCTGCCTCATCTGCCACTGGTTCTGGTTACAGTTAGACTGGAGCTCTGGATGGACTGATAATTATGTCAGTTCCAATATTATACTTTTTTTTTTTTCCCCTTAGAAGCAATTCCTCAGTCCTTTGGATTTATTCTTAATGCCCCAGTGAGATTTATCAGTGATAATTTAATCAAAGGACCTGCTTTTAGCAGGTACTGGAACCAGTCAGTTGAAGCTTAGCAACTAGTAGTACAAGAAGATTCTTCATCTTGAAATAGGATTTTATTTGCCAGACTTACTGAAGTGCTGTTATGTTAGATGGACAGCTGTATGTAAAAATGCAAATTAGAGTTGTATGCAATGGAATACAACAAAAATTACTGATGATCTTATGTAAATATAAACTAATCAGGTGTTTTAGTAGCTGGCAGAAAGAAATAGCATGTACTTCTCAAAGTTTAAATATGTGGAAGCAACTAGAAGTATTCTGGTTGTTTTCAAGCTTCTGCCATTTTTGCTTCTGCATAAATATTGAATTCTTACCTTTGTGATAAAATGTATCATACTTAAGGGGTTTTGGTTCATCCAGCCACTACTGCAAGTAACTTTCTCTCTAACGTGTCTGCAACTCATTCATCACTGTAGCATCTTAGGTGCTTGTGCTGGCACTTCTGGTATGGGCAATCAGTATTCCTTAAGTTTGCTGTTCCTGGTTCTGGGATCTTGACAGCAGTACGGAATTCTCTGGCTCAGTTGTGTGACTCTTCAGGATTTAGCTGTCAGGTGTCTGCAGAGAAGGGAGAAACAATAATAATACACGTTCCTTTTGGCAGTGTGATACAGGACTAACATTTAAGGAACAGCTCATTCTGTGAAAACCACAGAGATGGGAGGCTACTCTATTTACAAGACAGCTGGGTAGTGAAGCCAAGATAGAAACCAGAAATTCTATACTGGAACATGATTAGATTTGAGATACAGGAGCACATCTCACCACCTTAGCAAACTTAGGTGGTAATGACAATAGACTTCCTAATAGAATTCTGAAAGTGAAGTGGATCATAATCTATCTTCTTGCACCACATCAAGTCTGGGAGGCTTTTGGACCCTGGTTTAGAAGATGTCTCCAGGGTAATGGAACTTGATTTTATGAAAATGGCAGGACAAAATTCAATGTTAAATTTTATAACAATCCTCTCCCAAGTCTCATAAGGCTGTGGAAGAACCTTAGAAATATTGCTGTCATACCACGCATTTTATTTCGGGAATTCTAGCAGTTTGTAGAGAAAGTGCTGTCAATCCCTACTGAGCTTGTTTCCAGAAAAGTATCTTAGGAGACTAGATCCTCCTCCACAGCTCTTGGGAAACATTAGCCCTCAAAGTTATTAAAATGCCACTAGGATCTCAGTTATTAACCCAGGTCGATGTTGCTCATCGAGCATTTTGCCATCTCCTGTGCAGCTGGTGGGCAAGAGGAGAGACTCTTTCCCTTAGAGTTTGTTTTGTTTTTTTCCCAAGCAATCTTGGCAGTAACTCCAGCTCATACACTAAGAGAAAATATCTTTAGCCTTCACAACTTGGCCAGACTATGAAATAAATTGTTATAGCATTTTCTTTCTTCAGCAAATTTTCATCAAGTTAAAGACAAAGCCAACATTTAAAGCTTAAAATAGAAATAAATGAACTAAATGTCTACTGCATGTTAATAAAATTAGTGTTAATTTCAATGCACCTGGCTTTTTTCATATACACATTAGATTGCTAGTTACTGGCAATGCTGAGCTCAATACCACTGCAGATTCTGACAAATGGATAGAATCAATACTGCACTTTTCTAAATTAGATTCTGCTACTATAAAGAAGGATCTTTACCTCATGCATTTAAGTCTTGAGCCAGGATTTTTGTATTTAAAGAGGGGAAAAAAAAGAAAAAAGTGGATAGTCACTCACTTTAATTGGTAATGAATTATTCACTAACTCGTGATTCTTAAAAGTTGAAAGTCAGGACAAGAAATAAATAAATAAAGAAGGGGCAGATACTTGAAGCTGATGAGGTCTACCATTACACTGAAGTTAACAGAGCTGGTTTACTCCATCTGTTTCATTGCAGCCTGTTCTCTAATTTGGATTATCTTGGTTACACAGGCAGCAGTCTAATAAATTAGTTTTGGGGCACATGAGCACCTGTGAGGCTGCGAGATTAAATACTGCAAAATCGTGGCAATGAAAGGGAGTGTTTAGCATGAGACCACGTAGAAAGTGAAAATGGTTTTACTTGAAAACAAAAGTGATTTCACTCCCGTTATCCCTGTGGTTTCCACAGAGCTCCATGTGGGAACATAACCTGATGACAGAGATCACTTCTGATCTGTAGAAGTAGATGGGTGACACGTCTGTCCCTGGTTGTCAGGATCTTCAAGTTGGTGTGTGGCCTCTCTGTGGCTGCTGCAGTGTAGAGCAATCCTTCTGTCCAGAGTTGGTCATCAAATGACTTCCTGGAGGGGAATAGTTTTTGTTTCATTCACTTTACGGTCTGTTGCTTTCTTTTTCTGGCTCCCACAGTAACTTCATTGATCCTCCCAGGCCTTGTCATTAGCTGCAGTGGTGAGTAAGGTAGTTCATAAATCCACACACCACTGAAACAGCATGACCAGCAGCACAGGAATCAGTCAGGAGAAAGAAAGGACACACAGGGAACTGTGAATGGATCACACATCTCAGAACCAGTGCTAGCACCCTATGTTGGTAAGTTCAAGCATGAATGTGGGTTAGTTGCTTCAGAAGAATATGAAAACACTTCCAACAATTTTAGGAGGATACACTTCCAACAATTTTAAGAGGATTTTAGGACTCATTTCAATGAGTCTCAGCTTCAAAGCTTTCCCTGTAATGGGCAATGATATCTGAGAGAGCAGGTTGATATTCTGCCCAAGCCCCCACCATTCTTTTCCTGCAGCTCATCCCAACTTCCTTGTCTCTGCATCTTGTCAGTGGTTTCTAGTTATGATGGGAAGTCTCAGAAGCCCCTTTTCAGCTGTGTCTCAATCAACTGTATGCTGAGTGTGGCAAGTGAGAGCCATTTTCTCTCCACTGAGCTCCCCATCTACCTGCCTGCTGGTCTTTACCAGTATTGTCTGCAGTTTCCTGCTGCAGTTAGTGAATCATTTTGTTAAAATGCCAGATGTTCCCCTGGTATACTGCTATATTCTCTCATATTTGAGCAGTTCCTTATGCAACCATCCTCTTGGCCTGCTGTGACCTTAGTGCAGCCTTCAGTGAAGAGGTGAGCTTGTTGCTAAGCCGACTGACATTTCTGCTCTGTGACAGAAGGCAGGCTTGTTCTTCAAAAATGTGAACATAACAATTTAGCTGTATCTTAGTCTTGGCTTGTGCAGGGTTTTCTTAATCAGTACCTTGTAGGCACTGCAGAGAAGCTTGATGTGAATATTGTCACCTATGCTTGAAAAAAGTAAATTGATTTTGACTAAGAAGGGGGGCAGGGGGAAAGCCACGAAGAAATGTGTTGGGTTTGGGTTTTTTTCTGCTCTGGGGACAGTTTGCTATTGCACTTTTATTTCCCTTCTGAAGCACCAGCATCCCCTCTGGACATCTGGTGATGAATAATGTAGCCATTTTTATGTTAAAGCTTGTCTGATAAGAGTTAAGGGTTTTTTCTTATTTTTCTCTCTTTCTCTTTGGAATAACTTCTAAAACTTGAGGAAGCTGAACAGTTCTCATTAAAGCATCCAAAGGGATTCTGGTTTTTGTTAGTCTGCAGAGCAGACTGCTTGGTGCATTTAAATATCTTCCCTAATGTCAGTAGGGACTCCTGTCCAAATACAAAAGGGAAAATGCTCATTGTGTTGCTGTGGGTTTAAAACTGAGAAGCATTTTGTAATGACTGTCCAGCTTCTCCAGCTTAGCTGTCTTGACCAATCTTGAAGCTTCACTTGCAACCTCTTATTTCCAGAATGCAGTCAGCTTTTAAAAATAGGATGCATTGCTTCAAATGAATCCATCAAGCTGCTAAACAGCTAGGGCAAAAAGATAACACAGTGCTTTCCTAGAGCCTCTGATACAAATTAGAGGATGGGAAAATAACAATTGACTTGGTAAGATTTAGCTGCAATCTGAGGAATAAACCCTGTAATAGGTTGTTGGAAAACTAATGGTGCTGTTTTCATGTATGGTCTTCTAGGTCTGTATGTTGGAATAGATGCAATGTGACATCCAAAAATGGATAGGAACATGATTATCTAAGTTGGCAAAGGGACCTTTAAGTAGGTGGATGGCACATCTAGAACTATCTCAAGCCACCACAGTGGCATCAATCTGCAAAACAGCAGTTTTAGCTGTACCATTTCCTTGCTGCTGCTGCCTCCCATCTCATTTTTATTGTGAGAGGACAGAAAAAGCGTTTTAACAAGTTGTAAGTACAGTGCTAAAGGGAAAACAACCTAGGAAGGAACAGTATCATTTTCCCCTTTGCTCCCTTCCCCCATGGCTTTTCCTTTAAATATGATGGAACCCTAATCTCTGCTCTTTAGAGTAGAGGTAATGAAATTACAGAAAGGATGTGAAAAGTATCTGTGAGGGTAAGCTAATACTTTCCATTGTGTAAACCACAGATATACTGCCTAAAGACACATAATATGAGAAAGTTAAAGGAAAGAAATCAATATGAGGAAAGATTTTATTTTTCATTTACATTTTAGAGATCCATTTGGCCAAGAGTTACTTAAGAAGTATGCTTAGGGCCATTTAATTCCTCGTTAATTCATCTGTATTTTCAAGATCTCTGACATGCAAAATAGATAGTCCACCTTATGCAACTGCAATATACTTAGTCAGTCAGAGAGATGGTGCCTAGCACTTCTCATGCAGAAAGTCCTGGGTTTGATACTGGCTGCTGGTAGGGCTATTTGCATCAGTGTGCTCCCTGTTTGTTACCCAATGCTGCCTCTAAGATGTCAGTGTACAACTGTTACTGTGACGCTTGGTTCCAGTGAGGTTTGTAACAAAGAAAGTAATAGTTTCAGAAATAAAAAAGATAACTTTTATTAACATGTTTTTCATCTGCATGATGTTTAGCATACTCTAATATTAAATGCTTGACAGATACACCAATTTTTGTGTGCTTTTTTGGGAAGAAAGTGAGCCTTTTTCATGGATTTTAGTGCAATGGAAAATTACTTCAGCTTATTAATAATCTGGCAGTTTGAAACAACAGAATGAATCGTTTTCCACTGAGTATGTATGTTCATACCACAGACAGGCATGTTTCCAAGGTTAGATACTTTAACCTTAGCAGTAGCCACCGATGCACATCTGCTATACCTCCTCTGCACCTCATGCACATGATGTGAGTGATCATTGCGTCTCCTTTTACAGTTACTTCCTCTCAGCCATCTGGCTGATGTTGGTTTTCATTCTGAAGCTCTTGAGAGATGTGACATGTTGACTCTCTTGTCTTTTTATTTCTAAAATTCTCTTTTTTCTACTCTATGTAACTTCTTTTTTGTTTTTATTTGGTCTATCTTTGTCTTAATCTAAGCAGTGAGCTCAGCTGTACATACTCAGTTCAGAGCACACAGTTAGCTCATTAGTCTACCCTTTGAAATCTGTAGGGATACTCCTTGGTGTGGAATTACATCAGTATTTTTACACTAACATTTATGAAGCACGTTCCACTCAGCAGAAATGAGACGACCACTGGATTAGGGAATGACTGGCAATGGAGCTGAGAATATTTGGGTGAGAAGTGGTGGTATGCACTAACATGTTCTGCTGACACTTCCTGCTAAAGCATGCACATGGAAATGTTTAGGTGCATTGAGGAAGAGAGTAGATTATCTTGTTGAAGAGACAACCATGGCATTAAATACTCATGGTTATAAACAAGGAGTCTGCAGATGGTTTATTTTATTTTCTTTTCCAAATACTAATATACATGTGTCTGGTTTTCTCAGGAGAATCCCTTCAAGGAAAGGATTGTGGAATCTTTCTCAGAAGATGGAGAGGGAAGCCTCAGCTTCAATGATTTTGTGGATATGTTCTCTGTGCTCAGTGAAATGGCTCCCAGAGAGCTTAAAGCAATCTATGCCTTTAAGATCTACGGTACAGTATTGGGATGCTTTTGTATGCCTTTTTTCTTGGAAGGAAATGAGTATGAGAGTTGTTGGTGATCTGTTCTCTGGTTCTGTTTAGATTTTAACACAGATAACTTCATTTGTAAGTCAGACTTGGAAAAAACCCTCAATAAGCTGACCCGAGAAGAGCTAACAGCAGAAGAAATCACTCTGGTGTGTGAGAAGGTGATAGAAGAAGCTGACATGGATGGTGATGGGAAACTGGGATTTGCAGACTTTGAAAACATGATTTCCAAAGCACCGGACTTTCTCAGGTATTGCTTGAAGAAAGAGGCAGTCTCTGCATACTTTCAGGTTTCTGGGGTTTGGGGGGTTTTAGGATACACTGTGTGGTGTAATGTGAGGAATGTCAGACACAAGAACTTTGCCAGGGAGCTGACAAGAGGAGGACTTCTTACCCTAATTTTGTTTACTTTTCTAAAACACATTCCTGTTCTCTTCTAACTTGAAGACTAAGAGCTCAGTAACTTACAATTATTTCCTTTTGGGTTTTTTTACATTTGTGTGGTTTCTTGTGGAAAATATTTCGATGCATTTTAAGCTTAAATTCATACTTTTCTCAAACCAGTAGTAAATATCCATGCTGTCTGAATAGGAATGTGTAAATATTGCATGCATGTTACAAATAAACATAGAAACACATTGATCTTTTGGGAAGATGAGCGCTAGAGGACATGATAGTCGTACATTTCATGGTGGTAGCAGAAAATCAATTAAAAGGATTAATTACTGTGGTCTTTCTTTGATTCACTGTTAACTGGAGTTTTTTTATAACAGATACTTTCTATTTTTGCTGGATTTCTTCCTAGTAATCTGTAGATAAACCCCAACTACCTTAAGACAGCTTTTCTTTGTATTTCATGTTTAAAGAGACCTTTTGAAAAGGAAAATTACTCTTCATTTTTACATGCCAAGTAAAAGTTTACAAGGATAGAAGTTCTTTTAAGAAATTGCAGTGAACCAGCCAGGAAAGATACTTCCAGACTGGGACAAGTTTGTATTTGAATCTTGAATCCACTGGCAGAGTAAGCTGAAGCTAAAACCAAGGTCCAATTTCTCCCAAAACTGTCTTATTGTAAATGCTCGATACCATGGCAGAGGTTGGGTTTTTATCATCTTTGTTCATGGGCATTGTTGTTAAGATGGTAGTCTTGCTGTGTGCCTGGTGATAATTGATAGTAACAGGTAAGTTCTAATGCCTGGGGAGATAAATAATCCAACAATTGCCTGGACTGTGAGCAGGTGTACGGTATGATTGCAAGTTGTTTGGGGAATGTTGGCACTGGTGAATTCTCGCTTCCACAGACTAGTGTCTCCTGATTAGTTGGTTGATACCTGAGGAGGAGTTTAGTTTCAATTTTTTTTGCTGCAGCTACAGGTATCTAGACTTTCTGATGTCTGGAATTATTTTGTATTTTTCTGTGAAGTGGAACACTTAGAGACTCTTTCACACAGCTGCCTGTCATAGGCAATTTCTTTCATAAATGTCATTTCTAAGGAAAGACATTATAGCAAAATAATTTTACAACAAAGCATGAGGTTATGATCCCTGTGAACCCTGAGAAGCATTGGCATCTCCACAGGATATGCTACAAAGTCACTGTGAATGTATTTTATGCAGTAGAAACATGTCAGGCATGCCTTGACTAATCAAGTGTATCAACAGAAACTCTTAGAACAAGATATGTATCATCCTTATGGTGAGACTCAGCTGGGTAGGTATTCTAATATTTTGTTTACATATATTTCCAACTAAGAAAATATTATCTTTATGCTGTTATCCATATAGAACCTGCTAGGATCAGGTAGGGTTTCCTTCAATCAATTAATAGGCTGTACTGTACCTACAAATTTGGCAGAGAGCGAGATCAAATGTGGAACATTGAAGACAGACCTGAAGACTCAGCAGAAACTGTAGTTTCAGAAGTTTCCATGCTGTGATTGACTTTACTGCCTTGTTGTAGGGGTTCACAAAGTGCTGACTGAGAATTCCAGGCTGAGGATGCTGTGCAATCCAGTCACTTCCTGAGAAAGTAGCAGAGAGGAATGTTTGCCACTGTAGCTATTGGGATGACTGCCTTAATTATTTTTCATTTCCAAGTTTGTGATGTTTTTGGGCAGCTGAGGAAGTGAGTGGAAAGACCTGAGTGCTGAGTACTCAACAGAGTGGGAAGATGAGCACAAAGAGGGATGAAGTGAAAAGTACAGTGCTTGTTATAGAATCACAGAATCACAAGGTTGGAAGAGACCTTTGAAGATCATCGAGTCCAACCATTCCCATCCTATGCTAAACCAGATCCCTAAGTACCTCATCTACCCTTTTTTTGAACACATCCAGGGAAGGTGACTCAGCCCCTCCCTGGGCAGCCTGTTCCAGCCCTGACAACTCTTTCAGTAAAAAATTTTTTCTAATATCCAATCTAACCCTGCCCCGGCACAGCTTCATGTCATTGCCCCTTGTCCCATCTCCTGTCACCTGGCTGAAGAGACCATCGCCCACCTCTCTACAACCTCCCTTCAGGTAGTTGTAGGTGGTGATAAGGTCTCCCCTCAGCCTCCTCTTCTCCAGGCTAAACATCCCCAGCTCCCTCAGCCGTTCCTCATAGGATTTGCCCTCCAGCCCCTTCCCCAGCCTGGTTGCCCTTCTCTGCACTTGCTCAAGGACCTCGATGTCCTTCTTATGGTGGGGAGCCCAGAACTGCACACAGTACTCGAGGTTTGGCCTCACCAGCGCCCAGTACAGGGGCACAATCACCTCTCCCCAGACCTACTGGCCACACTGTGTCTGACACAAGCCAGGATGCCATTGGCCTTCTTGGCTGCCCGGGCACACTGCTGGCTCACATTCAGCCTGCAGCCACCCAACACCCCCAGGTCCTTCTCTGCCTGACAGCTCTCCAGCCAGTCTCCCCCAGCCTGTAGTGCTGCCTGAGGTTGTTCTGTCTCATGTGCAGGACTCTGCACTTGGCCTTGTTAAACTTCATCCCGTTGGTCTCAGCCCATCGGTCCAGTCTGTTCAGATCCCTCTGAAGAGCCTCCCTACCCTCAGGCAGATCAACACTTCCTCCTAGTTTAGTGTCATCTGCAAACTGACTGAGGGAGCATCCAGTCCCTTCATCCAGGTCATTGATAAGGATGTTGAATAAGACCAGACCCAGGACTGAGCCCTGGGGGTGCCACTCGTGACCGGCCTCCAGCTGGATTTGGTTCCAGTCACCACCACCCTTTGGGCCCGGCCATCCAGCCAGTTTTTTACCCAGCTGAGGGGCCGCCTGTCCAGGCCAGTGTCAGCCAGTTTCTCAGTCAGAATGCTGTGAGAAACTGTGTCAAAGGCTTTCCTGAAGTCCAGGGAGACACATCCACAGCCTTCCCCTTGTCCGTTAAGCGGGTCACCTTGTCATAGGAGGTGATCAGGTTAGTTTGACAGGTTCTACCTTTTGTAAACCCATGTTGGCTGGGCCTGATCCCATGGCCATCACATGTGCTGCATGACAGCTCCCAAGATGACTCTCTCCATGATCTTCCCTGGACTGAGGTCAGGCTGACAGGCCTGGAGTTCCCGGGATCCTCCTTCCAGCCGTTCTTATATATGGATGTCACATCTGCCAGCCTCCAGTCCAGTGGAACTTCCCCAGTCTGCCAAGATTGCTGATCGATGATGGAAAGGGGTTTGGCTGGCACATAGATGAGGTAAAGAGAAAACAGGGAAGTATTGCTGACAATCCTGATAATCTCAAAGGACCAAGATACCAAGTGTCAGAAGACACACGATCCTGTTGCTGATCCATCCACACACACGTTGATCCATGTCTGTATCATGGTGAGCTTGTGTTATCAAGATATCTCCTTGTTCAAGACAGCAATGTGTATATCTGGGATCCATTCGCGTTTTAACGCCACAAGAGGTACAGCAAGGTCTGACTGTGCACTGGTACTCTGGGCTGGAGAGTGCTCTCTGGTAGTACCCAATGCATGCTGGCATGTGACAGACCGTGTGACATGGGACAAGGGTGCAATTCCTGGAGCTGATCTCTCACCACATAAGACCCAGTTCCTATTCACTGAGTTTGCTACCATAACAGTCTAGATGCATTACCTATTCATTTAATGAAACCATATTTCCTTTTATCTTTCTGAGTTTATCTCCAGCTCGATTCATGGCCTCCTATTTTCTTATCATCTGTGTCTGCAGCTTTAATGGTCCCCTTAACTGATAACTATGGGCTGTGTACAGCCAAACTGAAGATGGGGCTGTGCAGTTTCACCATGCAATATAATACAGAACATGCAAAGCAGTGGATCAACAGCTGTATATAGTAGTGGTAAACTTATGCCAGAACTATCTTCTTAATATTGTAAAAAGATATGAAAATTGTCCCTTTTAAAACTTTCAGCAGACATATGTATGGAAGAAATACCAACACAACAATGTTCAGAGATGGTCATAATTTCATTTGGTTGTGCACCTCTACTTTTTGTGCTCAATTGAATGCCTTCCAGACTTTAAATTTGATTTATCCTTTCAGCTGTTCTGCAGCTGTGAAACTTGAACACTTAAGAGACAAAGCAATACCCACTTTGAAAATGATTGCCAGTGAGCAACGAGGGATGTGGGGTAGCTGCAGCTTTCAGAGACTTTGCTGTGAACCTCTGGGCAGTCAACATTTCCAAGTATCTGAACTTAGAATGCCATTCTGGTACCTGGTGTATGATCCTTTTGAAAATGCTGAGCTCTAAATGTTTTTTCTTTGTAGTAAAGGTTTTTTTGTTCTGTTATTTGCCTTTTGCCCGAGCAAAAGCCAGTTCTTCATATCATATGAGTAGGAAATTTAGGATGTAAGGCAGTTAGGTTTTATCCTTGACTCTGCCATTGCTTGGGCAGGTTATCTCTGCTAAGCCATAGATGGCCTTGGTCTTTCTGCTCTGTGTACATGGGACCAGGGCTTAGCTGACTCTTGACAAACACTGGGAACCCTTATAAGGTGAACTAACCAACTGTAAAGTCTCATCATCATTAAAGTGAAGTATGAAATTACTGAGGAATGCCTTCTTTACCCTGTTTGTGGAAAGCCTGTGAAAGCCAGATTCCTGTAGCAATGTACACTCTGTTCTTGAAGCGCTTTTTTCACACAGCTCAGTATGTTGGGGGGTTTTAAGCTGTGATATTATCATGCATACTTAGTATATCCAGGATTACATTTTGGCACCATGATCCAGGCTTTGACCTGGTATGAGCTAAGGTTCATCCATTGTACATTGACTGATTTTCATTATCTCATCACTTGTTTCTCAGACCTTTACTTAATGACCCAGTATGGGTTTAATCTACAGGCAGCCTTTTCAGGCTTCATACAGCTGTCAAGCAAGTGAAGATGCAGTAGAGACTCTGTGGATTTGCACTGCTCTGGGGGAATTTTTTTTAACACTAGAAGAGACCACTGCTAACTGTTGGCTGGGGAGGATACTCTTTACCTTTTGGGCTCTTCTCCTGTAAGCTTGAGTAAGCTGTAAATGATAATGATAGTTGCTAGTTCAAAGAATTTGATCCCCAGTAGGTTTATTCCACTCAAAATTGCTATCATTAAGAAGATACTAGCAGTTTAATGGAAGTATTAGCACCCTGAGCTGGCACTAACGAAGCGTTCTGTTCTACAAGGCTGGTTACATTGTCTGCAGGAAATTGTTTTATAAATCATCCTGGAAGTTTAAGCTTATTTGAATACCCCAGAGTGAGAAGAATATGGCTTTAGTAACTCCTGGAAGATGCCAGAACTAGACAGAGTAACAACAGATGGAACAAAAAGATGTCACTGGACATAACATCTTTACCCATATAGCAGTTGCTGTCCTGAGTCCAGCCCTACCTGAAGCTGGAGTAACAGAAGCTGTCTTATAGCATATGTGCATCTCATAAGACCTGTCGTGAAATGCAGATTATCTGGTTCTCAAGGACTGAAACTACAACTAGTGACACATTGCTCAGAAAATATCTGGAGGAGAATAACCTTTCTCAGGATTTCTCACAGAATATTTCAGCTGCTGCTCAGTGAAAAGATTGATGTCCAAAGGCCAAAGTGGTGCTCTGATAGAAATACAACAAGCTTCCAGTAAATGTTTCTGGTGACATGGATTTGGATGCCTTTTTCTTATTCCTTCCTCTAAGGAATCATGCCTGAAATATTTTCACATGCATTGCTGTGGATTTTTTAGTTTACAGATGTTGCCTATGTGGGACTTAAATTTTCAGAGTTTGGATTAACGTTTCTAACTCTAGACATTTCTTGAGTTGTGAACAAGATGTTTGTAAGTCTTTTTTCTAATACTTTAGTGCCAATAAGCTCTCTGCATCACCATGTGCTTTCTTTTGCAATACTTAGGCTAGTATGCCAGACCTATCTGGCATATCATGTCTTTCATACAGTCACCCAGACTGAATAAATTCCTGGATACAAAGCTCCTAGGGATGACTGTCCAGTTCTGGAGTCCCCAACATAAGAAGGACATGGAACTGTTGGAACAGGTCCAGAGGAGGGCTATGAAGATGATTAGAGGGCTGGAGCACCTCTCCTATGAAGACAGGCTGACAGAGTTCTGGTTGTTCAGCCTGCAGAAGAGAAGGCTCTGGGGAGCCTACAGGAGAGCCTGCAGCAGGGACCTTTAAAAAAGGCATGTAATGATAGGATGAAGGGGAATGGCTTTAAATTGAAAGGGGCTAGATTTAGATTGGATATTAGGAAGAAATCCTTCACTACGAGGGTGTTGAAGCCCTGGAACAGGTTGCCCAGGGGGAGGTGGTGGATGCCCCCTCCCTGGAGATACTCAGAGCTGGGTTGGATGAGGCCTTGAGCAGCCTGATCTGGTGAGGCGTGTCCCTGCCCATGGCAGGGGGGTTGGAACTTGAGGATCCTTAAGGGCCCTTCCAACCCAAACCATTCTATGATTCACTGTGACCATAACATTCTATCTCCTCCAAATACATACCACAGAGCTCCCTTCAGTGAATTCCTGATTCAAATCAAATGGCTGTGGTTAAGTTAGAGCATTCTTTTTGTTAAACAGCCTTCAAAAACTATATCCAGAACTTTTCAGCCTTTTAAATAATCCAAACCTTTTACATTTTCTTTCTGTGTAGGCATCAAAATTATAGTATTTACATATAAAAATACATAACAATCTCTTCTGCTTTTGGTCAAGAAAGAAACACATGGTTTTGTTGTGGCTTAACCCAGCAGGTAGCTAAAATAACCACACAGGAAACCAAATGCTGTGCCATAGCGGAAGTGCAATTGGGAAACACTTAGTTCTGCTGTATACCCAATAAATAGGTCAAGTTTATACTTGATTTTACCCAGTGCTGAGCTTGGACCCCTGAGTTAATTAATATTTTCAGAAGATGGGCATCTCTCCCAGAATGTTTAAATCTTCCTGAGAGTGTGAAAGGCTCAGATTCATTACACAGCACCTTCCTTTCTGTACTTTAAGGGAAATGTTGTGCATAACAACAAATGTGTTTATACCTCTTGATCTCTTTCTTTCCTTTGCAGTACTTTCCACATAAGAATTTGAAGATGTTTGTGAGCCCGTGTTACCAGAAATGACTTGCCCAGTCCAGCCTTCTGAATCTCAGGCACTTTGGGGGCTTTTGTCCTCTAATTATGGCTTCTTAGGACTCAGCAGAAAGTACTGAAATAATCCTGGTCCACAAAGACTGGAATATCATGTGATCTACAGGATATTTGCAACAGTCACATTTTTATCTTCGCTGCTGGCCAAGCACTCTGGCAAAGATGATTGTTAGGTTGTGGTTTTGTGTTTTCTTTTCCCTTTTTTTAAAACCAGGCAGGATCAGAATATTGTTACAGGTATTTCCACATAGTTTTTATATTTATGAATATTTAATACTGCTCTTAAAAGCGCAAAAAAAAAAAACCCCAAGATGGTTGAGAGAAAGATTAGCTTTGGTGTCGTTTCCAAGAGTCTTTGAGAGAAAGCACAGGCCTTAAATAAAGAGATGCCTCTATCACTGTGGTGTACAGCTGGGGATCTTGCATGGAAGTTACCTTAGGTGAAAGAACCGCAGTCAAGATCAAGCTCCTAGTGTTGAAGACAACCACATCCCGGGTTTGCCTTTCAGTCACTGAAATGGCACTTGCTGGGTTTGGTGCTCTACTTCAACCAATGTTTTATGGATTGTCACGTCCTTATGAAACTTGAAATATTTGCCTTTTGTATGTGATAACTGCATACCTGTTTCATTTCTTCCCAAGATAAAGGGTGAAACTGTGTCCTTATTCTCAGAGAGGGTCTCGCACTCTACTCCTCCTATGGGCTGATAACATTAATGGAAGAGTATGATCATCTGTAACTCATGAAGAAGTTAAAGAAGCACAGAACTACTACTAAGGACGTGAAAAGACATTTTCTTTCTAAACCAGCTATGCAATCTTTCCCATAAAATGCATGAATGCAGCTCTGTGTTTCTCTTCCCTATCCAGCTGGAAATCAGCTAGATCTTCTTTTCTTTCTCTTCTTTTCTTTTCTTCTTTTTTTTAAATTCCAGTATTGTTTAGGTACTGGGGCATGAAGACAATCATATGTGTATGTTCTAACTGTTCCAACAGTCAATAGAAGGGCTCTGTCACTTACATGGCTTCTGTATCAAAGTCATCACAATTAAAACTTTTGACGCATTCTGTTGTGCTCTGAGAATTTTTGGGCTAAGCACGTACTGATTCCCTTTCTGGTCATTATTCCAATTACTGTCAAGTTAAATCTTTCGAAGGATGAAATGTGTTGTTGTTGAAAAAGTTGCTAAAGCAGAGAAATTAATCTTTTCCCACTTCTGTAGGGATGATGATGCTAATCTACCTTGGAGCCCCTGAAACATGGTCTGCTTGCAACGTGGCTTGCGGTTCAAATTTATGCAGCGTGCATCGAGAAGAAATACTCACCTACAAGTATGGTTGGACATTAAAAGCAGTGATGGAAATTTTGGTTATTCAAGGCATACAGGAGAGACGTGCTCAGGACAGCATAGTGAAAATGAAACTTCTGTGTTAGTAATAACATTCATTTTAAAAGCATCTTTAGAATGATCATATTCAGTGATGTTTATAACATTTTAATACTTCCCTCCTACTGGTGTAGATTCAGATAAAGGAATCAGAGCCTGAATTCCCTTTGATTTACTTACCAAAGTGAAAATTAGCATAAATCAGTCCTGATATTCAATTCTGATTAAGGCTTGAATCTCTTCTTGCTCAGTCTTTTTCAGTTTGAGCAGAATGTTAGATGTATTGCGTGATTCAAACAAGTTGCAAGACGTTGGCATTAAGAGACATGATGTTAAACTACCTCCTGTTTGAAATGTCAGCCTGACAGTTTTTCTGTGTCTTTCAAGACACACATTTAATCTTGAAATCCCATGAGCTGTGTTTTTTTTGTTACAGTTACTATGTATTGTAACATACCAGGTTGTGAGATTATGGACTGGATTATTCAGACAGAAAGGACCTGGTGCTGTTGATATAGGTCAGTTCCCTTTGACATCAGTCTTGGTTTTCTGTGTTTTAAAATTCCTTAGCTAGAAATCTTTCCTTCCTGACACTACATCATTCCACGTGCATGCTTAAAGGAAGACCTTTTGTTGCCATGGAATGTGCTCAGTGTGGTTTTTCCCCTCTGTCCTCCCTTACCTGAGGGGAAAAGGTCTTCAAAATGGACATAACTCTGCCTTCAAAAATGGACAAAAGAAAAGGAAAGCCGTTCCCAAAGGTCTCTGTTGAAATAGCTGAGTGTTTGTGTGTGTTACGTCTGGTTTATATAAGCTCAAAGCATCTTGGGGACAAAAAGGAGCTAGTGGAAGTGAGTAAAACAGTATCAAAAAGCAAATAGTAACCAACTAGTTAACACACTTGAGTTGATCATGGTTTGAAGGGAATACCATAAACTGAGAGTTTGGCCTGGAGGCCGAAATCTGTTCTTCATTACTTCCATAATAATCTCCAGGAACCGCTGACTTCAGCAGCATGAACTCACGTGTCTGTAACTGGATCTGCGCTGAGGAAACCAGCGGGGCTTGTGTTGCAGCTCTTTGTGCTCTCTCATCTCCCTTTAATGTATCTTAAAATGCACAGTGTGTTTTTGTTAGTCGATAACCACATGCTCCTCTTGGTCTACAGACTCGCGATTTCTTGCCATTGCATAGAAACAGCCTCCTCTCCTCCCCCCCGTCCCCACCCCATCGCCCCAGGCCTAACTTTTGCCTCCCTTCCCCATCTGAGAGGCACTTCTGAGGCAGCAGCACGCGGTGGCGCCCCACCATCGTCACTTCATTCGGCTGTTCGGGTTTCCCTGAAGCAGGGGATGCTACACAGAGTCTGTGAGGCCGCCGGCAAACGGATGGGAACGGGGGTAAACTACTGGTTTTAAAGCTGTAGATCATTAGGCAGTGAGTTTACTGTTTGATTAAATACGTGAAGATAAGTCTCACAAGGGGCAAAACTCAATACTTTTGGAACAGGTAGGTAAAAACGTAATGATTTCAGAGGATAACTTCTGTATGTGAGAATTTTTTTCTTGATGCACACACTGGTTGAGTTGTGACCCAGAATAGTGACAATACTCCTCGACAGCATTTTCAGGTCTGTCTCAAATGCAGACATTCCAATTTCCCATACAGTTACTCAGTTCCTTTTGTGTGATGTTTGTCTCAGGGATACCTGATACTGATCAGTATAAGGGGCTAATTTTTTTCCCTTTCATGGGTTAATACGCTTTTGATTCCATCTGTTTGGCTTTCCTGTCTCTCAGTATCATTGGCTAGTCACTTCATTTTTTTTTTTTCATTATGCAGTAGTTGTGCTGCTTGGCTTTTTGTGTGTAAAAATTGCTGTTTCATGGCATCTGTCACATGTTCTCTGGAAATACGGTGCCCACAGCTGTTGCAGGTAATAGCAAACCATTGATTTATAAGAAGTTCTTTGTATTTTCTGTCTAATCCTTCATAGGTCATGCTGGCTTCTTTGCCTTAGAGCAGCAATGAACACCCAGTCTAAGTCATTCTGAGTGACCTGTGGTATTTATATGTTTTTCTTGGTATGAGAAAATACAAGAATGGATTAAATCAACTTCTGTTATTTTAGGTGTGCATTATCTGATGCACTGAAGTTTATCTACCTCAATGTTTTCTATTAACAAGTTTTGTGTTTGATCTCTATGAAACATACCCATCTCAGACACCCATGGATTTCATCTTCAGAGGGGCTCAGGTGAATGCCTAAGGGTCAGCATGTGGCAAAAGCACTGTTCTGAGTAGAAGTGAGTCTTTGAATTCCAGTCAAACTGAGGTAAGCACCACGCATACGGGACACTATTTCTCTTCTTACAGAGATGGAATCTGTTCCAGGCTTTTTTATGACACCAGATTATTAACAAAAACACTTTCTGTTAAAATCCTTGATAATTTAAATGTACATTAAAATTGAATAACAGTTTTGTTGCAGAAATTATAAAAACTTCAATTCTAGGCACCTGAAAAGATTCAGATTATATTCTGAAGTAACAGAATATAATTTGTGTCTAGGAAAGCTTGAGAGAGTTTTCAGTAACAATGCATTTGTGGAATGGGAAATTACACTCAGCAGCTCAGGATCCATCCTAAACCAATTTGGCCTGAAATAACAGCAGGATTAAAAATTGTTATTGCCCAGTACACCTCAGCTGGGACAGACAGTGGAATGAAATTTGATGAGGAAGGCATATAATTATATAATATATAATAAAATTATAATAGTTCTTGTCCTTGGAAAGCTGTGTATCTGAGACAGAAGTGAAGGACATAGTGACCAGATGTCCTACTTACTTTTTCTGTATCATTTTGCAGTTATGGGTGTCTTGTGGAGATGTTAATGATACTGAGTGACTATCAAGTTCTCTTTGGTGGGGAAAAGGAAGAGGCTGCTCTTGCTAGAATTAAAAGAGCATCAGTATTAGAGACTAAAGTGCCTCTAACTGGAAGTTCTGCCATTCTTGTCTGTAAAAGAACTTTGACAATCTGAACTCCAAATGACATTCCCTACTGCCCTTTTCTTTGCCTCTCATTTGCAAGACCAATGTCAAGCCAAGTGTGTCTGCTGTTGCAATGCAGATTACTGGTTCCCTCTGTTCTTTCTCAGTTATGATTTGCTCAGATCCAAGTCGTTTTATCCTCAAGTGCATTACTCCTGTTACACCTGTTCTGTGTGTGGAGGAGCGATCTGGCAGGCGTGCAGTTGCAATGCAGACCCTGGTCCCCAATGTGTATGCTTTGCCCATTCTGTGCAGATATAAGTTGAGGTTGTATGTGCCTGAAAATGCAGGCCAAAGTGTTTTAACTCTGCTAAAGAGAGTAACGGGCATCAGTCCAGTCTCCTCCTTTTTTACTGTAACTTTTCTCAAGAGAAATCGCTGGCTGTGGCAGCCTGCCAGGAGCCAGGCAGCTCACTGCTGTGGGCTTAGTTGCAGTTGGGCGATTCAACAGGGACTGCTCTGTGCACTGACAAGCCAGCTGAAGTGGTAACTGATGGTTGGAAGGGCAATAACCAAAGGCTTTGGTCTGGTCCCTCATGTAAAGCTCTGGGAGGAAGCAGGTATGGGGTGTCTCTGTTTACTCAGTGGCAGTGATTCTCAGTTCAGTTCAAGAACATACTCATCTGTCTAGTTCCTGCTGTAGAAGTCTGGTCCAGCTTTCAGCAGGCCTGTCATCCACAGTCGTGGGCTGTTCCACATGTCACCCTGGAGGCAGTACTGAGGGTGAGCTCCTGCTGGTTTCTAATAATCTCTTTTTTACCAATCTTCATATTCACAATTACTTCAATGGCACTTAAATTTATACTCACCAGCTTCCCTGCTGCCCTCAGCCCCCTCCCCCAGCTTTGTCATTATTGCCTGGTAGGTCCTGAGAGGAAAAAGAATATTGGGATTTTAACTAAAATTGTCTTTTGGGGTCCAGAAAATGGTCATACAACCTTTTTCTGTGCAGATACAAGAATCAGCTTCCAAAAAAAAATTACCACGTATTCAAAGTGAATTCTCTCTGGGAGTAATTTGAAAGAGTGGATTGGCTCTGCCTAAACAAATAGCTTAATTATTGTGTGTGTTCACAGAAGTAAATTGAATTCCAGGAAATTCAGAGAGACTTTTCAGAAGTTTGAAAGCTTTCATCTCTTTTATAGTGATTTTAGTGACTATTGTTCTTCTAACAATATAACCAAATAGGATAAGGATAGATAAATTCTCTATTGTAACTTCACACATCATAATGATGGTAGAACTGGAATTTATAGTTTCACAACTCACTCTTAATACACATCTTTAAACTTTGGCTTTCTGCAGAGTTTGCTGGCACATGTTCCTGTTCCTTAATCCCATGTGACTCATTCTCAGTATTTTTCCATTTCCAGTTATCTCCTGTAGCTGAAAACAACACAGGGAATAAACTGCCTAGAGACCTTTGTGTATTTTGAGGTATTTTCCTTCCGGGAAATTCACAAAATTAAGTACTGGGTGGTTAATACAGTAAGTTCAGCCTGACTTTCTCAGAGGAGTTTCATTTACTCACTGTGATAATTGTGTAGTAGCCAGATATCCTCAGATAGCCTACTCACTTCATCAGGCAGGCTTCAAATCAGGTCCTTAAATGATATGTTGCTTTGTTCAGATGTGGAATGCATAAACAACAAATCAAAGACTGTGGATAGTCAGTTATTCTATTTCTGAAGCAATACTAATAAGCAGGCACTGTCAGGGAAGGAGGGCAGGTTTACTGCATTTACTGTCTCATTCCTCATGGGAAAATGACAGAAAATACTTCAGCTTCATCTGACAGGTAAGTTAAAGGGAATGTTTGCCAATAGTGGCCAGGAGGACTAACATAAACCTATATAACTAATGGTGTAATTAGCAAACATTTTCCAAGTCGGTGAAATTTCAGATGGGTTTAGCAATGTGTTGAAGTTCACAGGTCAGGCTGTACCTGGCCAAAGCTGGATCTTCTGTGATTCAGGTGCTACCCCTGCAGACAGGCCTTCAGCTGAGATGGTATTCTGGCAAGTCCCAATCAGTTCCCTTTGGCACAAGGCACCTTGATGGGGAAGAAAAAAGTCAAAGTACATCTTGTGAGCAGCAAGCCTTTAGGTGGGAGAGAGAAAGTGGGACAAGAACGATTTCTGAGCAGCTTGGGAAACCTAAGCATCACTCCTGCCAGGCTCTGCAGGACTAGGGTACCTAGGTATTTAAAATCTAATGCAAGTGTCTTATTTATGACCAGTTCAGCCTTAACTGGGTTTCCTTCTAGAGGAGAGATCATCTTTTGTTATGAAATTCTCCTCTGATTTTTTTTGTGTAACTCCAAATTCAGGCATATGATTTCAATGGGTTGTGAAGTGAATTTTTGAATGGTTGCCTTGCTCAAAGCCTTTGGGCTGCAGGCCATGTTTCTGCCTTCTGATGTGCATTCCTATACTCAGCCAATACACGGGCAGCAGTCATGGAGCACAGGGAGAGGAACCTTTTCCATCACGCAGAGAACTGACGCTGGCAGCGTGCCTGTCTGAGGCAAGTGTGTGCCTCTTTGATCAGCCTTCACCCACTCCTGGCATTGGAAATGGATTCATTTCTAATAAAGGTACAGGGTTTTATATGTCCTCACATTCCTCTGTAAGCACGTGGGTAGCTGAATCACTCAGGCTGCTGTTTTGAGACAGGCAGTTGACCATGTAGTTCTTGCAACCGAGGATGCAGTACCATACTACCTGTGCTGAACAGCACCATTATGAGGAAAGGCTGAGTAAGTTGGGACTGTTCAGCCTTGAGAAGACTAAGGGGAGACCTAATTAAAGTTTATAATTATCTTAAGCAGGGGATGCAGGGGGAATCAACCAGCCCCTTTTCAGTGTCTGTGGGGACAGGACAAGGGGCAATGGCTGCAAGTTGGAGCATAGGAAGTTCTGCACCAACATGTGGAAGAACTTTTTCACAGTGAGGGGGACAGAGCCCTGGGCCAGGCTGCCCAGGGAGGTGTGGAGTCTCCATCTCTGGAGATATTCAAGACCCGCCTGGACGCCTGAGTGATATGTCCTAGGGAGCTGCTTTGGCAGGGGGGTTGGACCCGATGATCTCTCGAGGTCCCTTCCAACCCCTACAATTCTATGATTCTATGATCTCTAGTGTATTCCTTTGCTTTCAGTGAGTTTACTGAAACCTAAATAGTTCATCTGAGACTACTGCACAATGCAAACCCAAATTTCCTTAGCTGTTTCATCTGCACCTTATGCATTTTGTTTGAATGTTCTTGCTTTACTGATCTAAAAAAAGAATATTTGAGGTTTCATAAAGAACATGGGCATCTGACTTTGCACTGTGTTGCTCTTTCCTGTAAAACACTACAGGCAGCTCAGCTAACATTCCCTCTGCTTTGCTTCCTTGAAATGAGTACATTTTGTACGTGAGGAGGCTGCAGGCTTGCCTCTACATACCACTGCCCTTGACATGATGAGTAAGCATTTGATAAAACAAATTCTGGCAAAGACAGAGTAAATATTTTAAGCACTATTTGCATGTTTTGACCAAAATCCTCCTGGGAAGAAGCTTGAGATTTGTTATATTCCTTGGAAAATGTCAGTGCTACATAGAGAACTAAATCAGTGCGGTACATTTGGCGTGAGGTCTCTTGGGTTTGCCGAGAACTTTGGGGCTTATTGTGATCACTCAGTTGTAGAAATGAAGTCCACTGTGTTGAGTGTATTGAAAAGTGTAGCTTTGTAAAAGCAGCATACTAATTGGTGACCTTTTAAGGCTATTCTCTCACTTTTTTTTCTCAATTTTTGCTTATTTTCGGAAAAGAGCTGGCGGAAGACTCAGCTTTTCTGCATTCGTGTGTTGCATTAACCTTGAGAAGACCAGTGCAGAGACGAGGTAGGGTGAGCAGGGAAAACTAAGCCTATTATGTGAGAAAAGCCTAAAAATCCTTGACTTAATAAATAACCAAAGCTGAGAGGATTCTGAATCCTGTGATGAAACCTAGGAAGCTTGATTCACTGACCTGGGTTTTGAAACCTACAAAACCTCATACCTTTGCCTTTTCTGTTTACCTTAAGATTAGAAATAAAGCAGGTGGAATTTTTGAATTGATAGCTAATCTACTCCTATTGAATCTAAGAATTTACAGGTAAAGGTGATTTTTCACGGCCTTTGCTTCTAATTAATCTCCTTTCTATGTCCCACTAAAAAGGGGAAAATGAAGATGTGTATGAAGAAGGAAAAAGCATCAAGGACACTTTCCTGGTCTTCCGCTGATTTATTCTGCCCCCAAGTAGGACTTTCAATCACCTCTATGACTGCTGAGGCAGACAATTTCTGAACTGTTTTTTGGCTTACAAATCCATTATAGGGACAGGAGGAAAAGACAATTGTGCTGATAATTTTTAATCAAAATTCATAGATGGCTTCTTTTTCCTGAATGGGATTTGCTTTCTATCTATTATCATCCTTTTTTAATATTTCTGCTACTTGTAACAGTGTGGTAGTGTTGCTGGCTGTATGTTTCTTCTTGAATTCATTAAATAATTTAGACCCTTTCTTTGGCTTAGTTTAATTAATGAGTTTGGGTTTTTTCCTTGCAATAGAAGTGTGGGTGTTTGTTTTTGTCAGCTTTGATTTATCATCCTCTGTGGTGTATGGCAGGGATTTATGATTTGACTGGTTTTCATCTTTCATCTATAAGCATAGTGAGCTGATGAGAATTTGTTTAAGAACAGGAGATGCTGTACCACTGAGAAGGAATTTTGGCCTGATGCTTATTTGAATGTGTGTGGTCAGTGAAAGCAAACGGAACACAATGGGGAAAGCTAGAAACACGTCTGGAATACTCACACTACTGGAGAATAGAAATGCCTCTTCATTGTATTTCTGTCCTCAGTTGAACTGCAAAAGTGTAAAACACTATTAGATTATTTTTTTTTTAATAGAGCTTTGCCAGAATTCACAAGATGGTGTAAGGTATTTTGATCAAAACTGTGGATAGATTCTTAAGGAAGATGAGCCCAAACTGCTAAGCCTTTTAATAAAAGGTAAACTTTTACTATCAGTGAGGTTGCAGAGCTCTTGATTATGAAGGGTTGTGTTTTTTCCATGACTGAACAAGGAACAAGATGCCTAGTGTGCTGGTTTGGGATGGAAGAGAGCTTGTTTTCTTCACAGAAACTACTAAGGGACCATGTTCCGGATGTATGCTGAAAACAGCGTTGGTGACACAGGAGTGTTTTAGCTACTGCTGAGCAGTGCTTACTGCTCAGTGGAGTAAGACCTTTTCTCACCCCACCAGTGAGTAGACTGGGGACAGGAAGATGGGAGGGCTCACAGCCAGGACAGCTGACCCCAACTGCCCCAAGGGACATTCCATACTGTATGACATCATGCTCAGCGTATAAAGCTGGGGGAAGGAGGAGGAAGGTGGGACGTTCAGAGTGATGGTGTTTGTCTTCCCAAGTCACCATTCTGTGTGATGGAGCCCCGGAGATGGCTGAAGTGGGGAACAAGCACCTTGTCTTGTTTTGCTGGAGTGCCTGGTTTTTGCTTTACCTGGTAAACTGTCTTTATCTCCATCTGTGAGTGTCCTCACTTTGACTCTTCCCTTGCTCTCCCTATCCCGACAGAGTGGAGTGAGCAAGGAGCTGTGTGGGGCTTCCTTGGCAGTGGGTGTTAAGCTGTGACATGTGGTTTCTGTTAAGAATCTTTCAAAAAGCATGGGATTGTGTCTGGGCACTGTGAGAAAGAGTACTTTTTTGATTAAAAAAGTAATTCCACTTTAAGCACTGACATTTTGTCCGCTGTAAGAGTGGTGTAATTAAAAGGAGGATGAGCTAGATTTGAATTTGTCTCCCAGATTCATCTTTATTTTTGTTTTATTTCTTTTCTTACTTGAGCTTGTTAATTCATCTGTAACTGCAGATGCCTTTAACAATATCTTGAGGATGACTGAACAGAGAAATGACAATTGTGCTCCATTTCATCTCCAGCTGTGAACTAGGAAACAGCATCCAAATAAAGACTAGATTTTGGAATTGTGTTCTCAGAAGGCCAGTGAGTCTGCTGAACCTATTGGATGATAGGTAATTCTGGTAAACAGACTTCCCAACACTGTTTACACTTCTTATAAATGAAATTCTTGGCCTCTTTTCATGTGCAAAACTTCCTACTTGCCATCACACCACTGCATGAACGTGTGCCTGGGTACAGAGAGAAGGCCAGTTAGTGTTGGATGAGGTGCACAACTTGCTGTTTTGAAATGAAGTCCTACCAACAAACTCGCAACCCAGGAGACACTGGAGCAGAAAATGTTGAGGATAAATCCTTATTTTGCAATCTGATTCATTGTGCAGGCTGGGAAGAACTTGTGTATTGTGCATTAAGAATTCCATACAATAGAAGAAGAGTGGTGGCAATGTGTGTGACATGATACTTCTAGCTGTCTTCATAAGCTGTCATAGACTTGCTCTAATGTGTACTTCCAGTATCTGTAGTTATCACTGAAGAGCAGTGAGACTTACTAACACCTGCCTACATCCTTTTCCCTCAGGTCATGCCTGGTAGTGTCTCCAGGGAGTTGCTGTGTACTAGTGCTCACTCTGGCATTCTGCCCTTTGGAGACCTCCCTAATGGGGGAGAATCTGTGATCATCTGCTCTGGTTTCTGTGAGGCTAAGATTGAGCAGGTACAGGCCACTCTTTGATCTCTGCAAGTGAGCTTGATAATACTTGTTCTTCTTGTGCTCCCTGGCAGTAAGCTCAGAGCGGGAATGAATGGCATGTTAAAGTGAAGAGTTTAAAATCTCAGTGAAGTTGCAGAATTTACCCTGCAGTATATGCAGCTGTAAAAACTATTTAGAAGGGAGAGTATATTACAAACAAAGAAAGAACCACTGCTGGCAAAATTTCCTGTGGCTTTGATTTAGGGCCAATTACACTTTCTCAGAAAACATCGATTGTTACACTTTTCCCAGTAATACCAGTTGGGGGGACCTACAGGTTATGCATTCTGAGCAATAAAATAAATGAAAACTAAACAATGTTTTTGAAAAGTCATTGTGGTTGGCATACATGTGGAATAAAAGTAAAATTCCATGGAAACAGCCACACCATGTCCTGGATGTTACTATTTATATCTGTGGATCTATACAAGAATGAGAATCCATTGAAAAATGACATAAAGATGATACATTTGTTACTAGAAGCAATAGTAACAAGCAACAGTAACTAGATAAAATCTGTGAACCATTGCTCTCCAGACATGCAACTGAAGAGTTCACATACATACCCAAATAAAACTTAAGTTTGAAGGGCTCGATTCTTCTTCAGTTCTCACAAGGTTATTTCAGAACTAAAAGCATTTAGTTGAGGTGACCTGTGCAGGTCTGAAGAAAGGTTAGGCTCAAACACAATGGTTTGCTTAGAGTGAAAAATATGGTATTTGATATCTGGGTGATAATCAACAAGCAATGTTGCACACTGCATATGAATACTACCTTACCAAGATATAAATGTTACTGTAATGTAGATAAGTACCTAAGTATCCAAGTTATCATGTATTCTAAGCCACCCATCAGGTTTTCATTTTGTTAGGTCCTGTACGAAGACAGAACAAAACCCCAGTTCCTGCCTCTCAGGAGTTTATGTGCTTAAACTATAAAGAACAAGGTCAGTCAGACTTTTGGAGGAATATGAATTTCACATCTTCCGTTAGCTGATGTTTTTTGTTAGCATATGATCTGTTTTATCATCTGTAAGTCTTGTAGTACAGATGTGTTAGCTACAACTACTACACCCTCTCCCAGTTTAAACGCACACTAAGTCTCTAGGGGTCATGGTTTGATTGATAAATCAGAAATTAATTTTGGAATGTCTTGCTTATAGACTCACTGTGGTATGTTTTCAGTTTGCCAGCCTGGCTCTCCTCCTCCTGTTGACCTCCCAAATGTGGGTCTATGCAGATTCTCAGCCCCCAGGAGACGTACCTGACATACCCTGCCTTACCTGTGCTAGCTGTTTGCTCCAAAGTGTGTTGTAGCTGTGTGACATAATGTTTTCAAGATACCTTTTTTAGTGTGAGCAAACCACACTATTTCAGTGTGTCTTCCCAAGCTGTTTTTCATGAGCACACACATTAAAAAAAAAAACCCAACAGCACCCAAGGAACAAACTCAGAAGTCCCAACCTGCAGCAGGCGTGGTACAGGAAATAGCTGTGTGACAGTTAGATTCACACAAAGTTGTTCATCTTGGAACAGTCACGATGGTAAGTGTTGTAGTGTTGGAAGGGAGCTTGAGGCTCTACAGCTTCAGCTATGACTTCTGTAGGAGGGCTCTTTCTTAGCCCTCTCTGTCTTAAGGGAAAAACCCTAAAGCACTCTGTTTCCTATGCAGTTGGCAACAGGCGATCTGCCGTACCACAAGATTTCAGCTGAGAGCACTTGCTGATAAGAAATGATGCCTTCTCATTCTGCCTTTCCTCCTCTGTGTTCTGTAGTCTCTGTGAACCACTGTCTACCACAGACTTTTCACCACTTCTGCGTATTGCCAGACATGAAAACCAATATCAGCATCTTCTTTATGCCTAGATTACAAACTGCCATTTTTGATGCAACTTATATGTAAAGAGACAACACCTTCTTCCTCCAGGATTTGCTTTGTTGTCCCTTTATTTTACAGGCCTACAGTCAGTCAGTGTTTGAGCCATTGCAGAAACTAGATCATGCCCCTGGAACACAGCCTTAATGAATCCATGTACCTGAGAGGCAGAAAGAAAGCTTGTCTGTCTTCACATTTTACCCTTCCCTGTTTGCATTTAAAAACACCATAGCATTTAAACAGTCTTACAAAAAGAGATCCTGAAATGGAGCACACTTGTCAGCTGTGTACCCCTCGTTCTGCTCCTCTCAGCCCCCACTGCAGTTCAGTTGATTCACTTCATTCCCATAGCACCACCTGGAATGCTTCCTCTTGAGTTTGGCCTCACAAACCGGAGTGAAAATGCTTTGTGCAAGAAAACTGCTCCAAGCCCCTGAGCCGACTGTTGCCAGTGTGGGTGACAAGCATAAGGTTTATCATTCACCTATGGGGTGCAAAGCTGTGTGAATTCATGGTGAGGTTAAGTAGATGGTGACATATCATCCATCATCTGAATTCACAGGGATGACACTGGAGCACAAAAAAGGAGTGAAATTTCTTCTTCATAAAACACCAGAGGAAGCATAAAAAGGGGTTGAACTATGTGTGTCCCCCTGCTCTGGTCCAAGTTCTCATGGTTTCATAAAAACATTCTAGTCCTGCAGGCCTTCCATTCTCATGTGAATGTAATTGGAGGGTTGTTTGGGACGTGGTGCTTTGGAACAAATCTCTTATTTAGAAATTAATAAAAATATTTCCATTTAGCTCATTTGTTAATGTTTGTGAGAACACAAATGCCTTTGTTGTTTCACTTGAAAATGGTTTAAAACAACAGGACATGACAAATGAGTGGCAGCATCCTTCTCACAGAAACTGGAAAGGATTCAGGTTCCTCTTCTGCAGCTACATTCATGAGATCTTTTATCACTGGATTATTTATGGGAGTTACAAAAAAAAAAAAAAAAGCCTGCCCAAAATATTCAGAAGGGGTCACTGAATCCTACCGTGGTTATTCAAAGATTTTAAGCATCCCCAACTAGCTTAAGTGATGTGAGGTTTCTATAAAAGTGAGGTGCATACTGCCAGCCTAGGTCAGAGCTTTTACACTCCCTATTTGGTTTGCAAGCTGTGTCCTTTGCAAAGGTAGGCAGTGCTAATGCTCTCCTTTTGTCATCATCCAACTCCATCACGTTTTCCTCTAGAGTGCCAGGGACAGAGGGCTGGTGTGTTTCTGTCTGTGGCTTGGTGGCACAGGGTAGCTGTTAGGGAGGAGGCTGCAGAGTGCCCACAGCAGCAGCCTGTGCAGTCCTCTGGACCCAGACCTGGCCTAGGCCTCCTGCAGTGCTGCAGGAAAGGAGTGGCTGTTACAGAGATGTATGTGTGAGCCCTCCGAGAGGTTACGGAGGAACTTGCTGTACAAATGCTCTCACAGGGGCTTTGTTGTTGCACATCTTTTCTCATTATAAACCATCAAACCACGCGTGAAAAACACTGTTCTGAGCCTTTTACACCTATTTTGTACAGCTACTGAGCACTGCAGGAGTAGGTCATGAACCAGGATTATGCTTGCCAGTGAGTCTAGCAGAAGATGACTGCAGTTCCTTGCTGCTGCCAGTGAAGCTGAGGAGGATATGCATCAAGCAAAGCTACCTATTGCTAGAAGAAAGTTATCTCCAAGGCTGCTTGAGCTGTGGCTGAGTTTCACATAGGAGAAGAGAGAAAGGTGATTAATCCATTCATACTGTGCACTACGTCATCTGCTAGATCTCTCCACTGTGTCACCAGTCAGAGTTCTAGCTCTTGTCCTACACAGTATTTCTAGAGGAGAAAAGGTATTCCTGGGCAGTTACATGCTTAGGAAGATGCAGCCTCAGCAGTTTGTCTGTGTATTTAAAGCTGCTTTAATATCTCAGGTTCTCAGATGACAAGCTCTGGAATCATATATCAACTACAGAGCAAGGCTAACAGTGAGATGGGGACATACAGCTTTTCATGTTCTTTATGACTCTCTTTCTCAAGTGTTCTGCATTCTGAAACCACAAAACAGGGAGTTTAAACACATCATATTAATCTTGTCTATTTTGTTTCATATGGAACATTTCAATATATATATTTCCACTAAGACACTGTCCGTTACTTAGAAGCAGACACAGTCCAGCCTCAGATGGTAACTGTGGTCTGCTTTTTGCTGTCACTGAAATTACTAGCAAAAAAACCCCAACAACCCTTTTCATAGCCCCAGGTTTGTAAAGCCAAGTCTGTGTTCTTACAGTCACATCTTCTGTGGTTGAAATCCAATATGAAATAAATCTTGTTGGCTTCAAATATCAACCCATATCCACAATGTAGCACTTTTAGAAAAAAAAACCCACCAACCCATAATGCTGCATGTACATGTTTTTAAAGTTTCTTTTTGACATATTTAGAACTAAACACTGAAACAGAAGCACATCTGATGGTACCTGAAGCTGTTAGGGGCACTAACAGAGTTTCTAGTAGTGGGTGCAGTTTGCTATTGAGCATCAGGGGGCAATTTCCCCTTTCCCATACTACTTTTCTATGTCTGAAAAGCATTGGACCTTGAATTTTTGTTTTACTAAAAGACTGTTTAGGAGCTGGTGGTTGAATTGTGACACTCCTTGAGACTGAAACCTGAAGGGCTGTGCAAGGGGCTTTCATCCAGAGCCCTTCCCTGCCTCTCAGAATGGATTTGGGTTGAAGGGGCCTCATTTGAAGGGTTCTCATTCCAAACCATCCCTACAGGGACACACCCTCCACTAGATTAGGGTGCCAAAAGCCCCATCCCACGCTGCCAGGGCAGGGGCAGCCGCAGCTTCCCGGGACGCCCCGTCAAAGCCGCTGCCGTGACTCGGATTCGAACCGAGGTTGCTGCGGCCACAACGCAGAGTACTGACCACTATACGATCACGGCGCGCTACCGCGGCTGGCGGCGGGGATGCGCCCTGTGCAGACACCGACCTGGACGTGCAACGTGCCCGGCTGCTCCTCGCTGTCTTTCGGTAACTCAGGGCTCCTAGCGGATGCATTAAAGACATTTAACACCTTTGCCATCCCAACTGAAATCACTTTATCCAAGGAATCTTCTAGCGATACTGCAGGAAAAAGAATCCCCATAAATGCTGTTTTATGGAACAAAACTTACGGGAATGGAGATGTGAGCAAAAGCAGAGAACTCAACTGTGTTTTATCTAACATAACTGAAAAGAGTGAAGAAAAGCAGAGATCACTGGAGATCTTTGTCATAAAGAAATACAGGGGGTAAAAACAAATACTGTCTTTGCAGACCACTTAGAGTACTTACACTGTTTAAGCCTTTTTTCTTGACCTTGTAAAGGTCACAGGATATTATCTATTGTTCTTACCTCTTAAGTGTTGTTAAACTGAGAGAAGTGGAAGTGATAAGGCCAAACAACAACCTGTGCTTGCCAGGTGCCTTTTTTTTCCTCTAGTTTTTATCAAAACTAATGGAAATGTCTGTACACTGTGATCAAATGAAGCTTCATTTTCCTTGGCCTATATAAAATATGTTGATAAGATGTACTCTGGAGCAAGAGTAATGAGCTCAGGCTGAATAGTGATTGTTTTCTGTAATTCACAGCTCTCAGGTGGCTGCCAGCTCACTGTTGCAGATGACTATCTGTGGCGTGAATAAACATCTGTCTGAGGGCGCTATTCTTTTTCGGTAAGTGCTTTTTCCTGTGTTAATTCACTCCTGTGACCTAAGCATTCTTCTTAAAAAAGAGATACCAGTATGCTTGGCAAACAGGACACAAGTTTCTCAGCAGAAGTTTTGGAACTTGAGATTCCTGCTGGCATCAATTGGGTGCGATTCCCGTTTTCACAGCATCGTCTGCACGGGGCAGTGCAACCCCGGGGTGAGCCTGAACACTCAGCAGAGGGTAGCTCTGGGTGCCGAGGATATCTTCACTCCCAGAAGTAGTACAGTCTTATCAGCACAGCGGTGTATTTAGGTAAACAACTGCCACTGGTTCAACGTGGCCAGTTCTGCCTCTGGTTCTGTGCCTTGCTGGGTTACTCAGTGTAACCCTTAATTTTGTTCTTAACAGATGTTTCTCGTCTCATGACCTGCATACGTTTGGTGCTAGAGCTTGCTGCAATTACTGCCCCATATCCTGCCCCTTCACACTTCTCAGGTGAAGTTATCACTTATTTCTTCAGAGGTTGTCTCTCAGTTGTGACTGAAAGGTCTCTGTCTGTACTTGGTGCCCTGGCAGTGAGTGAGACATCTTAGTTGTCCTCATTACCACTTACTTACTCCCAGTTCTTCCACCAACCTTCTCCCAGCATCCTTCTCTTAGCCCTCTCATCTTTTGGCTACATTTGCCCAACACCTTATGGGAGAGACTCCTTTTCAGTTAGAGGTTCTGGAGGCATAAAGAGAGTCAAAGTTCTTTGGTTGAATAAACCTGTTGTTGTTATATACTACCCCAAATTCTGTCACTTCTTATGAGAAAGGAATTCCAATGAAAACTTGTGACAGAGCATTTGGGAGGGGTGCATCTGTGTGTGCACCTCATGTTCGGGAAGTAACTGAGCTATTAGTATGTCACAGACTTGTGATCTGGTAGATGCTGTAGATTTAACTCCATGAAGCCTTCAAAAGATTCAAAATAAAATTGACTGCTATAGCCATTAATTGCTTTGAGTAAGGTATAAATCCCATAACCTTTGTGAAGAGTTCCTAAGTACCTCAAAGGGCAATAAGAATGCATTATTCCTGGTGCAAGCTGGCAGTCCTCAGGCTGACCCAGTATGACCCAGTGCTTTGTGTGAGGCACAAGCACTTACTGTTTTACATCTAGTGGATGGATGTTAATAAAGGGCTATGTTGCAAGAGGCTGCTAGGATTTGGGGTGGGGAGAATGGAAAACACTTGCCTGCAGTGAGCTGCTGTGGGTTGTGTTGCAGTTCTGAACGCATGCTAGCAGAACTCTGCTTAGTCCATAGGGAGTAACACTTCCTCCTTCTCAATCATCCATACTTTGTATCTTCTAGAGGGGCAAGATTTCCTCTGGAACAAATGTAACAGGGTGGGAATAAGCGTTTGTCACTGCCCCTGAAGCCAGTGGTTTAATGTACTATTGCCAGCCAAATTGGGTACAGCAGAGCAGCTGGATATGATGGCATCATTTTCCTCTCATATTTTCTTAGATAATACTTTTATATCTTTCTTAGAAAAGATGTGGTTGTAGGTTGGCTCTAGATGTGAATGTTATGACTTACTCCTCCATCTGTATTTCCTCAGTTTTCCATGTGTTTCCTGTCTTTATCCAAAGCCAGAAGTTCCAAAACAGAAAACCACAGGAAAAGCTGCTCTGGTAGTGCTTGTCTTGAGCAGGAACAAATGGCAAGAGAGATTTCCTGCAAAATCATTTTCTTGTGACAAATGTAGCCTGGATTCCAGACTGAATAGTCTGGCTAATTCTGCCTATTTTTAGGTAAGATTATATCAGTTCCAGATTCAGATTCAGATTCTTATTTAAAACACATGTGAATATCTCTCAGTTTACCATCTTCAGCATTGTTGTTTGGTTTTGGTTGGGGCTTTTGTTGATCCCATTCAGCTTTGACAAATGCATTTACACTTTACTAGATTATTTATATTTTGAAAAGGGGTGAGTGAACCTGTGATAAAGTTAGGAAGGAAAAGGATTTGAAGAAAGCTTATTTGCAAAGAGCTAGTGTGACTGTTTCTGGTAACTTTTAGCTAATACTTACACATATGTGAAGCACTTCATAGTCCACATCAAAAGGAAAGTTCATGATGGAATGATTTGCTCTCCATCAGTATCTGCTGTTTTGCTATTGATGCTAGATGGAAGCTGGAGCAAACAGACTCTTCACTTGCAGTTTATGTTCCATGTGCAGTTTATACTGATGTCACAGCTGCAGCTTTAAGCCTGTTAAATATCCAAAGGCTGGGGAGCTCATTCTGAGCTTTCTATGAGATGGGCATTCTAAGTGAGGATAAAGTGGTAAGAAATAAGAAAAGCTTGTCTGGATAAGAATTACAGCAGTGGGTATCGTTGGCACTTGGGTTTGTGTGTAAGTTGTAGCTATAAGCTAATACTGAATTACCCACTGAGGCACATAGATGTCAGGGCTTGGAGCTAGCTGCAGTTGCTCTGGAGTGAGACAGTGAAGGTTTCTCAATATACCCATGTGCCATTATGTCACAGCAGCATTAAGCCTCAGCTATGGACTGTTTGCTCCCTGGAGAGGTTCCTGTTAGGATTTAAATGGAGGCATGGCTTCTGTTCATGGGATGAGGGAAGTTCAGGAGCTACTGAAGAAATGCAGTTTGATGGTTGCAGTTAGTACAATGAGAAGGTGTCAGCCAGGATATGGTATATACTAAGAAATGAGTTAGAAAGTCAGGAAAAGGGCTGAGGTGTGACTGACAGGTGAGAAGACTGGCTGGGCCTCTGAAATGTTATTCAGGAAGGAAGAACAACTTTAAGACACAGCTTGCATTAGAGAATAGTTAAAAACATTGAGGTCAGAGATGCTGACAGTGTTGCCATGAGTTAGAATAGTTCTGTGCCATCTCTGCTAGTGCTGGAAGGTCCTGCAGATGTTCCTGTCAGCCACCACACCTGGGACAATGTCATCTCTTAACAGGAAAAAATTAAAATCTGTAATGTTAATGAGATGGGCTGTCATGTCATAAACCACTGAGGGACTGTAGAGCTGTTAGGTAAATAATACCACATATTTGTATGTCTTCAGAATTGCCAGGTGGCTCTGAACTAAAGGAGTGGTAAAAGCACACTAAAACTAACTCTGCTACCTGCTGTAGATAAATACCAGCACAAACATCCACGGGTTTGTCCAGCAGTGATGTACTTTTCCCTGTCATGTCTTTTCCTCTTTTTACTTTCATGTGAGGTAGATTGTCTTGTGTGCTGCAGACTTTGCTACCCTGAGGAGCGAGCATGCAGCCTCAGGACTTCCCTTATGCACTTTGCAGTTCTGTGAGGTAGTAGTACCCCGGGCAGAAGGTTACAATTTCCGTAACGGCGGCGAGGAATCCCTGCAGCTCAAGGAATCCCTGCAGCTCAAGGACAGTTTTTCCTTCCTGTTTACTAGTCCAGCTCTCTGGCTTGGCCACCTAACTCCAAAGAAACCCCCTGCCTCTGCTCTGGTTCCTACAGTAGGCTTCTGGCCACTGGAATGTTTATGAGGGGCGGACTCCAAAATTAACTGTGCTAACCTCTTTTGTTTTCTCTCTTGGCTCTGACATTGCAGGATGACTATTCAAGACCTGCTTCTTACATGTTCTAAGAAAATATGACTGATTATCCAAAGTGATTTTGAGTATATGTTCTGCTATACAGGGAATAAAGGTAACCTTATCAGCCCTTCACTTGCTCTGTGTGCCAGTGGATATCAAATTGGTGATCCACTCTGTCCTACTGGATCTTTCCCAGCTTTTGCAATGCTTCCATGTGATACAAAACAATTGCACAAAAAAGGATTACATTAGGTTTTCTTGTTAAAGTCTATCCTATGGTCTCCTCCAGTCTTTCTTTTTACTGGAAACTTTGGTAAGTCCCCATGATATGGACCGAGTTTTAGGTTCTCCACTGGGAATCAAGTAGACACAGAGAAATAAGTTCCACTGTAAGCAGCTGAAATAATTGTGGTTTGTATTTATATATGTTTATATATTCTTGCCCATTAATCTTTTTGTCTATACAGCAGTACTCCAAATTCTTCTGCTTATCCTCTTCAGCTTTCCTGCCAAGCTCTCTAGCAGTTCTCCAGCCAGCCTGGATCTACGAGAGTGGTGACAAGCCAACGACCACGTGCACATGGATGGCCTGGTTGGTTGCTGCAGTTAAGTAGTTTCTGCTTTTCTATTCATAAGGGGTTTAATTTGACTCTCTGTTCTCCACGTGGCTACCAGCTTGCCTGGATATCTTTGCAAGTCAGATCGCAAATGTGAAGTCAATGCTGCCATTCAGTGAACTGTATAACTGTGGCTTTTTCATAGTGAAGAGATCCTGATAAGGTGCAGTGCAACAACCAGCAAAACCAGTGCATATGACAACCATTAAATGTTGCCAAACACTCGGCTGGTTTTATATGAGACAGTTAACCAAAGTGAAAGTAGGTCTTTGCTACTGAATCAGAAGTTAGAAGAAAACTTCTCTGCTTGGTCCCGGCTTGGATCTTTTTTCCCATTTTGAGGGGAACACGCGTGGCCAATGTGAAACAGGAAAGGAGCACCATCTAGTGTTTAAGGAGGAATGCTGGAGAATGAAAAGTACATGAAACGTGGCCCTTCAGTGAAAGCACGTAGACCATGTAATTCCATGTCTGACTCGTTTGCACATAAGGAAAGGGTTTCTTCTAGAAGTGTAACAGTATGATGTTCTTCATGGACATCGTGGTGACCGGGAGGCAGGGGAATGGAGAATGACATGTCAGACTGCATCAGAAACAGTAGTGTGGAGAGGGTTTTTGCCTGTTTGTCTCCATTGGTAAGAGAAATCTTAGGAAAGTTTAGATATCTTGGGAAATTTTTTGGTTCCTTACCTCCAAAGGATTTAAATAGCACCCAGAACCATTCATTCTTCAAAACAGTAAGGTGCAGTACTGTATGCAAGTGCTATGCAGAATCAGGCTACAGAGCAGTGATAATATTTATCTTGGCAGTGACAGCCAGGGATAACGTTCTGCAAGAGCCTGCAAAATAATCATTAAAATGGGATAAAAAGAACCATCTAGCCTCTATAACAGTGTGCAGGTTTGGACTGGCAGCAAGTGGGAGAGGGTTTGAGGGGGCCAGTTCTCTGCAGTGCCATTGTGCTGGACAGTAAAGCCCAGTAGATGTTTAGTGTGAGCTCTGGAAAACTCTGGGTTTCATCGCTAACTGAATCCCTGTATCTCAGAAGACACCAGACAAGAAACAAAGTGATTTTTGCTTTCTGGTTTGTGAAAGGAAGCAGTGTACACTCTCAGCCATTCTAATTTGGGAGTATGATCTCACTGTAACCAAAAGCCTGGTACAGATGTGTTGCTTGTCATTTCTTGGTGTTCTCTGCGCTTCTGTAACATGGCAGCATGAGCCAGACACATGCACTGTCAGTGCTCTCCCTGCCTCAGTATCTAACAACAGCCTCACTCTTTTTCTTGCCTTTTTTTTCCTTTTTTAAATAACATGCAAACTTATTTGAGAACTGTGAACACTTGTGTTTGTTATAAAATCGTTACTATTGTCATGAGTTTATCATGTCTCTCATTTTTTCAGAGTAAATACATTTTTTATGTGCAGTAAATGGCCTTGTTTAGCCAAAAACTCCTATTGCTAAGATGTTTGTTAATTTGAGGAGAGAAAAACGTGACAGGGGAAAAAAAAGTCACTTCAAGTATTTTCATGCTTTGACAAGCTTTGTGGTTCTTTCAGGAGTACAACCACCGTTTCTCTATATGTTTCACTGATGCACTACGAGTTAAATGCACACCAACAGCTTCACTGGTCCTGGCCTCAGGGCCAGAGGGAAATCTCATCTTGTGAGATGCTATTTGTATTTGTTTTCTAGACTCTGTTGCCACCAGAATGTTACCTGTGTCATCTGTGCTTTCTGGCCATGAAAAGAAGAAGCAGGTAAAGGGAAAAGCATTGTTTTCATTTGTATTCACCATGGCAACTTAGAAATAAGTTATTTACAAGTACTTGTCTGGGTCTGTTTGTGAAAGAAAAAAAAAAATCAGACATGAAATAAGGAACTTATTTCCCAAGAAGGGGAACTTTCTGTTCACATGAATTGACCGTGAAATTAGGGGATTCTCCTGCTTTGAGTGTTGTAAGGAAGCTGAACAGAAAATTAAAAAAGAGAAGTATTGACAGCAAAAGTTTTGAGGATTTAGGAATTGATTCTGTGACTTGCTGTGAGATGGGGTTATTGATAGCCAGTAGGAACAAGGCTGTGCCTCACTGAATGCGCGAGGTAGCGTAACAGAGCAGTGGTAAGTGCTGGGGCACTTAAGCTTGTCTGAAGGACTGAGATAAGGAACTGGCTCCCTCTGAGGAGAATCAGTGTTTTCCCTGTGTAACTCCTGTTCTGGCAAATGAGAGTTGACACAAAAGAATATGGTTTTACCAGAAGACTGAGAAAACTTTGTATTTGGGGAAGATGTTGAGCAGTATATGTGGAAGAAACATTACTGACCTGTTAAGCAGCATCAACCCTTCTCACTTTACACATTTACTAAAAAGCCTCAACTTTTAACAGAGCAGAATCAGGCGTTCTGGTGTGAAACAAACCAAACCAAAACAAGAAAGTGTAGCCTTAGTTTGCAGCCTGTAATCTTTTAACAGATCACACTTGGTGTCATGTGAGTTGGCTGAGGAGATAACTTCCACGCCTCAGTTTCTGTAACAAATTACTTAAGTTTCTTGGCTAACAGAACACTGGCTATTTCCTCACTCAGCACATTTCTTATCAGTAGGTGACATCCGGAGGGGAGGACTGGAAGAATTCTGCAATGCCTCATGTCAACATCAAAGTGGAACCCATGGTCAGCCACACCAAACATTCAGGTGCTTTACATCCTTCACATCCTTCAGCACAGAGTAAAAATATTGTTCGGCAGGTGGGACAGCTACCTGTTAGTGAGAAATCAATCAAAGCATTTAAAAGTGGGGACAGAGTAAGAAGCTTTGGGGAATTCAGGATTTCTGGCTAACTTGAACTTTTAAACTGTCAGAGTTCAGTCAGATGAACCCAGTTCATAAATGGCACAGTGCCAATAGAATCGCCACTGTGAACACCAGGTCCAGCCATCACAACAGCTATCCTGGCAGCAGACCTTTAGTGCTGTCCTTCAGGTTAAGAATGAAAAGCTGAACGTTGTTAAACATGGAATTGTCTCCTCACGTTTTTGGATGATTATGCCACACCAGACTCTTTTTCTCCCTTTGTACCCAGAGCCTTAGGCATGTTTGATGGAAACAGGCATATACTGTGTGAGAAGTGCAGCTCTGTGTACCTCCCTGTGGCAGCTTGATTTCTTCCCAGCCATGTTCTCTATTAAAGAAGTTCTCTAGAGTCCAAAATGTGCCAGAAGGTTCAGGGAAATGTAAAGATGCAGTTTGGCTTGTAGCCATTCACCAGTCCAAACCCCGCCAGCTGCAGCTTTGTGCCCCTTGCTGCTTGCGTGTTCCGTAACATTTTCACAAGTGAGTTAGACGGTTCCCCAAAAGAGAAGGGGTGTGATCCGATCGTGGCCTAGACCACGACTTGGAAAATACTTCTAACGTGGCCACCGAAGTTTGGGGGCCCGGTAGCAAGGCAGGAAGGGCCGGAGCGCTGGGAGAGCAGGCGTAGTCCGAAGGTAGGCGGCTGTCCCCACCAGAGCGGCCCGGGGCGAGCCGGTTTCCTGGAAGAGGTCCGTAGAAGGCCGGTGTCCGACTCGTCACTCCGTCCCCGCCAGCAGCGGTGCCGTGCTCGGCGGGGCGGCCCCGAGCCTTCGGCAGTGGCCGTGGGCGGGGGCGCGGGGAGCACCAGGGGCGGGCCGGGCCGAGCCGGGCTGGGCTGGGCCGGGCCGGGCCGGGCCGCGGCGCCCGCACTACAAGTCCCGTGAGGCGGCGCGGCGCGGGCTGAGCTCGCTCCCTGCGCGGCGGGCGAGGCTGCGTTCGCGGCGGGGCGAGGCGAAGTGCGGCGAGGCGATGTCGGTGGCGGGCTCGGAGGGGGAGGAGGGCCCGGCGGGGGCCGGCGCGGAGGGCGGGGGGCCCGGCGGCGGCCCCGGCAGCGGCCCGGCGGGGGAGCAGGCCGGCCCCGGCGCCCCCAAGCTCTGCGGGTACCTGCAGAAGCTGTCGGGCAAGGGGCCCCTGCGCGGCTACCGCAGCCGCTGGTTCGTCTTCGACCCCCGCCGCTGCTACCTCTACTACTTCAAGGGGCCGCAGGAGGCGCTGCCCCTCGGCCACCTCGACATCGCCTCTGCCTGCTTCAGCTACCACCAGCCCGAGGCCGTCGCCGCCGCCGCGGGGGACGAGGCCGCCGCCTTCGAGGTGCACAGCCCCAACGGCGCTGTCACCGTGCTCAAGGTAGGCCCGGGGGCGGGCGGGCGAGACCCGCGGCCCGTCCCCTCAGCTCGGCTCCGGAACGGGGCGGCTGTGCGCTGCCTTCTGTGGGTTTGAGTTTGGAGAAGCACTGTAGGGTTTCGCAAACGGGGAGCAGCCCAGCAGCACCAGGCGATCCCTGGCGTTAGTTTCTCTATTATTTTGTTTTCAAAGTGCGCTTCGGAAGGGGAAGAAAACGCTTCTGGTGAGCGCGGTCCCGCTGGAGCGGGCTGGGTGGAGCGGGTCGTGTGGAAACGGCTGGGTAGCGACAGGACTTCCAGGGAAATCTGGTGGGTTGTGGTTTGGGAAGCTGAGGGAGGGAGGGGGGGAGGTTGGTTTTCACTTCTGGGGTGTTTATTTTGAAAAAGATACGTGGCAAAGTCTCCATCTGGGCTGCTTTGGGAGGAAGGAAGAGGAGGAGGGAGAATTGGTTCCTGGTGGTAGCAGAAGCTGCTTATGGCATTGTCTTTGCAAGGACTCGGGCTCTCAGGGGATGGGAGGGCAGTGTTAGGGTTGTCTTACGTACCTTTCCTGTACTGTCACGCCTGGGAGACAAACCCCAAGGAAACAGCTTCCCCTCAATAAGGAAGAAATAAGTTCTCCTCCGTACCCGTTATTTTTGATCACTCTTAAGGCATGTGTTTCCCTCAGGGAATATTCTTGTGTGTTGAGTTTACACCTGAACTGCGTTCTCTTTGCAGTAAGATCCTTGATGTTAGAGTGTAATGCTTGAAGCTATTGAAGTAAAACAGCAGAACCTTCCACTGAGTGTTAGAAAAGATCTTTCCTATACACTTATTTATTAGCGGACATTTGAGCAGTGAAAATAAATGCCGGTTTATAGAACATGATGGTATAGAGCTCTTGAATGTGCTGTTTAAATAAATATGTATTTTTTAAAAAAAATAAGGGGTTGTTAACATTTTACTGAAGAATATTTTATTTAACTGAGAAACTAATAGTAATTTTAAGTGTATTTGGTTAAGGAAAAGCAGTGTAACAGTTTTGCATGAAGGCACAAGTAAAAAGTGCCTTTTCCTCTGCATAACCATAACCAAAGTTCTTAATGTTTGCCATGAGCCAGCTGGAGCACTTAAGTTTCAGAAGTTACTTGGTGTAAGGTTTGACTTTTTCTGTATTTTGAGGGGTTTTTTTTTGTTTAGCTGGCTAGTAATTTTTGTATGAAAATCTTCAGGAAAATGCATCATGCATGTTTTGTTTTGAGAATCCTTTTTGAATAGGAGGGCCTCTGGTAAGGAAGGTGTAACTTATGATTGGGATTATGGTGGGGAAATACTACATACCACCTATGTTACAGGCTGTCAGGTGGTACTTGAGCAGCAGCAGCCTTGGGTGTCTTCTGCAGTTATAAGGATATACAGATGGTACTCAACACAGATGCACAAGCATTGAGTTTCCTTTTTCGTGTTGTTTTTCCTGTTATCTTTTTAGTCTGTGACGTTACTGTTCTCTCCGTGCTTTTTGTATTCATTTTTTCCTGTAATCTCCAGGAAAGAATCTGAGTGGATTGCAGCTCCCCTTATGTTTCCCTTGTGGGGATTGAGAAAAGGTGCTAGTTAAGGAAGTGGAGGTCATTTCTGTAAACAGCAGGGAAGAAAATACTTGTGTCTTCTACCTCTTGTATTGTTAGGATGCTTGCCCTAAAGGGGCCAAGTGATTGCCTGTAAAAATGCTAATGCATAATAGGTGTTTATATAATAAATAAGGAGTTAATGAAAATCTTGGGGGATATTGCAGGACCAGCTGGCCTTTTGTGGCCATGTGATTCACCAAGGGATAAGGCTTTTGCAGCTGGAATTCATTTTCTTCTAGCTGACATGATAGTTCTTTAAGGCCTTTAAAAACATCTATTGGTTAAACTGGGTAGAAATCGAACTAAGAACAAATTCAAGAGTGTTAAATTAGAAAAGCCCCAATCCCCTCACTTCCCCCAACTGATCCAGCCCCCTTGAAAACAAATGTGATTTAATCTACCAAGGAAACATTACACACAGAGCACGAGGAATAAAGTCAAGTCAAAAGTAGCCTTCACCCTCTAACTCACATGCCTTGTTTCCCTCAATTTGCTGCTTGTTCAGAATTTCCAGATCTCGTGATCTGGTCTTTCCTGTTCAGTGTTATAAACTGAGAGGAGCAGTAGGAAATAAGCAACTGGAATTCCAGATTGAAATGATGGTGCTGTTGAGGAATGCATTATTTCTTCATAATGCCTCAGTTTTTTGTTCATGTAATGATTTCATCATCTGGATTGCTTAGTCTTTGTCGTTTAATGGGAGCTGAGGACTGTGTGATTGACATACTTGGGGCTTGTTTCTCAGCTCAGTAATAATTTCAGGAAAAATGTACTGTAGTCATAACAGCAAATAAGGACATTGTGCATTATTTAGCAGGGCAGCTGAACAACCTGACACCTGCGTGATTGTAGCTTTTCTATCCATTTCCAACAGTTAACATTAGAGGAAAGCAAAGTGTGTGTGAAATGCTTTCCTGCTTACAGAATTTATTAGGTGCCATCACTTGAGGTAAAGAAGCAGAGAAGATTGTGTTCTCCATTAGTTATGGATGGATTGTTGGCGAGTATTGTCACAGAAAGGACCTGATCCTGACAATAGTTGCTGTAACACAGAGTGTTGGTAACAGTTAAGTGACTATTGCCTGTGTTCACATGGTGACCTCTGTCATTACAGGAGAAAAAAGTTAGCATTGTGAAGATGTATAAACTAAAAAGGGGTCACTTCTCATTTGTTTTGAAAGCAGAGTCTTCTAGTGGCAAGTTCACTTGTTTTCGAAACAGTGACACTGATGGGCTGTGTGACTGGCCACTCAGTGTGGGTAACTCCTTTGTGAACAGTGGTGGATTGGGAGGGGAGCAGAAATTGCTTCTGGGTTATTGGCCAAGCAGTAAGGAGGTTGGCCAGACACTGCGGATTTGGGAGCCCAGATCCTTGAAAGTATTAGATAGCAAACTTGCTGACATGGGAGTTGTTTTGGATGCCTGTCAGTAATATTTATGGATGTGGCAGTGATTGATAATGGGGTGTTCAAGCTGAAGTAATATTGCATTAGGGCCTAACTCGGCTTGGAAGGGTAGTTCAGAAGTGAAGTTGATTTATGTTCTGAGCTGTTCTTTTTTTTTTTTTTTAAAAACTTTGCTGGTTAGTGGTTGCAATGCCTTAATTAAAAAGTGGGCTGCCCTCCAAAAAAAGCCATCTGGCTCCTAATTTGCTGTTTCAGCCTAGTAGGATTAGTAAATCACAAGAAATGCAAGCTTTATGGTGATGTTCCCTTGTACAAAAGCTTGAAGGAGAGGTGGTCTGTGTTCAGGAAAGGCTTGTGACAAGAAGTGCATGAGTTTTCTCCAAGTGACATGTTTGCTTGTTGCATTTCTCTGGGCCCTTCCTGTGCATGTTTACTGTCAGCGTGCATGTTCCACCGCTGGGTCCAGGCAGAGGATGCTGCTCGGTGGTTGTGTTCCCCAGACAATTCTTTGGTTTGTGTCATCTGTGCATCAGAAGGTGGCAGCTCCTACAGCATCCTTAGTAGGAGAGTAGGGGGCAGTGGTTGTAGTTAAAATACAATAGTTTTCATCATTCATGTTGGAATATTAGGTGGGACTGTTTGTCTCTCTGACAGTTGCCTGTTAAGTTTGCAAGAGTAATTCCTTCTCTCACACCAGTTTGGATGACACACATGGTGGTTTTAATTCTCGCAGAAGTGCCTCCATGGGAATGTGGCTAGATGAGGTTTGGTTTTGCTGCAGAGCCATGCAGTGGCTTAGTGCAAATCAGGATTTTCTGAGGCATCTGATGGATGCTGCAGCTATTTAAATGTTGTCTTGTGATGAGTAGCCATGAGAAATGGGACAAGTGTGGAAATGTTTCTTTGACAGGTCAGGTGAATTAAATTTGTCAATTTGTCTTTTTGCTTAGGAGTAGGAAAGAGTAAGACTTAAAGTATTTTGGGTGGCTTAAAAAACCCCAAGCTATTTCAAACAAGCTTCAAAGAATGAGTTTTGTTTAAACAAAACTTGATCATCTGAACAGAGTTTCTCAGGATACTCTTGTACTTGTAAAGTAAATAATGAAGGTGCCCACACAAACTCAGTGTAAACTGTTCAAAGGGAGAGGAAAACCCTGTGAGAGAAGGAAGACTGCATATCTGAAGGAAGCAAGGCAAAAGGACAGGCAGGGTGGAGCAGCAGGGTGCTGAGTAATTCTTGGGGAAAAATTAAAGTAGGTGACTGAGAAATCTAGGCTGCTTTGCTGTCCTGTTTTACACTGAAGAAGGCCTGCCCCAATGTGGAACATTGCTTGCAAACTGAGGGTGGGTATGTGCTGCCCAGCACAGAACAAGTTCAATTGGGAATTTAAAGGCAACAACAAGGAGCAACTCCAGTAAATCAATTTATGGTTTTCTGAAGGCTGTTGGGGACAGGATAATGGGACAAACTGTGAAAGAGGCTTGTGAAGTTGAACTAGTCATAGGCGGAAGTTAATTGTAGGTGTAATTTAAGATTAACTCCAGGTGAATTACCTCATTAGCTATGTTGTGGTAGCAAAGTGAACCACTTAAGTACTACATCCTGTGTTAGTGGAAGCTCTTTGAATTCTTGGTGGTTTTCTGGAGGAGCACAGTAAAACATTGCTTCACAAGGCCTGTGTGCAAATTGATTTAAAGGTAGTGTAGGCGCTCAGACTCGCTGGGAGTGAAGACTTGCCACTGGCTACAACTCCAAAGGAAATACCTATGTGATAGAAATAGAAAGGGTGATGTTTATTTTTTTCAAAAAGTGACTGGAATCAGTAGATTTTTAAGGCCTGCTGCTGTGGTTATTCCACAACTGGCAGTAATGGCTCTGTGGATGATGTTTCCCAGTGTCCAGGTCTTGGGCACTTTGTGAGAAACCTCATAGACATGTCTAAACTACTCTTTTCCTGTGTGTTTTTCATGAGGCAAATGAGAGCAAGTAAGAATAAATGTATTTAAACTAATTCCCATTTCAGATTTGGAATATCTTCCTTATGTGTCTGGCTTACCAACTGAGAAAAGTGAACCTGCAGTGTCCTCTTGTGTTACTACTTGGTTTGTTTCACTGAGTGATTTATGATGGTTTACTTGGCTTGTGTATTTTATGTCCTGTGTGTGTGATGTACTCCGAGGAACTGGAGCAGCAGCTCCAGGATTAACTGTGTCTGTTCTCTCATTAACTTCCTTCTGCTGGACTTCCGAAGCCAGTTTGCCGTGGGATGTTGTGGATGTTAAAGCTCATACAAGTACCAAGTGCCAAAGGGTAAATAAAACAAAAAGCTGTCTCTGCTGGCCAAACACTGAGATGGCAGATTGCTGAGCCAGAGCACACTCAGGGGAAGCTGTACTGCTTATCCCCTGTCTTGTAATTAGCTGCTCTCAGGGTAAAGGGTTTGACTGGGCCCACAGTGGTCTTATATCAAAAATGAAGACAAATCTGTGTCACTTAGGTGCTTTATGCAGGACTTAATGTACTTCCATAGTAAGGAAATCTGTGGTGGTGGTTTTGGTCGCTCTTCGTTCTTTTGCATCCATGCCCTGCATAGGTGTCATCTTTGGCTGTGATAAACAGAACAGGAAGCTGTTGGAAATGAAGTCATTGTTAAAGAGTAAAAACTTTTGCCCAAGTAATGAGGGTTTTGCATTGATAATGCTGTCGAGCACTGTGGGAGAAGGCAGGAGAAAGACTGGCCAAGAGGTAAGCACTGTGCTTGCAAGCTGAAGGATTTTGGTGAGCGTCTCTTAGCAAGTGTGCTGATGTGTTGTTCCTGAGCATGCCATGTTCCTAGCATGGGCTGCTTGCACTGGAACCATGGCTGTGGATGTATGTTGCAACAATAACTACTTTTCCAAGTGAGCACCTGCAATGTCAGTTACCATCATTTAGGTTTTTCCTGGTATTTTTAGTTTGTCATTTGACGTGCTTTGAAATGACTCTTACAGCTGTGATTCTTCCTGAAAGCTAAAGATGTGTTTGAATTCTTGCTTACTTACTAGCTAGTCACATCAGTGGCTGCAGGCTTGGAGACTAAATATTCTTTTTGGGGTTTTTTTGGTTTAAGCATGACCTTTCTATAGAAGCTGGTTAGCCCCTGGGATCGTCAAGTATCACGGTATGTAGATGTAGTCATTGCAGTAGGAGGCTTTACAGTGCATTGCCTGTTTGTTGGTTTCTGCTGGTAATAAAGCAAATGGAAAAAAAAAGGGGGGTATCTTTCAGAGTGTGTGGGACCTGTTTATTGTAACACAGACTTAATGCTTTGTGTGTAAAATAGAAGTTGTGGATGCTGCCTTTTAAAATGCTTGAGGGTAAAACTGGAGGGGGGGGGGAACAAAATGCAGGTGACTAATTCTAATGGAAAATGGATTTGGTGGGTAAGTCAGGGATGCATGTGAATGCACAGGGTCCACCTAGTACGTTGGTGGTCATTTTTTTAAATCCTATTGGGTTTGGGTGATGACACCTTGCTGGTTTGCTGATTATATCTGGGTTGGCTTTTGTATTGCACTTGGAATTACTATGTTCATGTACCAAATCAATGCAGAGATCTCTTCAGCACTTGATTCTTGGTGTTTCAGGCTGCAACTCGTCAGGATATGACATATTGGCTTCAGGAACTTCAACAGAAGAGGTGGGAATATTGTAACAACCTTGACGCAGCAAAAAGGGACAGCCGAACTTCCCCTACGCCAAGTGACCTTTCCAAAGGTCTTGTTGCCAAAGACAACCCTGGTAGGCTGAAAATTTGAGTGAAAACATGTTTCTGTGTTGTGTCAGTTGATCAGTACAAGGTACTGGTGTAGGTAACAGTCATGGGAAGTTTTTTTCTTATCAAGTGACTCTATGTAAACTTGCATATGTTGATGATGCCAGAATTATTTAACAGCAATGTAATTCTGTGTGTGATTACATATCTTCTGTGAACCCTGTTGATTTCTTTTAAAATAACTTTTTAAAAATTATGTAAAAATTATGGAGTAGTCCCATGACTAGCTTTCATTAAGTGACAAAGCACAGTTTGAGTTGAGTAAGTTGTCTTGTGGTTGTTGCAGTATCTTAAAAGCATAGTTTATTCTCCATTCTGACATGTCAACTCCATTTTTCAATGGGAGTGGGTATTTTTTTGCTTTCTGAATAACCTTACTTTGTTTTTAGAAAGTGTGGTGTGGTGGATCTGATCATGATAAAAATTTACTGCCTTTTAGAACTGGAAGACAGTTTGTGCTGATGGATGAGATTCAGTCTCCCTAATACCTTTAGCCAAGCAAAATGGATTTGTAGACTAGCATCAGATGCATAGAAGTGTATTGTACCAAGATACAGAATATCTTTTAGCTCTTTGACTACATTGTTCAGGCACTTCTGAAGTGTTTTATTCCTGGATCACTGCAGAAATGGATTGCTTGCTGATTTCTGTTATCCATAAATAAGAGTAAAATCCTGTTCTGTGCCAAGTTAGTCATGTTAGTAAAGCTCTCTTGGGTTTAAACAGAGTCTTAAGGTCACACATATTCATGAACGGAATTTTGTTGATTTTGCTTTGCTTCTATTGTAAACCCAGAAATATTAAGCTGTCTCCTTCCCTGCCTTTCCCACTCCTCCCCTTGTTGAGGTCCTGTGCTGCAGTATTATCCTCTAACCCAGTTTACTGCTTTCACTTGAGAGCAGTCTGCTTGTGGCTGCTTGCTCAACCACAGCTGGCTGTCTTTCCATAGGGGCTCATCTTCAAGTTTCAGCTATGCCAATCAAGCATCTAGTTAGAAATGTTCAGTGCTCTCCCTTGACCTGAGAGCAGTCCTCATCTCTCCTCTCCTTGTGCTGGTAGTGCAGTGAGAGCAGCTAGCAGCAAACATCTCTTTCTCCAAGTTACTTTTTGGCCAGTGTAGCTTCCTGAAGTGGTGTACCATAGGGACAGATGAATGCCAGGGTTAGCCCGAGAGAATTGCTTGGAATGTGGAGTGGGATGGTTTGAGACCATCTCTTTGGCAGCAGACACTCTGGTTAGCAGCTTGTCAAGCCATATGCTGCAAGAACACGTGTATGTATCGGTGTGCAGGGATCTAAGAGCTTGTGGGCACTGGAAAGGGTAACAGGCTTTTTGCTCTTTGAAACCTTTGCCTTTCTAACTTCTGCCTCTCATTCTCTGCTACGTAGTCTCCCTTTTGCATGCTGTGATGTTTGACCCTGGGCTGGGTTGGTGGAGTTCAAAAGTTAGCCAAAAAGGAAGGGTTTGTTTTTTATTTCTGCTAGATTAATGAGTGGGATATATTTACTGTGCAATCTGGTGACTTCCCGGGCTGATGGGAGTGGACAAATGGCCAAATATGGGCAGGCAGAGTAAAGGAGAAAGCAGGACTGCCCTCTCTTGGCAGCGGACTGCTGGATCAGATGAGCTATAATATGTAACTTGGCCCCAAATCTGTTCTTCTTTCAGAGCTTAGGTACAAAGGGAAATGAAGTGCTGTCACTGCAGTCTGCGTAGATACTGCTCCCTCACTCCTGTGCTGCATCAGATCCAGCAGTCATAATCCAGTCACTTGAGATGCCTGATCTGACGATTTCTTTGCTTGCAAATCGTTGGGGGTTTTCTGGATCAGCAAGCTAAACCAGTTGCATAGTTTCTTTTTTCTTAGCTATTATTAAATTCAGTGCAAAGAAGGTCAAGATGAAATGGATGGGCTCAGCACACCCATTCCTTTCAGGGGCAGCCTGGGGTTAAACTGAGATCTGTATAATTTGAAACTGCCTCTAGAGGATCTCATTTGTGAGGACAGATCTCAATGATGACACAAGGACTCCCAAAACTTTCCTATAGAGAGTTCAAGGACTCTTTAAGGCTCTAATTCCATATGGATGGCTAAGGTATGTCTTGTGGGATTTTTGTAGATTTTTGTTTGCTTGGATATTTTTGAATGTGTGTGCATTTGATGATGCAGTTTCAACTGGACCAGAGAAATTTGGTTGTTTTGCTGGTGCTCAGGAACAGATGCTATCACTGAGGCTTTAGATCAACAAGGGGCCTGTCTTCAGTGCAGAAATGAAATTGCTCACCATAGTCTTGCTTGTTTTGTACTGTTGTCCCTGTGTCCACATGTCTCTCCTGTGTCCATGTCATGTGTCCCATTCTACACCCCCACACACATCCCCCTCCAGTGTAAAAATCTGGGCTAACTGGAACATAGGTGAAAGGACAGATATATGGATCAGGCTTGATGAGTTTAAGAAAAATCAAGTTACTGTAAAATACTTTGAAAAATATTTTACCAAGCAGGCTGTGAGAAAGCTAATGTTACAGAAAGGATTCTGTAGGATTTGGCATGGACCTGCCTTAGTGCTGTGGAAGTCGAAGAAGTGGTTTATTCTCTGTAGGATGTGGGATGGGTTTTTGGAGTTGATTGTCTGCTAATTTAGCTTTTATAACTTCATCTCTTACTTATGCTATTCCTCAACTCTTGCTTTGCTTTAATAAAAATCATGTCATGCATTTATAAGATTGTTGTGTTTTGAAATCAGTTTAAAAACAAGATGATTTTTTGGTGGTGATGGGATTGGCGCCCACGTGATTGTGCTGGGCTGTAACTGCTGTGTAGTAGCTCCAACCAGTCAACTGGCTGGTGTAAGTCCAGGGCCATCTACAGTGAGCAACCTTGGGAAGTCAGAGAGGGCTTGGCCAGGCTGATGAGCATGCTTCCTATGGGAAATGCATCTGTTAGGATTTCAGCTCATGAGGAATTAATCTGTTTAACTGGGCCATACTCTAAAGAGATTTTGTAGTCTTGACAAATCCTGCAGGTAGAAAATGGAACAAGCTGTAAGTATGAAAGCAGAATGTTGGTATTCAGGTTTGGGTGCCTGTGAGTTTGTTTTGGGGTTGGAGAAGATGTATGGTTTTAGTTTGGGTGTTTTTAGTTGAAACTATTGTAGTATTCTTCTGCTTTATTAGACAGTGAATGTGATAAACAGTTTTATCTACCTTAGCTAAATCTTGTTCAGCTCAAATAGCCAAAGTAGAAAAGAATCTGGAATTTTGTTTGGCTGATGGAAAACTGATGACATTTCTATGAGTGGCCAGCGCAATGCAATTCGTACCTGTTGTTTGAGAGATGACATCATGTACTTGTGAGTGTTGGTGATCTTTGGCATTTATCTTTCAACTTCGAATCCTTGGCATGGGCTGAATAGAAGTAATTGTCTGCTTGGCAGTTGGAGGGTACAGCTTGCTTAAAGATGGTCTTGCTGCTGATGCCAAGTAGTTGTCAGAACAGTGAGTGAAAGGCTCACCAATGATACGAGTATCGTGATTTCCCCGTGTTTTTCATGTTCTGCTGAGAATGATGTAAGTCAGAAGCCCACCAGTTATGTTAACTGATGATACAGCTGCTGAATCTGGTCTTGAGAGCATTTTCAAAAATTTTTAATCCACTTTGGTGCTTTGAATGTTACAGACAACAGTCTGAAAATTAGTTTGAGCTTGTTCTCAACTCGCCTGTTCAGAGGGTTTGTAGAAGGCTGTAAGCTGCTTGATGCTTTTCTGGAATGCTTTTGCTGTTCAGAGTGTATTGCATGTTCTGCATTTCCTATTCCTTCTGCCTGCTGGAGGAGAGGTGAGGAAGAAAGTAAGTTATCCTGAATAATGGAAACACTGAGGTAACTTTATTCTACAGTACGTGATGGACTGTGTGGGATGTTGGAGGCCTGGCTAGCTCTGGGTCAGCTTGGATCCTCTGGACATGATTAGCTCTGGCTCAGGGCTAGCTCCAGTTCTCAGTGGTTCCAGTGGAGTCATTCAAAGCCTGTGTGAGTTTGCTGGCGTGTGTGCAAGTGCTGTGCCTGGGCTGTGTGTCTGCATGGCCCTCTGCCTGATCTGTACGTGTGCTGAAGCACACAGGAGTTGGGCTGGATGACTTTAGGTGTAGCTGTATTCAGCTTCACCTTCACCAGAAGGGCTTCAAGTAAGTCCTTTGCTGATCCAGTAGGTCTCCAGTGTGCCTGCAGCACCCATGCTGATGTTCTTAGCTCTGGGAATGTCGGGGCTGGATTTGCACAGAGCTGACTCAAATCCATAAAGGTTACTGACTTGCAGCAGCAGTATCATTTTTAGGATAAATAACTTGTAGGATGAAGCACACCCTGAAAGCTGTGTCATAGCGTTTTTGTGGTACTTCCTGACTTAGGAGTTCTGATAAAGCTGAGCTTGTTTTATAAGGGTTTTTTTATGGATTAATGTAATTAATCTACCTTCTAGTTTTTATGGCTGCTTAAGCTGGATGACTAGATATTGACCTAGATTGTACATTGCTCATGAAATAATGCTTCATGGAGATCACACAGATTCTGTTCTCTGAAGTGTGCACCTGCAGTGAGAGCTCTCCAAGGAAAACACTTTATTATTTTAAAAGTTGATTTGAGCAAAGAGTTTTTTAACATTATGTTGCCTCTTAAAATAAATGTGCCTAGCATGCAGGCAGACTTAGCAGTATGTGATTGCATATAGCCACTGTTCTTTCACTTACTGGATGTTTTGCCCATTTTTCTTTCTCTCTCTCTTTTTAATAGATGTGAGTGTCCCAAGTCAAAATGCTTCAGCAGAGAGAGCTAGAAATATTCTAGCTGTGGAGACTTCTCCTACAGACCTGGTGGGGGAACAAGCAGCTTCCCAACCTGCACCGATCCAACCAAGTGCTATCAATTTCTCACTTAAACAATGGAGTACCGAAATCAAGTAAGTTCAGGCTGTGGGAGAAAGTTAGCAGGTTGACAGTTGCTGGCAGAGACTATTTCCTACTAAAAGATGTGTGTATGTAGTAGGTGGACATTTTTAGAAGTGGGGGCAATGTGTTGGGGCAGTACATTGGACTGTATCTCTTAAAGTAAACTGTTTCTTTATTGTACACGTTTGAAGGGTATAACTGAGCATCACTCTGTAGCATTACTGATACCCAAAAGGGAGAATCAAGTTCTGTAAAGCACTTTCTAGAGATGGCTTGGATCTTGGGCCTGCAAAGAGCCAGGAATTTTGTCCTCTGCTAGGATTGCCTTTTATCCTTCACTCTGTGATGGACCTGCTAATTGCTATCATTGTAGTAGTTATAGTATTGAGTGCTTAGGCAGTACCCTTAGGGATGACAATCACAGTATAAATCATTCTTCTTCCTTTATTAGAGAAATAAAAACACACAGCACCAATTTCAAATCAATGTAAATGGAATTCCTGAGAAAAATGTGTCAGACCTTCAGAACAACAGCGAACCTGCATCTTATCACCTCACTCTTAACGAGTTCAGCACTAATTGTTGTAAGGAAAGCAGCCCTACCGAGTTGTTTTCAGCTCTCCTGTTACGGTTTCTTTCTTCATGTTTTTACGCTTTGCTCTGCCCACATAGCTGGATCTTCTGCTCAAAAGGTTTTACAGTGGTGTTACAGAGCAGTTCACAAAGCAGCACAGTAGCTCTAGCTAACTAGACCACATCCCTCTTGAGCTGCAAATAAGCAAGTGAATTGTTGCTCGCTTTCAGCAGTGCTGAGTTAAACGGGTTCCTGTTAAGCAGAGATCTGAGAGGTTGCAAAGTGGTTTGGTTTGTTTTGGGGGTTTTTGTGACTATTGTGTAGAACGTCATTTCAGTTCTAGAAAAGATGGTGATGGCTAAATTAAGACACATGTATATTCTGTTACAACCTGTTCTGTTTGAACTGGTGTTCTGGTTGGGTTTCCTGGGTTTGTGTAGCTGCTTTGCTTAAGTAGAACCTAAATTTGGCCACGATGGAAGGAAAACGCGAACCAGTTTTTCTTGGGTAAATTCCTGTATACCCAAAACAAATGCTTGTGGGGTTTCAGAGCTTTTTGTTTGATATTTTTTTTTTCTTTTCCCTGAATTGCAGATGATAGGCTTTGGGGAAGTTTAGCTAGAAGGGCAGTGTCAGGGTAAGCTGCACACACACCTGGTTGGTGTGTGTCAGTGGTCCTTTGTAACTGAGCAGAAAGGCAACAGTGGAATTGTTGGTTGGGAAGCACTGCTGGTTGGAGGGGAGTGTTTCTGGTGGTAGTGGCCCAGCAGGGATTGTAGCACAGTATTGAAGCATGGGCCTCTTTCTCTATAGCCACGATCCTCGTGGCTTGTAATCCTTGTGGATCCCTAAGAAAACTTCACGCTGTGAAGCTCTTCGGGATGAATGCTGCCCTCCCTCGCCTCTCTGTGGGCGTGCTCAGCTGCGGTGGTTGGTCTGTGTTCACGGAAAAACAACCTTTCTTGTATCTGCTAACCGTTGGCTTTTTAATTCTGGGGGAGTGTTCTGAGGAGTGCTCTAGTGCCCCCGTGTGCTCTAAATTTTAAAGCAGGCATCCCCCCCTGTGAGCTGATACCAGTGGGATATGGTGTCTTTGTCAGGATTGCTTGTTATGCTTAAGCATCCTCCTCTGAGCTTTGGAAAAGTCATTTTGCAGAGGTTTTACTGAGCTGGCAGCTAAAATGTGAAGTGAGAGAGATGCAGATATATGCCACCTCTGGCCATGTGTTCTGTCATTGTGGTAAGAGTCTGACAACTTTGTCAGAAGCAATTTGGCTGTGTGGTAATATGCTAGAACCTCTGAAAAATTTGTTTTCATTAGCATAGGCCTTGAAGTGACATGTCTTAAAAAGCTATGAACGACCATTACCTCGGCTTGCTTTGAGCTAGCAGGTCACGAGCACTTCAGTTCCTCTATTTAGCAAGATAAATTTGCTCCAAGGCTTGAATCTGTAGCAGTTTTCATAAGAAAGGTGAATTTTCTCTGGCATAGGTTTGGTTAGGGACAAATGGATTTTCCTTCTAATGGCTATCAGGGCTCCAGAGAGGGCTAGGGTAGGCACCATCTCGGGTTGGATTTATTTTGTGTAAGTATTAAAGGTGATCGTTATTACACACTTCCAAGTTTGCAGAGTAAGAAGACAGAGTGTGGTTGAGTGAAAGCATCTTTCTGTGTAGAAAATGCTGGGATACTATATATATTTCCAGCTTGGTATCTAAAATATGAAACTGATCCATATGGATGGACGTAGCATCTCCTTCTCGAGTCGAACAAAGACGTGGAAATACTGAGCTACGTTAATAGTCATGGGCATAAGTATGGGCTTAAACACTTCTGATTGCGTGATGCAGAGGAGACTGGGTAGGGTAGTCTCATCCTGCTGGTGAAATGTGTTGTTCTTCTGTAGAATTATCTGGCTGGGATTTAGAGGTGGCCTCCGAAATGTAATTGCAGCTAATGGGCAGCGTTCCGCCTTAGGAAAGGAACCACTTCTTAAGGAGTCGGTCCTCAGCACTTCAGCTACAGCAGGTCTCTTGAATGCTCCCGAGTCTGACATTAATCCAGGCTGTGAAAATATAACATGTGTTCTGACTGCATGCTCTTCTGTTTAATGCTTGGCAGTTACCCTAAAATTCTAAGCTACAATAACTGATAAATAAAGAGATGTTGCTTCTAAAGCCTGGTTTTGGTTTGTTTTTCCCCGCTGCCAAAACTAGGATAAAGCAGGATGGCATGAAAGACCATAGTGGTCTTCTAGATATTAATACCTTGGTAAAGCAAAATAAATCTGTTCCTGAAACAGTGCTGTTAATAGCAGGTGCTATTTAGTAGCATATGCTTTATTTTCTTTGAGCTTTTATTTGGTATTGGTTTTGTCTGAGTTTTTGCTTATTTTTAGTTTGCACTGTTAAAACTGCAGTGGTTGTCTTGAAAGCCCTTTAGGAAGAAATGAAGAAATTGTTGTCACTTGTTCTGTTGGGGTTTTTTCACAGAAATTCAATGTCCTCCTTAAGAAAAGGAAATAACGAAAACCGCAAGAGCATATTTTATACCACTGAGGAGTGGGAACTGCTGGATCCATCCCCAAAAGACTTGGAGGACTCCATGGCTCTGGAAGAAAAGAAGAAACACATGGCAGATGGAAGTAAAGGTAGAAGTGGAGAGGAAAGAAGGGGATCACATGCCTTACCTTGTTTGTTGTAGTGTACTGTGTTATGTCTGTGTTCAGGAAGTAAGTGGAAGCTTATATTTTCTTCAGAAACCATATCCAGTGTTCTCTTCAGTTCTTCTATAAAAAAACTCCTTCCTTAGCATGTGTCTGTGGAGTCTCCAGCCATTCAGGTACAATAGAATAGGTATGAAGCCTAGTTACCTACTGTTTCAGGATCCTTGAGCACGTTGCCATCTCCAGTTTTGTCTCTTAAGTTGAAGTTACAGGATGAAAAGGGGAATTTTGAGGCTCTTAATTACTCAGTTGAGTGCCAGCCATTGGAGCAGAATTGTCTTTGGACTCTGAAGTGTGTGTATCTGTTACATCACCTCACTTCTCAAATTGGGGCAAAACAGGGGGATGTGTAGTGATAGCTCAGCTGTGCATTGCAACTGGTTCTCACATTTGACCAGTGTCTGCCATAACCTTGTGAGGAGGGCATTTGTGTACAGCTCCTTAAGAGCACTTCAGCTGACATTGGAGTGACTTAATCTGGTAGAAAGCAGTGTGGCCTTGCAGCTCGCAAGGCCAATGGTATCCTGGGCTCCATTAGAAGAGGGGTGGCAGCAAGGACAGGGAGGTGATTGTCCCTCTCTGCTCTGCCCTCATGAGGCCCCATCCAGAGTCCTGTGTCCAGAGCTGGGGCCCCAATACAAGAAAGATGTGGGACTGTTGGAGAGGGTTCAGAGGAGCCACGAACATGATTAGAGGGCTGGAGAACCTCCCCTATGGAAAGAGGCTGAAGGAGCTGGGCTGGTTCAGCCTGGAGAAGAGAAGGCTGTGGGGGGACCTCATTGCAGCCTTCCAGTACCAGAAGAGAGCTTATAAGCAGAAGGGGATTCAACTTTTTAAAAGGATAGACAATGGCAGGACAAGGGGGAATGGATTAAAACGAAAGGAAGGAAGGTTTAGATAGATATTAGGGGAAGTTTTTTACAGAGAGAGTGGTGAGGTGCTGGAACAGGCTGCCCAGAGAAGTAGTGGATGCCCCGTCCCTGGAAGTGTTCAAGGCCAGGTTGGATGGGGCCCTGGGCAACCTTGTGTAGATCCAGGCCTGAGGTTGGTGGCCCTGCCTGTGGCAGGGGGGGTTGGAGCTCTGTGATCCTTGGGGTCCCTTCCAACCCATGCCATTCTATGATTCTGTGAAAACATCCTTCTCTCCAAGAGTGCTCCCATGGTTACGTAAATGGTGAGGAAACCTTACACCGAATGCCTCTTAGAAGAACGATGTGCTATGATGTCAGTAGCATTTTTGCTCTAACTTCTGAGCAGTTAATTATTTGAAGCAAAGTTTACTTTGGTGTAGTTTGGGGTACCTTTTAGTTTCTGTAATGAGTTGTAACGTTTTCTTCATGTCATTTCACAAGTATTAATTTGAACTAAATCTTTTATCTGGGAGAGGGGAGAAGACTTTGAGCTCTGTACTTATCCCACGAAAGGAAGCAACTCAGAAAATGAGGCCTATTTCACACTACTGTATAGGGCTGTTGAAATGCTGCTTAGAGTCTAATTTTAATGGCTGTGTTTTTAAAAGGAAATCTGAATGCTTTGCAATGCCCTTTTACGAAGTGAACTGAACTAGAAGCAATTGTTTTACGCAGGGCTGACGAGTTCAGCTTTCCCATTTGATTTTGGCCGCATCCCACACAAAACAAGGCGCCCGCTGAAAGACATGATTGGGTCGAGCAAACGGAGCAGCAGCGACTCTTCTCCAACAGAGTGGTTCTCTGGTAACAGCAGCAAACTGGTCTCTGAACTGCAACTGAAGTATCAAAGCCAGCAAGAAGAGTTGGAAAAGCTGAAGAAAGATCTTTTGAGCCAAAAGGTAATGAAGCCTCTGGGCAAGGTGTGCAAAAGCAAATGGATCTGGCAGGTGATTGTGAGTTGACTCTCTGGCTGTCTAACTGCCTGGAGAGCTGATTGCTTGTTATAAAGTAATGGTGCTAAATGAGCCATTGCTTATGAAAAGGCTTGAAATGACTAGGATCAAATTTTACATCTGTTCAAGTTGAGACCCCTGAACAAAACTTCCCTTTGCGTGGTGTTTACGATCTTGGTGTGTGTATGTTTTTATTTCTGTCGAAAGCTGGCTTGCTCAGTGTCTGCCAGGATCCTGGCACAGTATTGGCACAGCTTCTTTCACCATTAGTATGTGTAATCCCTGAGGATCTTCTCCTTTCAAGTTCCTTATTTAGTTTGGGTTTTGTTTGTTTTAATTCTGGAGGGAGAGGGAGGGGAGAAGTGGAACTGACTTCTATCTCCCTCTTTTTTTTTTTTTTTTTTTCCTTTTTCTGCCCTCCCCTTGTGCCATCCCAGGAGGGATGATACTTGTCTTTTTTCAGACTGAAGGGTAGACAGAAGTGATAGATTTGTTAGATGGAAGTGTTTACAAAAACACATTTTCCACTTGAGAGCCTTTGATGCTGGGGTGTTTTTTGGGGTTTTTTTGCAAAGACCATAGAACCTCATTTTCTCCTTTGTGGCAAGTGAGTTAATTGCTTGGCTGGTTCTGTGGTGAGATTTTTAAACAGCCCTCCAAAGACTTCTTTTTCAGCAAAGCAGCATGTATTCTTGTTCTGCTTTTATTTTCTCTGCCTCTGTTAGGGAAGAGACCCATTGGTTTCCTTTGTCATTCTGTAATGTTTACCTCTTCCCTTCTTTTTTTTTTTTTTGGCTTAGGCCCTCTTCCTAATTGTCATCTTACCATAAGGTTTTTTACAAGTAGGCCTTTTTTGGCTTCCAAGTAACTGCTGGGCCACAGCTGTCAACTCCTCTTCACAAAACTGTTGTGGTTTTTTTAGGGGGGATCCTTAGATCAGTGAAAGATACTTAAGCCATCCATACAGGCCAGGCACTGTAAGGCCTTAGCCTGCTAGAAGTCATGTCATTTCCTTAAAACACCACTATGAAGCCTGTCATAAGCTGATCGTTCAGGTGTAAAACCCCATTCCAGAGCTTTCTTTTTGTTTGACATTTGATTTTGAAGTTTGCAAGTTTGATAATTTAAAACTTGAGTGCAGTCTTCTTTTTCAATTCTCAGGAACTCGTGCGACTTCTGCAGCAAACTGTCCGGTCTTCCCAGTATGATAAATACTTTGCAACCCGTCTTTGTGAGGGGGTTCCCAAAGACAAATTAGAGCTGTTGCACCAAAAAGATGACCAGATCTTGGGTCTCAACAACCAGCTGGAAAAATTAAATCTGGAAAAAGATAGTCTGCAGCAGGAAGTCAAGAATCTGAAATGTAAAGTTGGAGAACTCAATGAGCAGCTGGGTATGTTGATGGAAACTATTCAAGCTAAAGATGAAGTGATCATGAAACTCTCTCGTCAACTCAGCGAATGTGAGGACAGTACATCCCCTCAGAGCGGAGCAGTAAATTCTCCCCAGGCCGTCTGTACTAATAAGGAACTACAAGAGCTGGACAGACTCAAAGTAAGAGCAATGTCTCCTTCTTGGTGCATAGGGGAATCTCTGCTCCCTGTAAAAACTGCTGTCTGGTCTGCTATACTGTTTGAGGAGATGACTACAGCAGTTCTCAAAGATATTCCTCACCGGAGGCCTTCTCTCTTTGGAACCTACACTTTGACGTGTTATGTGGCAGTCTAAACAGGACTTTGATACCTTGAGCTGCCTGGACATCCTTAGTACGGTATCCCATACCTTCAGTAATTTAAGCACTGCTGTCGAGGAGGAGTGGTGTGAGAAGTAGTAAAAGGAAAAAGTAAGGGCAAGAGGGGAAGTTGTAAGCATGGAGGAAAACTGTAAAACTCTTGGGGGCTGGGGCAGGGGTCTGATCAAAACTTGAGGAGACAGAGTTATGTGGAAAGGCAGAGGGGAGCTCCACGGAGAGAAAAAAGGAGGAATATAAGAACCTGGTTTACTAATGCTGCTCCAGATGTTATCAATGCATTTATCGATTGATTTATTCTAATCTACCTCGGTGAATGGTTCAGAAGTTCTTAATGGAGTTACCCGTTTTACTCTAAGCATACTTTCTTGCTTGGATAAATGTATTCCAAATCTGTCAATGTTCCACATGATTTGGAGTACAGGTAGGTCATTTAAAACATGTAGAAACATTCAGAGTTTTCTTTCCTGCATGTGAGCTTGGAAAGTCTTGGAAAATAAAATTGAAATAGAAATCAATGGGCTAGATAGAAAAGCAGATCAACGCTTGTAGATGCTGTGGACTGTGGTAGTTCTGAAGTTCTTGGGAGGGTACCAATGTTCCCTCCTCCCACAGTCGCAGGTTTGGGAGGTAATGTTTGTAGCCTGGAGCAGAGTGGGTTAGGAAAGAAAGCTTATTGCTGAGGGTTTCATTTTTTGTGTGGAGGCAGACATCAAACTTGAACTTCAAGTGAGGGTTTGTGGGGGGGTAACCAAGACCCAGGGAGCAATTGCCCTGACTTGTGTTGCACAGAATGTGCTGGCTGAGGGGCAGGACTGTGACTTCTCTGGTGTGTTCAGCACCATGTTTCTCTTCCCCCCCCACTGGTGCAACCTCAAGGGGCTGGGTCTGCCTCGTGACAGCCAGCAGCAACCAGCTGCCTTCTGTTGGGAGCACAGCACCGGAAGGGATGCAGGTGAGGCACAGCACCACCCTGCGCACCTCTGCTTGTGTTTGGCATGTGGCTTTGACTTACAGGAAGACTGAAAAGAGTGTTTGATTTCATCCTAATGTTTTACTAAGTCCTATGAGCTTGTTCTGTGTGCTAACATAGACTTACTCTGGTAGGCATTTGCGATTTGTGAGAGATTTTTGTTGAAAATCCACCTTGTTTTTTCCATCAACAGGACAATCTTCAGGGTTATAAGACCCAGAATAAATTTTTAAATAAGGAGATTTTGGAACTTTCTGCTCTACGAAGAAATGCAGAAGTGAGAGAGAGAGAATGGCAAGCAAAGGTCAGATAAACTCAGCCTGTTTTTGTTTTGGCCATGTCTGAATTGGGTTTCAAAAATTCAATTGTAAATCCATTCAGGGAATGTAATGGTGGAATGAAAATGAAATACTGAAGATATTAAATGTGACACATGAAAAAAATTAAAATCCCCCCAACCCAGTCCTTACAGTCTATTTTTTTTTAATGGATTCATGAAAGAAGTAATTCACTTCAGAATCATGTTAACCTGTGGAACTTGTTCATAACTTATGAACCCAGGCATGGATATTTCTGAAAACATTGTTTCCTCAAAATGAAGGATGATGTAATTTTCTTGAAGAGTATGGAAGACAGGATGTGTAAGGATTTGGTATGTGACAGAGTAGGGCTTTCTCCTCCTGAGCATGAAGGTACAGTATGGTGAATGCAATGTTAGAAGTCAACTTCTGCAGAGTCCAACTTGGAGTGTAGGCGAGTTGCAGGTGAATAACAATGTCTGTTGCCTGGGGCTAAGAAGATATGTACACTTCTGTAGCTAAGGCAAGATACCTGTAGGTGCAGTTTGGTAGGGATTGCTTTAGTTATTGCAGAAATGATGTCTGCAGCGGCCAGGTCTAAATGCTGGGGTTTTGGCACAGAACTGTGTGTGTCTAATTCCTGCTGAAGATACAAGCTAACTTGTATCTTCAAAATTCCATTTAAGTTATTTTTGTTCAAACCTACATATACTAGAACTATTAATTTAAAAATGGATGATGGTTGAGTTGTCTTTCATACCATGTAATGATAATTAAAGCTTGCTCAGATGTTCTGCATGCAAATGTACACATGGCAGCAAGTCTCTGGCCTACTCTTCTGCCTTAAAAGGCTTTCCTTAAACAGCCATGAGTATGTGAGGTTTCTTTCCCAAGTACTCTGCATACTGAATTTTGCAGTAGTGTAATACAACACAGGCATAACTTTTTATTTTCTGTGTATAAGGGTTGCTTTATTTTTTCTGTTACTACAAAAGTGGGGAAATCAAGCTGACTGGTTTTGACTTAGAGGTTTCTAATCACATAAGCTACTAGAATGATATTGAATCAGATCTTAAAGCTTTGGCAGACTTTGTATCATGTTGTTTTCTGCAGTATACCAGCCTGGAAGCCAAACTCTGTCAGGTAGAAAGTAAATACTTGATCTTGCTTCAAGAAGTGAAAACTCCTGTGTGTTCTGAGGAGCAGAGTCCTGCTCGTGAGGTCATCGCACAGTTACTGGAAGATGCCTTGAAAGCAGAAACTAGTGAACACCCAGAACAAGCGTTTTTCAAACCACACCTGGTCAGGTAATTTGGTCCTATTAAAGTATAGGTTTGTGTGGCTTGGTCAGCAGGCCTGGTTCTAACACTGGAAAGCAGACAGTGGTGATACATTTGCAAAATCTGGGCTTTTTAGTGTGTTTCCTTCCATGAATAACAACATAATCACAAAATATTTTGCATGTATTAATACATCTATGTTTTGTTTGAGGATAAAAGACTCAAATGTTGCTGTATAGCTGCTGAAGAGAGATGGGTTGATGTGAAATGACTGTATTCTTAAATGAATTGGTTCATCAGTGTAGTAATATATATATAGGCAGAAAGGCTGTTGTATAGGGAATCATAAATAATAAAGGATATACTATAGGGAAATGTTTAAATAATTCTTAAAACTTGGAAGCTCTGGGTAGGTGGCTTGAAGAATATTTGGAGTAACTTCTGGATGGAAACTTGAGAGTTTCAGGGCTACTGAACACACTTAAAAGCTTTGTCTCTCTCTTTCCTTCTCCCTTTCAGTGAATACGATATATATGGCTTTCAGACGGTCCCTGAGGATGATGATGATGAGGAGAAACTAGTTGCAAAATCCCGAGCTTTGGACCTGAGATCACTTTCTCTCAGTGAAAACCGAGAGATCTCCACGGGCGTGAAGTGGGAGAACTATTTTGCGAGCACAATGAATAGAGAGATGATGCGCTGCGTGGAGCTCAAGAACCTGATTCGATCTGGCATCCCACATGAGCATCGTTCCAAGATGTGGAAATGGTGTGTCAATCTCCATGTGAAAAAATTCAAGGACAGCACTGTTCCTGGGTACTTCCACACCTTGCTTCAAAACGCTCTGGAGAAGCAAAATCCTGCGTCTAAACAAATTGAGTTGGATCTCTTGAGAACTTTGCCAAACAACAAGCATTATTCCTCCCCGACATCTGAAGGGATCCAGAAGCTGCAAAATGTGCTGCTGGCATTTTCCTGGAGAAATCCTGATATAGGGTATTGCCAAGGGCTCAACAGGTAAGGTTTTGCAAGTCTTGGTATAATGATGCAGTGCAGCACTTAATGAGCTTTTCAAATCACACGTCTAGCAACATGCGTTTGGACAGACATTTCCCTTATGGGTTGTATGTTTATAACTCAGAATGCTTTAATAAACAAGTAACTCAGATTGTTTTTTAAAAGAATACAAGATGGCTTGGATCATGAAGCTTGTAAAATCAGCTTGGTAAAAGAACTGGAATTAACTCACAGAAGAAATAGGCTATTTAAACGTAGCTTTACCTTGTCTTCATGTCAACAGTAAGGGATCTTTTTGCTTTTGTGTGCAAGAATCTGTTAGATCTTTTTGTTTCTTTTCAAAGAAGCAGAAATAAATGCTTGAAACTGGTGGTGGGGTTTTTTAAACTTTTAAGGCCACAACTTTTGGCATTGTCCTTAGGATGTCTTCAGTCATTAATGAATTTAAGGATGACACTGGTGTTACAAGGCTAAGAGAAATGTGAACTCCCTTTGATTGGTGTTTGCCCCAGTGGTTGTGGTACTTGGAGATCTGTAGTGAAGGGAGGTGTTCCTTGAAGCAGGTATGTTAGTCTCACACCCTGCTTCATCCCTATGACGTAATACTACAGATGTCAATTTGTGCACAGATTTATGTACTAGAGTGGGGTAAAAGTTTTTTTTAGCTGTTTCATTTGAAACCACCCTGTGAAGAACTGGTAGAATAGAGGCTGTGAATAATAGAGTAGAGGTAGCTAGTTGGTGTGATGGTAGCAGTAGCAGACATAGTGAATAATGTAGCAGTAAGTATTCTTTTTCTGAGCATGGGTCACTAGTGGGTGTGTTCTGTAAGTAAATAATACAGTTTTAGTATTAATGTTGTCCCAAGACATGTGAAGAACACAGCTGCTGCTGCAGTCATGGAACAACAAGGTTTAGTGTCTAGAATGTGTTAGGAATGCTTTTGCTCTGAACTTTCTGTGCAGCAGTGTTTTGTGTGCACATACGTGGTTTTACCACACAATTCTGTATTTGGGTTTACATGCAGAAGTTAAAAGTGAATAAGATTATTCTGTGCTTTAGCCCTCTCAAGCTTTTAAAGTATGATCATCGAAGTTGTGTGACATCAGAAACACTTCATGTTATTACAGCTCTGCTTGCATACAGAAATAGAACAAGTGTACCTGGAGAAATTACTTGGAGAGAACCTTCGTTATCAAACGATCATAAACATTAAGTTACTGTTTGGTTGCTTTTTTCCACTTTCATAATACATATTGGAAACAGGGAAACCAGGACTGCTGCTGTTTGTTTAAACTTTCCTTTTTTCACTTTAAGGAACAAGTTTAGTCTTGGGGAAAAAATAGAGCTTTTGCTTTTCCTTGAAAGACAATGGTAGATAAAGGCAAAAGTGTTATTTTCTATTTACCTTAATGGATATAAAGAAAACTTGCTAGGAAAGATATTTCTAAACTTAAACGGTGTGAAATGCAAGAACCATCTGTTCTTTTTTCCCTTTGATAAGGAAAGACAAAAGTCTGGGAAACAGAAGTGTATTTAGGACTTGGAAAATTTTAATTGTTTTGCTCTATTTCTTGGAAAAAAATGGGTTCTAGCAAATCTCTTTCTTATTTAACTGAACAAACATGGTGTGACTGAGAAGGCATATCAGTGCCCTGTTTTGCTGTTTATGGTTCTCCTAATATGCTTAACAGAAACAAAGGCTTTCATTTAATTCTTAATATATTCTGTGATACTAGAATAATACTTTTCTCCAAATAAACCCTGTTTTCAGATTGGTAGCGATTGCACTTCTGTACCTGGAAGAGGAAGATGCTTTTTGGTGTCTAGTAACAATAGTGGAAGTTTTCATGCCTCGTGATTATTATACCAAGACACTGCTAGGATCTCAGGTATGTGATCTGCCAGAACAAAGCCTTATTCTGTAAACTGCAGCCAGTTACAAACTTCTCTCTAAAAAGGCCTTTCTGGGGGTTGTGTTGAGTTGGCAGGGGTGAGTTTCAGGCACCAGGACCCTTGTTTGGACAAGGACTCTGAGTATGAAAACACTGAAATAATTACTTAGGGACCAGCATGGAGCTCCAGTCCTTAACCCTTCTCCTCATCATTAGTTTCATAACACAGATTGACCTGACATAATTTCTTTCCTCAAAATTGGGGTGGGTGGGGTGATATTATGGGCTTTTTGGGGCAGTGGGGCTGAGGATGTGCTTCACAGTACTGTGTGGTATGTGCTGTAGCATGTCTCCACTTCCAGACGATGCTCTGGTATGTGCTGCCTCCTCCTTCCAAGTCTTTCCCTGGCTTCTTGTCTGTTGCAGTGCACCTGCACTGGTGCAGCACTAGCGACCTGGAGTAAGAACTTCACAACGTCTGGGGGTGGATTGGGAAGCAAAAGGATTGTGTCAGCAAGGATGCTGTGCATTGGGGTGGCCATGTATGTTTTGGGTGGATCTAGCTTGGAAGCATTAACTAGGCAGCCTTAGGTTTCTTGGTTACCTCCTGAAAAACTTGTGCTTAAAGATTAACAGCTCTGCTTTGGATTGTACCAACACACATATTGGAGAATGTAAGAGCAATCATGTCATGTTTGTCATCTCTTTAGGTGGACCAGCGAGTATTCAAGGATTTGATGAGTGAGAAGCTCCCACGACTGCATGCTCACTTTGAACAATACAAAGTTGACTACACGCTTATAACTTTCAACTGGTTCCTCGTGGTGTTTGTGGACAGTGTGGTTAGCGACATCCTGTTTAAAATATGGGACTCATTCCTGTATGAGGGACCAAAGGTGAACTGAGCTACCTAAGGCTTTGGGTTTGTTGGGTCTTTTTTTTCAATAGTTACGTGGTAACAAAATACTGTGATGGTTTTGAGTGCAGGCTGGAGGAAGGATGTTTCACAAGAATCCTGTCACTTAAGATTGCTGTTGGGGGGTGGGGGGGAGGGGAAGAGGAAATGTGCATAAATAACCAGTCAAAACACTTTTCCCAATTTATTTGTGTTCTGCAAGTTAAGAGCTTGAGTTCCATGGAAGACTGCTAAATGCTAAGGAATTTCCTTTCACCACCAACCTTGGGGGTTTTTACCCTTGAAAAATAAAAGGTAGTGTTGTTAACTGACTGACAGCTGCATGTAAGAAGTTATAAATAATTAGATCAAAATGAGAACTATTCTTACAAAGAAGGAAGTTTAAGCGAAGGAGACAAATTAGAAATGCTGAACAGATGTAAAAATTAGCTGTAACCAAGTACTAACATTTACCTGGTTCTGCAGCCACTATTTGTTTTATTTCTGCAGCCTCTTAAAGCAGAGCTGGCAAACAGTGACTATCTGGGCTCCTCCCTCATAAATCAAGGGGTGGAGGTGTGAAAAAATTTCCCTGTTTCCTACTTGTTCAATTGCAAAATTGGTGCAGGAATAAAAAATTGGATTCAAACACTCTGGTAACACTGAAGATGCTGTAGGCAACTGGAGAGAACAGGGGAGTTAGAAGTAGAGAAAAACTGTGTGTTTGCTAGATGTGATGTTGGCCTCATCTGAGCATTCTAACACACAGTGGCATTTTGGTTGTGCCTTCATCCAGCTTGCAGCATCCTGGTGTTTTGGCAAGGCAGCCAGGTACAGACTGACCAAGTCCAGAACTTGCTGAAGCCTTGTCAGATTGAAGGGAAACAGTGCTGCTTCCAGCTCAGGCCAAGGTTGGCTGACAAACTGGTATAAGAACTTCCTTTGGCATCAGACCCCCAACGCCACAGGGAAATACAATGCACTGAGAACAACCTGCCTAAAAAGCACAACGTGATTTTGGCTCTGAAGTAACTTGATAATTGCATTGTACAGGCCCAGCAGTCTTTATTCAGGGACTGAATTAAGAATTCAAAACTTCAAAGCATTGACATGCTATAAATGCAACTTTGTATTCTGGATAAAACTGCAGAACACCTTGTCTTGGTTACAGGCTACAACCCTGAACTTGCCTTGCCAATGGTTTTGGCAGCTTTTGGGAATGGGGGATGGGGCTGGGAGTGGCAGGGAAGGGAAGGAGAGGAATGTGGGGTTGGAGACCTTAAATTCAGAGTAAGAGTGTCATTTATAATACATAGTAAAGACAGTGAATGCCTTCTGATCTTATGACGAGCCAAACACTGTGTGTGTGTTTATCAGGTGATATTCCGATTTGCCCTGGCACTTTTCAAATACAAAGAGGAGGAAATCTTAAAACTGCAAGATTCCATGTCCATCTTCAAGTACCTTCGGTATTTCACACGCACAATACTTGATGCCAGGTGGGTAACTCAGACCTGTGTGTGGTGGGGAGCTGTGTGGTGGAGCATGGTTCTGGGTGTTTTGTTAATTTTGGTTTTATCTGGATCTTAATTTAGATCTCAGTAGTTTGTTTTGTCTCTGTCTCACATAGTTTTATCTAGTGGAGACAGAAGCACAAGTGATGAATGCATAATTAAGTTTTGGGTATGATAAAGATTACTTTGCCAGCCTGGCCTTGTTTAGCTGTTGTACCATGGTAGCAATGATGAAGCATTTCAACCATAGGTGAAGCCTCACCCTGCATTGTGGGTACAAGTTAGGATGTAAAATGGTTTATGATAAATAAGAACGCATCCTGGCTCAGGTATTTAAAAACATGAGCTATGAGCTGTTAGGTTTAGATCTCATGAATGCATGGGCTAATGCCACAAAACACCAGCTGATTTTAAGATATGATACACTTAGAAGCAGAGAATAGGCACAAATTAGGTAGTCTCCTGGTTTTTGGTCTTTGGATAGGAATTGCAGCACGTTAGTTAGGGTCCAGTGACTTTAGGTTCCTAGTTTGGAGACTGCAGGGGGCAGATGAATCTTAAAAAGAAAGGTTACCTGGATTGTTTTAATGTCTGGAATGTTTGGCACCGATACTGAAGCTCATTGGTTTTGGTTATGAAGCTGTGACAAGGTTTAGGAAGAGGCTCTTTACTGAGAGGAGGGTTGAGCACCGAACAGGCTCCCCAGGGAAGGGGTCACAGCACCAAGCCTGACTGAGTTCAAGAAGCATCTGGAGGATGCACCCAGTCACCTGCTCTGACTTGTCTGGCTCTGTATGGAGCTGGGAGTTGGACTTGATGGTCCTCATGGGCCCCTTCCAACTCAGGAGCTTCTAGGATTTTATGATTTTTATTTTTTTTAAATTGGTACAAAATCCTATCCTAGCATCTGAGATGCTTGTTTTTATAGCCACAGGTTCCATATGAACTGGGACTTGTAGTTTGGCTCCTACTGCAAGACCTATTTGTTATTTTTACTTCCTGGCTTTCCGTTTTTGACTTTAATGAAATTAAAAGTGAGGAATCTCACTTTGTGCTTCAAAACCATTGCTGGGACTGTTCTGCAACTGGTTTAAATGGTGAAAGTCTTGATAACAGATGTTGCTTGTGCTGGCGAAACCTCTCCAGTAATGCTTGAGGGGAAGCTGAGGTGCTTTTTGTATTCTAGAATTCCTGCCTTTGATTTTAAAAATGCTGGGTAGTTGTACTCTCAGCTGTGTGTGACCCAAAAGAACTGCTGATTCTGATTCCAAGTCTGGAAGGGACAGAGATGTGTGTACTTGATTTTTGAGAAGAGGGTGCATATATTTTTAAAAGAAGAAAACAAACAAAATTAGCCTATGTATCAATTGCAAAATATCCACAAGATTGTTTCCTAGCTGTGGAATAAGTAGCAGCAGTAGTACCACTCAGTATTCCCAGAAGCTAAAGATTGCAGGGGGGGGTGAATCTTTTTCCTCTCAGGTAATTTGCAGAAGTGATCAGACCTGTGGATTTGGGTTCTCTGTCATTTTCCAAGTACATAACTGACATGGTATCTTGCTTCACCTGCCTAAACATTCTGGTGCTGAAATAACCTCGTTTAAAGATGACTAATATTGCTGGAAGATATGGTATTCGGGTGTTAACAGTTACTAGCTTTGTTGTGGCAGAATGATAGTGTGATATGGCATGATTGTGGAGGGGGTGATGGGTGCTCTAGTGGTGCTTTGCTACATGATGTGATAAGCTTGAGCTGATGCTGGCTCAGAGACCTGTGTTCCAGCCAGCAGAATCCCAGAGCTTTCTCACTGTACCATAAAGTTTGGCTTATCTCTATTTTGTGCTATCCCTGGCCTTCTCTGGTCTCTTGTACCACTCGATTATCTTGGATAACTTGAGAGCTGACTGTCCTGGGAGTGAGTGAGCTTCAGTGAGTTACATGGAAGAAGTCATCCAGTCTGTAATGGGGTAACTGGATGTACAGAGTATTCAGTCTATCCAAGTTCCTGTCTTATGCTCTCAAGGCTTTAATTGCTGTAGCATTATATAGAGTCTGCAGGTGGCTGTGCAAGCTGCTGAGCATTCGATAACACGCGATAACTCAATGTAACTTCAAGTGCTTTATAGACCTTTCTTGTAGTAGTGGTAACACCCGAGACCTGCCAGGTATGTGAAGGAGTCTAGAGCTGTGTATTAAATATCAATATGAATGAAGTTCAAAACTGATTTAAAGAGCTCCCAGTAATGTTTGTTTTCTAACCTTGTGTAATCTCCCAGGAAACTGACCAGTATTGCTTTTGGAGACCTGAATCCCTTTCCCTTACGTCAGATCAGGAACCGGAGGACCTATCACCTGGAGAAAGTGCGTCTTGAACTAACTGAACTAGAAGCCATTCGCGAGGACTTCCTGCGCGAGCGGGACACGTGTGGAGAAAAGAGAGACCTTATTAGTGATGATGAGGAGGATAGTTGAAACAATTCAACGTAAACTGTTCTTTGGGATTGTGACCAAAGTGAGTTAACCTCCAAAACACTTTATTAACCCTGTCAAACAGAATGTAAACTAGTTGCTTTTGGAAATATGCAGGACAGATTTCCAAACCCCAGCACTTTGAGAGGTACTGCTTTGTATGGAGGCCAAACACTTCTGTTTACATTTATGTTCATGGAATTGTATGTAGAGCACTTAATATCTGTCTTAGTTTAGTCAGTCGGCTGAATTGCCAGCTGTTTTCCTGCAGTGCACTGTTAGTGCCTGGATGTGAAGCAGTGGCAAGGGAAGTCAGTGACTTGTTTACTACATTCGTTGCTCTTCTGCATTGGTTCTGGTTTTTCAGTGTAATCGTGTGTTTCTGTAGCGCAGGTTCAGTGTGGGAGGAAATCGTGGTTCTGACTTCAGGTTGGGTCCATACATGACTTTGATCATGTTGTCCTTGAATAAACTAGCCATTCTAGAGGTGACAAACCAGAAGAGTATGGAAGGAAGCACCGGAAGAGCTTCAACTTCCCTTTGTCCTTTGCTGAAGTGATGTGAAATGGATCATCGAACACAACACTTGACTATATGTACTTAAAGTAAAGGTAAAATAAGTAGCTGTTTGTCACTGAATGTTCAGTGCATACTGAAGCAGTGGTATCAGACTTCATTAATGCTTTTCTGGGCAGCTGTGTTGATGAAGATTCTTATTCATGCACAGGGGTTTATAGATCAAATTCTGTTTAGTCAGTTTTATTTCTAATGACTTTGATTGCAGCATCTCAAAGCCACAACCAAAACCCAGCTGTAAGAGAAGAACGATGGAGCTTGACACACGAGTACTGTGTTTCAGTAGCTCATCAGTTGTGTGCCTGTTGGAGGCTTCTGTTTCTTACGGTTTTAATGCTCCTTCCTATTTAGGATTTAAAGTAAGATGAAGTCTTGATCTTTAAGAAGAAACATAGCATTCTCTTTGCATGAATGTGTAACTGTAGTACAATAGCGGTAGCCATGGAATTCCTGAAACACATACTCATCAATCAATCCAAGGAGCTTAAAGGTTGGCATGGACACTGACATTCAAGGTCCTTTTCCAGGAGAAAAAGGTAAAATTCTTCTATTGTGCTCAGCTTTGTGCTGGAGAGCTGTAAGGAAACATTTGGGTGTTTAGCTGTCATGTCTCTGACTATGGAGGTGTGACTGGAGGCTGTTCTTTCTCATTTGATGACTAGCCATATGCTTTAAGTAGCTCTGAGGATGTGGAAGGCTTTTGCTTGCTGGCTAGTCTCTGGACTTACATTCTTCCTTGAGCCATTGGCTCTTCAGAATGTTGCATTGACTTTAAGGTCATGATGAAACTAGTACTGGAGTACTAAGCAGCCAATAGCTCAGCTTTGAAGAATCGGTTAATTGCCAAAAATACCCTGGTGGTTGGGAACAGTCAAGTGCATCAAACTTCTACTTGGTGTGTTTCCTTGTTGTTTTCTGAGAACAAGTAGGACTTCTTTATCCAGGTATACTCATGTAATTGGTTTAGAAAACTTAAGTGTGTACAGGGGGAAATCCTGCTTCTGTTTCACAGCACTTTTTTTTCTGAGAATGTATTTGTAGCCTTCTCTGAGCTTATTATCAAACAGTTTATTTGGAAGGGAAATATTTAATCATTGGGGAACATAACTTAAAGGACTACTTTTGATATAAAATGTATGCTTATTCCTATATGACATAGAATTTTTAATTAGCCAACAAATCCTTGCCAACAAGGGACACGTGGTATGGATATCTAGATTTGTTATTTGTCTTCTAAAATAACCCCTACCTTTTCTATTGTAAGCAGTAGTTTGGGGTGTTTTATTCCCTAGTTACTTCTGGTTGTGTACTTGAGTTTATTAGGCAGGTTTTTCATGTTATTGCATGTACTGTATTTTTTTTTTTTTTTTTTTACTTACAAACAGTGTTTGAACATAAAAATGGGACCAGGTTTTCTAATTTCCTAGTTATCCTGTCTTGGTTTTGAAAGAGCTGGTCTCTAAATCAATCTGTAATGTCCACTTTGTTTAATCTTGTTTTCAAGTGTTAAACCTTTCTGAGCTGAAGATCTCCCTTCCAGTGGCAAAAGTTGAAGTGTTAAGGTGAAGAGCTTAGAAGTACATATCTACTCCATTCACTTCTTTACTGTGAGCCAGTCCTGTGACTTCGTGAGGTGTTTTCAGACTGATCTCATTGAAGTCTGTAGTTGTGAGGACAAAACTAATGCTGGGGCAGCTGCTGAGGAAGGTCTGTTGCTGACAAACATGTTGCAGGACTTGTTCTGTTCTTTTTTTGTTTGTTTTTTTTACAGTTACACTGATGGTAAAATTGGTGTGTGTGTTCTGTTATATAAAGTTGTTGCCCAATTGTGAAGTAAAAATCAGTAGTTCTGGTTTTAAGCCACTCTGTGAATCTAATGTGTGAACATTAGGGAGCTTATGGAAATCATGTTGCCTCTGGTTATTTGGTGAGCTTGCAAATAGGTCGATGCTGTTACACTGGGTTCCCAGCAAGCTGCTGGCTACAGTTTGTTAACTGTTGTTACTGATGCCTTGGTTAAAAGGTCAAAAAATGCAGAGGCTTCTAACCTCTGACTACTCGAAGTCCAGGTAGGACCAAAACAAGATGCATGTAGCAGGAAGCAGTGTCAGGGTGAGCTTGCCTTGCCCTTGAGAATGTCTTCAGATGAGTATTTGTTTTCTAGTGGCACTTAATCTGGTAACTATGAAGAGTATTAACTACACCCAGTGAAACCAACAAGAATCACAACGTACAGCTCGGTGGCCTGTGAAAACTGAACTGCACAGATAGGAAGTGTTTGTTTAGGGGCAAACTTCCCAAGGAGCACATGAAGATTTCACACTCTGGTCTGCCACTTAACAGGTCAATTAAGGTCACTTCTATTGCAAGTCAAGGCTGTCACGACTACTTTTTAACCAAAAGATCATGAGAGTTCCTTGTATATGGGTCCCAGTATATGTGATTCAAACCAAACCACTAAGTCTTATCTCTTAGAATATTCCACCATCTCAATACACATATGCATGGCCTCTTGCTTTAAGTGTTCCATTATCTTCTGTGAAACAGGTAAACAATTGGTGCACTACACCTCTAGCTATGAAAACAGCACAGTACTTCCTTCAGCTGTACCTGTATGTGTGTGCAAGTAGTGCTGTTATCCAGTGCTATCAGACTGTGTGGTGGGGGTGTTTTACCAGCTGTGTAATCAATGAAAAGGATTTTTTGTTGCCCATTAGATGTCTTCTGTGAGAGACTGATTCACCCATTTCCCCTCAGTCTTTGTAAAGATGGTAAGGTACTTCAGCAGAAAAGGCAAGCTGGTTGGGTTTTTTCCTTCCTTAAGACATCAGGAATGCAAGCATGGTCTTAAATTAGGCAGAATTGTGTGTTCAGTCATGCTTAACTGGGAAATGGAAAATCAGTCAATGTCATGGAATTGTGTAGCTGTTGAAGTGAATGTTCCCCTAAGTGCCATGTTTAAAAACCAGCAGTATGCGGTACAAGACATTGAATCACAAAACCTAAATGATGTTATTTTGATAAAGATTGATGTAAATAAAAAAATAAATTGTTTATTACTTTACAGCTTGTTCTGGTTCTTTCATCGTTTTGTTTTTCGTAACAGATGGAAATAACTGAGGTGCCATCAGAACCACACAGTAGTAAAGCTGGTGGAGTGGTCTGATAATGCAAAGTGAGAGAGTTTCTGTAGAGGAACATTTCTGCAGATTGGGCTTGGAAGGACGAAGAAGTGAACTACAGACATGTTGTGTGCAGGTGATAGGGACTGGTTGAACTCATGGTTGGTTCCCCCTTACTTTCTGCGGGGAGGAGGGGAGGGGAGGGGAGAGGAGGTTAAACTTGCATGTGTTCACAGGGAACAGGTTTCCAAAGCAACTTGCATATGATATCACCTGACACCAAAAGGCTCTTTGGTAGGCTTGGGCACTGATGTTCTGCTGCAGTCTTTGGTAGCCAAGTGTATAATGTCAGCTGCTTTGAAAATTTAATGAAGTACTAGATTAATTTGGAAATCTAGCCTCAATTCCTGCAGTTCAGATACAATGTTTTGCCTTTTGGAGTTACCTTGGTTGCCTTGGAGGGGCTATCAAGTACCCTCAGCTCCTTCAGGCATAAAACTTAACAGCTAAATGTTTGTGAAAGAAAAAGTAAGAGTTTAGAGATCACTTTGACTGCATGTCCAAGCAGATCTTTCATAGTAGGGGTGAGTAGTGCACAGTTCTTGTCCTCTGGCTCTGCTGCAGGAGGGCAGGCTGTTCATAGTAGCACAGTTGGAACTGTGTTCAGAGGGGTTGCAAAACAGGATAGAGAGCAGCAATTAAGGCAGAACATTACTATGGCCTAAGAACCTCCTGTCCTGTATTCTGAAAATTTAAGTCAAAGGAATAAACATATAATTCCAGGAAGTACCTAGGGAGCAGTGTCCTCACTTGGATGCTGAGTAGTAGCTTGAGTAGGTTGTGTTGCCCGGGTGGCTGCTGGGGCATATTAAAGGCTCCCATTTCCTCACACACTCAGCTTGAGACATCTGTTCTCAGTGGAACAGCAACAAGGATGTGAGTATGACTGATGGCACATATAGCTGATGTAAGGTAAATGCCTTTTTCCTAAGAAATGTGTTAACCTAGCAAGGAGAAATGCAGCTTGTCTGAGCTGAGACCAGATACTGTCAGAGACTCGCTCTCTGATCTGGGTGCCTTGCAGATGCAGACAGCACACTGACATCTGCTTACAGTGTGCCAGGTATTTGTTTTCTGGGGTTTTCAGAAGTGCTAAACATAGCTTCCTTATCTGCAGCTCCTTGACCTCACTGGAAGCAGAATCCATGTAGTGCTGAAGCTTTAAGAATTCCCACATGTGAAGTGCATTTTTCACTCAGATAATGCAAAGGAAGGGTGTGCTCTGCCTGGGAAGCTTTCCCCCCTGGAAAAGAAGGTAAAAGGTTCAATCACAAGGACATGGGTGGACTGGTATTTTTGGCATGATTCTGTGCTGTAGAAGCTGTGCTGCTCTATGGTTACACTCATCTACAATGCCAGCTTTTCAGAGCATTAGATTAGACAGCAAAATGCAGGACTATATGCTGAATGTGATAGCAAGAAGCCAAAATAGTTATTAAATAACTTACCTGTTGTCTGCCTGAAATTAGCCTGGGGTGTTGTAAAGAGAAGTGAAGTAATTAAAAGATTCAATGCTAAGCTATACCTCGTAAATGAAGATGCCTTTGGCTTTAAATAAGATACTCCTAGCCTTGAGTGACTGCATCCTGTGTGTTTCAAATGAGGTGTATCTTTTGTGTGTACAAACCAGTTATATTTTGCAGTGAGCTCCTTCCAAGTCTTCATGGTTGAGCTTATGAACTGACTCAGAGATGTCTTTAGGCACCGTGATTGGTGATTAAACTGTGAAATAAGCTATTTATCTGACTTCATAAGTGCAGGTAGTATTTTTCTGGCATTTAAGCCTGGGACTTCCTCTTTGGAACATGAGGTATGGCCTTCCTTCTTAAAGGAGACAAACATGCATGACTTGGAGACTTTTGCAGTTGCCTGCTTCAAGTACTATTTGACTTAGAGTCTTTCTTCCCATTCTTGTTCTGTACACACATAAAGGCTTTTGGCCTGATTTGCCAAAGATGTAATAAAGTCTGAGTTAATGTTTTAGAGTGAACAACTGAAGGACCACGTACAAGCTATATCCTGCCTATGCCAAACCTGTATTTTGGGTTGAAACCCTATGGACATTGTATCAGGGACGAGATACTATCTACCCTTGCTCTTCAGAGACCTTGTAGGGCTGGCCAGCAGATACGAAGTTCAAATCAGGGTTATTCAGGGTCTGGGGAGAAATTGCCCTGATCTGAAAAGCAGTTGTGATCTTTCAGGGCAAACTACATTTTGTCCCCTTCCTCACAGCTTGGAGCAAACAAAAGAGGTGGCTTCCTTGTGTGTCCTTTTCTCTGAGAATTTTGTAGGATTGCTGTGGCTGTCATGTGATCATATCACACTGTAGACCTAAAGGTGAGGAATGAAATGTCTGTATTTCCCTTTCAAAGGGTTGTGAATTCTTCCAGTGCCCTTGGAAACCTTTACTATTGCTCCTATTTCCTGTCCTCCACCCTGTGTAATTGGGAGAGCTGGGTGGAACTTGGGGTTTTGAACACGGCTCCCAGGGCAGGCAAACAGGGGCACAGTTCAGTCCTCTTGGAACAACTCAGAAGCCGAATTTCTCTTTAAGGGTGATAATAGAAAAACCCCACAAATCCCCTGCTGTTAGGCACTTGCCTGGTATAAAAACTATTTTTCAATACATCTCTCTTGGCAACTTACTGCACTGGGAACAGCCAATTTCATTTATCCTTTCAGTTATCATTTCTGTACGATAACTTGGTGTAGCTTGGCATTATCTTAACTGCAGAAAGCATTGGAAGTGAAGGCAGCCTGGCATTTATGTTTGATCTGGAAGGTGTGAACAAGAGTGTATTATTTGTCATTACCAAACCTTGTTAACTTGCCCAGAAGAAATTTAAGGAGACCAAACACTATTTATTGCAATTACTGTCTGCCAAATACAAGGATGAAATCTAGTTTAACAGTTCTTGGGAATGTCTTTAAGAGAGGAGAGTAAACAGATGAAGGGTGATACTGTGAGTAGCAAACATTTGGTCTAGAGCAGCTTGGGGAACAGTGCTGTGAATGTGTAGTAGTGTGTAAGGTTGCATTTTGCAATCCACAGTGGGGAAACTGGTGCTGTTTCTTCTTGAAGCAACAGGGAATTTCACTGGGTTATACTGAGAATACACAATATAGACTTGTATTTAGGCTTGTGTAGAATCTAGAACAAGGCTTATGCCAATGAAGTGCCTCTCTAGTGCATTCACTGTCCCAGCCTCATTTCTTGGGCATTATCATCCCTCTTCTGAATCTCCTGAAGCAGAAGAGATCAGGTCCTACCTGCTGGGCTAGGCGGCTGTGTTAACCACCAAGCACCCGCTCTGCATCTCCCACAGGGGCGTGTGAGGCTGTCACCTCCACGGTGCTGCCAAGTGCTGGGGTGATCGGCCCTGTAGTCTGCCCACAGGCATCGGCCGTAGCACAGAGGTATTGCTGGAGCCACAGCTGGCTGTGCCTTATCCCTCTGCCCTTCCTGAGAGCGGTGTCCCGGCACCTTCCCTCCGCCTGACCAGCGGCGCAACGGGGCGCAACCGGGTACACAAGGGGACGGCGTTTGTTCCTTCGCAGGGTGCGGGGCCCTTGGATCTCGGCCCTAACGCGCCGTGGCGGAGGATTGCCGCTGCACCCGGGGCAGACCCAGCTCCTCGCTGACCTTTGGCCCAGTCGCTGCCTCGGAGCAGCCCCGGCCGCTGCCCGGCACCCCGCGGCTGGAGGTTGCCCCGGCCGGGGAGCGCGGCCGGGCCCTGCCCCGCTGACTCCCTCCCACCCACCTCTTCAGAGAGCCGGGGCGGGGGTCGGCGCTGCCCCCGCGCCGGGACGCGGGTCTGTCTCTCGTTTTCTTTCCGGAGCAGGAGGCTGCGGCCCCGCTGCACCTGCCCCCGCTGCCCCGCGGCTTGGCTCGTCCCCCTCCGCGAGCGCCGAAACGGGGGCGGAGCCCCACCGGGTCCCCCGCTGCCTCTCGCGGGGCTGGAGCGCAGCTCCCGCCCCCCTCCCCGCCCCCCCTCTGGGCGGGAAACCCCTTCCCCTCAGGGCAGCGCCCCGGGCGCCGCAGTCCGCGAGGGGGCGCGGCGGCTCCCCGCGGCGGGGCGCCCCTCCCGTGGGCGGGCGGCCGGCACAGCCCCGGCGTCTCCTCCGGTGAGCGGGGCTGGCGGCCGGCACCGCCCCCTCAGCCTTCTCCCGGCACAAGCGTTGGGGGTGGCCCCGCAGGGACCCCGCGCACCAAGGCAGCGCCGGAGGGAACCCCTCCAGGGAGCCCCGCGGATGCGGGCAGGCTGTGCCCGACGGTAAGTCGGTGCGGCCCCCGAAGTCAGCGGCGGGGCCGAGGGTTACCTCCCGCTCGGCGCCGCTCTCCTCTCGCCGTTAATCGTTTCGTCCGTGTCTCCTCCTGCGGCGGCTCCTGAGCCGCTTTCTCGATGCTCCCGCTCTGCATCCTGCCTGCGTCGGCGTTCAGAGAGGCTGGAGTAGCGGAGCCCATCTGGCCAAGGAGCCCGCAGGGCCGCCTCTCGCCGCCGGTGCTTTCCCTGCGCCTCAGGCGGATCCTGGGTTGCGGGGCCGGGCGGCGGGGTCCCTCCCCGCGGGGCAGTCGGGCGGCTGCGGTGCGGTTCTGTCCGAGGCGCTCGGGTGGCCGTTCACTCTTGGCCAGCCCGTTGACACGGTGTTTGTGTGGTGTTTCCACCCCGGATTGCGTGTGCCAGCTGTCCCGCAGCTGTCAGGCGGGGGAAAAGGCAGCTCCCGGGATGATTTCCTCAGGGAGCAGCTGACGTTGATCCCTGAGCGGGTCCCACGAGTCTGTAGTGTGCCTGCTGCTCTGTCTGGGGATGGTTCTGTCCACAGCTGTCAAGGGACGGTTGGTCCTGGATTCACACCTCAGCTCACAGATGAGTTCCTCCCTGTGTTTTCCCTCAAACAGCTTCTCTTGAGGTCTGGTAGGTGCCTTAACACCTGTTGCTGCGGGCAGTGAATTGGGGGTCCCGGGGTGCTGCAGCACGGTGGTGGGGTCTGGCGTGACCCGGCCTGCATCCTTTGAGAGGGCAGGCAAGAGCCAAGGTGGAAATGTGCAGTGATTGCTCCAGCTCTCGCTGACCAGTCCCTAACCCCAGAAGGACCGAGATCAGCACTCTTACCTGCTTCGTACATGGGGAAGAAGCTCAGCTAGGACCCTCTCTAGAGGCGTTCATGCTGAAACTCTTGTAGGTTTTAGACTTTCCTATGTCCTCTGCCTGCTTGTGCTTGTAATTCGGACTGACTAGATCTCCCTGGGCTTCGCGGCAGCCATGTGTCTTATCTGTAGCAATAATCCTGGCAGGCGCCTGAGGGACGGGGAGCAGGGCTCTGGGATGCCGCGCCGGCACGCCGGGCATTGCGGGCTTCCCCCTGCACCCTGTCTGCCCGGGCGTTCGACCCGTGCTCATCGCTCAAGCACGCGGGGGCTTTGGGATCAGTTACAGCAACAGCCCTTGCAGTTGGCTGTCGGCTGGGCAGCCGTAATTAGCTGCAGAGATAACACATTCGGTATGTAGCTTGAAGCAAAGGCTTAGAAATGCTGCCTTTGGTCGTTCACCACACGTTTGATTGATTACTACAGGCTCAACTTTGGGAGGTCAGAGAGGCATCCCTTGACAGTTACCTCTGAGCAGGGATTCTCTAATGGGACTGAATGTTTTGTGTGTTGTGTGTCCTTTACAGGTGGTACCTATTTTTCTGACAGAAAAATTTTTAGGCAGCTGTTGTTTTCTGACAGGAAAATATTTGGGTGAATATAAGGGTTTGCTCAGATTAATATAACTTTTTACTATGTTTTGATTCCATTTATTTGAAAGGTGAGGGTAGAAGTTGCTTGGTGTTTGCTTATAGAATTGTTTATTCCTTTTTAGGATAAAAGGAAGAGAAAGGGGATAAAAAGAAAATACTTTAACGCTTATAAAAATATATTCCTTTTAGTATAAGGGACCAAAACTAGAAGACAATCTAACTTTATTTGGTAGCTTATTGGGAGGGGGATGTAATTTTTTTTTTTAAATTACTAATTTAAAGCAGTCCAGTTCTGGTTCTCAATTGCTTTAGTAATTTTTCAGTATTAAAAATAACTTATAAGAGGATTTGTTCTAATATGTGTTTTGGATTTTCCTTTAGCTATTGTTTAATAATATAAAAACATGCCACAGGGGAGTTTGGCAAAGGTTTTAGTGATTCAGCTCATGTCAGGTGTACTTGAGAAAGTCAGATGATTCAGCTGGTACCTCAGTCACTTGAAACTGATTTCCTTAGGGTAGAAGATACCTTAAGGGCGGTGGGGGGGGGGGAGGCAGTAAGGCTGGTGACAAGTTAAATGATCCAACAGTTTGGTTCTCAGCTCTACTTTTTATAATCCTACTCTTATTCAGTGGTGGGCGGACGTTTATCAAGGATTTAACATGTGTAGACCAGTCATAGATTGTCAGATAATTTGGTGATGACAGGCTAATAATGTACCTACACAGGGAAACCTCCACTGAAAGAGAGAAATAGAGCGTGCTTTATTCTGCTGCTCTTCAGGCGAGTGCTGTCACCCTCTTCAGAAGAGTGGATTTCTTTCATTACCTTCACACAGAGCACAAGCTCCACTAAAAAGAATCTTCTGTACTGGAAGGAAAATACCCACAGCCAGGGCTTGTGTGTGTGGATGTACGGTCTGGATCACAATGGGAGGTGGTGTGGTTTCTTAGGGTAAATAAGGTCTGATTTTATGGTATGACAGAGTTTAGGAACGTGGTGAGATAAGGCAGGATGTCTTTGTGGTGCCTGCAACTGAGAGGTCTGTGTTCTATTTCTCATTTTGCTACAGCTTTGCTACATGTCTGTGGGGAAATGGTCAGATCAACAGCACTTTTGCCACCTTATGATATAGTGTATACAGGGGAGGTGGACACAGGAGTTAAAGGTGAAGCATCATATATACATACTGTGGAGTATCATTATGAAAGCACCTAATACAAAGGCTGAGTAGAAGCTGGTCTCTGTATTGCAATGCTTGCTGCTAGCAGAGACTGGCAGAGGAGAGCTGGCTCCAACATGGGATGGCTGAGGAACAGACACGGCGTGTTCTGTGAAAGAGCACATAAGGCTGACTCCTCTGCAGAGCTTGTCTTGGAGTTCCTCAAGCTCTCGCCTGATTCAAAACCTGCTGCAGCAGGTTCCCCCCTCCTCCTGGTGTTAATGAATTCTGGTGCAGACCCTGAGTGATGGAAATGCCTCTGACTTTCACTGTATTGTTGGGGTATGTGCCCCAAAAACGTTAGCATAAAGAGTGAATGAGAAAAGTAAGCTGATTGTTGTTATTTCCTCAGATCATGAATGTGCAACTTCTTTGGCTGAGTCAAGGATGAATGGTCATCTCTAACTCAATCTGCTGTCACTGGCCAGCAGAAGGAAATCACCATCTGTCTAGAGAAGAAAGGCTTTTATTCATCTTTTAGTATACTTGTGCTCTGTTCTTGCAGATGGAGTGCAGCAGAAGCGTTGTCCTTTAGAATCTGAAGTCACCTTGGTTTCCCAGGATCAGTATGTAGTGTCTGGGGAGGGTTATGTTTTATTATCTTACCCCCTCTGTGTATTTGCAAATAACAATTGTCTTGGATCATCAAGTATATGATCTATTTTGAGCATCTGCCAACTGTGACTGCTGGGTGAAAGCCAGCAAGAGAGATCTGCAGAAGTAATGAGTGCAGTGTAAGACGATGGGAGGTGACAGACATGGGAAAGTCCAGCACCTCAGCGGTCTGACTGGGGGGTCTGAATGCTTTGGGGCAATTTTTTGTTCAGCCTTCAAAAATGAGGCTCTAGTCAAACTTGGACACTTGACTAGTTCTGTGCTGCTGAGAGTGAGCTTCCTGGTTTGACCTTTGCAGAGCAAGAGTATTAAAAGATCAGCAAAAGGGATGAGAATTTCCTGGTTGTTTTGGAGACAGCATCACATAGCTTCTGTGCATCTGCAGAAGTAGGTGTGTTCTTTGGAGGGTGCTAGGAAATGAGTAGACTTGTCAATCCAATGTAAAGTGGCTGTGTTCCCAGAGGCATCTTGGGTGGGTTCCCCATTCTCAAAGCAGTGTTTTTAACTTGCTTCTCTGAATGACAAGCTCTGTGTCTCTTAGAACAATAGTTTTCTTTCAGGTGTGTTCGCATTAATGTTATTTATAGCAGTGTACCTTGGATTCTGATGAAGGGAGTAGTCAGCTTGAGGGATTTACAGTCTTTGGGCAAGTCTCAGCAGTATCTCTTAATGTGTGAGTGTTTTCCCATGCTTGACTTCTGTATGTGTTCAGAGCTTAATCTTGTGATTCAGGATGCGCAGAAGGTTTAGGGCTTTCAGCAAGGCTTGGCTTTGTCCTTTGTTTGCCTTTTCTGAAGTCTCTGGGTGTTGAACTAAGTTTTGCAGCAACACTTCAGAAAATCCTGCGCTGAACAATTGCAAGTGACATTTTATAACCTTAGTATGGAGCCTCTACCTCAGGAATGGCCTCAGACATGTGAATGCTGCTAAAGCATTTATAGACTGTAATTTCAAGCCTTGAGCAAGATTGGTTGATGAGCTTGCTCTGAGATGATGAAAGTTTGCTTGAGGAGTACAGTAATTTGCTTACAACACAGAAGTTGAGTCGTTTATTATCCCTGAGAGGAAAGAAGAGATGTTTTTGTCTCAGGCATGAAGGTGGCTCGGAGAAGGGAACTAATGAGCAGAGTAGCAGAACAGTTCACCTGGCTTCATCCTGGAAAACTCTGAAAATACAGGCCAAGTAAGGATCATCCAAAAAATGCCTGAGAACATATGGGGATGGAAAATGGAATGTGTGTGTGGGAGAAACCCAAACCCCAACACACACTGTAATGCATCTAATTGTGGCTCACCAATGGAAGTGTCAATTTCCACAGTATACTTTAATAGTACTGTGGTTGTTCTGGTCTTCAGCATCTCATCCTGTGTGGTTTCTATCATCTGCATTAGATAGCAGGATAAGAGAGGTCATCACTGGAGCACAGTTACAGGTGTGGGAGAGAAATTTGTCTCTGCTGCAGATTTTGGAACAACAAATTTTTTAATGAAAATGCAGTATGCCCCTCAGAACCCCTGGGAGAGCCATCATGTCTGCAGTGGAGACCTCCAGTAGGGCTGCTATGAAAGCTGATGTGAGAGATACCTTGCACCTCCCTCTTTTCTGTGAGTGGCCTGCACGTGTCTGTTGAGTAGCTGCTTCAGAGATGTGCAGAAGTGCAGAAGTGGTTGGGGCTTGTTCATGCAGCAGATGCACGGCAGTCACGTCACGTACACACTGTCCTAGGAGGTATGAGAGGCACACTCTTCAAAGGTCTTGATGTATAGCTGAACTGTTTCCCGTCACCTGGCAAGAGTGAAGCTGTGGGATCCCTTGGGAGCGGGGCTTGCCAGAATAATGCAAGTGCCCTGTATCTTCTCCCTCATCAATGGAGGAAGAAAACTGGAAGAGAGCAGGCTGTAGCCTGGGCCTGGGCCACTAGAAGCTCCCCACCTGATGTGGACACTGTGAACAGGAAATGAATGGTCACAGGTTACCCTGGATCAGCTTGTCCTGTGGACATGGCAGTCTGAGAAGATGCACCGTGCAGGGGTGTTAATTTCTGGTCAGAGTCGTCACAGTTACACAAAACCATGTCAGTGGAGGATGGAAGCACGTGCCTGTTGTCAGCCTGCGTGTCGTGTAACTGGAGCGGGCTGACTAATGGACAGGCATGGGATGTTGCTGCTACCCCTTTACCTAGTGCTGTGGTTTTTTGAGAGAGTGAATGTTGTTCCCATCAATCTTCTCTTCCAAAAGCAGCACTGATTCTGCTTAGGATAAAACAGTCAAGTAACTTCTGTTGTTACATGTAGGCTTTGCTAACATCAGCCAAGAGCTAAAGAACTGTTTCTCTTCCTTTGAAGCACTAGCAGGAGCATATTTGGAAAGGCATTAAATTGATTTTCAACATGCCTCCATGTGTTAGAAGCCAATAGTTTATAAAAGGAAGGGGAAAACAAAGCAGCTTCTTTTTTTTGTTAGATTATTTTTAACCATGTATTTGCTATTACAGTATATACTTCTGTCAAAGAAAATCTTGAAAAATGCATGTGCTTCAGCTTGGCAGGAACCCTGCAGTTGCTCCTTGGTATTTTGTCCTATTTTATAAGAAACCTTCTGATTTGTCAAAATAGCTGTATCTTCTCACAACATGGAATTGAGCTTATTTCTAAAGGATTGAAGTACAGCTTTGCTTTGAAATATGCTTCATGCTGTGCCACAGCCAGGTGCCAAACACTGCTATTTAAACACATGCAGGAGCTGTGTAGAAACACAGAACACACAAGTCCCCAGTGCTGGGGGAACAGATGCTGCTGAAGCCTACAGATGTGTGAGAATAACTGTGTGGCTCAACACAGTTAGATTTTTCTTGTGATGTTAGAGGACTGGCAGCTGCTTTACATGTTCTGCTGTAAACAGTGGATGTTTGGGCCATTGGGCACAATGCTGGTGTTCTGTCAGTGCAAGAAACACCAGATTGGCTGGTTATTGTGTTAAAACCCATTCTGCCAAAGTCATGTATGTTGCTGTGTGGGTGTTTCCCACAGGATAATGTGATCTCAGATCTTCTCTTCCAAAAGCAGCACAGCATAATGCACTACCAGATCCTAAAACGCATCAATGTGAGGCTCATCTTTTGAGATGTCTTGGAGCTTACCAGCTCAAAAGGTGGTGTTTGTCCTGTGTGCTGTTTGTGCTTTTGCCATTCCAAACACCTACTGTATCATGAAAGCTGCCTTTTTGCAGCAGTAAGTTAGATGTGTTGGCTGCCCTGGTGCTGTGCTTGAGAAACACTGCCTGACTTGAGAAAAAGGAAGCTCTGACACGTAGTCTCCTTGGTTTGTGGTCTGCTTGCTAGGTCTCTTCAGTGTTGTGGGGATGCTTTATTTCTATTTAAGTTTAACAAATTATTGATTCGTTTCTTCATTTCCACCCATGTTTCAAGATGTGTTCTGTACTTCTAGTTAAGTACGTGCTTAGGTACTTCAGTGAGAAGCAGGAACTCTGTAACTCTCACAGGCACTCACCTCTTTCCAGATTTGGACCGTCACTTGGCTCAGGCTGCTAAACCAGCTCTTTCAGTTGACCAGTGGAAACTTTGGCCACGAAGGAGCTGCGATGGATCCAAAATGACCACACCAGACACGTGGTTTACTGAGTCTTTGCCTGTTGGAAGATTCTAATGAATGTCATTCTTTCTTAATATTCTAGTTGCATCATCTCTGTGCATCAATGAAGAGTCCAAATATGGCTTTGTTCAAGCAACAGAAGGTGGAGGATGTTTATGAAATTGGGGAAGAGCTCGGGAGGTAAGTTTGTAGTGATGGCACGTTTGTCTAAAAGCTGACTTGTGGGGATATTTGCCACATCCTAAAACAAAACCTGCATGATAGCTGAAACCAAGTGCAGTATGCCACAGAAACAGTCCTTTACAAATGCTCCACTTAGGATGAAGTTAAGTGTGCTAACTATTTTTTCCTGTTTCTTTTCTTGCAACTAGGACAACAAAAGGTATGTTTGCATTGTCTTTTGTAGATAGGTGTCATCTGTGTCTGTGCTTTAGACTGAGTTCACCCCTCTGTTCTCTGAACCAGCTAGGAAACAGGAACCCAACACTTTAATCTGGCTTGCTGTTTTGAACACTGCACAGCACTGTTGTTTTTTCAACTGACTCCAAGCACTGACAGAGCACGTGTGTATCTGCTTACAGGACACTGTATGTATTCCTGAAAAGATTTACCTGTCAAAATTTCAGCTGGACTGGTTAATACCTGTATATGGCTTTTAATCTCTAAAGGCTTACCTGCAGGTATTAATTATAGGTGGAGGTAATGGGCTATTACCATGTTTAGCAGTAAGCACCTGCTTGAATGCTGCTGGGTTTGTGAACTGGGTGACACAGAGCTCCTGCAGTCACTTGGCAACGTGCAGCACTCTGGGAGAGGATAGCTGGTTTCCCTTCAGTGGCCAAACCTTCAGTGATTTTTGTTTTTTTTTTCTTTTTAATATGCAGATAGCTAGATAAGGGCTTCTTTCCCAACGCCTGGCAGTTTGTTTTGACAAATGAATGTGTATGTGCAATTACCCTTTTTCAAGGGCCAATAGTTTAGTTACATTAAAACACTTCAGGTGAAGCTGCTTCCCTGCCAGATCTTTTTTTTTTTTTTTTCTTTTCACTCTCAGGTATTTCATCTTCAGAGTTGTTGAGAAGGTTTCTCTTATGGAGAGATGATTTCTGGTGGTTGGGTTTTGGTTTCCCCCCCCCCCCCTCCTATTCCCTCCCAGGTAATGGAGTTAGAGAAAGCTGAATAGTTGAGGCTTTACTGAGAGGCCCTTGTGAGTGTTGTCACAGTCAAACTGCTAAAACAAGGACCTGGGAACTGAGTAGTAAATTTTTACTTTGGCTTCTGAATTGGATTTGGAATTCCAGGTTTTTTTGAGATGATGAACCTCGCTCTCTTCTTCAGGCTGATAGTTACTAATCCTTTTGAATGGAAAAGTGTAGTTGAAACAACTTGGTGAAGTCTGGCCCTCGTCATGAGAATCTGCCAGAGAGGCCTCAGGCTCCTCAAGGCTTGAATGGTCACAGCAGCCTCTCCTGGCTGTTTGTCATGGGAACATGGCTGGTCCCAGGGCTATGCCATGAGCTGGTACCCACTACATGTTTGATGATGGGCTGGGTTTAGAGGAAACTACCTTCAGATGTGAAATCTGTATTTGTGGCCCTTCTTTAATCGATGTATTCTCTGCAAGACAGAAGCTAGATAAGCCGGAGGAAGGAGCGGGTGTACATGTAAGCAGGTGCTATCCTCACATGACAAAGGGGTGTTAAACTGCTGTACAAGACTGTGTTCTCATTCCTAGCATTTTATATGTAGATGAGAAATCCAAGTCTCCTTGGTACTGAAGACTCTAGGCAAAAATGTTCCATGAAAGACCTGAAGGAAGTAGGCAAATTGTAACAAGCAGCCCTCTGCTGCTTGTTAGGATTTCTTAAGACCTATAATTGTCAGTTGTGAGAAGAGAGCAGCAAGATCAGGTTTCTTTCCCTTGATCTGAATGTGTTCCAGTTGTATACTCCACACGTGCCTGCATTGTCTTTGTATTTTCACTTTCAGGTTTTGTGAGGAGCTCTGCAGTCCCCGTTTCAGCTGGGCATTGCATGTGGAGTGTCACTCTGTTATCATGCCTCTAGATCTGTGCACAGTAGGGACTGATAAGGGCCAGTGATAGATGATCTCTTGCCTTGTTAGAAGAAAAATAACACAATAGACAGGCTGTGATGACTGAAATGCAAGAATCTTTTCCAATACTGACTGATGCCCTTAGGACCTCTAGGTGCCTTTTATTAGGTCAGTGTGTCTGCAGCAAGCTGTTAGTTGCTGACAGGTACAGGCAGGTAAAAGGATTCGAGGTTTGCAGACAGCACCTGGGCAGAGTCTGTGCTGTTTGTGTCCTTCTAACTGAGTTTGTGACTTCTTGACAACAAAACTAGTCATTAATACGGGCCTAATGCTTGCTCTAGCTTGGGTTCAGCCTGAAGTTCATTTGAAGGACCTTGCCAGCAGAACCAGCACCTGAAAGTCTTTGCACAGCACTTTAAAGGAGGTTGCAGTTAGATACTGCACACGCTCTTATGCAAGGCTTAGACATGTCTGGCCTAGTGATGCAACTAGACCCTTCCTGTCAGTGTGCAGCAGTGCAGGTGGCTGCAGCAAAACCTCCTCAGATGCAGCTGTGTCACATCCTGGAAATGGTGCATTATGGACTCCTCAACCAGATGATTCTCAGAGCCACTGAAGAGTCAGCTGCTAGAAGCTGCTCAAGGGATGCTGGAAATGCAGCTGTCTGCTGTGCCAAGGAAATGGGGAGAGAGAAAGCCCTTTGCAGAAAGGGGGAGCAGGTTTTCCATGCTGGCAGCTGTGTGCTGTAGTGAGCTTGCCTAGCCCCAACATGCACCCAGCCTTTCAGATACTAACCTTAGGTGTGCACCTTTGCTGCTCAGCTTCTCCTGAGGGTGTGTACAGAGAACAATCAGGCATATGGTGTTAGGGAAAAGAAGCTGTTGCCAGGCTGGCTCTTTCTAGTAGCTACACTTGAAAAGCTTAGCGTGGTCTGTGCTGAATGAGTGCAATACTTTATTATCATATAGGTGTGTGTGTATATCTACATATCACATAGGCACTTTCTGCAAGATAGTATCAGTCAGTTTAAGTGTGAAGTCTGGGGGACTGAGGTTGGCTAGCAGCAGCTGAGAAAAGGAGGAGCCTTTAGAGGAAATTTAGCATGTTTTAACAGTTTAGAATAAAAAAGAGCTATTTTGAGCTCTGTGAAACAGCTTGTAGCTAGAATATTAAAATATTAGTTCTTCAAAAAAATTATGATGAGAGAAGGGGGAGAGTTTTAAAAACTTAACTGAAGATAAATATGTTATAGGGACATTTATCTTAAAAGTCCTCTGTTATTCTAGTTAATCTGGAAGTCTAGAAGAGCTAGAAAGCAATGTGGTATAAAGTAATCAGTGCCTGCAGGGGTATTAGAGGATTGTCTTCTCATTCCCCTTCCCCCAAGGGTAGCAGATGGTGTGATTTGGGAGTACTTGATACAGGCATTTAATGCTATCACTCATTGAAGTGACTTTCTGGCAGATTCAGTTTCTTCCTGCTTCCAGGCTGTTGATTGAAAATGCATACTTAAATATATTGTTCTGTAGAATGTTTTCAAAATTTATCCCTCCTCAAACATGAGTTTGTCTTGCTGAATGCCACTTTTATTCAAGTAATGGCAAACTGCATCCTCTGCCAGTGATTTTAATATACTTTGCAAAAAATCTGTTATCAGCTTTGCCTCTTGTGAGGAGGATTCTGGAGTGAAATGTGTGTAGCAGATCACTCCAACGTGTGCCCAAGCCATGGGAATGCCTCTCGCAGAGCGTGGGGGAGCACAGGCTAACTCTGCGCTTTGGGAATAGGCAGTAGGGCAAATAACTGCTGGGTTTGTAGCAAGGGAGGAGGAAGTGAGCCACAGCCAAGATGGGAAACTCTTGAACAGAGGCCAAAGCAGGGCAAGTGAAAGAAGAACTGGCCTACTGAGCTAGCGGTGGAGTTCCCAGGAAAGCTGCAGCAGTAGAGCTCACCAGAGAGCCTTTTCCACTGAGTTTCTCAGAACTTGTGGTTTGGATGGGTAGTTCTGCCTACCTTGACAAAAGGACCTCTTGTACAAACCTGCAGGAGCCTTTTCCAGGTGTGCTAGCAAACACTGATGGTGGTGATAGGTGCGCAGGCAGTGCTAGGACTTTGGAGATGTGCAGTGGAATTCATAAAAGGTTGTACCATAGAGTCATTAATCTGTTACCCAAACGTCTTGCCAGCCAGACTGCGGGGAGCTGTTGACATTTGCACCTTCTGGGCAGTGTCACTTACATGTTGACTTAGGGCTGAGGGTACAGAGTGTCATGGGGCTCGTGCAGAAGTATTTCGTGGCAGTGCCCGTTGAGAAAGCGTGTTCCTGAGGGGTGGTGTGGGAATGGGACTGCAGTGTCCAGGGACTGAGCACTGCTCACTGCAGCTCAGCCCTTTGCGATGTACAAGGACTTAGGTCATGCTTAACAGACACTAACCTTGGAGGGATGTTTCTGCGTCAGGAAGTCTCCCACCTGCATTTCTGTCATTTGACTGTTGGGAAGGGGCTCTGCCTTCCTCCACAACATGCCTTGCTGCCTGCCATTGCAGTTTCTTGCCTGTCTTGGGGAACAGGAGCTATGCTCATCTCGAGTCTCAACTTTCTTCAGCTTGTGTGTGGCTTTGCTATGTTTTCTGCAGCAGTGGGAGACCTTGTCCATATGAAGATGCATAGTCTGATTAACTGATCCTCATAGGAAGTCAAAGCAAAGCCTGTCAGCGTGCATGAAAAACAAGAAAAGGATTTTGCTTGCTAGTTTGAAATGCTCTCTGTTGGGAAATCTCTGATAAGTCATGTCATCATCCAGCTAGGTGAACTCCCTGGTAAACAGAGGTGTTGACCTGTACCACACGTCACACAGTACCTTCATACTGGGAATGCTTTTCTGTCTGTAGAAACTGTTCAGCATTAGGCTTTCTCAGGCATGGGCTTTAACTCTGTTCTTAGATCAATTTATAATTTGAATTAGTTCTTCAAATTTGGAAGAATAACCTTGGATTACTTTGTCTTACAACACACACGAAGTGAGTCTTTGGTTTTGATGCAAAATACAAGTTGAATTATTGAGCAGTTACCAGCACCTCTTTTTTCATATATTTATGTGAAAATCTTCTATATCAAGTGTCTGATGTATACTGGATCTTTTGTTGAAACCGTTTTGGCATCCGGTGCTTTGTCACCACCACTGTGATTGCAATTGGCTGTCTGATACAGACACTATTTTTTGGTGGGTTTGTGTTTTTTCCATTTTATTGCTTCTAGCAGAGTAACTGTTCTTAATTTTTCCTTTTAAAACATATTTCCCTGTTAATTTTCAGGATTCTTTCAGCTGTTTCCAAAATCTTTGATTCATTACAGACTACGTAGAGAAAATAATGGGAATTTTTGTGGTTGGTTTGTTGGGGTTGTTCTCTAATAACAAAGTTGCTTTGCCTACAGTAGCTGAGAAGAACTGGACTTAGTTATTTAGAACTGGCCTTAGTCTTACTAACAAAGTCCCACCTTTTTTGTCAAGTTAATTCCTTATTACCAGCATCAGTCTTAAGGCTAAGATCACATCCAGCATCCCTTTCAAAGCCAGATATCAGAGCTGCGTGGCCCCAGTGGGTACTGCTCAGAAAGTTCAAATTCACTATTGTCTTTAAACACCAAATATTAAGCCTAATCCCAGTCTCTGCTTTGCCAGTTCTGTAAAAATAGAACTGTTTTTCCACTTTACATTGCAATAGGAAGCAGGTGGAAGGTTGAACAGCTGAGAAAATAGACTCTGCATGGTATTTGTTCCATGTTTTTGAAATAAAAAGTTACCTATGAGTAAAAATACACAAAATGAACAGTGCAGGTCACCACTGGACTGACAGTGCTAAAACACTGGACAAATCATTAGCATTGTATGCAGAAGAGGGCTTGCAAGTAGGTGTCTGATGATCAAGCTTAATTTAGCTCAGATGACATATAGTAATCATTGTGTTAAAAGTCTACATCAACAGTTTTGAACCAGAGTGAAAACCTCTTACAACTGCTGAGTGTGACCCACGGTGATGCTTTTGGTGAGAAGGGTGTTATACCATTGCTCAAGCTACACTTGTTCTGTCGAGTGCCAGCACGTTTGGGTTGGAGTCACTGGCCTGTTTGGGGCAGCCCATAATGCAGATTCAGGAACACCATCAGTGGGTGACTCTGCATCCTGAAGCCAGGACTTGGAATCTTTACCTGCTGCAGAACCTACAATAGCTGACCTCAGTATCCAAGTCCTGTAGGTCTGTTTCCTGTGTAGGACGAGTGGAGGGAATAAGTTATGTAGCTTCTGTGCTGTCTTCCTGCCGGAGGAGATTGTTTACTGAAATACAGGGAGGATTAAATAAGATGAGATAGTTTCCACCTGTTTTGGCAGACCAGAAGAATGTGCAGAGAGCAGTGAAAGGAGAGTTCCAGCAACTCTTTGTAGTTTTGGCCTTGCGGGTAATTCGCTGAAATCTTGATTAAAATGCCACTGTGATTTCCATCTGTTTCAAACATGAAGAAGGAGGAAATATAGTTTAAACTTTTTAACCCTAATGCTGCTACCCTCTTAAAATTTATCTGCTCCCAGGTATATTCAATTCAGTCCATATCTAGCTGAATTTGGACCTTTAAACACAGATGTACAGTGTGCTGACAGTCTGCATGCGTGTTACGTATGAGCTGGTGTTCCACATAGCAGAAGGAACAGCTTATCAAATCAGCTATTCCTGCTGAGCATGAGTCAGCTTTGACCTTCCCTAGGTCTCTGGACTCTGTTCATTACCACTCCAAGAGCTGATATTCAATCTAAAAAGCTAAGTGTCATAAGTAAGGAAATTTTTTTATCATGTGCATTTCATTCTTGAGCTTCAGATTACATAAAATGCTTGACAAGCTATCAGGAACTTGCCAGAGTTGCTGGGCTCGTGCTATATCACTGCAGACTTGGCTCCTCCAACCTCAGGCACTGATAAGGACCACATTGTTTGTCACTGCATTTCTGGGAAGTTTCCAAAAACATTTAATGGCTTCAGGAGCTGCTGGTGGTGATTCATTAGATGTCGTGGCTTCCTGTGACATGGGGCTAATGAACCAAAATGGTGTTTAAAACAATAATTGGCTGCAGTGCAGATAACATGTTACTTTACTGGTCACGTGTAATAGTTCATAGCAAACATCTCTCCTTGTGCCAGTACACAATCATGCTATTGGCATCTGTGTTAGTCCTGGCTCTCCTCCAGCAGTGGACACCGAGATGGTCTTTGGGCCAGGATGCTTTGGTTACCTCTGCATGAGCTGTGAAGACATATGCATGAAAGGTGTGGGACAGTGGTGTCACCAGACACAGCATATGCCCAAAGGTGTGCAGGACTTCCCTGTCATCAACACTGAAACCTGCTCTGTAAAGTCACTGTATTCCGGAGTACCCCACAGTCGGTTGGTGGAAACATGAGTTGCCAGTGAACATGACAGAGGCAGCTGGTTATTTTGTTCTCTCTCAACAGTGCATCTCAAACTAGCATAATGTTGAGATAGTGATATTGTGATACTTCCCTCTAGAACAGTAACTGGTTTGGTTAGAAGTCACCCTCATGTTGCCTGGGCACCTAGTGAGCTGCAAATGGAATCATATTTATTTCTTACATCATAAAAATTTTCTTCCAGCCTGTACCCCAGGGCTGTGGTAAGGCAGTGACAGCTCTATGACAGTCTTGCCTGAAATGCTCAAAAGAGAGGCATAGTAATTGTGAATTGGATTTACCTCTGTATCCTTCACACACATAAAGAGTTTATCTACTTTTTAGGAGCCAAGCAAAACTCCTGCTCAGTGCTCTATTAAGAAAGTTTTAGATCGTTGTGTCATAATCTGGCATCTTCTACAGTTTAGATTCTGTGCAGCTGATTTCTGTGCAGGTGATTTAGCAACACTTTGCTTTAATGTTTTTTTTTTTAAAGAAAATAAAACCAAAACAGGACCAAACCCCAGACAAACCAAAACTCACTCCTTATTTGCAGTTTAAACAAGCAGTACAGTGATGCTTGTGTTGATTTTATTTTTAAAGCTCCTTATGGTGAGGTGACAGGAGAGTGTTTAACAGGTAAAGGCTTTGGGTTTTTTTAGTTTCATCCCATAAAGTCTTATGGAAACAGCAAGATGTTTTCCCTTGAGTGACCTTGCCATGCTTGAATTTCTGTTTTGTTGTTTATTGTACTCTAGCTTCTTTGTAAATAGTGTGCTGTGCCAGATGTTGGTTTAGTCTGACAAAAACAAACAAAATGAAAATCCCAAACCAACATAATACAAATTATTGCTGCAGTCCATTTGCAGAGGTTTCCAGTTCTGTATGGTTGTGACCACAAACTTCCTAGAAAAAAAAGATAACAACCTGTCAGGAAAGTGCTTTTATGCAGATGTTTTGTGAACCTCACTTGGCCTTGGGTTGAGCTGTGTTTTATAAATGAGCTGCGAGCATAAAAATGGATGGTAGAGGAAGTTACCACCAGGCCTCTCTGCTGGGAAGAGCGTGCCAGCGCAATGACAACTGGCACAAGTTCTCTCTGAAGTGTAAGGAAAAGAGGAGGAGGGCGTTTAGGTTGATAAAATTACATGCAGTAGAGCAATTGCTCTAAGCACTTCAATTTGTGAGGAAAACAGCTTTTTCAGGCTCGAGGTGTTCTTTTAAAGAAAGGCTTTCAGCAAGAATTCTCAAGGGCTTTGCTTTGCAAGGGAAAAAAATGCAGCCATGACTGGGTAAATTTATTAGTGTTGGGTTTCCAGGAAAAAAGTATATGAGTGCAAAAGATAGAAAAGCAGTAAGATGCAGACTCTTAAAGCTTGAGATGGCCATTACAATCAATCTGAATTGAATAGTGGCAGAAAGGTATGATAAACAAAAGTGTTGACATAAAGTGATTGTTGTAGCTGAAGAATAAATGACCCTTCATTGTTGAAACTAAATAAACCATCCTGCCTCAGCTCGGAAGGCAGCCTCTAGAATCTAGAGCAGTCCTGCTTAAAGGTCTAGCTAGACACTCTTAGCTGTGATGATGGTTATGTATGTTGCCTTAAGAATGTACACGTGATGATTCTATAATATATTTTTAGGACTTTTACTTGTCTCTACGTGGAGATTATGCAAAATGAAAGCAAAGGATGCTGTAAACTTGCTTGCTGGAGGAAGGACAGTGTGGTGCTAACAGAAGGTGAAGCTGACTTGGCTTATGACATAAATTGTGAAGTAACTGATTGCTGCCAGTAAACATAAATAAAATTGTTTTCAGAGTTAAAGATACCATATTGACTCAGAGCTCAGAGAGTGTGTGACACTGGGTAGGGTGTCTGTCAAGGGACCAAATGTAATTTATCATTCAATTAGAGAAAGGAGCCAGCAACTGGCAAACTTTGCAGTCTCATAAGCCTGAACTTGGATTTGGAAGCTGTGTTTTGGCTTCCTGAGCACAGGCAACCAAATAAATGAGTTCAGTCATAGAATCACAGGGGTTGGAAGGGACCTCGAGAGCTCATGGTGTCCAACCCCCCTGCCAAAGCAGCTCCCCAGCTCATATTGCACAGGTCAGCGTCCAGACAGGGCTGGAATATCTCCAGAGATGGAGACTCCACACCCTCTGGGCAGCCTGTCCCAGGACTCTGTCACCCTCACTGGGGAAAAGTTCTTCACATGTTGGTGTGGAACTTCCTATGCTCCAACTTGCAGCCATTGCCCCTTGTCAGTGGTTTGTCTTTCTTTGGGGTAGGGTTTGTAATTGCAAATAAAACCTTTTAAACTTGTGTTGCCACAACCAAATGCCTTAAATGTGAAAAGGACAAGTAAACAATGCAGAGAGTGAACACCTTACATAATGAATGCTCATTTTTTCAGTTTTCCTGTAAGCTCTGTCCTGTAGTAGGCTGTTGGTCATGATATGGTGCCCTGTGTGTGGTGGTGTGCTCCAAATCTTGCTTTTTAGATACATAGATCATATTTTGGGTAGTGGGTAAAGATCACAGAATCACAGAATCACAGAATCTCAGGGGTTGGAAGGGACCTCAAGAGATCATCGGGTCCAACCCCCCTGCCAAAGCAGGCTCGCTATCTCATATTACACAGATAGGCATCCAGACGAGACTTGAATATCTCCAGAGAAGGAGACTCAACCACCTCCCTGGGCAGCCTATTCCACTGCTCCGTCACCCTCACTGTGAAAAAGTTCTTCCGCATGTTGGTGCGGAACTTCCTGTGCTCCAGCTTACAGCCAAGATCCTGTGAGACTGAAATATTCCCCCTACTTTTCTATAGAAAATCATCTTAAATCTGAATTGTGTGCTTGTAATTTGATGTAAACAGGAGTCAGAGCCACTTAGTTCTATCCCATGGGTATGACTGCTGTTTTCAGGGTACTGCTATGAGGTAGGCAGACAAAGTGACGTGCCTGAGGCAGCCCCACTTTCTGACCAGGCAGAGCTCAGCACCTGGGTGTTTCTCCAAGGAAGCAGCTCTAACTCCAAAAGTTCTCCAGCGTGTTTTCACCTTCCTGGTAACTAATGTAATTCTGACTTGCAGTCAGCCTTGAGTTTTGTTGTCTTCCTATGTGGAATGGCTGTGGGACTTGTGGTGTGAGCAGTTTCCTTGTCTGGAATGTAATTACACTGTTTAAATTAGCTGACTGGCATACCAACCGTTGCTTCTTTCACTCAGTGTCAAGTCTTGAGGGAACTGCACACCTGAGCAAGCGCTGAAGTAGGTTTGGAAGAGCTCTGTGTAGCATTGTTAAAACACAGTAAGTAACAAGAGATTGTGTGAGGGAAGATGTGATATGGGGAATGGAAGCTCATCTCCACTTCCCTTGAAAATATTTGCTTGTGCTCACTCTTAATGTAAAGAACTTTTCCAGTCGGTGCCGCGGTAGGAAAGGTGTCACTGTCCATATTGCTGTGCCTGGGCTGCTGTAGCTTAGTGTACTGTGGGTTGCTGTTCTCTCCCCTCAGCTGTAAAGAGGAAACTTTCACTTTGACTTGAATTATTTTCTACTTTTACTGCCCTTCACCTGCCCCAACATTAAAAAAAAAAAAGGAAAATAGATCTACATGGCAGCATTGAAGTAAAAAGGCTGCGTGGGCAAGAGTATGGCTGGGGCTTGGCCTGTGCCCTGGGGCTTGGCCTGTGCCCTGGGCCCTGACCACACGCTGGGCCATATACTGCTGACATGGCAGAGCCCGGGGGCTTCTCACTGCAAACTCCAGCCTCAAGCTGGCACCTCCCAAGTGGGAAACAAAAGCAGTCCCAGTGAAAAGCTGAGATCCCAAACCCAGTTGGCAAGTGCTGTGTGACCAGAAGGGTTAAACTGCCTTGCGTTTGGGGCAGCCTGCATGTGAATCCAGGCAGCTGAAAGGGCTACTTGAGGTGCTGTGAAGTTTCTATTATTTTCTTTTTTCTTTCTGGTCATGTAGTCTTGTGCAGGAATGCCTAGTGAATAAAAATATGTGTGATTACAAATGCAATTCTGGTGATGTCTGGAGATGTGAAATTGATTTGGAAGTCCAGCTGTGTGCTTACCCCTTATAATTTTATTTCATTTTTCAAGTAGCACTACCTGCATTTTTCAGGCTTTGGGAAGTGAAGTACAAAAGGACTGTGGTGTTATTTTTCATCCAGTGTGTAGGAACCTAATTACTGTTCTGAAGTCAGTGGGAGGTTGCTGCTTAAAATCCCTTGCAAATCTGTTCTGAAGTAATTTGTCCTGGCTCATCAAGGGAACTGACTGTTGACTCCTGCCTGACAGAGTGCCAGAGCACTGTCCTTTGCTGGGTTCACTTGCTTTTCAAAGAACTCCTTGAAAACATTTTTCAGTGTGAAGTCTGTCTGTCAACATGTTTTAATGTATTACCTATTTTATAGGAATTCCAAGTTCTAAGAGCTACCAAAAATAATATTAAAATTCCTCCTTTTTAAATGAATGAAATTAAGATGAATATGGACAGGACATAAAGAAATAGACTGAACGTGCAGAAACAGAATGTATGTTTGGTATTTGGGGAGGAAATGCTTTTCTCTTTTTCTCAAATGACAGATTTGGCTTCCAGACTTCACCCCTGCTCTGGCCTCAGAGGGCCTGAGGAGTCAGGTAACCTGTACTGTCTTCTCTGTCTTTTGTTTACATATTTTCAGCCTTTCATGACAGCTGCTCAGCCTTGTGGTGTTTCTGGAAAGCCAAAGGCAGAGTCCTGTAAACCCAGATGGATGCAAAGGGTTTCCTACAGGCTTTCTTGTTGTAATGCTCTGCAGATACCACTGTTAGGCACCGAGGCATTCAAAGCTGGCAGGCTGCACTTCTGTCGTTCTCTCAAGTCACATCCTGCCCCAGACCCTTCCCCTCTGCAACCAGTGTTAAAAATAAACTGGGGAAAAAAAGAGCAAGAAGTTATCCTGCTATTCTGGATTGTCCAGTTTCCCTCTTCCCCACATCATTTCCACATCCTTTCCTGAACTACACAACAATTAAGTAAGCTGAACTTGTGCTCATCTAAAGCATACTTATGAAAATAGACTTCAAAACCACCCAGTACGATTGTCTCTGTGTTCTTATTCAGTGACAGATCTCCTAGAGGATAGTAGCAATGGGAATAATAGGTTGCCTCCATTAGTAAGGGAATCCATCCTAGTAATGATGGACAGATTTGATGTATGTAATTATATTGCAACTGACATGTTGCAGCTGCTGTTGTTTATATTCCTGGGCTGTTACCACAGTGGAGGACACCCTATGTTGAATCTGTGACAAGGCTGTTGTATGACTGTCCAGAATATTTCTGAAAGGGAACAAACTTCATTTCCTTTAAAAAAAAAAAGCTTCTGAGCTTAGCTTGTGTGCTGTACATACTGCTGTTTGTGGACCAAGTCATTTCCATTTCAGTCCTTTACTAAAAGCCATGAATTCTGGCCAAGTCATTTGGCTGAAATTTGAGTATCTGAGCTGTGAAATTTAGTTTCAAGACTGAGATCAGCCACAGACTCTCTCAGTGAAATGAGGTAAAGGGCTTAATTTCTCAGTCCTGTCTGCTCAGGTGTCAGAGACATACTTTCTTCTAGTTTTTTCCTAGCAGAGATCACATGTTTTGGGGAGCTGATCATGCTGTTTGATTCTTGTGTGCTGAATGCAGATGCATTAGGAGGCGCAGGAATGCTGTTTCCTTGGTCCATGACTTTACAAGCTCTGGATTTAACAAGAAATCCCAAGTGTGGCTGGCTGTGTAAAATACAAGTGAGATGGCATCTTGCTTTTCATGGCTGTATGGGCCTCCATGTGAGCTGTTCCCTGTGTCTGGTGGAAAAGTAGAACAATATGCTGCTACTTGAACTTTTGTTCAAAGACTTTCTCCCTACCCAGCCCTTCTCCAGCCTTTAGCTCTTCTCTTGGTGTACTTGACTGTATCAGTGCCTGCACAGCACTGGGCTACTTCTCTGGAGAGATATGCTGGCTACTGCTTCATGACAGCAGTCTTAAGGGTGCTTGGAAAATACTTTAGCTTTGCTGTGATGCTTTAAAGAAGACCCTGGGAATTCAGGAACAAGCACAGTTAAAGCAAATGTGCTCCGAAGTGAGTAGGGAAATGGGTAAGAGTGAATTATGGACAGCATCATGGGTAATTATGTTGTAACTGTCTTAAGTGTCCTAGGCTAAGAAATTGTGTGTTTATCTTTTTCCCTGTGGCTTGCAACAGCTTGCAACCTCTTCTACTCTGGTTTTCAGGGACATGGGAAGTGCCATAAAGCCGGGTTCAGGAGCAGGTAGAGCATGTGTCCGTGGGTACGCATGCAGGGGGGCAACAGCAGGTTACAAGAGAATGGGTACTGTGATGAGCAGTTGTTCCAGACTAGAAGTATGTGCAAGGGGAAGATGGGAATTCCTATGCTGTGTCTTTATTTTTATAGGCTTTTAAGTAAACAGAAATTTACAAAATCCCTGGATTTTATCACTGGACTTAAATGCAGGAGTGACTGTTCATTCCCACAAGCAGCACTCAGGAAATAATATGTTCTTCCCAACCTTTGCTCGAAAAATTTATGTCTCCAGGGAGAATTCAAGGAAGCAAACCCAGCAGCATCAGTGCTGTCTCTGCAGAAAGTCTGGACCAAGTAAGATGCATGTATTGCAAAGAACAAATCAAACTAAAAACCTCCATGAAACCCACTGTGTATTACACAATCAGCCCTCGCTGCTACAGGACAGACTCTTGTAGAAGAATGTTTAGGGCAGGTTTGGGGATTTTCTAGCAGGAATTTCATTCTCTTAAGTTCTCTAGGGTTTGCACATAAAATAAGGAAGCAGAAATACAAGTGAATTGATGGATTTGACAAATGGCTGTGGCCTTGGTTCAATTTATGATTGTTCATTCCTAAGGGGATAAGTATACTTGACACATCTGTTCCTACCTCTCTCCTGAGAAGTGTTTATGATATGTACAAAAAAGAAAACCAAGGAGCAGTACTTGGGGCAGTCTGGCATTGTTTGAACCCTTTGAAATGAGAGGCTGCCTCTGCCATGGAGTGTTAGCTTTCGAGAGCAATCGAGCCCCAAGTGACAGCCTTAATTTTTGATTTGTGTGCTTTTGTAGGTTTAAGATAGATTTCAACCAGACATGTGTGTTAATGAAGCACTGAGCACATTATATAATTATAAGGTTCGGAATGTAATTGCTGTGTATGCTGCATAATTTAAGTTCCAACTGTACTTTCATCTCATTTACCAAGCCAGTGAAGGATATAATATTGAAAACAATAACAGCTCAGTGCTTCTGTGGTGTAGTCATGGGGGGCTGCACTTAGTGACTTTGTGTTGCTTATAAAGAGCTCCTGGCTGATAAAATCACAGTAGATAAAGGTTAAGGCTCTCTGTAAGATGAGGTTTTTTTCTTGTGGGTTTGGTTATGATGCCCTGAGAGGGAAATACCTGATGCTAAGTCTGTATTCTGGGGCTGGAGACCTGCCAATTCTTGCAGAGAGAGATGTCAGTCACGTTGTGGATTGTGGCAGGGGAGAACAGTGCTGCTCTTGGTTGTGAAAAGGGGCTCTCTGTCTTGATTTTTCTGCTTGTAAAGTGGGTGGACAGCAGCAGAGCTTCATGAATCTGAGGAGCAAGGGTTTGGGTAAGGTAGTTCCTTTGGTGGTGGGATATTGCATACCTGTTAGGCTTTGCATGTGCTAGGCCAGGCTAACTACTTGCATTGTTCTCAGAGGTTTATTGTTTGTTAGGTGGCTGTGGCTTCCTGGCCATGTAGCTTATTAGAACCTCCAAACTTATTTCTGTTCCATGGTGGAAATGCAGTGAGATGTTTTTGCAAAAGTGGGATTCTATCAAATACTCAGGGATAAAACCTGAGCCTTTTCTGACTAAGGAATGCTTGGTAGGATATGGGGGGGCACATGTGGTAGACTTGAAATTTCTGTGGTTTTCATTAGGATTGCTATGAGAAGGGTGGGGCATGGGTTTGTGTGGGGCTCCTTGCCTCCAAATCCCCAAGATACTGCAGCTACTGCTTACCCTACCCCCCATCTTGATATAAAGGTCCCAAAACAAAATGCCTTTTTCATGAGGCAAAAGTTTTGGCCAAAATTTGTTTACCTAAAATCCTAGTCTGTCTTTCCAGCTTGCTAGTTTCTCATCTCACTGTTATCACAAGGTGTGCTGTGCTCTTCCACAAAGCAGTCCAGAGCACATGGCTGTATCCATAGCCTCAGTTCTCCAGCTGTCTGGTGTGCCTCGCTGCTGAGGTAGTGTTTGTACAATATGTGGCTTGTTTACAAGGTGGATTCTATGGTCTTTTCTTTTTCTGTCGCTCTGCCTAAAGGGATGTATTTCTCCTATAATCTAACAGTGGAAAAAACATAACAAGAAGTAACCCTCAGCTTAGAGTTTCTGGCTGAGGAGGGTTAGGCTAGGGTGGTAATAAACTCTTCTTGCTGCTCAACATCACAGATGTGCTCAGGTGGACTGTAAAGCCCTCGATCTAGTGTCCAAACAAAAGTAGTCAACTTTTCTTTCTGTTCATACTCTTGTAGCTTTTATTTCAGAGATATTGCTCTAACACTTGTCAGCAGCAGCCTACCATAGAACTTATTGAATAGAATGTCTGAATGCTCCTACTAGAGTGATTTTTCTTGATGGCTGCTCTGGCCACTACATCACACTCCCGCTACCTCCTTGTTTTCCACCAGCTCAAACACAGCGTCCCACTGTACCGTGTGCTGTGCACATGGTATGTCCAGGTCTCTGCTAGGAGGTGGTTACAGAAAAATAAAGTAAAAACAAAGCAAAAAAAAGCTGAATTTCTGTTAGGTAAGAGAAGGTTCATCAGAACACAGGTACTTGTTTTTAAATGAGTGTAGTTTGTTGTAATGGTTTGTATGAAAGTTATTGAATCAGCGAAGGTGCCGGGCTTCCCACTGAGCACTGAGAGCTGCGAGTGAGTGAAACTCACCTTGAATGGAAAGGACTGACCTCATTTACATTTGGTCTGACTTGGGTATAATTCATATTACTCAAATCCTGCTTTAGCTGCAGGCCATCCTTCTTAATTTTGATATGACATCTCAGCTTGGCTGCAGTCACTTTTTCAAAGACAATTAAAAGGGGGGAATGCCAACTCTGAGGAGATGGTGCCTTCTCTAAGTTTAAACAGTGCCTCTCAAGGGCATGATGAAGAAAGAAAAGCACACACAAAGTGTCCCCAGCATTCCTATTGAAGAGTCAGCAACAATTGTCTCATCTTAAAGAGTTCCCACCACTGACATAAAGCTGTAACCTGCAGGGTTCTCTTAGAGTTAATCATCTGACTTCCAGCTGTTTCCTGCTTAGGATATGAGGGGAAAATTTTACAGTTGGACTGGAATAGCTTATTTAAGGACCCAGAGTAAGGAAAATTTTATTGGCAAATGGCAGCTACTTGTCTTTTCAACTTTAATGCAGATGCATTACTGTTTGGTGCAGCGGGAAATTCTTTGTCCTTGAAGTGCAGTGAGAAAGCTGCACTTGCTCTCATTACAAGTACAGCTAAATCATCAAGCGAGGTGCAGAAACCTGAATAAACTATTCTCTTATTTGACAGTTGGTTACTGGAGGCCAGTTCTACATTTCCAAAGGTTTATCAATACTTTGAGGGGTTTTTTTTCTGAGAGATTCTTCTTGAGGGAAATCTTTAATTCATGTGTGCCCTTTCAGAACATCCAGTGGTGTGTTGCAGACTTGAATGCCTTAAGCATTACCCAGTGAAGGAGTAGTAATTTGAATCTTTTGAGTCAGATCTTATTCATTTAAACATGAAATGTTTTTTGGAGATTGTAACATTGTCAGACAGTGCTTGGTTTTGCTAAATTTCAGGCACAGCAGGAGGCTCCCTTGTTAATACTGTAGTGCCTTGAGCTGCAGCACTCTTGACAGTCCTCACTGTTGGTCCAAGCAGCAGCTTGTCTGGTTTGTGGTGTTGCTCAGGGGTTGCATGATCAAGCTTTTGGATGTCAGTGGCTTATTTGGAAAGCTGTGATTCCTGAAAAGCTCTGAGAGTGTTTGTTGTCTTCTTGTCCTTGCAGTGGCCAGTTCGCCATAGTGAAGAAGTGCCGGGAGAAAAGCACCGGCGCAGAGTACGCGGCCAAGTTCATCAAGAAGCGCCAGAGTCGCGCCAGCCGCCGTGGGGTGAGACGGGAGGAGATTGAACGGGAGGTTACGATTCTGCAGCAGATCCTGCATGCCAACATCATCCAGCTGCATGACATCTATGAGAACAAGACGGATGTGGTCCTCATCCTTGAGCTGTGAGTAAGGGGACTTCCTATCCTCCAGGGAAGGATGAAGTAAAATAGGAACTGGAAGGGGCTGCAGAGGCTGCTGGGCCATAGAGACAGTGTTAAAACGGAGCTGCTTTGTTCTCAGGACTTGAAGATCAATTGACTGTGGTTGCTGGTAAACAGGCCACCCAGTTGATCCATGTCCCCTGGGGATACAGGTGCACCTTAACATCAGCTGAGGCTGTTGTTCCTGAGTGTGGTCAGCCTGAAAACAGTTTGTGAACAGAGGGATTACCTCAGGTCTGCTTAGTGCTGACCTGACATGAGGAAGCACAAATGGGTGCTGAATGCTGGTTCCATGCTGCTCTTATCTCTTCCAATGCAAGTGACACCATCAAGTCCTTTGCAAAGTTTGAAGCCATTCTCAGTACTCCCTCACTACTCACTATTCTCACTACCTCTCTCAAGGGAAGAGCTGAGGTTTCTTTAATCCCCAGATTTTGACTATTGAGGATGATTAGTGGCAGGCTGGGAGTGAAGGAGAGCTGCTCACTCCTTTCCCCCATGTAATGTGGGAAAACCTCTGCCATTTAGCTCCTGCTGAGAAGCAACCCTCCACCCTGCCCCCCCCCAAACAGGGCATCTGTGGTCTGCAGTAACCTCACCTTGGCATCGTGACCTGCTGGATAGCCAGGCTACTGGTTTAGGAAGACTACCAGACATATTTGCCAATGAAATGCAAACTGGTTTGTGCTGTTTAAGAAGAGATGTAAAACCAGCTAGCAGCACCTCTCTGACTAGGCTGAGGGAACAGAACCTGAGCATGTCCCTGCCCGGAAGAGTAAACGTGCCGCTCACAGAAGCTGGAGGTGTGGTCAGGAATGATTTTAACAAAGCCTTGGCTAAGGAGCCTTTGCTTAGTTGGAGTGTGAGTTTGCATTTCAGGGAGTCACCTCTAATGCTTTTGTCTGTATTGCATCTTATTCTCTGAAAGGAAGCGAGAGTGAAGTGAGAGAACCAAGTTAATAGGTGCTACTGTGCAGAGAAATGCTGTTAGACTTGGAAGTAGTATCAAAACTGCCAGTCTGTGCAATAGCTATTAAATTTCCTGGGTGAGTTCTGTTTGGCTGTTTCATCAGCCTAGAAAGACTGCATCCCAAAGGCATCAGCTATTTCTTCCACCCTGTGGTCCTTCTTGTACGTTTGGTGGAACTGAGTTGGAACATTTGAGACAGATGCAGATCACAGGTTAATAATATAATCTCTTCTCCCGCAGCTCGTTCTGAATGTGTTCTGCCTGTTTCTGCTGCCTGGCTTTGAGTCAGCCCTTTGGACAGATATGCCAGGCCCTCTTTGGAAAAGCTGTCTCAAAGTCATTCTGATCGGGTGACTGCATGCATGGGTTGGTTACGTGACTTTAATCTGAATGTGTGTGGAGTTTACACCATCCCTTCAGTGCTGATACTGATGTGTGTGTGATGAAACTTCTGTGCTTTTGGGAAGTATAATGTGAATAGAAGCAGCCTGACAATGAAGAGTAATAGGGGGACACTTTTATAAAGAAGGAATACTTCTTTGTAGTCTGACCAGGAGAGCTTTTCTTTGCATAAAAAGCAGCTTTGCCTCTTGGCTTCACAAGCCAGTATCAGTCAAAATGGCACTGGAAAGGTTATTCCTGTTTGTGACTTCAGCCTATATTGTAGAGGCTAAAGTTGAGGTTTTGTGAGAAGGGGCTAGTGTTATCCCAAAAGGAGGAGGAGCTGCTTTGGCCGAGCTAGAGCAGAACACTCAAAGTGGTTGCAGCAGCTTGCAGCATTACTAGTGTGCAATACTAAGGGAAGATATCAGAGTAACTTCTCTATCAGACTGAATATACTGACGTATTAGATGCCACAGGAAGTTGTCATCACTCTTGGTAGATCATGCAATAATTTCATTTTCCCCTGATGAAGTCAGATGCATGTTCTTCACTTTCAAGTCAGGAGGGGGAACTAATTTGCCTGATGCTGTTGGGCTGTCTGTTCTCAGTACGATTTGACAGGTAGTGGCTGGGAGGTCACAGAAAGATCAATTGCTCCTCTGCATTTCACCTGCACCTGGGTGCTCTTGAACATTCAGATGCCCCCAATTTTGAGCCTTTCTGTCCATGTGTTGGTTTGAGAAAACTTTGCAGTTGCCTAATATAAATTACCATAGAAAAACAAAATCTGCCATGATCAAATTCAAGCACTTGTTAATGAAATGAAAAAGAGGAGGCACAAAATCCTTGAGGCTGTTCATACCTGATCTTGCACTAGGATAATGAGTTTGGATGAAACTTGGCACTTCTTGTCATTCCAGGTGTTCCATTGCTTAGGACCAAGACTGGAGTAGAAATGAGTGACCTTGTGTGTACAAATGATGCTACAGACCTGTGTCCAAAGGATCACCTTCTGTACAGTTCATAGTGTCTGCTGTTGGTTTACCCTAAAGAGTTGAATGGGGCGTAAGTTATCTTAGTGAGTGTGCAGATTTGTGTCTGGGTGTATTTGTGCAGCTCAGCCTTAGTGATCTCCACTGAGACTGTAAACCTCTGCACTGCCCCACAAAGCAGAGAGGAGTGTGTGCTTGTGTTTGTCAGAGCCAGAAATGGAAATAGCTCTTCTAAGAAATGGAGCTTTGCTGGTTGGAATGCATGGCCTTGGCCTAAGGGGATGAACTTTGTCTTATAGTGAAGGAAGACAGACATCAGTTTAAGCTTTTGGGGCAGTGTCCTGCTGTTCTGTGGAATCATCAGTATCATGTAGTTTACAAAGCTCTGAGTCTTAGAGGAGCTGTGCAGAAGATGACAAGTCCTTTGTCAGTTCATGGTACTAAAGTAAAGCTGCAAGCAAGGAGACAGCCTGAGGTCATCTACTTAATACAATTTTTAGGTAATGAATAAATGATGCAATTTTTCTCTATGTATTGAAGCACGAAATACAGAGACACTGTGGCTGAACTTATGTAGACCATATGTAGGTCCCTAGGGTACTTGCCTTGACCTTGTGTGGAATCTAAGCGGTGAGGCTTTGATCCCTGAGTGAGATGAAATAACCACTAGCTTTCCTGGGTAGCCAGCATTTAGGCCAGGGAGCATTCCTGGAGATTAATGTGACCGCTGGCAGATGGCACATGAGTGATGATAAGGCATCTGTTAATTTTTAAGTATACATCTATGGCCAAATGTTGGTATCTGTAGCCATGCCCTGGAAGAGACAGGAAAGGAGCCTGCTTTTTTTGACTGGCAGCTACTTTGTGCTGAAATCACCTCCTGTTTCATTACCTTCTGCCTTTTCCTGTCCTCCTACGGCCTGATAACAGTTTGTGTCCTATTGTCAGGCTGCAGCTTACTGCACTTTTATAGGGCTGGGTACAGCAGAGTTTGACCTGGTTAAGGCTGCTGCATTTAGCTGCTGTGTACAACTTGAGGATGATGGTAATTTCTAATAAAGATAATTAAATTCTCTCTGTAAACAGATGATCTCTTCTGACAGTCTGATGTCAGAGTCTCATGCTCCCTGCAGTTTATCAAAAAAAGTGTGACAGCAGCTGGTCAATTAATCTTATGTTGTCACAGTGGACTTCAGCTTCCAAAGAATGTTCCCTAGAATTCTGGATTAATTGAAGGAGCTGCCCTGGTGTTTAAAAGAAGCTTTGGCTAAAATGTTGACCCTCTCCCAAATTCCCTGTGCTGGCAGGGATGAGTGTATCTCCTCTTTCCACAGGCCTTTATTCTCCACGTGCAGTTCCTCCTGTTCAAGAGCAGGAAGACTGTTGCCAAGTTCGCTGCCGCTACGTGTGGTTTGGCAGGTGCATGGTTTGCCCTTCCTTGTGGACACAGCTCAGGAATATGCTCCCCACAGCTTTTTTGTCACCTTGCTGTTGCTCAGGCCCTGCCTTGAGGCTGCTTTGCCTAAACAAAAGCAGCCTGGAGGTAGGTTTGGTCTCCCCTGCTAGTAAGCGTCAAAGTTGTGTACACAGTATAACCAGCTGTTCCCAAGAGGTAAGGCAGCATTGTTGTTGGTCTTGCTGGACTGGGAAGGAAGAGCAAAGGTATAATTTGTTTGCCTTGGGAATAAGGTGACGTGGCAAAAGGTAAAGTCACGGAATCAGAGGAAGGGATTTGTCTGTAAGCTAAGGTCCTTTGTGGAAGGAGAATTTGCTCTTTTACAAGTAGTGCTGATTTAGAAAACACCTCCCTGGATGTGTGAATGTATCTTTTAGTGTTTTACTGTAAAGGAGTTAGTACTGACCTGTTGTGCTGTTTGTTTTTTTCCTGGGATTCCATAATGACTGGCTTTTGGAACTGCTAAGCCTATTGTGCCTACAGGTTTCTCAGAGCTCAGGTGCATAACTCGTGTAGGAATGGCTGTGCACAAAACTGCTTACCACTCTGTTTCTGCAGTTTACTCAAACCTGGTATTAAAGCCTGAATCTTTGTTAATGAGAAGTCATCACATCTCCTCTGCTGAATTTTCATTTAGATTACTCCTTTAAGGTTTCTGCAGCTTGTACTAATGTCTTAGGCCATGCCACAAGAGAGTGGAAGAATGCTCCTGTGGTTGTTGTAAGAGGGAACCTTTTGCTGATAAAGTAACGAAGGGCCTTCAGACTCCATAAACCTTCTTTGTGTGCCTCCAGCAACTTACCCAACAGTTTTAAGTGACCACTCATGGGGGTGGCAAGAGAGCAGGAGGGCAACTAAGTGCCTTCGGTCTGGGCAGCTAAACAATCTTCTGCCCTGCTGTTGTATAGCAAAGGAGACTTCTCAATTAGAAAGTTGCTGGTCTCCTTCAGGCTGGAAGGTATCCTTGAACATTCTTAGCACAGTCCTCTGTGCCAGGGGAAGGTGAAGGGGGCAACAGCTTTCACAGAGTGGTTGGGCTTCCGTGCTGTCCTTATGTGGCAGCTGCTTTTGCTGGTGCTGGAGGACTATGTGGGCTGTTGGTCTGGCTGTCACAGAATACTTCTTGATTAAAGAGTCCACCTTAAGGAACAATGGCCAAGGAGATTTTACAGAGAAAAAGAGGAGGAAGAGTAGTGTGCCTACACAGTTACATTCCAGAAAAGTACAAGAAGGTATCCCAGTACAGCTGGCTTCCTGATGACCAGGCTGTGCTGCCTGCCAGTGGTGACTGCTTCAGCACAGTTTGAATAGAAAGCAGGAAGGAAATGGGACTTGCCTGCTCTCTGTACATAGATTTCACCAGCAGACCACCAGGTTTTACATACAAATTTCTTTACTGGTTTGTCACATTATTAGTGTCAGCCGTAATGATTTGTAAATTAATGAACTTAAACTTACTATGGTATGGAAAGGAGACAGTGTTCCCTGGCTCAAAAGTGCACAAAACCTGTCCAGCAAGGCTGATGGTAGTGCTGAGACCCTTGGCATGTGTCACCTAAAAACAAAATCAGAGACCAATTAAGCGTCTCGCAAGCCAAGTAAGTGAGACTAATAAGGAAGGAGGCGGCAGCAGTCAGGGACAGCAATTGGAACATATTCCTGGGTCATATAAGTTTATGTTTTCCAGCTGTAATAAAACATCAAGTGACTTCTGCCCAAGTTAAGGGTGAAGTGAGGCGACTTCTGCCCGAGTTAAGTGTCCTGCCTCATGTGGCTTAGAAAGTTTCTCACTATGTGGGAGTGGTGGAAACACATCCAGTAATGGGTGCTCAAGTCAACAGGCCCTGTGTAAATCTCTGCCTTTTCAACAGTGAGGTATGCTGAGACCCAGAGAAACAGTAGATGCTAAGGAATAAGCCAAATGCCTTTGTAGTTTTTGACATGTTATTCTTGTTTGCAGTTGACATCTGTGCAGTTTTTGTGGCTGCTCACAGTAGTTTGCTGTGAAAGAAGCAGAATTTGTGTCCTGGGTCTGGCTGGGACAGAGTTATTTTTCTTATCTGCAGCTGCTACAGTGTGGTGCTTTGGATTTATGATGAGAATAATGTAGATAACGTGCTGATGTTTTAATTGTTGCCAAGCAGTTGAGGACTTTTCAGCTTCTCCTATGTACCTGCCAATGAAAGGGCGGGGGGTGCCCAAGGAGCTGGGAGGGGACACATCAAGGACAACAGACCCAAGCCAGCCAAAGGGATATTCTGTGACACATGATGTCATGCTCCATACATAACTGGGGGTTGGCCAGGAGGCAGCGCAGCTCAGGAACGAGCTGAGCCTCAGCTTTGGATGGTGAGCAGTTGTGCTGTGCATCTCTGGGTTTGTATATTCTTCTTCTGTTGTTGTTATAACCTTCCTTTTCTGGCCTATTAAATTGTCTTTATCTCAAACCACAAGCTTTCCTTTTTTCTTTTGAATTATCCCCCACTAACTCCCCACTGCATCCCCCCCATCCCAGTGTGGAGGGGAGTGAGCGAGCGGCGTCGTGGTGGATTTAGCTGCCAGTCAGGTTAAACCACAACAGCCGGGTGTCGCCATCCTGTCACCACCAGTGCTGAGCAGGAGCCTGGGGTCAGAGGGATGGCTGCACAAAGACATCTGCCGTGCACAAATGCCATCTGAATCACAGCACTTGGTTACCTCAAAGCATTTGAACCCACCAGTGCTTTCAGAGGCATTTCACCAGGGAGCAGGGCCAAAAGCTTGTTCTCCAACATGGCCACTGGATCTCTCGAGTCGTGTGCTTGCTCTCCAAACAGCGAACGCAGGCACCTGGTACACCTGAGTTCAAGAGCATCAGCGGCTTTCTGGGTACCCCCAACAGGACATTTGAATGAGAATAAATCATTAATATCAGTGATGTTGTGAACTGAAAGCAACAAATGTGAGCATAGTTATGAATAACAACTGCAAACACCCAGTTCAACATCTTAGGCCATTTTGGTTTGTACTGTATAGAAAACCAGCCCTGGAGCTCTCAATACATAGAACAAAAATGAGCTTGATATGCAGTGTCTCTCAGGGTTCATGTGAAAACTCCTAGTAACTAATAGCACTTCCTTGTTTTGGGAAAACAATTTTAGGTACTTTCCAAACTGCTGCGATCTGTTTTCTTTTTAAAAATTCATCACAAAATAAGTGCTTTCCTGTCAGCTACATCTGGCAAGCATCTGTATTAGAACAGTGTAGTGGCTGGAAAGGGAAGAGGTTCTGTTAGCAGCTCTTTCTGCCTCATATTTCTGATGGAAACCAACAAGAGAAGTAGCTCTTTAACAGTTACTGACTATTGCAACTTGTTCTGTTTACTCTGTCTCATGCAAAATGAAAGTGTTTAAAAATAGCAGTTGAAGTGGTTAACATCCAAGTCAGCCTATGGAAACACATACACGACTGCAGATGCATCAAGCAGTGTACCTTTTCTGGTCCTTTACAGTCCCTGTGATGACTCAAACCTTGCTGTGAATTAGGAAAAGCTAGTCCTTAGTTCACAGGGGAGTGAGCTGAAGCCAAAAGGAAGTTTTGGCACATCTGGGACCAGAACACAAAACTCTGGATTGTCTTCAAGAGTGGCCTTTTTCAAACTGCCTGGAAGTTGTTTGCTACTTTAGTTTTCTGTGCTTATGTTTGTTTTAAGTCTCATGGTAAGATAATAGAATATTTTCTGGTGTATTTTGCAGGGTTTCTGGAGGAGAGCTTTTCGACTTCCTGGCACAGAAGGAGTCTCTGAGTGAAGAGGAAGCAACCAGATTCATCAAGCAGATTTTGGATGGTGTGAATTACCTTCACTCTAAGAAAATTGCTCACTTTGATTTAAAGGTAAAGACACTGCTTTATGCTTAATTGTCACTGTTGTTTTGCAATGACAGGCTGTACCTTCCACTGTTTTTGTGATATCTGTGTTTGATAATGTGCATAGGTGAGTAACAGGTGAGCCCTTTAAATGTTTCAGAGCTGAGCACTCCAAGGAAGACTACCTCCTTTATTAGGCCTGTGATAATGTTTGGGTGGACTTACACATTTTCTGACTGACACAAAGAAATTGTACATCTCCCTCTTTCAGCTGTTGGCATTTGTGGTTTCATCCAAAGTATGTTGTTTTAAAAAAAATAGAATGATGTACAGAAGAAAGGCATTTTTGGGAAGAGGAGGGAGGGCCAGGTCCAGCTACAAACAACTGCTGCTACTTCTAATCACCACTGGTTTTAGAATTGCATGAGAAGTATGTGCTGTGCAGCTCAGTTTGGTTAGCAGAAGGACTTCCTGATTTCTTAGCTACTTAGGGCCTTGAAATCACATCTCAGAGAGCTCTGTTCCTACCATGTCAGGTGACATCTATAGCTTTGATCCTTGACTTTGGTGTCAGTACAACTGGCCTAGACAATACAGAAGAGACACTCTCTCCTTTTGATCACAGCCTACCTACATGAACATGCTGGTCTGCAGCTGGGAGCCTTCTGTCCTTGGGGTGAAACTCTTGAGACCAGAAGAAAGTGCTTTCTCAGTAGCAGGCTTGCAGTTACAGAACTGGCTGCTTCAAACATTGTTGCTTCCAGAAAGACATTCAAAACACACTTAGTCCCTAGGAAAAAGGAGAGTAAGAGAGGAGGGAAATGCTGTGAAATGTGGGAAAAAGGAAGAAACTCTACAATGAGGTTCCATGTTCCTTGTCCTAACTCTAAACCCAGCTTAGTGTGCTATAGGTGGTATGCTCCCAGATTCTCTGGGTATAAATGCTGATTCCTTGGGCTGTGTGTGTGCCCAATACTGTCTCTGTCTTAAACTGCTTGGTCTTGAGTCCATGTTAATGGTATATATGTAGTCGTTACAAATCACATCTACCCAAAGAAACTGGTTAGCAAACTACCATCCAGATGGTACATAGGGCACACAGGAAAAAGTGTCACAGATGTGGGAATGTATAAAGGATGTGCACACAGGTTTGAAATTACTAAATGAATCCAGAAGGCAAAGGCTGAAAGCTTTCACTCTGGTTTAGAAAAGGTGTGATATCCAGGGGCATGAAATTATTGTGTGAATGTAGGTGAAGCTTGTTCTATACAGATCTCTAGCTGTTAATTTTGGTATTTCCTGCCTGTAATGTCACTGAAGATGTTACAAGAAATACAAACCAGAAATTAGACAGGATAAGTAAAGGATCATTTCACTGGTAGTGTACGTCAAATGACCTAAAACATACTCATGGAATGACTCTCCTGGTTTTTTTTAGGACAGGGCTTGGAGTTTTGCTGCTGTTAAATTAGATATTTTGAAGCAGTGGTCTGATTATATAGAGGGTGATTCATAATTATCTTGCCACCTGACAGGGCTCCATGGACTGTAGTGGAGCTTCAATGACTTAACTGCCTAAGGAATAAAACAGTCTGAGAGGTAGTGACTGTGACTTGCTGCCATTCCAGTCTGTTCTGCCTGCTTGCTGTAAACAAGCTCACATCCTGTATCTGGGGTGAACACATATGCCCTAGATCCACAGAATAAAACCAGACTTGTTAGCCCCAGGCTAAAATTTTCTTGGTCCAGTGACTATTGCAATGAATGATTCCAACAGTCTCCTTCCCAGTGCAGCTCTGTCTGAGAGTGTGTGGTAGCAGGAGCTGCCTCCACGCTGACATCTGCTGTGAAAGGGCCGGGCAGCTGCCAGCAGGGAATCAAACTGTCTCGCTGGTGCTCTTCAGCTTATGATTAAGTTATGACAAATGAATGCATTAAAGCTCTTTGTGGGAGATTAATTGAATCCATAGTTTACTGTGAAACCTGAGAGATAGGGCCGTGGTAGGGAGTAACTAAGGCTGAGAAGTTTACTTGGAGAAGTAAGTTTGTGAAATATCCGTTATGTCTGGTAAAGAAAGTCACAGTCTGTGGCTGAAAACGTTAGCTTCATTTTCACAGCTCTAGCTTTGGCTTTTCCCTACAATGCTGTGAGAGATGTGTTCTTTTAATAGCTTGCTATCATGTATGAGCTTCCACCTCAGATGCCAACTCTTTCCATTTTATGGACTGCTCGGATAGTAAGTCTTGGACCTTTCCTGGCCCTGTTGTTGCAGCTGTGAATGTAGTCTGATAGAGAGGGGCATTTTCCTTCCTGAAGTAGGTTCAGATGTGACTTGAATCCCTTAAGAAGCATTTAATAAGACATCTTCCAGTGGGTTACAATAGAGCATAGGGACAACAGAGCAGAAGTAGTGAGGTTTTCCAGTGTAAATTCCAGGAACAATTCAGTAAAATTGCTGTCAGTCAAAACATTAAGTGGTGCAGCTCTCACTCAGGATCAAGCAGCAGCTCCATCTCTGTGGCAGACACGTGCCCTGCTTCAGCTAGCTGCTGTTATGTGTGCACCAGCTGTGACTCAGGCAAATCCATGGAGTCGGGGGGTGGCATCATCTTAGGTGGCCCTGCAGTGGCCTCTCTGTTTTAGGAGAGAACAAGATAAACCGAGTTTCTACTTTGTGTTACATCACAATGCTGCTGGGCCAGTAGTCTAGTGACACATCTCATCAGATTAGGGAGAAACGGAGTTGTATGAAAAACTTCTCTCTGGCTGTGAAAGCAAGGGTATCTGGTTTTCATCCCAGCAATAGCCATCATTAAGAAAATCATCTTAGGACTGCTGACAGGAAGATAGAGAAAGGCAGATTTTGCCTGAAAGAAAATTGAAGGAATTAAGGCATTACTTCTGTTAGATTTGCTTAGCTTTTATGAAGCTCTGGGATGTTCAGTGATGTCAGATTTCTCAGTTGTCATCCATTTATCAAAAGAACGAATTTTAAATGGTTAGGCACAGGGATGTGTGTCATATTTCACGGGGTGTTGTATGTGTGAATTAAGAAAAGCACTGGAGAACACTGTTATTTTCCCAAGATATTAAGGTGATAATAACAAAGGTCTATCTTTTGTTAATTTTAGCCTGAAAACATTATGCTCCTAGACAAGAATATTCCTATTCCACACATCAAACTCATTGACTTTGGCCTGGCTCACAAAATAGAAGATGGAGTTGAATTTAAAAACATTTTTGGAACTCCGGAATTCGTAGGTGAGTGACTGACCCATTCCTTTGTCTCTCATTGCAAGACACATGAGGAAGTTGAGACATCTTTTCACAGGGAAGAACTGAGGGATAGAGGTAGTTTCAGTCTCACTTGCATCAAGGTGATATATCACCTTGGTTTACAAAATTTATCGTATTTTTCAGGAATAGGTGAAAGGTGCTTTCTGTAAACCAGATGTGAGAGTAGGTTGCTGACAAATAAATATTAAGAGGTGTAAATTCAGGATCAAGGTTGTGAAACCCTGTAAATACAAATTACAATTTGTACTTCTTTCATGGAGCAAGTAAGCTCCCTGTGTTGTAGCACACAGGTAGCAATTACAGGGGTATCTCTACCATCACTTTCTAGATGGAACTGCCTTACCCTGCACACCTGCTGCATACCAAGCCCTCATCTCCCATTACATTTTTCCAGATCATTCCCGTTTTGTTGCTCAGTGATCCTAATTCTAATCTGTCTTGCTTGGATTTTAGGTTAATCCTCCTCCATTCTACTAGTTTCAGAATTTGTGGGGCAGGGGAGTGGGGAGAAAACCATAATTCAAATTATAGTTAAACAGCCCTCAGAGGTGCTTTATTCATCTCATTACCTCACCATGGTCTTTTCTCTTGCATGCAGTCTTACATGGGGATGTTTTCCTGCAAGGAAATGTTTCTTACAAAGATAATAGGGTTTGTTGTGGATGGCAATGTAGCCTGGTATTTATTTTCAGTCTCTTGCCCAATGGCTGTGTCTGACTGGCCAATGGAAACTAGCTTTAGTGGTGCCAGTTTAAAACAAAACAAGAGCTCAGATTCTTAGGGGTAACAGTATCCTCAGGTGGTGGAATAATTTGTTGTTATAATTTTCACTGTAATTAGTATATAATATTTGCTTTACCTTTATTCTTGAGTTGTATTATGCCCCAAGTTACTCTGTCATCTCTCCTGGACACCTGTGAACTTGAATTCATGTCAGGGCTGTAGAGCCATGAACAGTGCATCCTGTAACTACCTTTCCTCTTCCCACCCCGCTTTCTCCCCCTCGGTAATTTGTGACCTGTTACTCAATTCAGCCTGGTAAAAATTTGTTAGCTCGGTTGCTGATGTTTCATTATATTTTTCTTACAGCTCCAGAAATAGTGAACTATGAACCCCTGGGACTAGCTGCTGATATGTGGTAAGATTGTCACACTTTGGGTTTGGTTGGTTTGTCCCAGGTTGCTCTTTCCCAATTTGATCTGAACAGAAACTGTTCTACTGCAACAAATTAAAAACAAAGTGAAACAAAAAACTTAAGTTCAGCTAATCCCTCTCTGTTCTGTTTTTCTGTTGTTCATACATTCTGTGCAATTAAAAGATAGGCATTTAATTTCTGCAAACTTACTGTGAAAAACTGGAACGATGGCAGTCACGGAGTTAACAGTTTGCTACTGTCCACTGCAGAGGAGCACATGTTCCTCCAGCTTTTGTGACAGCTTTATTTATTACAGCACTGCATGCAGAGGAGACCTGTGTGCTAACCTGATCTGCTGAGAAGGCAGGCAAAAGAGATCACCCCAGATAAAACATCCGTGCTCCTCTTTGTATTTCTCATGCGTGCTGTGTATCCACGTTGTTTGAAGGCGTATGTCTTTCACTTTTTCCCTGAGACACTAATCTTTGAGAGACATGAGTAGTTACCCACAGCCACGGTGGCTCTCCTGCTGGTGGAGCAGCTGCTATTGACTTTTTCATATTGTGTACACTAAGAAGAACCCAGGTCATGTATAGGACCCCTGCAATTAATATCCTCTGTTTTTCAGGAGCATCGGAGTCATCACCTACATACTGTGAGTACAACACATTCACGCCTGTAGAAGTCCTAAAGCTTTATTGTTCTAATATCAAACAGCTCTTCAGTCATTTAAGAATGGAACTGCATGCACGGGGTGGGCAGTGGTCTATCTAATGGGCAAATGCTACCCTGCAGCCTTTTAATGTTTAAGAGAAGGCCTAAAAGAAGAGGGTAGCTCTGAGCAGAGGAAGAACAAATGTCTCTAGGATCACTAGGCACTTCTGTTTCTTACAAAACCTCATCGGGTCCAAATGGTAGAGGATGTAAAAAATCAAAGCATCATAAAGCAAAGCATGTTGGTTTCTTATGAAAGGGCTATGAGCTACCAGCATGCGGAGAGAATAGAGACAGAGAGAGTAATAGTACCACTTACAAGGTGAGCTACTCCAGTTGAGAACTCCAGGGAAGTTGTAATTTGCTTGTAAAGGCAAATGCATAAATCTGCTCACCCATATTCAAAACAGTGAATTTAAGCTGGGATAGTAGCAGAGAAGTTGCCCATAGGAGGTGAGAATTCATCTTAAAGGAGGGAAAAAGGGCTTGTTAAAGCTGGTAAGGCAAAGGCTGGTTGGAAATGTCATTGCAGTCAGCAAGCACAAAGGAGGAAAAGAAGATGCTTTTTAGCAGAAAAGTATGTGAAGAATAAATTCATCAGTGAGTAAATGAAAGTAGGAAATTATGTCAAGTTCAGAATCTCAAAGAAGTGAGGTTCTGTGGGTACACTGGGGACAAGCAGTCGAGAGAGCTTTAAGATGGAGTTTTAACAGTGTGGGAAACTCCTGGCATAACAACAGATGCAAAGGAGGGGTGGCACTTGTTGCTTCAAGAATTCTTTCCTCTTGATTGATATGAGAATTACTGAAGTGGTCTGGGATCCTTGGACCTAACTGCTTCCATGGAATGCAGCTCCGTTGATTGCTGGGGAGCAGCGCACGGTGGATCTGCATGCTCAGCAGTGCCGAAGCCTGACATTCCTACCCTGGGCTTCTGCTGTTCCTTGTGGCACGCAGAGGACTGACTTGCTGCCAAACTGTCAGAAGGGGAACTCCACTGTTAGAGGGTTTTGCATCACACAAGGGCTTAAAGTACCATCCAGGCCCTTACTTTTTATCAGCAGTCTGGTCTTCAGTGACACATGACTGTGACAGGACACGAAGCTTCGTAAATTGCTGTTAATGTCTGCTCATAAATGATGAGAGGGAGACTGAGGAGCTGAAGATAAGCAGTGGTGAATACTTCCCGTGTGATTACAGCAGTGCACAGCCAGCCAGGTGCTCTCTGGGGTTTTCTGTCACATGGAGTTCTGTCTTGGGGGCAGAATAACCAAGTGGATCTCTGTGCTATGTCCGGTGTAAGAGATCTGTTTTACCTGGTTGGCTAGTAACCACTGCCATAGTAATTAAGGTGGAAAATGGTGTCCCTGCAAATGACCAGGAAAACAAAGAGCATGCTTTTTATGATGGGAAGGATCAGCTTGCATCATACGTGATGTACTAGAAATTTGTGTACCTTCAGTATTGACTGTTAATTTTAAAGCCCTTTATTCTGAAGAATTCTGAATAACTGGGGTGTGTTTAATGATACAGCCTACTAAAGCAAACGTGGCAGCAATCAAACTGATGCCATCATCAGGTTAAAGAGATCAAAATGCTTATAGAGCTTTAATTCAGTAACCAGTGGAGTGATTCATTGGGTTGTTAAGGGCAAAGCCTTTATTACTGAGGTCTGCTGTTAGATACTTGCAGGCATGAAGTCAGGATATGACAAACGTTGTTTGCATTAGGGGTTAAGACTTGAGAATCCTCCCATTTCACAGACCTCAAAACTGAGTCCCAAAGAGGCGGCAAAATAAATTCCAGGAGAGTAGAACAGTGCTGGCTTTGGCATCCAACCAAGGTCCTGAAGGTGGAGTTCCCTGGAAAAGGGAAAAGGAAGCACAGCTCTAGGGCAGGTTTTCAAGCCTTAGTTCTGAAACACCTGTGGTGGCAAAGTGCCTGCTTGTGGCCTTCTGTGTGGCCAACAGAAATAGAGCAAGGGCTTAAGAGGGAGTATGTAGAACCTGTTAAGAGGAGAGGTTGACTGTGGCTTGTGGGCTGAAAGCTACTGCGTCAAAGACGACAACCTCCCGCTGCCTTGCTGTGTCAGCTGCTTTGATGCCGTTTATGATACTAGAAAGTGTGGAAAGAGTTTATGTACTCAAATGTTTGCTCTGTGGATAAAACTGCTTGTGGCTGGGGACTGGGCTGAATAGCCCAGGTGATCTCATGTAACTTTCAGCTTAACCCCAAATTCCCAGTCAACATGGTAATGGTGATACAGGCGGCTTAAAAAGTCGGTGAAGCTGGGCCACGCAAGCAAGCAGTTTAGTATTCAAAACCTCCACTGAGATCCCAGGAGCTTGCTGGAGTCCTGTTGTGAGCCTGCTGGATGCTGAAATCAAAGCTGGCCATAATAGATAAGAATTGTAATAGCCCAGAAGATGGGGGGGAAGGGATGAGATCAATTTTCTCAGTATAAGTAACATTTCTCGTAAACCGGACTTGTGCAAGTCAGCATCCCTGTGGATTAGGGGAGGGAAAGGAAGGCAAGGCAGGAGGAGTCTGCAACGAATCTGTTCTGACACTTGAGTTTTATGGAGCAGAGGTAAATAGTCATCAAAGCCAAAGGTTGTCAGCCACAGTTGAGAGATAGGCAAAGCATGCTGAAAGCTTTTCCTAAGATTGCTGAGTGGCATTTTATTATGATGATGTCTCCATTACATCCTTGCAGCTGGAGCAGAGTGCCAACAGAAGGATAGTTTGTGGTGTTCAAAAACAGTTGGAACTTACTGCAACTAAAGTCCTTTTATTTGTGGATTCCTTTTAATGAGCAGCACAGCCCCACCTCTCCAGTGGGGTTGGCCCAGAGGCAAGGCCCAGCACCTGACTTGCCGTCGCACCTTGTACTTTGGTTTTAGCCGAGAAAAGGCTTCTTGGTTGAACTCGCTGTGCAGGGAACTTGTCAGTAGCTTTTGAGGGAGAAAAGCAGCCAGGGCACAGCTCTTCCTACCCCAAGAAAACCTACAGAAGCACTACTTTACCTGCTTCAAGCCGATAGAAGCTTCCACCTGGTAGTGTTTGTGGGTTCACAGGGATAAAGACTGAAGCTTTTCCTGCTTTGATTGGCAATGGCTTAGGAGAACCTGTGCGTTTCTATCTGTGCACACAGTAGTGCTGTGCTGGAGGCTTTCATAATGAGTCTGACTCATAACCACAGATGTCGTGAGCCAAAGCTGGACCTGCTATTTCCCACGTGGTATGGCTGCTATAACACAAGATTCACAGATGTCCTGAGAGTGTAGTACACAGTCACTGTAACTTCATTAGAGGACTGCTGCATTTCTTTTCCCATTGATTCTTCTTTCTGGCTTATCTAGGCTCAGTGGTGCATCACCTTTCCTTGGGGAAACTAAACAAGAAACGCTTGCCAACATCACAGCTGTGAATTATGAATTCGATGAAGAATTCTTCAGCAATACCAGTGACCTGGCAAAAGACTTTATTCGGAAACTCCTGGTGAAAGATACACGGTGAGTGGCAATTCAGAAGGATCCATCTGTCTCTAAGATAAACCTGGTAAAACAGAGCCTGATGAGTAATCTGCAAAGCCTTCCCTGAAGTGTATGTTGCCATTCAAGAGCTAGACAGGAGGTGAAGTTCTGCTGTTTTGCCGCTAGTTGATCACTGCACCAAGAACCCAGAACAAAAGCAAGCAAAACCTCCTCAGTGAAATCTCCCTTTCAATTGAATTCTCACCTGAGTCAAGCTGGGTGTAAGTGAAGGGCTGAAAACAGCGTTCAAAATCTCTAGGGGTGTCTAACGACCACTCCAGTGTGTTAGTCCATTAAGAACTACTTGCAAGGAGGTGATGTAACCCCAGAATATGTTCCTAGTGGTGCAAGGGCAGAAGAATCTTCACGTGTGCTCACAGTAGAATTGCTCCTTACATGTCTCTGTGTCTGTCATAACCACCTAGAATTTGTGTGACAGCTGTGCAGGGCTTTATTCCCAGTTCATAGGAACCAGAGACCTTTTTTGGGTTACTTTTGGTGGGTTTTTTCTTACGTGAGGGAGAGGTTTTTGGGGGGGGGGTGTGTGTTTTTGTTTGCTTCTCTTGTGTTTTTAGTTTTTCTTGCTTTTGATAAAGTGTATGCAGAAGTAGCAACTCCTTTCCCATAATCCTGTTTGTCATGGAGGGAAATCAGGCCGTTGCAGTTCTTCCTTATGGCTTCATTCAGAGAGAATGTAGGTATGAGAGAGAAAGAGGCAAGCTGCTCTGTCAAGGCTTCTGTAAATCCTCAGGCCTTGGAATAGGTTAGAGTAGATAGGGTTTGATGAGAGGTTAGCACAGGTCTAGCAACCTTATTTTAAGAGAAGATGAGCAGTGATACTGCTGTTTGTCCCTTGTACAGAGGGCCTGTGCAGTGCCCTGTTTCTACCTTTGATTCTCAGTGTTGTCCATGTGCTGCCTGCCAAGCTGCCACAATGTGGAAGGAAGTTCAGATTGATCAGGTTTGAAGCATTCCTCTTAGAAATGTTGCTTTCAGGAAACAGCAGCTCCTGTGGGGATGTAGTGTAGTGTTCCAAGGGATAGCTTTGATATCATTCATGTTGTATACCTTGATTCACACAGTTGTATTAAAAGTGTGTAGAAAGAATTTACTGTCTCAGCATGTAGGATGAACAAACAAGTATTTTTTTTTTTCACTTTTTATGGAAAGACACACAAAAACACAGGTAGGCTTTGATCAGCAAGAATTGAAATCGTGTGCAGTGCAGACAGCTCCTTATTGAAACTTGGGACAGTTCTACACCACGCAAAAGCAGTCTGCCTCATGGAGGAATGTAACCCAGAAATCTGGGAGTTAGTCCTGGTGTTCTCTTGGTAAATGCTTCGTGTAGCCTGGGAGAAGTGTGGGCCAATGAACTTGTGTATGAGGTGTTTCTCACTGAAGTCTGGGGGGGGTTGTGTTGTTTTTTAGGAAACGGCTTACGATACAGGAAGCTCTTTCTCACCCGTGGATAACGGTAAGACTGAACACGGAGACACAGCTTGCTTTTTACTGTGAGCAAAGCAGAGATAATATTCTCACTGTTATTGATGTGTTAAATGGAAAACCGTCCTCTGAGGACTTTGAGACCCTAGGTCTCCCAGAGATGCACTGGAAAAAATTGGCTAAATCCTTGAATTTCTGCCAGTTGCTGCTTTTATTGTCATAACTTTCCAAACGAGGGGCAAAAGGCTCTGAGATTTATTGCACTTGCAGCATCCTACGCTAGACTGGGCTTTGTGTTTTCTCCATTTGCATGTACTACATCTTGGGTTTAGGGCTTTCTTGAGTTGAAAGCTGACTACAGCCAATGTGGAAAATAAAGTTTCTCTCAGGATACAACTGCTGTACCAAGTGTGTTGATTTGCTTACATTTGTGTGCCTGTGTAAGTTTTTGTCATCATAAACATTGCTTGCTTTTGTGAGTAAGTCTCTGACTGCAAATGCATTTAGCTAATCTCAGCATGACTGATGAGGATGTTTGTAATTCGGTTTTTGCTCTGCATTGCATAAAACATTAACTGGAGTGTTTTCAGAATTCTTGTTTTTCCTCTTAGAAGTACTGATAGCTATGGGAAGTATTCACTGTGGAAAATTAACATGAAAAGAAATTGCAGGCTTGTTATTTACACTTACCAGATTGGAATGAACGCACATGGCTTGTCACCTTCATTTTTGTGTGTGGTGTTCGTGGTTTGGTTTGTTTTCTTTTAATCAATGCATGAAGGAAAATCTCCCAGCATTGTGGAAGTTCAGGCTGCATCCTTTGTGTAGAGCTTTTGGATTACTGCACTGTCTTGTAAACGTTCAGTAACACTGGTTCCTCTGTCTGACGACTCACCAGCTGAAAGAAGAAACAAAAGTCCAGGAAAACAAGAAGGTTGAGAACACACAGCTGAAGACGAAACGCCTGAGAGAGTACACCATTAAGTGCCATTCGAGTATGCCCCCCAATAACACCTACATCAACTTTGAGCGCTTTGCCCGGGTGGTAGAAGACCTCTCACTCACGGAACGGGGTTTCAGCACTTTGGCAGCGTCCCGTGACTCCTTGCAGGAGGACATTGATGCTCTGGTTTCCATTTATAATGAGAAAGAAGCTTGGTATAAAGAAGAGAGTGAAAGCGTGAGGCACAAGCTGTCTCAGCTGAAATATGAATACCGTAAAATTGAATCCCTGAAAAGGCACCTCCAAGATGATATCAAGACTGTCGGCACCAGTCTGAGAGGCATCACTGGGAAATACGCTGACCTGCAGAGTCAGTACGAAGCTCTCGGTCAGGAGCTTGCTGAGGAGCTCAAGTGGATACAGGATTTGATGAGTGGTTTTCAGCTGGAAAATGAAGCCTGTGTGAATGGGAACTTTGACTCTGTTTTCAGCAAAGATATTAATGAATCGCTAATGGAGCTGTTAAATAGATCTCGCTGTGAAGAATTCCTTACCGGGTTGAATCTTGATATTACAGAATCAAATCGGTAGTGGTGTAGATGAGGCTGAGTGCAGGGTTTGCTCCCTGTTCCAATGGACAGCAGTTTGAAATGCCTTCAGGGTGCAGGTTCCACACACTCAAAAAAAAAAAAAATACTTAAAAATCACCAAGGAGTAAAAAAGAAATGCAGGTATATCACACAAGATGCTGACCAAAACTGTATGTTCCCGATGGTTTGTAGTGTTGAAGGGATTTTTTTCCACCATGTTCACTGTCTGAACTTAGGGGAACTGGGTTGTCACGGTGCTATGTGGACAGATCTAGCCCTACAGCCTTTTGCATTGTCTGTATGGTACTTCATGACCTCTAACAGTTCCTGAAGATTATGAAGTAATTAACTTGTAATGAAGAGTTGGTCAGTCTGTACACACTAGTATCTGGGTGCCTGAAAACTAATTAAAATCTCATTCTAGCGACTTTGGTTGGACGAAGGAAACAGTTGTGTGGGCCTGCTGCAGGCAGTTCTATAGAGCCTGTGAGAGAAATATTTACAAAGGTTTAATCTGTCCTGTAAAGCAAAGTGAACAGTGTAGTAATTTAACATTTAGCTAGTACTGTGGGAATTCCCTGTGGAATGGCTGCTGATGAAGAGGAGTTACGATTATTTTTCTTAAGGCCAGTCATGCAGGGTGAAATATGTTACCATCAAAGGCGTTAGCTGGATTTTAAACCAAGTGATGAATCAACATCTAAGCTTACTCTCCTTTACCAAAGAAATCCTATTCAAAAGACACAATTGGGAACTTGAAATAATCAAATAGCTGTGTCTTAATTTTACACTGCAAATCTAATTTTTGAGGGATAAGTGATAACATAGATGTCTGGTTTGTTTTCTGCAGTAAAGATGATGACAAAGCTACAAATACTGTAATCTGTGGTGTGGGATTTGACACAAGTGTTCTTGCTGTGAAGAGTTTTTTTTCTTAAGTTTTAGAAAGTAAAAGTTGGCCCGAACTTGAATCCTGCCCTGTTCTCTTGTATTTCAAAGAAATAATTTGATTAGACTGTATTAATATGCACAGATGTACCCATCTCATTTTTGGACACAATAAATAGCCATTTAAGCAGGATGCAGTTGTTCCCTGATGGTGTAGTTAGTGACTGGAAAGGCATGCTGAGCTTCTGTGTCTGGAAAAGCGTTGCTAGCCAAGGTTCTGCAGCTTGTTTACAGCCCCTTTGCTTAGCTGTACAAATTTGCTGCAGGGGGGTTGTTATGCAGCTACAGGATTCAGTGAGATACTAGCCAAGCATCCCTACATTGCTGCTCAGATCCATCCAGAGTGGATCTCTATTTTTGGATATATATTTATCTCTCTATATATCTCTATCTCAGAATGTGTCTTTCACTGCCCAACCTTCCTCCTCCTTTTCCAGAGAAGTGAATGACTGTATGAAATGGAACTGTTGCTGCTCATAACGTTATTGAGAATAACCTTTCCTACTTTGAGACACAAAGATAAAAGCAGACTGTCATGCCATTTGTGCAGAGCACCGTGGGCCTGTTCTGAGAACATGTATTCAGTAGGAGTGGTGTTATTCCTGTCGTTGTACTTGGTGGAGGATGGAAACTGGACGTGCTGCCTGTGGCGTCTTCTTTTGCGCATCATGTAAAACTTTCACATGCTTCAAAGTAGTGCAGGTAGCCAGGCTGTGTCCCTAGCAAGCTGGTGTTGATGGCTGCAGAGAACTGGCCTCCCTTGTGACCCAGCAGTATTGAGAATTTCTGTCCTTTATTTTTTCTTTCAAAACACTTCAGTTGTCATTTCTGCAGGTTCCGTGGAGCTGGAAGCCCCACAAGGTACTATCCAGGGGAACTGGAACACAGGCTTCAATTTTTTTTTTTAAAGGAGAGAGTTTTCATTCTTAAAGTAACTTAAAGTTTAATGACAGTTAATATCTGCAGAAACACCTCTGAAGGATGAGTCTGCCTTGCCTCAGCCATGATCTCATATTCTCTGTTCCTGTAGATTTTCTTTATGAGCAAATGCACTGGCATGATTGGAAGGAACACTGGATGAGGCCATTCTGTTCCTGAGCGTGTTTGGGTGAGGTTAATGTTGTGACTCAGTCCTTGAGGCTAGTGCACTCCCAGCTGAAGGAAGCCACTGACACACTGCTTTTGGGAAGATACCCTGATGATGGAGAAAATTACAAGGTCACTGGTTTGCTGGCAGCTAAGAAATTGAGAGGCACTTATCAACTGTGTGAGCTGTTTTGATTCAGCAGCCTTTCTACTGCTGAAAGGCACTCAGGAATTTTTCATGAGGGTTGAACAGCTGACATTTTAGCCAGTGACATTTTTTTCTACTTGAAATTGATAACTACTCAGTGTTTTGTTTCACTGTGCTAGCCATTTCCAGCAGAAGAAAGTGCTATTTAATCCCAAAATGTCCCAGTTCTGTGGTATGCAAATGGTGGATAGTTTGGCTCCTTGAGTTACTGCTGAAATAGCTGCTCAAATGCTACACCGATAGCATCTGGTGAGAAAAGTGAATCTGTTGTCTAATAAACATTATCAAATGTTTTGCTGAAAAAAAGTGTTTAAAACCTCCATCGTGTGTTTTCCCTTCTCCTCTGGTACTCTGGCTTTGTCAGGTGTCTGGCTTGGCTGCATTCCAGCCCAGTTCAGTATAAATCTCTCTGGCTTGTCTGCCTCTTCCACAGGCAGATCAGAACTGCGGGAACGGTTGGCACTGCATAAACTCCATCATCTTTGCAGGGTTGATTCCTGGTCCCTCTCTCCTCACTTTCCACCAGATCTGGTTTGCAGCTTCCTTTCCCTAAGTATGTCAGGTACAATTGTCTGGTGTACCGAAATTTTGATGCATTTTTGGACTTGAAAGGTGCTTCATTTTTCAGAAGAGCCATGCCAGGGTTTTCAAAGCACCTGTTCCTTTACACCGGGTGGGCATCCAAAACTTTTAGGCACGTGTCTGAACTCTGATCAGGTGGGTCTGTGGGGGTTCTCTCTTCCTATTTTTCCATACTTCGGTATTGCAATTCTTTCCTCTGAAGGAAGTGGAGGCTGGAGTGAAGTCTTTGCTATGCTGATAGACCTTTTGTGGCAAGTTGAGTGGCTAGAAAGGAGCAGCAGTGGAACTTCTCAGAGCAACATTGTGCGCAGGGCTGAGTGTGACCACTGACTGTAGACTAGTTTTAGGATTTTTGTTTGAAATCAGAGGGGTTCTGTCCAGGCACAGTGTGCATTAGATCTAATTATTTTTCTTCTGCTTTTGCTTGTGTGAATCCTCAGTTTCCCCAGCCAGCATTCTTTTCAGCCAGGTCCAGAGCACGGGAATCTTTTGTATTTCATGCACCAAAGGGAGTCAAAGCTATAAAATTGCTCTCTTATCTTCCAGCCAGTGGACAAGCGACAGGCCTTGGTTCGGCAAGCATCTGCTGTTAACATGGAAAACTTCAAAAGGCAATATGCCAGAAGGCGATGGAAGGTATGACAGCGAGCCTTTGATTCTTCCTGTGTCAGGCTTCCTGAGCCTGATGGGATCAGAGAGGGCAAGACAGAGCTTGAATGTAAAATTTTGAAAGGCAGTGGGTAAATGAAATACGTTGGGATATGTCTGCACTGCACATGTGGGATCAAATTCTCATTCTTCCCTCTCTCCACAGCTTTCTTACCGTATCGTCTCACTGTGCAACCACTTCTCTCGTTCGCTGGTGAAAAAGGTCCTGATACAGGATGAGAGCTTGGTAGGTACATTTCTCAAAGGGGAAGGAGGGACATTTTACTGGGCAGTGATCTCTGGCTGGCCTTACATGGGTGCAGAGCCAAACCAGATGGCAGAGATTTTGAGTGAGAAACCAGATGGGACCGTGGCATCCCTTGTGTGTCTGCAGTGCTGCTGTAAGTTGTGTTACTGTGACAAGCTTTGGGCAGGGTGGCTTTATAAACCCTTGAGGTGCTCGCCACGTTTATCCTGTAAAGGAGCAGTATGGTGGCTACAGGTTATATTTGGGTACCGTGGCAGTGACTGTGCTGTCTGACTGAGAAATGGGTGGCCATGGAGCAAGTCTGCACTGCTGCCCTTGTGACCAGCTGCACCCTGTGGGCGGGGGACCCCCTGAGTGCATCTAACCCTTTGGAATGAAACTCTGGGGGACTTCTATTAGCTCTACTTTTCTCAACAGATGACTCACTAATAATAACAGAACATCATGTGTAGGAGCATGGTATCTCATTTACATGGTCTTTCTGTTTCAGAGAAACTGTGAAAGTGACAGTGAGGATCTTTCACAAAGAAAAGCCTCTCACCAGAGGAGGAGCAGCGTGTCATAATGTATGGGGAATTCCATGGGCAGGAGACAGCGGAAACTTTCATTCTTGATGGAAGAAGCAGCTGTGACAGCAGACCTTGATGCCTTGTCTGAATCCTTGGTATGATGCTTCTCACTTCTCAAACGACACCCACAGCTGGATGATGTTATTAAAGGCTTTCTGAGCATTTTGGACAAATGGGGATCCAGATTCCCAAGGAAGTGCCTTGGCACAAGCACCACTATATGTGCTTTTATATGTTGAGACTTTTGGTGATACTTCAATTTATTTGTGTTACCAGCTGCACTCAGGATGTGGGGTTTCTACTGGGACACTCTTACTGAAGAATCATTTACATTCCGCACAATGATTAAGACTGTGTGCATTATTATTATTATTATTATTATTACTATTATTATTAATATTATTTCAGGCAGGGAAATTGTTATTGAGTCTTAAGGAGATTTTTAAATACAATTTTTGTATTTGTTAATAGCAAAAAATATTTAATGGCAGATTTCTGACAGTACTGTGTGCAGTACTCTGCTGTTGCTGTTATTGAAGAGAAACTCACAGCGTTGTTATGCATCATCACCTTGATTTTGTGAACTGAGCAGTGAACAGTTCTGTGCTGCCACAGATTTGTGCTCTGCTCATCATCTTTGGCTGAAGACTAATGCAATTGCCGCTGTCAGTTTGAGTACAACTGATTCTGGCCACTGGAGGATGAGATAGGCCAGGACAATTTTGGGATGAAAAAGGGGAACAAAGTCTGTAGTGACTTGCATGCACTCAGATACACAGTTATACAGAATGATGGCAGGATGCTTCACCAAAACCACGGCACTTCGGAACCCGAGGTATACACAGACATGGTCTGTATGAGACTGTCACTAATTCATTGTCAGCAAATTGGAGACTCATTACCACCTATTTGGATAGGTGCTGTTTACATGTAACCCAAACTACAAATAGCTGTGCTTTGTTCAGGGGGTTGCATCCAAAATTGAGGAGGGTAAGCACTTTGATACTGATGCAACGTCTCCATGCTCAGAAGTTGCATCATTTTAACTATATTAATTTCTAGCCAGTATTGTTCAATTGGTACCAAAAAGTGTACATAGGGTTGTTAGAAGCTCATATTTATTTTATCATTTAATAAATTAAAAATCGTAAAGCAAGCCTACCAGAAAAAACTATAGGTTGATGGGAAACTGGTTTTGTTTGGCTTTATGGTTGCCACCTCTAGGCTGAGGTTTTAGAGCTGAAGGTGTGAACTGTCGAAAACTAGTGCCAGGTCCATTTTACTGGGCAAAAAAAATGTTTCTATGAAAGAAAAATGTTATTTGTAGCTTTGTGTCCTTGCTTAGGTGGGAACTCGAATGCAGTTGATGAGAAACAATTTCTGTGACAGGAAGGAAATGGGCAAGAAGCATTGAGGGAGAGAGAGGCAGAGAGCGAGATTTGAGGGGGAGAAAAGCTAAGAGGGAGAAGATAGTGTGGAGGGAAGAGCAGTGGAAAGGAATGAGTATGAGGGAAGCGTAGGGAGCAGACGTGAACCTGGACTGGGAAGGTTGAAGTGCAAGAGAATGTAGATACAGGAATTGTGGAAGTAGGAAAAGGAACGCTTTGGCATGCATAGCCCTGCATTTTGTTACTATTTGTTTAATTTCCTTTTATTTTTTGTGTCTTGTCCTGCCTGTGAGGTGTGCCTGGTCAAGGGATAAGGAGCTCTAAGACATAGGCTTCTCTTCCCATGCAATTAAAAGTTGCATTTCTGAGCTTTCTGTGTAACTTGTGAGGTAGAATCCACGAAGTGCTGTAGTAATGTATGTATTAGGAGGGAGGAGGACTGGGAAAAGTAGTGTTTTAGTGTCTGGAGAGAATCATTCATAAATAGAACATAAAAAAATACAGATTTAGATAAAATCTGCCCATTTTACCTACCAAGTTTTGCTTCCCACTTTCCCTGTTCTATGCATTACTATTAGTTGATTCTCTGGGCTATGAAAAACCAACTAATCTCTGTGCCAGTATTTTGGGGTTTTCTTCTGAATTCCTTAAGTTTGAAAACACCTTCAGTGTCCAAATTAGAGACTGCAGAATGTGCACATAGATCGCACGTCTGAAAATGAAGCCCTGGTTACGGTAGTTGTTAGGTTGTTGCATTGGAATTGGGCTCTCACAGAGATGAGGTCATTCTTCTCAGGCAAAGTCCCAGCAACTGTTTGAGCAAGATGGGATGCAGCAGAAAGGCAGACGGAGGAGTGGAAGGCTGCGAGAAGCCATAAGCTCCAGCTTATTAAGTCTACATTAATAAAAGGTATGAGCTGGTGTTTTGAGAAAGACATTGCCAGCAGTTCGTGGTGTTTGGGCCTCGGTCATCTTTTGCCCAGGTCAGCTAAGGACAGGAGGTGGTGGGTTAGTGGAGAGCAGCAGAGTCGGCCTTTCTCTATGGCACTCAGTCGTTCCGTAGCTTCACGTGGCTCACAAGTGGTGTGGCATTACTCATGGCACAGAAACCACAACGAGCAGCACTCAGGTCAATCCAAATGCTTCCCTGGCTGTTCCAGATTGGAGCACGCTGTGCAAGCAAGCATGACCCCCCTTCTCAGGACTAGTGCTTGTGGTTTATTGGGAAGTTTTACTCTGCTTATCCAAACCTGGTGTTCACTGTATTTATCACCCTATCTACTCATTGAGATGGGAGTTCAGCCCTGCTTCAGGGACGCACAGCCTAGTTAAACTGTTTATGGCACGGGAAGGCAGGGTTAGCTTCATACACTTGGTGAGATTTTAGGGACAACCTAGAGGTGCCTTTAATTTAGGGGAAGCAAACAAGTTGTGGAAGGGACAGGGTGTGTGGGAGAGGAGTGGTGGGACTCTGTTAGAAGACTTTATGTTACAGAATTACTGGGAGGGGGGCTTATCTTAAGCATGGGATTTTTGAGCGGTAAGGAACCTGCAGGGAAGCGACAGTCTGAAAACAAACCTATTTTTATTACAATAAGAGTTTTTATTGTTTAGCGGCGATGTTTTTACGTGTTTATGAAGAGGAGGTGCTGGTTGTGATGCACTGGGAAATACTGCCGGGCCCAGCGGCGGCGTCTGCTGTTGTGACTCGCTAATAAAGTTTTGCCAAGCAGGACCGGCGTCTTCTCTTTCTTTGCCGGCGGCAGGTGAGCTGGCGCCTGGCCCCCAGCACGGCCGGCTGGCGCTGCGGCCTGACACGGCACCTGTGCAGGGGCCCGCCGCGCCCCTCAGGGCAGCCCCGGGGCAGCACGTAGGCAGGTTGTCCCGGAGGCGGTGGCGGTAGGCCGCGGCCCTTCTCCCTGCTCTCCTCAGAGGTGGGGGACTGGGGAGGGAGGCCCGAGGCGGGCGGCTTCCCGCCGGGGAGGCGGCTCGGGGGTTGGGATGGGCCCTCGGGAAGCCGCAGCCGCCGGCTTCGACCGCTGGGCCGTCGAGGGGACAGAGCGGGCGCTGCCCTGAGGAGCCGCCCGCGGAGCGGCCTCGGGGCGGCGGGAGGGGGTTGAGGGTCGGCGCTGTGGAGCGGCCACCGCCGTTACTCCCCTCAGCGGCGGCGAGGGGAGCCGGGTCTGGGGGCGGGGTAGGCCCCCTGAGAAAGCCGATCAAAGTGGCTGTTTCAGGAGGACCGGTGGGGTGCTGCGTGGGACCCCTGAGCAGCCGTCACCTTCGCATCAGCGGGCTCTCTGGCCAGAGCGGGCTGGGGGCATTGCTGGTAGCTGCGTGCTGGAGAAAGAGCAAAAGCCGGGCTGTGGTGGATGGTGCTCCCGCTCCAGGACCAAGGTCCCCGTGTCCCGCGGCCTCGGGGAGCCAGGTAAGCCCGGCTCCGCCTGACCCCAGAAGCTCTGTGCACCATTTCTGTTTGTCTTCTGCTGTTGCTGGTCTTGTTCTTCTGTTCTGTGCCGAGTCCATTAACGGTGTATCTGGTGGCTTTTTAGTCACTTTTATTGCATTGTGTCTATTCACATTTCTTTGTTGCGTGCGCCAGGGAGAAGGAAGAGGCTGAGGAAGGAAGAGGACTCCTGGCATTTCATTTCCCTCTTTGCCATGTGGTCACTGTGTGAACTGGCTGACAGTCTTTCCACTCAAATACCGACCCTGTCTTCACGTAGACTTTATGAGGTGCAGTGCTCAGTGGTAGGCGCTATGCTTCGTTTAGCAGAGAGAGGAGTTAGAAGCGGTGGCTGGCCAGATACACACCTTACTGTTAGGCAGGGATGGCAAGGCGTGGTCACCTGGAGATCCAGGCAGATAAATGTGTAATTGGAGTCGATCCAGAGGCAGTTACTGGGGGTGCATCTCTTACCACCAGTGGGCTGTCATGCCAGGGCTGAGAAGTAGACACTTGCAATTGGGGCCCCAGGGTATGTTGGTATGCAAATACTGGTCTAAATTTATTTATGATTTTATTCATTTTAAACCCTGAATTCATAGAGCTGTTCATTTGACATGTATGATGTTGGAAAAGAGATGTTGTACAGGAGAGCATACGATTTTCTGAACTAATTTATGCAATATCACTATAAATACAATGTGAATGTGACCATGGTAAATGAAGTGATCGATCAGTTAGTAGGGCAAGCTGCAGAAAACGTTTTAGATGTTTTGTGTTGGGCTTTCTAGAGCATGTAAGGCAGGTTATGGTTTTCTTGTCCAGTATATCCTGGTTTTACTTCTGGAGAGGTAAGAGTAGTCATGAATTTGGAGCTCCAAGTTACCTTGGCTTTTCCCACAGCTGGTAGATACTGCTTTATTCAGACCAGAGGCAGAGGAACCTGGCTAATGCAGGTTACAGGATTTATGTATGCAGTGAGGTTGAACCAGACGTACCCTTGAGTTTCTGCTCTCCAGAGCAGTAACTAGTTTCCTTCCTGTAGTTTCTCCTCGTAGTTAGCTAACACCTACATTGCAGAATTGACTTCCTGGGTCTCAATGCTCAGAAGCAATTGATGTAACCTCCTTCTGCTTTGAAAGCTGAGGCTGTTTAGCCTGCAGTGGTTTGTCCTTTCAAAGGGTTTTAAGCTAAAATACTTAAATTGCTCTTGTGTGGCTTGTGGCTACCAGAGTTCTTTCCTTTTCACAGCTGAGAGCCCTAATCACTGGGGTAGAGAGCAGTGCTCCCTCTCTGTGGTCTGAGGAACCTACAAGTCCTGCATGTAATATAGAAGCACCAGCACCTCTTGTAGCTGTGTTGAAGGAAAGAGTTGGCCTTTCCCACAGATGAAGGTTGTTGCCTGATTCTAGAGGACAGTTTGGGACTACCTTCAAACAAAGGCAGGCATGTTCCCACAGTCCAGTACAGCACCAAAGGAAAGGAGACTTAGATTTCAGATGCAGGGTTTTTTCCTTCACCTTTCCTTGTGTCTTTCAGGGAACAGAGAGTATAGGTGCTTTCTACCAGCTCCAGGTGGAGGGTGGGAGTCTAAATGCTTACTAGGTAATGAGTGAATGGTTTGCCCTTCCCTAATTATCCTTCTGCTTTTGTGATTTGTAGGCAGTAGAAGAGGAGAGAATGATTCTGAGAGCAAGGAGCTTGCTTTCCTTCATGCTAGCTGATCCTTGATACAAACTGCTAATGTAAAAGTGATTTGAGAGCCTTGGTTGACAGCTGGTGCCTTGGTAGCTTCATTTCAGTCTGGAGCCCTCTTTGGAAAGTATTGTTAGCCAGAATCCTCTTTTAAACTTTGTTTTTTCTCTTCTGCTAGTACATGTAACCTTTACAGTTCACAGCACTTGAAGGGCAGGAGGTGCATGCAGTAGTAATTTATCATTATTCTGTGACTTATCTAAGACCCATTAGAAATTATTGACATTTTTTTCTGTCATGTTTGGAATTATTGGAAACTTATGACAAGGTGCTGAAAAGCAGTTGAGAGAGAGGGTTTTTTTCCTTCTTTTTTTTTTTTTAATGGTGCTGAAAAGCATTCAGTTTCTTCCAGGAACACCACCTCCAGCTGCTCAGCTTCAGCAGGTGCAGCAGTACTGCACTTAGCACCTCAGATCTAATTTAAAAATTGCATCTTCACCTTGAACCATGGTACAGGGACTGCAAGATTGTTCTTAAGTGTCTGTTTCACAGGTTTTTAATGTGCTTTAGAGGCTGGGCAGTTTGGATAAGCTAACTAAGTAATTGTAGAATTGCACCAGGGGTTTTGAAAATAATATCTCAAAGCTGCTGTTTTGTTTTTAGTGGAAGAGTCCTCACAGCCTCCTAAACATGGCTGGGGTGTGCCTGAGGTGACACAGACTGTATCCCATTGCACAGACTGAGAGCTGGAGAGAGCTCTGTGTGTTCATAAGGAAATCTGCCAGCTTCCCTTTTGTTTTCATAAAACAGTGGGGAACAAAGTGATGTGGTGTTCCTGCAAATGGCACCTTTGGGTTTGCAGCGTGGATGAAGAGAGACAGAAAATGTGAGTTCACTGGAAATGTTCCACTTAGGGATCTATTACTGCAGGGTGGTCTGGGGCAGGTGGGGCAAGGGAGGCAGGGTCTGAAGTGCTTGAGAAACAGCAGTCACCTTCTGTAAGAGTATGTGGAAGCAAAAGACCCCTGAACAAAATGTCTAGGGAACAGAATGAAGACACACATGCTAGTACACTTCTCCAAGGCATCAATCAGGGAGAGAGTTTGTGTTCAAGACCGTGTGGGTTCCTTTCTTATAGTCTTGCTTTTGAAATTTATTCCTATTTGTTCTCCCCACCCCAAACTGTACTTGCACTTGGACTTTTCATTTCAAAGAGCACTGGCTGTTTGTTTATTTTAAAAGTCACACATGAGACTTCCAGGTCTTAGTTGTCTTTGTTTTGAAAATCCTTTCAACAGTCAACACAGACTTACAAGTGTGACCCAGAATTCTTTTTCTATTGGTGATGATGAATGTAAAGTTTGTTCTGTTCAATGGCTTTGGCTATGCTGAATGAAGCAAATCCTAACAGATTGCTTAGATGGGTTCCACTTTGGAATCACAGAATCATAGGGGTTGGAAGGGACCTCAAGAGATCATCGGGTCCAACCGCCAAAGCAGCTCCCTAGGACATATCACTCAGAGAAGTCCAGGTAATAGCAAAAGTGACATGGGCAAAAGAAACGTGGGGGATTACAGGCTGTTTCACCACTGGATGTCATGCCTTGCCTGCCTGACTTGGGTTAGAACTGTTTGTGCAAATAACTTGGGTCCTGTGTTAAAGGCAGACCAAGCAGGGTGTACTTGCACCACTGAATCTATTTGATGCTAGAAAACTAACTCTCTGAATAAAAAAAAAAAGGGGGCAAAAAAAGTTGCTTGAACCTGAAATAAAAACACAACAAATGTAACAAAATGACAGTGCTGCCTGTGAGCTTGGGATGTGACTTTGACTGCCTTTTGGGCAGGCAGTGAATGTGTGCTCTTCATGACAAAATCTGCACTGGAGGTCTGACATGCCTCAGCTGCAAGCAATTTCTGTAATTCATATTAATTAAAATATTGATGACCTGCTGTGGTCTGAAGGGTCTGTCTCTCCCTTTGTCAGCTCTTGTTACTGCTCATATATATAAGGGGATGCTTGATCTTTAATAAACTTTGCAGCATCTGATCTGCAGGAAGCTGAAAGACCCTGGGCTGAACTGTGGTGATTTGGGGGAGTCAGATCAGCAGTCCAGCCCCAGCAGGTGAATTTTAGAAAGGGAGGCAAGTGACCTGTCCTTGATAGCAGCTTTACTGACATTGGAGCTGTGGGTTTGGGCAACGTTCCCAACTCTGCAAGTGCAGAGAATGCTGCACCCAGGTACCAGGGAACATCTGGGAAAACAAATCAGCTTCTGTTCTACTCCCTAGTGAAAAACCAGTAAAACCCTCCTCTGTGGCTGCAAAACACAACTTCCCTCAAGAAAAAGCTGTGTTATATGGGACTAAAAACCACCTCCCAACACAGGTAGTCTCATACCTTTGTTTGTATCTCCTACTTGAGCATGAAATGAGCTTAGTGAGGCTCTCCTGGGAAGCTGATAGGATGCATGGCCCAAAGTGACCCTAAATCAATCTGATTCCATTTCACTCCACTGCTGGGGAGTAATACAGATGGTACCAACTGGAGTAAATCTCTCTCATGTGGCAGTGCTTGTCATGCTGCATATTTTACCTGTACTAAGACCTGATAGAGCTGCTTTCCCCACTGAGTTTCAGCACCTGCAATTAAGACTGATGAAGCAGTTAAAATATTAATGACGTTATTTTTGTTGGGCTGAGTATTGTAAATGAGTTCTAATTCCCTCAGGGTGTCTGGTTTTTGTCTGGGATCCTTGTTTCTGAATTCTTAAAATAATTTGTGCTGCACAGGTTGCTAACATTAGATAAACTTTTCTAAAGTTTCAAGCCTCTTGTTTGCTTGGGAACCAAAACATGGGAATTGCTCAGCTTGAAGGGAAAAAAGAGTGAAAATAAGGCAAGGCACAATTAGGAGTCTCATCCTGTGTATGCACATATTTATTTTGTTTACAGTGAGTGTTAAATTCCCTCTTTCCCAAGTGTGACATTGGATTTGTGCTTCTGTATGGTCTCTAGCCAAAACATGTATTCAACTTGTTCTAATTCTTCAGAATATGGAATTAAACTTGTAAGAAGAAATGGAAACTGTTCTGCAGCAGAGCAAAAGGAACTTCCAGCATTCTTATGGGGAGCTTAGAATCAGTTGAAGAGCCAGTTTTCCTATTGAATCGACACTACTGTTCATTTAATATCAACTTCAGACGTCTCATTTGGTAACAAAGGAAAACTAAAGCTGCTTAAATGGTCTTTCAAACAGGTTTTTTTTTTCCTGTTGGCCTTTTATGCTTTTTGTGTGTTTCTAAAAGCTTTGCTGGCCAGCTGCTTGGAGAATCAGGGAACAACAGATGTATATAGAAGTTTTCTAAAAAGTTTATGAAAACAGCAAATTTGCAAATATTAGAGGATTGTTAAAAGCTACAAAATAGTATGTACTTTCCAAATGAACTTCTGTTACACAGCTCCTCTTTGACCAAGCTTCCCTAACACCTCAGTACAGTACACTTACCTGTGCTGGATGGCTGTGTGCAACTGTTGCCAGCCAAAGGGAATGTCACATGAATATATTAGTATCGTTCTAAATATATGAAGTAAAGATTTTCTCTCCTGACCATTTTTTCTAGTGACTACTGCAACTTTTATAGGCTCTGTTGAAATAGTCTGTTACTTAAAATCTTCTTAGGCTCTATATGATCTGCCAGATGCATGGTTTGTACCCGACCACATACTAACTCTTAAGTACCTTGGAAGTGGCACACCACTTACTTCTGATGTTTGTTTAGTAAATGTGTAAACAGGACTGTGACTTTAAGGGCAGTTACTTCAGACAGAGTGTGTCTACAGCTACAAAATAGTAGTTGAGATCTCTTGTGATTCAAGCACTAAAGATCAGTGGAAGAGAGACTCAAAATAATAAAAATCTGTCTGTTCTTCCAATGTTTTAGCTAATCAAAGCATAAAAGAACCCAGCAAATACATTACAGTATCTCATTCTGTGACTGTAACCATGGTATCTGAGTACCTTCTAGTCAAGGACAGCTTTCAAAACAGTGTGAAATATCCTCTTAAGGATTAGCAAAAAAAAAAACCTGATCAACTTGACTTTTTAGTTTTCTTCACTTTGGCTCTTACTCAGAAAAATCACTGACATTCATGGAAAAGACTTGCATCCCTGCTTACTTGTAAATATGGGCTTGAAATCTTCTTAACTTTTTACTGAACTGTAACTTCAGGAGAACTTAAGCATCTGACCACTTTGTCGCCAAGATGCAGAATTCACTGCTCTGGGAAGCTGGTGGTGATTTACTAGGTGTTATTTTTATTCTCTGTTTCAGTATCCTAAAATATTAAGTGACATTCTGTTCAGAGGTGCCTCATCTTTGAAACAATATAAAGCTGCAGTCCATATGGCCTCTAGCTGTTGTAAGGATAGCTGTTGGCTGTGCTAGGCTGGCCACTTTCCTGCTTCAGTAATTGCTTTCAGCATGCCTGAGATGTGCCCTGCTGCTTCAAGGGGATGCCTTTTGTGTCCTGCCCTATATTGTCCTGCAGTCGTGCTCCCCCATGTCACATTTGTATGAGAAGCTTTTGTGCAGCATAGCTTAATTCCCCATGCTGTGAAAAGGTGGGTTTTTCAGATAGAGAAGAACCCTTAAAATCGAATTAAAACCCTAATTTTGAGCCCTCTGAAGGATGGGATGATGCATGTATTCCAGATGTTCTTCTAAAAGGTCTTGGACCTACACTGCTCTGTCTCTCCATCTAGACCTAAGCATCCCTGGATACTTTGCAAAGCCTGAAAATCCTTCTCAGCAGCCTGCTTCAAGGGAAGAGCCCTTGTCTGTGTTCTTTCCATTGCTGTAGATCTTCTGGCTGTCTTGCCTCAGTTTAGGCATGGCTGTTGATCCTGGGGCATTTTAAAGCAGCTGGGAATAGAACCAGTACTGGTTTGAAGCTTGAAATGCCCCATGTTGGTGCCTGGAAAGATGGACAGGCAGGTACCATCCCTCCTGCCCTCCCTGTTATTTGATTATTGTTTTGCCTCACTGTCTCCCTGTTCCATGTATATGATGGCTGAACCTCTTTCTCCAGTACTCAACCATGCCACAGCTTCATCCCAGTAGTTCCCTAGAAGGGGATGGGGATAAAATGAGCCCAGAGGGCTGGGGGAGTGCAAGGGCATGTCCTGGCTGGGGGGTGCTAGAGAGCATCACTAGCAGTCAACACTGGGGCACAGTGTTTCTGCTTCAAGACTTAGCAGTAATGGAAAGCACAAGTTGGATAATACTCTTGGGTAGAGGTAGGTATTGTGTCAGGGAGCTTCCTCTTTGCCCAGGCTGCCGTGACTGTGTCTGTGGATTTACACAGAGGTGGTTCAGGTGATCTCTGGTTCTTTCTCTGTTACACTGGTGTATTTATAAAAATCAGTCAGCCTTCCACTATGGTGTATCACACGTTTCCTCTTTATACCTTATCCCTTGAAGTCAGGAGGCAAGATCTGCAAATGTTTCCTATGGCTACCATCTCTTTCAAGTTACATTCTCCCTTTCTATTAATGCTTTAAAGTCATAAATACAGCAGCAGTAGGCTTGTGGTTTGTTACTGTGCAGCTGTGTCTGCAGTGATGGTGCTCCTTGCATCCAGAAGTAGTAGTAATGTTAGAAGAAGTTTGAGCAGGACTTTCCTCTGTTGGTGATAGCATTCTCAATCCATATATCCCAAATCACCTTCCTGCAAAACTGCTGCTGCAAATACTACTTCTGAATTACCTTCCAGTCCTACTATGTTGATTCCAAGTTTTCACAGTAGTATTTCAGCTTTTGCTTCAAGGAGGGTGCTCTTACATGAAGTGCACCAACGATACTGAAAGTCTTCCATATTGCTGTAACCTCCTTTTTGGTTTGGTTGGATCACAACTGTTGCATCTCTTCTAAACTGTGACTAAGGTAAACGATTAGGGGAGCGAGGGTGTTAAATTATTGTCAGTTACAAACTTTAAAAATCATTCTTCTGGTTTCCCATAAGCAGTAATACTGGATTTGTATTGTTTTATTCAACTGCTGCATGAAAGGGTGACATGGGTTTTGATTTCAGGTCCTGTGGTCCTTGGTGCATGTTTCTAAAGAGATTTGTTAGCTAGCTGTGAGCTAGAGCTAAGGACTCTTGCTTTGAGTGGCTCTGTTCTGTACAGTTACACATCCTACAGGAGGCTTGTGAACAACCATAGGCACAGCATACTTCAGGCATTGAAAATGCTGCAAACACAATAAAATACCGAGCTAGGTAATTCCAGTGCTTCCCCCCTCTTCTCTTTTTGTGCCCAGTTGATGTTGGAGCTTCTCCTCTGCTTGAGGCTGACATGAACCAGCATTACACTGGGACGTGCTGCATTTTGAAGCAGCTGGATCACGCGGTGTTCCACCAGACCTCCTCCTTGCCGGGCCTGAACAACAGCCGTGCCCCCACCACTGACAGGCAGTGTCTGCCAGACCGACCATACTGTGTGTACTGAGCAGGGGCCAGCTGGAATAAAGTCTGTTTGCAGGCTGGCTGGCCTTGCACAGGAGAGGAAATTGGACGATGTACTTAGAAAGGGGAGAAAGGGCTGTGGATGAGGGAAGCAGGGGAACGACACTGAGGAGATCCTGGGCGAGGTGGGGAAGGGTCACTGTATTGCATAGCAGGGGGAGCAAAGTTTAGGGGGGTGTAGGTGGTGGCAGTGAGTGTGGGCTCATGTGCTGTCCCGAGGCAAGGTCCTCATTGATACCTTCTAATATAACAGGGATTTCTAGTTCTCTGATACTCCCTAGGAAGAGAGGTGTCTGCTGACATTCCCATGTCACCATACTGAAACTAACTGTCCTGGCACTTTTCTTATTAGGATTCTTTATTCTATGGCTTGAACTTGAATCCCAGCACCAGTATTCAGCCCTGTAACCTCAGGCTGAAGGATGAATATGAGACCGTGACCAAAACAGATCTTAAAGCCTTCACCACACTTCAAAGTCTGGTACACCAGGTATCTTCTAATTGTACATCAATATGATAAACTCTACAGGTGATAGCAGTGAGTATGAACTCAGGGAGCACTTCAGCTGGAAAGATAACTGGCCTGGTGGATTTCTAAGCTCCTGCAAAAAATGCTCATTCCAGAACTGTCCTCATGTGGGCTGGATGGGCCTTCTGGCCCTCTCACTGCCTGCTGCATGGCCTGGCCAGACTGCTGCGGTGCCTTTGTGTGCTGTGCTGTACACCTTGCCTGCATCCGAGCCAGCAGCAGCCAGCCAGCTATGCAGGGCCTTTCAGGAGCTGAATGCTCCTGCTGTGTTTGGCAAGGAGGAAAAATAGGCAGCTTGAGGGAATTAAAAATAACAGTGAGAAAAACCTGTTCAGTAATCAGCTGAATGTTGAGGGAGGGGATGAGGAGGAGGATCAAATGGAGTGTAGCCAGCTGCATGTGTTTGCCCCTTAGCGCAGCATTTGGGCATGGGGATTGATTATACCAAATCCTGAATGTGTGACCAAACAAACACCATTTCTTACCAGATAAGATACAACTAAAGAATAAAATTTCACTGTTTACTTGCTATACCTACTTTAAAATGTTTCTGATAGGATTTTATTGACTTGTTCACTTTCAGAGAAATTGGGAAAAAATGTCTCAGCCATCAAGCAGCCTGGTTGGTGTTTGCTGCAGTGCATTGACTCACTTTTTGCCTCTTCTGCCTTGCTGCTTATTCCTCTCCTGTAGCCTGGCAGAAGGCTTTTGCGCTCTGGTCTCATACTTCAAAAAGTACTACCCATTATGAGCAAACACTGCAGTTTATCATCCCCAGATAAGTGGACAGAATATGTCTTGCACAGCACACGCTCTTTGCCAAGGCACATCCACAGAAAATTGTCCCTTTGGCTTTTCTGGTCCCAAACCCATTATTATGAACCACCCAAAAGTCCGTTTGCTTTACATCTATAACATGCAGAAGACCAGAAACACTGGTCAGATTGTTGCCTGCCTTATTCTAGGGCCAGGTGGGGTTTTGATGAGTTTATTTTGGGAGGTGGTGTTAGTAACTGCAGCTATAAGAGAGAGCCATGTGCCTTTAACCAGTAGTGCAAGAACTGAAGATGGAAAACTGCTCCTGTGGGCAGACCCTCTGGGCTTTTGGGTAAAACCCTACTATTGGGTTGTGGAGCCTGGAGCCATACTCCACACTGAAACTCCAGATAGCCTTGGAAGAGTTGCTTTATCTGTCTGGGCTTCAGTTTTTTACCCCTCTGAAACGAAGGTGTCGACACTGTTCCATGTGAAGAGTTTCTCTCCAGTATTCATTTTAACAGTGACCTTTGTATCCGATGAGTCTCTTTTGAGTAGCAGCAACGTATTGTAGTGGTAGCAGCCCAAGGAGCAATGTGGGACAGGAAAAAAGAAAAAAAAAGGTTGGAATTTTACCAGCCCTTTACTAAAAAGATCAGTATGCACAAGGGTTTGCTTGTAGAAGGAGAACATCAGGTAATATGCTGAGCTGGAATGCAACCTGTGCTGGACATACTGGGATGAGATAATTATTCTACTTACATCTTGGTTTATTCTACTTACACCTTGTTTTCCTCATCTAAGGGAAAGACAATTGCTTTTAAAAACATTCTGAGATCTCAAAGTGAGAAGTGCAGGAGGGTATTATTTATATTGTGGTGCTTGCTGGAAAAAAAAAAACCTGAATGCAAGAACAAATGGAATGAGAGGAAACATGGAAACAATGGGAAGAGAAAAACTGCTTTTAGCCTTACAGAGTAGTCATTGATTCGTGAAAGCAGAAGGATAATTCCTCATTGTACAGCTTCCAGACAACAGTTAGAATATTCACTTCCAGTTAAAGACTAGAAAAATACCAATGAACTGACAGAAGCTAAAGAAAAGTCACTAAAAAAAAAAAGTTAGGGGACTGGGGAAATAACTAATAGAAGAGTCTAAAATATGGCTTAGTGATCTGGTGGAAAGGAGCATGAGCAAGTGACATAGCTTGTGAAAGTTGGAAAAGATGACCAACTTGCAGAAAAATTAATTGCTTTTATAGCTCAAGTTCAGGAAGAGGAATTCTGGAATGAAACTAGAGGTGTTTTCTTTCACAAAATAGGGAAAAATCTTTTTTAATCTGAAGAGTGATCACCTAGAGAAAATGGAAGAAGTCATTATTGTTAAGACTGCTAAACAGTGCATTAGAATATGTACAGACAAGATGTTTTACAACGTTTCAGGCCTTCAGGCTTCATGTGGTGCCGGGGCGTTTGAGTGTTGTTAGTTTTGAGGATAACTTGACTATTTTTATGCACGTGTGTCCTGCAAGGAAAAATAAAACAACTACAAAGAAGGGCTTCTTTCCAAGGCTTCACATTTATTACTAACTTTTATAAAATTAATACTATATTAGTACTGTAATTCTTATGTACAAACCTAAATTCCTCTTGTTGAAAGAAATCATGCACAGGATCTTGCATGGAACAGTTATGGTAGAGTCAAAAAAAGAGTGGCATTATGCCCATTTCAGAGAAGAATAAATGCTTAGGGGACTTACTCAAGGTTAGATCCCCTCATTAAAAGCTTTCTGTTTAACAGAAGAACTCCATATAAATGAATTTCAATGTTTTTTCCTTATGAGAATGGAGACCACCTCAGTGCTGTGCTTATGACTGCATGAACTTTAACTTTAATCCGTATTTCTTAAAAGTTTTTGCCTCACTAGTAGAATATTAGTGTTTGCTAGAAACAGCTCGACTGTTATTTTGCTGCTGAGTCCAGTTTCATGTGATGCAACTCTTCGTAAACATTAACTCCTGAAATACTCTGGCTACTCCTTTTGGAACAGCAGCGAGTTTGTTGTGCATGGAGTTAATGTGTACAGCGCACATCGCTTGCGTACTATTGTTTGGCAGTTCTCCAGTACATCCCCCAATGTCCTGCCAAGGCTAACAGGTCTGTTTGCTTCTGTTGCTCCAGGGCCGTGACAGCTGGATAACCTTGCCACTTTAAATGCAGAGGGACTTCTAGTCTCAGTCAGTTTGCACCAGTAGTAAGCACAAAGGTGATACTATTGCTCTGTGTTGTCTCTTCCATGTTTTCAAACCGTGTTTTGGTTTGCCTGGCTCACTGTCTAGGAAAGACTTGAGGGGGAGGAAGCAACTGGTGACAAGGGGTTTTGTGACTATATTGCTGAAGGGATATGAAGCTGGGGACACAACTGCAGGATTACACAGTGGTGGTTCTTAAAAGAAAGCAGAGGACCAAACCTGGCTTGCAGGGCCACTTGTGAGCCACCAAGGAGCTGGCAGTACAGCTGAGGAGTAACCATCCCACCAACGGTACTTTAACCATTGGTCATCTATTGTTTAACTCTTCCTACATGTTTACACATACAACTATTATTATGACACAATATTTAAACTGCACTTTGGCTGTGCACTGGCTGCTGTCATACCAAGCTTATGTGAATTACTTCTGAAGTCCTAACAACCTCCTTGCTATCTATACAGGCTCAAAACGTTTTGTACCCTTGCCTAGATCAGTTTGGAACTAGTCTTCTGTATGAATTTTAATATTGCTTAGTTGTTCACGTACAATCCTTTTACTTTCCCCTTTATATTCTCATTCATTGTCTTCCAGTGTGGACCTCTCCTGTTTCCCATGTGTTTTTCCCATTTGCTCGCTGGTACGTTTCCTGTTCTGGCCTGGCCAAGGGCGTTTCTGAGGTGCAGAACACTTTTCACCCAGATTGGCTTGTAGCAGTTTGAAAAGGTTACCAGCTAAAGAAAAGGAGAGGTGGTGATGGACTGAATCAGATCTTAAATGTGAGGTTACTTCAGCCTGGTTTCTACTCTGAGTTTCACAGGGTGGTGGGGATGCAACAGTAGAGGGAGGGAAGCGCCACAGCCACCTGCAAGCCTGAGCTCTGAAAGTGCTGATTATGTGGCAGTGATGATTTGTACTGGGGTAAGAGCCAGCTGGCCCTGTGGATGCAGCTTTAAGTTGCTTTCTAATAAATAACAGTTAGTATGGCTCAGCTTGGGATGAACAGGAAGCGCCATGCAGAAGAACTGTCACTCCAGAACATGAGTCACAAGTGACTGACACAGATGCATATATTTCAGTGCCTCCACATTTGGCATCCCTGTACAGGCAAAATGTTCTAATAACAGCTACCCCCATGTCCCTTGGATCCACAGCAAAAGAGCTAGTGTTTGATGAGTAACATATAGGAGACATAGGCAAATGGTATTTTTAGCCCAGCAATCCGTTTTTCCAGACACTTCCTAGGTTGGTGTAGGCTGGCTTTAGTCACGTTCCTCAGTGTTTGCGACTGCTGCTTCACACCTGAGCAGGGACTGACACAGGCTCCTTTCCTCATCTTTCCATTGGCAAACTCGCCCCTCTCAAATGTTTTTCGTTTTCTTTTGCCTCTTGTAAATTGTGAACTTGTTGGCCAGGAGAAGTGCCTTGCCTTTGAATGAGCCCTCACAGAGAAATGATTGTTTCATGACATTTCGTAACTGGGATGAGCACACAATATGGGACCTGTTTCTCATGTACTTCCAAACATTAACAGCACCATTTATTTGGGCAAATCCAGGTCCTGGTCTACTTAAGGAACTGTGATTTTACCAACGCTCAAGAATGGTAAAGCTTTACCTACACAGACCTAATTGCAAAATGGGGTCATAAGTAGCAGTTTGATGTCTCGTGTCCGTTCAAGGAGCTTATGTTCAGTGTCTTTTGGGCCATTTCTTTTTTCTCCATTGACCACTTATTACCTGGTAGTACAGAAGCATCCAGTGTCCATTATTCTGATTGTTGTCCCATTTCTGTATAAAATGATTTCTGAGTTGCATCCAAAACCATATAGACTCCTTTTTGTTGCCATGGCAACAGTGAGGCATGCCAATGTTAGCAATGACTGCTGGAAAAAACTGTTAGTAAATGAAAAATACTGTTAACTGAGATGTTTCATATATAAATCAAATTTTCTGATCCAAAATTATCTTGCATTGTGGAGAAGTGGTTAAGAACAAGCCCTAGCTAAATAGCATAGTCTCATGCTGAATGCTGGGTTCTGTCCTAGGCACTGCATTACAAAAGATGATCCTACAAAAATAGTGATGTGAAACTGGTCATGTTACTAAGAGCAAAGGGTAATTACTACCAGGTTTAGAAAAAGAAAGACCAGATGTTAAAGTGCACATTGTTCTTTCATTGTCATACCTTTCTCATCATAACTAAGATTAAAAGTACATTTCATGGGATTACTTAACAATAAATTTGAAACTAATAAATAATGCAGCAACTCATATGCAATAATAGGAAATCAGTGATGGAAAATAAGTCTTGTAGAGCTGAAGGCTAGAAGCAATCTGCCTCAGTCCAAGCAAAGCCACGAAGGAGGAAAGCCAGAGAGGTGGGACTAGAGAGATCTGCAGTCATCAGGAGGGATTGTTTCTGTTTTTAAAAAAGAGGTGGGAGCACAGAGCTAGGTAGTGTCTACAGCCTCCTTTCCCTTGAAACCTGCATGATCACATAGGCTTTTTCCTGGCCTCCTTGTATATTTTGATGCTAAGAAGGAGACTGAAATTGAGCATCAGTATGCTGCAGTCAGGGGCATTACCTGCTGGACTCTAGAAAACTAGGTTTTGAAGACTCCTGCTTGTGCTTGCTGTATAAGGCAGGGAGAGGATAAACGATATTGCCCACTTAGAAGCTGTGATTTGGGTTTTCCTGGCCTGTCTGGGCTTCTCCCATAAAATTCAACTTTCTCTTCTTATTTTCACCCTGTTAATACGAAGCTGCAGATGGCTGGAGGGCTGATCTTTCCTCTGATGTGTCCTCAGGGTGCCCAGACAGGTTTCAGGAGCCTCTGCAATTTCCAGAGAATGGAAGTTCTGTATTGTCATTTAATGATAGTTTTGACTCCCAAATGAGGTGGCTGATTTCTAGTGACAGCCATAGGGGATGTCAGAGCAAATGCAGATCTTGTTCCCCTTATTTAGATCCTTATTTTCAGACCTACTGGTACTGCTGTAGACAAGGACGTTGTTGGTTTCATTTAGGTTCTTGGGAATTTTGACAATACTTGCTGCCTTAGTACAGGGAGATGGAATACACCTTCTCATCCTACATCAATTGCCATCCTGTGTTTTCTTTGAGTCAGGGAGGTCCTGAGTGCCAACTGCCTGCAAGGGCATGCAGTAGTTCAGGCAGCGTGGCCCCCAGTGAGTGGGGGCTCCAGCGCTACAAGCGCCCTCCTGGACTCCCAGGGAAACTGGGGAAGTCACATGGGCAGCACTCCATGGGCTGAAAACCTTACAAAGGTTGGGTATACCAAGCTGGATTTTCCTTTTTTTTTTGTGGTGTTGTCCCTCTTAGGCCCCTTTGGTTGGCAGCGTGCTGGTTCACAACAGCAATGACTGGAAATTACATGGCAAAGGTTTTCAAGGTGTCTTAGGGAATTAGGTACTTTGATGATAACAGTCTGTATTCTATCATTCATGGATGTTTAAAAAGCTACATATTCTAAAATGATGGGAAGATTTTAAATGTAGAACACTACTCTTAATTTGAATTCTCAATTCTTCTTATGTTCTTGGCACCTCAGGTCCTCGTCTCGGAGTAGCTGCATAGTATCTCCAGTGTAACTTCGATTCTGAGATCAGTCTGTGGAAACAGGCAGATACATCTGCATGTAGCCAAACTGCAAGATGAAAGCCCTGGACTCTCAGTATTGCCAGGTGATTGATGTGATGGGCTGTGCCAAGAATTGACAACCAAAACAAGAAAACCTTGCGGCTTTAGGAACTTAATATCTAAGTGTGTGTGAGACTTCAAGACATTAAACATTTGCAAACAGAAGGAATTCCTTGAGAACTGTACAGTACCTGGTTGCTGGTGGAGCCTGCAAGCCATAACAACCTGCAGCTAATGATAAGGTTTGTCTTCATGCTGTGCTTAACAGCAGTCTGTGGGTGTGGGGCATGGTAGGGTGTTGCAGAGTAGTGCTCAGGGTGTCTGTTTAGTCTGCTTTCTGGTTGTGGAGTGACAGATCTGCTGGACAGTTGTGAACTGAATGTATTTTGGTGGATCTGTTGAATTTTTTCTTTCTTACATGGCATCCTTTGGCTAGCATGTTTTAAATACTCAATGCCTGAACAAGGTTTTATGATTTAATCCAGTTTTGGTGTAAAAGTGGTCCCAACAAAGAAACTTTTGATTTACAGCAGAATTAGCCTATGACTTTAGAGGAAAAAAAATAAGCTGGTGCAGCTAGGGCTCCAAACCTAAAAAAATTCAAGCCTTCTTCAACAAAAATGGGTGGTTGTGGCCATTGTTTTGTGGGTGGATATTACATGGGTAAGTTGCTAAGAGAGACATCTTTGGTGTCTTGTGTTTTAGCTTGGTTGGGTCAAACTGTTTTTCCAAGCAAGGCATTTGAGTTTTATTCTGCTGTGAAGTAATTGCAAATCTGTGACTAGCTTTTCAGGGGGGAAGATGGGATCTGCCTCCAAAGCTGTCAGTGGCATGTGATCTAATTTTCGTTAGAACCCGCATCAAGCATTATACAGCCCCTCCTGGGAGTTAGGCTCTACCCACAACCACTTTAGACTCTTCAGGATGCATGCTTTGGGCTGAGGGGGGAAGTTTGCACTGAAGAGAGATGCAGTAAAAGTGTCCTGTATGGTACACTGGTCTTTCAGTACTGTGTGCCTGAGGGAGAGGCATCAGGAGATGCCCAGGGAAGAAAAGATGAGAGCAAGCACTGAGTGATATGTCCCCAGATACTTTCTGGCCTTCAGTGGTCTGTGGTTTGGGGCATTTTTCTACCAGAGGTGTCTTCAGTAATCTGAGGTGGATTTGGTTTTTTTCTTTCTTTTCCCCAGCCCCTTTTTGAGCCCAGATAAGCTTTTGCTCCAATGTTCTGCAGCAAGGTGTTCTGCAGCCTAATTATATGCATATGAATTGTCCTTTTGCTTGTTCTAGTTGACCTCTGCTCGATCCACTTGTTAGCTTCTTGCTCTTCTATTGGAAGAGAGTGTGAACAGTTGTTCCCTGTTCACTGATTTTGTCCCCAGTCTGTGTAAACTTCAGTTACATTCCTACCCAAGGCTGATGTGTGCACGTGTCTGCAGTTGTCCCTTGCCCAGGAGCTTTTCTCTTTGGTTCTTGTCAGTTTTCCTATTTATTTGATGAGAGTCATTAACAATATATGCTAATTCAGTTATGCCATCTCTATGTTTGTATGGACTGTAACCCATCAGTGTGGATATAACTCAAATTTCTCATAGTTTTGTCTCTTACCAGTGTGGCCTCACTGAGCTTACTTGGCAGGGCACTGTTGCTGCCACCCTCTTAGCCCGTAATTCAGTCTTAAAAGTATACTTCTCACATCTTACACCCAGAATTTCAATCTCTGTGACTCTTGTGCTTCCTCTGCTGTTATCCTGCTCATTGTCAGCCAACGCTTTCTTTTTCAGTGCTCCTGCTCATTCACTGCTGTGGCCTGTTTGGCCTTCCCTACACGCTCGCTAGCCCGGCTAGCGATACACGTGTTCCCTCAGTATCCTCACCTCGCTGAGATCACAGAATCACAGAATTATCAAGGTTGGAAAAGACCTAAAAGATCATCTAGTCCAACCATTCACCTATTACTACTAGCTCCCACTAAACCATGTCCCTCAATACAACATCCAGTCTTTCCTTCAACACCCCCAGGGTCGGTGACTCCACCACCTCCCTGGGCAGTGCATTCCAGTGCCTGACTACCCTTGCAGAGAAGTAGTGCTTCCTAATGTCCAGCCTGAATCTCCCCTGCTTTAGAGATTGCTTTTGTGCAAGAACAGTTGGCTGCCTCTCCTCACGCGTTAAGAAAACAATCAACCCTCTTGTAATGTTTCAATTCCCAGCGCCGTGTCCTGCTGCCGTTCACACTGAGGAAAACCCGTCCCTGCTGCGTGTGCGGCCCCTGCTCCCGCCCTGCGCGGTGCGGCCGGTTGGGTCTCTCCTCTGCGCATCGGTGTTGTGTTTTCTGCTCTCTCCGCGGCCCGTGCGCCCAGAGCCTCTCGGCTAGGGGCTCCGGACACCCCGCCTGGCCGCGGCAAGCACGCCTGCACCGCAGGCACTCCGGACAGCCGGCTGCTGCTGGACCTGCCCGGCTCCCTCTGGCTGAGCTGCGCTCGGCCTCGCCGGGGCCAGGGGGTGAGCTCTCCGTCCCTCCGAACACTTCCTCTTTTCGGGGGCCGCTCTGCAACCTGTCTGCCCGGGGGCGCGGAGATCCTAAGGCCGCCCGTCGCCCGGGAATCCCTCCCGCTCGGGCAGGGGCCCTGTCCCGCCCGCTTCTCCGCGGAGCCGGGCTGCCGGCCGCGCCGCGCCGCGCCCCTGCCCGGCGGGCCGAGCCCCGAGCGCGGTACCGCAGCCTCCGGCCCCCCCGGCTCGCGGCTGTGATGCCGGGGCCGCGCCGCTCGCGCCCCCGCGCGCCCCGCCGCCTGCCGGCCGGCCGGCGCGCGCAGGGGAGGCGCGGAGCCGCCGGCCACGCGCCCAGCTTTCCCGCGGCGTGGCCGGCGGCGGCTCGTGGCCCTGCGCGCGGAGGCGGGGAGCGGCCGGCGCCTCGCGAGAGCCGCGCGGTAGCCCCGCGAGATCTCGGCGCCGCCCTCCCCCTTCCCCGCCCGCGTCATGTTTTCTCTTTGACAAGCCGCCGCCGCTGCCGCAGGAAAGGACGCGGCTCCCGGCGGGGACTTGTCGCCCGCCCCAGCCCCGCGGAAGACCCGGCCTGAGGTGCGCCGCCTCCCCCCGCTGCCTGGTGAGCGCTCGGCTGCGGGGGGGGCTGACGAGCTGAGACCCCGGCGGGGCCGGGGGTGGGAGGCCTGAGCCGGCCCGGCGCGGGCGGGGGAGGGGGGTTCGCCTCAGCGCCGCTCCCCATCGAAACCGACGGCCGCCTTGCGGGGCGCGGCCGCGGGGGGCAGCTGCAGCTCCGCTCCAGCCTGGCACAGCCCCCCCCCCCCACCTTGTCATGCGGGGGCGGCTGCACCCCCAGTGCTGCCGAGGGGTTTTGGGGTGGGGGGGTGGGGGACGGCCACACTACCCGGGGACGTACGGAGGGGAGGCCGCAGCGCTCTAGTCCCGGCGTCTGGGAATGAAGAAGGTGCAGGCGGAGATGGAGAAGAGGGGGAGCAGGTGGGGCCGGTCAGATGTCAGTGCCCTGTTGCTGAGGGCGACGGAACGACGGGGGTCCAGCAGCTTGTCTTCCTTTGTAGGGAGGGAAGGAGAGGGCTCTTGAGTGCCTCTTCAAAGCAACGTAAACTGTACAAAATCCGCCTTGTGTTTCGGCTGAGATCCTCGGAGCCAGTGCTTTCCCCCTTGAGCCTCGTGAATGCGGGTGTAGCACGGCCGTGCATTCTTCCCCCAAGTGTGAAATGCATCTCTGGCTGTGTGCATTCTAAGCGAGTCTGGCTGGTGCCACCAAATTCTGCCTGAAATTGGCCTTTATCAACAGTGTGTGTGACTGTAGGTTTTCCATGTATCCCCAGATACATCACCTGAATTGTATCCTTCTCCTGTGGCTTATTTGCTGCCTCTTACTTGCAGTACTGAAAAATTATATGTATACTTAGAAATGATTTATGCAGTATTCTAAAGGGATGTTTTAGCAGGTGGTTGGTTTGGGTTTTTTTGAACTACATACTGTTAATTGCTTTTCGAAATTATTCTATACAAGCTGCTTTTCATGTTCTTTAGGGACAGAACCCTATTGTTATGTTCTCTCCCTTTCACAGTGTACATAGGAGAAAAATCTTCACCATTTGTTGTTTTAGACCTGTTCTTGTCACATACTGAAGTCGATTGTTGCTTTACGGACTGTTCAGTTTGTTATGACTGGGACCACGTGCTCCGTGTACATACATGCATATTATATACATACATGTATATATATGCATAAGCATATTGTGTCATGAGCTTGATCAGATCTTTAGTTTAGCAAAATGTTGTGTGCGGTTACTTCATAACAAAAACTCAGAGGTATAAACTCAGTGCACTGAATTTAGTGCTCCTTGTTGGAGGCCCCCTGGAAACCACATCTTTTCCATTGCATAGGGATGTGGGACTGTAGAGGAGTTGGATCTTCAGGATTGAGTCTCACATAATTGTGGAGAAAAATGTCATAGACGTTTAATCTGGAAAGGTAGATTTTATACCCGGTCAGTCTGCTACTGCTTCCCAATATTCTAAGCCAGTCTGTTAATTTTATATGAAAGATGAAAAGCTCTACCATGTTAACATGCTACAGGACAGAAGGGCATTGTTGGTTTCCTGTGTCCTTGCACTTGGAAGGAGTTAGTTTGGTGGTTTTATACACAGTAGTTGTCTCATAGAATGAAACATCTTAGGGCTCCTTGTCTCTTATGTATAAACAAACCTATACCCATTTGAAGCTTCCCCCCCTGCTCTTAATGTCCTTATTTAAATGTATCATGTATGTTTTGTTCATTGTCTTAACATTAAGCATAGCAGTGTTTTTGTGGCTGGAGGTACATAAGTTGAAGGTGAGGGTGGGGGTATTGAAATTTTTTTTCTGCAAGCTGAGTTATTGATATCTATTGTTAATTAAGAATAATAGGGATGTAAAAGTCTCTGGCTTATTTTTACAGAAGTACTGCTTGGTATAGTGAGAATATAACACAGCATTTTTTATTGATTTAATCCTTGAACTGAAAGATCGTTTACCAGTGAAAGCTTTTTTATGTTATTCCAGAACTGAATGAAATGGATATTAGTTGATTAGGAAAGATTTTAAGTGGCTTAACTAAAAATCTCTGTTGTTTTTGGTCTTTAATTTACCAGTTTTAGCCCTAACCTTGCTTTTTTTTAAGAAAACAATGCAGTGGTGCTTTGCATGTTTTCAAGTGTCAGTGATGAGTGGAGAAAGACCATTTTATACAGGGAAAAGCTGCACGTGAAATAATAAAAGTGTATACATTTAGGTACTTTTGTTTAACACTTTTGGTATTCCAGTCTTTCTGGTTTTAATTATTATCATAATTATTATGGGGTAGAGAAGCACATTTATCCCCATTTTAGAAATAAGTAAGAGAGAGAAAAATGACCTGTATTTGAGGAAGAATTGGTGGAGCAGGCATTGGAGTTCTGGTCATAGGATGGTATGAAGTCCTTATCCTTTCAATATGACCATCTCCATTCAGATACTGTACAGCTACTCAGTCTTCTGCTGTTGAGATATCTTGTAAGATTTTGTTCTTGCACTAGGATGTTTTAGTTAAATGTAGGGTGCATTTGTCTATGGCTCTTTTGACTTCCTGGTGTCGAAGTCACCTTGGTGAGTGGGGAGTACCGTTGGCTATGTTTCTTTCTCATGACTGGTTCTCAGAAGTACTCAAACTCTCAGATTGCTGTCAGGTTGGAGTTTTTTCCTGTCTCCCTATAGTGGTAGACGATCACATGGAGTGTTGAAATCTGGTAGGTGTTTTCTCTTTAAAAACATGTAAAGTAGCCCTTAGGAAATGATGCTCTGCTTTCCTAGGACTGCTGAAGTAACTGGTGCTGTGTTGCAGGTGCTTACTGTGCATCATAGTAACTTCACATTAACCCTTGGGATTTCTGGAGATAAGAGAAAATAAAATAGCTTGGGACCCAGTGGCTATGGAATGTGCTGGTCAACAGTAACTGTAATTGTGGCCTGGGAGCTGGCCAGGTATATTCTCTGGCCTTGACTGCCTGTTGTGATTGACCTGATGTCATCAAGCTAGTTGGCAGTATGTTTAGGTGGATCACGTAATCGTGTTCCCTGCTGGAAGCTGGAATGAATTTACTGTTCAAAGAAGAACCTACACTGTGAGGCCTCCTTACCACTAATAATTATTTTTTTTTTGTTGTCAGCATTGTATGACACAGAAAGTTCCTCCTCAAACGTGTCCTTACAAACGCACCAATCTATACCACCAAAGTTTCTTTTTCACTTAGCAGTTATACTTGGGAGTACTCTCAGTCAAGAAATAGAAATGTTAACACAAGGTGTATGCTTTGCTTATTTTTGAGTTGCAGTTTAGCTCTAAAGTACTTTCCTATTTTGCGTTCTCAAATAAGAAATCAGTTATTAAAGTAAAAATGGACTCAGTTGGCTTGTAAAGTAGAATTATGTACACCTTATTCACTGCGTTCCGGAGAGAGAAGTGATGAAAAAGCTTGCTTAAGAGGACCATCAGGTAATTAGGTTTTAAGACATCTCTGGAGAGGATGTGCAGTCAGGACAGTTGGGGTTGGAAGGGACTTTTCAAGATGATCTAGTCCAACCCTCCTGCCAAGGGCCGGGACATCCTCCACTAGCCCAGGTTGCCCAAAGCCCCATCCAGCCTGGCCTTAAACACTGCCTGGGATCCACAGGCAGCCCCAACTACTCTGGGCACCCTGTGCCAGGCAGAGCCTCAGCACCCTTGTGATAAAAAATTTCTTCCTAATATCCAATCTACACCTACTCTTTCTCAGTTTAAAATGCAGTTGTGTCATTAGAGGTCCTGATAAAAAGTGTCTCTCCATCTTTCTTTTCTGCACCCTTTGTGCATACAGAAAGGCTGCAATCCATCTCTCTGCTTACATCAGAGCTAAATTGATTTTTGTTGAGTTTTCAATATATATACACATGCAGATTTTGCATTCTCCTATCCATGGCTGGCTTTCTTGATTTAAAATGATGATTACTGGTAAATAGCTTAATATTTTTTCTAGTTTTTGCAAGCAAATGTCTGTCCCTGTGTCTTTGGTGATTTGAAATGTTATGACTACGCGGTTAGTAGAAGTACAACTTAGTGAAAGTATAAATTGTCGTACTGTTGGGAGAGTGAAAGTGATGAAACCTCACCAGGGTTTTCACCCCTTTCCCAGTGCAAGATCAGACACCTTTCTTCCCTCATGTGATTGACTGTATTTGGTGCATGGGGATGTCTGCTTATTGGCACCTCTTTTTATTAACTGCTTTTGATGATTATGTGCATGGACTTTCTACTTTGTTGTCAGCTCTTGTTTCAGTATGCTTCTGTGAATCTGAACAAGTAATGGATTAAATTGATTTTTGTAAGTTTCTCTGCTGAATAGTAATAACCAACTTTTATGTCTCTTCTACCTAGGTTTTGAACGGCACCCAAGGTGTAAGGGTTTATGTTTACAAACCACGACCAGGTTTTTTTATAATTTTCTTTATAAACATAAATGTAAAAGAGCAAATAGATTTCACTTCTTACCAACTTAAGCATAATGTTTTCTTTCTCCCAAAAGATTTTGGGTGTGCTCAGTTATGACTAGCTGAAAGCATAGGGTTATGTTTGTTTGTTTATTTATGAATATATTGACAAACCTAAAATCATGTAGGAAGACTACATTTTGGAAGACTGTCAGTAGAACCTCAGCGTGGCTTACCTAATGAATACCATGAAACTAGGTGGATGTTAACATTCAGAATGAGAAGTTGATAATTGGCTGCAGAATTAATCAGAATTAGGTTATCAGCAATTTGGTTTCCATATGCTGAGCAGAAGGCTAATACAAGGAGGGAAGATAATGGACGTTGTGACCAATAGAGACAGATGTTCACCTAAATCGATTAGTGTTAGTGTGTATTTTGTTGTAATGTTTTTCTTATGAGTGAAGAGCAATCTGCTGTAGCTGCTGCTCTTGCTTGCTCTTTCTGGTTTAGTTCCTTTTGCTTGGTCTCTTGCTCTTCCAGATTTGTAGGAGACTATGGCTTATTTCTTTCTGCATTTTTTTACCGTCCACCTCCTACTATCCAACACCTCTCCCATTTCCCTTTTTTTGTCTCCTTAGTTTCAATTCTCTGTCAGTTTGTAGCAATTTCTCTGCAGTGTCAGTATTTCCTAATTTCTCATTCTCTCTTTTTCTTTCCCATGACTGTATAGAAAGTATAGATTCCCATTCACCCTCCATCTGTCATGACACTGTGTAGAGAGAGACTAAACGTATTGGCCAAAAAGAACATTTGAGATACATTATCTTGCACAGTGATCCATAGTGCTTTCTGGCATGAGTAAAATTCTGAACAAATAACTCTTTCAGGCAACATTATGCCCTGTTACTGTTGGTTTCAACTCTTATAAAGTGCCGTGGACATTAATGATATGGAACATCTCACAGGTATTGCATTGCTTGTAGGTTTTACATTGTTGGCCTATGACAAGGCAGGATTTTGATTAATTTAATATATATTGCTGGTTTCTAAATCAGCCTTTCAAGAGAGGGCTGTAGATGTTGTTTGGATCCCTGATACCTGCTGCTAAATCATATTTGGACAACCCTTTATTTATGAAAATAGGAAAGCAAATCCCAACAGTTTTCTTTTGATTGTGCTTTCATATTGTAAAATGTTAATAAGGATTGTAAAAATTGCTGCATTCTAATAATTGGTAGCATGTGAAGCATGATTCTTACTGGGACTTTGGGCCTCCTTAGTCAGAAGCGTTGAAGTCTGGAAGGGTAAAAAGTTTAGGTAATATGTCCTTTTACAGAACGTTAGGAACTGTTAGAACTGGAACTCAGCAAAACCAGAAAACAGACCTACCGTCCCCAATAAGGGACGTGTATTTTGAATTCCACACTCAACTCTGGACTCATACCTAGAGATACATCCACTGAAGCTTGCAAGTATGTTGTTGTGTCAATATAGATGATGCATAGCCATAAAGAAACCAGGAGGAAGGCAAAGAAGTATGGATGATTAGAGGTCTGCAATGCTTCTGTGGAAAGAAGAGGCTTTGTTTTCAGATGATACCGCAAGGGAGAAATAAAATAACCACATTTCTTAAGTGTCATGGTTACATTAGGAATTGCACAGAACATTGAGATGATAAACTAGTGGACTTAGACACAGAATGAAGTCCTTGGTTTACTGGTAAGAATGTTACATTTATGTGAAATAACAAAATCATTTAGAAGGATTTGAAATTAATATGCTGCGAAACTACAATGCTGTAACTTTGAGGAGATTACACTCCGTAATGGAACTGTAGATTCATCAAAGCAAGGCAGTAAATAGAGATATATTACATCAGGTTTTCAGTCATATCTCAAATAAATTACCTGTTCCACACCCCGATCAGATATGTATAAAGAACCCATATAAAATACTATCCCAGAAAAAAAGCTGTTGAGTAGTCAGACTTACTTACAGAATTGAATTACGTTCGTAATGAGCTAGGAGAATTACCTGATGAATCTGATTGTGAAATCTTTCCTGACTTCTGTGAAAGCTAAAAAAAGCTTGATTTTATTTGTCCCATCTGGAGAAATTTTTTTTTCTCACTGCTGCAAGAAAACATTTAACTACTCTTAGCAGTATTAAGAGCTGTAGTGCACCCTGGCTGCGATCTGTTGAAATATTAAATTTTCTAATCCTTTTCAGAAGCCACCCAGGTGACATCATGCTGAAAATACTTCTGGCAGTTTACTCTAGGACCACTCATGTTGAAAATAGTAAATGAAACTGCTGTGAACTTGAAAAAGATCACTGTCAGTGAGCACACACTGAAGAACTCTGTACTTTAGAAATGCACAAGTCTCCTGATTTGTTTTGCTTGTTCAAGTTTTTCTTTACCTGTCCATTGGGGAAATACTCTGAGGCAGTAAATAGGATTCAGACAAGTGAGTGTCACCACCAGTGCTTTCCCTGTTCTTTAGTTTTTGGTGTTCCCTGCCTTTGATTGGACTGTGTAGAGTTCCAACTTGTGTGTTACAAGCTTTCGGAGTTGGGTTCCCATAAAATAAAGTTAAATGTAATCAGCGTCTTACAAAATCTGCTGAAATGGCTAACTCTAGAGAGGAGACAGTGAGGGGGTGCTTCTGAGGCTTATTTTTCCTCTGAACAAGCTTGTAATTTTTAGGACTTGTAGTGCTTATAGCTTCAGGTGCAGTTTTTTAAGAACTTTACAGAAAATAAAGCTTCTGACTGCTTTTGTTGCAGTTCTAAGAGTCTGAGTGCTTAGCTTCTGTCAGAGCAGTTGTTTTTGTCTGCTTGATTTCTGCTGTAGTCAGACTAGGCTATGGGAAAATGTAGTCATATGGAGCTTCATTAAATTCTGACCTTTGTAATGTCTTCAGTGTGTGTGCTAGTCACACTGTTTTTTGGAATACTGATGGAAGATACTGTATGTCACCTTATGTGTATCGATTGTCAGATGGTGGTTCATAAAGTGGTGTTATCTTCATGTTTCCAGAATCCAGAAGCTTCTGGATCATCCTTAGGGTTTTTTTTTTCCATTTCCTTTCTATCTTGGTTTTGCTGCAGGATATTATAACTTAACACTTTTTAAGTACTAAAGTAATTTTCTAGCAGTTTCTGGATATCTTAGGGCTTTTGGTGTAGAGCTGTTGAAGCTGTTGTTAATTGCTTTATGCCTAATATATTATTTATGCAGGGAGTGAATAATCCGACATTTTATTGAATTGATGCTGTAGGGAGAAATAAAATTAACCAAAGTAGAATTTGGATAGCATGTTAAATTTCATTCTTCTACTATTCTAAGAGCTGCTGATACCTTTTTATAATTACAAGAGATAATATCTGTGTTTTGTCTCCAGAAACACTGTAGTAACTTCCTGTTGAATCATAATATTGCTTCCTACAACACATGATTCTCTCTTGTTACTTCTCTGGCTGACGTGCCATGCTTTTTTCTGAACAGAAGAATATGACAGTGTTTTCCAAATCTTGAAGTAAGAGGCTTTTATGTTTTGTATACATTTACCATTGTAGGAGTTGGTGATCCTAACCTGATAGTTGATCCTTCCTCAGCTGTCTAACTTACCATGAGATACTTGGGTTAAAGAGATGGACCTTGTACAAGACACAATACTTGCAATATTTTTAATTGTCATAAAGAAATGCTTGAAAAATCTCTTAAAAACCTGGTTTTATTTTGAAATGGGGTGGAGGAAGTAAATGGAAGATTTGTGCTTTGCTTTCTGTTTGAGTAGCACGGATGCAATCAGGTGTGCTTACCAGGAAGTATTATCACTACTAAAGTAGCAAAGGAGTAGGCTTTCATGAGCCATAGAAAACTTTGAAACTTGTAATTATTTTGGTTCAAGAATAATGATTTTTCTAAGTTTTAAAATCACCATGTGATGCCTAAAGACTAGGTTAAAATATATTCTTCTTGTGTATTGGGCCCATTTAACAACACATAACAACATGTATCATGAGGTTTTCTTTTTAGCCCTTTATTACAGTGTTTACTTGTTTGAACCTTGTACACAGGGGGGAAAGCACAAAGCTGTAAAATAACAATTGAACAGGAAGATTGGGGTATAACAGGCCCTGGGCTGGGCTATCACTGTACTTGAAGTTTTGTCTTCATTTCTGAGATGATTGTTCAGTTTTTCCTTCTAGCTCTGTGGGCAACAGTTATACCCTCTTCCTTCTTATCTGTGAGCTTTTATTGTTATTGAAATTCTTGATAGAATACCAATAATTACTCATGTTTGGTGATGAGGTGGAACCACTGTATTGGGGATCATGCTTCTTTATTTAAAAAAACAAAGGCAAAAAAAAAGTGCAGCGCCCTAAAATCCACTCCTCCCACATTTAGGGGGTTTCTGACTGTGACTGAGCTGAACGTGTCTGCCAAGGACTGGAAAAACAAAACACCTTTGTATGGGGTAACAGTGCTGTTAAACTTTCTACTTTTTAAAATAGTAAGATAATATTTGTGTCTTCCATGTTTTAGTGGTCTCTTGTACAATGTTCTTTTAAACAAAATAAAAAAGCCTCTGTGTTTTCTTGCCTTGACTCTCATACTTAATCTCTTCTTACAGGAATTTAGAGTTATCTCTTTGGAGGTGCCTAGAGCTATTCCTTATCTTCCTGTTATTCCCTCAAAAAGAAACTTTATATAGCTTCTTCCCATCTCCACCCCTCTTTATCACAGCAGTCTTCTCAGTGGGTTCTTTTGGGTGTTTTTTTGTTTCAGAGTGTGTTTTTATTGGTGTTTTTTTTTTTTGTAATTCTAAACCCTGGAAGGGAGTTCATATTAGGATAAATTTGTCAGCTGCACGCAGCCAGTTCTTAGATGACAAATTCAAATATATCAGAGAATTACCAAGCTGATGTTGAAAGGAAAGACTACAGAAATTCCTTCTGGGAAGTTGTGTATGCATTCTGTACAGACCTGATCTTTCCTGCTATGCTCAGAGCAAGGACCTTTATAACCATACAAGCTTTGACCTTCAACCTCATGCTGAAGTCTTTTTAAAAATTGTTATTATTATCCCAGCACGGGCACTTCTGCACTTTCCAAATTCCGAAGTCCTCTGACTGTATTGAAGTTGAGAACTTGGCTGTTCTGTAATGGTTTTTTTCCCTGCTAGTGACTTGTTCTTACACTTGCATTTGAAGTTGATCAAAGCTGTCCCATTTACCTCAAAGAGAGAAGACCTAAAAACTTCATGGCTTCCAGAAGCTGTAGTAAAAATCTGACAAACATTTGGTCTTAGCAATGGGATGGTCCTCACATCTGAGCCAAATAAGTGGATTTATGAGAACTCTTCAGTGTTTGCTTTGCTTCCCCTTCTAGAAAAATCTGTGTTTTCCATAGATATTTTAGAAGGTGTTGGTAAGTGGCTGGAAGTCTTACTGTTGCTTTCCAGCCACATTTTACCTGTCATATGGCACATGATATAAACAAAGAAAAAAATCTTTTTACATAATTTTCTCCGTAATTTCACTTTGATGTGAACTGTGATGTTTTGAAAGAAATACTCCACAAATAAAGAATTGTTATACAGAAGTTTCTAGTGCTTCAGGCAGATGTTTTTTAATAGTGAAATATTTATGGTGGATACTAGAAACACTAAAAAAATACTTTAAACTACCAAAACATTTATAGTAGAATACTTACTTTGTTCTATCCCCTAGTCAGTTTTACATCAGGGTATTGCTCCTGTGTCCGTGCAATTAGTGGCTTGGTATTCTATATGTGAAATAAACAAGCTGGGATTAATTGCAAGATCAAGTTCCTCTTTCAGTTTCTGAGCGTTTAAATTGCTGTGGTGCTAGAGATAAGAAAGATGGGTATGTAGAATTTATCAATTCATAATTTATTTTTGTTTTCATAGAAATAACTTGTAAATTTACTTACATGCATCTCCAGTCCCTTATTTTATTGTTATGTAAGATATGTAGGTAGTTATTTCCTTAGAAAATACAGTTTTCTTTAGTAAAAGCATTTACTGTTTGGCCTATTTCATTGCTGATATAAGCTCAATCTTAATTGAAATCTCCTTTGTTCAATATTCTGTTGTGCTTAATGATTGCTTGCAACAGGCCTTTTGTATTTTAATATATGCCATTTAGTAGTTATTCTAGACAAGCTTACATCTTAAAAATTAATGTTTTAAGTCATCTGGAAGACAGACATAGCTTGTGGTTTCGGGCTGAATTAATTCCTATTTAAGAAATTTAAACTCTTTAGTAACACTGAACATTTAAAATTCTTTAAAAATATTTGCTAGGCCACTGAAGACTACATTCTTCCCCTAAAATATGGCAAGATTCCTCTTTTTTTCCATAATTTAACTCAAAAGGGAAGGTAGTAAATGTATTCTTACTAGCATTGACTCTGTCTTGCTGGCACACACTTGCAGGCTCTTGGTTTTGTGTTTGTTTTCCTAATTGCAGCAAACATTGTCTAAACCAAAATGTCTTCAAAATCATTGTGTAAGTAAATAGATGAAGAGAAATATATGTATAAAAGGGAGTTCTTTGCCATGTGGAAACGTGTGTCAACCATTTAATTATTGTAATTTCATAATGCTTAGAATTGGTTGGCATATGATTTACTGGAATTTGAAATGCAGCCTATGATTTTTTTCATACTTCCTAATTATTGCAAGATGTGATGACTTCATTCAGAGCTTAGAATTGGAGTGGTAATAGCGTGAAGTAATTCATATATTTGGTGTTAGTCTGTTTACATAATGGGGGGAAATCCTGAATAAACAAGAAGAGGTAGCTGGTTTATAGTTAGGTGCTGGAAAGCACAGGATCTGAAACACAAGGGGATAAGCATTCATTTAGGCAGCAGTGTGAGGCAAGCTGTGCAAGATGTAGGTTTCTCTTTGGGTGCATTTTAAAAGGTGGACTGATACAGAGAAAAAGAACCTTTGTCAATACTGCAGGTAAATTCCATGATTCTTAACACTAAGAGAGCTCTGCTAAGCATGTTTTCTTTTGTTACTGTAATAATCTACCATCCTCTTAGCTCAAGGAAAAAAAACAACCTTAAAACAAAACAAACCCTTGATGATATTATTCTTCCTTTCACAGGTTTCACTTTAAAGTCCTTATTATTCCCTTTATTATGATGTAAGAGGAAAAAAAACCTCCAGCAGTTAGTGTCCCAATTTGAAGTGAAGGGTAGCTGACAGCTTTGTTTGTTCTACAGCATGCAAATTCCAGCAGAGTATTTGATCAATCTGAGCCTTTCCTTCAGTTCAGTTATAGAGTCTGCAGCACTGCCTGTGACTCACAGAGCTATTCTACTGAGCATCATTTTCTGCCCAGAGTTAACAGTAGTTTGTAAGAAGGTGGTGGACAAATGCTTTTTCTTCGTCTCCTAGTCAGCAGCAGTTTTCTTTTTGGAACTGCCAGTAGTATCCATAGGTTTCTGAAGCTTCCTCCTAGCACTTGTTAATGAAAACCACTTCCTTGGCAGGCGTTAAGTTGGATCAGAAATACCCAAATTCTTTTGTCTAAATAATGTTTATAAGGAATGCAGTTGACCTTTGACCTTGCCCCTGGTTTTTCTGAAGGTAGTCTCCTGCTTCTGTGAGACTTCACCTTTTCATGCTGCTTGTTTCCTTGAGGTGAAACGAAATCTCATTGACTGCATTTGATTAGTGTTTGCATTTAAATGTGTTTCTGAATTTTTTTTTTTTCTCAGGGTCAACTCTTAGGTGGAAGGTTTTCCAAATTGGTTTCTAACATTATAGGAAAGCACTTGGAATTCTGAGTTAGCAAACAGGCTCTGAAGGAAGTCTTGGTTACCTTCGGATTTATTCCACTGCAGCTCAGGTTGCTGCCACTGCTGTTATGGGGGGGTGGGGTGCAGGGGGGAAATCTACATCCAGGATATATAGAACTTCATTTTTACAGGCCAGTATTTCAATTTTGTCCCAACTGTTCCCTCAAGTGAGGTTTTGAAATGGGTGTTAAATTTGGTAAGACTGTCTTGTAACCCTTGTTCATCTATGAGTTTAAAGTCCGTTTTAGTTGACTTTACGATCAGCAACAGTAAAATGTGTGTCCCCCAAAATGGCCACGTGCCCAACAGGAAGAGCTGTGCTTCTGAAAGATATGACAAGGAGTTGTGTTGCATATTCTGGTTATTTAGCACTTTTTTCCCCCTTTGCTTTCTTTCCCTCCCCACCCCCCTCTGAGGAGGAGTAGAAAACCAGGGATAAGGGAATGAGAGTTAGATGTTTTGGTGGGTGTAAACAGACTTTGCTTCACCTGGTGCTGGAAAGGTACATTTTTATAAAAAGTAAAATACCAAAACTTTGTCTAGTAATTCTAATTTTAAAACTTTGGTATGTACCTGTTCAAAGCTTCATCTTGGTTAAATCCTAGCTTTTTTGAAACACTGACAGCTGTTCACTTGGAAGATTTGGAGGTTTGCTACAAATAATTTGTTGACTAGTGATTTGGCAGCAGGGTAAGTTATTTTCAGGTTGCCAAAAGGGATATTTTATCTAATTGGCGTCCCAGAATATGAAAATATAAGCATAATAAAATGTGATGGGGCTGTTTTTAAGGAGGTGGTTGTAATTTCAGAAAGACTTTTTGTTTGGCCTTTTTCAGGGTTTTGGTTTTTTTTTTGTTAAAATAGAAATCCCAGAAAGTTCTGGGAACTTTGAATTCAGAACTTTGAATTCAGAGTGGTTTAAGTGTTGGAATGGTTTTATAAAGCTGTTGCTGTACATTTAGACTGGTGCTGCTGCTTCCTTTCTCTATGTCTTGTCACATGTTTCTGCCTTCTGGCTTTGTGCTTAGTCATATGATCCACTTGTTTAAAAAGCTGGTGGAACTACACACTGGCCCGCGCTGCAGAATTGGTACCTTCCACATGGTCAGCTGAGCTTGTGCTGGTTAGACGTAGTAAAAGAGCAGTCAGTGTGTGCACGTGGTTCACAGTCAAATGGATTTCCTTTTTGCACTTAAAAATGAGATGTACTTGCCCATGTTCCAAAGTAATTATAAATTACTTATAAAACTTACATTTGTGGTCCTCTGGCAATGAGCTAGAGGAAATAAACCCTGCCTATAAACAGTGCTAGCCATTGTTACTTGGTTTCTCGTTAACTGTAGTGTTATGTAGTTCCTATGCTTGTACTCTGCATAGAGATAATTTACATTTGTATTCAAAGAGCATCAAATCAGCTTGTTGCCATAGGTGTGTCTGGTGAAAGACTACCCAATGTTGCTTTTAAGACCAACATATTTCTTTTGCAAGTGGTGGTAGGAGAATAGGTCAGTCCTAAACGCTCAGATGCGAGCTTCTGTCTCTATTTTTAGAGATGCATACAAAAGGAAGAGAAAGAAAAAAAAAGTTATCAGTTTTCAGGAAAAGGAAGTTCTTAAAGTAGCTAGATCCCCATGTATTGCCTCTTGAGAAGGAGCTAACTTTGCATTAATTGTCCTCAGACAATTAATCTGAACTGCAATTGAGAACAAACGGTAGCAAATCCGTTCTTCCTGCAAATGAGAAAATGTGGCCTTTTCTTTGTGAACAAGTTCCTGGGTGTAAAAATACCTGTCTGTGTGGCTTGGATGCTGAGCTGTTGGTGTGTTTTGTAGAAGGAGCAAACAGAAGGTGTGTCCAGTATGAAATGCAAAGAATGCTTAGTTACTCTGAATGGGAGTTAACGGTTGTGGGTCCAGCTTTTGTGTGATAGAGGTGTCAGGATTTTGTCTGCTGTAGTACTGGAGCCCCAGTGTGCAAATAACTTCAGTTGTAATGCTTTTAATGAAGGTGCTAATCGATTGTAGAGAAAAATGGTCTGGAATAAAAGCAGGTATTTAATAGCTCAGAATGTGCTTATTTGGCCAGTATGTTGGGGGAAGAGCTGTAGCATAGTGTTATGATTTTTTTTCAATTCCTAAAGTGTGAAATGTCAGGTCTGAGAGATACTGTGTTAGCCTGGTTTCAGCTGGGGGAGAGTTAATTTTCTTCACAGTAGGTAGAATACGGATGTGTTTTAACTGGTGCTGCAGACAGTGCTGATGACAGAGGGATGTTTTATTACATAGAGGCAGTTTTGTTGGTTTTGACCAGTGCTTACAGAGAGTCAGGGCCTTCAGTGCTTCCCACATTGTGGTGCCAGCGTGATGGCTGGGAGTGCACAGGGAGTTGGGAGGGGACACAGCCAGGACAGCTGACCCCAGCTGACCAAAGGGGTGTTCCGTGTGCCGTCATGCTCAGCTTATAACGGGCTTGTGGAGGAGGAAGGGAGGGGTGAGGTGGCAGCGGTGTTTGGATTGATGGTGCTTGTCTCCCGGAGGAACTGTTACACGTGATGGAGCCCTGGCTTTCCTGGAGATGTCCTAACACCTCCCTGCCGAACTCCTTGTGTTGCTTTTCCTGGGCCTGCGGCTTTTGCTTTACCTGTTAAACTATCTTTATCTCAAGCTGCGGGTTTTCTCGCTTGCCCTCTTGCAGTTCTCTCCCCCATCCTGCCTGCCGGGGCCAAACCACGGGAGCAGGATTCTGTCTTCTCCGCCGGTTCACCGCAGCACTACGGCTGCAGTAAGCACATCCTCTCACTAGATGGCAGAGAGTCCCTCCAGAGGCCTACTTATAAATTAGATCAAGCAGGTCTCAGACTACAAATACAAATCTCCTCTTTAGAATATTATATTACTTTTTGATTTGATTCTAATACGTTATAACTTGAACGGTCAAAGAACAGCAACTGAGCGTTCAGATCCTATGTAATCCATGGTTAATGATTATTACCAGAATCAAACAAATCTGTGTTGTACAATAGGAGGTGAAGCATTTGTGGGTTATTTGAAACATTTTTTCTTTTAAAAACAGCAGTTTGAAAACACTCTTTTGCTTTGAAAAAGCCTTTTTACATATTAATCTACAAGCTAGTTTGATAATACTTACAATTAATGTGAAGACTCTCAAAGAAACTCCAGTTGTAAATTCTACTAGCATTTCAGTTAACTCAAGTGTGTCTGTGGGAACAAAGTGTTCTTTTGATTGATTATTTTTTAAAATTTTCTGAGGCTTAGATGAACCCTGGACTCAAATACTTGTTATTACTTTGCATTCTTGTATGTGAGAAGCTCCATGGGTTGTTTTTGGTTTTGTTTGGTTGGTTTTGAATTAGGGGATTTTTTCTATGTAATCAATACTTTTAATTTTGCAGCATTTGAGTGTTACATAAATGATAAGTAGGGGACATTGATTTTAGTGACTACATTGTTACTTTGCTTACATGCAGTTCTTGTGGTTTATATTTTTGCTGTTGATTTCAAAAGCTGTCTGCTGAAAATATGGTGTTTATGAGGGTTAAAATAATAAGCAAAAAAGAATATAAAAATACTGTTTTGGAATACAGAAATTGAATTCAGTAAAAATGTATCCTAAATTGAATTGCAAAGCACTGAAATAGTAAAATGCTGCTTGGTTGCAAGTGAACAGGAAAAAATGCCAAGACACTCCTTGAAAATGCAGTAGACACTCCTTGAAATTGACAGAACACATACAAATACAAAAATGCTCAATGCAGGCTGCACTTTATAGACTTCTCCCTACTCATTGCAGGGTTCTGATCCATAACTCTGACTAGGATCTGGCAATGAAGCCCTCGGTTCGTTTTTAAATGGCTGGAAATCCTAAATGATGCTTATTCCGAAGCCATGTTACATTCCTTTTTTTTTCTTTTAGTTTTAAGTAGTGGCAGAACAGCCTGAAATTGCAAGGTGGAAGGAAAAAAAGAGAAGAAATGGACCAAAGAGTTTATTGGTGCTGGCTGTGGCTAGCTTGTGTGAGCATATGTGAGCTAGCTTGGGTCCTGTAAACAGTCTGACTGTATGGGCATGGTGCTGTGCTTGAGCTAATATGTTCAGCTAAGAAAATATCCCAGTACAAGCTTTGCTTGTATCTCAGCATGGTCCCACATAGGCCAACACTTCTAGCCCATGCAGACACTAGTCTCTGCAGCAGCTTGCCTTGGGTACCCGTGGCATACCTTAATGGCTTTGGTTAGGACCATATCTTGAAGAATACTAACATCTTCCATTTTTGAGCTCTATAAAGTATGTATAGTGCAGGAGTTCTAGTCATTGCTTTATTCCTGTGAGAGTGCTTTTGGTTGTATTTCCTTGTTTTACCATCTGTGTAATTTCTTATTATTTTATGAGAGGCGTGGACTGTTCCACAGTTCACATTTTTGTCAGAAAAGCTACCCCTTTAGCTTAAGCCCCTTTATCCTAATGGAATACCAGAACGTGAAAGTAGGAGCACTCTTTGTGTAATTCAATGCAGACATAAAACATCATAATGCTGAGGTATGCTTATCAGTTCTGCAGCTTTATAGTTCTTCAGATCTAAATCTTTAATTACCTTGTTTGTTAAATAAGTGCTGTTTATGTGTTCTTTAAAAATAATAACCAGCTGTGGTTGCTACCGTTTATATACATTTCTGTAGTACTTGGAAGAAGTGAGTTGTGATGAGATGTGTGTCATGACAAAGAAGTGCCGTGTGTTGTTGCGTTTGCATGGAACAGTCTTCCCACATAGATCTGAGAGAGCAGTTGCTAAGAGTGTGTTAGGCACTTCCTAGATACATTTTGAAAAGAATTAATTTACTTTATGACTCTAAATATTGCAAGATTGGAACAAATTTCAGTTTGTGCTCTTGCTGCAGGTTACTTAGGGTTTCTTTTTGTGATACAAATCTCTTCAGGGAAGATCTTTCTGTTAGCCTGAAAGAAATGTTTTCCTAGTAGAATGACAACAAAAGAGTAGAAGAATTCACAGAATCTTAGGGGTGGGAGGGGACCTCAAGAGATCATCGGGTCCAAAGCATTCTGTGGTGAATATCAGAATTTATTATACTCCCATTTCAAAAGGGTTTGCTATGTCCATTAGAAATTAACTGCAGAATTTAACTGGGATCAAACTTTTGAGTTTTTCAGTTTAAATTAATGTATGATTGTTTCATACCCATTTGTTCTTATGCCCATATTCTTCTTTTCCTTATTTGACCACTCTCACCTCCTTTTTTTTTCTCTGATGTATTTATAGACAGATATAATTTTATTTCATTTCTATTGTGTATTTATTTATTTTCATCTGCTATGTTGAAAAGCTGCACTCCTAGTCTTCTATCTGTTTTCAGGCTAGATAATCTATTAGGATAGATCAGAGGAATAATCTTTCTCTCTGCATGATCCAGTGTCAATCTTTAATGAGTTCAGGATATAAGTGACAGAAATCCAGCTGGCTAATAGTTAAGATAGAGAAGATCTCTCAAAACTTAACTAAAAACAAATGGGTTTTTTTTCCCTGTTTTACCTCCTAATTTTGTCTTCCTATCATACAATTCTTCTATAAACTTACACCACTTAAATTTTGGAAATAGTTTAACTAAAACAGCGTCATTTGCCTAATAATTCTGTATGCTTTTGAATATACAAGATGCCCTGATGATGATTTTTTTTTTAAATGGCTTACACTTTCATTGTGAGTAGTATGGTTAAAAGGTGTGTGATGACTGAGCACTGGGGAACTACAGGGCCATATGCATGTTTGCTATATTCTCCATGCCATATACCTGTGGTGTGTCATCCTGAAAGGAGGACTATGTAGGGAAAATAATCTGCTTTTTCAACACTGTATTTTCCCTTCTGAAAATGATCAAAGAGGACTTGTTGCCATGTTTGGTTTGAAACTTGATCAACTCATTACATTTTGAAAAGATCTGATACTCTGTAATTTAAGTGCAAATTTTCCATCTGTTGATTGATTTTGAATTTTATAACAGTGAACAAAAGTATTATACCATACAATTAATTTAAACCCTTGACACTACAATTCTTTTTAGCCAAGTTTTAAGTGGCTTACTATCAAACCATTTACGTATCATACATGGATGTTGTACCTGAGGTTTTAGACCATCTGTTTAGAACTCTGTCCCTACTGTGTCTCTCATGGAAAAAAGGAATCTTTCCATTCAGCTAAATAAGTTGACTTGGGTTCAGGCAGGGCAAAAGTTAGGAAACAGATGTGTTCCAGGCTAGTGCTAGCCAAAAAAAGCTCTGTGGTATGTGGCCAGGAATCCCATTGTAATTCTAGGATTCCCAGGAATTTTGTAGCAATTTGTCATAATTTCTCATTGAGCTGTAAAGTGTCATGATTGTGTTGGCTTTTCCCCCTAAAATCATCAGCAAAAAAAAAAATCTTTTGTTGTCTTTGATTTGAAAGAACGTTGGAAGCTGTCAGGTTGGTTTGGCAACCAATCAGGACTTCCCTGGTAAGCCAGTGTTGTTGCATTACTAAATTTTCTCTTTACCTCCATGTTGATAATGATTCCTTCCTTAAAAATTCATATTAAGGTCTTGAAATTTTTCCAAAGTCATAGATTATAGAATACATTCATATAATGTAATACATAATTTTTGATAACTGTAAATTTACTTGGAGCAGTTGTAATGTGTATTTGGCTCTGAAGAGCCTGTTCACTGAATGAATAGGATCTACATAATGTGCCACTCCAGCAGTCAAGCCATCTGTCCTGGTTTCTGCTTAACATTCTGACACGGATTGTAAGGAGATCTCTAGCTTGCTTTAGAAAGGGGAGAGAGTGGCTTGTGACAGCAGGACTTAAAAATGTGCTTGACAGGCTGAGTCCTTAGCATTGGACTGAATTAGTAGTCTCTTTTGTTGTAAAATAATTAATTTGTGCATAGTGGTGTGTGATCTTGTGCGTCTTTTGAAGTCTCAGTCCTCAGTTTTTATGTGTGTAAAGAGAATATTATTTTTTCCAGAGAACACTAAGTGCTTTCTCACTGAAAGGTAGCAGAATTAACTATGCTTTGTGTGAATCCTTGTGCATGTGAGTTTAGAAAATGCAGACTTAAACTAAAATTCTTAGATCATTTCCAGGTGTTGCATGTATGCATGCACTTTTTAAAAGGAAAATAAAAATTAATCCACAAAACATTTTTATACTGTTGCTAATTGCAGCACCTATCTGGGTTAAACTATGGAATTTTTGTACTTCTTGGTGATTAATCTCCTGCTATTTGCTTTCTTAAAGGATTACTAGGATTTGTCCTGTTGTGAGTAGTAAATTCAGTAGATAATATTGCATGCCTATTTACAGGTTTTTTTTTTTTCCATCTTCAGGACTAATGGCAAAGGAGTAAACCAACATGGCAGCTATGGTGCCACCTGTGAAGCTGAAATGGCTTGAACATCTGAACAGCTCCTGGATCACAGAAGACAGTGAATCTATTGCAACAAGGGAGGGAGTTTCTATCTTGTATGCTAAGTTAGTCAGCAATAAAGAAGTAGTGCCATTGCCCCAGCAGGTTCTGTGCCTCAAAGGACCTCAGTTACCAGATTTTGAGCGGGAGTCTCTCTCTAGTGATGAACAGGATCACTACCTGGATGCCCTTCTTAGCAGCCAGCTGGCACTGGCGAAGATGGTGTGCTCAGACTCTCCGTTTGCTGGAGCGCTTCGAAAACGGCTCCTTGTGTTGCAGCGTGTCTTCTATGCACTTTCTAATAAATACCATGATAAGGGTAAAGTGAAACAACAGCAGCATTCACCAGAAAGCAGTTCTGGATCAACAGATGTGCATTCTGTCAGTGAACGTCCTCGGTCGAGCACCGACGCGCTCATAGAAATGGGGGTTCGGACGGGATTGAGCTTGTTATTTGCACTGCTGAGACAAAGCTGGATGATGCCCGCGTCAGGACCTGGCCTCAGTCTTTGCAATGACGTTATCCATACTGCAATAGAAGTTGTGAGCTCTTTGCCACCTTTATCTTTAGCAAATGAAAGCAAGATTCCACCAATGGGCTTGGACTGTTTATCACAAGTAACAACATTTCTTAAAGGAGTAACGATTCCAAACTCTGGGGCAGACACTTTAGGTCGTAGGTTAGCTTCTGAATTGCTTCTTGGTTTGGCTGCCCAACGAGGGTCCTTGCGATACCTTCTTGAATGGATAGAAATGGCTTTAGGTGCTTCAGCTGTAGTAAACACCATGGAGAAAACCAGGGTGCTGCAGAGTCCAGAAGGGATGATCAGCTTCGATTGCTTTATGAGTATATTAACACAGATGCGACGGTCTTTGGTAGGTATACCTCCTTTGATTATTCTACATTGCAAATATAGTTACATTTATAAGTTTATTTTAATAGTTTCTCAATGCAGAATCCCAGTTTGCTGAATAGTTTGTTTAATTTGATAAAAAAGGTGGTTTGGTTTGGGGTATTTTGAGAAATACATTTTTCTTAGTATTTGTTACCCATCGTCTCTTTCTCTTCCTCCCATCCCATTTCCTTGTAAGTAAAGGAGATGAAACAGCAAAGGAATCCCTGTGTTTTCACTTTTGGCATTACGCTCTAATTTCAGGAAAAGAATCAAGGACACACTCGATCCACTTGCACTTCACATTTAAGTTCATAGCAAAAAAGAAAGCATGGAGCTGGTTTTTAGGCTTGCTTTGCTGAAATTGCTTAGAATTCAAAGTTTTGCAGTATGCCTTGTTTCCTATTCAGAGTTATTTATATTGGACATTCCTGCTCTCCATTTAACCTGGGCCTCTGTTTATACATCTTCAGAGAAATCAGTATGGCTTGAGATATTTAGCATTTTTGCTTCTGTTCAGAAATTAATGTGATGAGAAAATCAGCTTAGTTTGGACATACAGTACACTGTTTTGTGTGTGAATGTTTATTTCTGAGCTTTAATGAGTATTCCTTTTAAAGCCATCAAATTGTTGTGCCATACGCAACAGGAGCTACGGCAAGTGTCTGCCTCGTATGCTCAGACTGAAACAGGGGAAGACTTTTTCCTTCAAGTGGGCATTCTTTTCTCTCAGGCTTGTAATGCTTGCTAATGTAAAATCCAACATTTAAAATTTTTCATTAATTTAAAATTTTTAAAAATCCAAACCCCAAACAAAACCCAAAAAACCAAACAACCAACAACCCAAAACCAACCAACCAAACAAAACCCCACTAAAGAATGGGAACCATGAGAAGAGCATGGCAATGGCAGGAACTGAATTGGATTGAGTATCCTGATGGGCAATTTTGTTTGCTGTCGTTTTAGACTGGATTATAAAATTAGATACCAAAATGTGGAAGACGCATAAATGTAGAAATAATGTTGATTAGTCATTTTTAAATTAAATAATAATCATCACTTTAAAATAAACATGAGTGTCATGCATTGCAGAACAAAACTGTATTAGGAGAGATGAACCTTTAACCTGTGTATATTCACAAAAATGAATAAGTAAGAATGTTTAACGAGCATGTCACATTTTTGCTATCCTTAAGTGTATGTAGATACCACAGCTTGCAGGAGAATTTTGTTTAACTATAAGAACAAATGGCTTCTGTATTGTGTATAGGTGCACTGTTCTGTGGAAGTATTTTTCTCATAGTAACATTTAAATATTGTAGGGATCATCTGCTGATCGAAGTCAATGGAGAGAGCCAACTAGAACGTCGGATGGCTTATGTTCTCTTTATGAGGCAGCTCTGTGTTTATTTGAAGAGGTATGTCTTGAAGTGAATCATGACTTTAAGGTAATGGTAGTTTACTTCCCTCTCACATGCCTGATCTATGTGTGAATGTGGGTATGGTCCAGTCTTGGCTGAGTTACTGGGCAGTAAAAAAGGAAGGTGAAAAAACGTGATGTAAAGGAAGAAAATAATCTGGGCAAGCTAATGGTGTGGTGTTAGATGATTTGTGTTTTGGTCAGAGAAGCATATTGATGGGAAATTATAGTTGCATTAAACATTGTGACTATATGGATATCAATGACAATGCTGTAATAAATCTCTCATTTTATTAGGTTTGTCGAATGGCATCAGACTATTCAAGAACGTGTGCCAGCCCTGACAGCATTCAGACAGGTGATGCTCCCATTGTTTCTGAGACGTGTGAAGTATATGTTTGGGGTAGCAACAGCAGTCATCAACTGGTAGAAGGAACTCAAGAGAAAATACTTCAACCCAAGCTTGCTCCAAGTTTTTCTGATGCACAGACGGTGAGTGACATTTATAGCGGTACATTATGTAATATTTAACAGTTTCATAGTTATAATATGAAATTGAAAAATAATCCTTCTGTTTCTGAGTGTCAAATTATAATGAAGTCATGATGTTCAGAACTCATCACACAAGTTATTTTACTGAAAGCATCTCTCTACTTTTACTGATGCTTGGAAGAAACATTCTGTTTCTTTTCTGATGACACACACAGGTCCATATCCATGTAACAAGAATGACTGAACTACATAACTTGCTATGGAAAGCATTTGCAGAAATTAATTTACTTGCCTGTTTGGGTTTTTTTAAACTGTTCTTTAAAAGATACCTGAACTACTCAATCTTCTTTTCCATTGGTGGTTTTCACACCAAGGTTGCTTAGTTTAAAAGTCCAAACTGGCCGAACTGCAGGCAGAGAAACCTTATTTAGCTTTGTGAAAATCAATATACATCCTGCTCAAATTCTGTAGTTGCAACTATGGACTTCTATTCATGTGTGACAGAGAATAGAATAGTTTGCTTTTCTGTATTGGCTTTGCAGTGTTGACTTAAGTAAAAGCATTTTTTTGGTTACTAGACAGTTTCAGTACATTTTCTGGCATTGCTTCTGCTGTTGTATTTTGTACGCCACTGGACTACAGGACCAGGCATTATAAAGTAGGTTTATGCATTCAAAACACCTTATTTAAAACAGTAATACACAAGAGTGGATTGAGTGAGCTGAATTAATGAGTTACTCTTTAAATGTTACTGTATAGACCCGTACAAATATTTACGTGATTTCCCACCAGGGTGAAGAATTTGTTCTTTAACCTTCCATGCTGATCTTTGTAGGATTTGTCTATATGAAGAACTTATTTCACAGTACATGGGCTGTTTCCACACAGTCCACCACCTGCTTTGTGCCTTTTTATGATCTAGATGCACAGTGCATTTATGCTTCCATTGTGAACCTACTTTCCATGCACGGTGTGTTCATGTTCTGATAGGAAATGATGGCAGCCTTAGTTGATTTGCCCTTAAGTCATTCTTCAGCTGTGTGCTGACTGCCCAGCAGAGGCAAGTCTTCTGGTCTTACAGCTTTGCTGTCTATGGAATTAAAATGCATAGCCTCAAGTGGCACAGGTGTTTAGCACTTGGCACATTTCTGTAATGTTACCACTTGGTACTGGTTAAAATGGAGCCAAACCCTATGTTGCTTCTTTGTCTTTTTAATCTTAAGAACTTAACATACTTTCAAAGAGTGTCTCTTTCCATCCCTGAGTCTGGGGGATCTGAAGGCAGCCCAAGCTCTGTAGTCTGTTGAGGAGATGGAACAACTGAAATAGATTAATCACTATTTCCATCTTTATCTCAAGAAAATAGATTTACTCAAAATGTTTTCCAAGAATTTGAATTTTACTGCTTGCTGTAGTCCAAAATTCTCCGTAATTTTTACACTGTGCTATAAAAAGGGGCTATGTAAAGAAACCTGACATTGTGTTGAAAAATACAAATTTCTAGACCTTTGCATGAATTTTACATTTGTCTAATCTTTCTTTTTTACTGTTTTAACTTTTTTGTTTATAGATTGAAGCTGGACAATATTGTACTTTTGTTATTTCTACGGATGGTTCTGTTAGAGCCTGCGGTAAAGGCAGCTACGGGAGACTAGGACTGGGTGACTCCAATAATCAGTCTACATTGAAAAAGTTGACTTTTGAGCCTCATAGATCTATTAAAAAAGTGTCATCTTCAAAAGGATCAGATGGTCATACTTTAGCATTTACAACAGAAGGGGAAGTCTTCAGCTGGGGTGATGGCGACTATGGAAAACTAGGACATGGAAATAGTTCAACTCAGAAATATCCCAAACTTATTCAGGGTCCTCTGCAAGGAAAGGTATGTTTTGTATAGTAGAAGACCTGTTTTTGTTTCTGTGATGTTGTGTAATATTTGAAATATATAAATCTTTAGATAAAAGAGAACTTTTTCTTAATTTCTCTTTGAAGCTGGGTCACCTTTCAACAAAGAACTGAAACTTATGGTTGCCTTTAAGCAGGTGATTTGGACCATAACATTGGCAATAAATCACCTCATAGTCTTAAGAGGGGAGCTTCCTCGTGTGCTTCTGCTGACCTGTGGTTGACCTGCCAGGAGGCAGATGCTTCCGTTAGCTGTAACATAAGGACTTTTTGCATACAACATTTTAGTGGCTTCATTTGAAAACCCACAATCTATGTTTTGGCCAGTGTTTTATACATCCACTAATGCTTCTTTTTGCTGCTGTAAGTCTAGGATATGTTAACTTTGCTCAATAAATAAATCCTAACCAGTTTATATATAAACTTGTCTCTTTTTGTACTGATTTCCACTTACCAAACAATAAGTAGAAGGAAATTTCAAAGATTAATTCATGTGTGTACTTGTTGATTTATGTAGACTGCTTCTGAAACTTTTCATAAGCTTTCAGATTTTCTATTCAATTTGTATAAAAGCTTGGTTTTTATTTTTGCATGTAACATAGGTTGTTGTATGTGTATCAGCTGGATACAGACATAGCGCTGCTGTTACAGAGGATGGAGAGCTGTATACATGGGGAGAAGGAGACTTTGGCAGATTAGGTAACTTCAGAAATTCATTACATGCTTTTGCAAGAATATGTGTGTCTGGTAACAAAACTATATGTGTATTTGCTTTGTTCTCTTCTTGTCCCCTCTAAATACCAATATACAAGGACATATGCATACAGGTGTGTGTATATAGGTGACACTATTAAAACTGGTGCAGAGATACTTAAAATATTCTAATGCAGTTAATTTTACAAAGATTCTCTTTTAAATTAATTACTCTTTCTAGGAAAAGGTAGATTTATTCATTTATCAGACTATATATTCTTGCCACTGCCACATAAATGTGAACAGCCAGCATTTTAATTGAACTGGAATTCTATGAACATGATCTGGTAATAGCAGGATGGTTCTTTAACAGTCACCAGTAACTGGCTAATAATATCAGGGGTCTCATTCTAATGTGATACTCCTAAGGATACTTGACAGAGTAGCATAATATACTTTTACCTTGATACATCTAAAAAGTGAAATTTAACTGGAAGGAAAACCACAGTATTTCTATTTGCTTAAAGTTCACGTGTCGATTTCAACATCTTTTCTGTACAGCTGCTATGTCTAGTGTAAAACAACCCTGCTCAAGCAGGTTCAGTTGGGTCAACAGATTTTCCATAGAGAATTCCTTCACGTTGGACTTCAGTTCCTTTGTGCTGTCTTGCTTTGAATGTCAGGATTACTGAATAGAAGAGTGAAAGCAAGTAACTGGCAGGGGCAGAAGATGCAATGTAAACTCTCACAGTTTTCATGGGAATAGGTAGAAGTCCTGAGCCTATCCCTGCTGTTAAGACCACAGTGCTGTGTTTGAGGCTTAACCTGCAATTTTGGAGGGGGTTGTGGAAACATTCTCGTTGAATTTTAGGTTAATGTGAAGTTTTTACATGCTTTGGGGAGCTTGCAGTGTGCAATGGTGAGTTCTGAGGCACAACTAAAAAGCAGCATTCAGTTGGGTCACAGTAAGTGGTTCACATTTAATCCATTAGGGATACCATGTAGTGTTCTTTTCCCTCTGTTTCCTCATTTTTCTTCCATATCTTCAGAATTTCTGAAGTTTCATGCCTGTTATGAAGTAGGTGATACTGTAATGTACTAGGCTTCTGCAGAAGGGACTGGTTAGAACTGTGACTGTCTAAAACTAACTAGTGTGCTGGTTTTATGTGCCTGGGCAGTATGTTTGCTTTGATTTACAGGGGTAAAAGTGTGTTCTTATTATAGTTTCCTCATGCTGTTCAGTCTACCTGCTGCCCAGTATAAGGTAGTATAGCTACCTAATGAATCAATCTTCATCAGCTGTGATCAAGAATCAGTTTTACTGTTGGCTCTTTCAGTTTTATTTAAACCAGGTACATAACAGTCTTGTGATTTAGAGATGGAAAGGTATGAACAAATGTTCTGCACTATGTCATAAAAAATGTTTATTAACCTTACTATAGATCTCTTCAGAACTTCACTGTAAATCTTCCTAAAACGTGGGCAGAAATTAGTTTGTGACAATAACAACGTATGTGGGGTTTGCAAAAATCTTACTGACGTGACAAACCATAAATAGCACTTCAATTTTCACCACCAAAAAACCACTTTTTTTTTCTTTTTTCCTTAGGTCACGGTGACAGCAACAGCCGCAACATTCCAACTTTAGTGAAGGATATTAGCAATGTAGGAGAGGTGTCCTGTGGGAGTTCACACACAATAGCTCTGTCCAAAGATGGGAGAACAGTATGGTCATTTGGAGGAGGAGATAATGGTAGGTGTAACTAACATTTGGGTAGTAATTTTCATCTTATTCTATCTACCTCATAGCTTCAGTACTCCTTGCAGTTTGGGTTGTTGGGTAACTGTTCAAGAAAAGGATTTTAATAAAGTCTAAATAAATTATTTGAAGTTTAACTGCAAGATTATAGACTTCAAAACCAGATTACCAGAAAGATAAGAGTTTTGGGGGAGAAGACAACTCAATGAATGCATAAACAATTCAGGAAATAATGCTTTGCTGGTAACTTTCAAAAAAGCTCACTTATTTGATACGGGAGTAACTCCATTCATGTACTAGAAGCTGTTGCATTTAAACTGCCTCTAGAAGAAACACTTCCTGTCTAAAAAAAATGAAGGGCTTTGAAGCCAGTAGTTTGTCATATCATTAATTTTCTACTCTTGCTGTGTTTAGCTAAATTTCTTCTAGATAAAAAATAAAACTCAGATTATAATTGCTTATTCTTGCTCCCTATATTGTTGTGATGAGAGGAAAATGCAGAAATCTCATAATCAAACCAGTGGTTAATAGAACTGGGTAGGAATTTCAATTTCAGAGCTGGCTCTGACATGTGCATATAGAAGCGTTCCCACTCCTCTGTCTCTCTTTTTCTGTAACTTCAGTTGAAAAATCAATTTTAAACAGTTTTAACATCTTAACCATCACAAAATACTGAAATTTGCTCGTCTCCTTCAGTAGATGATAAACTTTTGGCTTTTGGATATTACTAATATGGTACCAAAATATTGTTGTAGGAAAATGAAAACGACACAAATCACCCAGATGGTGAACAAACCCACCAGGGAAGGTGCCCTGCTGGACTTGTTTGTAAACAGAGAAGGGCTAGTGGGGGATGTGAAGGTTGGAGGACGGCTGGGGCACAGTGATCATGAGCTGATAGAATTCTTTAGTACTGGGAGAAGTAAGAAAGGGAGACACCAGAACAAGCACCTTAGGCTTCCGTAGGGCTGACTTTGGTCTGTTCAGGAAGCTGCTCAATAAGATTCCATAGGACACAGCCCTGGAGGGCAAAGGAGCCCAAGAGGGTTGGTTGCTCCTCAAGAAGGAAATCTTGGCAGCACAAGAACAGGCTGTCCCAGTGTGTTGGAAGAGGAGTCCTTGAGGAAGGAAGCCAGCTTGGCTGAGCAGGGAGATCCAGGAAGGTGTTTGGGAAAAGAGGGAAAAATACGAGCTTTGGAAGAAGGGGCAGGTGTCTTGGGCCTACTGTAGGAATGTAGTAAGATCATGTAGGGAGAAAGTCAGAAGGGCTAGAGCTGAACTGGAATTCAGACTGGCCAGTTCTGTAAAAGATAATAAAAAGTCCTTCTCTAGGTACATTAACAGTAAGAGGGGGATCAGGGAGAATCTCCAGCCCTTATTGGATGCTGAGGGAACATTAGCGACAAGGGGTAAGGACAAGGCTGAGGTCCTTAATTCCTTCTTTACCTCAGTCTACATTAGTAATGATGGATATTCCCTGAGTACTCATCCACAGGAACTGGCTGACAGAGAGGGGAGGAGTAGCAAAATTCCCATGGTTAAGGAGGAAATGATTAGCAACCTTCTTGGCCAGTTAGACACTAACAAGGCAATGGGACCTGATGGGATTCACCTGAGGGTGCTGAGAGAGCTGTCAGACGTGCTTGCCAAACCCCTTTCCATCATCTATCAGCAATCCTGGCAGAGTGGGGAAGTTCCACTGGACTGGAGGCTGGCAGATGTGACACCCATATATAAGAACGGCTGGAAGGAGGATCCGGGGAACTCCAGGCCTGTCAGCCTGACCTCAGTCCTGGGAAGGTCATGGAGAGGGTCATCTTGGGAGCTGTCATGCAGCACATGTGATGGCCAGGGGATCAGGTCCAGTTGGCATGGGTTTACAAAAGGTAGATCCTGTCAAACTAACCTGATCACCTCCTATGACAAGGTGACCCTCTTAATGGACAAGGGGAAGGCTGTGGATGTGTCTACCTGGACTTCAGGAAAGCCTTTGACACAGTTTCTCACAGCATTCTGACTGAGAAACTGGCTGCCACTGGCCAGTGGCCCCTCAGCTGGGTTAAAAACTGGCTGGAAGGTCGAGCCCAAAGGGTGGTGGTGACTGGAACCAAATCCAGCTGGAGGCCGGTCACGAGTGGCGTCCCCCAGGGCTCAGTCCTGGGTCTAGTTCTGTTCAACATCTTCATCAATGACCTGGATGAAGGGATTGGATGCTCCCTCAGTTTGCAGATGACACTAAACTAGGAGGGAGTGTTGATCTGCTGAGGGTAGGGAGGCTCTTCAGAGGGATCTGAACAGGCTGGACCAATGGGCTGAGACCAATGGGATGAAGTTTAACATGGCCAAGTGCAGAGTGCTGCACATGGGACAGAACAACCCCCTGCAGCACTACAGGCTGGGGGAGACTGTCATTTCATGAAGTCTATAGTTACTTCAGTTGAAGGGAAATAAATTCTATGAAAAATGTTTTAATTTTTAAAATAGACTCTGAAACTGGAAATAAATTGGATTTGGGTACTTGTAATTGTTGCAGTTTATGTATTGAAAATGTCCTTGTGTTTCCTCCTTTTGTAGGCAAACTTGGTCACGGTGATACAAATAGAGTATATAAACCTAAAGTTATTGAAGCCTTGCAAGGAATGTTTATCCGAAAAGTTTGTGCTGGGAGCCAGTCTTCACTTGCTTTGACATCAACAGGACAGGTAGGCTAGAGCAAGTTTGCATTCAAATGATCGGGTGGGGATCATTATTTCAGCATTTATTATTACGACATTCAACAACTACTTAAATATCAGTAATGTATAAATATCAGTAACATATTTGATTAGAGATTGACTGAGATCCTAATGTGATAGAGTAATTCAAAATGTGCTGCAGACTCATGTGAAAGTAGGGTTTGCTAGAGTCTTGCTTAGCCACAGAAAATGAAGTAATTTTAGGTTAATAAATGCAACCACTGCAAGGCCAAATTGGATCCAAGAAGCAAAGTGAATTCTGGAAACAAAGGGCAGTGAAATGCTTGTAATTTTAATGTGTTAACAACTCATGTAGTTAAGTGATTTAATAGGGTTTTTTTAATGCATGTGTATTTTAGAACATAGGTGTTAACTGAAAGTTTATTTCCAATCTGAAAAATCTCAGGAGAGCTTGGAAATAAATGTTTAGGTGGTAAAAGAGGGCCCTTACTGACATGAAGTACGTACATGTAATACAATAAGCATTTCTGTTCTCCTCACCCCACTGTTTCAGAGGCAATGGGGTTTTAAAGCATGAATTGGGAGTGTTGAAGTTCACTGTAGCAGTTGCTTCCCTGTTGATGTGCTGTGTGGCTGCTCACCTGAGTGGCTGGGGGAAAGGAACTTAGATTCTATGAAACATACACTGGAGTCACAACAGTACAGTGCATGTTTTGCTGAAAGTGTAGCTGCAGTTGGGGTGTGAGTGGTAATCTGGGGGTTTGTTTCTTTGTGGTCACCAGTAACACACGTTTGACACGCGGTGTTTTCCGGCCTGTTTGCACTAGGTTTACGCGTGGGGCTGCGGTGCGTGTCTTGGCTGTGGCTCTTCAGAGGCAACTGCTCTCAGACCCAAGCTTATTGAAGAGCTGGCTGCGACAAGGATAGTGGACATTTCGATTGGTGATAGTCACTGTTTGGCACTTTCTCATGGTAAAAACAATAAGGTATAAAAATAATCTTTCTCTTCATCAAAAGCAATTGTATCTCAGGTTTTGTTTTCTGCTTTATTTATGTTTACAGATAATGAAGTTTATGCTTGGGGTAATAATTCAATGGGACAGTGTGGTCAGGGAAACTCTACTGGTCCCATTACTAAACCGAAGAAAGTAAGTGGATTAGATGGAGTTGCAATTCAACAAATTTCAGCAGGAACGTCCCATAGCCTTGCCTGGACAGCTCTTCCAAGGGACAGGTAACACTGGGTGACAGGTGTAAATGTTTTGTATGTAAGTCCATTTTGGGATGCATGCAGGTCTTTCCTGAAGGTGCTAACCACATCACACATGTCAAATATTCGGCTTGTAGTGTCTTGGAGTGGAGAGTCTTCTCTCTTTCTCTCTCTCCTCTTTAAACTGTTACAGATCACAAGTGAAAATACAGCAGTACCAAGGATTTGGATATTAGTTTTCTGTATATGATAATTTCTTACCTGCTGTTAGACAAAACTTACCTCTGTTTACAAAAAATCAACAAGTTAGGCAGTGGGAGGAGAAACAACTCAGTATTTTTTATTTTGTGCTCCTGTGTGACAGGATTTTGTTATAGGCAGTTTCTTTTAGTCTAACAAGGACTAAACTAAGCATGAGACTTGGGAAATGGAGAAGTTTAGACAAATTACCGACACGGATTTGAACTTCTTAACAAATTCCTGGGTGGTTACATGTTAACCTAAACTAAAACCAGGTACCTAAGTAAAGAGTTTTGTTATTGGTGTACAATATACTGAAAAAAATACTTATATTAATACTTACTAGCATACGATACAATATACAGAAATTATACTTTGTCACATCAAAGACATGAGCAAGTGATTGAAGAAGTGAACCCGTAAACGTCAAGTTTATACATGGACTAACAGAAAGGACTGGAAGAAATTGAGGTAAAATTTCAAATGCCCTGTTTTAAAGGGAGCTATCTCAGGAAAGTCAATTAAGAAAACAACAAGACTCAAATCGTTCTAAGTGATACTACCCCTGTTGAATTCTCCTGACATTGTATCGAAGTCTCCTTTTGACCTGGTGTTTATACCAAAACCAGCTTTGTGAGTACTAGTCAGCTTTTGCACGAGTGAGATAAAATACATGTGGCTTTGTATTTCTGGTGCTTTAGGTGGTTTTGTTCATAAAAGAGTGTTTGATTTGTGAAGAACTTTGCGGAAGAGAACAGGCAAACCTTTGCCTCAATCATATTAGTTTGTTTTAAGAAAAAAATTGGTTCAGTCAAGCATGTACTCAACCTGCTTCAACTTTTCATTTTATGTGGAATATTTTCAGTACTGTACTTATTTTTATGTTTGATTCCAGGCAAGTTGTGGCATGGCACAGACCCTATTGTGTAGACCTTGAAGAAAGTACCTTTTCACATCTTCGTTCTTTTCTTGAGCACTACTGTGACAAAATCAACAGTGAAATTCCCCCTCTTCCTTTTCCTTCATCAAGGTATAGATAGAATATGCATGTTACAGTTGTGGGGTATTGTGTTGTGGGGTTGGTTTTTTTCTTTACAGCAGCAGTGTGTGGCGTCTTTTCTCTAACAAGCAATAAGTCTGATTTATTGGCTCTTTTGGGTGCTGTGTTTGTGTAACACAGGAGCGTTTCAGTGCCTCAGCTGTAGCAGATCCTTTGGATCTTTTAATTTTGCACTGAATTAAGTATTTTCTTCAGAGTATTGTTGAAATACATTTACTATTTCTGTACGTTATTTCTGCTTTGTAAGTTCTTCCTCCTGTAACCAGTTTGAGTGGATGCTTACTGACTATTCTGTGGATAAGCTAAGGCAAAAACCCAATCTTCAAGTGCAAATCCATCAATCCATGCATTCAGTTGTTGACTAACTGTGTGGTGGTCAGACCAGGACATGCATAGTTGCCATTGTGTTCTGAGTTGGGATCAATGCTGTGATAAAACCCTGTTTCTATCTAAGGAATTAGGATATTTTTCTACTGACATTTTTAGCTTGTGAGAGTGGCCTGTTGCCTTCTTGCATGCAGCTCAAGGTCTCTGACCACCTCTGGAGAAATAGAAATCATTCAGAATGTATGAAAGACACTTTTAAAGGTCATGTATGACTGTGTTGTTCAGCTTGTGCTAGCAAGCGGAACTACCTACCTATCTGAAGGAACAGAGTGGAGAAAGGTGGTTCAATTTTTCTAGGGACTGATTTGCCTATGAGCCTTTGTAATGAGGTGTAATACTACAGCTGCAACAGTTTTCTTCTGATACAGACAGAGTTAGTAGTGGATAGTTGAGGATATTTCGTGGTCAGTTCCAAGTGGGTTGTTTTATTTCTTTAAGGAGGTGAGATATTCCATTGGTTTTGAAAATACAAGCTGCTTCTCACAAACCTGAGATTCAGAGATATGAAGCATCACTTAGGTCTGAAATATATATGGAAGGATTTTCCCTGCTTTGGGTTTGGAGAGCTTTTCTGCGTTTACACAAATTTGTCTTTTCTGGAAGGCACTCCAGAAAATGTTGTCCTAAGCAGATTTGCAATAGGAGGAGTTTCTTTGAAGACCTGGTTGTAATTTATTTATCTATTTTCTATGCAAAATCAAATGAGAGTGATTAAAAATTAAATTAATTAAGACCTTAGTTCACAAATAAGTGAAAGGTAATAAGGGTAATAATTGGAGACGTTAACAGGGATGTATTTCTTCTTACAGGGAACATCACAATTTTCTTAAACTGTGCTTGAAGCTGCTTTCTAATCATCTTGCACTTGCACTGGCTGGAGGTGTAGCCACTAGCATTCTTGGCCGCCAAGCTGGTCCTCTTCGAAACTTGTTGTTTAGACTGATGGACTCTTCTGTCCCTGATGAAATTCAGGAGGTAAGTACTGCTTTTTTGTTTACATGTGAATATTCTACTACTGTCTTTTCTTTCTTTCTCTGATTGTGTAATTAGAGATTTCTCTGACTTTCTGAACTTGTTGTCCTGATGAACATGATTCTGACTTACCGGTTTTAATCACTGTCACTGTTTTGTGATCTGAAAACAGAGAAGAATGTTTGCATGGGAATTTAAAAAATTGTGATTGCTTGTAATAAGGAGCCTAAAGTGGCAATGTTGTGTATTGAATAACTTAACTAAGTTGAGTAACTTCTACTTACAAAGCAACTTATAAAGAATTTCATATTGTTTTGTCAATATCTTGGTCTCATTTCACTCCTTCAGTGTACTGTGTTTCTCTGGATTACAGAATCAGATACTTGTGCTCTTGTGTGATTGAATTTTGATGGTGATTAAAATTTAAGTGAATGGTTTTGATATATCCATGTGTGTTGTGCTGTGTTTTATAAATATGCAGTTGAGCTGACACTTCTACCTGTCCCGTCCTCCCTCTCCTGAAAAAGTCTTTTCTGCTATTCTAATTTTAGGTTGTAATAGAGACTCTGTCAGTAGGAGCGACTATGCTACTTCCTCCATTGCGAGAGAGAATGGAATTGCTACATTCTCTTCTACCCCAAGGTCCTGATAGATGGGAAAGCTTATCGAAAGGACAGGTAAGGTCAAGTAAAAACACACTGTGCTTTGAAAGCAGTTGTGCATTTATTTATTGTTTGCTAGAACATTCTGAACAGTGAGCTTCATTAGCAGAGTACACACACATTACTGGTGAGATCCAATGCAAATCTGTAGCATGACTAAAACAGAATCTAGCAAGGTAAGGTGCCACATGTTTCCTCAAGTAAAACTTGACTGCAGAAAAATTAGGAATTGCTGTGTTAGTGTATCTAGTCAACTTTGAAGGTTAGACATTTTTGTGCAGTAGCCTGATGAAGCAAGTGTTGGTAACAGAAAAGCAGTTATTTTCTAGGAAGAATATTTGTATGATGCTTTTCCTACATGGATTTCACTGTGCTTTGCAAAGATCACTGGGATTGTCCCTCTTTTTTCTTTCTTTCTTGAATGTAAAGAACAGCAATTAATGCAGGTTAGGAGACTTGCTTGGTATCCTACAAATAGAAGGAAAGAAATTGAAGGAACATGTGTTCCTGTCCTTTAGGGCAGTAGGAATTGAACCTTCAGCAGTAGACCTAGGTTAGAAAATGAGAGAAAGGCATATCCAGTTCTCTACAGGTAGGATCCTGGTCAAATCCCTTATTCTCTAGACTGTGGAACAGACTTGATACTGAAACTGTGAAAAAGAGTCTTCTGGTTCTAATTTTCTAAAGATTTCTGAAGATTATTGCTGGCACAGAGTTAAGCCCCTGGTGGTCACTAGGGTACTTGAGAATAATTGCCTCTTCTCTCTCCACCCCACAAATACTCAGATAATAACAAAATGGACAAAACATTTGATCCAATGGCTAATTTTCCTTTCTTGATCTCTGATTTTTACTAAGTGTGGTCATATAATTTGGTATATTTATCTGTTCTTTAATACCACAAACCTGCAGAAAGAACTGTTTGGATGTTTCTGGCGTGCAGTCCTCCAGCTTGTTTTCTCATCTCATTGAATATTTTTATTGCATAACTATACCTGATGCTCTTTTCTTCTTAGCTCACTGTTTTATCTTCATTAACTAAGAGTGTTTCTTGTGTCTAAACATCTCCCTTCAGAGAATGCAATTGGATATTATTCTGACAAGCTTGCAGGATCACACCCATGTAGCTTCCCTGCTTGGCTATAGCTCGCCGTCCGATACCACAGACACTTCCTCATTGTGTATCAGCTATGGAAGTCTCTCTGATCAAACATACGGTGTCCAGAGCAGTCATCCGGATACTCACCTAGCTGAAATCCTAATGAAGACTCTTCTGAGAAATTTGGGATTTTATACAGTATGTGTATTTATTTATTTATTTAAATGTTAATGAATTTTAGATACTCAGAAGGCTTACAAGTTTCCCCCCACTTTCTGAAAATGGTGATCTTTTTGTTTATTTAAAGGAACATTGCCATCTATATTTCTCCTAAAGTGGGCTACAATCCATTAAATAGTCTCTAACATTGTGGTTCTAATGATATTATAGAGGCTTTTACTGTTTAAAGCTGTTTGTGTAGATGAAGATTGTTTTATATCAGACTGAAGTATTTTATTCTTCTTACTTTGGCTTCAAAAGTTTTTTTGGAAGACAGAATGTAACACATCAAATAAGTAGATTGTATGGAACCATTTTTTGTCAGCTATCAGGGAAAGATAGGCAGACACCAGGAACATGAATCTCTTGAATTAACTTCACTAAGGGCAAAAGGAAATCAGAGATCTCTCCTTCTCTGGCATAGTTTCCCTATCTCCTGAGGGTAAGGTGAGGGTAATTTTTTTGTTCTTTCCTCTAGCTCTTCATTGTCTGTCTAGATTGAGCTATCTACTTTGAATCTTCTACATGAAACTAGCTCAGTTTTTTCAGTAAAATTCAGAATGAAGTGAAGCACCCATATAATTTCTGCCTCTCGTATTGCCATGCCAGATAATGCAAGGAGGGATTCTAATCTAGAACTTTTTATCTATTAGCCCACAATACATTCTATTTTAACATACTGTGATTTGGGAGTCAGTGTGGGGAGTAAGTTCTTGCACCCAGGTATCCTGGGTGAGTTGAACAAAGTATTTCTGCATCTGAAAATGCCCTTTTTTAGAATAGAAATGTTTGATTGACAGCTATCATAATTATTACTGTGACATTCTAAATGGTTGTCGTTTCATGTTCAGTTATCCCATGATCCACTTGACATGACCTGATTTCTTTGATAATCACAGGTGCAAGCTTGGGTTTAAGGTGGTCTTAAGTATTGCAGAGTTTCAAGACAGAGCTAATTGTTCTTCCTCCACCCCTTTTGTCTTAATAGGACCAAGCCTTTGGAGAACTGGAAAAGAACAGTGATAAATTTCTACTGGGTACATCAGCATCAGAAAACAGCCAACCTGCTCATCTTCATGAGCTTTTATGTTCACTGCAGAAACAGTTGCTGGCTTATTGCCACATCAACAGTGTTAGTGAGGTGTGTGACCTTATTTTTTCTATTAGGGGAAAAAATTAATTCAGTATGCACAAGCAGCAGAATGTTCAGAAATTCCTGTGGAGAATCTGAGTATGTGAAAGCTAAACTGATTCAAGTAATGAACCTCTTAAATACATTTTGACTTATTTTTGTTTGTTTCCTTACAGAATTCCAGCAGTGTGGCCCTGCTTCACAAGCACCTTCAGCTTTTATTGCCCCATGCTACAGATATCTATTCCCGTTCAGCAACGCTACTTAAGGAAAGCTCTTGGAATGGTAGTGTTGGGGAAAAATTGAGAGGTAAATAAATGTTCATGGAAAAATCAGTATGGTGCCACTCTAAGCACAGGTTCAGGATTGTTTGGATTTGAATTAGAAAGAAAAAACTTGTTTTCCCTCTATCTGCATAACGTAGACATCCCAGAGGAGGACGTTAGGTGTCTACCCAAGGAGGATAGCCTTTGATTCATATTTCTGATGTATTTTGCATGCAGGAAGAATACAGAATAGAGAGGATGTTGGTTTTGTGCGTCATTCTTTCAGTTTTATTAGTTCTAGATTTCTCTTTTACAAGTAAATTTTTTCTGTGGGACTGAAAGGTGCAAAAGTTAAATATGGAATAGATTAATAATTATTAAATACAACTCAACATATATGCTGAGACATTTTGAGATGGCTGAAAGATTTTCATATAACTCTTTCTTGTTAAATTGTGCATGAACTGTAATGGTATTCTGAATTCTAATTAGAGTTTTTTCCTCTGTAGATGTGATTTATGTTTCAGCTGCTGGTAGTATGCTCTCTCAGATTGTCAACTCATTATTGTTACTGCCAGTATCAGTAGCTCGGCCTTTATTGAGTTACCTGCTAGATCTGTTGCCACCTTTGGATCGTCTAAATAGACTGTTACCTGCTGCAGCCCTTTTAGAAGATCAAGAATTACAGTGGCCACTTCATGGTAAGTGTAAGGAGCTAACACACTCTTAAGCTGAAAAATAATGAATGACATGTCACTTTTTTATGGTGGAAGTTTAACTGTCCCTTTAAAGATGGCACTTTTTTTTAAAGCTAAGTGTCTCCTTTTGAAATTCTTGAATGTGCTGACATCCTTTGCTGTGAAATATTTTGAGCTGCAGGCAAATTTCTTTATTCTCTCAACCCAGAATGTATATTAACTTGAGTAGGAATCCAAGAACAATACAGGAAACATATTATGAACTGAAAATACTATGTTTGTAATACATGAACATACCACTCTTTTAGAATCATAAAACACTCGAAGTTGGAAGGAACCTGTGATTCTTAAAACTAAACCCTGTGGCTAAGAGCATTGTCCAGATGCTCCTTGAACACTGACAGGCTTGGTTCCAGGGACTGACCACCCTCATAGTGAAGAACCCTTTCCTAATGTCCAATCTGAACTTTCCCTGACATAGCTAATAGATAACTTTGTTATGATTTGTTTATTTTAATGCCCAGATTTTGCTTTTGCTTTCCATGTCGTGGTGTAATAGAATTTTAACTTAAAATCCTGAATTATCTACTAAATTCCTGAATATGTACCACCAGATACTTCTGGTGCCAGTGAAATAGAAATATAAAACCTGAGGTAAAACTCCTGAAATTTGTCATAGAAGGTGTTATACTTGTTTGCTATTCATTCAGTTTTTAATGAATATTTTTGACAAAGGTTTCAGCTGTTACTAAGTGCTGTTTCCAATCACATTTATTAGAATGCAAAGAGATATGCATTGGACAAAATAGGTGTTTGAGTTTAAAAGAGCCATTACTTCATTTAGAGTGAATGGTTGTGCTGTGAATGGTGGTGGTCTCTGCTGTTCCTTAATGTGGAATGATCTGTTTGTCCAGACTACAGTTTCTTCAGTTCACAGGTTGTTGACTGGGGCAAATCTGATTTTAACTGGGAAATGCTAATGAGATCTGCCATTAATTTAACTCATTTTGGAATTTCTTTTAACATCTGGGCAACAGTGACTAATTTGACAATTCCTTGCTAATTCTTCTAGGTGGACCTGAATTAATTGATCCTGCTGGAGTGCCCTTGCCACAGCCTGCCCAGTCTTGGGTGTGGCTTGTTGATCTGGAGAGAACTGTAGCTTTGCTCATTGGGCGGTGTCTTGGTGGCATGCTTCAGGGACCTCCAGTGTCCCCTGAGGAACAAGATACAGCCTATTGGTTGAAAACTCCACTTTTTAGTGATGGAGTGGAAATGGATATTCCTCATTTAGGTAAGCTGTTACCTGCATGTATCTAATTGTCACTGTGAATGTTTGTGTTCAGTTTGGAAATTTCTGGTGGTGGTTGAGTAAGTCTGTGTGCCTCAGGTATCGCAGTAATAGAAAAACCTGGAACATGGTTTATTAGGTTATGCTGTAGTTTGCAAAGGGGCTTGGAAATGCATACAGAAGGAGGAAATTGGGCAGTTTGTGAAGTAAGTAACAGACTTCACTGAGTTAATTCAGATTAGATGCTCAGCATTGAACAGGCACAGCAGGGACTTCATTGTTCAGATTTGTTACTGGAAAGTATCTTAAATTCCACTTACAAAGTGATATTTGTACTAATTAGAAATAATACCATTAACAGCAAACTTCAATCCTTCCAGCCGACCATAAGTGTTAACAGGACCCAGTGTCAGCATTTCCAGTCATCCCATCTTAACTGAATAATGCTCTTGCTTCTGCTTCTCTGTGGCCTCAATTCACATCTCCTTCACATTCTTCTTAGTTCACATCTCCTTATTCCCCTGAGTAGACTATTTCAAGACTTAGTTACATAACATAGTATTTTGAAATGTGTCCATGTCTGAAAGTACTGTGAGTATGGCTGTATAGTTCAGGTAAAATTAATGACACAGAATTATGCTATTGAAACAGAGTTGCATAATGCAAACATTCCAAATACTTTAGGTAAATTGAAACTCTAAGTCACTGTATTCCTTATCTAATGTGAGTTTGTAATCAGACAATGAGATGTTCTGATTATTCTTTTATTTTAATCAAAGTGGAGAGTCAGAGCTGCTTTACGTGCTTTTAGAGAGATGCATATGATCCTCAAAATTCTTGGAGTTCAACTTTTTAAGTAATTCCCTTCTTTTAGACAAATGCATGAGCTCCTTATTAGAAGTGGCCCTCTCTGGAAATGAAGAACAGAAGCCGTTTGATTATAAACTGCGACCTGAAATTTCTGTTTATGTTGATTTGGCCTTGGGTTGTACAAAAGAGCCAGCGAGGAGCCTCTGGATCAGTATGCAAGACTATGCTGTTAGTAAAGGTAAGATGTTGAAAAAATACCAATGTGTGTGTCTTCAAAGCATATTGCATGCTTCAACTACATGACTTGCAGAAACCTATACTTTCTTTGGCAATGACTTCTAATTCTGTGACATGACAAATTGAATTTATTGTTGTATTTCACAGTCTTCCTTTTGCTTTTCTCTGTTACTTATTTTTGACACAGCTTCCACTGTTTGAAAAAGATGTAGTTCGATGTTCTTTTTCCCTCCAAACTGAAAAAGAGAGACTCTTGTTTGCTTACTCAGTTGTTGGTGTTTTCTGTTTTCCAAGTAGAGCAGGGTGAAACAAAAATGCCTAAAAATTTGGGTGGCCTCAAATCTGGGTTCCAGCTCAAGCTTCCCATGTGTCTTTTTTATGAGAGCCACTTAACCATTGGGGTTGTACTGTAACTCTGGACTGGATCCAGAGATGATTTTCTGTGCATCTCTGGCCAAACTAGGTCAGATCAAGATGACAGCAAATGGTATTAAGTGCCTCTTGAGAGGAACACAGAGAATTCTGTTGCCAAATTCCACAGAAGTAGGAATTCCAGTAAAACTGCTCATTGCCTGTTTGCAAGAGCTGAGATGAATGGACTAATGTGTATTATTTTGGTTATGGAATTGGGTGTTTTAGAAATTTTGGGGGCTCTGCTCTGTTTGCAATGCTGACTAGCTCAAAGTTAGCATACCCTGAAATGCAAAGTAAAGGAACTTGCTGAGGAGCAGGTCTGTTAGACTAAACCTTATGTGGCCACGAAAGCTTTTGGGGTTCCTACAGCAGTGTGCAAAGATTCATAGATAATATTTAATTGGAAAAGTACCACGTGGGTATTTCTAAGGATTTGTGGGAGAGTAATTTCTTTTTATTGCTTGTGAAAAATGATGGTGCCTTGTGGAGGTTTCATTGGCAGTTCAGTTATTTTGTAGTAGAGTAACATTATTTTCAGAACAGTTCTTTTTAAGGTGGGGAAAAATTTTGAACTTAAAGAGCCAGTTTCTGAAAACCCTGGACAAATCTCACTTTTGAGACCTGAAAAACGTGTGTTGTTAATATAAGCATTGAAGTTTGTGCTTAAGCTTGTGCATGTGTTAATAATTGGCTTTCCTTCTGGAGATGAGGCTTTATCATTGTAAGAAGGTCTGCAAAATAACTCCTGAATGTGATTTCAACCAGGTGTAAAACAGCAGGATTTCTCAAGCCCAGCATGTTTCTAAACAAGTTCCACGTGTGTCAGTGGCTCTCTAAAGGGAAGAGCTCCTCCAGTTCAGTATCCTTGCTTGAAAGAGGAAGTTGCACCCTAAGTTGGGCTCTTGGAGTCTCTTTGTGTGCCTGCCCTTGGCTGTTAGACTTAAGTACCTTGAGCAGACCAAAACACCTTTGTCTGAAGCAGTGGATTTATGTGTTGTTGATGCAAAACTTATTTCTTAAGCATTGAACATATTCCTAAATGGAAATATTTAGTAGTGAAAGGGTTTTTTAATGATGTCATTGACAATATATTTGTTTGCTGGAAACACACAGTAACCAGTTTTGATGAATCCTTTCTAATTTCAGATTGGGATACTGCAACTTTAAGTAATGAGTCACTCCTAGATACTGTGTCCAGATTTGTTCTTGCAGCTCTTCTGAAACATACAAGTTTACTTGGTCAAGCCTGTGGTGAGAGCAGGCAAGTAACTTAAAGTTGCTTTTAAAAGTTCAACTTCAATTTTTAAAAGGAAGACTGTATGATTTTTTAACTTTTTTTTTTAATTATTCTTTTTGGGTCTTTTTTTTTGGTAGGTACCAGCCTGGCAAAGCCCTGTCAGAAGTTTACCGGTGTGTCTATAAAGTGCGGAGTCGCTTGCTTGCTTGCAAGAACATGGAACTTATTCAGTCTAGGTCATCCTCAAGAGACAGATGGGTAAGACTGTAAATCTATTTTCAGTTCAGTATTTTACTGGTGAGCACTTGTATCCTCAAATTGAAGGAAAGCATCAAGCCAAACACAACCACTCAGTCAAAAATACATTTTAATTCAAAATCTGAGACTATTACTATTATTTTGCACCTCATATTCTAATTTTTGATCTTGGGGCATGCATCTGTTTAATTTTGTTGAAATAAAACAGAGGAAAGAACTGCAAATTCAGGACTGCTAAGAATAAGAATTGGAAACATATTGGGTATCACTCTAAATAACAAAATCTTGTCCATCAAAATCAATTTTATTATGTTCATATAATTGTTAAAGGCAGAAAATTTTTTGAGATGACAGTATGCGATTACTAAAGGCTTTGATGCTTAAAGTATCAAAATTTGACAATATAGATTTAAGTAGTCATTACAGGGAGACATTTTTTGACAAATCATCTGGCTAATAGTTATTAAGGAAATTAAATTTTCTAACTTATGTGTTTAAAACCTTGAATGTAAACAGCTGTCTTTGTTGTTCATTTCAGACAACAACAAAAGTATCTTTTCAATGGGAAAAAGCATACTGAATACCTGTGTGCTTTTATGGTCATTTTCCATTTCAGTGAGAATTAATTGACTGTGTATTTTATTTCATTTTTAATCAAGATGTTGGATAACCAAGAGTCTGCTGATGTTGATACCCAAGAACATTCTTTTACTCGTACAATTGATGAAGAAGCAGAGATGGAGGAGCAGGCAGAACGTGACAGAGAAGAAGGGCACCCAGAGCAGGAAGACGAAGAGGAGGAAAGAGAACATGAAGTTATGACAGCTGGTAGTAAGTACTAGTTACGTGTGTCAGTAATGTAATGTGCTTTGGAAAGACAACATATTTTTGACTCCGAGGTAAAATGGAGACATTACTTAAAACTACTGGGTTTCATATTGTTTTCCCTAGATTTCTATTCATTAGATCTATTGAGTTTTCATCAGTATCTGCATATAGAAGTTCGTATGTGTTAATCTTTATGTAATAAGCTTTGAAGGGTAATGCAATTCTGAGGTTTGGAAGTGAATCTGTTGAGAACATGGGTTGTTAAAAAAATTTGTTTAGTTCTTCAGAAGATAGATAGAAAAAGATGAATTCCCCAAACTTACACTGACTAGGGCTTGTAATCAGACTCGATGGTGTAGTTAATACTTAATTTTTTCCAGTTTTAGTGAAGCAACACAGTCACAGAATCACAAGGCTGGAAAAGACCTTAGAAGATCATCAAGTCCAACCTTTCCCATCCTAAGCTAAACCATATCCCTAAGTACCTCATCTACCCTTTTTTTGAACACATCCAGGGAAGGTGACTCAACCCCCTCCCTGGGCAGCCTGTTCCAGGCCCTGACAACTCTTTCAGTAAAGAATTTTTTTCTAATGTCCAATCTAACCCTGCCCTGGCACAGCTTCATGCCATTGCCCCTTGTCCTATCTCCTCTTACTCGGGTGAAGAGACCATTGCCCACCTCTCACCCACCCAGCTGTGCTCAATTTTTTTTTTCTATTGTTACCCTGGTGTTCTCAAAGTCAGAGCCTGTGTGAGCTGTTGGAAATGGCTGTAGGATGTATGCAGCCTAAAAAAGAAAATCCACTGACTTTATAATTTTTTTTCTTCCTTTTTTTTCCTTTTCCAAATATTGTTCCTCTGCATGCTGTTAGAATGTTTTTCTTTTTTCCAGCCTCTGCTGTCATCAGCTGTTTTGCTGTCAGTCTTTAAATTTCCCATTATTCCAGTTTGGGATGTTGCAGGCCAAAATGTGTATTATGCCTTCAGTTTCTGTATGATGCCTTATCATATCCACAGTGCAGCAGACTTTCCTGAAAGTGTGCTGTGGATTTGAAATGCACTTTTATGAGATGATATTCTGGAAGGTGTATAAGTATGCTGCCTGTTCAGTAGATGCAAAGTGCTTTTGCTGCTTGATAGGCAGTTATCCTGGGCAGATGCTCAGTGTTCTCAAATTCTACTTGAACAGAGTTTTTGGGTACAATAAAGGAAGTGTATCCAGAAGTATCCAGGCAAACAGTAGTGTTACATACACAAGTAAGTGGGAAGGTGATGACTGAATGAAGACTTACAGAAGCATTTCTTTATATACATCTGCTAAAAGGCAAACACTAAATCATCTCTTTCCTCTTTGATGCTATCCAAACAGGAGTTGGGTTGCAGTAAGACACTGAAAGAGTGTTTAGTGTTCTGTCAAATTGCATTGTCCACTTTGTTTTAAACACAACATTGTGTAAATGCTTCATTTAACCTGTTTGCATTACTTCTTTTAAAGTTTTGTATTATTAATGTGTTCTTTTACTGGTGGAAGAATATTCATTGTTCTTTGTAGTGGGGCAGTTTTTGGCCCAAGATGTACATGAATATTTCATTCTGTGTAGCTTTTTCTAGAAGTTAAGACCTTCTTTTTGTGTTGCATGTTACAGAAATATTTCAATGTTTCCTATCAGCCCGTGAAGTAGCTCGCAGTCGGGATCGAGATAGGATGAACACTGGGACAGGGACTAGACTTGATGATCCAACTCCTCAGTCTCAGCAGGAACGAAGAATCAGCACTGACCTGACAGAAGGCCAGGATGTGTATACTGCGGCATGCAACTCTGTGATCCACAGATGTGCCTTGTTGATCTTAGGAGTAAGCCCAGTTATCGAGGAGGTCCAGAAACGAAGGGAGGATGGACAGTTACAGCAACCTCCCTCCACTACTTCTGAGGGGATTGGACTCATGACCAGGTGGGGTTTGTGGAGTGCTTAGAATAATTAACTAACTCTTTTCTGCTAACTTTCTAGTTAATTAAATAACCTCAGTTTTCTTCTGATGATTCCTAGAAGTTTTTTAGAAAGAAGATTTTTGCCTAGAGCACTGTTATGCTTCTGTTGAGAATAGCAATTTTTCTCCATTTTCTTTGTCCACATTAACTAAACCGTAGTAAGAATTTTACTCTGTGTGGACTGTATGTTTCAAAGTTTGAGTTAGTGATCAATAGTAGTGAGGTCATCAGCTGTATAGATTATTTGAGGTAATTGGAAGGTATTTGAGGTAATTGGGTTTTTTTTATTACCACATTTGTATATTCTTGAACTTTTCAGATGCTCTATACAGTGGTGTCCAAAGGAAAAAAAGCCTGTAGGATATGTTTAAAACCAGAAGTTTCAAAGACTATCATGAATAAAAGTGTCATTTGTGATTGATTCTTTAAATATTGCATGCTTTGTTTCAGTTTTAATGCCCTGAGATAGTCTAGGTAACTTACTTAACCCATTCAAACTCCAGCATATCAACTTTAGGATGCATTTTATGGGTGGGCTTTTAATAATTTCAGTGCTTTCTCACCCACTTACACTGTCTCTGTTTCCTTGTCCCCTCAGCTGAGAAGTGTTTCTGTATGATGTATGTAATACTTGCCAAGGCACTTGAATGATCAGTCATTTCAGGTTGCCATTTGTTCAGTTGACCAATAGGGTGTTAAGAAGTAACAGTTTACTAGTACCCTTTATCAGACCACTTTCTTCCTCTTTGGTGTGGTCTTGTGCTGTTCTGTGATAGTTTGCTCCCAAGTAAAACTCTGGTACTCGCTAAATTTGGCTAATTGACTCTTACATTTGCCTAATGTCAGTTTTTTCTTCCTCTGTGTGTGTGCATCCACAACTGTGTGTACATCTGAAGCAGGAGTGAAAGTCTTACTGCAGAAAGTCGCTCAATCCATGCAAACTCAAATTACAGACTGATAAAGTCAAGAAGTGAATCTGATTTATCTCAGCCAGAATCAGATGAGGAAGGCTATTCACTGGTAAGTAAACTAGTAGTATGTGTTTAGTAATTGTCAATATAATATTTAGGTGGGAAGTACATGTCAAACATTTATTTACTACTGTGTTTTGGCATAGAGGTGTCTTCTAAGAACTATCACTTCTAAGAGAAAGTAATGGTGCTAAAAATTAGCTGAAATTGTTATAGCTCTGTTACCTTTCTCACTTTTATGGGTGAGGGGTGCATTCTAAATATTGAAGTGTTATGCACCACGTATGTTCACCTAAAGAAATGAGGCTTTTATTAATCTCTTAATCTAGAGTGGAAGACGAAATGTTGATTTGGATTTGGCATCATCACACAGAAAGAGAGGTAAGTTTAATTTTTTTACCCAGTCAATATTTATCTGATAAATATGTTCCTGTTTCTTAAGTTAAAACATGATTGCAATTACATACAGTACATGGCAAATTGGGAGATTAAAGCTGAGAATTTATAAATAATGTTTACAATAAATTATTGCCTGCTGTTTGCTGTGTGAAGTTCTGTTGCTTTGGGGCTTGGTTGTAGTATTTCCTAGGTTATAATTATCTATTCTAGTTTCTAGAATTGCAGTGCTCTTCTGAAGCAGTCTGTGAGGTCAAGTGACTTAGGAACTTTCATTTTGCTTTTACTAACATGATTTGAGAAAGATAAAAATGGGCAAAGAAGTTCAGTATCAAGTGGAACACTCTTCTCTTGGTAACAATGAACTTGTATCATAGAGTGCTTGAATGTGGGGAATTTATGTCCAGAAAATACCAGGTGTTGCCTCCTCTCAACTCCAGCACACCTACAGAATGAAGCAACTGCTTCTTCCACTACTCCAATATTTTAAGTCATATTTTTAGCATTTCTATTCTTTTTGTTGCCGCTTCATTCTGGAGAATCTCAGTGAGCTTCTTCAAAGAAGGGAGTGGAAGGAGAAAGGATGTTTGTGTACACAGAGGTGTCTGGCAGAGTCTCTGTTAGAATCACAACTTATGTCTTTTGTGTCTATAAAAATCTTGGAAAGAGAAGAAGAAGAATTAGGGTGGGTTATGATATGTTCTAATTACACCTCCCAGGACTTCCATATATGATCTGCTTTTGAGTGGAAGGCATCGAAGGTGCCACTCTGACTGAGGGAGAGGGGGAGGAAGGAATTGTGTATGCCATAGATGTTGGAGAAGATCTCTATTCTGAGTGCAGAGAATAGTTGTGTATTACAGCAGAAGTGTCCACAGGAAACACTTTTTGAATTGCAGTTAATATTATGAAAAGTTTCCTGTTTATTCTTGTTTCTCTTTCTGTGAAACAGCAGTAACCATTGTTGCTTTAAGTGACTTGGAGATGAACTCTTCAGATTTTTGCTGGATTCAATGTAGATTTGGCAGTGTTAGATGGGAAAAAACAAGTGGAGTCTCAAAGACCCACCATAGGAACCACTTCTTATTTCTTTCAGTTGAAGTTTATTCTTCAACAGATTGAGCCATGTTTCCGTTTCTGTGTGGTTTATACAATAATATCTTAATGCTGTTTGCAGCAGTTCTTTGAAACTATCTGTCCTTTTAAGTGTCTGTCTAAACTGTGTGAAGGAAGTTGACAAGCAGAGCTAATTGGAAAGTGAGTCTTTTTCCTGAAGAAACTTCCTTCTGTCACCATTGTTGTTTTTCCTGTATGCTGTGCTGGTTTTGAGATGCAAGAGGGATGTTTTTTATTTCAAAAAGAACTTATTATATGGGCATATGAGGTTCCCCTTCTTTAACAAGTTTGTTAGAGCTTATCCACACTGCCTGTTACAGTTGACAGAACATCCACACAGGATATGTCCAGCTGAGGTTTTGTGGCACTAGTTTACTCCATGCACAGCATTTGATCCATGCAAAGTTGTCACATTAAGGTAGTGTGTGTAGGGTTCTTTTGTAATATGCAAGAATCTCTCTGGAGTGGACTGGCTTATTTCAGAGGTGTTTATTGAATGCAGCCACTTGTTATTCAGAATTCAGGTCACGTTTCCTCAATAACTGAATCTCTCTCCTGCTTATGGTCTGATTTTTATGGTGTAAAAGTGGTTCCTGTTCAGAAATTGCAATATAGAAAACCAGCAGTAGAAAAACTAGTAAATACTGGAAGTTGTTTCTATGGCTTTACAGATGAGTATGAGAGGAAAGCATTCTCTTTCTAGTCAATGTCTTAGCCACTCAGTCCAGGCTTTAGTTGTTCTCTTTGGTTGATTATATCTGTTCAGAAATACGACTGCAATATTCCCACTTCAGCCTGAGGACCCTTTGAGCATCTTGTTCCTTGCTGTTATGTAGTTACTTTGGAATTTGTAAACTTTTGATTGAAAGGTCACGTTTGAGTAAGGATTGTAAATGTGTTTTGGTGTGTGTATATAACTGTGCTAAAGCAGATAGATAGACTTTTTCTTTTCCTCTGAAAAGGTGGAGAGATTAGCAAGTCTGTTATCTAGGCTCTGCTAATTCAAAACAAGAGTAAGTATTTTTTCTCCAAACTTTGCTGCTGGATATATTGTTGTACTGCTTGAGATGAGACTCATCATTTAAGTCTAAGTAATATGAGGAAGAGATTTTATGAATATGTTATCTTCTGTTTCAAATGTCTGCTTTTGTCTTCTGATTCTTGTGTGGTGTAGTGTATTTACTCCTTTTTGGCCAGTTGAGCCCCAGAAAAAAGAAGAGCTTCAAGCAAGTAACTGATGGCATGTTTATTTTTTTGTCTCTATAGCTTCCCTACATATTTTATGTTTTATTAAGTGTGTATTGCAGCTGTGCCACATTCATTTAGAAAACTCATTACTACAAGCTGGCTTATTAAGGACAAGTAAACTTTTTTTTTACTGTAAGCTTAAAGTTTATTCTTACGTGCAGCTCTGTTCATGTGATTGTAAAGGCTTATGGAAGTGCTAAGCTGCAATCAGTTCTGTGTAATTGATATTACACAGAATCATGCTAAGCTCTAATACACAATCATTCTCTAGAATCTTCTATTGATATTTAACATCTTCAAGGGAAAAAATTTTTCTGTCTTAGATTTGTGTTCCCTAGTTAAATGTTGTTAGTACCAAAGTATGTTACTTGGGCTTCTGACATCCTTCTTTTTAAACTCATTTTTTATTATAACTTCTCTGGTTTTATGTTTAGTCTGTATCTCATGAAAGTTGGATTTTTCTCCCAATTTGAAACAATCTTAAATTGTGCTTACATTTAAACATTCTTGCATTTACTACTAAAATGAATAGCTAAGACCTCAAGTTTTTCAAAAATTTACTTTTTTATTGATATATGGTGGGTTTTTTTTCTTATAGATTTGTTGACTATTGAAACTAAATGTTCTTCAGATCTGTTAAACATTGAAATGTCTCCTAAAACTTGTGATTTAAGGCATTGGAATAGCTTTTTTTCTTTATAAATCCTTCGGTTCTGTGCTGTGCTTCATTCATAGTGGTATAATGTGGGACGGGGAGAGGATAGGAAGCCAATGTCACTGTGGGATGCTGTAAGGTTTCCCAATATTGGAAGACTGTAGGGTTTAAGGAGGGTTTTGAAATAGTTGTTGCTATCTATGTTGGCAACGTTTTGTGGATTTGATAATGATTTAGCTATGCTTCTTGTAGGAAATCTGAGGCTTCCATTGTTACAGAGTAATAGAATGTATTGGCTTGGAAGGGACCTTTAAAGGTCATCTAGCCCAACCCCCGCAGGAAGCTGGGACATCTTGACTAGATCCAGGTCACTCAGAGCCCCATCAAGCCTGACCTTGAATGTCTCCAGGGATGGGCCCTCCACTACTTCCCTGGGCAACCTGTGCCTGTGATCTACTACCCTCATATTGGAGAACTTTTTCCTAATGTCCAACCTAAATCTCCCTTTTTCTAGTTCACAACCATCACCCCTCGTCCTATCGCTCCATGCCCGTGGGAACAGTTCTTCCCCAGCTTTCTTACAGGCACCTTTCAGGTAATGGAAGGCCTCTATAAGGTCCCCCCTGAGCCTTCTCTTGGCTGATCAACCCCAACTTTCTCAGCCTGTCTTCACAGGAGAAGTGCTCCATCCCTTGGATTATTTTTGTGGTGCTCCTCTGAGCACACTCCCAACAGGTCAGCGTCCTTCTTGTGATGAGGGCTCCCTTGGGCTCTGTTCACCATGCATATGCTAGGAAACGGAGTATTTTAGCACATTCCAATTCTATTCTGTCCTATTTATGTTTCTCACCTGTCACTTCAGCATATATATCTTAGTTTTTAAAACAAGTATTAAAAGAACTAATATTTAAATTAGAGTAAGGTGGTATCTATATTTTTGTTTTAAATATTGTCACCAGGTATATATATATTTTAAAATTGATAACAGTGTTCATTTAAATTCTTTCAAAGTAGATGTGACAAAATATTGTTCTCTGTAAACCAGGTAATATTGCTGCCTTTGATAAACCAGCAGAAACTTTGAAATCAGATTATACTTTGAAAAGTAATGTTTAAATTTAATCTTTGTGTTCCAAAATAAGTTTGTTAGCATATGTTTTTGTCAAATACCTGGTAAGACCTAAGTACTGTGGTGATTCTTTCTGAAGCCCTTGCAATCTGTTTAGTAGCAAGTGTGAGGATTACCATGCAAATGCACATGAACGCTGTTCACAGAACAGAAAATGGCATGTGAACAGGTTTGCATAATTCCTAGCCCTGACAATTTTTTTGGCAAGTAAGTGGAGCTTAGTGACCTAATTTACAAAGGAATAGCAAAATTTCAGTGTTGTGCATTTGTCAATAATATGAAAGTGCAAATTGTGACTTGCAGGTACTGGTTGGTAAACAGAATAATAATGCTTTGCCTTTATGTCAGGAAAAGAATGGTGTGGAGGGGTTGCTAGGGGAGTTGTCCTAAGTTCAAGCACTGATGTGTCTGTCTGTCTGTCCTTGTTACTATGAGCAGCTGCTTCAGAGCTGCCCCAGAGGAGGCAGCGTTTAAAAGAGGCCCTGAAACAAGTGTCCAGCTGGTAACATTGGAACTCAGCCTCACTGATGAAAGAAATCTTGAAATGGATGAATTTCTATGAATTTGTGTGACTTTCTTCTGAAACTGGCTGTTTAACAATGTTTGAGGCCAATCCCCTGCAGCCAGATTTTTAAAACAGAAGGGTTAATGTAGATTTGTATGTGAATGGGTTGTGAGTCTCCAAATGAGATTTGTATCTCTTTGGTCACCAAAGTCATTAATATTTTAAAATACTATGTAGATTATTTAAGAGAATTCAGTTTAGAATTTTAAAGTGAATTTAAACATATGTCAGGGTTCCACATAGGTCTCCAGACATTACCTGTGTGTACAGACAGAAGGTTCTTTTGCAGGTGGGCTGCCCTCTTGCAGTGTCTTGCATAGCTCCGAGTTGGCTAACAGCGTTCACAAAAACCATACAATACCACCTTCTCTGTTGAAATGTGTTTAGCTGGTGCATATCAGCCAGCTGCTGATGGTGTGACTCCTGTGCTAGGAGTGATGTTCCACTCCTGTGCTAGGGATAGCAAAATAGTTCTAGCAAACCTCTTTTGCAAATGAGATCAAGTAAAAGCTCCATGCTGCAGACTGATGACTGATGCTTCTTTGAAGAACTGCGTTTGTTACTGACAATGAAGTTTCAGGTACCATAATGACCTGCTGATGTAACAGGAATACTTGAGAATAGACTTGTGAAATTGTCAGATGATGGAAGATAGAGTTCTAATATGTGCTCTAGATTGTATTTAATATGCATGTCTCTATCTTGAATCATAACAAAATAAATGCTCTCTGTTACTTTAAAATAAAAGAATTCTGCTCCCTTCTGCAATCATGAAATCTGTAAATATCAAAAATAATTAATTGTGCTTTTTCAAAACAATAAAATATACAGTGATTTGACTAAAAAAACCACAACCCAACATGCTCTTGTTTTATGGTTAGACCTTAAAATACATATCCAAAGTGCACAATTTCTGTCATAGCAGATCTTTTTGTTACTGTCTTGTCATTTAGCTGCAAAGCATTTTTATTCAGTGTTCTAGCTTGAAGCTGAGCAGTTTGAGTGGCTTCTATCTTTCTGTTTTTTTCACTTGGCAGCGTGTTGCAATACTGCTTAATAGAATTAAAAGAAATACAGCCTTTCCTCTAGGGAAATTGCTGTAAATTTAAATCAAGTGTTTTGCTCTAAGTTGCTTAATGCATGGTTTAATTAACATGAATATCCATTTTCCACCTGTATGAATCGCAGCAGTTGAATCTGCCTACTGTCAAAATGTGTTACCTGGTGAACTGTAATTTATGAGGCTTCATTATGTGCACTTTTAGGAGTCATACACGGTCAAGTAGAACCTTTAAGTGACTCATGGGCTCGACTGAAACACAGCAGAGATTGGTTACACACTTCGTCCTACTCGTTTGTTGAGTCCGACTTTGATCTCTCACGATCTCTTGGAGTTCATACTCTGATTGAAAACGTTGTCAGCTTTGTAAGTGGAGATGTGGGAAACTCACCAGGATTTAAGGAACCAGAGGAAAGTATGTCCACCAGTCCACAGGCATCAATAATTGCAATGGAGCAGCAACAGTTGAGGGCTGAGGTAATGTTCTTTTAAAGACCTTTTCTTTTTCTTTGTACAGTGTGCTTGTTTTATGGTGGAGTTTTTAAAACAAATTCTGTCTCTTAAGAACGTTTTTCCTCTCTGTTAAAATATCTTAACTGGAACTGGAAATTTTATGTAAATAAACTCTAAAATGAAACTTAAAGAACTCCCTTTAAAAAAGAAGTGTCAAAGAAACAGCTACTTCATTTGTTCTCACTTACAGTTGATGATGTAATTTCTGTGGATACTTAATACCACCTTTTGCCTGGCTTGATTTTTAGCTTCGTCTGGAAGCACTTCATCAGATTTTAGTGCTTCTGTCAGGGATGGAGGAAAAAGGCAGCGTGCCATTGATGGGAAGTCGTCAAGTACCAGGGTTTCAGTCTTCTTCATTGCTTACTTCTGTTAGACTACAATTTCTTGCTGGCTGCTTTGGTTTGGGCACTGTAGGACACGCGGGCACCAAAGGAGAGAGCGTAAGATTGCATCATTACCAGGTATATGGATTTATAGTTTCTGCTGTTACTGTAACTGGGTGATAAAAATGTACTACTCCTTTATAATGTCATATAATTTGTTTTGACCCAGGATGGCATCAGAGCAGCTAAGAGAAGTATTCAAATTGAAATCCAAGTTGCTGTGCACAAAATTTATCAGCAGTTGTCTGCTACGTTAGAAAGAGCTCTGCAGGCTAATAAACATCACATAGGTAAGTGAAAAGCGGGTTTGTGACATACGTCCTCATACATACACTACAGCAGCTTCTGTGGTTAACAGACTTTGATATTACTGACCAGAGTTCACTGGGTATCTGCCCTCATTTCCTGGGAGAGAAGCTTTTTAACCTATTTCTGTCTTAATTTTCTTTGAGTGTTAGCCATTTTTATTTTAAAGTGTCTAGATGCTGTCAACCTTTCTGTTTCACATACCACAATATTCCACACTCACCCATATCTTTGGTGCTTCAAAGTGATTTTTAGGTTTTTCAGGGATAAGCAGTTTTCTGAAGACATAAAAAGTGGCCAGTCTTTTTTCTTTTGTTTAAGTGAACTTTAAACTCAAACCCAAAGAACAGGGTGCTTGGCCTGTTTTGGAAGCCGATTCCTGGCCTTCTATACCCAGGTATCTCTGTGTGCTTCTGTCCTTAAGGGATATCTGGAACTCTGCACCTTTTTGTGCCTTTGAACTTGCAGTGACTGAGAGCTTCAGTACATAAGTTACACAATTTCTTTTTTTTTTGGTAGAGCTTAAAGGACATTCTTACCTGAATTGTTTTCTTGTTTCACTTAAAAATAAAATGGAAAGAAACTTCTTGAGAAGAGCAAGTAGAATATCAAGTATTTCAGCTAGTTATCCTTACCCTAGAGAGAGGATTCTGTTTTGAGATTTAGCATCAGAACTAAGATCTGCGTGATCTTCCTTGGACAGCCGTGACATAAAGGTTGCATTGAATTAAAGGGGGATACAGTGGTACAACAGAAAGACTACTCCAGAGTATTTGACAAAGAATTGTAGCTCTTTATGTGATAAATTAATGAAATAAGTTTTATTTTGAAAATAATCTGCCGTTCTTCTGTCTTAGTATTACTCTGAGCATCTTATTAATTAAAAACAACTTTATTTTAATTTTAGAAGCACAGCAGCGTCTTCTGTTGGTAACAGTCTTTGCTCTGAGTGTGCACTATCAGCCTGTTGATGTCTCCCTGGCCATTTCCACTGGTCTGCTAAATGTGCTGTCACAGTTGTGTGGCACAGACACCATGTTAGGACAACCACTGCAGTTACTGCCCAAAACTGGTATTTCTCAGCTCAGCACAGCTTTGAAAGTAGCCAGTACCAGACTACTTCAGATCCTTGCTATCACCACAGGGTAAGTATGGAATGCTCCCTTGCTTTTAGAAAACTTAGTCATTAAGCTTTCCAGCACCCTTCAAAAACAACGTGTCTTTTCAGGACAATAAAAGTTCAGAAGCATGTAAGTGAAGAGGGGGAAAAAAATTAGTCTCATTTATTCATAAGAAACATGCACATGAGACTGATAAAGATTTTTAAATTGTGAGTAGTTCAGACCACAATAGTTAGAACTTTATGATCTGTAAACAGTGCATTCTACTAGTCCCCATTTTTCTACTTTGGCTTTGTATCTAGATCTGCTCAGTTGATATGATGAGGGTTTCTAGTTGATATGATGAGGGTTTCTGTTGGGGCAGTACCAGCAATGTGGTAGGAGCTCTTCAGGGCAGTACATGGCGCTTTTTTTCAGAACAGAGAGTAATTTCTTGAGGAATACTGTCCCCTGCTAGACCAGGGAATAGTATCCAAATTCCTATCAGCACTTAAATATTTAGCTTAACTTGGTAAAGAAAGAAATAGTGGAGAAAGTATTTTCTATTTAGAGGAAGAGTATTATTTAACATTCGTTACATGCATCATATTTTAGTGTTCCTACAGCACATTGCATTTACCTGCCAAATATAAAAAACGCCAATAATCCCACACCAAGAAAACCCAAAACAAAACTCTAAAACCAACCACAAAACCAACACCCCATCTTTGAAAGTTGGGATTATTATGTTTAATTGACTAAGCTGTTCAGTACTTCCTAGGGGAAAAAGAATCGTATCCTTTGGTTCCAAAGATTGGAATGTTTTCAAGTGTCTTAAAAAAAGGGGTTCAAATATGAATAATCTGCCAAGTATATAGTGAAGGATAAGGAAAAATGACTTGCTGCAATAGAGTGAACTACAGTTAGTGCTCTGTTAGGCCCAGTTGTCACTTGCACTGAGCTTGTAGTTGTGTCTTTTTGTTATTCTTCTTTGGATCAGCTTTCAAATGCTCTTATATTTATTGTGGTTTTTTGTGTGTATAGAACCTATGCTGACAAACTGAGCCCGAAGGTGGTCCAGTCTTTGCTGGATTTATTGTGCAGTCAGCTGAAGAACTTGCTGTCACAAGCTGGTGTGATGCTTATGGCTTCCTTTGGAGAAGGGGAGGGTGAGGAAGATGAAGTAGAATCAAAAAAGGCAGATTCAAATGGGGATAATGAGAAGAGAGACTTCAGAGGTAAATAACTTGCATCATTTCTGATACAATTTTGAAATACCAGAAAACATAAGAAAAGAAACCACTAAATGCTGACTGTCTCATCTACTGTACTGTGTTGATTATTGTTGGGTCATTTTTAACTCTGTAAATTACATTGGTTAAAGTCATCAATTAATTTTGCACTCGATGCAGATTTAGATACACTCAATAAATAGATCGATTTAAAGGTTGGAGCAGGCTGAGAATAAGAATTTTTCTCCATCTGGTTTGGAATTAGAAGAGTACTGTTTTCCTGAAAAAATCAGTTATTGGTGGTAGTGTGTTTCATAAATGAGATCATAAGAATGTAATTCTCTAAGTTTCAAACTTCATTCAGGGAAGTTTCAGCTTAATTCAGGATTTTTTTCCATTGGCTTTGTATTATGCAGTTTTGCTGTCCAAGAGAATGGGAAGAGGTTGATCCTAATCTGTCATATTTAAAAAATCTGCAACAAAAGATTTTCTGAAATATTATTTTCTTCTCACAATTTGCAGACACTCAGGGAGCATTTTGAATTTCTATGGAAGTTGCGTGTTCGAAGAAGTGTGTAATTGTAGCTTGGTTCTAGGTGTACCTATTTGTTTGGTTGTGCTTAGAACTGCCTTTGCTTATAAATAATTCATGGCTCATTAATTGATAAGGTAGTTTAATCAATTAAAAATTAGGATATAAGATCTTCTCTTTCAGCAAACATTTTCTTCTTAAAATTGCCTTGGAATATGAATCGTGGGTGTGAGAAGGTATGGTCATGAAACAGAAACAGAGTTAGCAGACAGTGGCTGTGTTTTATATGACAGGGACATTTATAAATAATCATATGTATTGGGTTTCTGTGGCAGCACTTTGGTAGTGGGAAAGGGGCTTCAGCAACCTAGGGGGAGAAAGCAGCAGCCTGCCACTGTGTCAGACAGACAGAACCTGTTTCAGCCACCTCCAAAACAGACCAACCAGTGTTCCAAGCTGGGCCAGTTGGCAACACTGGTGCTGCTTCTGTGATAATGTATTTAAGACAGGGAAAAACACTGCACAACAGCTTTGTGAAGGAGGAGTGGGAGAATGGGAGAGAAGCAATTTTGCAGACACCAGGTCAGTGAAGAAGGAGGGGGACGAGGAGGAGGTGCTGGTGTGAAGCAGGTTGTCCCTGCCACCCATGGAGGATGGAGCAGGTGGATATGCTTTGAAGGAAGCTGCAGTCCACAGAGTCCATGCAAGAGCACAGTTCTGGCAGAAACAGGCTTGGGGAAGACCCACAGTGGAGCGGTCTGTTTCTGAGAGATGGGATCTTGTGGAAAAGCATCTACAGTTTAGCAGTTCTTGAAGAACTGCAGCCCATGGGATGGACCCATTGTAGAGCAGGAGTAGTAGAGATGAACTGTTAATAAGTGACCCTCATGTTCTTATCACCCTGCTCCACCCAGAGGCAGTGGGGCAGAAGGGTTAGGAGTGAAGTCAAGCCTGCAAAGAAGGGGTGGAGGGAAAGTGTTTTAATTCTGTCCTTGTTTCTCACTATCCTACTCTATTTTTCATTGGCAATAAATCAGCCTTCCCCAAGCTGAGTCTGTTCAGGTGGTAATTGCTGAGTGATCTTGCTGCCCATATCTTGACCCACGAGCTTTTCATCTTGTTTTCTACCCTCAGAAGTAAGAGCATAGCTTGGTGGGCACCTATCAGCCAGCCAAGGTTAACAACCAGCCATCATGTAATAACTGGTAACTATTTTTACTGGCAGAACAGTTTGCTGCCAGTAACAAGGACTGCTAATATTTCCTGTCATCTTCCATTCAGCTTCAAATGGTTGGTTCAATCTCCGTGTTGCTTGGCTACATTTTAGGTTAAATATAGAAAGAATGCAAATACTGAATTCTACAGCCACACTTTTGCTAAGATATATAGAGTAGTTCCTACAGTTACTGATAAGTCTTAGCATTCCAAAGCACCTGTTGTCCATAATGCACCGTGTGCTATTTGAGGAGCACGCTAGTCCACATAGTCTAGCCTCACAGAGCCAACTGTCTGTGTTCTGTTCTGAACTTGCTACTCAAAACTCAACTGTGAATGTCTGCTTCATTCTCATTTTTCTACTTCAACCTTGACTTGAATATTTTGTGCAGATACTGTAAAAATAAGGTTGCAAATGAAAACTTTTAATTTAACTTTGTAGCTGCCCTCCGAAAGCAACATGCAGCAGAACTGCACTTGGGAGACTTTCTTGTGTTCCTACGTAGAGTTGTTTCTTCAAAAGCAATTCAGTCAAAAATGGCATCTCCAAAGTGGACAGAAGTACTGCTTAACATTGCTTCTCAGAAGTGTTGCTCAGGTATGATCCATACAAGCTGTACTCAATGGTTACTTGCAGCTCTGTAGTGCAGTTCCTAAAAATAGGTCCTGTTGGAACATGTGTTACATAGTGAACAGCTAAACCCACCTGCAATACACAAGCTGTGCTTTGGAACATTGTTGATGCAGCTGGCATCATAAGCGAGTGCCTGATGCAAAGTCACTTCCTGGTTACTAATACATTGTTCCATCTTTAGGAGTCCCCTTGGTTGGCAATTTGAGGACTAGACTTCTTGCACTTCATGTACTAGAAGCTGTGTTACCTGCTTGTGAATCTGGTGTTGAAGATGATCAAATGGCTCAGGTCTTTATATTTTGTTATAAGTTTCTACGCTTGAAAAAGTCTCATTAAATGTCAATGTTTCATAGGTTTGTTCAGAATCCAAATTGAGTGAGGCTCAGTGCAGATATTTCCCTATCTAAAAGCACTAAATATTTTAACATTTACACCTACAAATTAAAATAGTATAATAGTATTTGTTGTCCAAGTCTGAGATTTAAAATTATTTGAATTATATTCTAATACACCAGGTTGTGGAACGATTATTCTCACTTCTGTCTGACTGCATGTGGGAGACTCCGATAGCTCAGGCCAAACAAGCAATTCAAATAAAGGAGAAGGAACAAGAAATGAAGCTACAGGTAAAGATGCTTTTACTTTCTCTTTTGACTGAATGCAATTGAGTTACATTTACCACAGGTATTTTGTCCTGTTTTTGATAGAAACAAGGAGAGTCTGAAGATGAAGATGAGAATCTTCCCATACAGGAAGTGTCCTTTGACCCTGAGAAAGCTCAATGCTGCATAGTGGAGAATGGGCAGATTCTAACTCATGGAAGTGGAGGTAAAGGATATGGTTTAGCATCTACTGGAGTTACTTCTGGGTGTTACCAGTGGAAGGTAAGTAGCATAAATGTGTATTTCTTAATTTCTCTTCCTTTGCTGTGGAAATATGCTATGATTTATAAACAACAGCTACATGGGGGCTTTTCCCCTTATGACAACATTCTTGCGTAAATGACATTATGGCAGCATGAGGTTTACAGTTGTACTCATAAGGTAAGGGTCTTTTCCAACCTAAATGGTTATGTGATTTTCAGTTCAAAAGTGAAGAGTTTTTGTAGCTGCTTTTGAGTGCTGCCATGTAGCTGTTTCAGTGCACGGATTGGAGACTGTGAATGTGTGTTACATGTTTGTAGAGGTGATAATACTTGTCCCAGAGATCCACAGTCAGCACAAATGTGCATTGTTTTGCAAAAGTTGCCTACTGAGGTCTGTAGATTTTGAATTTTTTCTTCAGGAAAACACCACAAAAGATTTTGGTTTCGTTCAGAAAGACACATCAGCCCCTCTGACTGACAAGATCTGCTTTTAGTGTCGCACCTGCAGGGAATTTTTTAATACACATACACAGTTGTAGTCCTAGTTAGTACCACCTTTGAGCATAACACTTTTAGTTCTTTTTTTACTTGAATCTGTGTGAATCCTTCCTGTGAATATGAGGAGTGAAGATTATTTAGTTCTGTACTATTATTTTTAGCACTTGTAACCCAACTTCTGGGTGTTTATGTTTTGAGTCTGGAACAAAACCCAACTTCTTCATGCAGTTACATACATGTCTCATTAGTAATAGGTTGAGCGTAAATGACTTGCTAATGACTGACCTTACAGAGCAAGATGTCATTTTAGCAATGGAGCATGATTTTAGCTTATTAGCTTACTGGTTTTATATTTATTAAAAGCTTCTGGGTATGAAACTGTTAGAAGTATGTATATATGTAAGGTAAAATTTTATTGCTTTCTTCTGTTAAAAAGGGTATTCATTACTTCATTCCCCATCTCATTTTTGGTTTGTTTTGCCTTCTAGTTCTACATTGTGAAGGAGAATCGAGGCAATGAAGGCACATGTGTAGGAGTTTCCCGCTGGCCAGTACATGATTTTAACCATCGCACTACCTCAGATATGTGGCTATACAGAGCTTACAGTGGTAACCTCTATCACAATGGAGAACAGACTTTGACTCTGTCCAGCTTTACTCAAGGAGACTTCATCACATGCGTGTTAGATATGGAAGCAAGAACTATTTCCTTTGGTAAAAATGGAGAGGTAATTAACAGTAATTTTCTTACATGTGATTTTTGCAACAGTAATTTGGCATGGATATTTTATACAAAGCTAAGCATGAAAGCTAAGGCATGTGACAGTCTCAGTACTTACAAGGATAATACAGGTATAACTTTTTCATGTTTCATATTTTTGCTTCTTAAGGTGTTCTAAGTTGAGGGGTTTTTGTCTTGTTTTTAACTAGGAGCCAAAACTAGCTTTTGAAGATGTGGATGCAGCGGAGCTATACCCTTGTGTTATGTTCTATAGCAGTAATCCAGGAGAAAAGGTAATGTGAATGTCTGGATAGGTGTACTGCTTTTGGCCAGAATAAAGTTAATATTCTCCATAACAGCCTGTATGTGCTGTGTTTTGGATTTATTCCCAAAACAATGTTGATAATGCACAGTGGTTTAGCTATTGCTGAACAGTGTTTACACTGCGTCAAGGCTTCCTTGGATTCTCACTCCACCCCTTGCAGCAAAGTATGTTGTCTGTAGGCAGGAGGTTGGGAGGGGGTGCAGCAGCTCACTTAGTGACCAAAGGATTATTCCATATGATATAACATCCTGCACAGCAATAAAACTGCAGGGAAGTTTGCCAGGGGGTTCTGTTGATTGGGGGCTGTCTTCCAACCCCCCTGCCATGGGTAGGGACACCTTCCATTAGCCCAGGTTGCCCAAAGCCCCATCTAGCTTGGCCTTGAACACTGTCAGGGATCCAGGGGCATCCAAAGCTTCTCTGGGCAGCCTGTGCCAAGGCTTCAGAACCCTCAGAGGGCAGAATTTCTTCCTCATAATGAATCTAAATCTGCCCTCTGTCAGTTTAAAACTGTTCACCCTCTTGTCCTATCACTCCATGCCCATGTAAACAGCCTCTCTCCATCTTTCCTGTAGGCCCTTCAGGTACTGGAAGGCTGCAGTAAGGTCTCCCTGGAGTCTTCTCCGGGGAGATGGAGGGTTGGCTTTCCAGGCTGCCAGCACGCACTGCCAGCTCACATTGAGCTTTACATCAGTCAATGCTCCCAAGTCCTTCTCCTCAGGGCTGCTCTCAATCCATCCTTGAGTTTGAAGGGACACAGGTTTTGATCAGTGTTAATGTGGATTTTCTAGGGAGCCTAAGTAAAAAAAGAATGCTAGAATTTTTCTTCTATTCAACAGGAGACTCCTGTGTTTATACAATGGGATTCTCTGGGTATGTTATAAGATAATGTTAACCTGTTCTCCTTAAACACTTAGGTGAAAATCTGTGATATGCAGATGCGTGGTACACCAAGAGATTTGCTACCTGGTGACCCCATCTGTAGCCCCGTTGCCGCAGTGCTGGCGGAAGCCACTATCCAACTCATTCGTATCCTTCATCGCACAGACCGTTGGACACACTGCATCAATAAAAAAATGATGGAAAGACTGAATAAAATCAAAACATGCCTTAAAGAAGCAGGCCAAAAGCTAAAGAAAAGTCGCTCAGTTCAGAGTCGAGAAGAGAATGAGGTGAGAGAGGAAAAGGAAAATAAAGAGGAGGAGAAAAGCAAACACGGTAGACATGGTCTTGCTGACCTTTCAGAACTCCAGCTGAAGATGCTCTGTGTGGAAGTGTGGCCTGTTCTAGCAGTGATTGGTGGAGTTGATGCTGGTCTTAGAGTTGGAGGCCGATGTGTACACAAGCAAACTGGACGTCATGCCACCTTGCTTGGAGTAGTGAAGGAAGGCAGTACATCTGCCAAGGTGCAGTGGGACGAAGCAGAGATTACTATCAGGTATGCTCATTTCTTAAACCTTTCACAATCTAGTGGTTTGTGCTTTGAAATCTGCAGAAGTAACATAAATTTTGCCTTAGAGTCATGCTGATCAATTAAAGATTAGGCTTGAAAATTTGGCTTTTTAAAGCAAATATTATGAGTTAAATTTTTATGCTATCTAGTAATAAAATGCCTTGTATACCAAAAATAAATTTGATAGTTTTGAATTGATAGAGCATCATGAGACTACCATTTGGCCTCTAGGTTTGAGAGTTGAGATATGAACAGCTTGCCAGTTTTCCTAGATTTGAAATGAGCATTGCTCGGTTTAGTTCTGGTTTATACTAGCTAACTTAAAACATTATTGCTGTCTTAATTTACTAGTGCTTCTTGGTTATGTCTGTAAAGATCAGAGATTTTTAGTGGGGCTTAGTGCATACTTTTGTTGTAAATGGTGAACCTGGTTCTGAAGAGAGACCTGATTTGGTTTCTCAGAGTTGAGAACATGTGTCTTTTGCTGCGCTGCCATTCCCTTCTTAGGGGACTGGAAATTGCACTGTGGGGCTTGAGGAGTGGTTAAGGTCAGGAGGTGGGAGGGTTCTTTCTTCTTAGTGGTGGGTTGATATTCAAATTAATGCTGCCTTGAAGCAGCATTTGTTCATTCTGTGACCTCCCTTAGAGAGCTGAAGGAATGCCAGTGTATTAGATGGTAACACTTTGGAGTGTTCTGCAGATGGTGGGGAGAACTGGGGAGGAGGCTGGGAGGAGATACTCCTTTTCCCACTTATCTTGGAGACGTGCCTTCAGAGAGAAGGCACTCGGAAGGAAACTCTGCAGTGAGGCTTGTCTGGGTGCTTTGGTGCTCTCACTGGACTGTCCTGTGTGTTTGTCTGGAAAAGATTTGATTTGCCATTTATCTCAAACCCCTCCTGGCTGTAGCTGAACCATAATCTCCCGGAGAAATTGAGCAGGAATTTTTTTGTGCCACCAGTTAGAATTATGCTCTGAAACAGAGATGGTCAGGTCGCAGCTTGGCACTGCTGCAGCAGTATGCCTATTTTGTCTTTATAAAGGCTGTTTGGCTTATGCTGAATGCACTGAGTGGAGGTGATTGTCAGATTTAGTTCCAGATATGAATTCTTTCAAGTATGATCTTGTGACAGTACAGAGTAACTGTGCTCTTAAAATAATTTGAAATATTATTTGAGTGAAGTGATACAGTGCTTGAACGTAGGCAAGCCCTTGGTAATGCATTAATCAAGTTCAGAATGGACTTTCTTAATTAAAACCAGGCTAAAGCTTGCTATCATTTTTAGGTCATTTACTTTGTAAGATGGGAAAATATTTTGGGTAACAAAAGGAAGATTTAGAAGTCTTTTATCTACTGGATATATGGAGATACAGGCTGGAGAATTTTTGCCCTGCTTAGGGTGAAAATTAATCAAGTTTAAGAGTCCTAAATATTACAGAAAGTTATTGCTGAATATAGATGGACAGATAAATGTTTATTACATGTGTCTTTGGGGTTATCTGACCTGTGTTTTTACAAAGTCACTGTCCTCTCTAGGTTATCTGTCCTGACATAACCAGAAATAGAATTATCATAAGGTATTAGTACTGTGCTCTTTGTGGTGAAGAGTTTAACAGGAATGTGAGGCCAATCAAAACTTTTTCATAATCTGAAGGTGGTTTTAGGAGTGTTTTCTTTCTAAGATTTTATACCTATTCACAAATTCAGCTCAGGTATGATCATGAAATTTGGCCTAAGGTAGTTTTTCTTAGTAGAAGTCTGTTATGTATTTCTAAATAATGTAGCAGCAACCTCTGTCAGCACAGGATCGATAGCTTCTGTGATACTTCTGGGGTTTAATGCTGCGTTTTGAAAGCCTGTGCATGCTTTTTTGCCTTTGCTCTGATACCATATCTCCCCATTTTCCAATCACAACCTCATTTTCCCTGTTTGCATTTAATTTTTAGAATCGGATTGTTTATTTTATTAAAGATATTTTACATCTTACTTTGCCTACATTATTTCCTGTACTTTCCTCCTGTCTCTCCCTCACTTGCTTTTTCCTGTGTCATTCTGATCTTTATTAAAGCTTCCCAACTTTTTGGTCGCCTAGTGATACTCCGTTGTATAATCTGGAACCCTGCGAACCACTGCCTTTTGATGTTGCAAGATTTCGAGGGCTGACAGCTACTGTGTTGCTGGACCTTACCTATCTGACTGGCATTCATGAAGATACGGGAAAGCAAAGCACCAAGAGACATGAGAAAAAACACAGACACGAATCTGAAGATAAAGGGGAAATGGAGCAGAAAACAGAGGGTGATGTTGCATCAGATACACGATCAGGACAAAGTGTTGATGATAACAAAGGACACGGTGCTACAAGCTCTAAGTCAGAAAATGAAATTGCTTCCTTTTCTTTAGAGTCATCGGCATTAGGTATGGAATCCCAACACCAGCCTCCTGAAGGAAGAAAAAAGAATCATGACCATGCTACAAGAAGTCATGACATAGTGCAGTCAGAAATCAGAGCAGTACAGCTCTCTTACCTTTATCTCGGTGCTATGAAGTCACTTAGCGTTCTTCTTAGTTGTAGCAAATATGCTGAACTACTTTTAATACCAAAAGTCCTGGCAGAAAATGGTCACAACTCGGACTGTGCGAGTTCTCCAGTGGTTCATGAAGACGTTGAGCTGCGCGCTGCCCTGCAGTTCCTGATGCGGCACATGGTGAAGCGGGCGGTCATGCGTTCGCCCATTAAAAGAGCTCTAGGACTGGCGGATTTGGAACGAGCCCAAGCCATGATCTACAAATTAGTGGTTCATGGGCTGCTGGAGGATCAGTTCGGTGGCCGTCTTAAACAAGGTACTTTTTAAAAATTACAGAAGTATAGCACTGAAGTATTTTTCTATTTCTGTTAGAATTAATCATAACAATGGTAATACAAATAACTTCATCTTGTCATTTTGTAGTGTTTATACTTGGGAGGAATCTTAATTGGACAGAGCGTTTTACTGTTTTGTAGCTATAATGTGAACTTTTTTGCTGTTTCCCCAATTCTTTATTTTATATAAAAAGGGGAATGCATATCAGTCAGAAATAGAAGAGTTTCTGTTTTCTCTGTAAGTCTTTTAAAATGGGCAGTTTGTATATACTTGTCAGAAGGGCTTGCATGTGACGTAGGTATCCTAAAATTCACACTGTTTAGTGTGATTGTACACCATCACATTAACAGATGATGTTGATCAGGGTGTAAGTAACCTGTGTTTCTGTCAGTGGAAATCTCTAAATTAGCTGGGGGGGGTTGGGGGTTTGTTTTCTGAGGTTTTTTTCTGGTTTCTTTGGCACAGAAGCTGAAGAGAAAACATGTATCGTTCCTTTTCTTCTTAAATATGTGTGTATGACAGTCTGCATCTTCAGGGAAACCATTTCAGTCAGTTTAAACAAAGAAAGCTAATTACTGTGCTATCTGGTTCTTTACTGTCTTAAGGATGACTTCTAAACCAACCAAAAAAAACCTTCGGAAATCTGTTTCTTAAAAATAGCTTTATAGTTTATTGGGTCTGTTTCCCTATCTGAGACTACATTCCCTTTTGCCTAAGAGAATAATCCTAGCTGTTACAACTACAATTCTAAATCCAAATATCATAAGGTCTTCTCTTATCATCTGGAAAGACTTGTTCACTGTTTATCTTGTGTATGACAAGGTAAACTCCTGCTGTATGACAATGTTATCATTTCTGATTTCTTTAGATGAGGCCGTGAGTTGTTGGCAGAATTATTTGCGTGGGGTGTGTTTCTACATGTCCCTTTCATTAGGGGAAATCTTAAATAATGATAGTTCTTTTTCATAGTTTAGCCACAGCTACTATTTTGCTATACACAATTATTTTAAGGTTCCTGTAAAGTCCTTTTTTTCTCTTGCAGAAATAGATCAGCAAGTAGAAGAAGGTGATCAGTCTCAGCAAGCCCAAACACCAGTTACAACCAGCCCTTCTGCTTCTAGCACAACATCTTTCATGAGCAGTTCTCTGGAGGATACTACCACTGCTACTACTCCAGTAACTGATACTGAAACAGTTCCAGCTTCGGAATCACCTGGAGTTATGCCTCTCAGTCTTCTGAGGTGAAATAACTTTATTTTCAGCACATAGGATTTTGCAGGTGTAGGGAGCCAGTTGTGTGCTTTATATGCAATATATGTCTTCAGCTGTCTGAGCCCTTTGAAATGTTTATGATTGTATTTGCTGTAAAGAACTGCTTCTGCAGAGGACAGCGTTTAATTTGTTACTTTGCCTTACTAGAAAGAAAAAGCTATTAAGTTTTTCATATGGGCTGTGTGTATGTGTAACATCTGGATTCTTCAGGAGAGGAGAAAAAAACTTTCCTTCTATTGTCCTTCAGTTCTCACGTTTACTTGGTACAATTTAAATAAAAATACGGAATTTAAGATACTTATAAACTAATAGTTGTTGATTTTCAAACTGGAATAGATCTTAGTTTGAAGATAACATCCTGCCAGCTAAGACCAACCTTGTTTCATCCTACCCTGAAACACTGAAATGGAAGTAAGATAAAACCAGTAAAATAACTCTGTGATGTAGGAGGAAATCTGCTTTACATTGAAGAGAGTCTTGTTCTAAGTGTATTCGTTCTGTTGGTGTATCTAGCCTCTGTTTTTAGAGGTTTTGCAGATAAAATTTGGCAAAGTCCAGGACAATGACCTATTACCAAGGCAGTGAAAGTAAAATGCTCACTTGATTTATTAGTTAGGCTGAAATCTGAACAATTTGGGGAAATAGTGTATACTTTGAATTTAATTTTCCAGGCAAATGTGGTAGGAATGAGCCCTTCTGACAGGGCTTTTTTTCCCCTCCCTGCCCCAATGTACGTACTGTGCTTTACTTTTAAAAAACTCAGTTACTGTAAAGAGTGATTTTCCAGGTGTTCTCTAATTTGATGTTTCTTCTTGTATCAGACTTTTTTTAGCATGGGTCTTTTTAATATAAAGACATATTCTTTTTTCAAGGCAAATGTTCTCCAGTTATCCTACTACGACTGTACTTCCAACGCGACGTGCTCAGACTCCTCCAATATCTTCTTTACCAACATCTCCTTCAGATGAAGTTGGAAGGAGACAAAGTTTGACTTCTCCTGATTCACAGTCTGCAAGGCCTGCCAATCGTACAGGTAAATTTGTAGAAAATATAGATAGAAATGTATATTGACAAGTCAGTGGACAAGTTAGTAGATGCACAGAAGTTCAGTGTAGATTTTTAAGACATTGAAAACCATCAGGATTTCTTTTTGATGCAATCTAACGGGTAAAGCATTGTTAAGAACCTTTTAATGATTATCTTAGGACAAAAAGCTGTAGGCATCTAGCTGTAGACTTTGTCAAGCAAATGAAATTAGCTTTTAAAAGCTGTGGAACGGATTGCAAACTACACCCAGAAAATGAGAGTGTACTGTAATTGAAATTGAAATTGTAATTGAAAATGCTCATCAAATTTGGGCTTGTTTCCTTAGTTGGGTGCCACTGTTCAGTGCACTAATGTTCTAGCTGTTGTTAGATCATAGACCCTGCAAAAAGAAGGAGTGGTGTATTTTATGATACATACACCAGTGTAGCTCCTTCCAATTCATCCTATTTAATGAAATAGAAAGGGCTGTCCATTGGGCTCCTCCTGCTGCTGTCTGGAATCACATGAAGGTAATGGGAGGCTTCTGTCCACAGACGTTTTGTTGCTGCCTGCACTGTACTACTCAAACCAGAAACTTGCTCTATTTCCAGTGTACATACAGAATGGAACAGCTAGGAGGCTGAGCAAATTGTTGCACGAATCTTGAGCTTCTAAAGAGCACAAATGAGTGTGATGATGCAAGTAATACTAACAACATAAGTTCATATTTATGTGGTTTGTATTAAATGAATAGAAGAGGCTGAGTTGACATATGTTCTCCAGATTTCACACTCAGTGCTCAGAAACAAAGTCCTGATAAAACTTTTATTCTTGATCGTATATATCCATGCTATTAGTTGGGTCTTACAGCTGTTTTCATTTGTTGCATAGCAGCTTGTGTGATTCTCTCTGCTCAGTTTCACAGGATTTTTTCTTCCTTTTTCTTTTTTAATGAGATGACTTGCTTCTAGTCCCCATGCTGTCTTTACACCAGTGCATGTTAGCACACTTGATGCCTTTGTTGATCAGATCTCACTTTTATGGCAAATGATAAGGAAGGCTTTTGGGGAGCAGTAACTGACCATTTCAGAGTCCCTTGAAGGGCTCTCTGTACAGAAATAGAGCCATCCTCTGCAGAGGGATCTTCTAGATATGTCACCAACTTTGATTGAGGTCTTGAGAATCTTGATTACAATGATAATTAACTAAACGTAGATCAAATAGATAATTTGATACAGTTTTAAATGGAAATAAATTCTTTGAAATATTTTAAAATAAATAGTTATTTCGCTGTCATCAGTATACTGCTTGATTAAACAGAAGCTTGCATAACATGTACCAATTACCAATAAGAATGAATTCCATCTGATTTCATTACAGAAAGTATCTTAGTTTGTGGGAAGTAGTAGAGAGGAAAGTCATTAAGGGCAATTATTCCTTCATTTGAAGCTAATGCATCAACTAAGTACTAGTAAACTAACAATAAAGAATAAATTATGTGTCTTACATGTAATGTTTTCTGTCTTTTAAGCTCTGTCTGATCCAAGCAGCCGACTTTCAACATCCCCTCCTCCTCCTGCCATTGCTGTTCCATTGTTAGAAATGGGGTTCTCCCTCAGGCAAATTGCAAAAGCTATGGAAGCTACAGGTAACTATGGCACTGGTTCTGGAAAACTAAAAAATAACTGAAAGAATAGGTAAATATGTGACACTTTTTCCAATGGAGTACTTGAATTTTAAGTTCTCTAACAATTAATGTTCTCTAACAGTTAATTTTTTCACTATCAGTGGTATAAGAGAATTCTAAAGTAGGGTTTACCTGCTTTCAGGTGCTAGAGGAGAGGCAGATGCACAGAATATCACAGTGCTGGCCATGTGGATGATAGAGCACCCTGGAAACGAAGATGATGAAGAGCCCCAGTCAGAAGGGACTGCAGATTCACGACATGGGACAATAGTCTCTGGAAGTGGTGGAAAATCTGGTGATCATTGTTATTTGCAGTCACCAGGTGATATCCCTTCTGCTGATGCCACTGAAATGGAGGAAGGCTTTAGTGAAAGGTAAAATGTAGTTTTCTTCTAATTGCTTGTAATCGTTTGCTGAAAGTGACAATCTCACCAGTTCATTGTTGCTGACAGAACCTTACACTGCAATACTGCTTTGGAATCTCACTGTAGTGTGAGTAAAAACAAAGATGCAATTCAGTTTGGTGCAAATGGTGCATTTATATTCCAGTACTGTTTGTGCACAGAACTGGGGAAGAATGTAACCCAACATCCTTCCTGAAAAAATATTTAAAAAACAAACAAAACAACTAAATAATAACAAAACAGACAACCAAACAACAATAAAAAACCAAAACCAACAAACCCTCCCCCCAAAAAAAGGGGGAGAATAAAAAAAAAAGAGGGCACATAGCTTGCATTTTACCTAAAAGACCTAATAATAAAGGATAATGTCATTGGCCTTTTTTGTTTCTTCAGTGTATTCATCAACTGGTATTTTTCTACACTTTTCTTCTTAAATTAATTCCTAGATTTTCCAGAGAGGATGAAACTTTTTATTAGGGAGGATGACAATTACAAGATGTATTTTGAGAACACTTTGTGCAGATTCCTTTATCCTTCTGAGAAACACATTTTTAAGTTACTTTGTCCCAGGTAAACTCATTTCACCAAGAACTCCGATTTCAGTTTGGAGCAATAAACTAAGCAAAAGGCATTGCTAAATAGCTTAAATCCATGTTTTGTGAAAGATTTTGAGCAAAAGAGGGAATGGTTGAGGCAGAAATGTTGATTTTATTTCTTTTAAAAAGGAGAAGAAACCTAGTTCATACTGTAGTTTACATTGACAGCATAAAACGAATACTCTTCAAAATTTTGGCAATACATAGGTAGTAACAGGTGTTGGATGTTGCTGCATCTAATTTGTTTGAGGTAAATCTCAGTGTCAAAAAGACAGTAAATATGTGCTGCAGTGGAACTGAAAATCTGGAATTCCAAATTCCCTTTTCTTTCCTTCCATGAAAGAAAGGGGAAAAAATGCAAATAAATATGATTGTAGTATTTTTCCTTTTTTCCTGTTCTGTCTGTTTAAAACTTGGATTGATTTACCTGTCAATTGCAAATTCTTGTAGCCCTGAGAATATGGATCACGTGGATAACGCAGCTTCTGCGAGTGGTCCTCCTTCTAGAAGCCGCTCAGCCGTAACAAGAAGACACAAGTTTGATTTAGCTGCCCGAACGTTGCTGGCACGTGCTGGTAAGCATGCTGAAAGAGTTCCAAGGTCTTTGCTCATCCAGTAAATGAAGAGGAGGGGGTATTGGTGCATAGAATGGAAGTTAAAAAACACATGTAAATTTAAGTGGTTTATGTGATAATAAGTAATGATGCTCGCGGGAAGAGTTAAAAACAGAGCGAAAGGAAATTGAATGTGCAGTCACCTTTATTATGTGCAAAATAAAAGGAGTATTTTATTTTTTTTCTTTTTTTCTCTTTTTTTTTCAAACTCGAGCGGGATTGTACCGCTCTGTTCAGGCACACAGGAATCAGAGTCGAAGAGAGGGCATATCTTTGCAGCAAGATCCAGGGGCGCTTTATGACTTCAACTTAGATGAGGAGCTGGAAATTGACCTGGATGACGAAGCAATGGAAGCTATGTTTGGGCAAGACCTGGCTAGTGATAATGATATTCTGGGAATGTGGATCCCAGAGGTATTGGATTGGCCTACCTGGGTGTGTGTGACTGCAGCGGGGGCTGCTTTAACTTACTGCTTTTTGCATGTTCATAGTTTTAAATTTAAAGTAACATTGATATGCTTACAGCCTGTTTGAAAACACCTTACTAAACACCAACAGTGCTTAAAATGTTCTTATATTCTGTAGCTTCACTATTAGATTCAGAACAACTCTTTCTTCTGTTTCTTGCTCTGTGCTTCTACACATACATAGGGATTTTTTTATCTCCTTCCTCTGAAAGGTGAGAACAAAACTAGTTTAGCTGGTGTTATATCGCTTACAAATCTAAGGGTTCCACATTGCTGAGCTGTGTGGGATAACACGGAGTTGTAAATGTTGCTGTTGTTGTAATAGCAATAATAATAACATGATCTGTAGGAACATAATTTGCTCTTAAATCTGTTTTTCTTAATTTAGTCATGTCATGTACTTCATTCTCTGGGATGTATAGGGTGACAGTCTTCAATAAATTGTTGTATAGCCCACTAAAAATACGTGGAACCATAATATAACAGCAGCATCTTTGTTCATCTTAGGTTATCCATAGACAAGCAACCCACAAGACTAAGCTCTTGTCTTCTGATCACAGTGTTACCTGACTGATAGGGAAGCCAGGTTCAAGTATGTGTATTGAATTTTTCAGAGAGCTTGTTCCACTGGAACATTACAATGAAATTACTGAGAAATGTAATTATGGAAAAATGAACTTATATTCAGAAAAATCTTCACAATTTATTGATGCAATTGGTAATTACTGTTGCTCTGTAAACATGAAGTCTCATTGTCTGGGAAAAAAAAAGGATTGATTGTTCTTTGTTGGAACTAGTCTTGTGAGATCCTGAAGGAGGAGGAGATAAGGACAGCACTGACTGCAAACAGGCAGAACTACACGTAAAAAGTTACGTTGTTGAGAATTTTGAATCACAGTCAGATCTGAAGTGAAAAGGGAAAATCTCATGCTCTGAAACTTGGACTTCTGAATTTCTTTCCTGAGTCGAGGTGGTCTGTTCTTCATTATGTCATAAATTGTCTTTCTGCTTTGCTTTTGTGCAAGTTAAGTGCGTGAATATCACTCTGTGTGCGTAACAGTAACGGGCAGAAACATCCACTAAAGAATAGTGGCCTATTTTTATCTAACATGAAGATAGTAATTCTGTACAAATAACATGTCAAAATCTTACTGTGCAGCATGTTTGTGAATCTGAAGACCGAGAAGAAGTAGTGGTTTGTGAACTGTGTGAATCCAGTGTTGTCAGCTTCAATCAACACATGAAAAGAAACCACCCAGGCTGTGGTCGCAGTGCAAATCGCCAGGGCTATCGTAGCAATGGTTCTTATGTGGATGGATGGTTTGGTGGCGAATGTGGAAGTGGAAATCCTTACTATTTATTGTGTGGCATCTGCAGAGAAAAATACTTAGCCCTGAAGAGTAAATCCAAAACATCAACTTCTGAAAGGTACAGAAGTTCAAGTGGTGGAATATCCTCTGTGATGAAAGGAAACAACTTAAAAATCTTTCCTAGCATCAGCATTTTAAGAAATCAAAATCCTTAGCAGAATTTGTCTTTATTTTAACTGAGGCTTAAAATCATTCTCTGCATTCAATAAATGCATATTTAGGAAAAGAACCTTGTATTGATATTTCCAGGTTTTTAGATGAAAAACAAGGAATTATTTCCTGGGAAGTTGCCTACTCTTGTTATCTCTTGAAAACTTCCTTATTCAATTTTGTCTGACAATTCAAGTGGTTTCTGTGATCCTTCTTCTCATTAGTGCTACAAAATGCTTCCCCACTCCACAGACAATTTCAGCAGATTTATTATTTACCTCTGTTACTAGACATTTCCAGACATCATACATACATTGACCTAACAGAAAAGTTACTGTCTTTGTTGTTTTTTCATACAGGTACAAAGGCCAGGCTCCTGATTTAATAGGGAAACAGGACAGTGTCTACGAAGGTATGTTTTTAAGTTGCTGAAGATGTTAAATACTTCACATTTGCCTGCTGTTTGATTTTTCTGTAAAGCTACTTGCATGCAAATAAACCAGTCATGAAACTGTACATGAAGTTAGGCTTTAAAATATTCTTCAGACTAGATGTAGTATCTCAGTAATTTTTTGGTCCAAATGGGATAAAAATCAGTGCCATTTTTTCCTGTGTCGGTGATCTAAGTAGCTGAAATGGCAAATACTTAACTTGGGTGGTAAAATATTGTGGGTAGGTCTTATATCCAGAACTGCACAGAGCTTTAGGTTCAAATAAATTTCTTTGGCTGCGTATGTAGAAGTTAATTAGCAATCAGGTAGAGTCTGGAAAGTCTGCCATTATGCTGCTGCTTACTTCTTCTACCTCTGTACTACCTGTGAGTTTCCTGAGATGGCTTTTGCTTTAAGCAGGTTATTTGTAGTGATTGTAGAAAACCTTTTTCAGATTATTCTCTGATTCCTGGCCTTGCTGTAGCTTGTGTGGTCAGAGTCATATGATTTACCACATTTGTCTGTCTAAGAGTAAATGAGTCCTCCAGAACATAACAGCAAGTTCATCTTCCAATAAATAAAAGGTGTTCAGATTCTACTGTGTGGGGAGTGAGACAGAACTGGAGGGATCAGTATTTATAAGTTGACATCTGTGTAATTGGTTGGGGAGAAAGGCAAGAGTGTGATTTCCAGATTTACTGTGTTGTGTTTCTATGTCTGTTGGAAGATGAGGCTTTAAGACTACTGTGTTGCAGATTACAGTCCACATTTTATGCCCTGTAATTTTTTTTAATTAATTGAAATTATTTATTATTTTAGCTTTTGTAACCAGGTCTAATTATATTTCTCCACCTCTAGAAGACTGGGATATGTTAGATGTAGATGAAGATGAAAAGCTGACAGGAGAAGAGGAGTTTGAATTACTGGCTGGGCCTCTTGGCTTAAATGATCGACGTATCGTACCTGAACCTGTGCAGTTCCCTGACAGTGACCCTCTGGGTGCTTCAGTTGCAATGGTGACAGCCACCAATAGTATGGAAGAAACATTAATGCAAATAGGTAAATTTGAAATGGCCTTTGGTGTGGTTTTATAGGGGCAATGCAGAAATATTTTGACAGTCTTTCCTGCCTCCACTATGAGGAATTGAAGATGGGATTCTTAACTCCTTCTATTATAGGGGGGAGTTGGGGAAAGGCGTGTGTGGCACATGTATTAGCAGAAGGCTTTGTTTTACTAATTAAAACTGTAACCAGAGTCCTGCAGTGGTTGCCATTAGCACGTTTTGCAGAACTCAGAGGGATCATGAGTTGAAGCTGGGGCTTACTGACCAGCCTGTTGAAACGCAGGATCGGTGTGTAAGCTTGTAGGCCCCTTTAGTGGAAATGAGCAACAGAGGAAGTAACATTAACTGGGTTATTGTCCATCTGTCTTTGAAAATAAGGGGTAAATAAACTGTGGAGTGTATTTCAGGACTGTATTTTCCTTTCATTCATTATCACTGCAGTTCTGTGTATATGAAATGTTGAAAAATTACTGAGTAATTTGCAAACTTAGGCCGAATTTGCTTCTCTGCTTATTACTACATGATATTGTTTTGTTTTTCTTTAAACACTTAACACAAATCATCATTATTTCCAAGGCTGTCACGGCTCTATAGAAAAAAGCTCTTCTGGCAGGATAACTTTAGGAGAACAAGCAGCTGCCTTGGTAAATCCACATGACCGTGTTATGGCTCTGAGGAGAGTGACAGCTGCCGCCCAAGTCCTCCTTGCAAGAACTATGGTTATGAGAGCGCTCTCGCTTCTGTCTGTCAGGTTTGTGGCATTGGCAACACTTCCACTCTTTCATTTGGAACCAGTTCTCAAGTTATGTTTGTTAGGGATGCAGTTTTAAGCTATTTGGGAAAGTGATTCTCATTTTATGTACTTACATCGTACTATTAAGAGAAAAAAGGTCTGTTGATTTTAATCTCATTTTGAACCCTACCTTCAAACTTCACTAAAGAAAACTCAAGGGGTTTTTCATGGAAAGGGCACTCCAGTACTATCAGCCATTCAGAACATAACGATGCTGTGTTCATCAGTGAGTTTTTGTTCAAGGCAAGTATTAGAAAGTAGAGGTAAACATAAGAGGAAAGAAGATTAAGTGGAAGTGTTGGTGGACTATGAAGATTTAAAAACTGGCTTTGGACTAGATACTTGTGCAACTACAACTTCATTGCAGACATCTGGCATGTTCATGTGCATATTATCATAGTGTAACTTTAAACTTGAATTATCCATATAACTTTGTTTATGGGTGATTCCAGGTGACATGATGGTTTTTTTTAGCCAGGCCAGGTCTGTAAAGTCTCTTTGTCTTCAGCTTAAAAGAAAAGGATTGGAGGGGCTGCAGCTTCATTTCTTTTTCTCCTCCTTCCCCTCGCATGGTAACAAATGTCCAGCTATGCCCAACACAGGCAGTGTTCAGTGATGGTTTGGGAATAGCTTTATCCAACTGCAATTTTCTTTTACAATGTTCTAACAAAACTAAGAGCGTTTACATTCGTTTTTGACAGTGGTTCCAGTTGCAGCCTGGCAGCTGGTCTTGAATCCTTGGGATTAACCGATATCAGAACCTTGGTCCGTTTGATGTGCCTCGCTGCAGCAGGGAGGGCAGGCCTCTCCACAAGCCCATCCACTGTGTCAACTTCAACAGAGCGATCCAGAGGAATCCACAGCAAAACAAACAAGCCTATATCTTGTCTTGCCTATCTGAGCACAGCAGTAGGCTGTTTGGCATCAAACACTCCTAGTGCTGCGAAACTGCTGGTACAGTTATGTACACAGGTAGGACTGTTATTGAGGAATAAATACTTATATTAAACTACTTAGACGTGATACGAAGTCTGCTATTTTGTACTGACTGATAACTTGTCTTCTGAACTGTGATCTGACTGCCCCTCAGGTTGAGGATCTCCTTAGAGTTCTTGTTTGTGACTTTGCCCAAGGGTATGTTTTATTATTGATAAAAACCAAGTACCTGTACTTTTTTGCCAAGTACTCCTTTCAAGTGGAGAAAAATGGATGTGCCTTTTGTGTCGTTAGTTTTTTCTGGTAAAGTTTTGTGTTGAATTAAGTCAGCTCTGTGTTGAGCACAGATTGTTTACGTTAGAAAGAGATCATCTATAGCTGTAGACATGCAGCAGGATTTCATATGTGCAGGGAAAGTTCTAAGCAATCAGAGTAATTGTTTTGCTCTTCTGAGTTTGAAATATAATTGTAGATTATCCCAATCCGATGAGTGTTGGATGGGATAATGGATTTTGTTGTGTGTTATTGCTTTTTATCCTGCCACCAGGTGCGTAACTATAAAAAGTTCTATAATCTCCTTAGTTCTTCCTGGTATTTTTTTGGTTACTTGATACTTCTTTCTTATCTTTTCTTTTTTTTTTTTTTTCCTTTTTCTCTCTCATTCCTGGATTGAAGTAGTTTGTTCCATTAAGACCAAGCATTCCACAGTGCAGAAGACTGAAACTTCATACTGTCCATGATCTTCACCTGTTAAAATAAAAGTGGTTGGGAGCTGAAAATTTCTGGAAAAAAAGTTGAAAATCTTATAGCTCCATATGATTCATTCAACTAACGCTGTTTTCCGAAATTGATCTTTCTGTTTGTTCTGGTTATTTATTGTCTGTCTTTGTTTTTTAGAATTTGATTTCTGCAGCAACTGGTGTAAACTTGACAACAGTTGATGATCCAATTCAGAGAAAATTTTTACCAAGTTTTTTAAGAGGAATCGCAGAAGAAAACAAACTTGTCACATCTCCGAATTTTGTGGTTACTCAAGCACTTGTAGCATTGTTGGCAGACAAAGGGGCCAAACTGAGGCCAAATTATGATAAAGCAGAAATTGAAAAGAAAGGTATGATACAGCTTTATTTTAAAATAGAATTTATTAGTTCTTCAATTTCTCGTTTAAGGAGAGATGTCCTAGAATAATGTATAAATATTATACTAATGTACAAAATGTACAAAACTTGATTTAGTCAAAGTGATCGTACAGTTCAATACACAAATCTTACGTAGAAATATGATCCTATTACATAGCTGTGTCTTTTCCCACAAGAAAACCCCTGAACGTGTGTCTGCAAAGCCATATAGCTAAGACTTTCAGCCTCAGTGCTGCCACCTAATGAAGTTAAGGGGAATAACAGATGACAGCATTCTGTCTCTGGCGCAGAGACTTGGGCCTCCTCCGCTGTGGGAGGTCAGGGAGACAGAGAGCAGCTGTGCCTCAACGCCGGGCTGTTGCCGAGTCACAAGGAGGGGAGGACATGGCAGTGACGGCAGCCTTTCTGTCAGAGGAGGCAATTTCCTGTTAGGAAAGCATTTGCGCTTTGAACAACCATTTATTTTTCCTATGGTGGGAATCAGACTATTTGTAATCCTGTTCTTAAGGGGGTTTTGTGAAATTCTCAAGGGCGTTATTTTTCTCTTAGGGTGGGTTTTTTTTTTTAATAGTTAACATGATTGCAACATTGTTATGATTGTTAATCTTTTTCTTTTATTCTGGAAATGATGGCTAATGCTGTGTTCGTTTGTGTAATTCTGTTTGGTACTCATCTAGGCATCATCTCATTGTTTTGTTTAAGCAGGTTTAATTGCCCATTTGTATGCCCATCCTTCCTATGATCCTTCTGCTGTAGGCCCTCTGGAGCTGGCTAACGCACTAGCAGCTTGCTGCCTCTCGTCCAGGTTATCTTCACAGCATAGGCAGTGGGCTGCTCAGCAGCTGGTGCGAACTCTTGCAGCGCACGATCGGGATAATCAAAGTATTCCTCAGACCCTCGCTGATATGGGGGGAGACTTAAGAAAATGTTCCTTCATAAAACTAGAAGCTCATCAGAACAGGGTAAGCATGAGTTCCCACAAAATTGCATGAATTTTGATACTCTCTTTTGTAGAACGCAGGACAAGTAAAATACTGTTATTTTACAAATACACCAACTAAATTATTCCCCACAAGAAGTAGATTTTTAGTGCTAAAGTAAGTTATGGCTTGAGGGTACCTCTGATGCAGAAAAATCCATAACTGCTTTGAAGCTTCAGTTAAGGGAACATGAAAATGTTCTCACAGCACGTGAAGTCAGCAGAATCACCTTACATCTTTTCTTAGACTAGACCTTAATTTGCTGTGGGTTTTTTTGTTATAGTAGTTAATATCTTTGTCCAGTATCCTGTGCAATAGTGGCCTGTGGAGCTTGGATCTGAACAAAGTGTAACGTTCTGACAAAGCATGTCTAACTACAGTACAGGTGCTATAAAAGTTTATATTGTTAATTTGTACTGTGAATTTCAGTAATGTAGCTACGCTCTGTCACATCAGGGGCAGATTATTATCACTTAATATTAGTGAACAAAGATACCTAAGCTTCAGATTTAAGTTCCAGTTTTGCTATGACTGCTTTCGTATTTGTAGGTCATGACATGCATTTGGTGCAATAAAAAGGGACTTCTGGCGACTAGTGGAAATGACGGCACCATTAGAGTGTGGAATGTTACAAAGAAGCAGTATTCTTTGCAACAGACATGTGTGCTCAACAAGCTGTAAGTTGATCCTTTATAACAGTAAGATACTCAATTTGAGCAGTAACTGAGCAAGCTAATGGAAAGAGCCAACCCTGCAGTATCTCCTGCACAGAGTGTCGGGGTTTTTTTCTTTCCTCTGGGACTGTTGCTGTGATTATGAAATGCAAAGTAAATTAAATAGCTTAAAACTGAAAACAACTTAAATACCAAGCTGATAAGAGTAATTATGAAGAGATCATATTTAAGCTGTTTAAGAATATTCTTAATTAATTCAAATGAGAAATGGGTAAAGAAAAACAAACACCTGTAAGGGACTGTCATATGAAAAAAGGCTCCTTGGAGCCTTCCCTTCTCCAGGCTGCTCCAGGGCTCCTCCAGCTCTCCGATCGTCTTTGTGGCCTCCTCTGGACTCACTCCAATAGCTCCATGTCCTCCTTATGATGTTGGGGAGCCCAGAGCAGTGCTGGGGGGCAGAATTCCCTCCCTCGACCTGCTGGGCATGCTGGGTTTGATGCAGCCCAGGATGCAGTTGACTTTCTGGTCTGCAGGCACCCATTGCCAACTCACCCTGAGCTTTTCATCAACCAACAGTCTTCTCTTTCTGCAAATAATACTTGTTGTTTTTCTGAGTTTGGAGGAACATTATTTAAATGCCACTAGACTACTGTTCCCTGATACAGTATTACTGCTTGTTATGCTGTTTATACTATTGTTACATGTGTTATGTTAGTAAGTTAATGCTGTCTAGAACAGTTAGGGCACCCATCACCTGCTGTATTTATGACAAAGTTGTTAAATTTGAGGTACAAATAGGTAAAGCTCATTATTTTTCTATTTGAAGCCTAACAGCAAATTTCTTACTGTGGAAATAACTGGTATCGCATTCTGTAATTTGAAGTGGCTTTAAATATAAAATATAACTACCATCACAAAAAATTATCTTAGCCTGCAATGTTAGTCAGGAGTATTCTAGATTTTAATTGAGCTATTTCATTAACTCTGTGCTTTCCTGTCTGCTTAAAGGAAATGCCCTTTTCTAATTGCCTTATTTCATTCTACTTCAGTGAAGGCGATTCTGAAGAAGGTCTGGGATCGCCTAGTGACCTTAGTTTGTCTCTTGTCTGTTGGAGCATCAGTGGCAAGTATCTGGCTGGAGCTACAGAAAAGATGGTGAACATATGGCAAGTCAATGGTATGCATTTAGGTGCCTGTGATGCTTTATGATACATTTCTAAATAAGCTGCTAAGTGATTGAAATTTTTTTAACCCAATTATTTAACATCTTTACCCCTATTTGTGTTGACTAATCCAACACTAATACCTTTAGAACTCCTGTTAGATGAAGACTATGAATCGCTTTGTTGTTTGTAATCTCTGAAACTTCATTATCTTGGTTTGTGCATATGAAAATCTCCAGTTACGCTGCCTGTGCTAATAGGCAGTCCACAGAAAAAGTAGAAATCTACTTGAGTACTGAAGAATTTTACTTGCTTCCTTAATAAATCTATGTAACTTGACTGGTAACTGAGATTTGTTAGCAAAATTTTGTGTCTGCATAGACTACTGGACCATTGCTTCATAGGCTTGTAAATGACATGAGTTTGTAGCATGGGCTAGTTCTAAATAGGATCTCGATATTTTGTCATGGAAAGTATTTTTGTTCTCTTTATGAAAATGAAGTATTTTTAAAAGATTTTTCTGGGCTCACAGGAGGAAAAGGTTTATTGGATCTTCAGCCTCACTGGGTATCTGCTCTAGCATGGGCAGAAGAAGGGCCAGCTGCAGCATGGACAGGAGATGCTCCAGAATTACTGCTAATTGGTCGTATGGATGGATCTCTTGGTCTTATTGAAGTTGTAGATATTTCAACCATGCACCGGCTGGAACTGGAACACTGCTACAGGAAGGATGGTAGGTAACTGTAATGGTATTTAAGGAGAAATTAAACACACACACACACTCTTACCTTTTTTTTTCTTCTATTTTTTTAATAAAGCAATATCTCAATGTTTTAGTAATGTTCATGGGATATAACATCTGGTACTTTACGTCCAAGCATCATCCTCTTGTGTTCAAGAGGATGTTCAGGAGAAGAGTGTGGGATCTCTGCCTGCACCCTGATTACCCTGCAGCAGAGGCAAACAATTTGTAGCAACCTAGTCAAATCTGGACATTCATATAAAATCAGCATAGAGTCCCTGCAGTGTGTGCTCTGTCTATACAGACCATGTGGTCAGTGTCATCCACACTACAGAATTACTGCCATTTTTCCTTTGTACTTCCAGGGCACATCAAGTAGCAAATCATTGTGCAGTTTTGTGCGTTGCTTCTGTAGGAAATTTGCAGATTTTTTTGCAGAATAAAGTGAGGCAATATCTATGTGCTAAGAAAGGCTCCAGTTGTTCTCAGTGCTTTCCTCAGAGGCATCTGTGTTTCAGATACACGTGCAGGATTCAGTCTACTTGTTTTCCCTAGCATAGCTCTTTTCACCATGTCAGGAGCATAAATTAAAATGTTTTAATGAAAAGAAGAATAATGAAAAATCTATTACAAAAAATCTCTGCGGCTGTTAATATGCACAGTTTTTAACTTTACCGTGCAAATTCAAGAAAACTGTCAGACCTGAAGTATGTTAAGTAAACTGTGTGGTGGGGGAACTTTGTATGCACTTCATATTTTAGACATTGGACTGCAAAACTCTCTTTGTTAAGAGCTAAACTCAGTTTAGTTTAATTTTCCTGTTGTTTGTTTACTTAGTTTCTGTCACATGCCTTGCCTGGTTCAGTGAAGACAGACCATTTGCAGTTGGCTATTCAGATGGAAAGTTGCTAATGGGAACAAAGGAACCGCTTGAAAAAGGAGGAATCGTTCTTGTTGATGCACATAAGGTAGAGTTAGTCTTTTTAAAGTTCAAGTATAGTTTTTATAGGTAAATATCTGTTTAAACTATTTTCTCTATTTGAAACCTGTTTATCAAGTCAAGTGCAGATTATTTTAAGAACACTTACCTATTTATAGTACACATACTAAACACTAAATTGTAAAGGAACAGTTTACCAAATAAAATACAAATTATTTTGTGACCTTTTTGCTAATTGGGTGTGAAGTGTGCATGCATACACTTCAGGCAACTCTTATGAAGGACACAACTGTGCATGTCTGCGTTTAAAAGACTGTAGTTCTTCTATTGTCTAAAAGTACTCATAATTACATTTTAATTTTTATGTCAGATGTTTCTGTCAAGCTTCAGTTCTTGTGCAGAGCAAAAGATGTTTTTCTAAATATACAGCCCCATTCTTTGCTTGGCTAGTATGTGGTAATAAGCCATTAGTAGGCTATAAGTGATTTGTTTGGCTTAGAGGAGAATTCCTCAAGCGTAGGTGTAGTCAAAGCAGCTTGAGTGCTTCCGGGAACTGGTCATGGTATTTGAAGCAGGCTAGTCACAGATGTGAGCCTGCTGTGACAGTAGAACTGTATTTGCCTGTTACACTATGGGCTGTTCCCCTCTGCTACCTTAGTTAGACTGAAAGCTACATCTGGCCCATTGTCTACTTCAGCATGGGAGGATCAAGAAAGGTATAAAATGAGAAGATAATTCTTCCCACCTCCACTTCCTGTCCCCCACCCCACCCCCGCCCCCATGCTTTCCCTTAGCTTGTTTCAGGATCCTAGGGTTTTGTCTGAATTTGGTAGTTCTGAGAAATAACATTATGTTTCCATAAGTGCAACCCACTATCTCTGTAATTATATATTTGAGAATAACTTGTTATTTGGTGTTAATAATTCAACATTACATCAGCTCTGAGAGTTAAATTTTCTTTGTTCTTACTCTGTTAGTTCATACTGACTTTTAACTTTTTAAAATCCCACAGGATATGATTGTTAGCATGAAGTGGGATCCAACTGGTAAGATTCTCCTAACGTGTGCCAAAGAAGAAACAGTGAAACTCTGGGGGTATATGGGAGGATGTTGGAGACACATGCATTCGCTGTCCCACCCGGCTCTTGTGAACGGCATTGCGTGGTGTGCTCTTCCAGGGAAAGGACCCAAGTTGCAGCTGTTATTTGCTACGTATGTAATATTAAAATTGGTTTTGTAGCTCTTTTGCAGGTCTTCTCTACGAATCTTTATTCCAAATAAATAAAAGTGTTGTCGTAGTGTTTTTTTCTTAATAACATTAAATCAATAAGCCAGTTGTCATGAGATTCTTAAGGCTTCAGAATTCAAAGGGAAAGAGTGGCTCTGGTCATTGTAGCAGCTGTTTTCTCATTTTTCTATGAGACCTGTGTATGGCAGTCCTGCTCGAATTTATTGTTTGTTTCATCCAAATATTTTTTCTGAGAATATAGTGTTAAGTAAAACTAGAAAAGCTACAAGGTCTGGGGAATAAGAAGAAAAAGTATTTATTTGGAACATGCCTTTCTACTTTAGATGAATTGACACAGTATAGTTTTATAGGAAGGTGGTAAAGACTACCAATATTGTAAGTCAATACCAGATCAGTGATATTTTGTTAGTTAATTACTTTGCTTTTTTTTTTTCTGATTTATCCTGACTTCCTTTAGAGGATGCCACAATGGTTTGGTGTGTGTCTGGACTGTTCCCCAGGACATAGTAATCGCATTGCAGTCTAGCTCGACTTGCTCAGAAGGATGGTGGGACCTGGAAACAAGTGCCAAGGTAAAATGACTAAACTTGATACTTAAGAAAATCACTTTGCTCATTCCAGAATAGTGGGAAGAGAAGCGTATGAGCAAGTTACCAAATCTCAACATTTCCTGAGTGAAGACATTGGCTAAAACACATTGATATTGCATTTGTATGTGCAGCATTTTCAGAACGGGAGATGAAAAATAGGAAGTTTGAAATAATTTTATTTGTCTAAAGATGCTATTTTGATCTGTTTTCAATTTTTAAGGTGTATAGATTTATAATAAAATTTAACTTATATAAGAGTTTTGAAATTTTCTAGATAAAATCAAGTCAAGATTGAATTCACCCATGTAAATAGTGATGTGTTCTTCAAAGTTAATGGCATTTTTTGAAAAGATCATGTGCTAAAGATATTTGCAAAATGTGTTCAGAGTATTGCTCTTTTAATATTCTGTGGAAATAGCCCCATCACTATGGGTGATCAGTATTTATTGCAGAGTACAGAAGCTGTTAAGCTATTCTGTTTTCTGTAAGTATATCACAGTGTTCCGTAACTATAAAATAATTTACAGGATGGATACAGAAAAGCAGTGGAAGTCAAGTGTGTATTTCAGCTGAGAGGACATATTACTCCTGTTCGGACTGTTGCCTTCAGTCCTGATGGACTGGCATTGGTATCTGGAGGACTTGGTGGACTCATGAATATCTGGTCGTTACGGGTAAGATCATCTTTGATGTGGCATGATTCTTTTCTTAGTATGAGTATGTAAAACAGCTGAGGCATCAAATTAGGTTTTTTTCCCCCCAGTATGTTAAAAACTTTAGAGAAGGAGTGCTATAAAATGATGGTATAAAATTATAAATAATAAAATCTAGATTGAAGCTGTACTTAACAGTGAAGTGACTTATATTTTAAGGGTTTACTATTGATTCATGCCATAGACTTTGTCATAGTTAGGCTTCGCTGAACCGGCCACACACCCTTTAAACCTGGAAACAATGCTCTCTTGGTTTGAGAACTTTTCCAGGTGTCAGGTGATGTAGGTAATTAAATGTTTCTAAATCTGTAGCTATGTTGTCTCCTTAGTAAGATAAAAATGGTATTTTCTTTCAGTGTAAATATTTCAGTTTTTAAATAGCTGTTGAACATGGGAGAATATCATCCTTTGGATTGTGATTGTATGCATTTGAACAGAAGAGTAGCTGTGTATACACACTGACTCAAACCCCTTCTTACCTTAGGATGGTTCAGTACTACAGAGCGTTGTGATAGGTTCTGGAGCCATTCAGACTGCAGTGTGGATACCTGAAGTTGGAGTAGCTGCTTGCTCAAACAGATCAAAGGTGACACCACGTGTTAATGTTTTTTCAAATTTTTTACTAAAAGAAAATGCCAGAAGACATTCTGTTAGACAGAAATATGTTTTCAAGACACATTGTTTCAGCTTTCAGCTATCACCTGTCCCTAAAACTACTGGGTTTTTTTTTAAAGTAATATTCCATGTTTAATTTAGAGGAGGGTGGCAAGGTGGAGTCCTTGTGAGACACTGGTTATAAAGGATGCTGCAGATCAGTTAGATTATCTATTTAATGGCAGCAGCCATCAATGGACAACAAAACCAGGCAAAAGACATATTTTATTGGGTTTTTTTCCTTTTTGCAGCATGAAAAAATGTTTCATTTCCCATAGCAATTAAGATACTTCAGTGAGCTGAATAATCCTGCTTTATGAAGTTTTAATTTCTAATGTGTTTTGTGACTGCCGTTAAACAGGATGTGTTGGTAGTGAACTGTACATCAGAGTGGATTTCTTCCAATCACGTCCTTGCAACCTGTAGGACTGCACTGAAACAGCAGGGAGTTCTGGGACTAAACATGGCTCCTTGCATGCGAGCTTTCTTGGAACGTTTGCCAATAATGCTTCAGGAGCAGTACGCTTATGAGAAGGTAAGAGGAGATAATGTGAACATTTAAAAATCAAGTCTGATGTGAGGTCGCTGTTTGAATCTCAGCTGGTCTCAGTGTTTGACCACAGAGAACCCAGAAGACTTTCTTGCATGCTGTTTGCAGATGCCTTTCAGTATTCTCAGAGCTACAAAGACTTTAAGTCTTCTACAAAACTCTCCTGCTTTAAGAAAATTTAAAATATTAGAATAATGTTGATTAAGGATGGAGGAAAGTATTTTTGTACAGGACTAAGTTTGAAGGACTCCTGTTTGTGAGTTGATGGATACATATTTCTAACTTGGCATGTTCAATTTCTCTCTCCCACTCCCTGCACCTTCAGCCCCATGTTGTTTGTGGAGACCAGCTTGTTCATAGTCCTTATATGCAGTGCTTGGCATCGCTTGCTGTGGGCCTTCACCTAGACCAGCTCTTGTGCAACCCCCCGGTACCACCTCATCACCAGCACTGCCTCCCTGATCCATCAGCCTGGAATCCCACAGAATGGGCCTGGCTGGAGTGTTTCTCTACCACCATAAAAGCTGCTGAAGCCCTGGCCAAGGGAGCACGGTTCCCAGAATCCTTCACTGTTCCAGACCTGGAGCCTGTTCCAGAGGATGAACTGACTCTCCTAATGGTAAAACATGCTATATTGCCCCAACAGCAAAACATGTTGTCGAGCGAACGGTACGATGCAATTAACATCTCTGAACTGCAAAGATTTAGATTCATTAACGTAAGCACCAGCGATAAGTGGAAGTTTATTTTTCAATTAACTGGCTAGAATATCCTGTAAAATCAGCTCCCTGTACATGTAGCCACAGGTGCAAGTGAGTTGCCTGTTACAAAATAACCCCCAAGCTGTGACAGTAACTCTGGCATATGATAGAGCTTTACAGAGGTATTTTTAGGGTAACATTTTGAATGCATTTCTACATCAAATTAGATGTCTCTATGACTTGTTGAGATATGTAAGGCAAAACAGAAATTTTTGATTAAGAATTTTTGTATTGGCAACGTTTTAACATTTTAAGCCAGTGTTTGCAGTTAAAACTTTGAAAAGCTCTAATCATCAGTAAATACAAAAAGATTGCTTCATGAATTTTGTTGGATTTTCTTCTTTCATTCTGATTGCAAGTTACAGGTAATGATATCATTGCTAGATGGGTATAGTAAGGAAACAAACTTGGCACATGGATGAAAAGAGTACTTGAGTCTAGGCATTCATTCTTACTGCTGTACCGTTTAATGTCAGTATTGTTCATATGTAAAAAGAAAAGTGTGTATTACATAACAGCAAAATAATGTTCATTTCTTAAACTGAATGTAGCAACTGTGACCTTTGTTGTGTAGGATAACAGTAAATGGATCAATGGAATGGATGAACAGATAATGTCTTGGGCTACGTCAAGGCCAGAGGTTAGTAAAATCGATGTGGCTTTGCTTGTTTGGGGGTTTGGATTACTGTTTGTAGGTATTGTAAGCTACTGAAAATACTCTTGTTGTAAAGCATTCTTTCATGCTATTCCATAGGATTGGCACTTGGGAGGCAAGTGTGACGTGTATCTCTGGGGAGCAGGAAGACATGGACAGTTAGCAGAAGCTGGTAGAAATGTCATGATACCGGTAGCAGCACCTTCATTCTCTCAGGCTCAGCAGGTGATCATTTATAAACAGTCACATGTTTCTATTTTTAATGATTTTAGCCTGTATTGTTTGTACATTTGTTCCAAATTGCTCTCGAAATGCCATTTCTATTTGTTTCAATTTACCATGAAGTACCCCCAAACATGTTTTCACTGAAGAGGAAGTCTTTAATTATTTAAAAAATGCAGACCAAGAAGCCACTGACATCTGACAAAACCAAGTTGTTTGCTGTGAGCATGATTTGAAAACATATGCAGAGCTTTAACATAATATGTCTGCCAGTTTCTTTTAAATTTTCTTTCTGAAACAATATTCAGTATGGACATGTCAAAACTAAATCTCGAGTAGAAGTATGTTGTGATTACTCTCAGTGGAAGAGTGTTTGTCAGAACTAGTAGCACGTTTCAGTGAAGTAACTTTTACTGTGTGATGTGTTTGGGTAATGAAACTTCCATGGGGTGAGTGGAAGTCACAGGGGGAACGGGGTTGTCACAGAGGTATTTCTGGTGACTCTGTTGTATGAGAAAATCACAAAGAAAAACAGCTCAGCAAGAAGATTGCACACTGCAATGTGGGTATTACAGCATTGCTGCACCTAGCACAAAAAGTATTGAAACTCCTTTGTGTCTTTCCAAACCAGGTTGTTTGTGGTCAGAATTGTACTTTTGTCATTCAAGCCAATGGCACGGTTTTGGCTTGTGGAGAAGGGAGCTATGGGCGACTGGGACAGGGGAACTCTGATGATCTTCATGTGTTAACCGTCATCTCAGCACTGCAAGGTAAAGCCCTTGGGTTTGAAGTGAGGCAGTTGATAAAGCACAAATGAGACGTCGGTAGGAACATAATTATTTGTGTCAATGCTGGTTTTGCAGATTCACACTTTAAAATGTCGTAGTCTTTAATTAAACAATCGAACTAATAAAATAGATTGCTTTTTCTCTGGGAGATTTAAGTAGTAACACATTGAAATGCCTTAATTTTAAGAACACTTCAGGGAAAAGCGGTTGTTCAAGATAGGAGCATTTAATTTCAGAACTCTTGGCAGGCCAGCAGCATAGGCTGTGCTCTGAAAGAGAAAGATTTTGTTCAAAATAAAAATAGATAAGTTGTCTAAAGTTTGGCTCTGTCACTTTTCTTTATCAGGCTTTGTTGTGACACAGTTGGTGACATCTTGTGGATCCGATGGACATTCCATGGCTTTAACAGAAAGTGGGGAAGTCTTCAGCTGGGGAGATGGAGATTATGGCAAACTGGGACATGGAAACAGCGACAGGCAGCGCAGACCTAGGCAAATAGAAGCTCTGCAAGGAGAAGAAGTGGTGCAGGTGTGCTACCCTGGTGCTAGGAACCAGAACCATTGTCAGTTTTGACAGTTTGAGGGAACTTCTTCCTTCTCTGAGCATTACAAACCAAGTGACAGTTCAGGGATGAAGGGTGTTAATGTCACAGAGCTCATTATTGGTCTGTGATGTTCATGGACAGTTGCTACCAGAGAGGACTAAAAATTAGGAAGAGCTTGGAAGACAAGGGTGATCAAAAGATCGTCACAGGACAGACATGATCTAGAAGTTTCCCTTTGCCCTTGCCTTTGTCTTTGATTGACAAAACTAGTCACCAAGACCACCTCTTAAGCATGCATTACAACAATGCACAAAAACCTATTTGGCTTTAGCTGGAGGTTGCTTTATAAAGAGCATATAATTTAGGGAGGAAAAGATATTGCATATTTACCTGTAATACCCCTCCCTCCCCCCAATTTAAAATGATGTAAAAATTACGTTTATTTTGCTTCCAGATGTCATGTGGCTTCAAACACTCAGCTGTGGTGACAGCAGATGGCAAACTTTTTACATTTGGAAACGGTGACTATGGTCGACTAGGTCTTGGAAATACATCCAATAAGAAACTTCCAGAAAGAGTGACAGCGCTGGAAGGATACCAGATAGGACAGGCATGGTTTATCTAAAGCTAGCAATGTATCTTTGTTTAAAGGTGGAATTTTCAACATATTTAAGTGTTCTGGGGTAGGGTTTTTTGGGGGGGAGGGGAGGTCAGGGTTGTTTTTTTTAACCTTGGCTTTTATTTTTAGAATGATTGCTTTCCTGACTTTTTTAATCCTCTTTCTGAAAAACTTCTCCTATTTTTAAAGGTAGTTGGGGTGTTTTGAGTTAGTAATAAGTAGGGAAAAACTGTGATAATAACATATTTCTCTCAACCAGGTGGCCTGTGGACTCAATCATACTGTAGCTGTATCAACAGATGGCTCGATGGTTTGGGCTTTTGGAGATGGAGATTATGGTAAACTTGGTTTGGGAAATTCCACTGCAAAATCCTCCCCACAGGTGAGAATTCTTAGAGAAATTATTCTTTGTGTAAATTTTCAGTGTTGTTACACACATTACAAAGTGTTTAGAGTGTAATTTGCAGAAGTTAAAATAGAAATTCCATCCATTATGCTGTTCTGATACAATCTAGCATAAAAGATTCTGATGATACAGAGCCTGATACTTCAAAGGATTGAATGTAGATAAAGGTAGCGTTAATTAGATGGGCTGCCATGTGTGCATTGGGGAGTTATGAAAATTCCTTTTGGAAGCAGGAATTACAGATTACATTCGTGCTTGCTTTCTGTTTATCTCCTCATAATACCATAGCTCTTCTTCCTTTCTTTTACCCCTAGAAAGTGGATATTCTTTGTGGAATTGGAATAAAAAAAGTTGCCTGTGGAACCCAGTTCTCTGTTGCACTGACGAAAGATGGTCATGTGTACACTTTTGGACAAGGTAGGACAATCTTGGACTTAGATCTTTCCATCTAGAGGTCTGTGGGAATTGCAAGTGAAAAGGAAGACTGTTGAGCCATTTGTAAGACTGACCTAATGCTGCGGTTTAGATTCGCGCTGACCTTACCTGAAGTTTTTAATGTAACCATAGCAGTTTTAACATAGGCCTCAAATCCAGAAGTGCATCTGTCTAGTTTGAGCTCAGGATAGCCTTTCAGTTTACTAATTTACATTTTGAACAGCGTTTTCCTGAAACTTCATGGAATGCCACATATCCACAAACATTAGGTTACTTAAAAGCTTACTTTGTCTAATAAAGTGTATGTCTACATAAGGGCTTTAAAAAGCTGGATAGGAGAATTTCCAAGGGCGCCAAATTATACCTGTTCAAATGCCTCAAGTCAGTCCATTCACATATTATAACGCTGTACACTGAGATCTGGAAGTTTTGTTTAAATAGAATATCCATCTGGTTTCAGACTTAAAGCACAAATAACAGCTTCAGCAATATGAACGAGCGCCGTAGCAAGCACTGCTCTGTAGGAAACGTACACTGGCTTTACCTGTAACCCATGCACTTCTGTCCCAGTTCCAAGAGTACACAGAATTCATTTTGTTCCTCCCTGACTTCTGCCTTCAAGTAAAAAGAACTTTTGAATGTTCTTTAAATACACAGACATGTGCTTGCAATTTTAGATCGCCTGATAGGTTTGCCAGAAGGTCGAGCCCGAAATCACAACAGACCCCAACAAGTTCCGGTACTGTCAGGAATCTTCATTGAAGACATAGCTGTAGGAGCAGAGCACACACTAGCTTTGTCATCTACAGGGGATGTGTACGCTTGGGGTAGCAACTCCGAAGGGCAGGTACGTACTATTCCCTGTCCATTCCTAACCTTGACAAGGCTATAATTGTACTTAGAGGTGTGGTGGGAATATCTGTGCTGTTGCAGCAAATAATGTTTCTCTCCTCCTTCCCTCCCTGCCATCCCCCAGCCATAACAACTGTGATCTTACATGATAGCAGTTTGGGAAACTACTGACAACATTCTAACCAAATTATTCTAATCACAACATTTTTAAAAAACAATAAATTTTTTACCTAATTTTTGAGCTGTCATCAACTTTTTCAACATTTGTGATTGATATCAGTCAGGCTTGTGAACTCTGCAGATGCTTTTCATAAATGAGAAATGAAGGTTTTGTAGAGAGTTATTTTTTTATGTTAGGGGGAAAAGAAGGCAATAATGACTTCTCTGTTTTCTTCGGGACCCTAATTTTATCCCTGCCTCTGAAGGTCAGTTTTCATTCCTCACCCCATGTATCAACTCAACCTTTTGAAAGGACTTCAGCTTTTTGAGAATTTTGCACACTACAAATGTCTCTGGATTTATTGGCTGTTGGTGTTTCAAGAAGTTTGGGTAAAGTTTGCCCTCTGGTATTTCAGGATTGAGATTTTGAGAAGGGCTGTTAAGCAAATTGTTGAGAATAATTTATGAGGAACCTGAAAGAATGAAGTTTTTTGGGTTTTGTTTGGGGGGTTTTGTGCTTTTGTCTAATAATGCCTTTGTGTTTTTGGAAGAGAGAAAGTTGTTAGGGTGAAAAATGGAGAGAAACTTTGTTTGACAGCCTGTTTTATATGTTTTTCCTTGTAGTGCAAAAAATTTGTTTTATACCAAGGGGTAAAACCAGGAATTACACTCTTATAATAGGGAATTTTCACATTTAGCATATGAAAATACATATGAAAATAAACATTTATCCCGTTATAAACTGTAGATTAATACCATTTCTTTACCATTAGCTCTGAATTTTTGCTTGGAGAGTTTTAGAAGTATCATCACTGTTGTTGATTCTTCTTTGTCCCTGTTACATCTGTTATAAATTGTCAGCTTGGACTAGGCCATACCAACCATGTCAGAGAACCAACCCTTGTAACAGTCCTGCAAGGAAAGAATGTTCGACAGATTTCAGCAGGACGTTGCCACAGTGCTGCCTGGACAGCTCCACCTGTTCCACCAAGAGCTCCAGGTAAAGAACTGAGATTGTTTGTACAGTCAATAGATTTAGGCCTTCTGTTTCCTGGGGGGCACAAGCAACAAGAACTTTCTTCTCTGGAGATATTCAAGACCTTCCTGGACACAATGCTGTGAAATGCGATTCTGCTTTAGTAGGGGAGTTGGACTAGATGATCTCCAGACATCCCTTCCAGCCCTTCCTGTTCTGTGAATTTTGGACAAAATTTGTTTTGTTTTATAACTGTGCAGGTTTTCAAATTATCTCTGTCTTTTCATTTTGCATACATTGAGGAGGTGTAAATAAGGGGGATAAAAACCAAATTCACTGCCATCGACTCCAGTAGGCAGCTATGCGCACCGCATAAGCTACCACAAAGAAAACTAACTTCAGTCATAGAATCATAGAATGGTCTGGGTTGGAAGGGACCCCAAGGATCATAGAGCTCCAACCCCCCTGCCACAGGCAGGGCCATCCAACCTGGCCTTGAACACCTCCAGGGACGGGGAATCCACTACTTCTCTGGGCAGCCTGTTCAGCACCTCACCACTCTTTCTGTAAAAAACTTCCCCCTAACATCTAATCTAAACCTTCCCTCCTTTAGCTTTAGTCCATTCCCCCTTGTCCTGCCATTATCTGCTCTTTTAAAAAGTTGAATCCCCTCCTGTTTATAAGCTCCCTTCAGTCAACCAAAAGCAGTACGGCAACCTTGTGTGAAATAATGGTGGTGTTTTTTCTTTTCTGTGGTAGGTGTTTCAGTGCCTTTACAGCTTGGTTTGCCTGATGCCATCCCACCACAGTATGGGGCACTGAAAGAAGTGAGCGTTCATACAGTAAGAGCAAGGCTTAGACTGTTGTACCATTTTTCTGACCTCATGTACTCTTCGTGGAGATTACTTAACCTCAGTCCCAATAACCAGGTAAAATGCCATTGCAGGAGGGGAGGGGAAAAAAAAAGCCAGCTTAGCTGTGTCATGTTATGCGATGTCGCTAGAGTGGTTTTGACCAGATCAAAGCAGATCTTAGTCATGGGTTCTATACGGGTTTTGATATAATTTTAAAAAGTATAAATCCAGATGAAACCAAACCTCATCAGAGTACTGTTATACATATTCCCTTATGTTAACTTGACATGTCAGTGTGTCGGTTTCCAAATGCTTAGGAACCTCAAAGCTAAAACCTGTCTGTTTCATGAAATGTCAAAGTGCTGGTGATTACTACAAAAGATTTTAATGTGTAAAGAATGGAATTAAAAGCCTTTATTAATTTTTTTTTCTCATACTGTTTTATTGCAGAACAGCACATCTCATTACAATGCTGGAACATGGGGAATAGTTCAAGGACAGCTGAGGCCCTTGCTAGCACCACGCGTATACACGCTCCCCATGGTACGCTCTATAGGAAAAACTATGGTTCAGGGGAAAAACTATGGGCCTCAGATTACTGTGAAGAGGATATCAACCAGGTCAGTATTGTTTTCCATGGGCATTGTATTAGACAAACAACTGATACTCTCACATCTTGCAATACTGAGCTCTCTCTGTATGTGTTTGTTCATCCAGTGACTTCTGCAGCCTTTACATGTTTATGAGTTACATTGTATGGCCGTGTCTTTCTTTTGTTTTGTTTTCTGTTTTGAAAGAGGTCGGAAATGCAAGCCCATTTTTGTACAGATAGCAAGGCAAGTGGTAAAGCTGAACGCATCAGACCTTCGCTTACCTTCCCGTGCCTGGAAAGTGAAACTGGTTGGAGAAGGAGCTGATGATGCAGGTGGAGTGTTTGATGACACCATTACAGAAATGTGTCAGGTATGAAAAGTCTTACCAGTTCAGAATGCCAGAGTAGAGGTTTTGGTTCTCTCCGATGCCTCTTAGCATTTTCCACGTTTCCTTATTGGAGCTTAGCAGATACTTGTTCTTCTGTGCTGAGCCACAGCAGTAGAGCTGCTTACTTAAGGATGTCTTTGAGGGTAAAGAATCTCCCTAGACTGTAGCAAGGAGAGGCCATGCTATAATTGGGGCCTTTGAAACACTGAGGTGGCTCATTATATGGGCATTTTGCAGCCTCCCATTCTGCGCAGCCGCTACTTTCTGTAAGGTACAGCATTCCACGATGACGGTACATTCCCTGGGTACAATACAGAAGTAGCTCAGGCAGGTTTCTCTCCTGTGTGTCACCTCTCAGGTTCAGTGCTTGAACAGAGATTAGTAGCAGAAAGGGCATGTTGTTACCTGTCTGGACCCAGGATATTGTGCTATTGTCAGCATAGCTGCTGTCTCTTCAGATTCACCTGGAAACTGAAGGCCTCAGACTGCCAGGACGAAGAGAAAGCCAGTCAATGCTAATGTGTACCACTTAGTTTTAAAGGTGTATGTCAGCCGTGTGACAGAATTGTGATTGTAGCCAGGAGGACGATTTGAGAAATCTGATTGTTTCTTAATCTTCCCAGAGCTTCAAAAAGCAAAGAATGAAGATTTGTGAGAATAATTAGTGTATCTGCTTAGTCTGGGACAGGGCAACAGCTATGGATAGTGCTGGAGCTGGCACTGAAGTCAGAGGTAGGGTAGAGGATGGAAGAAGCCAAAGAGCTCTGTTTATTTAATAGTATTGCTGAAGCCTGTAAGACAAGAGTAGGGTTGGTTCAGGTGAGGACCTGAAGCATAATTTTTGGGTTCTGTCCTAGACAGGTTACACTAAATATGAGGTGCAATGAGGATTCAGAACAGAACCCATTGAAAACTTTGCTTTGTCTTTGATTCTTGAAAGAGGTGCTCCGGTAGGGTGCATAGCTTACAGCTTCAGATGATTTCTGAAACAGGTACTGGGAATGCATCACAGAGCCATCTCACAGAAAAATAACCATTCTGTAATGGATGTAAGGGCAGGTGTTGAAATAAACATGTTTTTATTATTAGAAATCATCCCTACAGTGTTTACTTTCCTTTAAATCTTTCACCTTAATTTGTAAGACGTAATCAGCACTATAATGGAATATTCTGTCTTGTAACGCTACGATGTCATGTTTCTGTAATAGGCTTGTTATCACTGTATCTGAGAAATAGATATTTAAGATGTCTTAAGAAATAGATATAATGTAAAAGAATGTTTTTTTCTTGTTGATTTTCAAGGAACTGGAAACTGGAATAGTAGACCTGCTTATTCCTTCCCCAAATGCTACTGCTGAAGTAGGCTACAATAGAGATAGGTAAGTCATCCCAGATTTGTTTTTCTCGCAGTCGATAGAGGTTAAAATTAAACTCTTCCATGAATTGTTTTATACCAAGTTATGAGATGTCTTATAGTTCTAGTGTATTCCTTCCTTCCAGTTGCCATGTTACTGTATAGTGGAGGAGAGGGCAGGGTTTTAAGTGAACTTCCTGTATTCCCGACAGCAGAATTGGGAGTAACATCAACGGTACCAGCCTTTGCGGTCAGGGTTAGTTCTGCCTGTCTCAGCCTCCATTATTTTAACAGCCAAAGATAACAATAATCTTCTTAATTGGATGCTCCTTGCCAATAATTGCATTGACATTTACTGCACTGTGCTTTGAATGGTTGGAATGAAGTCGTGTAGAAATCACACTAGAGCGTTTTCACGGAGTCTTTGTTCTTCCAGGTTCCTCTTTAACCCGTCGGCATGCTTAGATGAACATCTGATGCAGTTTAAATTCTTGGGTATTCTCATGGGCGTAGCTATTCGTACAAAAAAGCCATTAGATCTTCATTTGGCTCCAATGGTCTGGAAGCAACTTTGTTGTATCCCACTCATCTTGGAGGATTTGGAGGAGGTAGATCTGCTCTATGTGCAGACCCTCAACAGCATTCTTCACATTGAAGACAGTGGGATTACTGAAGAAAATTTCCATGAGGTAAGATAGGAAAAGCTGGAGCTTTTAGGTTTATTCGGAAAGCAGTTACTTGACTAGATTGACCTTAACTTCAGTATTTGTGTAAATCAGTGGGATAACAAGCACTTTGTACATCTTTGGAATAGTTTGTGATCTCATAATAGTTCTAGGTGACCAATAATAAAATTAAACTTGGGTCGCTGGAGTGACTTAGAATCATAGAATCATAGAATGGTCTGGGTTGGAAGGGACCCCAAGGATCATAGAGCTCCAACCCCTCTGCCACAGGCAGGGCCACCAACACAAGGCTGCCCAGGACCCCATCCAACCTGGCCTTGAACACCTCCAGGGACGGGGCATCCACTACTTCTCTGGGCACCCTGTTCAGCACCTCACCACTCTTTCTGTAAAAATCTTCCCCCTAATATCTAATCTAGACCTTCCCTCCTTTAGCTTTAGTCCATTCCCCCTTGTCCTGCCATTATCTGCTCTTTAAAAAAGTTGACTTAAGCTGACTGTGCTTTTCTTGTTTTGTATTACAGATGATTCCTTTAGATTCTTTTGTTGGCCAAAGTGCTGATGGCAAAATGGTTCCCATAATCCCTGGAGGGAACAGCATCCCACTTACCTTTTCAAACAGGAAAGAATATGTGGAGAGGGCAATTGAGTACAGACTCCATGAAATGGACCGTCAGGTAAGAATCTCACCGCGACCCTATCCCCATTGTTAATGGGATCAGTGGTTTTGCTTTGTGCAAGTTTCCATCGTTGTTTATTAGGGGATAAGAAAAGCTTACCTCTCTGTGGCTCCCCCCACCCCACAACTGGTTTGAGTTTTTGTTTTGAATTAGTCCTGGTTTGCTTAGCAATTGCTCTGTTGACAAAGGGCATTAGAAATCAGAACCTATCTTTCATTTGAGTAGCCCCACTGCAACTGTCAGAGGAAAATAACCTACAGTTGTGCATGCTATGCACATTATAGCAACCTGGATACTGGATACAGTAGGTATTATTGGCAAATGGTTATTTAACTTAAAGCTGTTTCCCTTCTGCTTTAGCACAGAAACTACGAATATCTCATGATAAGTTTCAAGATGGGTTAATTACCTATTTGCATACTTTGCATAGCAAAGCTTGAGAAAGCAGAGTAGCAATTACGTGCAATTAAGTTCTTTTCCTGTTTTTCAAGATCCAGAGGTATGCATGATGTTACCTGAATTAGAAAAGAAACGTTCATTTCAGAGGTACCAAATGCAAAGTTGTCTAGAACAAGTGCGGACTCGTTACGAGTAGGACTCTGTTCCAGCCCAGATGTGCAATAGATCCGTGGTGCCTACGCGTTGGGGGGTTTTTGTTTAGCTGGCACTGTTTGTGCTGCTAACTTGTACTTTTTTAAGGTCTTCTGTTTTGTATCAAAACATGTTCTTTAAAGTACGATTGTAATGGAAAATACCTGTGCTATTCTCTGGGATTTCGAGAGAGGATACGGCCCTTGCAGGGGACACGTGTGGGAGGTTCTGTAATGTGGCAGACGTTCTATAATTCTTTGTCTTCATCCCATTTCTCAGCTTGCTTTTGCATTGGGACAGTGCAGCGAGTGGCTGAGGTAAGACAGCTGCACTTCAGATGTCTTTTCTTTGGGCAATAGGTCGCCGCTGTAAGAGAAGGAATGTCTTGGATTGTTCCAGTTCCTTTGTTGTCTCTGCTGACTGCCAAGCAGTTGGAGCAGATGGTCTGTGGAATGCCAGAAATATCAGTTGAAGTTCTGAAGAAAGTTGTGCGATACAGAGAAGTCGATGAGCAGCATCAGCTAGTACAGTGGTTCTGGCATACCCTTGAAGAGTTTTCAAATGAGGAGAGAGTCCTTTTCATGAGGTTTGTGTCAGGAAGATCTCGATTGCCGGCCAACACAGCTGACATCTCTCAGCGATTCCAAATAATGAAGGTTGATAGGGTAAGATGCCAGTTCTGGTTTTCGGTTTGGGGGGGTTTTAATTCCTGTTTAGCATAGCATGTCCTTTGGCAATAGGAGACAGGTCTCCCAAATTGTAAATTTAGAAAGTATGGGGTGGGATATGCTGCGAGCTGTTCAGATGGAACATTTTAATTGTGCAGAGGCACAGACGCTGCATGAATTGCATCTTAACTGGCTTGCTGCATTTACTATAGTTACGCAATTGGAGATTGAGACAAGTTCTTGTACAAGAAACAAACCTTCTTGTATTGCAGTTTGTACAGTCATTTTCTGTCACCATCCCTTCTTTTCATTTGATAATTTTCACTTGTTTTTAACAAGTTTTAAATCTCTGTAAGTGGCAACATTTGATGACTGGTGAATTCTATACACCGTAAAGCCACTGTGATGAGTTTGCCATCCACTGCTTTATACACAGGATGCATTCATTTGGCATTTTTGGGTCTTGTGCAGTGAAAGCACATTCTCTGTCAACTGTGTTAATTGAAACCTTGGCAAAATCTGAGATAACAGCTGCTTGACTGTCAGCTCGGGTTGGGTGTCTCTGAACTTGCCACATGTTAAGGTGCACTACGGTACGGAGCTTGAGTGCTGCTTGGTATCTTCCAGTGGGACCTGAAACAGTAGCGCATTGAATTATCTATGGAGGAGATAAAGCAGCGGCTCAGCACATACATGAATGTGTTTGAGGTAGAACATGGAAATGCTGAATGCTAGAGGCAAGGAAGGGAGGCAGTGCTGACATAGGATGTGTTGCATTTTCTGCTTCATTCACAACTTAACGGTGTCCCACCTTTTATCCGTTTCCACAGCCTTACGACAGCTTGCCTACCTCACAGACTTGTTTCTTTCAACTGAGGCTCCCACCTTACTCCAGTCAACTAATCATGGCAGAGCGTTTGCGCTATGCAATCAATAATTGCAGGTCTATAGATATGGACAATTACATGCTCTCACGGAACGTGGACAATGCAGAGGGCTCAGACACAGATTATTAACATTCTGTGAACACAATCATCTTCCTTTTGCTACAGGTAGCGCCCTAAGTCCGATTCATTGTTGACATACCTTTACAGTAACCATAGATGTTTTAGGAGCATAAACCCAGATGTTAATAGACAAGTGGCCACGTTTTAGTTACTCTAAATGTAACAAACAAAACAAATAGATGTTTTTATTTTTTTGTGATTGTAAAAAAGAGAAAAGGAAAAAAGCAGACAAAAAAAGTATGATCGGTAAGTTTTTTCTCCTTTTTTGGTCACTTTTGATAAGTTTGCATGGAGACATTTTGGTGCATTTTTGTTGGGAATAGTACATTTGTAAGCCCTCCCAGTGAACATGAAGAGTTGTACATTGTGTATAATTGTTCATTAGCAAGGACAGTTTTACATGAATATTCACATATTTATTTTGGTTTAATTTGAATTGCCTGTGCAGGGTTCCTTATGCAGAGAAAAATAAAGCAAATTCAAGAATCGGTTGCTCGTCTGCATTTGTGAACTGTGATTGGTTTGCTCAGTCTTTGTGTTTTTTATGTTTTGTCTCAGGAAATTGTAGTCTTACAGTGCTTAGAGAGGATGTAACATTTGAAGCATCTTAAAATGTTTACCTTTAACATCTGCTTTGTAGTACTGTGCTCTTAATTCTTAATGTCTCCAAGGTACTGGCTTTTTCGGGTATACCACTATTTATTCCTCATACTGAAATACAAGTTAACACTTTACTTGGTTCCTTCTTGATTTTTATGTTCTCCTCCAGAGTAGTAGTTGTGGACAGTAATTACATTGCTGCCACCCTGACTCAGAAAACTTTAAATCTGTCGTTAAATTTCATTTAGGGAAAAAAAAAAAAACATCTTTCCAATCTAGAGATCACTGTGGCCAATTCCTGATCAGAGTACAGAAAGTTTCAATGCAAGTGATGACTGGGTAGTAGTCGAGGCAATGGATTTTATACACCTTCTTAGTTTATGCCTTTGATTTTACTAAATGTTGTGTGCTTGGTCTGATTTTGTTGCAGCTGTGATTGTGCTGTGATCAGCAGGGTTTGGCTTAGACAGTGACGGTCACATTCGGATAGGAATGTACCGTACAAAGACATTCTTGTTCTTAGAGACACTGGGCAACTGCCTGTTCTTCGATTCTTCCCTATCTCAAACACGGTTTCTGTCAAACTACCAGGAGCAGGACTGAACCGGGCTGAGGAAGCGGGTGGAGTCTGTCCGTCCCCAGGTGAGGTGCTGTTGCTCCGCCCCGATTTCTCCCCTTTGTTCTCATGGAATTCCTTGGTGGGTGTGCTGTGGGGGCTGAGGGCTAGCCAGGACATGGATTACCTTCATCTCACCCGGGACAAGAGAGGTCCGTCTGAGTCTGGAGGAAAGGGTTGAACTCCTGTGTGTTTCCCTCACACGATTCGTGTCCGTTAGCAGGGGTCGACAGGTAGAACTTGGCACTTGTCCGAGGCCTCCGCACGCGGGGGGCGGGGACGCGCTCCGGCGGCAGCAGCGCTGAGCGCGCGCGCACCCTTCAGAGCCGACCGCGCGGCGCCGGGCCGCGGGGGCGCGCGCCCCGCGCTTCCTTTTCTGTCACGCGTCCCGCGCGCGGCGCTTGTGACTCGAGGTGCAAGTCGCGCGCGTCTCAGTCAGGGAGCGGCGCGCGGCGACCGTTGTGTCGGGCGCGTCCCGCGCGCGGCGCGTGTCACTCCGGCTTGCAGGGGAGTGCGGCGGGAAGCACCGTGATGTGAGGCGACTCCTTAGGGGAGTGCGGCGGGGAGGCACTGTGATGTGAGGCGACTCCTTAGGGGAGTGCGGCGGGAGGCACCGTGATGTGAGGCGACTCCTTAGGGAGGAGTGCGGCGGGAAGCACCGTGATGTGAGGCGACTCCTCAGGGGAGTGCGGCGGGAAGCACCGTGATGTGAGGCGACTCCTTAGGGGAGTGCGGCGGGAGGCACCGTGATGTGAGGCGACTCCCTAGGGGAGTGCGGCGGGAGGCACCGTGATGTGAGGCGACTCCTCAGGGGAGTGCGGCGGGAAGCACCGTGATGTGAGGCGACTCCTTAGGGGAGTGCGGCGGGAGGCACCGTGATATGAGGCGACTCCTTAGGGGAGTGCGGCGGGAGGCACCGTGATGTGAGGCGACTCCTCAGGGGAGCGCGGCGGGAGGCACCGTGATGTGAGGCGACTCCTCAGGGGAGCGCGGCGGGAGGCACCGTGATGTGAGGCGACTCCTCAGGGGAGTGCGGCGGGAGGCACCGTGATGTGAGGCGACTCCTCAGGGGAGTGCGGCGGGACGCACCGTGATGTGAGGCGACTCCCTAGGGAAGTGCGGCGAGAAGCTCCCGTATATGCGGCACGCGTGGCGCACGGGACACTACCCTGAGTTTTTAGCTGGAACGCGGCAGGCGGGACTTTAACCCTCTGTGTGAAACTCTAAGGTTAGCCGCAAGTTTAGTGAGGCTTGATTTTACATTGAGGGTCTGTTTTCTTTCTTGGTGCCTGTTTAAACTTTGGGCCAGTGTAGGCCCAGGCCATCTTCACTCAGCTGTGCATACGCTGTGCAGCTGCCACAGCACTGTCCTAACCTGGTGTGTCACGAGCGCTTTGGGCAGATTTCCCGGAGAGGTTGTATCATGACAGCTTTTCCTCACCTTGTTGCAGCTTCTGTTGCATGACGTGCGGGTGTCTCGCATCACCCCTCATGGGCAGGTACTCTCAGCCAAACGTAAACTCTCCTCTCCTGAAGATAATTTTTAATTTCATAGAGCCATGTCAGCCTTTGGTTACGACTTTTGTACACGATGTCGTGGGAACCCTTGCCATTAAACTTGCTGTTAAACCCTTCCTATTAAAACAGGACCTAATAATCCCATGGTTCATGTGTACCCAGATGTTTTGGTAATACATGATTATACATGGAGGCTTTCTGGCTGTACTGGGATTGTCATCTGTATTCAGGACAGGGAAAAGTATCCGTAAAGCATCAAGAGTTGACATGTAGCTTCTCTCCGGACAGGAAATACACATTGCAAGGGATGTGGCCACTGTGTAGCAGTCCTACAATTCCCCATGTCACCGTCATGGGTACATGGCTACCTACAAACAGCACAGTTGGAGAGGCATCAGGCCCTGTGTTCCAGGGCCAGATGTTCTGTGCCAGCTACCAGCACTGCCTAGCTTCTGCATAAACTTTTGGGTATGTCATATCAAATTGTAAAGAAAAAAACCCAAGTAAATTGTAGGGTAAAGTATAAAAGGCTTTGCTGGTAAAGGCTTTAGTCTTATAAATGGCTTTAACTGCTTTGGGGTTTATTTGCCTTTTTTTTTTTTTTCTTTTTTATTACCTTTTTTCTTATGCCAGCAGTTGAGCACGGCATCAGTCTGAATGAAGGATCTGTCATTCAGGGCCTTTTGCTTGCATGTAGCAGAACAGCATGTGGCCCTGCAGTTTCCCATGACTGCAGCTGTTTTCTGCTTCGCATGGGGAAACAGGCATCTGTATAAAGCTGTACTTTCTGGTATTTAGCATTTAAACCTAAGGCTTGTAACTCACCATCTCTTCATGTAGGGTACTTAACGTAAACTGGCATTGCTTAATATAGTGTTTTAACTGTAAGAAAACCCCCAAAACCCAACCAACCAAACCACTCAGTGCATCTGGTCAAAGTAGCTTCAGCAGAGGGCGAAGCTGTGTTTTGCACATCTGATATGACACTGCCCACTGAGCTGCAAATGTTTATGGTTGAGGAAGCGAGGGTTGCCAGGTACTCTGCTTTTGCCAGAAAAATCTTACAGAGCACTGTTACCGCTTTTAGGGGATGGAATGACCATACGGATATATCCTTTACCAGGAATGTGTTCATAATTCCCATTTGTCTCAAATTTGCCCACCCGTCCAACGACCTGAGCCATCCGCTTTGGCTTTCTGCACTTTCCCATTACACTGGCAGTTTCAAAAGCCAGGGAACCCATTCTGAGCCTCGTGGCTCAAGAGGAGGAGGATGTTTACCAGTCTTGTGATTCATTTTAACTGCACTCTAACTCAATACTTACCTGCAGTAATTAGTAAGGTGAACCTTGCCCAACAAACCTACGGCAGCTCATCAAACTGCTTTTAAACTCTGTCAATGTTCCATTGAATTTATTGATCTCTGTCAAATTCTACCTCATTCAAACATATTGCTGCTTCCCAGCGTGGTATGTTCTGCTCGTCCACAATACGAGGGTATTAAAATTGAGCTTTTCAGCCTGAATGAGGTTTACCGTTTTGTGACAGCAACATGGGATTTTCCTGTTTCGATGGACAACCGAAAACAAACAGGGTTTCCCTTACAACTGGCCTGATGGAGACAGAGGCCTTTTCCCAGCACAGCTTTTACAACGTGTATCTGCTGTGTGTTTGGACTTAGGGATCGCAGGGAGGTAGCCATGCTCAGGTAGCAATGCTACCCGGCACGAGAGGGAAAGTCCAGTAAAATACCCACACTGGCAGAGTTTATAGTTTGTTGCGCTTAAAGCTGAACTGATTTTCTTGATGCTTTAACAAGTGTTGATTTTTTTTCTGGCTTACTGTCTGGAATCATGTTAGCGCTTCTCTCTGCGCTCACCCGTACAGAGGGACGTTTTTCCCGCACGCTCTCTAGCCCGGTTTGCGTTATGTTCCGACAGAAATCCACGTGGAGCGTTTGCAGTGATCCCCCGTAGAGGGTGACCGCTTCTAGCGTCTGGTTGGTGATCCGCACGCAATTTTCCAGTTTGAGGGTCTTGAGGTTTGGGCACTTCTTGAGAAGCACAGAGATGCAATCATCTGTGACGTGGCCACATCCAGACAGGGTCAGAGATAACAGGTTGGGACATCTGAAAACACGATTGTTATAGATGAGGAGGGGAAAAAAGAAAATTGGACCTTGAAGAAGCTACTATTGTCAAGATTAAATATGACAGTTAGTTACAAAAACCTCTCCTCTTCCATCCGGAAGCTTGTGGAAGCTTGGCTAGGTGGGGCATACATAGAACTTACTCCTCAGCTCCAGTAATTGCAAAACTCACTGCCTTTGCTTTCTCTGTTGGTACATCATCAGTTGGCGTGCAGATACCTATTTGATCTGCGGCTCTGTTGTTCTTTAAGGACCTGCACAGTGCTGCCCTTCTCCACCCACAGCAACTGACGACCCACTAGAGACGAGATTCAAGTCATGACGCATTTGATAACCGAGTGAAGAGGTGGCTGTGTAGACACGCTGAGTGCAGACAAGTAAGGCAAGCCTGCTCTTGAGTTCACAAAGATTCACAAGTGTCTCTCAGCTCCTCGATGACCTGAGTAGGTGCCAGCTACTACCTCAGTGTTGACGTCTGAACCCCACACAAGTCTTAAACCTGCCTTGAAATCACCGAAACAGGGAACATCTCTACTGTTAAGATGCTGACAGAGCAAATTAAAGGCGGTTTTTTTGGTTGCTTGGGTAGATCTGGGAAACTACAGGAAAGGCCTGTTCCAAGTTGATGTTGATGACTTATACCAACCCTCGTGCAGAAACTGCAGCACACCTGTTATTCCTAACTAACGGCTGCATTCACCAGGTCCATTTTCAGGGACCCTTCTGCCCTGACATGCAAAGCCTTTTGTGTGGTGTGTGGTTTCTGGCTTACGTCTCTCCAGGCAGCAGCAGGTCAGCTATCCATCTCCTTAAGTAAATGTAGCTTAATGTTTCTGTTAGCACAGCACCTCTTTGGGTGCTGCTGTTGCAGGGAAAAGCAACCATGGCAACACTGTTCGCCTCGTGACACTTTTGCACAGCACTGTCAGCCTGTCTGCATCCTGCAGGAACACTTGCAGCCTGTGTCAGGGCTTCAAGTGTGAAGTGGCAGTGGGGGCAAACAAGGGCCTCCGCCAATGCTGCCACAATGGTCTTCAGTCCTTACAAACTGCTACATAGTACATTCCTTTTATTCTCGATCCCCTCGACCCCCCCTGCTGCTTTACTTCACCTTCTAAGCAGAGGTGACAGGACTGAAATCATGTCGGCTGCACTATTATTTTTTTTTTTTCAACTCTGTTCCCTTAAACTTACAGTTAAGGGAAACATGTTTTAAAGCAGGCAAGGTCAAGAAACGCTCTGACCTGCCGTCTCTTGTGCCTTTGTCCACGGAACAAAAGTAGTCTGAGAGGAATTTCAATGTGTTGCTCCAAAAAAAAGCAGAATCTTGCTTTAAAGGCTAAAATGGGTGCAGTGGGAAGGACAAACCATCACTACAATCTCTCCTTTTCAAGTGTTCAGTTTAAATTCTGGAAACAAATCCATCGAAGCTGGAAAGGGATTTGCTGATATTTTTATTTATGGACTTTGACAGTCTTACTCCCCTGGCTTTGCTTTGAATTCTGTCTAGCGACCGATGTGGGCTTATGAATTCTGGGGGGAATGGTACCTAAACTGTTTCTGTAGAGCTGTGCTCTCGCCTCCTCTTTCTAAGTCCACTTTTGTGACATCAGAATGGAAATAGTTAAGTGCAGCCGCATGGGACCCATCCTGGTGCCAAAAAAAAGGATACTACTTCCTCCTACCCCCTTGTTTCTAGGCACAGACATGCTTCTAATTGATACTTTGCTATATTTAATCCAGATTTTTTTTAATCTGCTGTCCTCAGTTACTTCGGAAACTGTGTGCTCAGAACTTAATGCTCACATTTGAACCTGCAGTTCAGTTCTTGTTTGGAGGTTAGCCTGTTGCTGTTGTCGGCTTTTTTAAATTGTTTCTTCCAAAGAGACCTTTTAGCCTTGCACGTTGTGGCACAAAGCTGAGGGCTGGCTGCCGTGTGCCATTTCAGGATAGCTGCTGACACACCCCATTCAGCTCTAATCTTGGGTCCGCAGCTGTCCCCCAGCATACTGAACCGCTCGGGGTGGGTTCTACACCCTTTGCTCCTCCTACCATCTTTTTTTTTTTCTTTTTCTTGGAGCTGCTTTTGATGGTAAAGCTGTTCCCAGAAACAGTGTGTGTCCAGAGCTGCTTTTGCTACAGGGATTTCTTCACTGCAGTTTAGAAAAAGCTGAAGAGTTAAATTTCACCGGAAAAAATATTCTACTCGTTATCAGAATGAAAAAAAAATACGGTGTTTAGTAAGATGTTTGCTGAACTTCACTTTGTTTTGACATATAGTAAAGATTTGAAATCTCGTCTTTCCTCTAGGCACACCCTGGGACGATGCACTTTTGTAGGCAGGGTTGCACTTTTCTATATTAATTACTTGTTTTTTAAAAAAAGGGGGTGGAGAAGTAGGCTAAAGTCAGGTCAGTATGAAGCATGCGCTACTGCCGCTGTAAAACCAGCTTTTAGTACCGTGTTAAACAGCAAAGTCAAAGCGCTCACGTGCTCACTGCAAACAGCTCTAAGTTCTCTCATTTCGAGGCAGTTAATGTTTACATTAGATGTAGAGTTTCACACCCAAAGAACGTACCTGTTGCAAACTTCTAGTAAAAAACCACTGACAATGTTCTCGTGCCTGTTACAGAAGTCTTTCTGGAAAGTGTTTTTCATCCAGTCCTCAATGTTACACACCTTGACTCTCTCTGAATACCAGCAGATGGATAAGTATTTTAAAGCAGGTCCCAGGAGAAAATTATCCTTCTTTAGTTCCACTGGAGAGTGAAAGTTCAACAAAGACCATAGCAACGGATCCTGAAACACTTCTTGCAACTTGTGACATGTTTTTGCTAAACTCTTCCTACTGTTTTTGTCCAGAAAAGAAAACAGATGCAAAAGGCATTCCCGATTCAGCTGGGTTATATGCATAGCTCGTCAGAATGTGTTGGAAAGAAGAGTGTCTTCTGCTCCTCTGGTATAATGGCAGTGCTGGAGGGGGTTCGGAATAACCGGAAAGCTATTGCACATATATGGTTATGGAATGGTGTTTATTTTTGGCAAACAACTGGTGCAGAAGCTAAGAATGGGGAAGGGGAAAAAAAAAAAAACCCTGTGCGTGCCTGAAACTGCTCTGTTTCAACAAGGGCATGGAATGAGCGTGCAGCATTTGACTATCAAAAAACGCTTCCTTAAAAGGCGTTACTTTCCTTTTAGGCACTCACTCCTTAAGCTTAATGTTAATGAATGGAGGGGGTGGGGGCTGGGGGCTGTAGCCAACAGCTGCAAGGAGCAGTTTGGCCAGCCCTCGGCTTTCCGCACAATACTTTCTGTACAGTACAGCTGGTTCAGACTAGCTTACTTTGGTGAGTTTTCTCAGGTTGAACTCTCACATTGTGTTAAAGGACTATTAACACTGAATAATGAACAGCTCGTAAAAGGAGTTTAAAAATCATCCCCCACCTCCATTTACATGCCTCAGACTCACGGGCACATTCCTCGTGTTATCTGAGGAAAGTAACGAGCTGCGTGAGGATGTGCACAGCAAGTCTGTGTTTGACTGCCTGGCAGCATGTGCTTCTCGTAAACGTGTTCTCCTAGCTTGAGCTTTGTTTACAAGAGTTTTCTTGTGTTCTGTTGCTGTAAGGTTAGTTCTCTTACCGCAGCCATGGCAGTTTTGGGGGGTAAAAGGATATATACAATTTTCAGGGGGAATCAGAGTGAAGGGAGAAATTCTAGTGCAAAGTCTTCCCTAGAAATAAAACAAGGCTACAGCAAATGGCAGGTTAAAATTACAAGCGCCAAGGAGCGGCCTGGAACTTTGATGCTTGTGCAATAAAACTCCTTGAGCTTAAGGAGCCTTATACCCACCCAATATAGTAAAACAACACATTCAACTAATCAGTAGACAGTGGATCCCAGCAGGCAGTGGTGAAGTGCCTTGCCCGTTTTCGTAGCCAGGAGATTTTAGGTACCTTTGCATCTGACTGGGGCATCTTTCAATTCAGCGCAGGGTTGAGTGGGACCGAAGGGTCACCTTGAAACTGAACTCTGAAAAGCAGCACTTGAAATCTGTCTGCAGGCTGCACAACTATTCTGGCTGCTTATCACATTGCTTGAGGAATGTGTACGCATACACACAGCGCCTCAAAAATACTGTAGTTCTGCATCTTTTTTGACTCTGTAGTTAGCAATTTTCTGTGATGTACGGCGAGCTGTGCTTAACACTTGCTGGTCTTCTTGGTTTCCTTCATCCTTCAATATTTTCCTTCACCTGATTTCTGCTCCTCACCCCTGCTCAGAAACAGGCTGTGGACAGTGGCATTGGTGTCTCATGTAGTCACAAAAGGGACAAGAAGGGTAGATGTTTACATGTACCAGGTAAGCCAGTCACTGGAAAACTGTAGCTTAAATGGTGCACCAGAAGTGGGGGGTTTTTTTGTTCCTTCTCACACTACTGTTTGTCAACCTCCACTCTGTCCCTCAGTCCTTTTCAGAGCTTACCTTCTGTTTTTGTTCAGCTGTAAACCGTTGAGGCTGCTCAGAGTTGTATTAAAACACAGGTAAGTTAGTTATAACAAAAAGCCAACACAAGAGCAAATCTGAATGACATTTTCCTAGGGTGGACTCTTTGACGGCGCAGAGGACCCGCATCACCATCTGGCAAAATAATTAGCAGCTGGTGGGTTACAGGACCCTTTAAAATTGAGCGGCAATTCCTCTGTGGGTTTAGATGCTCAGTTTTCATAGGGCTGTTACACTTCCCTATGCTTTATTTCATTTCCCCCGCAACAACTGAGAATACTCTGCCGTCCGTGTTCAAAGCATTGAGACCAACAATATTCTGCAAGCCTGTAGAAGGACAAGAGGAGCTTAATTTTCTAAGGAAAGGAGACACTTTAATGGCACATTTTCCATAAACACGCCGTGTGAATGAAATATAGTTCACATTCAACCTGGAAACGCTCCAGAAACACGCAAGATGAGCACAGTCAGTAATCCTCGCTGAAAATTACACACTAAATTTTAATGGTAAACAATTACAACTATGGCACTACAGTACTTGAGGATATCCTAAAGCACACTGGAATCAGTTTTCAAGGTGCTCGTTACCTCATCAGTAAGACACAGACACATTGGTAATGAAATATTCTGGGGCATCTCAAGAACACCGTGTGGTATGCTTTCCATTGATCTAACAAATTCCTTATAAACGGCCTCCTGCTTTTGATACAAGCCCATGGTCCCCTGCCTGTCTGAACGTGTGCTGACATCTATTACCACCTAAAAAGCGCCTTCTGGCTCTAATGAGAAAGAAGGAGCTCTGCTTCTAAGTGCCTTAGAGTTTCGCATAATGCTGCGCTTAATAGCACGCTAAAGCAGAATATTTTGAGAGCTGGACATGTTGCAGTTTGTTCTAGGTATATCTTGTCTCCAGTTGTATATATGGCTAAAAATCACTAACAAAAGGACAACCTTTGATCAGACAAATTCTGGTGAAAAATATGCAAGTCTTTGAACTGTAGAGAGCAGTTGTGGCTTGCAGAGCTGTCACAAGCAAGAAAAAAAGTTCTTGCTAGTTAATGTGTACTATCATCATCAGTAAGTAGAAAAGAAACATTTGGCTTAAATGAAATGAGATATCCCGCTCCAACACCCCACCCGCCCACCCCCCCCTTCCACGCTAGTAGATAAATATAGGATATACAAGTAAGGTTAAAAATGTAATATTAGGTCAGGTGTAGTATATGTTACTAGTTCGGTGCTCAGTTACTTTTCTTTTTTTGGACACCACACTGAAGAGAATACAGTCGATAATCAAAGTTCTCCACCAGGAAGAGAAATACTTGTGTTGCCACAACAAACTGTTCATCCTGTCCATCTGGGTTTGCCGTGGGAGAAGGTTAAATTAGGAGAGGATTTACAATGTATTTGTTCCAGCAGCGCATATGGCCAATCCTTATAACCGCCTGCTGCGAGAGCAAGACTGACCCGATTGCACTGTGTGCCCGTGGCTGTGTCCCACGGACCGTGCCGGATGCCATGGCCCGAGACCCTTAACGTTACACAGCAAACGTCACTGAAAGCAAACACTGAAGAGAGAACCTCACGCTGACCCAAAAAATTAACTGCAGAAGTAGAAGCTGCTTAAAATAAGTGAATGTCGCTGAAGATTACAAATTTACGGTTTTTTTAAATATACAGAAAGGCACATTTACATCACTGGTTTGCGAGAATGCCGCATGCACCTGGCTACTGTTAAGTTAAGCTGCTTCTGCCGCGTAGCTACTTGTGTATTTTAAGCTTTGTGGTCTCAAAATTCAAATTCTAAAGCCATCCAAACCAAGTAGCATGCAGACAAAATACAGTTATAGCTGGAATCTCCTTAACTCCTCACCTGTGAGCAGTAAGGCTGCCCTTCAGAATAATAACAGTCATCAGATCCTTTGCTTGCCCTGCCCCCAGTAAGTCGGTCCAGTACCTTTTTCTGCCTGTATAAAAAGCAACGGCTACCTATTCCGCTGAGAAGAAAGGCTCTCGCTGCAAGAAACACAGAAATGGTAGCTGACAAACTAGCTGCACTTTAAAGCAACAAACAGGCCTATTTCTGTAAAAGCAGACATTGTTATATGTGCCACTTAGCATATGAAAAAATAACCACCATAGGTTGTAACTAGCGTACAGTTTACCTACTCATAGACCATCGCTGATGCTGAATGCTTTCTGTGGTTTTCTGTTAAGCCCATTTCTCTCCCTGTTTTAAGATGCAGAGGAAGCGTTTAAAAACCACAATTGTGACTTCTTTTTACTAGTAGGTGTACAGCTAGCAGGTACCCCACAGCAAGGAAACTGATGCCTGCTCCGGGTCCACCAGGTTGAACTACAGTAGTGAAATTTTTACTGTGTCCACAATGCCTTTCAGAAGCATTAACTAAAAGGGTAATCACACCTTACTGGACTTATCCACAACTAAGATGCTCTGTTTGACTGTGTGACTACATTATGTAAATTCTACTCTTGCTAACCACGCTGTTAGGATTTTAAGGGTGTCCATTTCCATACCGGGCACGCGGGCGCTAGCTATCAAGGATGGGCTGGGAGAAGAGAACTGTAGCTTTTGTCAAACTTCAGATTTTTTGGGGACTGCAGGTTTTTACAATATTGCCTTTCCTGTCCACCTTTTTTTATATGTTATTAGCTCAATGCCAACTTCCAGATCAGCTGGACAGCTAAAATTAAATATATATTTTTTTAACAGAAGTCTTTCTGTGTTACATCATCAAGCTTTAGAAATGCTATCACACCTCTGGTGTTCATCTAGACACTGTAAATACAGACCCCATGCTGGGCCAATGCATATATACTGCAGCTACTCAGCCTGCTCTGGTCACTGAGCAGTCTTGGCCGATGAACCCCCATTACACATGGGGGTAAAACTGGTAAAACGATCGTCGTGCAAAGCGTCTGGAACACCATCAGCTTCCTTTCGGTTTGAAGTGAACTGCAGATGTGTCCCAGACAGAAGTTACACTTAGCCTAAGATGACAAACTCTGCGTCTCTGCTCCCCACTCCCAGCGCCAGGAAGTCTCTGATTTTTCCTGCGAGTAAGTATTTATGATCCAATTTCTGGATGATGGTCCAAAACGCGAGATGTCTAAGGCAGTTCAGGTTTGGTTAAAAAAACCCATTGCTCTCAACACACTTTAGACATGTGTGCATTTTAAGGTTTGTTTGTTTGTTTGTTTTAAATTTGAAGGCCAGGAAAGCAGAGCATATAGGAGAAATACTCGAATTAAACTGCAGTGTAGATACAACTGAACCAACTGTTTTATTTACAACGATTCCTGAAATAAGTCAGCAGCCTGAATACACACCAATATAGCAGCAGTTACCTGGTCTATTTTATGATGCCACTTCTCTCTTCTGCAGGCAAAGAACAAATGTTCAGAGGTCACTGTATACTTTCTTGCACGGGAGAAAATAGTACGTGCCAGCAACTCCTTGATATAAAGAGACTGAATCATACCTACATAACAGCTATGAGAACAGAATCAAGTTGTATTACTCTTCTTAATCAGAAGCACATTTATCTCGCTTGTAAGGACAGAAAGCTTCTCTGATGTAAATGTGCCTTTAGAAAGTGAGAACTGAAAACATTAATATAAAAAAGTCAATTAACTAAGTATTCAATGAAACTATATATATAAAAACTGAGTTATCACAACTAAAGCAGCAAATCAAAGTCTGCTGAGGTTTTCTGGTATAACTAAAAATAAAAGTTAGTTTGTGTCCGAGTTCAGGAAGTCAAATGCTACCATTGACACAATAAAACTAAAACCCACAAGAGGAAATTGAAAAGTGCACAATGAAATTAATAGTCTTGGATCAAGTATTTATGGAGAAATGGAAATGCTTTGTCCGGTGGACTTTAAGTGAGAATTGAAAGGAGGTATTAAAGTTTATCTGATCCGGATTTGGCTTGCCGTTCCACGTAGAAGAGGATGTAGGCCTTGGCCTTTACCACAGTCTCCTCGTCGGTCAAAGTTACAGTACTGTCGTTGAAATGGAACCAGCGGCCTTCGTGAGCTGCGTACGCGGTGTAATGTCCAGAGCCAACGCTGTCAGCAGGGGAGGGAGGGGGGGAAGAAAAGACAATCAGGAGCCAGGCCACTTCATTTTCTGATGCATCTTACACTGTGGCTGAGAGACTTCCAGGAGAGGAAGACAGGAACCGAGCCCTCTGCGACATTTGCTAACTGCTTCCCTTCCTACTCTGCGGGGCTCCAAGTTATTCAAATCAAAGCTTTACCTTAAGTAAACCAATCACAGACTGAGGAGGAGTTAAAAGGGTTTTTTAATACAAACTTACTAGCAGCCCAGTGTTTTTGTGCAGTGCGTGCATGCTTGTCTCCATAAGTATCAAATCCGTTACCTGTTGTTAGTTCAGCATTAGCTGTCGAAATTGTACTGTGCTCCCTTTTCAGAAGCCTTCCCCCTTTATGTCTAGAAAAACTCACAGTCTAAATATAAGCACTCACTGAAAAACTAATCACAGAACCCCAAGATGAAACTTCTCCCAAGTTCATTTGTAAAGAGCTCCACGTCTCAGGCGTCCTAGTTCTTCAATCTAACACACCAGAACCACACACCCATCAGTTTTCATTACCCTGCTACTGCAGGCTAACGCCTCCTTTCGCCTGTTACGTGTTCTAACACACGCACAGCATTTCCAACCACCTCATTCCATTCTAATTGGGAGCAGCTTTTCTTTCCTGTCCATATAGTTTTCCTGTGACTCGGAAGCATCAGAGGTGCTGTGGTGCTAAAGGGCTGCCTTGAATAGACACATCTTTCTCCAAAAGCCTCCAGACAGCTCCTCTAAAGAAATCAGAAAAAGGGGCTTTTGGCCTGAACGGCTGTTTTATATCTCTGAATAAAACTCTGGTAGAGGCAAGGTTTTGAGTGAGTGAGAGGGTTTAATTTCTTTAGAGAAAACTCCTTTCACAGCTCACAACCAGACAGCAATTGCCTAAAGGACAGTAAGGCCACGCTCTTGGGATGAAAAGGTGCCTTGTCCCCACTGCTGTTACTGCCCTTGGGTCGAGCCAGGGCTGAGGCAAAAAGCCAAACACAACCTGTATGCTCCACCCCCCCCCCCCCCCCCCTCCCCCCCCAGCTCCCCCCAAAAATCCAACTGATCATCAATTAACAGCTGGGGTTACTAGAGGTCACATTGACCCAAAATGCTGCTCCTGAGGTTACTAGAGATCATCAATTAGCAGAAGACGTTACTAAAGGTCAAATTCACCCAAATTTGGCTCATGGGTTTACTATAGGCCAAATTCACCCAAAATTTGGCTCATGGGGGTTACTAGAGGTCATCAATTAACAGCTGGGGTTACTAGAGGTCACACTGACCCAAAATTCTGCTGCTGGGGTGACTAGAGGTCATCAATTAGCAGATGGGGTTACTAGAGGTCAAATTCACCCAAAATTCTGCTCCTGAGGTTACTAGAGGTCATCAATTAGCAGATGGGGTTACTAGAGGTCAAATTCACCCAAAATTTGGCTCCTGGGGTGACTAGAGGTCATCAATTAGCAGCTGGGTGACTGCTCACCAGCCTTGTGGCATGGCTATTAACAGTCAGTTTGAAGTTCACTCCTGTAGGAGGCAAGGTCAGTACAACCTTAGGTCTGTGCCCAGCTGGTTCAAAGGGTCAAACATTTGCCTGTCAAACTGAATAGAACAAACAAACAAAAAATTCCGCTAAGAATTCCAAAATGAAGCGTTTCCTTCTGGACGGGCCCTTGACTCCCACTGCTGATTTAGAGCTCTCCACTCCTAGAGAAACTAGACTCTTCGTTCTCTCTCACTTCTGCTCATTATCCCCCAAGACTGCCAGTGGGCACTCACAGAAGTAACCGCATAGATCCATCTCAAGTTTTTACAGCTTAATTCTAAGTAAGTTTTGAAACTCCTGCTGCTTTCCACCATTAGAAATACATTCACTAGGGCTGGAAAAGCCTTCCTTGACTCCTCACGTGCTCCAGTCTCTGCCAGTAAGTGAGCCCATGTACTCACCCCGAACCATGATGCACAACAACAGCCGCGAGGTCATACAGGCAGCTTTCTGGGCCGCTGTTCTCAGGCTGCAGTCAAAAAGACAGTAAAACCTTCAGATCTCAATAGCATCTACTCTAAACAGCAATAAAGATCTATGTTGGGCAATACATTTCTGCAGAGAGTTATCACTGAGTCATCACTTCATACCTCTAACAAGTAGCATTTCATGTCTAGGCCTCGTAAGGGAAACTCAACGTAGGTATCCACCTTGTTTCTCAGATACGCTGTCCAGTGAAATCGTTTCAAGTGTAAGCACAGCACCTACAGCATTAAATAAAAAAAGCAATTAACACCAGGATGGATTCAACAAAGAGACTGAGCTTGGTGCAACTTTTCTGCAATAGCCCATGGGAGGGTTAGGTGTTGGTCTGCTAAAGGTGGAGTCATGATTGCCTTTGACGTACTGTCACGCTGCTTTCATGCTTATACAAACCTTTGGTAATTTCTGAATCCAAAATTTTTTGGTGGACTTCTGTTTCTTTTTGCACTTGTGACACATGTACAGCTCTGTCTCATCAAGTTCTTCCAGGTCTGTAAAACTGCGAAGACAATCTGAAAAAAAGAAACAACCCAAAAACCCAACAACATAGAGAACACAAACCACCCATAAACAGAAGCCTCATTCAAGATGACATGAAGTGATTTTCTGTAACATCAAATACAACAACTGCAGCACTACACAGGTGTGTCTAATGGCTACAGTCATTCTACTCACTACAGTCAGTTATGCAGCAAAAAGCTGTGTAATAACGTGTTTTAATACAGTAACACGTTGCAACAAGCAGCATTCCCCTCTCTTTACACCACAGCTCTAAGTGGTTCAATAGAGAAAAAAGCCATCACAAAATCTCCAGCTTTCAAGCAAGACTCTGCCCACTGTCCAGCACAGCTGCTTTCAAAAGAACCCACGCGACTCTCTGCCAAAGAATATTCTATTTCTAAAGGCAGTTGGGTTTTAGGTACCAAATGAGCAGAGAAAATAACGATGGTTTAGTATTTCATGATCTGCAGGAAGTACAGTCACAAGTCTGTACAATCAACATCCTTTAAAACAAGGTCGCTAACAGGACACTTTGCAGGCTTGTGTTCATGCTGTTCAAAAAGCAGAACACCCAAGAGTGTCCTGCCTGTGTGCAATGGGACACACCTCTGAGTACAGCGCCGCAGCAACCGCTGAGCGGCAGCAAGGCAGGTGAGTGCTGATTACAAAGACTGGAATGTGTCAGAAACACTCCGACCACAACGAAAAAACTCTGCCGAAATCCTCCTTGAAATTTAGCAGTCCTGAAACATTTCTCAGCCCCAGCTTTCCATACCAGTATGTCAATGCACAGTAACTGGGGCAAAACCTGCACGGAAGATTATTTTGGCACCTTTTTCTACCACCAAATGTAATAAAATGAGATGGCACACATGGCACCGAGTCACAGCCCACGGACAAGCCTGGTTCCTCTGAAATAAATACTCTGACGAGTATGTACTCTTACTCCTGGTAATGATTTCATTATCCAAGTGCTCTTACCTCGTAGTGTGCACATTGGTCCATTTTCTTGATTTTTAGTACGTTTATTTCTGAACTGACTTGGAATATCTAGCGAAAGGTCTAGAAAAACCAAAGATCAAAATAAAAATTTAGGGCTGAATAAAACAATGCCTGATCTTTTAAGCCTAAAATTCTGGTTCGGTCATGTGACACCTCATCAAGCTTCGGGTGTTGTTTTTCTGCCTTCAGTCGCCCACCGTTTTGAAAGCAAGAGGCATCTTACCTAGGAATGGGTCAAACTTCCTCGATTCAGTCCCGCATATTAGGCAGTTCACTTCATTTTGAAGAATCCCTCCAAAAATCGCTGTGACAACAGTAGACGCTCCATTTCTAGATAAACCACATCAGACGTCAACTCAGTCACACTGCCTGAGCTGCAGTTTGGGTACCTGTTACACGTTTCCTGCTTACAACTCATCCCTACTAGGCAAGGGTGGTTTCATCCGCGCGTGACCAAGTTCATCCACCCGGCACTGCTTTCATCCAGTTTGTACAGTGTAAGCCTTTAGCTGCTACACTACTTTATCTTGTACCCAAAAGAAAGTGTGAACTGTGTATCTCTAAGCAGATGCTCAAGACTTCAGTGTTGAAAGTATTCTCTGCTTGACTGCATTGCTATAGAGGACACCTGATGTTCAGAGGGGTGCAGTATTTTAACCCTCTAATTAAGGTTGTTCCTGAAAGAAAAATTCTTCCCTCTCAGGTAGGTCTAGCCTGGTTTTGTTTTCATTCCATACCCTTTGTTACGAGAAATTTTGACTTCTTAAAACACATTTCTGCACTTCACGTCCAAAGACGGCTTATGCTGCGTTACAGCGTGTAAACTGCCAGCTGCATCATCGCTCTCTGGGCTTTCATTAGTTTTTTAATCTTTCTAGCAGATTATGCAACAGACTTCTCATAATCCATTAAAAAAACTCCAAACACATAATCTTCAAGTTTTACTATTATTCACCTTCTAAACTTGCTAGTTTGTGCTTGCACACCTGACACTGCAAGCCTGCAGAAACCTGTGTTCCTTATCTGCACTCCAGGTACTGTTAGTTAATTTGTAATCTGCTGCTTGTTGAGCAGAACAAAACGGCTACAGAAATGAAGCGAGCGGTGCTCAGGAAGAGGCGTTAACAGCACACTTAGCACTTTATACAGGCATTTAAATCTATGCGACCTTCATTTGCCCTTGACAGAAAGCACCTTACTCCATCTCACCATGCATCTGAACAGCCATTCTCAAGACAAATTTACAGTATTTATGTGGGCAAAATTAAAATTCTCCTTGTGTTATGACATTCCAAATGTTGACAAAACAGAATTGGTGGAGTTTTTAAATCAGCTTCAATTCTAAGAACATTTCAGGATCCTTTTGTGATAAGCAAAGCAACAAAACCATCGTAGGGATCAGAGTCTGAACTCTCCACTTTCCCTAATCGAGTGTCTGTATCTCAGATCTGCTTACTGTGTCCTACCAGTATAGTAAGGGAAAACTCACTCAACTCTTACATAGGGAATCCAAGGACTTAGGGACCAAATGTGCAGGCTGAGCTGACTTAACATTCCTTCCTGAAGCAAATTAAAATGTTTTCTCTCTGTGACAGTTTCAATCTGAGAGAAAACACACCTGGGACAGAATTCAGAAACAACAGTATTTTGAGAAGTACAGAATGAAGAGTGAAACACATGGATTACCTGCTTGAAATCATATAAAAACCAAGAGCTTTAACTGTGTCAGGTGATATGCAAATATAGGAAGGTCATCTGCAGGCAAAGTGACTTGACAAATGTAATTGTATTGCTCACTCACTAATGCAGGAGATCTGCTGGCAAATTAAACCTACAAGCCTTGTTACTGTATTGTTCAGACTGTCACACTAAGACAATGAGATTGTCTGAATAAAGAATTTCCTATGGGTATAGAATAGAAAATACAAAAGTTCTTTTTTCTGATGAATTAAAAGGAACCTGTATTCTTAGAACCTGTATTCTTGCTCACATCTATGAAAAATACTGAGCCTTTCAACAGGAAGCTCATCCTACTGGTTGCTAATCCTTTGTACGCTACAGCTTTTTAATTACAGAGACAACAGAGAACTTAAACAAGGAAACATAAATTTGAGGTTTCAGATCCACCACATGCAGACCCATTACAGTTCTGAAGAACTTAAAATAACACTTCTTACATGCAACACTTGCTGCTTGCAGACAGACTAGAATTTTCTTGCAAAATCACTGAACGGGAAACTCCATTGAAGCCCCCCTGGAGTTCCAGGTGTAGATGGTCCAAAAGGTAACGCATGAACTCATGGGCATCCTGCTGCTGGTATCCCCTTAAGAGAAAAGGAAACAATAGCAAAACCAAACAAACAAACAATCAAATACACAGGTTGCTCTACTGCAGACACACAGACAGCACCAGGATCTCCTGAAAGAACCTCTGCTTGTTTAGGAATACCGAGCAGACTTGACAAACACAGACATTTTGTACCAAGAGTTTTTCAGGCAGCCGTTGGAAATGTACAGCTACATCTAGACAAACTGCTGGTCCTTCACAGCTCTTTCTCTCTCTGCACATCTCTTTGAGGAATGGGAAACATTTGACAATACACATTCTAGGTAGGAAGAGATCTTAGAAGGCAACAGCCAGCGGCAAGTCCTAATATTTGTTCGTGTAGTTTGTAAATGTTTACTGGCCTGGCAAACTCAGTCTGTGCTCCTGTCATCCTACCTACAGCAGCAGTGGCTTCCCCCGCTCATGCTCCCCCCCCTTTTTTTTTTTAGGTTAATGACTATAGTTGTATCAACAATTCACCTCCCCCCAAAGCCAGCAATTTAATCTTTGGGTTTGTTTTCCATGTGCATCTTCCAGCAAAAATACAAACTCTGCAATAATTAGGGTGAAAGAGAGCTGTCTCCTTTTCTAGGGTGGCATCTATTTAGCCACACTCAGAATCGCACACCTCTGTGTAACCCAGACACCACTGTTTGGTGAGAGGGAGGTAATGGTGCAGCATCTCTTGACCATCTGGATTTGGCAGCACAGGGCTCCAGTCTCAGATGTGTCATGCCATCAGCAGAAATTCTGCTCAAAGACTCACCATTAGTTTTTCCACCACTAACTAACCCAAGCAAAGGGAGAAGCCATCAGGGTAAAACACACCTTTAAATTGATTTAAGCTAAATCATACATCGAATGTAACCAACAACTGCTCTATTCATTTCCTGCAAGATGTATACTGAGATGATGTCAGAAAGTGTATCATAGAATCCCAGACTGGTCTGGGTTGGAAGGGACCCCAAGGATCAGAGGTACAAGCCCCTTGCCACAGGCAGAGCCACCAACCTCCAGGCCTGGAGCTACACAAGGTTGCCCAGGGCCCCATCCAACCTGGCCTTGAACACCTCCAGGGACGGGAAATCCACCCCCTCTCTGGGCAGCCTGTTCCAGCCCCTCACCACTCTCTATCTACAGTGAAACAGTGAAAGCTCTCAGCAACTGACAGAATTACATGCGAGTCTTTCTAGGCCTGCTTATAAGAATTCCTACACAGTAGACTTGGCTTTCCCACTTCCTCTTATCCATTCTTTTAAGTTGCTCGATCTTACTTCCCCTGTCCCTTTTCCTGCTCCCTAGTATCAGCAGTAACCATCACATGGGAATGTCTAGGAAAGACTAACAGATGCTTTTTATGCTACTGCTGCAGGGAGGGAGAACGTCTGTAGGACTTGTAGGACACACTCGGTGCAAGGGGAATATGCAACGTGACACTGAGGTGCTTAGTGAAAAACACAGGTATGTCCTACCAAAGCATTGCTAGGAGGCATCAAAATAAAAATGAAATAAAGCCTTTTTATCTTGGAGAACTAGTCGAGTTCTCTTCCAAACTAGCAGCTTTAAAAGAAATCACCAATTTTCTATGTAAATCCAGCAGCACCCTGGGTAACACCAGCAGCACTACCTACCTGTTACAAGAGAAAAACTGGCACACAGAAACAACTGCTGTGCTTCAACATTCAACAGGCTGTACAATCAAAACCAGATCTTATCCTTATGAAATTATCACACATTACTGTGGAACAAGGTAGTAAAACAGAACTCCAAAGCTGCTGTGAACTGTGCATGCTGTAGGATAATCTTGAGGTTGCTAACAAGGGATTTCCCTGGTTTCCCGAATACAGGTATCTTCAATTTAACAAACGTATAGGCAATCACAGTAAACAGCTGAAGATTAAGTTTGTGGCATGTTTTTCCTTCAGATACCTTTTCAACATTAGATTCCTCATAAAAGAGTTCTGAGGCACACAGCATTCTTTCTCAGCAACACATTTGATGAAGTAACATTTAGGATAATTCCACTTTGCTGGTTGTGCTCCTGGTGCACATGCTTATACTTGCATACAAATGTGTTACTGGTAGATGAAAGGTTCTTTGTGGATCTTAAAAAGCGTAAGTATATAGAGAGATCTTTAAAAGATGGTGCCAATATGGACAGTGCACTGTTTAAAATAAACTATGATCTAAAAGCCCATCAGCAAAAAGCATAGCTTCTCTGGTAGACAGCTTGTGTAAAAACTGATCTCCATCCTCCTGAAGCAATTCAATTCAAGCCCACCTTTGACATTCCTTTTCCTATCTGCAACAAGATAGGATATAAACAGGAACAGTTATTAGGAAAACAGAGTATACCACTTATCAGCAGTAGAACAGCAATGTAAGACATCTTGCAACTCAGCACGAGGCTACAGAACTATCTCAGCATGCAGGAGAATGACAGAAGCATTCCACCTTTGTCCAAGTCAAGGAGCAGGACTTCCACAGCAGCATTAGCCTGTGCCTACAGTAACTATAAATTATAGTCTGTACTCTCAGTATGTGATACTAGACAAAGGGCCATTCAGTACATCAGCTGCTGTTTTTCATACAATCTTCTGTAAGTACAGCAGCACTGGATGTCCTTGGAGGCAGGCAGGACGTACCCTTGACAACTGAAGTACCTCTGGGCTAACAATTAACCCAGGGTTTAAACATCCCCCTACCCCGTCACTTCAGGCTCCATAAACACCAGCCAAAGTGGCTGCTTTGCTGTTAACGTGCTACAGGCTCCAGCTTTCTCTCACATGTATGTCCATCCACATTCTCCTCCCAGTCTCCCAAGCAACACACAAGGTAGAATTAGCATTGCAGCATCACTTGCTGTTACAAGGTACAATTAAGCACTGAAGAAATTCAGATTTTCTCCCTGTATCATATGGGCGCAGGGATCTACTGAGCAGCTGACTCTTCTCCATGTGATTTAATAAATTCATTTATCAGTTACTCACAGACATATTCCTACCTAACCAGGCACAAAAACAGGATGGGGACAACCCCAAAAACCAGCACTTTTAAAAGCTATGATAGAACCCACAGTGCTGAAAATCTGCTTGAGAAACTGTAATAAACTGGTTTCTTGCTTATTCTAACAAGAATTAGAGCGAAGACTCTAATAGGGAAGCTATTAAGACTCTAATAGGTCAAGGATATGATGGATGATGTTCATTTGCCTGTAACGTTTTGGTCGCTGCTTGCAACTACTGGTATTAAACTTCCTTGATTCTCATAAGCCAAGTGAAACAGGTTTGGCAGTGTGAAGAATAAATAGGTCTGTGTAATTCAGGTTACTCGTTGAGCAGATGTGTTCACAGCATCTTTTCAGCACTGCTGGAGATGTAACAGAGAACAGAACATCTTTACTACCTGAGAACGTGGAACAACTTACCTTCATCACAATATATCCTAACAGGTTTCAGTGCTCCTCTGAAAGAGGTTCAGGAGCCAGGACAGGGAGACCTTGGAGAGGAACGATACTTCGATTTACTTGTGTAACCTTCTTTTCCCTTTCTTTTTATTGACTTCTTTTGAAAGTAGGGGCACAAGACGCCTATTATGCATCAGATTTTTTTTCCTCACAGTCATTATTTCATGGCCAGCTGGTGACCACACTATTTTGAGAGAATCAAGGAAGTTTCAGCCAGTATGTTTTTTAATTTAGGCCTGTAGGTGCTGTACCTTTTTTAATCTGACTATATGACTTTCTTACTGCAGCCAACCTTGGGCTCTGTCACCACCATGCGCTTGGCACTTACCCATCAGTCATTATTTTGATTCTTCCACCCTCTGGAGCACTGGTTCAAAGATACAACTACTACTACTTCAGTTTTTGAGATGTCTGTCCTGTCCAACACTGCTACGTGTAGCATGGGGTAGATGGGCGGGGAAAAAAGCCAAAAAGCACTACTAATGAACACAAAACTGCCAGTGAAAGCGAAGATCCCTTTCAAAGCATATTTGTGGGTATGTGGGAAGGCTGCATAGAGTACATCCTACAGATTCAGCAAATTCTAGGGTAGGACACCAGCAATTCAAGGTTGCAATCAGGAATATTGTTGTCGGTCTACAAAACTTACCTGAAGTTTGGCATGATTTTCCAAACAACGTAAAATAAAGACTCTGGACTAAATGCAGTTTGGCTTCCTTGCCATAAAGCACAGAGTGTCTTTCTGAATTCTTCCACCAATGAACTGGAAAGATAGTAAAAGCTGGTGATTAATACTTGTTTGTGTTGGTTTACTAGCTCAACTGTACAAACATCAGACATTACTTCCGTTATGATTAGAAAGAGTTGGTAAAACATCCTTTTAGGTACTTCAAACATTTTATGTGCAAAATCCAAACTTTAACACTGGACACACACACAGATTAGGAAAATTACATTTCAGATGTTGATGACTCACCTGGAAATCTATCCACCTTCTGCAATTTTACTGTAGACTCTGCTAAACTAATTCCTTTAACACTTGCTCAAACAAGCTGCAGATTATAAATCACTTACCCCGATTTTTTTAATTATTTTTTAAAAATATGTTCACTTGCAGACACAGCCCCATGACTGTATTTTAGCTGCAATTAAGTAACACAATGCTCAGAGTACATATAACGAGCACTTCTTAACCTTACTTTATATGCAGTTACACTCCAGTGCTTTCTGATGTATCTGACTGCTTCCCCCTGCAGCACCAGACCTACACACGCAAACTGTGAGCAATAAAGGTTTCTTTTTTATGTAGCCAACTGTTTTTCTATGACTCTGTCCTCCCATAAATCCTTTTTCTATGATTCTGCAGCACTGCAAGCAGACCGTGGCCGCACTATCAAAGCATTTGCTGTTTTCTGTGAAGTTCAGTGGTAACATGCAGCTTACACATTGTTATCTCCCTGGCTCCTGGTATGGTAAGTTCTCCTGCCTGCTGTCTTCCCATTCCTCAGCTCCACAGCAGGCAACTCTTTGAAGTAACAGCAAAACTGTTGAATGTTACTATGGAAAAAGGAACAAAGACAACGCTGTACATTTTGCAGCCTGCTCTTTGAAACACATAAAGGCAACTTCATGCAGTGATAGGGGATGACAATCACCAACAGCTGAAGGTACAAGAAATGCTGTAGCTAACACTCACCTGTTCTAAAGCACTGAGCAAACCTGAAAACATAATCATCATACCAACTGCTTGAAATAATTACATTTTGGGTCTGTTTTGACTAAGACATACCATGACAGATGGAGGTATCAGAAGACACTCCCTATCAAACCAGAGTGCGTCTGCTGAGGAGGTTAACTCCATGTCTACCACCACCTATCAATCCTAATCCAGCAGTGGAACACAAGAAACATGTGCCCCAACTCCTGCCAGACACCCCTGAATGGCAGAAAAGAAAATTGGACATGGATTAGTCCCGCTACAGCTCCACTCAGTCTCCCAGTGACATAGGCAAATTCAGTAATGCCAAATGACAATCACAGAGCGGTGGTCTTGGCAATGAAATGACTAACACCTCAGTCCTGCAGAAACCATTCTCCTACCTGATTCCAGAACACACCATCACTCAAAACACTTTCTCTGCTATCACAGTGACCATAAACATCAACATGTTTTAACATCCTTGGTAATGAAAGGGAAGGATGTTAAAAATGCTGAGGATACGGCTCTGAAACGCTGCATCACAGCAAGTCCCTCACACAGCAAAGCACAATTTCATGGTACCTGCATGACTGCATTCCTACAAATCCTGGTACGCTTCTGCACAGTGGTAACTTCCCAAATTCCCTTGCCTGATGCTACAGTGCACAACCACTCCCTCAGAGGCACAACGTAAGCTTCAGCGGTACCTGAGCGACTGAAGGATTGCGTTCATGAAACACGTATTCCCCAGGTTCCGAAGGCCTGTGGCACAAAGGGCAGTGGTGCTTCCCTGAAAACAAGAACAGCTGAAGTAAACAAAGAGCAGTCACTGCTCCTCCACTTTCTCCCCACAAGGCTTCTACTGTTAGATCAGTATAGATTTAAACAACACCAAATGACACTGTTTGAAAGTGCAGTTTCAGGGCCAAAGAAACCACCTCACCAGCTCAAACTGCCTGGAAGCTCCATCTTGACATGAAACCTTACTCCTGTCAACAGAAAACTGTAACTCACCTTTTCCTGTGTAAATAAATCTAGAATATGACAACACAGAGGTATTCACAGGTTTTTACTGCAAAGTCTTCGTGTGGATATACATTAAATATTCACACTCCAACAATAATTAAAGACAGACTGCAGTGTTTCTTTGGCAAAGTAACAGTCAAGTTAAAACGTACAAAGAATGTGCATCTGTTGAATAAAGAGAAGCAAATATACACCATTTGCAGTCTAGGAATTTCAAGAAGTTAGAGCAATGTTACTCATAGATGAGCTTGCTTTCTGCCAAATAATCTTCCAGGTGAGCTGGGAGGGGAAGGAGGAGAAATGTGGACAGTGTCGCATTTATGATTTCTAGAATCCGCAACACTTGGACACATTCCACTGTCTACAAAATACCACAATGAAAGTTTATGAAATTTTGGGGGATTTCTCACTGTTCTAAGAAAATTTAAAAGCAAATGACAGGATGCAAATCCAAGTTACCAAATAGGTATTCAAAGCGTTCCAATAAAACATTTTTTTCCTCCCCAGATCTACCACAAACAATTATGTGGCCCTTCAGTTACCTAGCACAGACTGAACCATCCTCTCCTGAGCTGCAGATGTGAAGTTAAAAGAGCAGGAAGATGAAAGTGAAAAAGCTTTCAGAATAGCCTACACTTCCTTTTGAAAGTGAGTCTTACTACACTTTTCTTAAAATTTGCACAGAGTTTTTACTGTTTACCTAACGCTCTAAACCCAACCAACCAACAGTGCACCTGCTGTTTGGCCTTCTGCACTGAAAAGAAGAGGAGGATGGGTGGGAATAAAAAGACGTAAATCCCCTTGTCTGCTCAAAAGTGTCTTGTGGCTGTTTCAATCCCAACAGGTACTACCTCCTTCCAGTTTCACCGATCCCACCCAACTAAAACTGCCCTGAAGCTCTATCTTGCGATGAAACTCTTCTCAGGCACAGGGAAGCTCCAAGTTTAGGTTAACAGAAATGCAGCAGAGTACCAAACATTCCTTCCTGAGAAGGGGCTCCTCTAGGTGAGTGCTCAGGAGATGAGAAAGACAAAGTGCACCAAGCAGATTTTGGGTAACTGATAACTAAGTATTTCAAGTCTAGGCCAACTGTAATCCTCAACAGGTTTAAAACACCCTCAAAACAACTTCCTGTACTGGATCCACTGTACTTACGTTTACTTTTAATAACTTGCTGTTCAGAGATGAGTTTTCCAATAGTTTTCTTTTCCTGTGTCTGTCTGACGTAAAGGCCGAACTGTTGGCAAGGAATTCAAAGAGGTTACTTACCACAAAAACAAAATGTTGTGTGAAACAGGCGACAGATAATCACCCTGATGTTTAACACAGTCCTAACATCTGCCATCACTTGTCAAGGAGAGTCTGATGGGCTTCCCAACTGCAACATATGCTTTTCATATTCTTTAAACAGACTGAATCTCCCTCAAACTACAGACACACATCCTATTAGTAACATTAATGTCCAAATGAATTGCATTGTTATGCATGCTACACTATGCCTGGACACCAGCCTTATTAGCATGCTACTTTTCATCTAAAACATCAACCTTTTTCCTTTATCAAAGTAATACTTATTACAGAATTTTCCATAAAATCTTTCTGTCAGAAGAATCATCTAAGCCTTCAGAATGACAACTTAAAAAAAAGATCAGGATGCAATAAAGCTACTGAAATCAAAAGTATCTCACATACTGTAGCTGATTTATAAGCATAAAAATACACAGATTATAATATTTATGTGATAGTAATACAAAGTTACAGGAATAATTAGTTATTCTTTTCGACTTCATTGGAAATTTCTACCCCCTCAACTCTAACAGTTTATAGCTTCTCTCTAATCAAATACCAAACTCATAACTTGTTCCACATTTTATGTTGGTTTTGTGGGTTTGGGGTTTTTTCCCCCCCATTAAAAAGCCCTCCAAACATTCAAAAGCTGTCACTGCACACCAGGGAAGCCTCCATAGTATCATTTACCTGCCAAAGAGCCAGATGTTCTGGACATTTCTGAATTATTACTGCATGCTTTTTATCATGCTAAAGCACCTCTCATTACACACCTGAGAAGCCCATCAAAAAAGCGAATGGAAACTATGCAAGCAGTATTACCAACAGAGTCAGTGACACACTTAACTCAGGAAGGATCCAGAGACTTCCCAAAATCACAGCTATTTCTTACAAATCCTATTTAAACTTTGGGGTACTCAAATATACTTGGCAGCACTGTAGGCACATATACTTCTACTTAGCATAAGATTTCCAAGCCAATTGTGAAATGATCATTTGCTGTCCAGCACCGGTCACAGCATCTGCATCACACAGATTATAACACCCACTTTTCAGTGGGACAGCGCCAGATAGAAGTAGAGGAATCACATGCTCCTTCCATACAATTCCAAGTTCATAAGCCTTCTTAATATTTTGGTTTGGAAATAAAACTATGCAATTAATATGAAGACTACTTCCACCTGTATTTTTGCTTCAACTACTCTGCTCCAGAAAATTATTTGGTTTTGACAAAACTGACTGTTCTGGAAATTCTCTCCCATTTATACAGAAAAAGACAGTAACTATTGGCTAGGTGGCAAGAAAGTTAATTGACACATGAATTCCTGCATCACTATATGCTGCTTCAACAAGATTCACTGTGTAAGAAACAAAACATACGAGATCAAGCGAATCCACTCCTTCTGACCTCTGCTTCTCAGTGACAAAAGGGATACATGTCACTCATGGTAGAATTAAAAAAAACCTCTCTATTAAGTACCTACCTATACACATACAAACAGGAATACCACTTCAATGGTGCAATACTCCAAGTCCACACAAAGCCATCTGGATATAAACAAACCACTTACTTTTCCAAGTTCTGTAGGTGTTCTCTGACCTTCTGCACCAGGCCCAGCTTGGTATCATTGACTACAAAATCATCGCAGCGATAACTGCAAGAAAAACACTTTTCAGAGCAGGCAGAGGATTTCCATGAAGTACTCCAAGAGAGTCATGGCAAGGCTGTGTGCAGGAGTGTTTCAGTGGAAGATTATGAGGGGAAGAGATGAGCACAACACCTACATACTGAGCTTGGTTTCCTCTGAAATCTACAGTACAGCAACAGAAGGTAGAGATGCTGTCATATTAACATGGTTTTTTTCCTCTACCTCAGTTCATTATGAGAAATCAGAAGGGTGATGTGCTGCTTGTCCCAGTGCAGAAGTCCAGTTCAACAAAAATTCATGCAGTGTAATCAAAAGCAGCATTAGTAGATATTCCATAGAAGATTTATCAGAAAACATCAATGAATATCAGGTAAACAGAACACAAAGTTTTTATTAATGCAGAGCAAAACCAAACATATTTTAATACTCTGAAGTTATCAATAAAACCTGAGGTGCTGAACAAATACACACAGAATGTAAACGTTTCTGCTATGAAAAGAAGACCAGGGAAAATGAACTAACAGATTACCCAATTTGTCCCAAGTCATATCAGAAGACTGTGGCACCTCTTGTGCTTTAACTACAACTATCATTCAATCTCTCATATGGGTTTTACATAGAGAGAAATTCTGAAAGTTTTATAGTTCTTTTGCGTTAGGATTTTGACCTTTTTTGGATTAAGTGTGCAAAAATACATAACTTAGCTGAACAAGAGAGGAGGTGATCCCCCACTACCTCAAAGCAAATACAAAATGAAGCAAAATCAAAATGGCCTCTCAGCAGAAGCAAGGGTTACAAAAACCTACCATTCTGTAATGTTCTACAAAGACTTCACATTTCTGAGAAGCAAAGATGTTAATTATAACTTAATATTCAAACTGTGGGCTTGTAACACATCATACAATGCACTAAGGTAAAGTTGCAGACCATTTCTAAAAGGGGAGAAGGAAAGTCGTTTAGGGAACACTGAACAAAGCCCCACACCTTTATTTCACTCCTTTCCTGAGGATGAGTAAATCCAAAGTGCACACGTCAATCTGAAGAAATGAAAGGAGAGAGCAGCACAGAAAACTGTCACAAGGAGAACGCTGCTGCAAGATGGCCTCACTTCTGTTGCTTTGCTGTATTTCAAATCCCTTAAAACCAAGCAAGAGAAATGCTGCAGTCAGCAAGGACGCCCAGCACCACAGAACCAAATTCTGTGAAGCCTCCTTGAGTCTCTCCCAAAGGAGACAGTCAGCAGAGCGGCAGCCTTATGGCTCTGCACAGGAGCTGCAGATGACCTTTCACAGTACTCCTGCAGGATTAGCCAAGAGCTAGCTCAAGAACAAGATGGCCCATCTTCTGGCATGAGAAACAGTAAGGTAAGAAAAGTTTTAACACTGTTTGCACCAGCTTTTTTGAGAGCACTGTGACAGGACAGGAGCAGAGACTTGTCACCAGATCCCTTCCTCCATGTCCTCCCAACAACGGTAACTCGGCTCTGAGCACTGTTTGTCAACCCTGTGCTTGCTGAAAAGCATCAAATTGCAGCTTCAAACTCTGACAAGCAACTGAATGCTTCCCATGAAGAAAGCTAACTTGCTTTGGATACACTTAATATCAGAACTGCAGCTATTCCTCTCCTTTCCCTGTGGCACAGGACTGACTCAAATGAGAAATACATCCTCCTCATCTCAGGTTACTCCTCAGCTGGAGCAGATCCGCGAGTTGAGGCACAACAGGAATTTACAGCATTCCTTGTTGCATAAATCTGGGATGTAGTTCAAAGGCAATAGTATCATTACTGTTAATTCAAACACTGAATCCCTGAAGAGACTACAGAGCAGAGAAAGTAAAAGCCCTTGCCACCAAAAGGAGTCTCTAGGACCAATCTGTCCAGGATCTCTGTTGATTTTTGCCTCTGAGAAACTAAGGCAGCTCTCAAGATTTCCAAACACTGAACACAGTAGTTGTAGACACTTACACAGGATCTAGAAATTGTAAGATAGTTACTGTCACTAATAGAATCTTTTTGTTTGGTTGGCTTTGTTCAAGACTGCCACAGGTCTTGTTAGTTTGGGAGAAGGAAAAATCTGCAAAAGTGCTTATTTTTCAGTCATGTTTTAAGTAGTCCTGTTCAGCTTTATCAGCCACAATACAATTAGCACACAACCTACAATTACCTAATGAAACGTTCCTGAAATTGCCACTCTCACAAGACACCACACCTCAAGGACAACCACCAGAGAAAACGCCCCAGACCAGCTTTGGTAAGAGTTAAACATGGTGCAACTGGTACAGTCCAACTTCTCCTTAATACAAAGCTGGTGCACACCCTCAGGTATATCAGCACAATTATATTGCTGCCCTAGTTGTGTAGCCACTAACATCTATAAATGGGGAATGGAAGCAAATGCAAGCTCCCTGAAAGCCTCTAAGCTCACTGATCGCTGAAAGATGGTTTAATACCTGTTCTCATAACCTAAAGATCATGTTAACCTTGTTTTTAGTCCCATCTCACATAGTTGTTAAACCTTCAGGTAATTCTGCAAGTTAGCACTTTCTCTAAGATGGAGGGATAAACCCAAATGCATCATGAAATATCAGAATCCTTGCACCTATGGAAAGTAATTTTAAGATTCCCTTACAACAACCTATGCTTCTTTTATCTTTTGAGTGGAAAGGGGTTTTTAAACCACCTCCCTTGCAACACCAGGATTCAGCACTACTACTAAACCTAACAGCAGTTTGGATCAACTCTGGGTAAACACAGTAAACAGCACAGGAAGTAGTTCATGCTTAGGACTTGCTGAGACACCACCCCTTAAAGGTAAACTGCTGACCAGCTACTACCCATATGTGATGCTGACATTGAAAACAAGTATTCCTGTGTGATCCCCAGGAAAGGGTCCCTTTCATGGATTAGCACAACATTTTCTTCTCTACGCAATTTTTAGCGCCTCTGCTACTTCCAATGCCTTGGATTTTCTAGCCTCCCCTGCTGCCAAAAAGGTGGCAAGCAGTGAATATATGCACTGCTCTGGGGATCACTTACACTCAGTGCTGACCATTTCAGCAAGTCACAGAACTTCATGCCATGTTTAAAAGCCCTGATTGGATTTGAGGAATCTCAGAGCAAGAAAAATTAAGAAAATCACAGTTTCCTTAGATGTGTTAACATCTTACATCAGTTCTTAATTTACTCGTTTTCCTGTCTTGATAAAAGGCTTTTTACCTTCTTTAATTTCTGTAGAATGCAAAATAATGGTCCTAAGTAATTTCATTTTTGGAAGCACATACACTAGCACAGTATGTCTGTTTTTTAAATAGAGGCACTGTCACAAACAGAAAGCCTGAAAAGGTTTTAAGTCCCTGGAACCTAGACCCATGTACAATGGAACTGGGGTGGGAACACCACCTTAGCACAACCATAACCTCCAGATAACAAGGAGGCTAATGGGTCATAAATCTGACCTGCAAGTTTTCTCTGGGCAAATACATAAACAGGGCAGGTTTTCTTCCTCTGTGCTAGTGCAAACAAATTTACAAGACTCCTCTTTCAGGAAATTTATTTCTGAAAGCAGGCTTCTCACACACATCATTTTACTTGTGCACAAACACTAACACAGCAGGAGAAAGCATCTTATCATAGCTTAAAGAGAAACAAAAAGATCTGTGCTACTTGTAAACTCTGAGTGCTTAGTACTTTAAAACTAACTGAAAGGCAGATTACCTCCAAAAAGTAGAATTCAGGAGCCTGTTTTTCTCAGTGCTTAGGGGTCTCAGACATAACTCAGTCTGAAAATTTAGTACTGCATCTACTGTCTTAAAAATGACCACAGAGTTGAGATATTTACTCTCAAGGAAATGATTAACATTCTCTCACCTTTTCCACTGTGAAGACTGTGCCTATGAAGAGAAGAAAGATCAAAACCCTCTGGAAAACAAATCTCCAGTTGCCCAATACTTAATGATACCTCAAGCAAGCCTGTCTTTTAAAAAACATTACCAAATTCATAAATAGAGTAAAAAACTCATCTAAGGTTAAAAAATAAATATGAACTACCATCCCACCAGAACTAAAACATTTTCCTTCCAAAGCTGTGTTCAAAGCTTGTGATCATGTGAAAAAACCCCCACACACCTAAACCTCCATGCTGAAATCCAATTACAGAAGACAGCTCGATCTGGTTTTGGTTTACAGCAAGACTGCCCGTGAACTAGAAACAAAATTCAATACAGCATGGTAGCATCAACAGCCACATAGTATTTCTTCTCCTTGGACTGACACGAATAGCTAAAGCAAATGCTGGGTGGTGCCCTCATGATTGCATGGAAGCTTCTGACCTGGCCAAAGAAAAGCAAAAGATGAAATGTCTCCTGCGTATTAGAAAGGAGCCTGTACAGACCTGCTACTGTCATGGAAACACAGGACACTGGGATCCACAGTATAAAAACCAAACAAGAACATTCTACTCAACTCTGTGCAATAAACAAAATGGGAAATAAAAATATAGAAGCCAGCACCTCATCAAAGCATCTCTATTATTTGTACAGTAGAATTAGAATTCAATTAATTGTTAGTATGGCATTTTCCTGGCTGCTGCGTTTTTGAGGTTGCTCACATTGCTCGCATCTTAGTCTTTAAATACAAGGTCACTTAATGGAAACATCCTTGAAGAAACACGGTTTCTTCAGGGTAGCTGTGAATCCAGCAGACAGTGCTAACAAATACCAACTCAGAATTCAACCTCCACAGTAGCTGGTTATGAACTCACACTCACACGACTATTTGCTTTACCTGGCAGTCGTGACTGGACAGCACATGCCCTACAGTACCGTCTGAAATAAAGGGGCAGAAGTGGTCTGTGTGCTCTCTGATTCATCTTTGCACATCTAAGCTCATTTCCACTGAAAAAACTGGGTGCAGTAACAAATCCAGGTATCTATTCCCTGGTTATCAGGTGGGGAGAAGCTCAAATAGCCCAAATGAAAGCTAATACACACTGCTTTTGAAACTTGCTCAGCTTCACATTAGCACATGAGAGTTACAACTTGTTAGTAAATTATATGCAACAAACCCCCTCGAGGCAAAGCTCTCTACAATTAGTTCCAGTTCATCCATAGATGACTCAGCCTTCTACTTTGATTACAGCAGAAAATACATAGCATGCTGAACTGCTTCCTACCACAAATATGCTGTGAAACACCAGAGAGCTTCCTCAAGTGTGTGCCTACCTGTCCCTCACAAGGATAGTTTCTTTCAGCAATAGATCCCACAGCCCTCAGTTGGGCTGTCATCGCTTCAAAATGCCCACAGAGGGTTTGGGATAAGGTCAGCATGGTGCTCTGACTTGCCAGTGTAACTCATCAAGCCTCAGCAAGTTGGGCATACTATGTGTCACAGTAAATAGAGACAGAATCAAGATTTCACACTGTTAAGATTCTTCCACACATTGCTACCTTCAGAGTGACTAGAGACAGGCCACACTTCAAACAAAACAACCCCCTACAATGCTGAACTCCGTTGTGAATGGCTTAAATCATGACAGTGGAATTAGCTTCTCACAGATCTGTGCAAATGTATCACTTAGAGAAATGTTATGTTTTCTAATGTTTTCACACAGGACCAGATAAAAATCTGGCCATTTAAAGAAAAACTCAAGAGAAGTAAAATCCCTGCATATCACAAAGGTACTCAAACTTTTCTTCTAGGCTTAACACATGCATATAGCTTTTGTCACTGCTGCATGCACCAGCTGAATAATTTAACTGCATTGAACAAAGTTTCTACAGGTGAGAGAACTGAACTGTGACTTTACTTAAAGGGGATAAAAATAGCTATTACACAAGTACTCTTCAGAAGACTGGATGCCCAAAATTTAAGAAACAGGGTTTTTTTCCCTGATGAATTACACATAAGACACCCAAATACTTGACCATAATACCCACCAATAGAGCTATATACTCATTAATTTTACAAGACCACAACATGGATTTCCCTGAAACCTGCATTGTTCAAATCCCACACTGCCATACTGCACAAGTAACAACATACACGGCAAACTACGAAGCTACCAGGAAACTGGGAAGCAGCGGTCAACAGTTTTGTTTAGGGGTGAAGAGGATGGAAGATGCCTAACACACAAAAAGCACTGCTTTCAATGGACTTCCAGTCTTTTCTCTTTGGGGAACAGCACACTATTCAATCTCCCCTAAACAGTGCTCTTATCTAACTCTAAGAAATAAGGAAGAATAAATCAGCCCAGGTCATTCTTCCATTAGAAGAATCACTTCTGTGATTCTGCTACTTAACCTTGCCAGAGAGTTGATACTGAGTCCCAACAGGATCCATCACTTTCTCAAACCATACAGGTTGCACCAAACCTCCAAAAGAAAGAACCCTTTCTTTCAGAGCAAGAAAACAATTTAATATTGGAAAAAACTCCAAACAAAACACACAGACACCCTGAAGTTTATATCTCTTAGGCTGGAACTAGTGTATTAATTCACTTTTCCAATATTATGACAATTAAAGCGTACTTGAAACACTCACTAATTTGGAAACTACAGCTTTTGCAATTAAGAGGTTAGGTTCTCAGCACACCTCAAAGCAAACAGAAGCAACTCTAAACCACATAAATAGCGTTTATTTCAAAAACTTTCTGCTAAGTACTTTGAAATGTAGGAGCTTAGCAGCAACCAATGCTCTACTACACATCCTGGGTTCAGCTAGGACAGAGAGAATTTTCCTTCCAGTAGCTAGTGCAGTGCTGTGTTTGGGAGCCAGGACAGAGCAATGTCGACAGCACACCGACCGCTTCAGTTGTTGCTGAGCAGTCAAGGACTTCTCAGCTTTTCATGCTGCCCTCAGGAGAAGGCGGGGGGCACCCAGGAAGCTGGGAGGGGACACAGCCAGGATAGGTGACCCAAACTGTGGATGTTTAGCCTGGAGAAGAGGAGGCTGAGGGCAGACCTTATCACTGCCTACAGCTGCCTGAAGAGAGGTTGTAGAGAGGTGGGGGATGGTCTCTTCAGCCAAGTAATAGGACACAGGACAAGGGGAAACGGCCTCAAGCTGTGCCAGGGCAGGGTCAGAGCAGATGTCAGGGAAATATTTTTCACTGAAAGAGCTGTCAGGTCTGGAACAGGCTGCCCAGGGAGGTGGTTGAGTCACCATCCCTGGATGTGTTTTAAAAAATGGTAGATGAGATACTTAGGGATATGGTTTAGCATAGGACAGGAACAGTTGGACTTGATGATCTTAAAGGTCTTTTCCAACCTTGTAATCCTGTGATTCTGTGAAACTAACCGAAGAGGGTATTCTATAGCAATGACATCATACTCAGCATAAAGGGAAGCTGGTTGGGGGAGGAGCACACAGTTTGGGATGGTCTGGCTTTGGGATGGGTCTCTATGGTCTGAGTTGTGTGGTTTGGAGTAAAGACTGCATTATGTATCACTGGGTTTGTATATTTTGCTATAGAGTCCTGTTGTTGTCATTTATCCCTCCCTTTGCTGTCCCAGTGAACTATCCTTATCCTAATTCATCAAGTTTCCCTTTGCCTTCCCATTTTTTTCCTCCCTTCCTCATACCCCACTTGGGGGGGGAGGGGGTGCAAGCAAGGAGTCTACAGTGCTCAGCTGCCAGCTGGGGGCTAAACCACAACAGGCAAAAGCAGAGGGTTATTTCCTAACTGTTCTTAAACAGCCAGAGCTGGGAATCAAGAGAAAAAGGTTTATAATCTAACGTGTCACAAGTATTCCAAAATGTTCACCTTCTAGTATGTAAAAAGTTGTGAAATTGTAGCAGTTAAACCCTTACCAGTATGTGCTGTAACTACTGCAATCCATACACACAGTATGCTGAACTTTCTCTTGTTTTTCTGTTTTCTTATGATTGGTCATAGGAAGCTGTGCATCTTCATAATGCTTTTTTGCATGGCCATTCACGTATCTAAAAATAAATGAAAACCAAAAACATTTACACCAACATTCCTTGAAAATAAGAAGAAAAAAGGCAGCTTAATAATCACCCAATATTTATACAATCATTAAAACAAGCAATTCACCTGTATGGAAACAGTAGTTATGTTTTCTTTTTACCTCTTTATTCTCACATTTTCCAAACTGATCTCTCCATCTCCTTCCCAGCAACCACAAACTCACATCCTTGTACAAAACCTCAAGACCCTGAACAGACTAATGTACCTTCACAACTGACAAAGATAATAGCTCCCTTTTTCCACACCTGTATGACATTAGTTCTTCATGTTGCTTTCCCAGATACTTTTCTTAAAGCTCTGCTTTTTTCTCAACCCAGAACTCACGGTGTCTGGGAGTACTTTAAGAGTGCTTGACCCTCATATGAAAGGATATCCATTTTAAACTTTCCTGTTCTGCAGCATGATTTAATATTAGAGCATTCTATGTTATATAAAGTTACTGAATTTGAAATGCTCTAGGACTTGTGGTCACATAACTGAAAAAGAAATCTAAAATCCTACAGCTTTGCTGCTGACACAGTGAACACTTTCAGGTTCAAAACTTGAGATCTAGAAAATTTAGCATCTTCAATTAAAAAAGGGGTCATTACAAATGCAAGCACCCTAAGTATCAGTGGAATATCATTAACACTTAGAAATGCATGGCCAGACCTCAGGTGAATTTCCCCTTCCCCATTTCTCGCTTGAATTCAGAAATGCTAACCCATAGGAACTTCATGGTCCAAATAAAGTCTTTGTATTCTAGGGCTCTTCTCACATGCAGGTGTAAACATTTCTGCTAACACAGCTGTGCTAGTTAAGGAACTGAAGCCACAGGGTTACCAACATCGCTGTGCTGGCAGAATCCTGCAGCAATTATGTCATAACCTGAAGGAGACAATTGTGTTTACAGGAGTTGATTTTCTGCCTGACAGTGCAAATGACAGGTTTACAAAGCTGTGCTCCCACCTGAAATGCTCTGTTGCTATAACACGGTCAGTAACTTTCCTAATGGCTCTAACCTGACAAACATGTTTTCAGGCAAGGATCTCAAAAGTTCTGCTTCTCTTCCTTTAATTTCAAACATTTTATGAACAGAAGGATACACCGTGTGCTTTCATGACCAGAAGTGCTCCCATTATGAGGTATATTACGTTCTTCTCATTCAATTATATTCCATTCTAAGGATAGGAACAGTTTGCAAAGTCAAAACAACATACCTAAATACCTGACTCAATGTCTGTTAGCTGCACACAAGAAAGGTCTGGTGAAGTAGTATTCTTTATATATATATTCTTATAGAAGTAGTATTTCTTTTAAGAATTGGTAACAAGTAAAATATTCCCAACTATCTATTTCACACTATCATGGAGTTGTCCCCCTCTCTTAGTTTTCCCCAAAGTTATAAAATAAATAAATAAAAATATTTAAAAGGGGTGATGCTGAAAACTCTGAATAAGAGACACTAATAAAATTGTGGCACTTACTGCTATCCAAATCAAAGAAACAAAACCTGAAGTTTATTGAATCCATTTTAAAAGACAAACTCACTGTTTGATACTTGTCCAGAATGAATGCACACCAGCACAGATGCTCCCCTACACATTCACATCTCAGATCCTTTGTCAAGGCTAACTGCATTCTCATTAATATGTGCATCTCAAAGACTTAGGCAGCAGCAGCAGATTTTCTGTAATTATCCAGACGTTTAAGTAACAGCACTGACTGTGTCATTCCTTCACACATTATTTTGGTGTACTTCAACTAACAGGGACAAAAATCAGGTACACTGTGAAGGAATTCTGATGGTAGCCAGTCTTTGTATGTCATGGCAATAACTTTGTCCCCAAACTGCACTACAATACATTTAAGGTATATGCTAAGCTGGACAGTTGCCATTTTTCACAAAATTTGCTGTGCCAGTTTTGGATTTGTGGCTTTCCAAGATTTCTTATTGGTTTAATCTTACTACAACAGAAGTATCTCTTACAGAACAGAGCTTTCCAATCATCCACTGAATGAGTAGTTCTCCAGGCACTCTGAGCTGAGCAACCCCATTCACTGTATGCTTTCCTTTGGGGGAGGAAGCTGGGTATAACTTGTTCAGTACAAGCATGCAACGTTAAATGAGATCATAAAAGGTTTATAACAGGGAAATATAAGGCACTCATGAAAATTATGATCTAACTGCCTGAGAGTTGAGCAACAAAGGAAAAAGACAAAGGTCTGATTCACAGATCTCCACACTGACACTTGGTACGTACCTTCCACAATGGACACTGGAGCACGTCAGACAGACCCACGGGCTTTTATTTGACCGGCACACTGCAACAGGTATTAAAGAAAAAGAAAAAGCAAGCATCACCAAATGAATTGGCTGGTGTTACAGTTACATAACACATCCTGAGCCCTAGCAATACTCTGCTGACTCTGCCTCAGCAGCAGTTATATAAAAAAGCCAGTCATGTTCATTAGCCTATATTAGGGACTGAACTAAGAGACTAAAAATCTATTGACACTCCAGCACATTAGTCACCTTCTGCCTTGGTTTTTAGCACACATTTACCTGTTACTTTCCATAAAACTTTGTCTGTTTGTTTGAATTCCATCCATGTGAGATCTACTTGATTTTGCAATACAATACAGAAATAAGAGAAGCACAAGTAGCAAAAACTCTGGTAAAAGTTTAAAACCCTTTTATTGTTTATAAGGCAGTCCACCACACACAGGGAAAAAAAAAAGCCACAGCATTTCTGTTTCATAACACTAGCAGTACAAGAAGCTGTTTTAAAGAAGATATTGCAAGAAAGCCAGGCAATCTGATAAGAAGCACACAGAATAAATTATTGTGCAATGCATGATAACACACATGATTTATACAGTACATAATTCCTATGCTGCAGTGCTGGTAAAGGCTTTATCCATGAAGATTATACCCTTTGAGGAGAAAATGGAAGGTTAAAAGGTAACACAATGATGCTCTGTGATCGATTCAAGACACAATATGGTATTTAATTTTTTTAGCTGTCATCTTGGTCTAGAAAAATTAAATCAACATGGATGTTTAAGCCAAAGGGCTTAAAGGGGAAAAAACAGCAGAGTAGAAAATGATGAAACACCACCTCAGGGTGAAGACACAGAAATGAGGTATTTCAACTGCTACCCCAAGCCAGTAGAGAAGTCTGCAAATTTAGGTTGGAAACAATATCTCAATAAGTAACCCACGTGGGCAGAACACAGTAACAGGCAAGCAGAACAAAATTCCCATTAGTCAAGGAATAGTGTGTGCAACTCTATAAGCAATAGCCATTTTGGAACTACAACTAAATCAACACTGAACTCTCAAACTGAGACGAATTCCAATTTGGATCATGCTGCTGATGGACGAATGCAACAATATGCAATGCTTAGACTGGAATGAAGTACGATTGTTAACAATTATCCATTACCACACACCCAACTAATATGATGAGAAAAGAAAAATGAAATGTTAACTCCACTTTTGCAAAAAACAACAGAAAACAACAAAAAGACAACAATTATCTCAAACAAAAAAACAACAATTATCTCAAAAATACGAAAGATCAGGGTAACACCTAATTTTCCTATGCACTATAAGTAACTGCTTCCTGGATCAGCAAGTTGAAGAGAATCACAGACAAAAAGTAAGAAACACAACAGGCCTTGAGGAAGAAGGGAAAAAGAAGAGGACTGAATCCTAGCATACATGTACATTATTTATATTGTTATTTGTTGTGGAAAAGCTTGAGAACTGCCTTCCCTGCCTGGACAACTCAGAGAAAGGAACTGTGGTAACTGAAGCATGAACAGAGGCTGCTTCAGAGCATCATCACCTGAGCGAGCCAATTCAGGACTTCTGGCAAACTCAAAAATACATTCACCCAGCTACAAACCATGGTACATATCAGACTTCTAAAATCAATAACTACCAAGAAAACAAGGCTAACAGAAGCGAAAGAAGCTTCTTCATCAAATTACATGCTAATTATAGAAATAGAGGTTAATTTTTCAATGGGACAGAAGTAACTACCTTAGCTGGTTAAAAAATCTGATATACTTTTCCACCATTAGTTTTCACATCTTCTATTTAAATCAGACAGAAAAATATAAACTAGCTAACCCCACTTCTTAAAAGAACTGTTTTCCGGATTTTAATTCATTATTACAAGTAGTTGTTTATTTCAACTCACAGACCCAATCCAAGGAATGTTCTATAGAAAAAAGCACATTCCACAGAAATATTCTTATTTGAACTATTTCAAATTCTTCAGTAAAGACTGCAGATTTGTTTTCTTCAACTTCTGCAATTATTATTTTACTCAATAAACATGTTTTCTCACGTTTTAGCTTTCTGGGTATGGTTCTCCAAAACCAAGTTTTCCTATTTCTAAAGTTGATTGGTTCCCACAACTGGGATGGTAATCTTGCAATACATAGAAGACAGCCAGGTAGAGCTGTTTGGGCTTAAACTTCAACTTTTCTAACTGGAAATGTATCTAACCAACAGGTGGTACTAACAAACAGAAAAGACAGACCTTAAATAGCCATCATAAGTTAAAAATGGGCTACTTGGACCACCAACCTAACCTGATACAATTTTATTTTCTTGAATTGCACAAAACTAAAGGTAAAAGGTTTACTAGAAGCCAAAACCATTCGTGCACTTAAGCACAGGTTAAGTGCTGCATGAACAAAGCACTACCCTTCGCTTTCCTTGCCAGGAACAAGAAAGAGTCTTCCTCACATTAAAACCCCAGCAGAAATCTCCCACTTTGAATTAAGATTTTTCATTTCACTGTGGGTTCATCTATGGACAGACTAGGATCTCAAAGGTCAAAGCATTACAACGCCAACTATTATTCTTACTTTCTACCACGTACGGGCCAATCACAGTTTCACAGTGACATGTTTCAAATACCAGCGCCGCTTGCTTGTCCAGTGTTGAAACTACACTGCAGTAGTGCTCACTCTGCAGAGTTCACACCAGGTTTAAGTGTTGTGCACAAAGCCAGCAAACAAGTCCAAGAACTCTGCACAATGCCAAAGAAGTAGTGTTTGTATCGGAGAGTAGGAAAAGATGTCTCATTTGTTTGCTTTAACTTTTAGGAAGAACTTTGCTCCAATTGCATCACATTGGAAACGTGTAGTTTATTTTCTGCACAAACATCTCCTCCCACAAAGAACTCAAATAACATGAAGTGACTCTCACTAAGATTAAATACAGAAGCCAGAATTAAATTTGTGACCTACAGTTGCTGTGCTCTGAGAGCATTCCACAACTGATGGTTTTGAAGGTTAAGACTGCATTCTGTATTTGTCTAAGACTGGCTAAGTATGTACCTACAATAAAGCTTGGCCCTGTATGTATTCCTCCATTCAGATCCTGAAACCGTTATAGTCTGTTACTATTAATAATAAATTAGATTAGGTTGGAACTTCAGGCAGGGGTCTTAACAAGACAAGCACCATAGAATGCACAGTAGAAGTGCAGACACTGCCCTGAGCTGCTTATAATATAAATTAAAGGTAGACAGTCCGGCTTTATCTGTGAAGTACTCCTTTCAGATGTGGTACTGACATGCAGGCACTAGGTTTAAAAGTAAACCAGAAACAAGAGAGACACTTTTCAGGTCAGGCAGTTACACAGAACCCTAAGGAAAGACTCTCAAACCCATCTGTACAGTTACATATGTCTTCCTTCAATAACCAGTACAGATTTGGGGCTTGGGGTTTTTTAGTGCTATTTAAAAAAAGAGGAGGGGAGGTGCACTACATCTGCACTCCCACTCTGGAATAAAGTTATGTTCAACAAACATCTTAACCACATGAAAAAAAACCAAACAACCAACCCACAAACTCTTAACTATCTGTTTCTTACACCTTATTTAGGGGTATTCAGACTAAGGAACATTGGCTACTTAGCCTGAACTGAAGTGCCTACTGCAGCAGTTCCCAGCTGTCTCATTTTGCTCTATTTTTAGAATAGCTTTAAGTGGTTAGGCAAAGATGATACCAACATGTCAAAAGAAAAAGGAAAGCAACTCTGCAATGCCACAATGTTGACTGAAGAAGTAAGTCATTTGCCATTTTACATCAGTATCAGCTTGTTCAGAAGCTCAGAACAACTATTTTTCATCATTTAATAGAAAGGGGAAATACTGTATTTTACAGAACAGTTTCTCTAACTGGAATCTGAACACTTGGTATACAGCCCAGAAACTCTCCTGTAAATGCACAGGGGTGTTAATGCATCCCCAAGAGAGCAAACAAACAAACACCACTACACACAAACTCATACATAACTACAGGAACATTCAGAGATGTCCCTCTTCCTCCAGCTTCCACTTCCTGTAACTCATCCTGATAAACAGCGTTCATCATGTTATACCAAGCAGAAGGAGTAAGATATGGCTAATCTCTTCAGCACTCTCCTCACAGGGCCTCCACCCCATCTTACCCTCACGATCACTTGAATATGTACTTCTGAATCCTGACTACTTATTTTCTTACTGAAAACTAACTCCAAGTGCAGCCTTGAGAAACATGAGCCCTCCTGGCAAACACCGTATTCCTCACAGAACAAAGCTGCAGCTTTCCACCACAGGAAAGCTACCACTGCCTAAAAGCACACAAGTAACCTGTGTAACTAACACTGTTGCTTCAACAGCACGCTGTGTAATACAGAAAAAGAAAAAACACAGGCAAAGAAAAAAAAGAAGCAGGAAAAGGAGGAAACAAACAGGAAGCAGTTTCTGCAAGGCAGCCAAGTTAAGAAACCTGCAAGACAGTGTCCACCAGTGATCTGACAGTGGCACAGACACTTGATCAGTGCACACCCGCGACTTCACCAGTCACGGGAGCACAGGTGACCCAAGGCCATTAGCCACTACAGAACTGTGCTTACATCCAAGTTCTAAAATAGTCCTTTATTACATCACTAAAGAAAATGCCACAAAGTATCAGCAGACTAAGAGGAATACTTTGACCCTTCTGTTGAGAGCACATCAAATGGACATTAGATTTGGGTCACTGTCACTACACTATTTCCAATAGTCTCCACAGCCTTCACCAAACCACCCAGCCTTTGTTCTCAAAAGGATCAGTACCAACATTAGTATCTTACTTCTATAATTATATGGTTAAGCTACAATAACATAGTGACCTGCAGAGAAACACCTTTGGACCTTTTTGCAGTTTGGTTTCTGTTGACACAGTAGGTCAGCTACATTGGTATAAGCTTAACTGGAAAAGGCCACTGTTGCTCAACACAACATCTGCACAAGGAACAATATTTACATAGTTGTGGCTGCACTGGTATACTGACACTGTGCTGAGCAGACGTAAGTACTTGGTGATGAACACAGATACACACTACCTGTGTACAGCTGTATGTATGTAAGCATGTGTACAGGCACACACATATGTATCTAAAAAAAAAGGTAAAAAAGAAGCAAGAATACTAAGAATTCTAGAGAAATAGACTTACTTTTGCATTCCATACCTTTAACTTCATTTTACCTAACAAACCTCCAGTGTCCTGTTCAATTAAGGTTTGGTAGCAGGACAACGTTTATTTGTTTTACTCCTAAAAGAACATGAAAAATGGGGTGAGAAGGGACTGAACAGTCTTCAAAAAGAAGTAGCTAACTGCATACCAAGATGTGAAACCCCTGAGTTGTGAAACACATTCCTTCTGTCTGTGGCATCAGGCCAAAGGAATCAGACTACAATCTGCCTCCTCTAAAGATCTGGAAGTGAAGGTGAGAAAATGAAGAATGAGAGTATAATAATTTACTATAAGAATTTTATCAGCATAGACCAGAACTATACTTACTAGCCTTAACACCTTGGTCCTTGGTTTCATTTTACTTTAAGGCAAAGGTAAGTCATCCTGAAACTCAGCACTCAACACAAAACTTTGAAGGTGACTTGCCAAAACAGCTCTGAATTAAACACCTGGAATGTCTCACAGGCAATATACTAGCAGTACCATCTGAGACTGTTCTCTATGAAAGCCAGCATTTTAAGTAGGGAATTGTTGAAGTTATTAGGCTATGAGAAATATCAATGTGTTAGATGCTGTCCCCTGTGCTGGGGTTGGCAAAAAGGCTCTGCCCACCACTGGAATCTACAGCTGTGGAACTCCCCTTCTATGCAGGAAAGACATCTTTTCAAAGGCTGAATAAATCAGCTGCAGAATGTTCTCTGCACAATACCCATTCATTCAAGATGTGACTGACTCAGGTTTAATGCGTACCCCTCCCACCCTCACAAGGCCTTCTTTCCAGACTACTCCTAAATGACAAGGGAGGTCCAACACTGCCTTCTGTTAAAGACAGCACTTTCCATGAACAAGTAGTTATTCAGGTGAACAGAAAGACAAAGCAAGGGAGTTTTTACACATTTTATTATACACCAAACCTGCAATTTACAGCTTTTACCTAGGCTGCAGTCTCTGCAGCAATGAATATCGATGCATTCTGTATTCAAAGTCCTCCAGGTGAAACATTCAGTCATTGGAATTCAGACTGGAACTACGGATTTTTACACTTACAGTGAAGCATCCAACATTACAGAGCCAAGTGCAATCTTTCCTTCTGGCCCATAAACTTGGTTATATATCAGTGTACAAAACAGAACAGCTTCTCAATGCAAAAAATTAGAAATCTTAACACAGAACACCAGTCAAGACCACAGACCATCTGGATTATGAGCAGAATTAGACACAGTCACTGAAAAAGAAGCCTAAAAAATACAGGTGTCCTCCAAAGTCAGTCAGTACTTTTACAAGCAGCATGTAAAAACTTGTAACAGGCAGTGCAAAGTTACTTAGCAGCACATATGTATTAACAAAACCAATCATGTTCCCAGTTTCTGACTTCACATTGGTTTACGTATTTAAATAGGCAACTGATACAAGCATACAAGCAAGATTTGTTATCTGACCCTACTGTCTGTTCATATTCATATGAAAACAAAACTACTGAAAAGAGTGGCTCAACTAAACATGCTGTTAAAATGGTAAGACAGAACTGGCATTAACATACAGAAAAGCACACTAAATCCAAGCAGAACACTAACATTACTTTATAACCTGTGAGTAAGCTCCAGAACTTAAACACCAAGCTAAACAGCTATGGTTGTTGATTGGGCTATTTTTTGTTTGGGGTTGGATTTTTTGTTTGTGTGTGGTTTTGGGTTGTGGGGGATTTTTTGTGGGGGTTGGGTTTTTTTGGGGCGTTGGGGTGGAGTGGGTGAGAATTGGTGATGATGATATGTTTAAAATGTATACACATATGGTAAAAGTACCTGTTCTACATTCTAAGAATTTAAGGCTAGTCAATTCCAGATGAGTGACTAAGGAAAACCAGGTGACTGAAAAAGGATGTAAATGTTACAAGACTGTTTTTTGAACCTTTGAGTAGGCTAAAGCCCCATTCTAGACAGAGAATACAAGAAAGAGGAACATTATTGGCTCAGAAAACCAGAGACATGTTCTACATTTTACTTACAAGCCAGTTTTACTGTTTGGGTTTTATAGACTATTCCCGTTTGTTTTCAAACTTCATTTCACATAAAGCTCTTACTTCTAGCCTACCATCAGCCACAGCACAAGAAGTTCATAAACAGACTGAACTTGTTCTAAACTGTTTGATACTAGATTAAAGTCAAATTGATATTCTATTTATAGAAGTTTTATTTGTTATAAATCTTTATTGCCTACTTTAGAAAAACAGCATTCTAGTCAAAAAGAAACCAGACTGATGAAGAAATGTGTTTAATGATACTATTTAAATGTTTTGGTTTAAAATCAACTACCACACACATACCAGAAGGTAAGATTAAACTTCAGTTAAATTTAAATCAAATCAAGAGAATTTACAAGGAAGCAAATTTCCTGGTAAACATTACTAACAATACAAAAAAGTTAACCACACTTTCAGTGTTTTCATACCCTTACACCAAACATGCCCAATGAAGAGAAATCTCAACATTATCAAGTCTTAGCGTGACTCAAATCACATTCAAATGTAAAAGAATAAGAAAGGGAAAGTAAAAAAGGAAAGAAAAAGAAAAAAATGAAAGAAAACAGAAAAAAAATGAAAGAAAACAGAAAACTAACCCTCCCTCATTTTACAGCTATGAAAAAAACCCAGTTATTTCTTCTGCTATTATCTTTCAGCCAAAATCAGAAAGATCAAGTTCTTAGTGAGACAAGTCATTTTGTGATTGTGAGTGAACTTATGAAATCAACTAATATTTGTGCTCATGTATAACTGTACATGTGATTTCCTCCTCTTTGTGACCACATAAAAGGATTGCTCAGTCTCATGTAAGAAATTTCACAGTGGGTTGCAGCGACTCACTCTATTACAATAGAAAAATCACATGTAATACAGACATGCTAAAGAACAACTGAGTACAAACATAAAACATAGGTAGGTGAACAATTTTTCATCAAGTAAAGAGGTCATTGAAATCCCCAAAACATTCCTAACTTTTCATGATGTTTGTCAAAACCCAGTATGAATAGCTTATGATTAGCTCCATCCACTTGTAATTCACCTCCTCAGCCAGGTTCAACCACAATGGCTTACAGTTCAGTATTTTTATTATACAATCAGAGTTCCACATTGAAAAACTTGTTTGTTAATAAATGCATGCTTTTTTTAGTCTGTCCATAGTTGAAAACCACACAGGTAGGTATGGAAAACTTCTTTGTAACAGTGTAAATAGCCATGTCAGTTCCTGAGGAAGTGGTTAAATGAAATAGGGGGTAGAGAAAGAAAAGGAGATGAAAAACAAAGAAAAAAAAAAGATGGTGTGGAAATGGGGGGAAGGTGCAAAACCAACATTAGATCAGCTACAGCAGCAATATACAGAGGCACATAGAGCATACTGTGCTGCTGCTTTTTTTTTTTTTCTATGGTAAAGAAATAAAGCCACTTATTACTACCATTCACACATACAGGTGCTCAGCTCTCAGGCTACAGTAGCACCACTTCTACATGCCAACTCAAACTTCAGGTCAAGAAATGTCACAGGTTGATCTTCCTGCATATACCACATAAATCACATTCGACCTGAAAGCAACAGTGAGAAAACATGAAGACAGAAAGATGGACAGAAAAACTAACACATCAGTATCAAGCTTATTTAACTGAACAACTGTGTCCAAAAGCATATTTTAAAAAGGCCTGCCTCTGTTTCTTCTTCTTTACATTCTAAAAATAATTTCTAGTGCTTTAGCTACTTTGATAACTATTTAGTGTCCAAATTTAAATACATACATATACACATAATTTAAAAATCAAATGGCTTCTAGCCCATACCAATATTGTTCCTCATTATACTAACAGCATGCCAACAAAAAGAGAATTACCCAGTCTTTATGTTAGAGCAAGACAGACAAATGCACATTTTCAGAAAAGCACAGCAAAGCCAACAGTGTAATTTTTAAACCCATAGGGAATCTTCTTGCAATCAATCACAGGTCAAACCATTCAAGCTGGAAACAGGAGGGCACAGAGGAGAAAAGCAGCAAGAAGGCTTCATCCTTCCTTTGTATAACCTAGCAATTAATTTGATTATCTGTAGTCCCCAATATTTCACTCCTGCTTTCTCAATGCAAAGCAAAGGCAGTATTACCAACTACTCCTAAAAAAAACCCCAAGAAATAAAATGCTCAGTGGACAAAAACATTACCAAATGAAAAACTTAGGAACTAAAGGTTTAAAACCAAAACAAACTGGCCAAACAAACACCTTTTAAAAAGGGTCATGGCTATCTGGAGAGAATGCACCTGTATTTTGACACAGACAGGCAGATGCCTACATTCACAAGGAATCCTAAATGTACATTACCTTGAAAAAAATCAGTGTCTGCCTGTATAGTATCAAGAAGGACCTCCAATCCCCACTCCCAAGCTTGACAGTACCAGATTGCTTTTTAAAAAGTTAAAAAGCTGTATGCTTGCAAAATTGGTGGGTTAACTTCCAGAAGAATCACCTTACTTTTGAAGGTTGCCTGTGGGTATTGTGTTTAGATTCACATGGGTAATAAAATCCAACAAAGAAATTTCATAACTACAATCACAAGATCCAAAATTGCACACTATATTCCAAGGGGGAAGAGGGGGGAACCCAACCACCAAAGCATTACTTTGACATACCAGTTAAGATGGCTGAATGATAGGAGCATTCACCACCTCAAATACAATATCAAGCATTCTCTTATAATCAAGGAAATGAATCATCAAGGACACAAAATCTTACCCTGCTCCAGTAATGAGGACACCATAAAGCAATGAGTATTTCATGAGACATTGTTCTACTCTACAGTAAAATTTTCCTCCAACAATCTCAAAATAAAAATCAGAAAAGCCTTAACTAGTTTTCAGATGTAAGCTTCCAATTAAGTTGCACTTTCTAACTTCCATGGATTATTTCAATTAATGAATTTTAACCACTTTTGACCTATGTACCAAATGTTTGTTAAAACAGAAAGCAAAGCACAAACAGGTTGATAAATGATGTGTGAGTGGCACTGATCAGATGAGGAATTGCTCAAAGCTTAATTTCATTCCAAACCTTGGGTCCAAAACTTGCTCTCTATGAACCTCAGGCACAGACAATACAGAGAAATTAACCAGTCTCACTCTGTAAGCCTTAGCACCTTGCAGTGATCAGAAAAACAAAGTAAGAATAAGGCACTGATCTTGTTTAGCACCTGCACATCTTGAAGGGCTTGGGAAAGGCAGGTAAAAATTATTATCCTGCTTACATTCAATCCATCTGTAATGAGATTAGCAATAATCTCTGGATAAATCAAGAGTCTGCCATGTACACACTTCCGCAACACCTCAGCCTACCCTGTCTCCTTACCATATGGCACACTTTGAAGAGACATTTCAAAACATTGATTTTTTTGTTTTTAAGCATACTTCAGAGCAGTCAGTAGTAAAATCTGTCCTTCAAAATTATCAGAAAAGAGTAGATCCCGTTTCAAAACAAAGGCAATGTAAGTGCCTAACTACTTCTTCCCTCCGAAGCAGTCTCTTTCCTCAGCTGTTGTTTAGGATTTGGGAAGGACTGATTTTGTTGACAATTTCTGAGAAGAAAAATCTAGAAAGTATTAATCACCATCAATTTAAGTTTGACTTAAAAAAATATCAAGTACTTGAAAACAGACTCCCCTTCTTTGTAATTAAAAGGAAAATTAGATCTAGCTTATAAGGCCAAAATGGAGACCTTTACCTCACCTTCATAAGCATGCATTTTCTAATGGAATCAGTTCCAATACTGTGCTCTATCACACAGGCAAAAATAACTACTGACCCCATAGTTAACTCATAACAAAAGTAACCCAATTCAAATGGGAACCCTCCAGCTTCTGTGAGTTCTCTCTCTCCACCTGTATTCAAGTAAAAATGGAAGGATAGAAGAGATGAGGACATCCACTAATAAAAAGGAAAAAGCAGAAGGAAAAACAAATACTCATGGAGGTGAAGGAAAAAGCAGAAGGAAAAACAAATACTCATGGAGGTGAAAAAGAAACACTAATGAGGTGCTGAGATGAAAAGCAAAGCCAAGACAGTTAAAGTCTATGTACCTGAGCTTTGCAGTATGTTTGTTTTGGAGCTGACTGCAACAGTCCAAGGCCAAAGAACAGTGTGTGGCAAGATACTGTTACCTACCCCAATTAAAAGAGAGTGATTTAACTGATAGAAACAAAAACTGGTTAGAGATGGGGGAACGACAGAAAACATCAAAAGCAGCCTGACCCAATACAGTCATGTTCTTGAAGGTTCTCCTATTTGACCCAAAACGCGCTCTCACATATAAACAAAGCATTCAGGAATATCCAGGGTTATTCTGAACTAACAGATTTTATGTAGCAATTTAGCAAATGACTTCAAACACAGAAAAAAAAAAAATCCCCATTCCCTAGGCCTCAAACAGCTTCCTGCTAGCTCTCCTCTGCACTCCTTACCATCCCAGCATCATTTGCAAATGCCACAATGTATGTTCCTGACCAACCGTGAAATTACTGCTCTTCAACAGAAGTCAGAATGCAAGAAGCAGATGCCAGACAATATATTTAGCTTTCACAGGAAATACCAATCTACAGCCTGAATTGCTCTTCAGTATCTAACAAAATTTCCTTATTTAAGAAGAAAAATGCATTCAACTGACAGTGATTTGAAAAGTGACTGTTTTAAGCATAATTCAGAAATAAAATTAAAAAAAAAAACAAAACCAAACCCACACCCACCAAACCTCTGTTTCAGTAGGCACAATTGTATCTGTCTGCAGTTCTGCTAAATAGCAAGCTTCACTTTCTACACTGAACAATCAATGAGCCCCATGAAAACAAATCCTCCACCACGTAGGAAAAAGCTGGAAAAATTCTGCAGACTTGCACAGGTGTGCCCAGAAGACTGCAACCTCACTTAGGCTCCCTGTGGTTTCACAGGTCCATGAAAAGCTGTTGAGAAATACATCTAAGCTGTTCCAGACTACTTTTCATAATCACATGATTTGCACAACAGTGCTGAAGGTGTGGCACGTCATACAAACTCAACTGATTCAGCCTGTGACAACACCTCCAGCTACTGTGCTTCAGCACAAGGGTTGGGAATTGAAGTGCAGGGAAAGGCTGCACTCTCCTTGGAATTCGCAGCCATCTGCATACAGTAGTTCGTGTGGCAGCACTAAAAGCAATTTGCAGTTTCCATACAATTTCTACTTTATATGTTCATCTCCTCTCCTCTTAAAAGCCCAACTACAACACCAACCAACTGCCTCTGGATCTTCAAAAAGGCTTTCTGTCTGCAGATAGTCTCACAGCTCCTCAAAGCACATGTGTGCTGCTTTCTGCATTGTTTACTGTACAGAGCATGCTTGACCCGCTTAAATACTCAGGGGAAAGCATGACATTCTCTAAACAGGAGTGCTTAAACTCCCAGACTTCCAAACTACACAAGAGTAACGTCACAGATGGTTTAGACACACTTAAAAATTAATCTACACCCCTACTCTTTAATTTGGAGCAAAGCCATTCATAATTAGGTGAACACATTTGTCAATGCACCCTCCTAGTGCTTTTTTAAGACTCTTCCTTCACCACAAGACCTTCGTAACAAATGTGTCAGGTAGCTACAAGGGGAACTGCTGTAGTCCAAAAGAGCAACCGAGGCTGATGCACACACTCCTCTAATAAATCCCCTAACTTCAGTGAAGCTAACTTCCAAATACCAGCATCAAATGCAACATCTCCTTCACTGTACAATGTCACTACATTCAGTATCAAACAACGTTCAAAAGTGCCTTCCAATTCCCTTGTGAAGTTATTGCTGCAATCAGGAGTTTTGTGGAGAGGTGAAGAAAAGGTACTTCACCAATACACGTCACTCACTGTGACAATTCCAGCTCCTCAAATCACAGAAATTCAAGATAATGATAAAAATAGCTACTGGCAGCCTGAACTAAGAACTTGCTCTCCAACCTATTCTGCAATGTTTTGCTATCGCTGGCAGGTCACATGGCTGCCAGAAAGCTTCCTGTATCAGTATCTTCACTTACTCTCTCTCCTTTTCTGGAAAGGTCAACAGCAACTCGGAACAGGACTGACAAGTTCTGAGTCATTTTAAGGCAATGTGCTTGATGAGATATGCTTTATTATTACAGACTGCAGAAAATTATCACCTTTTTTTTTTTTTCCACCAACTGAGGCGACACCACCAACAAAAAGAACCACGCTCCCAGAATCTTAGAAAACATCAGAAGCAATAGAAAATACATTAAATTTCGATGGGGTATACACAGCGTTTTCAGTGGTTCATCTGACATTACCAGACTGCAGCAAAACCAGCAAACAAGAAATGGTATTTATCGTGAACTGACAGAAACTAGTACTGATCTTTAAAAAACTTATCTCAATCAAATGTGCACAAACAAGAAAGACACAATTCTATGTATCATTTGAGAGCTGATGTAACCATAATGACATATTACCAGCTGGAACTGAAAAGGGAAGCATCACATTTTACTATTCCAGTAGGAATGCAAGATTCATCTTTTTTAAAAAAGTATTTGCTTTAAATTTACAAGAGCATACTGTTTGTTAATCAGAATGTTTTAAATTCAGTGTACCTACCTTTTTCTCGAGACGCTTGTTAAGAATTCAGTGATTACCTATGTCAGTCCTGTGTGACTTACTATCTTAACTTTCTTAAAAAGCACAGCAAAGACAGACACTCCCCTAGACACGGTGTCATTATCAATCTATTCAGTTCCCCAAAGCGTCCAGCACATTCTTCCCACATTGGCTGATCACCCAGCAGCTGGTTCTCCCTGCAAGTGCTGGTTTGGGAGAAATACCTCCCAAACAACAAAGAAAAAATTGTTCTAATACTTTAACTTCTTTCTTGAGAAGCAGCGTGCCTAACAGAATCCTGTAGCTGTGAACAGGCTAGTTTTTGAAGCTGGATAGTTATAGTAATGTCCAAAGATGTGTTTTTAGCTTTGGCAAGTTTGTCTTTTTAAAGTTCTCTAAAGGGTGGTTCCCTACTGCCATATGGATTTGGTTAACAACTCTGCTCACCCATGATATTCTGAAGATAACAGATGGAGCTACAGAGTTTGATGTCATTATTTTGGGTTTTTTTCAGTAAAGAAACATCCTGATGTTTCAGACAACAGATTTTCCTGTCTTGTACTCCTTTAAGAACTCTCCACTTTATTCCACTGTAAAGCGCACTCCCTCTAAAACCAAAAGCATTACAGAGTAAAATAACTGGTTTTGCCAAAGGAAGCAGCAGCACTACCACACCTTGGCTCCAGGAAACTGCAGGCAGGGAAGAACTGAAGTAAGCAGCAGCCTTCCCACACAAAAAGCACCGATGCTATGAGACAAAGGACAAAAAAACTTTCCTTTAAAAAGAAGAATCACCTTAATATATATCCAGCACTTCGGCGATCCCTGACCAGCCATTCCTGAATGCGGCTTCCTCCTCAGTGCCACGGGCTGCTCTACGTGCGGCCTACTTCCTAGGCCTACTTTCTATGCTGAACATACCTCCCTGCGTCTGCTTTTATACTGAGCGTAAGTAAACACGTTACAGCTACAGCAAAGAAAAACGCGTACCAAAACCGGCAGCAATCACCAGAGGTTATCTGTGTAGAAGTCTGCAGAGATCCATTAGAAAGTTAAAACACTTCAGGCACAGCAGCTTTAACAAGGAAAGCCCCTGAACAAACCCGGTCACACCCGGGACGGTACTGAAGACAGGATGCATTTCAAAGACGGTAATTTGCATTATTAAATCAGCCAAGTACAAAAAAAAATACGACCTCTGCGCTCCTACCGACCCACAGAGGAGAGTAAGGGAGAGTGACCCCCAGACACCCCCCACCACCACCACCTTCAGCGAGCGGCTTGCCCCTTGGATTCAAGGGTGGGCCCACGCTGCCTTCAGCCTCACCGGTCCAATCAAAACTACACTCTCTCCAGCCCTTTCAAAAACGTCTGTTAAAAAAGGCAATCTCAGCCCGGTTTAAAAACCAGGCTGATCCCGCAGCAGATCCCCAGCCCCGCTCCGCGCCAGCCCCCGCAGTCAGGGTTCCCCGGTACAAGGCTGAACACGCAGCTCCTGCGGCGGACAAAAGGAGGCAGGAGCCGCGATCTCGCATTCCTCCGGGCCCAGCGGGGCTGGGGGCGGTGGCCCCCGGCGGAGACAAAGTCTGCTGCCCGCCTCGGCCCAGCCAGCCGCGCTCCCGCACCGCACAAAGCTCTCCAGGGAAGGCCGGGGCAAAACTTGGGGCTGCCGCCATCCCCGACGCGGCATGTGGCGGCCGCTCCACGGGGAGCGTAAAGGGTGGAATAAGCAGCGCCGTGGCGTTCTCTCCTCCTCCAGACCTCCCAACCCCGCCGGACGGTCTCCGGCGGGGCGGCTGACCGCGGCAGCCTCCCTCCCCTCTCTACGACCCCCACACCGTGGCCCCAAGCCCGCCGCGGGGCGTCCTCTCGTCGAGGGGTTAGGGCGCTCCGCGAGGTCCGCACCGGCCGCGGGAAACAAAGGCGAGGCCGGCGGCGGCGAGAGGCGCTCGCCCGCCGCTCAAGGGCCGCGGGGCGGCTGGGCCACCTCAGGCCGTGAGGGCCGGCGCAGCCTAGGCCGCGCCGGGCGCACTCACCGCTGCAGCACCAGGAGGAAGGCGAGCCCTGCGGGAACTTGGCCGAATCGGGTGCGATGCAGACGCTGGAGCCGAGATGCGGACACTCCATGGCGGACGAGGCGGCGGGCGGCTCCTCGCGGCGCTACAGCAACGGCGCCCCGCGAACAACAGCCATCTTAGAGCCAACCTCGCGATCCGCGTGCCGGGCTTTGCGGGCAGCCGCCCTCCCGTCCGCGCCCAACGACTCCCTCACCCCGCCTCCCGCCGGGCTTTCCGAGAAGCCAACCTCCCGTCCGGCGCTCCGCCGACCGGGCTTTCCGCGCTGCCGCCACCGTTTCCCGTCTGGGGCGAGGCGGAGCGGCGCCGGGCTGTGCCTGGCGGGGTGCCGCGGACTCCTCTCGCGCGCGCCGGAGCGGCCCGCGCGCAGCCTCTCGCCTTCCCCGGGCGGGAGCTGCGGGGCCCGGGGCTGCACGCAGCAGGCGTCTCGTGTCGTGTCGTCCCCGTCCCGCCCTCCCCGGGCAGCACCGACGGCAGCGAGAGTGCCCCTGCACCGCGCACCGAGGGAGACCGCGTGAGACTTGTCTGTGGGGGGCAGGCGCTGTACTCAGGCAGCCTGCGCTGTGTTCAGCCAGCCTGCGCTGTGTTGAGGCAGCCTGTGCTGTGTTCAGCCCTGCGCTGTATTCAGCCAGCCTGCGCTTCCAGGCGCACAGCCCACGGCGGGTGTCTTCAAACGCTCCGTCTTTCTTTAACCTCTCCCTTCAGCCGACGGGAAGCCGTACTGATCTCGTCCCTCCGCTGCTTGCTTGCCAGTATCTTTGCCTCATGCTTTTCAAGAGCTACTTGGCCTCAACTCGAGCACGTTACTGAACTTCCCACTTGGTGCCGGTAGCCTTTAGGTGCCCGCGGAAAGCAGCGATGTTGCCCGGCGGCTTTTCCAGGCGGCGCGGAACAAGGTTGCGGTTGTGTCTCGGCACCGGGCGGGCGGGCGCCGCATCAGCGCAGCCCTTCTTTTCACTACTCCGCCGCTCTAACACCCAGGGCATTACTGCTTTTATCTGAGGAACTGTGAGCTACTCCTACATTTTAAGAGTTTCAGACCTTTTATCGTAACTGCTGTGAGAAGCGCGATCTGGCTGTGCTTTCTGCCTGCCGTGTGACCTGCACTCAGACACCAAAAGCATCTCTCCTGCTGTATTTTACACAGCACGGCGCTCTTTCGGAGATTACTGAGACGGTCTGTTTGGATTTGCCAAGGAGATGCTTTAAATACTCTTACCAAAGATGTCTTGGTGGTCACACCCCCTTTGCTCTACCGAGAGTGGAGATTCAGAGCATGAATTCAGAGCAGGTTTTTCCACAGCATCAGAAACGGCTTGGAGTATGCTTGGTGTAATTAGTTTGTGTTCCTAGCTGGGTAGTTAGAAGCTGCACTAGTCCATAGATATCAAACTGTGAATTAAAAGGCTGCAGATGTTACCTTGACATAAAACCGTGGAGCTCCCTCCCATGCTCCCCGTCCTTCAAAACTGTCACATTTGATCAATCGGGTAAGTGACATTCCCAGCATCTACCTGGCAGGTTCTACAGACAGCATGTGCATTTGTACAGTTTTCTATCAAGTGTTGTATCAATAGAGCAAAAATCAATCGTGAGGGCATGCAGCACAAATGTGATGTACATCTAAGAATCACGTGTAGAAGTTTAAAGAGCAAACAGATAGTCATGCTACCGTGTTTATTTTTAGCCAAAGGGTCCTTCAGTTTCTTCTCCACCCTCTGCCACAATTTATAACATTAAATTTTAGCAGCAGTTTGACTGCAGTTGCTTTCTTCTAACCAATGCCTAAGTTATCTTGTCATGCCCCACCCATCCTTACACACAAGCAATGAGAAAGAAACCACAGCCGGATCTGCCCTTCTCATTTTTCTCTCTGTAGCAGTGTCACTTGGCTTTCTCTGCGTAGTATTTTGCAACCAGAGTTTAACCAAAGCTGTCAGTTCTTATCTTACTGTGTGGATTATGTTAGCAGTAGTCTTTCAGAAGGAAGAACTAGTTAAGAGGGATTAAATATAGTAAAATAAACATGTTTAAATATTTCTAATTATCTACTTTAATTTCAGCTCTCCTGTTCATGACTTAACAGTTGCAGTGTTATACCTAGAGAAGAGAACCCACTCCTTTCCTAAGTAAACAAAACCAGGGTCTGTCTCAAAAGAAGAGTGTGGCCTTGCAGTCACTGGGGTTGAATGGCTGCCAGTACAAGCTATTGTGTCTCCACTAAAGGCAGTGGATTGAAATAGGCAGAGCTACAATGCTATTAGACTATAAACTATTAGAACAGTTTTTATACACACAGCCATGTTGGAAGAATACCTTCTGGCAAGATACTAAGAGATCTAGGTACGAGGGAACAGTCAATAGGACATGGACATCTTGTCTCCCCAAACAAACAGAGCAACAGTTGGAACAGGACAGCAGATGGGAATGAGCATTACTATTTCGGGCAGCTGGTGGGGAATGGAGTGTCAGTAGTATCTTTAAGGTGAAAAGGCATGATCCATTGCAGCAAAGCTAATGAACACAGACTACAGAAGAAAGACATCCTCAGGAATGTCTAGACCTATAAAGCATATGTACTGCTTTCTCTTTTTAGAGAAGAGAGTTCCTCTTTTTAGTCCAGAAGACTGCAAACTTGCAGACTTATCAAAGAATAGATACAAACTCAGTTTAACTAAGAGGCCTTTGACCATGGTTTGTTATCTTTTTTATTAAGATGCAACTGTTTAACTTGCAATATTCTGCACACAGAGCAATGTCTTTCTCCCCTGCTGTGGAGTTACTAAGATTCCTGAAATAAAAGAACAAAAGGTGCTTGGAAAGACAGGAGATTGGGAGGGACTGCATAACTCTGCTAAGCACAGCATGGCCTAGAATGACAGACACTGGTTTTCACTTCTCTAACTACTAAAAAGTGTCAGCTTACCGAGATGGACCCTTCATCTTCCATCCCTGATGTTCCATGTTTAGGAGCCAAAATCATTCACACTGCTAGTCACCTTGTTCCTTTGCAAGGTAATAATGAAGTTTTATTCCTCCTTTCACTTGTGGGTTGACAGCCATTCAGTGTAACTCTTTAAAACAGTGCAATCTTGCCCAAATATTTGAACATTTCTTCATTTTAGTTGCCGTGCCCAAAACAAATGCCTTTGAATTTTTTATCTCTGCTTGCCAAGATAAATACTTAAGTAAGGATTATTCAATCAGGGAGTCTTGATGTACAGCAGTTATCACATATGTGAGGAAGGACAATTTAGAAGAGCAGTAAGTATATTTCTAATGCAGCCTCTACAAATCAAAAGTTAATGATCGGTAATGCAACTCTGAGCATTTGGATCTCAAAAGCACTGCTACAACAGGGGTAGTTTTAAGTGGCTTGCAGTGTGGCATACATGTTGAATGCAGAGGAAAACTGGAGCAGAAGTTCTAGGTATAATCTTCCTTTTCAATTTGCTTTTTCAGTAATATTTCGTGAGTACAAATCACTTGATTTGCAACTAGAACCCATCTCTTGCTCCCATCCTCCTTTGATCAGACTAGTTTAGCTGATACCTAAGGTATGATACAATGCTGATAGCAACACAGCCTACACAGAAGCCCACCACAAGGAAATTAATGATTTTGTCAAGGTAGATGAACACTTTAGGCAGACAACTGGCATGGAATATAGCAACCAAAAGCATCAGAATATAGGTAAGCTCTAATTCACAGCTTCAGCTTAATAAAACCTTTACTAAAGGCTGGTCTGCAGCTCTGTGAGTTACATGCCATCTCTGCAGCAGAGAGCAGCTTAGCCTCATGCATCTGTGTAAGAAAGGAGGCTCGCTACAGCACACTCAGTACCACAAGCACATTTCCGGCACCACGTTGTCTCGTTAACAAATCTCTTTCCATTTCCTGCACATCCTCTGAAAATAAAGGTCACAAGCTTTTTCAGTGCTTGATCATAACACCACAAGCGACTCCCTTAGAAAGCTCACGATTCTTCTCTAAAGGGCAGGCTGCCCAAGGTGAAGGACAGCAGTTTATAGCTAGGAAAATGCCCAGAGCAAGCCTCTGTGACGGTATTGGGAACGTAAGATTAAAGCCTGCAAAGAGGTGTAACGACCTTCGAAGCGTGACCACAACACTCCCGCAGACAGACCTCGAGAGGGCGATGTGACACAAAGTATTGCGCAAGGGTACCACCAGACCGTGCCAAAGGGCAGCCGTGTTCTCCGTTCCCCTCTCCTGGCATCATCACTATATGGAATGACCTGAACTTCTGCTTCCGTAGGATTAATGGGTCTCTCCAGTGCTCTTATTTCTTAACGAGCTGCTTCTCGAGGGGAGTAACACTGACTAGCAGTACAACTGTATTAGGCTGATACAGATTTCACCTGAACAGAAGATTACTTTTTCAAAAAGTCTAATTCAAGTAGGTACCCCTGAGGTCTACAGAGCCTGAAACACAGAGAAAAGATGGAAACTGGTCAAAGGAATTTCATGGTTTCAATAGAATCCACGTGGGCTGGATTGTGTACAACAAACATGTACACACCCACCTCTATGGTGGGTTTTTTCTGTGTGTATTTCTCTCTCTGTATGTGTGTGCATATGTATGTTTCTCTAGAAGGATGTTCTTTCACACAATCAGAATTAGGGGTCTGATTCCCCAGGTGACATACACTGTAGTTCTGTTAATGTGAGTTCAGACTGGCTGAGGAGCTGCCTTTGTGTGTTTCTTTCAAATGAAATCAACAGGTTGTTTCATTCCCCTGAGTCAGAGCGGCCCAGAGATGCAATTTGTTACTGTGCTACCATTAGAAACGTGTCCTGTTCCAGAGTTCAAGTTTGCCCAAAGACACGGAGCAGTTTCTAGGCCGTGACAACAACTTGGCGTTTCATGGAATCTGTTGTAACCAATTTGATTTTGCTCTTGCTGAGCATGCCTGCAAAATCCAGTTCCAAAAAGGGGACATTTTGGAAAGGGTACTTTGAGGTGATGCAGTCCTCTAGACTGGATACTCCTCTGCAGGAACCGAACAGTTCCTTACTATTAAAAGCTCCCCAAATTAATCTTGTTGTTTGCAACACAGTGTTGTGAGTTGTGCAACAGACAAGCCAAGAGCTGTAGTCTTTTCACTAGAATTCCCATTTTCAAACAAAGTAACATATCTTCTAGTGCTTTGATTTATGAGAGCCTACACTAACTTTCTGTCACTTTTCCAAGGGTTTCAGAAGCATCTCATTGAACAAAGGCAATGGTTTGACTCTGAGTCAAACTTTACCTTGTCTGCACTATCACAGCTTTGTCACAGTGCAAAGGATAAATAAAGGTGAATGTGACTGTTTCCTGAGGTGGCTTTTTTGAACAAACATAGGGAGATGTGAAAAATTAATTATACAAATAAACAGAATTTTTAAAAATTCTCCACATTATTTTCAAAGGTGTTATTTGTATGGACAAAATGTTATCTTTAATTCATGCTTTAAACAAACGCCTGAAACTCCTCATATGTCTGGCAGCTTTCAACACCAACTTCATCAATTGTTATACTGTCCTCCAGAGTCTGTTCAATAATGCAAGTGCATCAGGGTGACATCCAGCAGTATTATTTCATGTAACTGGCATTTGGCTTTTACTGTAATCAGCTACATCAATTTTATATTATATTGTTCCCAAATGCAGTCTTGAAAATATAATAACGATTTTGTATTTGTGCTTAAGCTACTTTTAAGATTAGCAGGATTTATGTCATCCTAGGAAGACAGGCTGAGAGAGTTGGGCATGTTCAGCCTGGAGAAGAGAAGGTTCTGGGGAGACCTAATTGCTGCCTGCCAATACTTAAAGGGGTCCTCAGGAAAGTGAGAGGGGGACTCTTGATCCACGGAGTGTAGCGATAGGACAAGAGGGAATGGCTTCAAACTGCAAGAGGGTGGGTTTAGGTTAGATGTTAGGAAGAAATTCTTTACTATGAGGGTAGGGAGGCACTGGAACAGGTTGCCCAGAGAGGTTGTAGAAGCTCCATCCCTGGACGTGTTTAAGGCCAGGTTAGATGGAGCTTCAGGCAGTCTGATATAGTGGAGGGGGTTGGAACTAGATGATCTTTGAATTCCCTTCCAACCAAAACCATTCCATGATTCTATCTTAATAAAACCAGAACGTTTTATAGCCAACATAACTAATTTCTGTTCATCACAACTGAATGAGGCTTACTAATTTTTTGGTAAACTGCAAGTATATTTGGGGAAAAAAAAAAGTAAAAAAAAAATAGGCATCTCAGTCTACATACAATGTCAGAGCATGGAGAACAACTCCAAAGGATCCAGGTGAAAGAAAGCCTAGTGCTACCTATGTGCCTGGAAAATGTGATAGCTGGAACCAGCCTGTCTGTCTGATCAAGGAAGGGGAAAGTGTTCAAAAGCATTTGAGTGCAGAATCCAAAACTCTCTAGAAATATTTCTTATGTCACGTGGGGCAAAATCATAGACTTTGCTAAGTCACAAACACTGCATGTTTAAATGACATGCAGGTTTTGAATTTCACTACCCTGATTAGCTTGTTAACAAATCTAAGAAAAACAGACAATAATCCAGTCGCAGAAGTTAAAGGAAGAATTACTCTGATGATCATCTAGGAGGACTGGGAAGAAGGTGAGATCGTACAGAATGATACTATTTAAAACTCAGGCATCAGAATATGAAATCTAGTTGCCTGTGAAAAGACCATGTAAAGAAAACACTGTAAAAGAAGTGTTTACATTAAATTCTAAAGTCCCATCCCAAACTCACAAAAGAGTATGATGGGAAGGTCCCAGGATGAACTGGGTGAACTAATATGCCTTTTTTCACCTCTAACATCTGTTATTTCTACAGTAGAAGTATCATGTGTGCCTGTGAATTGTAACAGTACATAAACAATATCTCTTTTCCCTCTACATTAAACAAGACTGTCAGTAGCTAAAATACTCACAAGCTATTTTTGGTTCTTTGTTTCCTGTAAGCTACAAAAGTATCTCACCTGTCTTTCTGCTGCACGTACTTGCTTCTAGTTTTGTACCAAGCATTTTGAACTATACTGTGCACACATTAGATCTTGGTTCCACTTTACTGACCACAAAGAACTGCAAGTATTATTACAAAAAGGAGCCAGTGTCTCAGAGCATTCTCATACTGAAGTGTTTTGACTCCAAAGTATCCCCCAGGAAAAACTTGCCATTGTACACACAGACAGTATATACGCTTCCCTGCTAACTGAGGTGAATGAGACTTGTGTTAGCTCCTTTTACTCTGTCTGGAGACCAGGTCATTGCCAGGGAAATAGGAATTTTCCTGCCATGCTGCTAGGATTATATGATTTGTTACTATGTTATTCCTTAGCCTTAGCTATTCACAATGTTGAGCAGCAATCTGGATGGTGAAAAAGGAGACCATTGGTTCAGATTTCCTCACTCCACTTAACATCTGCTAATTCAATGACTGAACAAGCCCACCTGACCTTTTTCTGCTCCAGCTGCAACTTGAAACTGGGATGGTAAAATAGAGTAAGAGGGAGCTATTCAGCTTGTTCTGTGAAATAAGAAGCTGCTGGGATGCCCTATGAGCAGTACTAGATTTTCAAAGATGTCTTGCTAAGCTTCAAACACCGAACTCAGTACAGCAAAAGGTGACTGCCAGTTCAGGGCCACAATCAAAGACCTCTTATGAATTGCTGACACAGAGAGCCCTCAGTTTTCAAGAACAGAGATGTAGATGAGTTTTCTGGGATTTTGACTTGCTTCACTCTAAAGGTCAACACTGAAATATGGTGTGCATGGTCATGCATACATGTATGTGTATATACTTAAATACATGGCCAAATAGTTACAAGTATTTAAATACAGGACATTTTGTAGATGGAAGTTAGTACATAGCATGTCCACAATTCACATTCAAGAAAACTATCTGAAGACCTTTTACAGAATGTTAAATTTGCAATGCCTGTTACTTCTTTCACTCAGTCTAGTACAGTTAAACTCAATATAACTGAGGCTACTGTGTAAACATATCTACATATCTTCATTGCTACTTCCCTACCTGCTAGACTGTAGAATTTAACCAGGTTGATTTCTGTAATGCCTGTGTGGCCAGGAAATAACAGGTGCAATAATTCATTGGCACTCCCTCAGGAAGTGCTTCCTAACTCATCCAGAGTCACATAAATGCAACTATCCCCAACTCACTGTGACACTGTACCATGGCCACACGTTCACATGCGTTTCTGTACATTCTGAGATTTGTGTGTCTAAAAGAATCTAAGATGACACAGAACTTCAGTTAAACCCTTCATTCCCTTTTGTTAAAAGTGTGCTTTAATAGCAGAGACCAGAGTAGATGTTCCAGTCAGTAAATGAGTCAGCTTGGTAAGACCTGCTGCATTTTGGGGCCCCTCCTCACCCCATGACTAATCACTTAAAGATAATTAAGCAGCAGCTGCCTGACTACACTCTGATGCCTTCACGGATTCACATATCCCTGACATCATCATTCTGTATTTCATTTGAAGCACTTCCCATGATCAAACATACAAGCAGTGTAAAATGGGCTACAACTAGATGCCTCATCACCATCTATCTCTACTTATATTAGCACTTTACTTTGTAAAGCAGCAAACAGCTGGAAAAATGATGTGTTAGTAGAGGATCACTTTGAATGTTCCATTGTGTCCTAAGAATTACCAAAGCCTAAGCAATTTGAGACTCACTGCTGTGCAGTCTCTATCCTACATGTGGTATTTAAAGTAGGTAGAGACTGCCAGGCCTGCATTTAGAGTACAATGAGATTTTACTCTTGTAAATGTGACTGAGTATCTAAGCCCAAGAAATTATTAAACTTGTGTGGCATGTAATTCAGTTTAAAAAAAGGGCTTTTAATTCAGGGCACCCCATTCTTCTTTTGTCTCACTCAATGCCACTTCATGCAAGTCCAAAGGAAAACAGTAGGCTCAACACCTTTCAGGTACATAAGAGCCAAAACTTTAAAGTACAGGTTAACCAAGACATGCTTGCAGGGTGTAAGATGATTTTCTTTTGATGGGTAAACATAACAGCTATAGTAGATGAAAAGGCTGATATAGATAGCCAGAGCATTCAGGTACTCATAACCATGGCATGTAATTATGAACCTTGTTCCCAGATTCAGGGCTTAAGCTTTACACCATTGCTATCTCTATTTCTGTGTGATATTCAAGCATCTCATTACAGTCTTTCTTTTCTTTCTTTCAGGAAACAGAGGTTAACAAGCCTGACTTCTTGTTACAGCTTGTCATCCACTTAAACACGGCTCTTGGCCTTTCCTAAGAAAAAAGGCTGTGATGGAGCCACTCCAGCCATGAAGGAAAGAAAAAAATCCCCTGAAAACAGCAACTTCAGTTGCTGGGCTGCTGATCAGCCTGTTTCCAAACTTTGCCATACCCATTCTGTCTCCTTCCTGAGCACCATCCACAGCCACAACCAGACTGGTTGTCTAAGGCTGTGGCACAGGCATTTCTGCTGCCATCTGGCTGCTATTCCAGGCCGATATTTTGCTAATGTCTAGAGTGAACCCTGGCTGTTAACTACAGAAAGAGAACCACAACTTTGGGGGCTGGACTAGATGATCTCTTGAGGTCCCTCCCAACCCCTATGACTCTGTGATTCTGACCTTTTCACATGGGGAAAATGAGCAGATATTGTTGATGGTGCTGTAAGAGCATTACCCATGTGAAACCACAGTGTTTCAATGTACAAGGAAGGTAAGACTTAGGACTACCTGCAGACTTGCCTTCTCCCTTCATTGTGTACTTTTTGTGTGTGGTGTTGGCACATGCTGCTTATAATGTTTGCAAATTACACTCAGAGAGACCTACAAACCTTTCAGAGTTTTACCAGTTTGAAGTTATGTTTCCTTAGCTGGCTGCAAGTCATCAGGTATTGTGAAGATGCATCACTGAGAGCTGAAATTCAGGGATGAAATTAAATGTGAAATTAAAAATCCATCTGGATATACCACCATCTGGACAGAATTCTGCATCTAATTTGGAAAAACTCTTCATGCACTGCCTGTCAGCAAAGAAGGCATTCCCATTCCCAGCAGCACCTCCATAAGCAACGGTCTGCAGCAGTTCACAGTTCTGTAATGAGAGAGGCTATTCAGGACAATCTTCAGTGCTGGGTTATGCTGGTCTCCATTTACCCTATTTGCTATGATAATGTGGTTATTGCTATGTATGAAATACCACATTGCAGCTCTGGACACAAAACTGCTGCAGTAAACAAGCTGGTAGGAAAACTCCAGCAGCCCCATGTTCTTAGGGCCTACATGAAAAATCCTCTTGTGGGGAGGTTTCAGACCAGTAGCTGCACCACTGGTGCACTGCCTTCCCAAAGGGAGTAGGGGCCAGAAGATGTGGATACCCTGCATTCCTGGATGACAGTTAATATTTTGAAGAGTTTTGAAACATTTTATTAAAACATAAGCAGAGCACATTTCATTAACACACACACACACACACACACACATTTTTCATGCTTTCATGCAAAGCACTGGCCCTGATTTCCCTCTCCTGCTTCCCCCACCCCTAACTCCCTGGTTTCTGTAATCATGATTAAGAGATTTACCTTTCCAGAAAACTACAACACTGACTTCTTTCACACTGGCTTTTAAAGCTAAAATATGAGTGGCAAAGTGTTTACCAGCAAGACAAACCAAGCAAGCTTTTCATGTCTCCAGAGCTAATAAAATACTGCATGGAGCATGGCTTGCCTTCTTGCCTTGAATTTCTTCACAAGCAAAGCTCACTCTGCAAGGCCATCATGAGACAGCTATTTTTATCATCCTGTAGTTGCTTAAGCATAGGTTCTCCTGTTGATTTAGAATAGTCCCAACCCAGAACACCAAGCCATAAATACATCTGGAGCTGAGGCTGAAGAAGAGTTAATACTCATCTTTCCAGTTTTATTTTAAAATGTACCTTTAGATTACTTGATGTGTAGCAGACATCAATGAGTCACTCCAGACAAAGATATTTTGGAAAAAGCTGTAAAGTCACTTTTGGGGGTTGTTTTTCTTTTTTTTTTTTTTTTTTTCCCTTCTTTTTTTTCTTCTTTGTTTTTTTCCCCAGTCACAAGCAGACTTGGCATAGTTACTTGGGTTTGTTTGCACAGAAGTTAATGAGTCCATAACATCCCTTAGCCACACAGACACTCCAAGAGAAATGAAAAGACTTCTGGACTGACTCCAGCAGCCACCCTGTGTTGGTGGAGCTAGTGGAGTGGTGACAAAGGGCCCTTGCATTCAACCTATGTGCAGCAGCGTCAACTGCAGCAAACCTCCGCTTAGGGCAAGGAGTGCAATAGCACCAATGGATGGAGGAAACAGAGCAGTAAGGTCATTTTTTCCAAACTTCTCCAGTTCACACTGCTTTATGGGTCTGTCTGGCTGCAGTGTGGAAATTATGCAGCATCTACAGATATTTACAAAGGTGTAGAGACAGAAATTAAGCAGAATTTAGTCAGTCAGAAACTGAAATCCAGCATGGGGACTCCTGGTACCCTGTCCAGATCACTGCTATACTGCCAGTTTAGAACCTAGACCAGGCCATAATTGAAGATGCAGGAATCTGAATGCCTCTGTGTTCCCTATAGCAAGACTTTTGTCTGGCTGCTCCTTCAGTGTCTCACATTTAAGCTCTTGAGCCAAGCCACCACACCATTGACCATGTGTGGTGAATGAAGCAGACAGAGCAGAGGCCAGCAACAAAAATGATCCTGTTATTCTGAGGAGTATTTCTGGAGGATTCAAGGAGTTTGAAGCAATGAGGAGAAGGCTGTGTTCCATCTTTAGCAGAATGCCTCACTTTGCTGTGCTCTGCTTCTTGACTTGTTTGCTTGAGCCTTTTTTAAACCATACTTTTGGACTTTCCAGTGTGTGCAGACAGGACAAATATAGTGACTGACAAGTGCATACCTACTATTTAGTTATATAAAGCCCACCTGAGAGTACCATGAATTCACATTTTAGGTTTGCTGGAAACTTTTGATGGAAATTTTTTCTGGTCTGTTGCCACCTTGCAGGGATCCTTTCTCATCACCCCCTACGCAGGCAAATCCTCAACATACTTTAAATGAGTACAGAGAACCCCTGTTAGTCACAGCAGTGACCACAGAAGAGGTGATTCTTTTATTATTCCATACAGCTTTACTAGGTAACCTCTCATAACACAGAATAAAGTTTGTGCTTTTCATGTGGTGACAGGGGTCAGCATCCTGGCAGGTGACAAAGAAATTTGTTGGAGCCTATTTTAGATACCAGTTCTGGTTGCACATCATTCACATGGTCATTCTCTGCCATCCCCTCAGCAAGTCTGCGGATCACACCAAGCTGAGTGGTGTGGTCGACACCCCAGAAGGAAAGGAGCCATCCCGAGGGATCTTGACAGGCTGGAAAGATGGGCCCAGGGGAACCTAATGAGGTTCAACACTGCCAAGTGTCAGGTGTTGCACTTGGGATGGAAGAATCCCAGACACAGATACAGACTGGGAGAAGAGCTCCTGGAGAGCAGCCCTGCTGAGAAGGACCTGGGCATTCTGGTGGATGAGAAACTTAACATGAGCCAGCAGTGGTTCTTGCAGCTCACAAGGCCAATGGTAACCTGGGCTCCATCAGCAGAGGGGTGGCAGCAGGGACAGGGAGGGGATTGTCCCTCTCTACTCTGCCCTTGTGAGGCCCCATCCAGAGTCCTGTGTCCAGATCCGGGGCCCCAATACAAGAAGGATGTGGAACAGTTGGAGAGGGGTCAGAGGAGCCACGGAGATGATCAGAGGGCTGGAGCAGCTCCCCTACGGAGAGAGGCTGAAGGAGCTGGGCTGGTTCAGCCTGGAGAAGAGAAGGCTGTGGGGGGACCTCATTGCAGCCTTCCAGTCCCTGAAGGGAGCTTATAAGCAGAAGGGGATTCAACTTTTTAAAAGGATAGACAATAGCAGGACAAGGGGGAATGGACTAAAACTAAAGGAGGGAAGGTTTAGATTAGATATTAGGGGGAAGTTTTTTACAGAAAGAGTGGTGAGGGGCTGGAAGGGGCTGCCCAGAGAGGTAGGGGATTCCCCGTCCCTGGAAGTGTTCATGGCCAGGTTGGATGGGGCCCTGGGCAGCCTTGTGTAGCTCCAGGCCTGAGGTTGGTGTCCCTGCCTGTGGCAGGGGGGTTGGAGTTATATGATCCTTGGGGTCCCTTCCAACCCAGACCATTTTATGATTCTATGATTCTATGAATTAGGCCCTCAGCTCCACTCTAATGACCGGGAAAGATCTGAGTCCCTGATAAAGTGGAACCTGCAACAGGTTGATACATCAGTGGTTGTAATGAAAAAGTGAGGTATCTTTCTCTAGAGGGGTAATGCCATTATTCCAATAAGCCCAACAGATGAAGAGAGGTGATATTTAATGCTTCTCCTACATTTGCTTTACAAATCCCATTTTAATATGCTTCAGAACACAATCACAGCAACATATTCCCAACTTGATGCCCTGTCATTACTGGTCACTCAGTATCACAATGTAGCATCTCAGAAGAGAGAGTGCTCTGAGCCAAAGACCAAAATGAGATACTTCTGCTTTACAGAAGGGTCTGCAAATATATACATCTCCACACATCAGGCTGGAAAAGCAGAGAAGTACTCTTGAGTGAGCTCCCCTCCCTTCTCCCTCCAGCCATGAGGTAAAGACAAGTTGCATAATGTAAAAAGAACACCTCTGCTTTTTTTCTAAAACAGGAAACAAAATGGTCATGCCCAGCACTCCTCCAACAATGTTCATACTATTTTCTGGAAATTCTGCAAAGAATCTGGTGTCCCACTGAGGTGTGCTGGAAGTGGGGAAGTGCAGCCTGGAGAACACACTGGTGCAGTAAATGGAGACGTGGCACCCCAGCATGTGAGTCACCAACAGTTGGCATTGTAAGGACTGGGTCAAGCTCATTAAAGGAGCTTGTTAAATTAACGGCAGAGAAGGAGGAAAGCAGAGTGCTGATTCCTTGGCCATGTCTTCAAAGCCCAGGATTCATCCACCAGGTTTCCTTTGCTGCATTTGGTTGAAGTTGACCAGTTCTATCATCAGTGCTCCCCATCCACATCTAGGCCTTCAAGAAATCTCTCATCTTCTTGTTCTCTTTGCCAAACCCAAAGGGCAAACATTGCAGCACTGCAGGGATGTAGCACAATATTAAAACCTGTATTACAATAGTAATGACTCAGGCTTAATGGCCCATCGGCAGAGCTTTTTCTCCTCCTGACAGCTCCCTCCACCCCTCCAGTTCATAGTTCCTAGAAGGCTGAATGGGTTTTGGAACCAACAGTGTATTCAAAAAGGAGTAATTTGAATACAAAAGGCTAGAGAGGCTATTATAATCCCAAATACTGGTTACTGAAGATGGATAGACAGACAGCAGATTTTGACAGTCTTTGGGAAACTTTCCACAGCCCCACTGCAGAATGATGAATCTAGGACCAGCATCAGCTACTCCCCTGAATGGCCTCTGTGATTCCCATTGCATATGAGGTGATCCTCATGTCCTAGAGGTCATCATATAGACTAAGCCATGCCCACAGAGCACACAGCACACACAGCCAGTCCTGCACATACAGTGCATTACAAAGCATTCTATCCACCTCGTTCCTGTGACTGAGAAGCTCTGTTAAGTCATATAATCTATTAGCACTAAAAAGGTTAATTTTTAGCTTTGCCTACACTCAGCTTGTTATTCATTGCATATATTCCCCACATGCAACTAAGTAGGTTCTTGACAGGTCTTATTCTCAAGACCCTAATGTGAACGCCTAGAAATTAACTGGCAGTATATTTGGACTTTGGACTCACATGCATGCCAAGACTATAATTATTTCTAACTGGTTATAGTTACAGCCACTGTAAATACAACACTGAGGCTGCTTCTTTTATGGGTGCTGCTTAACTTATTCTCAGCATCACAGTTCAGCCTACTGTTTAAACACAAATCGAGTTTTCTTAGCAGCTGGAACCTGAGGCTAAGATGCTTTGCAGTCATCTTTTACTGTAATGGGTTAAATTCAACCTAGCAATTCAAGAGAAACTAATCCTTCTGAAAAGGTACACTGATAAAAACAGTATATGCACTCAGAGGGGGGTTTAGTTCCGTGCCTGATGTGATCTTACATGCTCCTCCAAATCTGTCTGAGAGCTGACTTGGGGAAGAGAGGCTCTAAATCTGAAAGCTAGTTTGAAAAAAGAAGTTGGGGAAATTGATTTCAGTTTCTGTGTGGCCACACATTTTAGTGCCTGGCCTTAACACACAGGAAATCCAGGACTGCTGCTCTGCTTCGTCTGTCAGTTCCCAGCCCATTAAGCATATACTTCAGACCATGCAAGAACCCTGCAATTTTATTTCACTGGCCTATTCTGCCAGAGTAGAATTTTTTCATAGAGGCATAATATTTTTGGGAGGCCACATGGAAAATCACTAACATGTAGGGAATTTCAGAGAGAATATACTTTAGAGGGTAGTACATTGGATTTATGAATTCTTGCTGTAACTCTGTGGCTTGCAATGACCAGTGATCAGTAACTTGGTTTTGTGCATCATCCCCACTATGAAGGGTTTTTTAAGAAGTAGTTCTTACCTCCCAGACTTTCTAATGTAATGAAAATGAGGCAAGAACAAAATGAAAACACAGCAGAAAAATATCAACCATTATGCATTGTGCCTCAGGATGCACATTCAGTGCCTTTGCCAAGAAAGAGAAGGTTATCTACAGTCCCCACAGTGCCACTTCACTTCAAAGTCTGATCTCTGCCAATAAGGAGTTAATACACATTTTTTATTAACTAGCTATGTAGTAATGATTTTACATTTTGATGTATCCCTTTAAAAAATGGATATGTCCATCTCCTCCTAGTTGTTTTATGACATATTTATCATACAGTCTCATTCTGAAATACCCAAAATATTAGGGCTCCCTCTCACACACAGGTTTTCTGGGATTTCTTTGTCCTCATCTGGTGATTCCTAAGGTGCAAGCCCTAGTTGTACAGCCAAGAAGACTAAACACTGATTTCCAGGGATGAAATTACAACTATCCCTAGTTCCCAATTTGCAAATGCCTTTTGAAGAGTCACCTGATGCCAGGAAGACCTAGGTTTTGCAACAGAACAACACATCTGCTGTTTCTGCAGGCTAATGGTTTGTCACTTGAAAACAAACACAGGATTCAAAATTAATTTCTGGGACTTCTACTAAAATTCCTTTTTGTCCCCTCTGGAACGTTTCTGGTTTCATTTTTAAGTATGAGTCTCACTGAACTGCACACAGGCATACACACATGCCTGTGCAACACTGAGCCATGGGATTCAAGCCATAATAGAGCAGCAGGAACTCTGGCACTTAAGCCCAGAAGGCAGAAACCAGACCTATGATCTAATCAGAATAATCAGTGGATTTCCAAGATACCTATTCCATGGCTGGTCCTGTGTCTCCAGTTTGTTCCTGCCTGGCTGGTTGTGCCACCCCAATCAAGACCAGAATTCAGCTCCTGAAGACAAGATACAAAGATCCAAGGCTTTGGGTTAGTGTCTCCTGAATTTAATGGAGCACAAGCCCCTCCAGCTCTCTTAGATACACTCGTGTGGCCAAATATGAATGAGTTTCAGGCCTTTGCCCTAGGAAGGCAAGCAGACCTGGGACAGCCATATGTGATGAGTAACAGTATGCAGTCCAGCGTTTCCATCTGTTACAGAATCACAGAACAGGTTGGATTGGAAGGGACCAACTAGATCTAGTTCCAACTGGAAATGGGCAGTGACACTTTCCACTCAACCAGGTTGCTCAAAGCCCAATCCAGTCTGTCCTTGAATAACGATAACAACAGTAATAAATAACTGTATTTCATCTACCAACTCTGCTGCTCTCCTTCCTTCCCTCCCTCACTTGTAACCCTCAGTGTGCTACTCTGTACATCAAGGCTGCTCATTAACAGGTGATTCAGCAGTTGTCAGTGTCACCATAAAAAAAGAACTTGGCCATCAACATATTGCTTCTGCCAATCTTGCATCACCTGTACTAAGTACTTGTATCCAGCCCTGTGACTGCAGCCAACTGGTGCAGGACAGTCCTGTGGTTTTCATCCATTCCTGTGGACAAGGTGATAAGAAGACATTCCTAGCACTAAGATTTGGCTGTGAAAGTCAGACAGCAACACCTAGGAGGGTTAACCATTCTCAGCTTTTGTCAAACAACTAACTGGAAGTGTGTGTTCTTTCAGTAGGGCAGGTATAATCCAAGCAAAGATACTGAACAATTTCCTGCATTGCACAGTAATTTAGAAATGCAGCTGTGAGAGGCTGAAAGGCCTGAAGGAGGATCCTGTCAAGGAAACAAGCAACTTACCTCAGAAAAAAATACCCCTCAAAAAAATCATGTAACTTGGAAATGGATGGTTTATCAACAGCAACCTTTCTAGGGAAGCCAGCATAACAAAGGCAACAACAAATACTGAAGTTCTGAACAACCTGTTTGATGTGCACATCCAGAGACCCCAAGAGGCTGCACTTAATGGCAGCATACGCTGACATTTCAAACACAGCCAACAGAGATTTACTTTCCAGCATAGCTCAAACATGAAAACAGGACTCAGTCTTGGGTCACTGATGCAAACTGCCCGACACCCAAGACTCCTCAAGCATTGTTAGGGCCTCTGAGACAACTAGACTACACCTGCCTGGCAATGCTGTGCCCCTGGTCTCCAAAATTCCTCAGATGGTGCTGGGGTTAGACCTTTTGCTCACATGCAGTAGGTTATCAGTAAACTAGCATGGGTTTCTGTAATCTGTGCCACAGCCAGCTGGCAACAGTGCCTTGCATCCACCCCCTCTCACTGGGCCTCACTACCCGCAGTCACCCTAACACCCAGCAGCCTTACAACCCTGGGGGAGCAGATGGGTGACACCCCAAGAGATGGCACTATGACTCAGACTGATTTTAGTTATGGCAGATATTGAGACAATTTCTTATTTTGGATCCAACTGACCTTCTTGATTGCTTCCTGTTTCCAATATGCATGGTGCTCCATAAAGAGTCTGTTTGTTATGGTCACTTATCCATATGCTTGCTAAAATGTTTTTTAAAGAAAAGGACCCATGCAGTATCAGCATATCTGATGCAGTTCACATCAAAGCCTTCTTCTCCATTTTTATTTCAGCTTCATCTTTGAAGTTAAACACACCAGTAAGGAGGAGTGAGTCAAATCGTCATAAAATTTGCAAGTGAAAACTCCAAATGTACCCTTATCAGTAGGGTACAGGGAGGTACAAAGGACAGGGAGTATCAAATATTTAATAGTGTCTCTTTTGCTTATTGACTGATCAGCACCCAGGATAACCAGCCTGCAGCAAAATAAACAAAGAAACTTTCCCATTAACTTTGCAGAGAGCTCAAAGAGGCACTGAAAGGTAACTCTCCTTAATTAACCTGCTCGGCAACTCAGATGCTGACACTCCCTGAAGAACACCTTAAAGCCCACATTCCCAACCTGATTTCCTGCTACAAGAGAGGACTCTTTGTTTGGTTCCTGCATAGCTGGGATGATACAATCCTTTCCCAAGCTCTAGCATGGAAAACACTTCTGGAATTAATTTGCAAAAAGAATCCATAAGATACAACAAGGTATATAGAGTAATAGCTGGTTCAATGTTTATTCCATGGGAAAAACACAATAGAGCAAAGCACAGTGAAGACAGGAAAAAACCCCAAAGAAATGTTGCTTGAGCATATGCTGGATGATGCTGTGTCAGCAAGGCCAAAGCAATCATAAAGATACAGGGATACTAATTTCTTGCTTTCTGGAATTACAGGAAGCGTGTCAGCATCATTTCCTTTTTCCCAAGTTCTTGAGTCCACCACTGGGAAATGCATCTGTTTGACCATAGCAGAGTTTGATTTAGCAAATAAGTCTGGCAACTGGCATGTCAGGAACACAGCTATTCCTGGTAGCCTTGAACCTCAACTGCAGAACTAATTTTTTCCATTCAGATTGGAAAAAGGGCTATTCTAGCTCGTTTATAGTTTTTGTAGAAAGACCTGCAGAACCTGTTTCAAATAGCATATAGTCACTGCAGGTCTGTTGATTTACTGCAGATGGTGACAGCATCACTTGGTACCTACATTTTTTATTTCTTTTTCCTGTATCTTTTTCTCATACCTACTGTGATCACACTGAAGGGCATCGACATGATGAAGTAATTCATGGAACAACAAATACAAACCAGAGTATTTATGCATCCAAAAATTAAGGACAAATTAGAAAACACGAGGCAATAGGAAGTAGTTTCCCAATATGGGAAACTCTGTACTTGGAGGTTTTTCTCTCTGTGTGGACTGTTACGAGGGGATGAAATGAAAAAATGGGGATGGGCTGATTTTGCTGAGAGAAGCAGTGGGAAACCCAGAGGTCTTTGATTTTGTAATCAGATTAGCAGAACTCAATGGTAAGTGAGACTGAGCAGAATTTCCTTTGCTGGTGAACCACAGAACATGTGTGGGCCATCTAAGTTTGCACAGCTCTTTTCAAAACAAGGATATTTACACATGAAGGTGTTTACCCCACCTTCATCCACTTGCAATACTTGACCTGAGCATCCACTGCAACTGCTACCATACCAAAACCACACACATCAGCAAGGAGCTGCTCTTTTCAGCATACATAAGTCTGAGCACTGCAGAAAGCAGCAGTAATAATCTTGGCTGGGGGTCATAGCAGTCTCAGTGTACATTATTTCAGCAGACCTCATGCAAGTATCTCCTAAAGGACAGGACACGTTCAGCTGTATGATGGAAAACAAAACAAAAAGTAAATTTTCCAACCAAATTAGTATTTTGCTAATCTAAGTTACTCAAGAAGATGGTCTGTAGTGAGATTGCTTCATATGCCCCAATACAAAGGGGCATCACAACAGAAACACATAGCTCTTGAACACATATAATGCAGGGCTGGCTTGGTTATGGCACTGCCCAGGTCTAAGCATCTGTGTTCATTCACGTGTGCTGTTCTCTAATTTTCCTTACCTACAGGCCATTTACCCTACCATTGTCTAATTTCTACAGCAGTACACCCTGGGAAAGTAATGAATGTCCTGCTTTGTTCTTTTTTTTTTTTTTCCTCTTCCCAGTTCTACACAGAGAAGTTGAGAGGAAAAATTGGTACAGAACAATCTGACTGCAAATAACTGTGCTGACAGCAGTGCATCTTCTACCTTTTGAAATATACCTTAACAGAAGGAATTTAAATTTTTTTAAAGTTTTAAAATGTTTTTAAAGCTGTTCTGTTTGGACATTGTGAGACTGAGGTAGTATTTAATGCTTCCTCGAGTTTGTTTTGTTGAGGTGCCAGAAAAGCCAAAGTTTTGGTGTAATTTGAAAAAAATCAGCCTGTACTGCAAAGTCTTGATTAGCTAGATCACAATTGAATGGTATATATTTTGGTACCATTGCTACATTGCTGTTGTAGCATGAGCCACCCAAGCTCTACCACCTTCTCAGCTGAGAACAGCAGAAGTGAAAGTTTTGCAATGAACTGCTCTAGAGAAAAAACACCAACCAAAAACAAAAGGTAGAAGAAACAAGGAACAGAAATAATGGGGCTGCTAAGCAGATTTATATTCAGGCCAGATAGCACTCTGCATTTGATCCTGCTTTTAAAAAGGATTCATGATCCATGATTTTATCAGGTGGAGATAAAATGGGAAATCACAACTAGGAAAAACAGGACATGGAATTATCTTATAGTACAGGGTAATTGCCCTTCTGCACTTCCAGTCATCAGGGAATCTCATAGCAATACTAAGTCTCCTCTGAAGCCCATGGTCCTGCTGGGTAGTTGTATTTTGTTTCCTTCTTTATTATCCACATAGCCTTTCCTGCTCTCTCTGCTCTTAGCTCTGCTGCCTATTGCATACTGCACTGTAAACATGTATTTTATATGGCAAACGCTCACATTTGTGGAAGGTGTTTTTCAGCAGAGTAAGTTGCCTTAAACTTGTCCTATGCTCCTTCCAGGATGACTTGCCTTGGCAAACACCTCCAAAGTTATGAGACAGTGCAAATTAACAGTTGATAAACCCACACCACAAAATTTCAATCCAACCTTTCACACTGGGCATCCAAATCTACTACTTCTTATGAGCTCCACCAATCTGTGAGATACTGCCTTGGACTGACGTTGACATGAGAACCAACTGCTGGCAACTTCGTATTTCTTCAAGACAAAATAAAATGGCAAGACCTGTGTGGTCTGTGCAGAACACAGGCAGGTAACTGTCAGGGAGTAGGTTGGGGTTTTTTTCTCTTTTCCTGTGGCTTGTGTTTTGCAAGCCAAGAGCTTTCTATCCAGCTAGCCTTGAAAGCATAAGCACAGCCTGGAGTTCCTCCCAAGGATGTGAAGCCAAACCATAGCAAAAGCTTGGGAGAGAGAGGTGTCGAGTGTGAAAATGCAAAAAAAGAGCAGAGAGGGATTCTAAGAATCAGAGCACACTGCAGTGTGGGGAACATTTCTACAACACTGGCAGAAAAAAGGAAGGAAGGGGATAGGAAAAAAGAGTTTTGCAGATAGCTCAGTCCACACCCTCCTACACAACAGAGTCTTTTGTAGAGGAGGTAATTTTCAGCTGTAACTGATACCAGCCTTAGCAGCTTGTCAGACAGGCTGCCAGTTCTGTGAAGGCTTCTATATAAACTTACAGAATTATGTTTCCAAACTTCCGGCACGTTAGGGAAGGTCCTGCACACAGCCACAGCCGAGTGCTGGGAGCTCAGGTGCCTCCACACACTCAGCATACCACTCTGTACCAGCATAGCAGACAGCAGCCCTCTTTTCTCAACAACAGCACTTTGAAAGCCAAGTTAACAACGTTTTCAGGATAGCTCATGTCTTCTCCCTCTGGATTGCATCTGGCTAAAACAAAACAAGCAGAATTACAATCTAGATTTACAAAACACTAAGGAGAAGTATGAGAGAGGAACTGGACTCAACAACAGCTGCTTTCTAAAAGGGTAGGAGACTTTAATTACTCACTGCTGCTCTCTGCAGCCCGCCCCTACCTAGCTCGGGAGGGTACAGACTGATTCTAGCCTGTTTGGAATCTAGACAGAAGCGAGCCAGACTCCAGTCAGCTTTCCCTTTATCAGCCTCATATATAATGGTAGGAAAAATGAGCAAGTCCCATAACACTGACCAATTAAACAGCAGTTGATGAAGATGCTGAAAATGAATTTTGACCAATCAAAACTAATACATGCTACAAAGCTGTCACTGAGATGTAGTAAGCACTTCAAAACAGTTATAAGTAATAATGCACTCAACTAAAGCCAACAGTCTCTCCAATCCCATCTTCTGCTCCTTGGCTATCGATGGTGCACTCAGTTGAAGAGGTTATTCTCCGGTCACCTTCAGAGGAGAACAATAACTTCTACCCTGTGCTCCTCTTTACCTCTGTCCATACATGTGCTGAACGTAACATTAGACTCTGGAGCTGTTTCTTCATGAATTTTCACTCCTCCCTGCTTCATGTGCTCCCCTGACTCCAAGAGCTTTCAGAAAAAAAAAATCCTTCCTGACAAGTTGGATGGTTTTTGTGGCAACTGTTCATGATGCCTCTGAGTTATTAAGTCCCACACACAGCCTCACTTCTCTTCCCCTCCCTCCAGTCCTCACAGTGGACCATTATGCTAAATCACACTGATCCAAAAATGGGAGTCGAGTGAGACACTCTGAAATAGGCTAGAAAAACTCTACTGTGGTATGGCCCATAAGAGAACAGCTTTTTTTAAGCATTTGTGTGTCTGCTAAATAATTTCTGGAGTCCCACATTTAAATTCCCTAAGTGCTGGAGCCTGCTTTGTGAGGAGCTCACTAAAACTGAGGTAATGAAGAATATGATCAGTTTTCTGAGGGTGTTGTGACCTAGAGGCAGGTCTGATTACATCATTTGTTTGGGGTTGAGTCTCAGGAGCTTTATAAAAAGCAGTCCTAGAAGGAAGGAGAGAGACAAGGGGAACGAAGGGGAATAACTCATTAGCAGAAGCTCTGTACATGTGCATTCTATTTGCCACATAGCTCTTCAAGGAAGTTTCTTCGGAGTAGAAAAGAACCTGTGAACTGTGGGAGTATTATAAGCCTTTCCTTGAGATGTCAGCCAAGAGCTTCAGTACAGTCACAGTCACTATTGTGCTTATTTTCTTCCTAAAGATACAACTCTCACTGCAAGCGCCGTTGAAAGGTAAAGTGTTTCAGCTTTCTATATTACTGCCACTTGTAATTTAGGACAGCTGATGTATGCATGTCTTAATTATTACTATTTCAATAGCATGTTCAAAGTTGCATATTGCTGCAGTCTGCAGTTTGGCATTAGTATCCTTATTTCAATTTCTCACAACAGGTATTCTGATATATATAGGAAGAATAAATTTTTCCTCTGATTTAGTTTGCATTACAGATTTCTTGCATGCCTGACATGCCTTGCTTTGTGATCCTTTTGTTTCTCACAGAATGAAGCATAGACTGGCCCTTCTCAGAGTTAGTGGAAGCATCACACCTTTCCCCCTGCCCTGTTCACTTTTAAGCCAGAGGAAAATAAGGCATTCCCTGTGAAGTGCTCCATAAAGTAGATCTCATTCTCTTATATTTAAAGAGGGCCACCCTCTTTTTAGGAGTCAGTGTTCATCTATTCAAGCTGAATATAATCCATTTTCATCCATTCAAGTGAATTATTATCCACCTTGTGTGATTATAGAATATAAGAGGGAATCTTCGTAAAGGATTGTGCGCGAGGACTTACTCAGCAGGTATATTCACTGGACAAAAATGCTGAGGGCTCCAGCACAATGCAGAGCAGTCAGCTTCATACAGAGCTCCACAAAGACAAGCATTTTACACAGGAGGTTTGGAAGTGAGAGGACGTGCTGAAAAGATACCCACTGTGATACATCCTGAAGGGACTGCTAAAGAATTCCTATTACAGAATTAGATACCCAGTACCATGAAATGGAAAGAGCTACAGCATCTGCCTGTCTCTGACATACTCCCAAATCAGAGACACAGCTGACATAGATTATCATCACTAAAACCATTCCCACTTTCACAGCTACATTGGAAACATACTTGTTCCCTGAATACTGATCTGTGAAACAGATACACTGGTCCTGGGAACTTCTCTGCCACACGTGGGCATGTAAAGATGTCACTCATCAGCACTCACACCAACATGAACAATAATGAGTGCTCCAAGGTACAGAGCTGTTGATAGTTCCTTTCTAGATGTGAATCAGACACTCTCAACTCCTCCAACTTTGGGAGACTGTTTGACGACCTGCCTCATCCTCACCTCAGTATCAAGCAGAATAAGGGCAATAGCAACCTTGAGCACAGTCTGAGGATGGCAGTAAATCACTTTCACAGCTCTATGTGTTCATTTAGACAAAATCAAAAAGAATCAGCCATCTGATTATCTATTCATCTCCTGATATCAGTTAGATGAAATAAGCATTACATGTGCATCAGCCCTATCCACACTAGCTGCTATTATTGTGCTCATCAGTAAAGTCATAAAGGTAGTGAATAGCAGATCATCAAAATGCTCACAGGCTAAGGAAAATTTCACTTGGCAAGAAACAGCCAAAATATCAAAAACATTTGAAACAGACTGTTCTGAGGTTTATAAAAATCCTAGTTCTGACACTCCATCCACATTTTAATAGGCAGTAAGAGCATGAGCAGAGAGTGGCTATTGTAGCCAAGCCAGTATTTCTACAAACCTTGCCCAGATGAGGATGTGGTGATTTCTAAAACCCATTGACAGCCAGATGCTGTCTTCACACAAGTTTTACCTACTGAATGCGCTGCCCAGTGGACACAAGCACCCCCAGAAAAACTCAGTAACAGATCATCCCCTACAGAGAGAAGGGGAAAGGAGAATGAGGTTTCTCATCTTGAAATCTAAGACAGCATGTTAATTCTTCTGTGCGAAGAACCTGGGGACTTCAGCCAGAACGATGGCACAGACCCTGTTTTGAAAAATCCAGCGTCAAAGCACAAGGCACACTGGTCCTAACGAGAGAGCTTAGTGTACCCAGCACACAGCAACACAAAAGGGCTAAGTGCAGCTGTTTCACACATCCCTACAAATGATTCCCAAACATTTCACACGACATTCTTTGGAGAAGAGCTGCATCTGACCATGCTTCAGAGTATAAGAAATGCAGCCAAGAATGATGTACTAAGACATGTGCACGTAAAGCTAAATGTTTGCGTGCATGCCTGCACGCACACACAGGCACAGAGAGTGTTTGGAAGACTCCTAATTCAGGACTGTTTTCTAAGCAGAAATAAAATTAAATTTGTGGAGCATAAAGACCTGCATTAGCCTGACAACCAAGACTGTTCAGATCTGCCAGGACAAGCACCTGTAATTAGACAGCAAGCTGCAGGACTCTTAAGTCAGTTTCAGGACAAAAAGGTTTTAAAAGAGCATTTAATAAGTCATTCCCAAAGAGAAGCAGAGACACTCCTGCAAGCTCAGATCATTAAGCAATGGAAAAATATTGATCGTTCTAACACTCTCCCAGTCCCCCAGGATTCAGTTACATACGTTTGTGTACCATACTCCCTTTTTTCAAAGTCCATCTATTTCTATCTGTTTCAACTGGCAAATCCCAGAGCTCCTGTACAGAAATGGCTGTCCATAATTTCTCAGCAACTGGCAATCCACTAATGTTTTTCAAACCCCTCAACTAGTTGTGAGAGGGGTTCATTATAGCTACACCCCATTTATATTCCTTTGTTTCCTAACCAGAAAAAAAAAAAAACAGGGATGTACCTACCTACAGAGTCTGTGGCTATTCCACACACACAGAAAAAAAAAAAGACTGACACAACTTTCACTCCAGGATTTAAGTGACCACAAGAAAGTCAAGCCCTATGGGCAGGATCACAGGCATAACTGTAGTTATAATCTGCATGAGGTGGGTCCATAATCTTTGAAAGCATCTGTTTTGCTCAACATCTGGGGCTAGAAAGACAGATAAAAGTATTGGAAAATTCAGTATATGGGTTTAAGTGGCATTTTATTTACAGAGTAAGATCAGTTTCTTATATTCATGGTAATATTTCTCTTGTCTTTAAACAGGGTCCAAATGGTCTTACATTGGTAAGTACTAACTAATTTGTATATATGAAGTTGTGGCTTTGCTAAATGTATTCTGCTGAGAACCTACTGGGTTCACAAACTTTACTCAGTTTGGGACCAGCCCACTGCCTTGAAATCTATTGTGCATCAACCAGGTTTTGTATCTGGGTGACTGAGGGCCAGTTATTGGGTTCTAAATTGCCTTGCAGAATGACAGGAACTTCAGCAGACTAAGACTGGCCCTACAACTTCAGAGGTTCCCCAAAGGCCTCTGTTTCCCCTCTAGTCACAGACCAGCAGCACATTTAAGCTTAGTTCTGCTAAAACTGTACCTCTTCCTACCCATGTGGGGTAGACACGGAGCTCAGCAAGTTACCTGTCTTGTGTTACCAGAGACCTAGCTCCCTGAAAATCCTGGCACTGGCAATGTAAAATAAATCACATTTGGGAAAGCAGTGTCCTTTTGCACACTAGTCCTTTAACTCAGCCACTAAACCAGAGGATTTGATGGCTGCTCAGGACGAAGAATTATCTAGAGATTTTCTTTTAATTGATCAAATCCTCTAGCCTGTTACTTTCTCATTCAGAGTAGTGTTACATATGCCCACAAAGAAGTAGGCAGTACTGAGAATCTAAAAAAAAAAAAATAAAGCTTGTTCTTAAGCCTTTGGTGCTGCTCCAAGATAGGACAAAGAACCTCTGAGATTGAATTTGCTGCTAGTAACTACTCCCTTTGGCTGTGCTCCAGTTTGGCTTACTTGATTGCCATAAGCAAAAAGAAAACTCTCAGCTGCATGTCTATAGGTACTAACCTATTTATCAGTATACATACATATGCTCTACTTCATATTCACATTAGGAAAAAAAAAAAAAAGCTTGAATATGGTTTGAATAACAATGGCCTGGGTTTTCCACCTTGACAGCAGCAGTCAGAGAAACCTAACCCTGCTGGGTAGTAAGGAAAGCAGGACTTCTCTTGCTACCATCAAAGTAGAAGCTTTGTCCTCCTTCCCAGGGTAATGCTTGTTTCAATCAGTTGCTTCTCCCTTTCTGAGAATTTGGGTACCAGTGTTTATTTCAGTGCATGTTATTCTCAGTGCCCAACTTGACTGATTCTCATTAAGCACTTCCACACTGCAGTTTGATTTCTAGCATGTACCAGAGGATAGAGGAAGGCTGATAAAACAGGTTTCTTACTTTTTTCCTTCCGTTACTTATTTTCAAATATATCTAGAAAAACATAAAAGCAACTTCAAAAAACTGAAGTCACAACTGAACTTGTACAGAATAGATCTTTTCATACACCTGAAAAAAAGCAGAGGTAGAATATCAGTCTGCACAGAGAAAAATGGTGATTAGAGAGACCACAGTCAGCCAGAAAAGAGCCTCTCCTACTGATCCTGGTTCGTTACTGCAGCCTACACCTTCCACCATTTACCTTTATCCCTGCAACACTTTGCAATGCCTCCCACTAGAATTAAGTACACAGGAAGTGAAAGGAAGTCAAGCCATTATAATCAGTGCAGAGTGATGCCAAGATGGGGGTCAGGGTACAAGGTTGAGGGTGGAGGAGAAATCCGGGTGCTGAATGTCAACGACAGTTCTATTTGCTCGTAACGGCAACGTGTAAAACCAAGAGTTGATATAGCACCAGCAGCTCAGGGCATGGTGGCAAAGCAGGGTGACACTGCACGTGATCAGGCCTTATCTTCTCAGTGCAAGCTTTCCAAAGAAATGAACATTTGACTTGGCTATAATGGAAACTAGTAAATAAGGCAGAAAAAGAAATATATATATGTATATATATAAATGTTAAACCTCTCCTCCCTCTATTTGCCTCTTCCTTAGCCAAACTGCAGCAACCCTATTTGATCTTCCTGACTTCACCACTCTTGTATACAGCCCAAGAAAAAGTGCCTGGAAGAAACAGCACAGGCTAATGAGCTGGGGCATGAGCCCTCAGCCCCCTCTGACACAGGCTTTCTTTGTGTCCTCTGATGAGCTGCTTCACCTTCTCTAAAATGGACAAAGTAGATGAAGTGTGTCAAGAAAAGCGTTTTCAGTTAAAGAACTAAAGGAATTGTCCCAGTGCCCCATGACTCGTGAATGCAACTTTTGGCAATGTTGCTGTGTGGCTGGAAGCTGCAGGCCTGAAGTCCTCTGCTCCCAAAAAGTGAATTGGTAGAATTGGAGAGGCAGGCTTTAATTCTTTGGATTCTGGCTTTCTGCTTCTGTAATGTAAGAAAGCTGGAATGAAATCAAAGAATCAGAATCACCCCCTTAGAACGTACAAACAGCTACTAACTTTACAGCCAAGTTTAAAGGAACAGTGCCAAGGGAAGTATTAACATGCTTTAGCATGTGAGGAGACCACCTCACACTACACAGGATAGACATGAGAACTGTTGTAACAGACATCAGGCTAATTGAACTTGCAAACTCTTTAGCTTTACTCTTGCCAACTATTCTACTTCACTTCGGTACCATGAGGAACCTGTGCTAAGACCCCTGCACTCGCCCTTATGAACTGCCAACTTTAGTGAACACACTAGAACAAGTCCAGAATTTCTCATATGGCACTTGAATGAATGGAGAAGCAGGGACAACTACAGCCCTCAGCAATCTCACAAGCTTCCCAATGGACACACATGTGGGTGATACACACATACTGGATGTGTGCACACAGAATGGTGTGACTGAGCTCTGGGTGAAACTTTGCTACTAACAGCCCTGGGCTAACAGCAGCTATGGTTTCCAGCTGGCTGAAACCAAGGCAGTGCTCTGCCTGGCTGCAAAAATAGCAAAGACTTCCCCTGTGTTACTCACCCAATGCATTTTATTGCATTATTTTACTTCACATGAGGAGAACCTGGGTACCCTGTAAGATGCTCATGCAGCACGAATATTAACTGTTCATCAGAACAAAAGACAGTTGGCAACACTAGCGTCTCATAGGCCTATTTTCTTCTGTTTTGAAAGTCAGCTAATGTCCTCCCCACATCCCAGGAGCAGATATCATTCCTAAAGGAACATCTGTCCTGCATCACCCAGCAGTGCTAGGGCTATGGGGCTGGCTAAAGGCTTAGGCATGGAAAGCTAGAAGCTGTCAAAGCAGAAGATACAACGGATGGCTGCAGCCATGGTGCTGAGTGTATTCCATTCAGCTCACTGTACAGCTGGGCAGCAAGATTACCTGAAGAATGATTACTACTTTATTTACAGACATCTGAATTTATCTGAATGTGCTGGCACAGAAAAAGGAAAATCTGGTTCACAATCAACCATTCATTTTCAACAGAGCTGGCTGAGAAATGCCTTCCAGCTGCATGGTTTGTCTATCATGGAAATCTCAATTTCACATATGCAAACCCAAGCTGCAAGTGAGCCCAACTCTTTGAGACAGGAGTTTCGAGGCACTGAAATCAGGAAGACCATGTGGCAGAATTTCTAGAAAAACTGGGTTTGTACCAAAAAAGGGGCTTGTTTGATTTGGCTGGGGTTTTTTTAATTGACCAGGAGTGAGAAACAAGAAAAAAATGTTGTAGCTTAAAAATCCTGTGATGGGAGTTGCAGATTTATGTCAAGGAAAGGATAACTGCTAGTAAAGATGAAAGGTACATGCAATAACTACAACTCTTTATTAAAAAACACAAAACTCTCCCTTCTGACCCGCTGATGTTGGTGTGGAAGTACCCATAGTCTGCTGCCATTTCTTAAGGGCATTCAACTCATCCAAACATAGCACTGAAAAAAGTGAGCAGTTCTTCATTACATGGTTTCCACTGGCTGGAACTAGATTTCTATTTTATGTCTCCACTAAAAATTACCTATTTAATTATCAAGTCTCCAAACCTATATGATATGTAATATATTAAAGTGTTCTTGCAAACTCACTATGTTATTGGGGCATGGAAACCCCAAATTAATGAAGTCTTTTTACAATAAAGGCTTCTCACCAATTTTTTCTGACACCACTCTAAGTCTTAGCTCCCTGGAAAGTGTTAAATTTTAGCAATGTTGTCTTGTATATCAAGTTTCAACCTCAAGAAACTATCGTTTCCTGATATACCCTGATATATATTTTCCTAGGAAATAGTCTTGAATATACATATCCCATAGTATGGAGTTTATGCTCTTCTGGATGGATCTGTTATTTGCTAAAAATATGTAGAGGAGAGTTTGCATTTTCTATAATGTTGGCATAACATTTACTAGCTTTTAAAAATAATTTCTGTAACTTTAAGATAGTACCCTGAAAACCTAAGCAGAGATAAATGAATGCAATAAATGTGATAAATGAACTGGAGTCAAAGATCTAAGTTACAACATCATCAAGGCCTATTTACACTGAAAAGCTCTGATTGAGTCTGAGTATCCACACATGTACTGATCTATGTCTTGAATAACCTTAAACAGCTTTAACAAGGAAGTCTGTCTTTGGTCACTGGAATACAACTTGCCAGTTCTGTCTCATACACTATGTTTAAGTCCGATTCACCTCCACTATCCATATCCCGGAAAACTGGGCTTCATATTAAACAAAAAATAAGGCAAGCCTCTAATAATACTCTCCTGACTGCTAGTTTTGCTTCAGGAAAGATCTGAACTTGCTTTGCCATTGATGACCTGATCTAACATTAGATTCTGGCATTCACAATTCATAGAAGATGTTAACATACTGGAAAGACTTCAAAGAAGCCACAAGGAACATTATAGGGCTGGAAAAGAAGCCTTCTAACCTATGACTCAAGGAACTCTATATTTAAGAGAAGAGGGAAACTGTGTCTTCTCTAAGGACTTCAAGGAGGAACAAAAGTCTGCTAACAGGAGGCCCTTCAATTTCTACACAAAGGATTAAAACCAATCACTATCTAAGCGAAGTCAAAGCTAGACAAACTCACAGTGAAAAGCAAACTGCCAAGGAAAGTAATAATCCATTGGGCACTAATGAAGGATCTTTTACCTGCAATGCTTAAAGGAAGAGTAGATGTTTTTTCCCTTCTGAAGGATATGGCCTCATTGAAGTAGAAATTAATCCACAGAGATCCAATTGCCTGTGTTATACAGATCAGGCTGGTTGATCCCAAAAGACTTTCCTGCCTTAGCAAGAACCACAAGGAACTTTCTGAGTCAAGAAGAAACACAAGTTGCAAGTACCTCTTTTAGTGTTTAAATCCAAATGGTCTCAGCTTACAGCTTGTGAACAGCTGCTAGCTACTAATATGTAATTAAATCTAAAGCATAATTAAAAATCTCTTGATGCTATCTATTCTTTGTAGATTCTACCCAAGGCAAAAGACTGTGATGAAGGAAATTTTCAGTGGAATTTGAACAAGTTATTGCAGGTCAAATTATCATAACAGCATTCATTTTTTCAAGTTAGCTTTTCACTGTGGGTTATACAGTATTGCTACATAGAGCCAGCCAGTTTGTACAATAAGGAAAAGCTAGTAAGGGTCTGGCTTTTGGTGTACTGAAAAGTATGGAAGCTTTCCTTTGCTGATGTGAAGTCACTTTTTCAGCACCTCTTCAGAAAGCTGGAACAGCTGCATTTCTGTGCCTATACGTGATACTTCCACAGGGAGAAGTAATTCATGTCAGTAAGTAATCAAAATACTGTCACAAATCCAAACTCTACTTGTCACCCCTGTGGAATGTGAAGAGGAGCAATACCATCACAAGAGGGTCAGAGGCACTGTGGCTGGCTGTGGTGCTGCTGCCTACAGGCCTGAACTGGTGAGCTACCAAGCCTGCAGCTCTCCAGCAGTGTAATATCAACAGCAGTTGAGGGGCAGTAAAATGTCTATGTGTTAGATTTTTGTTGGCATTTGGCCCTTTTCTATTTAACAGCACGCTGGAAAGATGAAAATAGGGTTTTTTTTTTTAAAAAAGAGTATTAATCCAGAAAAGGCTTCTTTTCCAAATTTGGGGTGAAGGCTAAAAACGGGGAGGGTTTATATTCATTGCATGGTTAAGATTTGAGAAACATGTCCCCTTCTTAACTTACACAGGTACTGATGGAGAGAAGGCCTGGCCAAAGAAATACCCGCTCTGTGGAGGAGTACTCCAATCGCCAATAGATTTCCACAAAGAGATTCTCCAGTACGATTCTAATCTCTTGCCTTTAGAATTCATAGGCTATAATGTGCCCTCCACTGACCAGTTTACACTGACCAATAATGGTCACTCAGGTAAGGGATTGTGAAGGAGACAGTTGCTGGAGCTTGTGATTTTTTTTTTTTATTTCCTGGGTGAAGTACTTTGATTATAAGATGAAGTGAAGCTGTGATGATGAAGCCTTCACATCAGCATACATATGTCTAGAGGACAGGCTGGAGAAACTTCGGAAGGTACCCAGTAGGAAAGGATTCACAGTGAGCCAACTTGACAATGGTTTTCAAATAAACTCTAGGCAGGACAGAATTAATTCCTTGGCTTTTCTCATTACTTTGTTTGGAGTGTTCCCAAACAGAAACAAGGTTTGTCATCCTGCTAAAAAGAGATGAACTCATAAAATACTGGTGCAATAGGTGTCTTACATTCCAGTCTAATCAAAGCAGCTCATCTGAATTACGTGGTGGGGTGGGAGGAGAAAGCTAGGAGCACCGTTCTGTTCCCTCAACTTAAGACAGAAACCACTTTACTGTAAGATAAGACAAATAAACAAATAAACAAAAAGAAATAATTAGAAATAACATACAAGCATGCCCTCCACTGCATTACAAAATCACAGTATGTAAAATCAGAGAAGATGCAGTGTCATAAAGGTGCACAAGCATCAAAAGAATCTGTGTTATAAAACTGTGCCTGCTCTTCTCCGGCATGTTTGGTTAGAAGATTCCGAACATGCAAACACCTCTTTTTTAACTCACACTTTTAGTGGGGTAAACCTGCTCTGTAGAACATAAGCCCATTCTTCAGTAAGGGCCAGTCTCTTAAGGCATGGTTCCTGGTTTTCCTCTTGATTGATTTCTCCATCAAAACCAGGTTGCTTTAGATTAGGAATGGCTGTCCTGTCCTTGTGAACCTTGTTTTCTTAGGAGCCTTTCCTGGTCCTGAGTGAAAGATTATGCTGTCACAGTTAAACATATTAGGTTGATTTAAGTGACAGGCAACAGGCAGAGAAGGAAACACTTCTGTAAACACTTGTAAAGCCACTGAGGACTTTACAGTGCCACAGAGCAAGTGGAAACAAAGGAAAAACACCAAGAACCTATCCCTTACATAACACAAGTGCAGACACACAAGGGAAGACAAATTCCTTGAAGAGCCTACATCACTAACATTGTCAGATGTTGCTCCTAAAACAAAAAGTTTAGCTCCTTCCTAGTGAAAGCCAAGACAAAAATAATTCCTCCCCTCTGCAAAACCAGGAATTCACTTCTAAAAAGTCAATACTGCCCTAGAAAGCAGGGAACATGCACCCCACTCTAGAAGCCACACCATCTGCTGCTATCTCCTCTTATGGCTAGAGAGGAAATCTCTAGGATGCTCAGTACTGTCGTATCAGTCATTTCTATATGTAATTAATGGGCTTCATCAGCCAGCTAATCCAGACACAATTACTTGCTTCAGCTAGACTGAAAACAGTAGGGTTCAAAAAAAAGCCTTGTAGCACTAGCATAAAAATACATGGGTTTGCAGCTGTTCCTTCATTAAGGTTGATTCCCCTGAAAAAAATGTCTGGGACACTCCAGAAACAAGGTATATTCACAGTGGAAAACAATAAATTGCAAAGAAATAAATCTGTTCTTCACATAAACTACTAACTTTGTGAAATATCAAACCTCTCAAGTGAGCAACTGTGCTTCTGCTAAACTGAGAATTACTACTGTGATTTTTACACACAGAAAAAAATAATCCAGCCTTGTCTTCCACACTGGAAAGCATTAGTGAGCAGAAGGGAGGGTAGTGCATACAAAGGTCTTCCTCCAGGATGTCAAGAAAGCAAATGCTAGTTCTTATGGCTTGTGATTAATCATGCTGCTTGACATCAATGCTCTGGGGTTTGGTGGAAGCAGGGAGAGGGGGATAATTATTTGGTTTTGTCATATGCTCCTAAAAGAGGAGGCAGAGGAGTCCAGTATAGCAATGATTTAAAAATCCCATGAGAAATATTAGTTTATTAAGCCATTTTCAACCATTACAAGGGTATTGAAAGTAGGCACAGAAGCCCAAGTTTTGCAATTGTCACACAATCAGCAATCATCTCTTCAAGAAGAGTGAGGTAGTATTGCACTCCTCAGGAGCAACAATCCTCACATTCACTTCCTTTAGTTCTAGGAAACAGAAAAAGGGTATTCTCCTCAATTGCCTACAAAGGGTTAAAGACAATAAAGTGTTTATCTCCTACCACAGCCTGAGGTGGATTTGGGTTAAGAATCTGCTTTGTTCATGCTCCATACATAATATACTTAGACATGGTCTTTTTACTTGTGCTGTGCCTGAAAGCTGTGATATTGTTTGTTCCCATCTGGTTTTGGTCTGCTTTCAGTGAAAATGTACCTGTCCCCTACTATGTACATCAGAAACCTCCCATTTGAATACACTGCATCTCAACTTCACCTACACTGGGGAAACAGAAACAAGTCAGAAGGCTCAGAGCACACAGTCAGTGGGAAGCATTTTGCAGCAGAGGTAAGACAAGCTCATGTCAGGGAAAGAAACAAAGAAGGTTGGGCAGGCCCCGTGATTTGAAAGTGGAATCTTTATCTTGGGTTATGGCTATAAAAGGCTGCAAGGTTCCCATCCAAGTATTTATGATCTGGGTATATACTAAAAAAATGCATTACGCCCCACAAAAAGGATGGGCTGGGATGTACTTTCATCAATGTGCCACAAGTCAGGGAGTTAGAATTTAGGTTCTAAACTCAGGGCTGGCACTGGGTCACTTAAGTAATTTCAAGCAAAATTGCTAGATACTTGACACCTTGAATCTTTGTAAACCAGGTCTATCTTTTAGCTGCACAATGTTGCTTCTGTACCTACCTTTACTCATCTTCCTCTGTCCAGTGAAGAACTGTTATCTTTTCTAATCCTAAATTATGGGTTTGGGAATAGATTTTGAAAAGCAGTACCAATCAGACATTTACCCCAAAGTGACTGAAAGAGATCTAAGTCAGAATAATTTGCTTGAATAACAGCACTTCAGGAATCCATTTCTTCTCTAGTTGAATCTAACACTGAGTTTTGCATTCTAAATATTAGAGAGTCCCAAAAGTGCCAAGATATTATTTTTCAGAAAAATTTACTAGTACTAAGGTTGAGATAAAGTGATCGATCCTCTTTCCCCCTCCCATTACGTAGAAGGGGGGGTGTGTGGGGTTACTGCTGCAGCAGGGCTGGGAACAGGAGCTCCAGAACCTTTCCCTTTTCTCTAAAAACATCCCACCACTACACCCAGAAATCACTGAAAGATCCCACTGCATTGTCTTAAGCTGAAGTGGCTGCACTGGTCTCTCAGCTGTGAAACAGAAATGTGAGCATGCCCTGGATGTTACCATAACACAGTATTCCTTTCTTTGTAGCTGCATATTGTACATTATAATTCTGAGAAATATCCAGATATAACAGCAGCAATGGACAAAGCTGATGGGCTGGCAGTGTTGGCTATTCTTCTTGAGGTAAGATAACCTTTTTGGTTTAGAATATGCTTTCAAACCATACACCAGCAGCATATACATAAACAGGAACAACTTCTAACAACAGAGGAATTCTGAATATGTCCTCATGTTTTTCAGTAAAGTAATTTCAGCTATGTTAAATCCATTTTCCCATTCATTTGCAAACTAAGGATTGGCAGAGTTTATCAAACAACAGGCAATGGTGAATTTCAATCTCAGCAACTCAAACTGCCTCTCACAGCATGAAGCAGTTTTAACACAGCAGAGAGGCACAGGCAGACACAACTGCCTTTGGCCACTATATGTAATTAAGATTTGACCACAGTCTTCAGGTCACAAACTTCCCAGATTCTTTGAATCACAGGTTACAGTAAACAAGTAAATTCATTGCCCTTTTTAAGATGAGAGAAGAACAGCTCTTCCATTCTTTCCCTCTAAAGCCCCACATACAAGCAATCAAATATAATAATGATCTGGAAAAATAAAAATTAGAAGCTTGTACATATATAATTCTTTTCTTTCCTGAGGACTGAAACTCCTCTATAAAGCAGATTTTGAAATGTAAAGATTTTCTGCAGCATAAAACCCCACAAAACCACTCAAGTTTTCCATCAAAAAAGTGAAAATGTTGGCAGACAAAGCTCTAATTCTCATTAATGTTATGCAAGCTCACTTCCTAGCAGCTCTAAGACTGACAATAATTTTGTGTTTAATTTCAGTTAATTTGGACATTGCAGCTGTGAAAAGCATCAGAGGGAATAATAGTGGGATTCTGATTATTTCTAAGCAATGGTGCTTAAAAATCAAGTAAGGAAACAACGGAGGTTATGTCTTTGAAAAACTGTCAGACAGCTGGTGGCTGTTACAGTTAATCTAAGGATAGCAGTTTATTTTGCCTGGTTGTCAGAGGAATTGTTAAGCACCAACTCCAAAGAATTCATAAAAAAGGCATTGATTATTAGACTGAAAAGCTGCTGACAGAGGTTGAAATCTATGGTCTTGTTTGATAGCTGAGTTATGGGAAATATGTGGCCTTGATGAGAAACCAGTAGATGATCTGAGAAGCCTGTCAGTTGAGAACTTACACCTGCAATGCTCTCAGAGGAAATGGTTTCTCTTCATTCACACAGCATGCTGAACAGGCAAGGTCATCAGGTCTTGCACACACACAGGCAAGGTCTAACAGGCAGTAGTTCAGACAGGATTCTGACAAAGCAGCTCTAAGAGCTCTGGAGTGAGTAAGAGCATTACTGGGATTCTGAGGATACTGTTAATGTTTTGAGGTACTTATGCCATTCTAGTGTACCAGTACTTGGACAGTGGAGGCGCCTGCCTTATGCCAGAGGCCAACAAATACCCCTTTCTGCTGTGAGCAGAAGCAAAGGTTCATATTTGGACTGTGGTGATTCGTACAGCTGGTAACAGTCTGCTCATTGCAGATCGGATCCTTCAACCCATCCTACCAGAAGATCTTCAGGCACTTCCGGAATGTGCAATACAAGGGTGAGTGGCTGTAAGACTGCATTGGATTGAGAATGGCAAAGAGTAGCAGATGTTACCCTGAGAAGGATTGGACCAGCTGAAGAAAAGCACGACAAAAGCTGAAGAACCAGCGCAACAATGTGCGCTCACAGCCCAGAAGGCCAACTGTATCCTGGGCTGCATCAGAAGGAGAGTAGCCAGCAGGTCAAGGGAAGTGATTCTGTCCCTCTGCTCTTGTGAGACCCCCACCTCAAGTACTGTGTCCAGTTCTGGAGTCCCCATCATAAGAAGGACATGGAACTGTTGGAACAGGTCCAGAGGAGGGCTATGAAGATGATTAGAGGGCTGGAGCACCTCTCCTATGAAGACAGGCTGAGAGAGTTGGGGTTGTTCAGCCTGGAGGAGAGAAGGTTCTGAGGGAGACCTTACAGTGGCCTTCCAGTCCCTGAAGGGGGCTTACCAGAAAGCTGGAGTGGGGGACTTTTTAGAAGGGCATGTAGTGGTAAGATGAGGGGGGATGGTTTTAAATTGGGAATAGATTTACATTGGTTATTGGGAAGAAATTTTTCACTACGAGGGAGGGTGCTGAGGCCCTGGAACAGGTTGCCCAGGGAGGTGGTAGATGCCCCCTCCCTGGTTGGAACTTGGGTGATCTCTAAGGTCCCTTCCAACTGAAACCATGCTATGATTCTGTGAGGAAAAGAGTCCAGAAAAGCCAGACAAACCTGTCACAAGCTGTGAAAGACTTAAAAACGCAGTGCAGTCCTGTGAGGAGTGTAGCATGCACCACGTGTTTCTGACTGGGCCTTAGTTCTCGCATATGGTGGGTTTTGGTTGATATGGCTACAGTTTAATTACAGGATTCTATTTTGTATCTATGACAAGATTCGTATTTAGGAAACCTAAAAAGCTGTAATCCTTATTAAGCTGGAACATCTCTGTTAAAACATATTTTTCTTCTCCTGTTAATATGACTGCAAAGCCTCCCACTTACTGAAAAGCAAATTCACTTCACTGGTGTAGCGGATGTACTATCTGTGTAGTAACGACGCGGCATTTAACACGAATCCCCTGTTTTAGATCAGATGGTCCAAGTCCCTGGTTTCAACATTCAAGAACTGCTTCCTGAAAGACTGGATGAGTATTATCGCTATGAAGGCTCCCTGACAACTCCTCCTTGCTACCCTAGCGTTCTCTGGACAGTTTTCCGACACCCTGTTAAAATTTCACAAGAGCAGGCAAGTTTAAATACAGCACATCTTCCTGATTCGTGTCTGCTAAAGAACAGTAAGCACATATTCTCTCTTCCTGGATTTCTCTTGTGTTCCTGTAAAACTGAAAGATGACCAATGCCAAAATCCTTTAAGTGAGCAGCACTGACCTGACATCAATCGGTAACATATTGTGTTTGTAGTTAACCTGCTTCCAGTTGACCAGAGTAAACAAAGGATGGACAACTGCATAGCCACTGGTACACTATCAGCTTGAAAAAACAGAGTCAAGTGAGATTCATTTCCATTTTCACTATGCACTTACTCCCTGCTTTGAGTCTTTCCATGAGTCACTTGCAGATCATTTTTGTTCAGCCTGAACCCTATTCACTCAGTCTTTTTCTGCTAATTCGATCCTGACTTATTTGGTATGACAGCCTGGGTAGATGTTCAGCTTCTAAAAAGTATGCCATGTGTCATTTGCCAATCTTGAATCCCATGGCATTTCTCTAATTTGTGTATTTTGTGCTCATCTAATCAACCTCTTTACTCTTAGGTGGCCACTTACGTAGACTAGAAACTCCCAATCACTATCTTCAGATTCACCTACTTACAAACAGGGGAAAATGTTATTATCAAAATCTCTTAATTTTGTCTACCCTGTCAGGATCTACTTTACCAAAGTAAAGAGTTCAAGTAGCTTTTAGTACTGCTCAGGAGCTAGACTGTGATGGAGAGAACATGCTGCAAAGGGCCACCATGTTTCCTCTCATCCAGTTTTCCTGGCAAAAAAATATTATTATACAGGATTAATTTTATCAGGATGTAAAAAAAATACAAGTATGGGTTTGGAGACGTCACACTCTACACACTATTCTTTATTTGGGTTCACAGACCATGCAAGACTTTACCATATTCTCTTCCTTTGACCACCCCTTTGATTTAAAAATCAAAAAATCACACACACACTTAGTCATCATGCACTGGCAGTGCTTTTTCTGTATTCTGGGAGCTAAACAGGGTGCTTTGCCTTTATAGTTACTGGCACTGGAAACAGCCATGTACTGCACAGAGAGTGATGACCCAGAACCCCTGGAGATGGTTGATAACTTCCGAAACGTTCAAGAATTCCATGAAAGGCGGGTTTTCATCTCCTTCCGCGAAGGTAAGTTCTATGGAAGCTTCTGTGCCCAGAAACGGTGCACACTGATTAGGGTAAACTTGAAACACTGGAATGGCAGTCCTATTGCACTGTGACACTGCAAAAATAGAGCAATCTCATTTTCCTGCAGTTCACTTTGCTCCCTTTTCTTCCTTTACTGCATTATTGCCTGGGCAACTGTATGAGAGTAAGGTGTTCAAAGAGTATATAAGGGCTTTTGCCACAATGGCTGGAAAATCTGCAACACTTCTGATCAAAGGCACAGAGAACCAAGAAGGAAGGCATGTTTGGGTTTGTCTTGCTTAGCAGAAATATTTGCTGTCACTACCTACACTAAACAGTTTTCTACAACCGAGCTGTTTCAGTCAGCATTAGGAGTCTGAGCAGGCCCTGTCTCACCAAGGACATTTGCTTGTTCTCAGTGAGATCAGGATCGGTTTTATTCACACTTTTAAAAGGGAATCAGAACTTTGCATTTCAGGGAGATTGCTTTCCAGAAATTATGTAGAATCAAAATAGGTCATCGAGGAATCCAAACCTGACAATTCCAGGTAATTCAGAACACTGTATGATCCAGCGTTACAATTGAAAAAAGAAATAAATTGCCACCTTATGGCAAGGAACTGATTTAAAAGGTTAATTATGGAGCATTACACAATGACAATGTATGGGGGGGGGTTGCACAAAAATCTGCATCTGTGGTGAGAAGCTTAGCTGTGACCCACAGTAAGGCATTTAAGTGTACTGTTGGTGCAAAATGTATTGTTCCAATTGCTGTGTTATCTGGAGAACAAGTACTATTAAGCAGCTGTGAAGCTGGCACAGACACTGAAGAGAGATAAATCTAGGCAAGCCACTATCCTACTTGAAATGGAGAGTACAAGATTTTTAAAAGAAAAGAAGACCATGAAAAATTCTGGCCAAGCAGTAAACTTCTGAATTAATAAAACGTATGAGCACATCATTTCAACTTCACCTACTGGCTTCTCCACTGTCTAGATAAAAGAATGGAGCCAACACAGGAGTTGTCTATACTGGGAAATTTCACACCATAGCTGCTGCACGGAGCAGTTCTCCTTGCAGGCATACTGCAGTAGCTGTCCTCCCCATCCCCCTCTGCAGACACCCTGTCCATAATACACTTTTTTAAATATAAATCTATAAAGGAGAAAAGTGAAAATTAGCAATAGATCAGCCAAGACACATCCCAGACAAAATACTTCTCTGAAATCTGAGATGATTTACATTCATCACCAAACGCTGGATAGTCTCTCTGTCAGATTAGCTGCATCGAGACTCCTAACAAGAGCAGTTTGCAGCATCAACAGCACTTGGCCCTTATTTAAAGCAAAACTCCATCTTTGAGATAAGACCCAGAGACAATTTCAGAAGTAATTCTGTGGCTAGGGACCATTTCAGTTCTCATGGGAACACTTAGAAATCTTTCTTAGGTTTCCCATAACAGGGACATAATTCTACCATTAGGTTTCTTTTAAGTGCCTTCTGTGGAATCACTGCACGTAACTCAGTAATTATTTAAATAAGTATGTTGATGCTACCATCCCTGCTACTTAGCGACAGTTCTCTCATTGAGATCTAATGATTTAGATCTTAATTTCTCTCTATTTTTAGTGAACAGTTCCAAGCTGACTGATTATATGGCTCGAACCTCAAGCCATAACTTCCTATCCTCCAGCTCCACATTAAATGTCTACATTTCAAAATCTCCAGAGCTCCAGCAACAAAGGCTACATCTGCTTAATTGCTGTGTCTCCTGAATTTTATTCTATTAACTGTTCTACCTGCAGTTAATGCAGTGAATCCTCAGGAAGAGCCTTATGGACCAGGAATGTAAAGAAGAGCAGGCTACAGTACTAAAGACAACAGTTTTCAGTGCAGTTCAGGGATCCAAACTACCTCAGGTTCTTATTTCTGTACACTTAGCAGAAAGCTACTGATGAGAAAAACACCTGTTTTAACTTGCAGCACAGAAGCAGGGGCAGTGATTTAAGAAGGGATGGGATACTTCCAAATTTTGAGGTGCAGAGAAACAGCATAATACAATCTTTTGCTTAATGTATGATCATGGAGCTGAAGATGTTACACCCAATGAATGAAGTAATCACTATATGACTTTGTACTTTTACTGAGCATCTTGAAAGGTGCTCAGATTTTAGCAGACTCTCCTGCCTGTTCAGAGTTTCCAGTTTGCAAATAATGGCTTAGAAAAGTGACTTTCCCCAAAAATAGTAGTTTTCATCTCCCATCCTTATCCTGGAAGCTAGGAATGCATTATCCAGATAACTCCAAAACACTCCCAAGCTGCTTGATACTCCAGTGCAAAGCACTATAAGCACCCACACTAGTTCTTTCCAGTCAGGTAGTCAAAGCATTTTTCTGCTTTCATTGTCATTTCTCCATCTGTCGCCTTGCTTATTTGCTGCCCACCTTTCCCATTACTAGCAGCAGATAGCTAAATATCTAAACTAGTTTAGTTCTGTCTTATCTTTCTTCTACTTAAAGTCATAATTTCTGCTCTGCACTTGCTGCTGACAGAGGTTGCTCTGATCAATTGTCTCTTTTCTCACATTAATTTCTTTATAGTTTGGAGCTCAGTTTCAAACTGTGAGTAACACAAAATCCCAAGTACTCTTGCCTACCAAAGTTTTGCATCAGTTTGCATCAACTCAGATATTAACAAAAAGTAAGAGTTTAGGCTTTCTGCAAGATCAGGAATGCCTTTCTGCTACACATGATGCAGAGTCTCTGCAATCTCAGCAGTAAACAATAACCCTAATCTTACTGCTCCTGAGTCAAGAATAAGTAAGGGAACAACCTCCCTACCAATTTATCAGCTAAGAAAACAGATTGCTTTGTATCCTGTTGGTAACAAGTGGGAATCTTGTTCCTTGACTGTAGTATTACATTGGACAGAAGTTATTTCTGTGACTATATGCATCTCACACACACACACCTCACACTTGGGATTTTGCTGGTTCTGCTGCTTGACTGTATACTCATTGTGTAGTACATAAAGGCAATGTCATAGTAGTCTATTCTATCTTCCTGTCTCTCATCAAATCCCTATGCTGCCACGTGCAGAGTATAATGGTAATAGAACAATGTCTCAATTTAACCTCATTTTAAAATTAGTGCTATGCTAGTAGTTTCCTTGTTGCTAGATTCTAAGATAATCACCAGTTTACCAAAGCATCAACAATCCTTAATAGCTCCATGATTAACCTACAAACTGCTTTTAGTTGTACAAACAGTATTTTGAGTAAACTGAAAACAGGTAAAAAAAGGCAAAGAACTAGAGTATGTCAGTCCTTTATCTGCTCTGTGGATTGGCCAACTAGAAATACCCCCTCTACCCCCTGGCATCCGACCAGGAAGAGGGTTAAAACTTTCTCCCCAAACTTCCAATCCCAACATCCACTGCCAACTAGAGAACTAGATGGGTTCAGAAGAGCTATTTCAGTAATCCCTTTCAAATCTCTGCTCAAATCAGATTATGTACAATGATTTTAAACAGCAGAACCAGGATTTGCAATACAGCTGCCAAGTTTCTGAGACTAGGCTTCCTCTGCAGGGTCTTTCTTAAATCCATGCACAATTTACTACAGCAACACCACTGCTACTTACTGAAGTAACAGAAATTCTGTAGTAAGCTCCCTTATGTTTAAGACCAGTTCGCCACAGAAACTTGGAGATCCAGTTTTTACTTCTTCTACCCTCTCATTTCATTAAGATTCAATACCTGGTGGACTTGGCAGGGGTAGCTTGCTTATTGCTAACCACATCAAAGAGGCCAGTGGTTTTCTGAGCCAGCTTGGCCAGTCAGAAATGCAGTCTTCCTGTGTTAAGGTGATCTTTCAGCACCTGACTACCATCTCTCTCTAAATCGCACTCAATACTGAGAAGATAGAGAGTTACAATCCATGATCCCAGGAACTGAAAATCAGATGCTGTGTTTTTCATCTAGGAATCTCTAAACACTTCACAGAGTATAAGCATTATTTTTTCCATCTAGGGAGGGAAATTTGACCCAGATGTGACTTTCTTAAAATTGTTGCAGTGAACCAGTGCCAAATCCAAGAACGATATTTGGCTGTCCTTCTGCTAAGCCATATTATTTGGTTCCTATGCAGAGATGATACCAGCAATAAAAGCATTTTCAATGTATCTTTAAAGTTGGCGTGGCTTACCAGAGCTGAATTGTACAGGTCATTGCCCATCCTGCTGTTCTCACCCAAGAACTGGTCTCCATGGCTATGAAAGGCTTTGCTCATGTGCTACTTTAATAGAAATCCCATTCCATCTAAGTACAGTTAATTACAAAAGCTCATTGACTCTATCAGTGAACCACAGAAAAATGCTGTACCCATTTCAAAAAAGGTATTCACCAGCCCTGTAATCTCACATTCTGCCTAATATGGCCACAAAGGCTTCCTCACAGGTGCAGCTCCTCACCCAACCAGAAAAACCAACCAACCAAAAAAACCCAGCAAAAATCCCAAACAACTCACCAACAAAAACCCACAAAAAGGTTCCTGCCAGAGCCCAATGAAAGTGCACCTGGTTGCTGGCTGCAAGTGCCCAGCCTGATGCAGCCAGCTGTACCACAGGTAGGAACAGAGCACAGTTATTAGGAAGGGGAGGCCATACACAGAATCATGGCTCAGGCCAGGCAACCCCAGAAATGTGTGAAATGAATCCTGTTGTACACACCCTAGGTCCCTACTAAAGCAGGTTTTCAGAGCAACTTTTCTGCCTTTTCGGTGCCCAGACTGAGGGCTGCCACCTTCACCTAAGCACAAGAGCCACAAGTTGGGGCCACTGAGGGTATTTTGTATTAAAAATGGCAAATGACTGAAGAGTTCAGTCACCCACATTTGGACACCAATAATTAGAAACTGAATTGATGCACACTATTAATAAGTGCTAATTTCAAAATGTCTCTAATCTTGAAGGATCATGCAGCAAATCTCAATCATGTATTGTATTGTAATGTATTTTCCCTGTCAGCAATCTATTCTAACAAAATCAGCTTCACATACATGTAGCTGCAATTTACAATGTTCAAACCTCCCACTGCCCACAAGTTAAATGGAAACTGGTGTCTAGTTTTAATTATGCACCTGATGATACTTGCAAACTAAATTTTGCAAGAATGTCTTCTTATCAAACAGAAATGCCCCCTAAACTTCCTCTTCAAACTACAAGCTCTTTTTCTACAATTATATATTTGGTGTCACATTTTCTCGTCCATTTGATACACCTTTATTATAACAGAACTCATCTTTTTTAACATACAGTTTTTCTTCCAACTTCATGGACTGCAAGCTGCTTTAATTCAGTGGGACTTAAAATGAATAAAGCTTCTAATGGTTAAATGGGATAAGGTTAAACTCCAGGTTTTATATTTCTGTCTTCTCAACAGCTGATTTAATAAAAGAAAATATTTAGATAGAATACATTACACCTGTCAGCTACACTCTGAAAAGGTTCCAATATTGCTTAGAGAGAAGCAGTTGTTTGATAAAAATATAAAAAGCAATGTGTAAATTAATTATGAAAATGCAGTTAAGAAAAGAGTGCTCACCTTCAGGATCTTTGGGAAGGCCAAAATAAGGATGTTTTCATTGCCAAAAATATGTATGAAGTTCATTATCAAAGACAGCATTATAATGATAATGCTTAACATCTCAATGCAAACGTGAGATCAGTTATACACACTAATAGCCTGAATTCGTTCTTACCTTCTTAGATGCCTTTGGGCAATGTTCTCAGCAGCAAAGCGTATCTCTTTTCAGATGCCCATGTTCAGTGGTGTTCTTCTGCCTTGAAAAAAAAGCCAAAGGCATCAGCTTTAACATCCCTGGGTTCAGTCCTTCAGTTCTGCTTATGCTCATCTATGCAGCATAGCATTGAAACTCCGAGAGTTTCTGATCTGCTACGCCTAGGCCTGCACGTTGGCTCTGAGACTTCAGCAGGTGTCTAAATACACAGCCCTGAGAACTGTGGATTCCCTTGTGGGATCAGGACCTTCCAGCACACATCTGTGGAAAGTTATCCCTTCCACAACTGCAGAGAGGCACGAGCAGGCTGTGGGAAAGCTGCAGATGCACAGTGCAAATGTTGTAACTAACCGTCTCCTCTGAGGAAAGGAAATTAACTGCTTTGCACACTTTCTCTCTTTTCCTAGGATTTGTTGTTTCTGTTGTGATAGTTTGTGTGCTGGGAGTTCTCATCATTCTTGCAGTAGCCTTCTGGCTACTGAAGAGAAAAAGGTAAGAAGTCTGTCTGCCACATCACAGGATGCATTTTGAGTAACCAATGGTGGGTTTCCTTCATTGGAATTACAATTATTTAATACATTTCTTCTGTCTTAGCTGCAAAGAGAGAGGTGAAGACAACAGAGGTGTCATCTATAAACCAGGCACGTGCAAGGAGGAAGACATCTCCAAACTTTGATGCTTTGCTCTCTCACAAAAGCTCCTTTTCATTCATAGCACTGATATATTCTGCATTGGTGGAACATGTCTCTTGTTCTTGGCTAACGACAAGCCCCCACAACATTCTACAAACACACCAGCCAAAGGGCTTTCTGTAGCCCTTGTTTTCCAGGGAGATGTGGTCAGTGAATACTCCTGAGCTAAATTCCTCACCACGTTTTTTTCATGTTTGCTGCTTACTGAGTCTGTGTCTTTTAATAGATTTTACAGTTAATCCTAAACTCCAGTTTTATGGCTTGTTTAGCACAGATATTCCCATGGGTATTCAAACCTGAAGACACTCAATAAACCAGAAGCACCATCCCCTGCTAAATCAATGTATTTGTTTTGGCATCATGAATAAAAACAAGATAAAGGGCAATTTGAGATCAGAATTTGAACTAGGTTACTCAATGGATACGGTTTTCAAAATCACAGCAAATGATGCCAGGACATTCACTAGTGGCTTTGTAACAGTAATACCAGAGGAAAAGAAAAGTGTAATTGCAATGAGGGCCACATGGACTGTTAAAGTGAAGGGGTTCAAGTGAAGTAAAGGGGGTCAAACACAGGAACTGTGTGCTGAAAAAGCACTACTGCTAGAGGAATAGCCCATGTGTGGTTATTACACAGCCTCACAAATCTGTTATGCAGGTCAGCCTCTGTCTGTCACTGGAGTTAGAGAAGCATCTTGTCTTATTATCCTACTCTTATAGTGTGTGTGTGTGAATGATGTGGGGATAATGGAGTTTCTGCTGCTTTTAAGCAGACTTGCCATTTAATCATAAAATTTTGATTGATTTTATGGTAGATGTTCCAACTGCAATTATACAGTAGATGGTTTCATTGGTTTAGTTCTCTAAATTTAGTAATTTCTTAGAAAGTAATCAAAATCATCTTTTCAAACCTTGCCACCTACATAGATTATGCATTATTGAAAGCAAGAAGCACAAACAGAAGTCTGTTTCCACTGAAAACAGAGTGAAATGTTATTGACTTCAGGAAGAACAGGGTTTAGCCAGCATAGCCCCAGATGTATAAAGAATTCCTATGCATATGTCATCTAAAATGAGGGTCTGAAATGCTTTGCTTCAGGAAAAGGCAAGAAGTGATTACAGGCAGGAAGTGATGAAGCGCGGGCTGACACCTAAAATAATGTCAGGTCTGAACACTGCTAAACTACTGGGGAAATTCCAATCTGAACTTTACCCTCAGATCCATTTTTACATCCAGTTGCATCATCACCACATTTGTGACTTAAAAGAAAGAAAGTGTTACTGTAAGTGTTTTCTCCCTTAAAGATGGCAAATGCATAGTTACATTTTAGATTCTTGCCCTTCCATTCCCAAGAGAGCTGTGTGATGTCAGGAGCAAGCTTTGGAGTGTAAGGAGAGATAACTTATTCATACTTAGTGTATGGGATTTTAGGACCACAACCTTGCAACTAAGTACATTGCATCTGCCAGCATTTTTCTCTCACATAAACAAGTGCATCATGATTATCTTGTTGAAATGTTTGAAACTACATGAAAAGCAGAATTTGTGTGCTATGGGGAACGCTACTTACTCTTTCAATACAAGTGTTGAAAGACCAGATAATAAACTTATAGGACGGTTCTCCAGTTTCTCTTATTTCTTCTAGAAGAATACTTTAAGTAGTATTTTAATCTTCCACTCAGCTGATTAGAAACATCAATCAACAACTCTTCTGCAAGCACCATCCTTGGCATCTGTAAGAAGCAGCATAAAAACTTCAGCCAAGTGCTATATGCTTACTGTGAGGAAAAGTCTCACACTGCTAGCAAAGAGAACCTGTTACACACTGGGCAAAACACGTGGCCTTCAGAACTACTACTTAAGCAAAAGAACAAACTGAAGAGGGATTCACACTAAACATATTCCTGCTACTCCCACCCATAACACTCTAATTGCATGGAGCTCTATGAAATACATGCTGCCTTTGAAAACAGAAGAACGTGGGAAATTTTATTTTTCCTTGATCCTGTATTACTGGTTTGCACTGCCAGTGGTCCCTGAGATAAAAGAATCTAGACCCATGTTTTCTGGGCTCTTCAATAGGCTTACTAAACAAATGTGGCTGAGGGATCCCATTTTTTAAATACTTTCCAGACCATTTCTTTAGTCATTCTTACATACACAACACTTCAGATGTTCAGAAAAAACATATATGATCAGACAGACAAATGTAGTTAATATGCTACCATAATCAATTAAATCAAGTTACAAAATCACAATTCACACCCTTTTAAATGGAATGACCCATTTCTGAGGCTCCAATAGCAGAAATGAAGAGCAAATAACTTCAGCCAGAAAAGAAGTGAGTTAGATGCCACAGGGGGTGTAGAACTCTCCTTCCATTTCCCTGTGGCAAAAGTAAACCCATTCCTTTGTGGTACAATGTACCTATAGTGTTACAATATAATCTCAAATCCAAACTCACAAGTATTCACTTCCCATAAGCAAATAGGAGTATCCTCACAGAGGTGCTCTCCCAACTGCCTTACTTCCTGGTTTAGTCCAGATTATTTCCCTTCCTGGGAAGAGGTTATCAAAACAGCAGCTAACAGGTTTTCTTTTCTTTTCTTTTTTTTTTTTTTATTCAGAAAAAACTTTCTTCAGGACATCATCATAGTTCATGTAACAAAGTGTGAGGTCAACTCGGTACAACTTTGTCCCTTACAGGGTCTTCTGTTGGGGTTTTCTGGTCTTAATTAAATTACTTGTCCCCCATCAACATTCTAACCTAGAACTGCAACCAAGTTACTGCATAGCCTTAGACAACTCACTACTTTTTCTGAAACGTACAAAGCTGTTCTATACCTAACCTGGTTCTGAGTCCAGTGGAGTGAAATGGCACCATCTAGTGACTTAGAGATGAAAAAATCAAGTAGGGAAAGTTGTGGCTGCTTTTACTTCCTCACTGCCACCATAGCTTCACCTCTGGAGACAACGGCAAAAGGAAACGTAAAAATAAACACATATGCTGTAACACTTACTGTAGAAAAAGGAATTGAAAGTCAAGTGTCACTACTCAGGGAATGCTTTTCTACCAAACTAGGTACCCACAGTCTTTGGTACATTAAAATGGTTTTGGAGGCACATAGTATAGAAATGTCACAGTCACATACCACTAACCCAACTAGCTTCCAAGAAAAGCCAAATGCTTTTCCAGCAATGGCAACAGCAGTTTATTAAGGAGTCTCCTATCTGCCCATTGATAACGCACATACCTGCCCATCATTTATGGAAAAAAATGGAGTGCCTTTGGGTGCATCTAAGTTTCACTGATAAAATCAAGCCAGGCAGCAGCCCCTTCACTTCAATTAATAACACCACGGTACATTTGCACAAGCACCATTACCCCATGTGCACAGGTTCACCGATTTACATTTCCAGCAGATGCCCTAAAAGCTGCTAGCACAAAACATTCCTGAGCTATTTTTACAGAACCAAACGTTACCTGCTTCTGCACAGATTTTGTAAAATCTTCGTGGAATTAATCCACTAGAAAAGTATAGACACAATCAGAACCCCTGCTACTTTTTACATTGTTTTTCCTCCACACTTTTCTTAAAGGAATGTATTGGGGGGGGGGGGGGGGAAGACTGGTCAGGTTTTTCTCAACATGAAATCATTTCCCTTTAGGAATTGCTATACAAGAAGTGAAAGAATGAGAAAGGTTGTGTGGTGGTGGTTCTGTACTCTTCAGACAATTTTCATCAGCGTTTCCTGTTGTGTTCTCTGCTTTTTGTCTGTATGCAAAGAACAGTTTCTTGCTTTGCCAGAAAAGTTAAATCTCTAGCAACTCAAAAAATCCCCCACCAAAACCCATCACTCTAAACTTTGATGATGTCCCACCCTAAAAAGTGGGACAGGTTGGAATTAGAGTGTCACACGCTGAAAGACAGAAAACATTACAGTGATTTGTAGTTCTGCTGGCTTCTTGTTTATCCATAGGTCTATGTCAGGGCAAAGAACACTACCTGTTCCTTAAAAACTGGATAAATAAGGTTGACTCTTTATTCTAAGAAGGTCAAAAGCAGTATTAACAAGAGCAGCCAACAGGAGAGCCGGCGCTGCTCCATACTCCTGCAATCCTCAGCAAGAACAAGTCAAAAAACCTCATCAGCAAAAGCACAGAAGAGCAAGTTACTGCAAGCTACTACAGGTATGGATCATATTCCAAGAACATATGGACAAAATCCCTTCTGGGTAGAACAAGCACTGGGTGAAAGAACTTTCATTTTATCCACCAACTTCAACATAGGCAGCTGGCCCATATCAAATGATTTCTCCATTTCTATGAACCACTCACGCTGGAGTTACCCATTTCAGCTTTAGAAGAGCACAGGAACACGTATTTGAACAGACTGCCCTTCCTCTTTCAAAACTGATTTCAGTTCAAGCTGGAATTTCTACCTGCAAGAACAGTTTTCAGCTGGCACGCAGTAAAAATGGGACTCTCTTAATATGTCATTTGAGAACACCTGTGGAGCTCACTAACTTTTACAAAAACCTGTAGGTTTTTCAATTATTTTAACAAATTTTATTTGCAAATATGTGGGGCTATTGTTTATAAAAATTAACAGTCATTTGCTTGAACTATCATGGAGAGGAAGTCCACAGCCTACCATCTGAAATAATGGTGCCGTCAGCTACAGACAGAGTCATGGGATTAAAACAGCAAATGTTTCTGGCCATGAAAAGCAGTAAAATAAGGAAAAGACATATCAGAGTATCTTCTGATTCTAACACTTTGTATGAATACCCTGAAGGAAAAGGCAAGCAAATAATTCAATAAGAATATATGAAGAAATATGCCTCTTTGGGACTAGTACTTTAAGTCAGCTGCACTAAACTTTTGATGAGCTAATGTTCACTCACTGAATTAACTGCACAATTAGAGATACGTGAAAGTGCTCCCTAAAATTAAGAGGGAAAAAAGATACCTTCTACTACTTAAAGACTAATAATAAGGGACTTCACTAACACTTGAATGTCAGGGCCCTGCATGTCTCAAAAAAATAAATAAATAAATAAGCAGCAGAAAATTTCATAGGTGAACTTGCTCTCTAACCCTCACTGCTGATGTCAGTGAACTCGCAGGGGAGGCTTCGCTCACGTACTGCAAACCACGGTTGTAGATCGAGAATGACTTGCCATGGGGCCTTTCCAGAGCCACATAAGCAAACATCTGGCATCTCTTGTAAAAAAAAGAACGAGAGTGGACCTTTAGATCTTGAATGAGTGAAAGTAGTGAGCAGGGTAGTATATTATCAGGGCATGGAGGTCTTCGGTGACCATCTGGAAGTCAGAAGCACAGAGCAATGTTCTTAATAGATGGTGTCATTTATAATACTCTAACTACGGTGAATGTGCAAAACATTTGCACACACATCTATGTGTTGACCATCTCAGCCACTTCTAGAGCTGAACCATTAACTATTAATGTCATCTAATGATTGACACAGTTATCATAGCACAGTCCTCATCTTGGTCGCACAGGAAATGCTGAGGGCAGCCTGTCCGACTTCTCCGCGTGGTAACGTGTCTCCACATAAGATACACGTGTGTGTCTGTCACCAAGTTGTATAGAGTCCAGTGGAATCAGGTATCTAAGTCATTAGTATGGACACACACAAATTGATCAAAACTGGTGTTGGCCACCTTTTCCCCGAAGAAAGAAGATTTTGGAAAGATTTTTGGAAGATACGTCAAAGTTTTCAATTGTTACTTCAAAATAAAAGTTAAATCTTCTCTTGGCTCTACATCAGAAATCAATCTCTTGACAGAGAGCTGGCAAAAGCAATCTCACTGTCCCTGTGCACATATTACCCAAATTATAAGAAGGTAACTGCAAAGGACATTTACTGAGCTATTAAAGATTTACATTTCTGTCATAAAATGGCCATTACAGAGTAAGGCAAATATCACAGAATGCTATGTGTGCAATTCCATGTCAGTGAAACAAGTTGTTGCTCTTGCACTCAACCATGCTCCCTCATCTGATGTTTTATATTGCAGTCACAAGATAACATCATGATATTGAAGGGTATCCCACAAGACTGCAACCCACTTCACAGAAAACTTACCTGACTCCATTAACTGTGTTCTCATTTAGATGGAACTTAAATAAAGGGAAACAAACAATTTTAAAGATCAAATAAAACATTTCATTCTATATCCTTAAGCAAAACACAGTTTAAAACTTTATTACAATTTAATCAAGTCTGTTTGGGGTAAATTGGAATAGTTCCTGAGGCACCACAGAGAACATCACTCCAAAGACGAGCATATCTTTTCCATACTGATGCTTAATGGCCACCACCAATTTGCACAGCAACAAACCACACACAGGAAGCTGCATGGAGACTGGCGAGATGAACGACACCCTTGAATCAGAAAGGGGGGGGGGGGGAATTCCCAAGAACTCATGCAGCATTCTCCACTACCATCTGGAATTTCTAATAAGGATCTCAACGAGACAAATTGCTTAGAGAGTTGCAGAGTAAGTACCACAAAAGAAATGCAGTCTAAAGAAGAGTGCATTTCCTATGATACAAAACTTCTAAGAAAAATTAAACTAGCACTTTCATCTCTGATGCAGACAGGGTAGTTAAAACTGTTAAAACAATTCTACCCTGTCACACAAACTACGTCACAGCCACTTAAGGCAGGCCTAACCTAGTCACACCGTGGGAGGAAATACAGAAACGCAGGACGAGCTTCTAAAAATGCTTTTAGGACTAAAAGTCCGTTTCCTACCACAGCTGGGGCTCTCAGGAACACCTGCTAAGCACCAACAGTAACTTCGGATGAAGGAGAATGTGTATGTGCAGCGCAGGGCCCGGCTCTGTATCGGAGGTGGAAGACACCCCGCTGGCGAGCGCAGGGCTGCAGGCTGTGGGGGCCCGGCGCCAGGCCTCGCCCAGCTGGGCAGCGGCTCCGCGGGGTGTGTCAGCCCTCCAGGGCAGCTGGTGCTGGGAGAGGCTTTGCGCCCCTCGCAGCAGGATTAGAGTTACCGACATCGCGACGCAGCAGCGCTGGGAGCTTCTCCGCCCAGCCCCCGGGTGTAACCCGGCTTCAGTCACCGCCAGACCCCTGTGTTTTTACCCCCGAGCGCTACAGCACGGCGGCAAGGTGTGGAGGCGGCACAGCCCCTGCCTGGCACCCCAGCCGCTTTAAGGGCAACGGGCGCGGCTGCTGAGCATCCCCGTGGGGAGCCTGGGCCAAGGTCCCCGGCGGCTGCCCGGGCCTGCGAGCCCATGCCCCAGGACGGCCGTATTTTGGCGGGGCAGATGTGCCCAGAGCCACCCTAGGCGGCCGGCAATCCCTGCGGGCATTCCCGGCCGCTGGAAGTAGGGTACTCCGAGGGGCCGCCTCGCAACGGGTCTCAAAAGAGGAGAGCGGGGCGCGACCAACCCGCCGCCATCTCAGGGAAGCGCAGTGCCCGCGAGGCGGGGCCGGCTGGGCGAGACCCAGACCGCGCGCAGGGCGCCCCCTGCCGGCGCGGCCACCCGCCTCGCAGCGAGGCAGCGCGTGACTGACTGCAGAGCGCCGGCCCCGCGGGCCAGGAGACCCTTTTCGGGGACGGCGGCTCCCGCCACGCCGGGCAGCAACATCCCCGCCCGCGCTGCCAAGGCAGGGGCGCCTGGACCCCGCACGCTGCGACGCGTTCTCCCCTCCGCGCCCAAAGGCGGCGCGGACGCCTCCTCTGCCGGTTTCCCCAAAGGCGGGGAGGTTCCCCGGCACACGGGGGGATGTGCAGCCGCCCGCCGGGAGCGACCTGCCGCCTCAGGCACCTCGGAGCTGCGAGGCAGCGCGCGCGGCCACCCTGAGGCGCCGCGGGGCGGCGCCGCTCCCCTCAGGAGAGCCCCGCCCCACCTGGGCGCGGAGACGTGAGGGGGGGAAACGGCTTCAGGTGCTTCAGGTCCCGCTTGAGCTTCACTGGGTTTTTCCTCCCCTCCCTGGGAACAGAGAAAGTCTCCGCAAGTGTAACATACCTGGAAATAGTCAATAGAACGTGGCACCCAAAGCACAATTGAGTTATTCGACGCTATTTTTCAAGGCCTGCCTCTCCCCCCCCCGCTGGGATAAAGAGGTGCTTCAAGCACACTTCCTAGTGCTGTTATGGAGAACGCCTTACAAACACTATTTGCCACACATGGGAGATAGTTGCCCATTTCCCCATATTTTATTGATCCAGAGCATAAACATGAGTTGTACAGAGTCATTAGATTTTGGGTGAGGAAGAGCAGAAGCAGATTATGAAAGCAGTGGATAAATTCATGGATAGAACGTGCTCAGGCTTCGTGGAAAAATTCTGTCCATCTAGAATACATACCAGAGCTAGTTAGCGGCTAAGTTACCTAGAAAGGAAAACAAAAAGAAAAAGGTAAAAAAAAGTAACACCAAGAATTTTCAAACAGCCTTAAAAAAATAAATCTAACATTCAACTTTTATTTTAAAGCATTACTGACAGAGTAATTTGCACTCCAGTTGTAGTTAGTCGGGCAAGTACAGACTGCACTTGTCTGGAAAGATGACCACACACCAGTGGTCCAACAAAAGTGTGTACGTGGATGAAACAGTGATGAAAATGTCACAAATGGAGAAAGTAAGCAGCTGAGAAAGTTGCCAGCTGGGCAGTTCTGGAGCATGCCATTTTCTGTCCAAACACGTTTACAGTAGCATGCTTATGCTGTTCTGCAGAGGTGTTACACTAAATCAGAAAGGTAAAGTGAATACAATGGTAATATTTCCTCCCCTACCCCCAACCTGCCCCCCCCCCCCCCCCCCCCAAAATAAAAAAAGCCACCAAGATTTTGAAAGAAGTCCATCGGTCTGAGAGACCACTGCCTAACACAAGGCCTTGGGATAGCAGTCACAGCTGTGTACCATGGATACTCCCTTGGAGGGAGCAGAAAAAGGCACAACTGCATTGTCATCTTAATCATCTACTCAATGAAGGTACTTCATCTTTAATAGGGTGAAATTCTCAACCCTTTGTGCACAATTATAGAATTCTTGTTGACTTTGAATACATTGTACTGACTTCAGTGTTGGAGTTCAAGTTGCACACACTTTCTACACATTTATTGAACATGCTAATTCCTCAGATAAGGAAAAAGCTCAAAATTTACTTATTTTGCACACTGCCGGAACAATACGTACTGAGTATGTTCTCAGAGGAATTAATGTAATATTTGTTCAGGCCACAATTTAGTGCTGATGTGCTCTGCTGAAGACAGCAAAAAGGTTTTTCAACAAACTACAAAGCATTCTAGAGCACAAAGTCTTATGGTTTACATTCTGTTTCACACCCTTTCTTTAAACCTCTATAGCAAGGCAAGAGTAACATGCAACATAAAAACTTCACTTAGGTATTTCTGGAAGATTAGACTATTTCTAAAGGAAACGGACTTTGAAATCTCACACAGTCTCGATGATTGGTATAGTTCAACCACTAGTCAAGCAAGTTGGAAAACAATTAATTTAGGAAAAAGCAATTTAAATTAAAAAACCTGGATACATTCTAGATCTACATACGAACAACTTGCCTTTGGTCTAAAACATCACCACTATTTATATAATAATTGCTAGACCACAACCAAAACCAGATCCAGGAACTGTAACAAATCCCTGTTCTTACACAGCGTGAGTATGCCTACTGTTTCCATTTAACCAAATGGAGCATGCAAATGATGCAGATGCACAACGCTAACTTCTTTATGACTGCTGAGCATCTAGAACCAGATCAAGGGGATCTGCCAGACAATGTTTAAAAAACTGGTCCTAAAGCAGCAGAAGCAGCCTGGGAAAAAAAAAAACAAAACCCACAAACAAAACCAACCAAACCAACCAACCAACAACCAAGAAGCCAACCACTCAACAAAACAAACCAAAGCCAGCAAATAGTAAGGTGTAACAAGAATGTGGTTCTAGCTTTCTGATGCTAAGGTCTAGAAACAATACATCTTGTCAGCTAAATTCAGCTAATTAGGTGAATGCCTAAAATTCACGAATGCTTTTTCCCACTTGGGCGTCTCAACCATTAATCCGCTTTTGTCCTGGGCAGACAAAACCATTCTTTCCTTCAGTTTGTTAATTTTCATACCAATTGTGAGTTACCACCAAACCACAGTAATTTGAAAGTCAAGAACTATTTCTAATAAAACAACTGACAAATATTTCAGCCAAAACCTTCAATGTCCAGTGTTGAAGGAAGCTGGAAAAGCAGTATTTGCTGAATTAATTCATTGCATTTGTGCCTCAGGTTACCAGAGAGTCACACCTTTCCCAGAACACAGATTCAGAACAACTTTAACAGCTTAAGTGAGTAGATAATTCTTAATCAAATTGGAGATTGTGTCTCATGTTACCTTTATTACCACTGCTCAGAAGTTACTTCAGAAGGGTGTATATTTCATACAAAATACTCCAAATACTTTTCGTTATGTAACTTTTATTTGAGACACACATTATTGTAAAAAAGTTCACATGGAATAATAAAACCATCGGAGCGTGAAGGGTTTTTTAGGGGTTGGGCTTGGGCTTTTTGTCTATACACATCAATACACATTGATTAGTTTTACAAGTTAACCACATGACAAAGTTCACTTTTATCTGCAGGAACTCTTCACATTACACTTTTACACCAGAGATAAAATGTGCTTAAACACACACAGTAGAACACTTCTATTTCAAAATTAAGCACTTTCTCAAGGACTATACCTTTTATTCTGAATTTAGTAGCTATATAGCATTAAAATAACTGTAATTGAAGTTTTATTTGCAAAAATGTTCGTAAGGCCATAGGAATGCACTGAAATACTTAAATTCACCCGAAACAAGAAAAAAAAAAAAATCAATGGAAATCCTGCTTTTGTGGAGGAAAGAAATACAAGTTTTATTTATAAGAGTGGGAATGGCATAAGCAGTTCACTTATGGAAGAAGTGCCAGGAGGAGAGGAGACCTATTATAACCTACAGACCAATCCTTAAGAAGTTTAACATAGCAAAAATTCAGTTACATTAATAGATAACCAAATAACAGATGCATTTTCACAAACAACACATATGCATTCTACATATTATTCATGTACTTTCAAATCATTATCCATTCACAATATTTTAATGAGATATGTATATTCAAGACTCCTTTATTCACTTGTGAAAATGATCCACTTAACTCAGCTGACTTCAGTGGACTAGTATGGGAAAGGTACTTACAATGGGAAACACTTTCTATAAAAAAAGGTCTGAAAATTAGCATTTTTAGACCATCCCCCAAATAGAAACATGAGCTGCATGAAGTTTTGAGTGGTTTAAGCTTTAGCAATAATAAAACTTCCAGACAGTAAATCAAATATTCTACCCTTAACAGAAGCTTTTCTTGTCTACATCTTGCTGAGATTGAAAGCTAAAACTGCAAAGCACCGAGATCAGTTTTGGTTTTGTTTGGCTTTTTTTTTTTTTAAACAATTTAGAACAAATATTGGCCAAGGTACAGTGCACAGACACAGGCCTGTGGGAAAGATTTCATAAAACTCATGAGCAGCATTTTTGTTTTTTCAAAATCCATCAAAAAACATCTGCCTATCCTGGAAGGTTAATGGCAATTTCTGGAACAAAAGAGAAATGCATTTGCTGCTTAATGAGTAATAGTTACGTGACTTTCATTCTAATGGGCTTTAGAACACTAACCAGTTGATTGAGGTATAGTTAAGAGTCCTTCAAAATTTAGATTATATAGTTTTGAGCAAAGTAGCAACAAAGACTGCACGAAACAATCATAGTGACATCAGAAAAGTCTGTAGTACCCAGCACCTGATGCATAGGCAGAACATACCATTTGGCTCCACCCTAAAGGAAAATATAGCTAAAAAGATTCCCAGTAAAACATACAGCTGATTTGCACGCTAAGATACAGCACATTTTTCCACGTCTGACAAGGCAGACTGTACACAGAACAAGGTCTATACTGACCAGAAGTTAGCACACCAATAAAGTGCAGCCACTCAGCCATTTAATACTGCTGGAGAAGAGGGTTGGGGGCAAAACAACAAAGAAAGAGAGAGAAATCTGCATTTTACCTTATCCATAAGACCACATGAAATTAGAATTCTTCAGTTTCAGCATGGGACAACAAAATTGCATTAAATTCTTCTACGAATAGAAAAAGATGAACTTTACATGAACATTAAGCAAAGTGAAATATTTACTGCGTTATTTTATCATGCATAAAGTGAATTTCCTATGGTCTTACCTCACATTTATGTACAGTTTAGCACAGCTAAATGTAAGAAAATAGCAAGTTTTTTTCTCTCCCAATCCCGCCTCCCCACCCCCCCCCGCCCCCCCAGAGCTGATACCCCAATTCGCTGCTGCTTCAAGAAGCACTTCATAGACTCTACTACTTACAGGCTCTTTCAAAGGGAAGTTCATGGAGACTAATATTAAACGAACATTGAACTACACAGCCACACAGCAAAGACAGGAAAAACAATATAGAGCATTCTGTAAACGGTGCCAAACACAGAACATGTCAGTTTTGGTTTGCAGACAACCCCTGAGATAAAAACCAAAGTATTACGACACCAAATAGGACAGAGGTAAATTACTGAAAATAAACAACATTCGTAATTGGTGTCACAACACTTTCTGTATAGAAGCACTTTTTAAAACCATACAGAATACGTAACTGCTGTAGCCTGTCCGAGAAGAACATTACGGGTAGACAACAGAGCAGTTAGGGTTGCTTTGTTTCTTCACTAAACCTTGCTGCCATGAAGATTTCTCTGTTTTAGTGCAGCAACAGCAGTTTACGAGATTCACCATCTAGTTACAATAACTATTTCTATTAACTGCACATGGGGACAGGTTGACAAGCACTTAAAACTTTATGAAGCCAGCTACTAATGTCAAACCTTTCAAAAAAATCAGGAAGTCCTTAAATCTAATGCTGTTGGCCTGTTCGCTTTGAAAATATTTACAACAGACCCAGAGGTGGCAAATTCAGTACCTGTCACCACAAAATGAAGCCCTTCTCTGTGGTAACAGCCAACCACACTGTGTACGACTCTAGACAGTGTTGAGAAGCAAAAGCAAGCACATCAGACGTTAACTTTGACAATGACAGAACACACCTAATCCCCTAATAACTAACAAGCTGGACACAAACTTGTAGTTAAAGCTTACAATGGTCCAAGTTTGGCACATCAACAGAATAAAAGCACCTGTTTTAATTGCTCATCGAGGAAATTTTTTCCAAAGACAATAGAAAAGTAGTAGAACAAAGACTAGGTTATACAATGCTCAGTTGAGTAAAAAAGGCAACTACGTTTCAACTCTGCTTCTAACAGTCTAGGTCACGGTACCAGTTTTAGACGAAAAAGTAACTGGTGGAGCAGAACAAAGAGGGCTTCCTGCATTCAGCATTAACTGTGTAACTAACAGTATATCACAGCCCCAACGTGACCATTTCCTTAGTGCCAGAAGTTGATAAACTTTAGTTTATTTAGCACAGGAAGCTAGCTCCTGGACATGTCTGTTGTCTAGGGATGATGCTGATAGACATTCACGAACTATCCTTAGAATTACAGCAGAAATGGAAGTCACCTTTAGAAGCAGTCATTCCCGATCAAATTAATCCACAAAGAGGTTACTCAAAACTCATGCATTCAGCTTCCACAAGCCACTTAAGTGATAGCGATGAGGCAAACTTGTGACGAAGACTTCAACTCCAGAGTGTGCTTCCTCATCAGAAACAAAAACCCAGTGCAGACAGTCTGAGCTACCAAAGGGAAGTGGAGTGAGGAAAGATACCGCGTTTATTCACATAACTGAAAGGTGCATCTGTGAATTAGACAGTGGCTGGCAATTCAGAACACATCTTTGCTAAGTCTGGTAAAGAAAGAAAAGCAACATACTACATTCGGAATAGAAGCCATAGCTTCTGCATGAACAGATTTGTGCATCCAAGAGACAAAACCCATACAAATCATCAAATGCCAATTGTTACAGTAATTCTCATTACTAGAGCGTTAACATCCACACTGCAGTCATGGCCACAAGTGTACGGCATAGAAAATAATGGAAGTGAGAATTTTTTCCCCTGCCTCTTCTGCTTGACAATAAATTTGTTTAAAAAGAGAAGAAAAACCTGCACAAATCTGTTTAGAATCTTACTTACAACTCCAACTGTGCAAATACAAATGTAAGATTGTGCTGTAACAGGCAGTAAGAGGCCAATACGGATGTGCAAAGTTAAAAGAAACATAGCAGCTTTTGCAACAGGCAATAAACCAGAAAGTAAAAAAGGAAAACAAGTTAACTCTTGCATTGTGTCTCCACTTCATAGCTTCCATATCTGAGAAAGAAGAGCCTGACAGGTCAATAGGCTTAGTGAGCAAAATCCACTTGGTATTTTGTGTATCGCAGTCTACGTTCAATGGAGCTCTCAGCAGCAGCTTGGTGGTATTATTTCTGAGGCTTTGTGACCCTGTGCTTTCAAAGAAGCAGAAAAGGTTCTAAGTGTGCTGCAGTCTATCATTAGAAGTTCATCAAAGTAGCGTGCATCGAAAGAAGCTGCTCTTCTTAGATCGATTTTCTGTTATTTTTACTGGCCCACCTGCCCCTGATGAACTGTTGTCATTCTGAAAGAGAAAGAGTTTCGTCATCATAAACTGCAGAAAAAACTGAGTCTAGCTTTCCTAGCTTCCCTCCCACTTACCTTGCCACGCCCCCTGCCTCCTCCCCTCCCCCCCCTCCCCCAATTAACTTCAGCTCCTCAATTATCCAGACTCTGGTAATCACTCAATAAAACTGTATTTTAAAAAAGAAACATCTGTCCAACAATGTGTATCTCAAGTGTTAGCTGGTGGAGTGACTATGTAATCTGACATCTAATAAAGCGAGGATTACACTGTTACATTTAGGAAGAACACATCAGTTTCATGCTACCCAGTGTTAATCTTAATGAAAAATAAAGAACAATTACACACTGATGTGTGATAAAGTATTGTTTGCTCAAATATCTATCATATACCATAAGCCACAGGAGTTTTTTGATAGGGCTACTACTCAGCCAATTACTACAGCAGTCATTTCTATCTAGTTTGTATGACAACTGGAAATACAAACCATTTTTCTGTTGAGCTTTGTCATAATGTCCCGTGCAAGTGTGAAAAATGCCTGGTGAGGAACAGAAACGAAAATAAAATAGAAAAATGAAAATAAAAAGAAAGAGTTAGTTACAATACGTGTTAAACCCACCATACAGTAGCCAGACACATTAACAGCACAGTATTCTGTACGCCACCACTAGTGCTTCAAGTTGCAAGGCACTATGTACAATAGCTGGTTACTTCAAATTGCAAAAAGCATGCTTTAGAAGAAAAAAATACTTTGTTTTAGTCTTTAATCTTTGAAGTGAGTGAACAGACTTCCCCATCACATACTAATACTCACACACACCACGCCACCCCTCTACCCTGACTGCCCTGTGCATCATTTGAAATCCAGAGAGGTCTGAGGATGGCATGCCCAAGAAATTACAGTAAGGGTAACCTGCTTTCTGTCCTCCAAAAGTTTTGCTTCTGGGCTATCCATAATGCTATTTGTGCTTCCAACAACCCTAATTTAAAGTTAATAAATAAATAATTATTTAAAAATAACTCCTGCAAAAAACAGCAACTTGGACTTCAATGTATAAAGAAGCAAAGAAACTTCTGTAGCAGAAAAGTTCTGCAATTCTCCAGAAGCAGAGAGAAACAAGATTTATGGCTATCCAGCAATCCAAAGACAGTTCCAGAATGCAGAAAACTGTAAACATTTCCCCTCTATTGTGTTTGGAATGTATGAAAAGATAGACTCTCCCTTAATGCAAATAATTCAAAACAAATAAATTAAATCACTTATCACAAGAATATCACAACTGTGTCATTTCCACAAGTTCAGCATCTGGAGAAAAGACAACTAAACCATTACATGCCGAATGCCTATACCAGTCACACTTTGTTAATGCAGCACTTAAAAAAGTAATTCAGATAGCCAAGTCATTTGCAGTAAGCACAAACTAATGTTACAGAAACATAGATTATCCTGAGTTGGAAGGCACCCATAGGGATAATTATGTCCAACTCCTGGCTCCACACCAGACCAGACAAGTCAGAGCAGGTGACTGGGTGCATCATCCAGATGCTTCTTGAACTCAGTTGAGCTCATTGCTGTGACCACGTCCCTGGGGAACCTGTTCAGTGCTTGACCACCCTCTCAGTAAAGAGCCTCTTCCTAATACCCAACCTAAAACCCCCTTGTCACAGCTTCAAACCATTCCCTCTGGTTCTATCACTGGTCGCCAAATAGAGGAGATCGGCGCCTGCCCCTTTGCTCCTCCTCGTCAGGAAGCAACAGATCCCCTCAGTTCGAGGAGGACAGGGATCTACTAAAATGATTAAGGGAGTGGAACATCTTCCTTATAAGGACAGGCTGAGGGAGCTGAGGGGTGACCTCATCAATGTCTATGAACATGTAAAAGACGAGTGTCAGGAGGACGGAGCCAACCTCTTCTCAGTGATGTCCAGTGATAGCACACGGGGCAATGGGTGCAAGCTGGAGCACAGGAGGTCCCATGTGAACGTAAGAAAAACTCTTAGGCACTCTGAGGGTGACAGAGAACTGGAATAGAGTGCCCAGAGAGGTTGTGGAGTCTCCTTCTCTGGAGACATTCAAAATCTGCCTGGAAATGTTCTTGTGTGATTTAGTCTGGGTGATCCTGCTCTGGCAGGGGGGCTGGACTAGCTGATCTTTCGAGGTCCATTCCAACCCCAAACATACTGTGATTCCATGACCACAATGAGGTCTCCTCCTCAGCCTCCTTCTCTCCAGATTGAACAAACCAAGGGTCTTCAGCCTCTCCTTGTAAGACTTCCCCTCTCCAGACCCTTCACCATCCTCATTGCCCTCCTCTGGAGGCTCCCCAAAAGTTTTGCATCCCTCTTGTACTGTGGCACACCCATTTATAAACATTTAATGATCAAGAGAAGTTACAATAAAATGCAGGTGATATCAGGAAAGAGCAAGTAAACTATCTGGAGGAATCAATGAGAAAGGCAGGTATTTTTTATTAGGAGACTATTGCTCTCCATCATTGGTATTAGCTGCTGATGTTCACACATCCCTTGTCTGCTGGAAGAACTATAATGACACTGAAAATCAGGTCAGGCACTATTCCAAATGCAGCATTATGCACATAAGTCCATTCTAACTATAATGTGTGGCAGTCATCCTGCAATCAGAAGAAAAGCCACTTGGCTGGCACAGCATCAGTCATGTTATTTTGAAGTAGCAATCTCTTCTGTTTCTAGTTAAATTGTTCACTGCATGATCTGAATTAAGTCCATATTTGGAGGACTTTTAAAGAAAGTATCCCATCAATACACGTGGAAAAGCTTTTGGATTATTAGGTACAGGGACAATGTTTAAGACAAGTCTGCCTTATCTGAATGAAACTTAATCTAACTGCCTTTTGATGCCATATTATTTTCTTGTCCACACTCTTCATAGAATTAAGATCCTCCCCCAGCCTCCCTGAGGTGACATGAGTGGTTCATGGTAAGACAGATCTGAACCACTCTTCCTTCCGATTCTATGCTCTCATAAATAGGGATCTTGTGTTTTTATCACAAAGATTATTTGCAGAAAAACAGATTGTAACTGTATAGCTGAAGTACTGCAAGATGACTTCTTCCTGTAACATCAACTTGTGGACAGTCTATGCTGATGTTCCAGCTTAAAATACAAATCTTCAGTCTCATCTGCGTAACACATTTACTAGTAACCTGAAGGGTGATTGACACCACAGCAGGTTATTTGGAAAGTAAAGATTCTTGAATCCAGTTTCCTGCATGAAGCACTGATCTAAAATGACACTTTTCACTGTTTCAGCTGGGATATAATTAAATTTTATAATTAGCAGCTGGTACAGGGCACTGTTTTAGATTACAGACATGCTTTAGTTGTTGTGAAGCTGCTGAGGACTTTCAGCTTCTCATGGTGCCCTGCCAAAAAGAAGTTAAGGGGTGCCCAACAAACTGGGAGGGGCCACAGCAGGGACAGACAGCCCAGACTGGCCAAAGGGATATTCCATAGCATAAGGTGTCATTCTCAGGTTGGGGACTTGGGTGGGAACTAGCTGAGTTATGAGTGACTGTGTTGTACAACTGTGCTACGCACCACACACACATACATACATACACACACCCCCTATTAGTATCTTATTAAACTGGTTTTACCTCAGCCCATGAGTTTTTCCTTTTTATTTTCAATTCTGACCCCCATTCCAGGGGGTAGGGAGATTGACTGAACAGCTGTGTGATGGTTTTAGCTGCCTACCATATTAAAACCACACCACCACCTATCCCCTGTCCATCAGCGCTTGCAATTGAAGTAGCAACCACAGAACTGTTTGCTACAGTAACAATAAACCACCCGGTAACACCCATTTAAAAAGCAATTACAGATATTAGCAAAAACCAAGAAAATACTTGATGTTACAGCAGCCCCCTGTATTTAACAAGACTGGTGACCCAGGTGGGACTTCAGGTCCCAGATCAGGTCAGAAAGCCCAACAGATCATGAAAGATGCCTCCATAGCTGCAGTTCAAGAAACACACTTAAGCGTAACACTCATCTCTTACCTCTTCGACATTTATGCTGGATTTTGCACTTGTCTCCAAAAATTTAATTCCATAATCAATTGCTAACTGGAAGAGAGGTTAAAAGGTTTTCAATCTTTTTTATGTTCCTTGGTAAAAGGAATGTTTCACACAAGTTCATAACAGATGTTGTATGCTGCAGCAAGCTTTAAAAACCAAACCAACTTTCATTTCCACTTTTCTCTTGCAGAAACATTAAAGTTACTGGACAACTAGACATAATATTAGAACAGGACATATGTTCATGTAAATTCAAAACCAACAAAAAGATTAATTGCTCAGGAAAATACTTATTTAGTACCTAAAAGAATCACAAGATCAAATCTTCACTGATAGGAATTATAACTATGTACAATCGTCACATAAATGGTGTTACCAGCAACTACACTACCTTGGCTGTGCACCTGATAGATTCTATAGTTTCCATACTTGCTTGTCAGCTCTGCACAATGAACTACTAAGCTTTAACAGCAGCACTTACAACAAGAGTAAGTAACGACCATGCTGAACTGAGCACAACATGATCCAAAGATACAGAAAGCTTTATATTGAGATTTAGAATACTTCAGGCTACAGCAAATGTCAACATTCTTCACAGGATCTATCCCTCAAGACAAGAGTATAATTTAGTTTATTAAAATCTAAAGACAGTCAAGTGCTATTTAAAAAACAAAAACCCCAAACCTGGCATCCTATAATTTACGGAAGTTTCTGAAACAACAGTCCCATTATCTCTCACATGCCTAAAACACACCAAATATCCAGCAGCCAAAGTCCTAAAAAAAGCAGACATCTAAAACAGGCAAGTCACCAAAGCTTACCTTCTCCCCCTTTTCTTTTGAGACTTGTCTTTTTTCATTCATATCACATTTGTTACCCAGGATCATTCTTTCTACATCTGAAGAGGCATGCTGACAGAAGAAAAAGTAATCTCTCAGAAACCAAGTACATGATTATTTAAAAGAAACTTACTTATGTGTCAAACTCAACCACAAAAGAATATTTGTTTTAAAAACGGTTATCTAATGCCAAGGCATTACTGAGAAAGAGACTGGCTTCTGAAACAGGCAACTTAATATTTCAGTATTAAAATGGGCTGGAATAAATACTCCTAGATTTAATGTGCCTGAATATCACTACAAACCAAATACCATACCGTGTGCACATGCACAGGCGTTTGGCTGTGCTGCAAGCACACGCTTTATTTCCACGCGATGCAGGGACACCCGGGGTAGTTGGCTGGAGAATCACTAAGTGATACAGTTCCATTTTTTATAACAGATTACTAATAATTGACTTCTAAAGTAATCACCATATCAGCAAATGCCCTTCAACATGAGAACTTTTCTAGCCCAGGTACTGTTGGGTCAAACTGGTCACTAATACGGGAATTTTGCTTAAGAGCCAAGGAACAATACTAGAGAAAAGCCCATGGATTTTGTGTTTCATGAAAAAAACAAAAACTAAACAAAAACCACAGTAAGATTCTGTTACCTAACAACAGCTTCACTAAAATTAAGGTTTCTCCTCTAACTTCATAATGACTTATCCCTACTTGACAGCATGTCCCATTGAATAACTGACAATAAGTTAGCAGAAAGGAAGCTTACCCAAAACAAATGAAATGATCAAAAACCACACAACACAGTAACAACTGCAATTCAACAGAACAGTCATTATCTTGATGAATATTTACTTCATTACTAATTGCCACAGGAAAATAATGAGATGGAGTAAGAAGTACTTTCCAAAGTACCTACCTCCTCTATGTTCCTTATCCAGTTTTTTATGTTGTCAAAAGACTTTTCATTTGTGATGTCATACACCAGCATAATTCCCTAAATAAAATTAAGAAAATCTAGTTACATGAGCTAGCACTATTGGATGACTTTTGACATATACTGCTGGTTTTATTATACTTGCAAGAAACTCAACGTATGACTTGCATATCTACAATACTTTCTCAAAGCATTATACAATTGATGAGAACCTACCCAAAAATGTTACTATTTAACATCTTTTGCCACCATTACCAGTGAAACACACCACCTAATGAAGTTATAAATTATTAGCCTATAGACAGGACAAGTTTCAAAATTCTACTACAAAAGCAGCCTGTACTCCATTGTCAGAGGCACATCTAGAAACGGGAACCTTAAGCAGCCAAAGATGACAAACCTGTGAGATCTGATCTGCTGGGGCCAGGTGCTGGTTTTGGCTGGAGTAGAGTTAGTTTTCTTCACAGTAGCTAGTATAGAGCTGTGTTCTGGATTTGTGCTGAAAACAATGTTGGTGACACAGGGGTGTTTTTGTTACTGCTAAGCAGCGCTCACACTGAGCCAAGGCCTCTTCTGGTTCTCACCCCACCCCACCAGTGAGTGGGCTGGTGGTGCACAGAACTGTGGGAGGTCACACAGCCGGGACAGCTGACCCTAACTGACCAAAGGGACACTCCATACCATATGGCATCACGTTCAGCACATAAAGCTGGGGGAAGGAGGTGGGACATTCAGAGTGATGCCAGTTGTCTTCCTGAGTCACCACTATGGGTGCCAGACCCCTCATTTCCTAGAGATGGCTGAACACCCACCTTCCCGATGGGAAGTGGGGCGTTAATTTCCTGGCTGGCTTTGCTTGCCTGCACAGCTGTTGCTTTACCTATTAAACCGTCTTTATTTCAACCTGTGAGATTTCTCACTTTTACTCTTCCAATTCTCTCCCCCATCCCACTATGGGGGAAGCAAGCAAGTGACTGCATGGTGCTTAGTTGCTGACTGGGGGTTAAACCACACCAGGCCAGTGGATACATCCAGCAAAGCTGACATCAGGTGGTCTCCCAGAAGCTTTAGCTCTTTCGGTTATGCACACATGCAAGTGTGGGCTCTCAAAAATTTGCCAAGTATGGGAAACCATAATAGCTCCATTAAGGACAAATTGCCAGGTTCACCTCTATTCCTTACTGCCTTTCCAATCGTTCCTTGTAAAACAAGAAGTCCTTGCTCGTGGACTGGGACGTGGGGAGAAGACCACATCACTGTCAAAACCATTCTAAGCACCAGAGCCACAACCATTACTATTTCTTCCCATCTGCATTCTATAACAGTGGAGTTATTTAGACCCAGGGCCAGAACCATTCATGAGCAATGGATCCATTCATGAAAAGCAGTTAAGAACATGCAGCAGCACAGCTAGTAATCAGCAAGTTGAAATGAACAGCTTCCCAACATAAGTGTATCTCAAATCACCGAGCTGAGAACCATTAGAAGCAGTTAAGAGCCTGCACTCTTTGTGGTACAAGTCAGTTATTTGACTTCATGTCATTCTTAATGGAGGAGAAAGTAACAGTAGTTTTTGTAGGTGATTGTATTTCTAGCCACATGTTGCCTTCTCAACTGGTTGAAGGGAAAGCAATTCAGTGAAAATATAGTTTTAACATTAAAATCACTCATTAACGATTTTTCAAACATTTCAAATGCTTATGGGGTTGATTGCATTAAAAAACTTGTCTGATTAAAGCCTGGTACATCAGCTCCTTATTACAATCTGCAGAAATTTAAATAATATTAAGCAAGACAATAGGGCTTGAAGTTTCATCACAGAAGACAGGACTAAAAATGAAACACCACCACAAAAAAGAGAAAAAAAAAAAAGCCTAATCAAGCCACAAACTTTATTCACACATCTCAAGCCACTATTGTCCAATCCTCCAGTTGAAGACATTCATGATACAACCTGAAGAACAGCAAACCAGTTACACTAGTTGTGCCTAATGTGGGTTTTTTGTTTTAAAGTGAGAGCACTCACCATGGCTCCTCTGTAGTAGGCTGTTGTGATTGTGCGGAACCTCTCCTGGCCCGCGGTATCCCTAAAATTCAATGAAAACAAGTATTTGAGGTGATCTTTACACTCTTCTGTAGTCAGAGATGTCTTTTTGAACAGTGTAACAGTATACTCAGTAAGAAAAAAATTCCATTTAGAAGCTGTTTGCACAGGTTCCTTCAGCCCTCACCATGTTCTTCTCTCCCAAGCTATCCTACTTACATCCGTGGTTATAGAAGCACCATAAATACGGCACAAAACCATCTAAATCTGCATGGAAACAATACAACTCAGCACTGCACAGCCTCCCCTAGAATAATTCAAAAAGGCAGCTCTGATTCATCCCAGTTCTGCACTACACAACAAATACAACACGTAGCAGTGAAATATTTTAGGATGGTGCATTTTCACATCCAGTTAGCTACTGAAGTCAGCTGCTGCATCTTAGCGCGCTGATATTTTATCCCAGGTGACTTAAAAGCAGTACCTCTGGGAGTGAACCAGAGGACCAAAGTGCTTGGCTACTAGTGACACCTAGGGGGAGCTGAACCCCAAAGGCATGACAAAAAACTAAACCAACAAGCAGACACTTTGACTTGCATTACATACAGAAGAATCATACTGCTGGGAACTCTGTCTCACGTGGAAGCATCACGCCCATCTTTTCTAGGCCTTGAAAATCAGCAAGAGCTCTGCATTCACTAGCAGCATTTAAAGAGTTTCATGTGTAATGATGCCACTCCTCCTGCTGCTATCAGGAGGCTCAGTCCCTACTAACCCACCAGGCAAGGAATGGCAGCATTATCATTTACCGTGATAATCACTTACTCTGTGAGTACAACTAAATACCAAGCTACCAGAGGAGATTACACTTGATTAGGTCACAGTCTAGTTTACAGCTAGGGAGTTAAGTGTTTCTCTTCCACACACAGTAGCTAAAAGCACATTTAAGAGGACAGCTTTTGATAAAATGGGAAGTTGCTGTAACGTGTGCATGTGAACAGGCTATTTTCTGTGCTGCTGAAGCAGAACCACTCCAAGAACAAGCTAGAAGAATGCATTCATCTTACAGACAGTCAATGAATAAAAGGTATGAAAACTCTGGCACACCCAGGCCTAAAAAGTTGTGAAGCATTTCTGCTCAAAAATTAATTTAATACTCTCTGAAAACTTAAATTACTTTGGAATACTTACCATATTTGCAGCTTGATTTTCTTTCCATCTAATTCTATTGTTCTGATCTTAAAGTCGATTCCTGCCAGAGAAAGAGAGACTCTAAGTTTAACAATAAATTAAAAGGAAGCATCCAGTTTCCTTTTGACAATCTGGTAAGAACAAGGTTAGGCAAAAGAACTGTCATTTCTTCCATACACTAGGAAGTGCTGAGGATGCACAAAGATTTTCAGCCCCATACAACACGCCAAGGATACGTTATTCTGCACAATGAAAACAGGCCAAGCTCAGACTCACTCCCACAGTTAGCCAAGATTAGGAGGGGAAGAATTAATCTCAAAATTCTTCCATTTTACACCAATAAGGTCACTAGTTGGAATTTATATTTTTCCCAACTTCTGACTAGCCTCTGAAGTTCCAGTCAATTCCCTGGAATCTCTGTTGGCTCCATGGAAAAATACATACTATGACTCTTTAGTTCCTTTTCAAAACTGGCATCTACTTCTGAAAACTGATGTTCAATGCAATCTAACTAAACATCAAAGTAAAAGGTAAAGCATCATATGAGATAAAAGCTATGCAGATAGCTACCGAGGGTGGCTGAAGTAGACCACGCATGGAATTTTGCCAGAACACCAGTTCAGAAGTAACTGAGATTTTCAAGGAAGCTCCAAAAGGAAAACACTTGTCTCTCCTTTGTCCTCCTTATGCTTCCATATGAAACTTATCAGCTCCAAGAGTGATTCTGAAGACAGATATTAAGCCATGGGTGAAAAGAGAAATAATTAAAAAAATCACAAGTGCTTAATAATGTCTTTTAACTTTGAGAGGGATCAAATGTATCTTTGAATCAGTCAAGATTGCCACACAGATTAGCCTCTACCTTTGCTTTTTTTAACTTTCCTGCCTCTAGACCTATCCTGTAACACAGCTCAAATGGAGACTGCTGAAGTCCCACTACCTGACTGCTAGATTTTGAAATCCCAGAAGATCCACCCCCATACACTCTCCAATTAGTCATTATTGAAACTAATGGCCCAGTCTTTCCTCCCTTAATCTTATGTAGTTACTTGATATTTAGTCATAGTTTGTAAAACTCGGGGGTTTTATTTATTTAATTTCTTCTTTCCTCAGATGTAATTTAAGTGAGAATTATCAAGAGTATCTTAATTGGGAAAATGCTGTTTCTAGCTTTAAGAATTCATCCATCACTTAACCAGGAAGCTATGGGATTTTCTAATATACTACAGTAGCATCTGAATATTAAATATAGACATTCATTAACTGACTTTCTTCTCACATGCACTAGTAATATTTGAATATCCTGAAAACACCAAGTTTCAACCACTTAATCTTGGTGTGCTACGGATACGTAGTTTAGCCCATTAGTAAGAATACGAATTATGAGCAGAAGTATCACATCAGCACTTTTAACAGCATATGAAATTAACTGCAGTAATTTAAAATGCTATGACTACTGCTACAATTGCAGTTTCCCAAGATTCACTAGTAGATTTACAGGCAAAAAAGATACTTTCGTTAATTTGCATTCTTCTAAAAATATCGTAAGAATTACACATACTTTTAAAAAACTCCTTGTATGTAGCAGAAGTTTGGCCAAGTGTTTCCATTTTACATTTGGTAGGATTTTTGTTTCTTCCCTGCTGCAAAGATTTTCCTCCTAACTAGGTACAACACCTGCTGAAAGCACAGGTAGTTGTATTCGGGTCTGAAAACAAATGACCTTTGCTCTGAATAGATTTTCTTTTGGCCTCAAAGGTTATAAAGCAGAACTACAGATTTTTCTGGAAAGGGTATTTTATCATGGAAAACAGCCCAATTAAATCAGTTTTAAAAGCTCCTTTGTGTCTAGCCCCAAATAAGCCTAACAAGGACTTGGAAAACAGCTCAGAGGCCACTCTGGGTTAAGGATAGCTCTGTGTGTACCATCAGCTCCTGAAGCTAAGATACATCAGCACCAACAGCAAGAAAAGCCTCCTGATGTGACCACCTCCTGAGAAAGCTCAAGCTGCAGTCAGGTCCCAATGTGAAGCAATCCATGGCTGGCACAGACTGGTTTCTAGTGGTCAGCCGTGTCGCTCACAGCAACAAAACCGATTTATACAGCCATTCCCTTGATCAGTTCTGAACTTGAGGATCTGCACACAACCCTCTTGAAACTTAAGACTTCTTGTAAGAAGCGCACCAAAGTTCTCAAATAAAGACGAATTTCAAAGCTGTAAGAAGAATACAGAGGGGAAGGCCTTAAATAACTCTGTTCTCATACAAAGAAGTTTAAAGAAATGCAACTGCAACTTTTTGGAGGCTAAAACGAACTAGAAACCGGTGTTTCTTTTGTTCTTTCACTTCAGTAACAGGAAGTGGTGAGCTGCAAACGTTCGTAGCAAGCCTGGTGACATGTGCTACCACTTCCTGCCAAGCACACTTCCACAGCTAAGCACAGGCAACGTTTTGGTTACAGCTAAATTTAAACTACGCCATGTACAACACTCCAATGACTCTAGCATTTCAAAGGCAATTAGGGACAGAATGTTTCCTTTATCAACGAGTTCTTATTGCACAGAGTCACGCACCGGGATATAGAAACGTTTGAAAAGATACTTGGGTCTAATAAAAAAAAAAACCCAGCCATTCACAAACTAAAAAGTTGCACTGCAAACAATGCTTCACTGCTTTCACAGTTTTAAAGTGCAATGTGAAATGCTGTTCTCTTCAGTAAGGAAGTACTGAAACATCTGGGTGTCCCTCTGAAGTTAACTTTGACACACTTTGAGAAAACAGACCCAGATTCATTCTTAGAATGCACAGGCTAACAGGACAATTATTTTAACTGCTAAGGCTAAGCTGCCACACAAGAGTCTGACACACTGGCATCCACCAAGCAAGTCAGTACAAAACAGACAGGGATACAAGAACATCTGTGCAGCAACCACAACCTCACAGCCTGCAAGGATGAGGTCCACGTTGCGACCCGAACCATGCATTGGTTCAGACTGCAGTTGCTTGCATTTCCCTCACAGCAAGGTGTAAAAGTAGCCAAGGGCTTATTGTTCTTTTCAAAATCCTTTTCAGATTCTTGCTAACTATAGGCCAGGGATGCATCCTCTCTCCTCACTTAAACCAAGGGCGTTTTCTCCCACAGCTCCTAACAAACCTGTGTCAAAGACACCGAGCAGGGAAATCCTGCACACCATGAAACAGTCTCGTCAGTGCCACATAAGGACAAAAAACCCCATGAGCTGCACACTACCATATTTACCTTGTATCACTATGCAAAGCCACTAACATTCACCCCCTAAGGTACATCATTGTCCAACGCCACGTAACCCAGGGAGACCAGCCTCACCTAGGCCTTGGTTGGTTTAAGTCAAGAAGTCATCATCCCAAACACTGAAAGCTCTTCTGCTGCTACTTCTTCCACCACTCCACTCCCTAGTTACATGTTCCTTCCTACTGCAGCCAACCAGCAGATTTTACCCATAATTAAGCTGTAAAGTAATCATTTTAGAGAGACATTGGGAAACATTCCAAAGAGCTGCACTGCAATACTAAACATGCAGGGCTGCCCAGCACTACATACTGAGAGGCTCCTTTTCCAGCTTTAGCACCTTTATGCACCTTAACAAAACTACTCTGCCACCATTCTTCATGGAATGTAAGGACAAACACCAGAGATGCCAAAACAGTTCATTTTGCTGCTTTAGTTTTAAGAACAGTAGCTTACACTCAAGGCATCACTGCTAGTCTTTTGTTCTCCTCTTATCCATGATTTTAACCCTACAGTCCTCAGAGCTCAGGGTTCTGAGGGCTACAGAAGAGAATCAGTTCCAGCTAGGTCTCCCACTACCACTTTTCCCTGCAGCACACCACTGTTCGGACTTACGCAGTGTCTTGTTTCCTCTTTCAAACAAAACTGCTGCTGCAGAAAATGCTGCAGTACAAAGAAACCAAACCAAAGCATTCCATCTGAAGCAAGTGAACTGTTACAACAGCACCAGCATATAACAGGACCAGCAAATACTTCCTGAAGAAGGTTTCTCTAATCTTCAGTCTGCTTAGCAAGAAGGTACTGGAAGGGGCACGTTCTTGAAGAACGCAAGTGGTGAAAGACAGAACAGAAACACATACAAATGAATGTTTAAGTAAGTAAATAAGCACTTCATAGCCACTGCCAAGCAAACATTAGAATTCTTAATATTTACCTGTATTACACAGTTTACCGATATTTTGAGTTAATTTTTCATGTGGCTCAACATCAGTTTGCAGTTTAGCTGGACCTCATGTGAAAAAGCTGTATGATCAGGTAACAACTCCTGCTGATGTTAACTTAAACTGATTTCATACATTTCCCATTTCACTAAGTTCACAGACTGAAACGTTAAATAACATTTCTGGTGCAGCTGTAGCAAGAAATCAGCCAGGAAGTCAAGACCTTTGAGGATGCAAATAAATGTCAATCTTGGATAGCATATACTAGCCTCTCTTTTTACCACAGTAGAGTATTTCTCTCTCTCTGGCAAAGGAATATTTTATTTAAAAAATAAAGCTAGTACTCAATATTCTAGCAGTTTAAATGGCTTAGTTGGTTTGGGTTTTGTTTTTAATTAGACAAGCCATGGGATTTTAAAAAAATGAACCCCCCCCCAATAGTCAGCAAGGCAGCTGTGAAAAAATTAATACCAATTTCCTTGCTAGAAAGAATCTCACTAGACCCATCTATCAAAGAACGTAAAAAATGCATCACAGTATCAGATCTTATTTATCTAACTAAAAATGAAGAGATCTGTTTTGCATGGCCTGCACACAGTAAAAGCCCCATCCTCTTTAAGAAGTTACCGTCCTACTTTTCTAAATCTCTTTTGAAGTGAGAATGGAAGAAGTAAAATCAAATGGAAATAAAAAGACTTCTCCAAGAAAAATTGTTTCCAATAAGGTTCCCTGAAAAACAGAAACTCTGTGGCACTTATCACCACTGGACATAGATCATGATAAAAAGGAATTCATTACAAAGAAGTCCAAGTACAAAGTCTCGTTACCCTTCTGAGCAATATAGTATCAGAACAACTGGAACTTCAGCATCAGCTTCCAAGCCAGGCTTGCTCCAAGCTCACAGCCTTGGTTCTTCCTATCCTACTGGGTTTATATGGGGGAGGTTCTTTTTTTTTTCCTTCAGTGGGCAGAGCTGGAGAGAGAGAATTTTGAAACTTCTCCACTGCAAGACACCATACGCAAGAGTCTTCAAGATACACAAAGTGAAAGGAAAACATTTTCCTGCAGTCACTCAGGGCTAAGGCTGCATGAAAAACAACTTAGAAATGAGCAAGTGGATTTGTAACCTCCCTTCAAAACATGACTGAAAATCCACATGCTTCGCCTTCAAATTGCTGAATTCTGGGAGAAAATGACTTGGAAAATACTTCTCCCCATGGGCTTTGCTTCTTGTAAACAAGAAGTGACTAAGTTGCATAGATGAAGATCAGAACTAATAAGCAGTAGTACTTCTACAGCACAGCTGCAACAGCTGGTATTGTTCTGCTGATTCTCTGAAGGATGCAGGTGTATCAGGAATGATCACACACACGAGCTTCGTGTGGACATCCATGAACAGACCTGAAGAGTGGCAACATCTTCCATGCAGATTCCAAGCACGGACCCATGTGAAGAACAACTCCTTCCAGGAACTTGTTTCATTCCACATGCACCCAACAGCTGAGGAACATGAATTTGCTCCCCACAAGCTTACCCAGGGATTTCTATTTTTTGGTTGCTCTCAGCAGTAGGTAGCACAGGGTTTGGATTAAATACATATGTTAAAATGGGGTTTTTAGGCGAGTATTTTCGTGTGTTACATCTATGTACTGTCTCAATCTATAAAGATTGGTAAGTGGGGGCTCAGAAGTGTCCTTTATTAGAAGTTTCTTGAAGGATTTCAGTAAAAGAAAGAAATGACCAAGTAGGAAACAAGATCAGCATGAAAGCAGGGTGGGGAGCACTTGCAACACACCAGTGTGTCATACAGCCTCATGCAAAAGAACAAAGTCTAATAATTTTGAACTTGAACATTTGGTTTTAGTTCCTAGTAACATCTGCAAGGCATTTTCAAATGATCTCAGCAGTGTCTTGTATCACTATGTAAATTAAAGATGCAGTAGTCCTTTCCTGCAACCATTCAAAAATACAGCTAATTAACACAAATTAATTAGCAACACACCAGGGCAAAGGTCAAAAATTTTTAAAAGTTGTAAGATAAATTTATTTTGGAATTATGCACGACTGCAACCAGTTCCATTCATCCATTCACAACTTACAGGGACAAAGCTGTATTCTATTCCTTCTGGACAGCCTGTGAGAAACCACAAAACACTACTAAATTCAGAGTAGGCTGCATTTAGTAGTAGGCTCCTTCAGGTTAACTGACCTTTCTTCATCTTACTATTCACCCATACAAAGAATCTAATACCACTGTCCGACAGAATGACACACAGAGCAGTGACTTGCACCTTGAAAGACATTAATACTGAAAAGTTCTTAGAGCTTAAACACACTACGTTGGCAACAATCAATATATACAAATGGCTAAAGTAGCCAAGGCAATAAAGAACATGGGTGTTGTGTGTGTGTATAACATCAGGCCGTTTCCTGCTCATAAGACCTTGAAACTTGCTACCAAGATCAGATCGATGCTCATAATGCTGAGCAAACTGCTGCTTCCTTCCTCACATCTCCTCACCTACAGTAGGTACAGCGACCACTCTGAGCTTCCCCTCTATAGATAAGCTATGGAATTCCTATTTAGAAGGGAACAAGGGATTCAGAACACAGCTTACAATCATCAGAAGTTGACCAACCTATACTTTGAGACATTCAAGTTTTTGACAGCCCAATAACCTACAGCATAATCTGATTATCATACCAAGATTTGAAGCTCTTCAGCCACTTGCTCGTAACAGCGCTCCTATAAGCTGTGTCACCACAACAGTGCACTGCAGCACTTCAGAGTTAGCAGCAGATCCTGCAGAAGTGAAATTCCCTTTTCAACACTTTGAATTCAGAATTTACAGATTGTTTTGAACAGCCTTTGAACTCCATGATTTTAAACCAGCAAAATTACTCGATCTAAATTTAAGACTAAAAACCACCATGACAGTAGAAACTTTAATTACTGCTTGACACGAGTCAAATTACCCACTGTCTCAACAGCCAGACTTTAAAAGGGCTAGCTCCCTGCAGAATGTCTTTTAGGGTTTGCAACCTAGGTGCTACATCTCTATGAAGGTACACAGAAATTAACCTATGTCCACCTCTCCTTTTATTTTTAATATTAAATAAGCTACACTGGGTAGTAACTCAGTTTCATCTAAACCATTTTTTAAATATATTAAAATTCCACAACTGATACAGACAGAAAAGTTGGTTTATTTTAAGGATTATTTATAGAGTCACTGTCTCTAAGAGGAATGCACTAACTTTGTTGCTTAACATATTCCTTTCAAACCAGCACGTAACTGAAGATCAGCACACGTTAAAATTGGCTAACAGACTTGAGCTGAGGCTACAGTTTGACAGCCAGCTGAAATTAGGGTAGGTGCTGCCACTGAGGAGTCACGACCAAATCCTTTTCTCTTTTGATCAGCTTATTTACATCTTTGTGAGTTTCATAATTCAGTTTGCCATCATCTCCAGTGACAGCTGATGGCATAACATGCAGTCACAGTTCTCCCCTCTGAGTAGCAGACCACAGACTCCACTGAACCAATCATTAATCTCAGGCCCCAGTTAACACAGACCAAAAGGAAGTCCCCAAGTAGCTTGCAAGCAGTTCCAGCATGGGACCTACATCAGGATGTCACCTGACTAGCTGCAGTTCCATGCTAGTGCAGGAGTTGCTCTGTATTTCACACTACAACTATGGTGAGATATGGAACACAAATGGCTGCAGGAGTCTCCCAAGGACCCAGCCCCACATTCACTTAACCTCTAATGCAGCTGACATTATTCCTCTTCCCCTCAGGCCAATGGGATGTGCACCACATGGCTTTCTACTACACAAGAAAAAAACCCAACTACTTTGCCACATATTTTGATGAGTAAGAACACCAGATTTCCCCATTTAGAAGGTGGCTGAGAAAGACAAGTATTTGATTATTCTTTCAGAAGACCAGTGCTTAATACGACATTACACATAATTTGTTCTCATCAAAATCATCATTTAATAAACAGGCCAAAAGCCAAACCAGGAGGTTTAAAGATACTGAAGTTATTTTTAAAGATGGCACTCTCAACAGACTTTGGAGACATCATTTTTCGAGCCCCTGTTTTTACATGGTGGTAAGCATGGCGGGGGGTGGTGGTGGTGGTGGTGGTGTTTGTTTGGGAAGCAAAGGACTTTTTGGAAAGACTTTTACTACATAAATTACAGGAAAATCCACCTAACTTACTAGCGAAGGCCACACTTGTCTTTCTGGCACATAAGAGTTTTCCAACATGATGCAAGTTTCTTTTGATGGCAGCCTTCATCTCGCTCTCTGGCACCGCATGTTCCAAGTATTCCTCTCTAGCCACTTCTCCTAAGCCAGAGACTTCTCCTAGCCAGCTTACTGACTGGCTCCTACTCTGACTTCCTGAATCTTCCTTCCATGCTTGGGTTGACACAGATACCTTACTTCATCTTAAATCCCACCAGAAGTCGCACCATACAGGCAAAATGTTTTGTTTCAGGAAAGGAAAGGTATTTCTCAGGCCGATGAAAGAAAGGAAGGATTGATGGGGGGAGCAGTATGTGTGTTCACTGGCTGGCAGCCACTTCAGCTTTTCCCAATCTCTTAAACACAACCTGTCCTTCCAGAGTCCCAGACTTGGTGCCATACTCATATCAGTGACAGTCTGCCTTACGTGTTCTTAGGCGTTGCCATACATAAGAGGATGCTGCTGACATTCAGCATCAGGTTTTTTACTCTGGTGGCCACAGCAACAGCAAAACTAATACAGATCATCTTAAACCTGGTCAACTGTTTGTTCTCCTTAGCAGTATTCTGAAGTACTACATGTTTCAGTTGACTCTTAAAACTACGTACATTCTAATCAAAAGTGTCATATCTTAAATGTAAGAGGAAAGCTTACTATGAAACCCAAGATTAAGCTGATATTACATGCAATTATTGGTCAAAAGCCCTTTAAGAGGCAGTAAACTGCAACCCACCGCAACTCCCCGGCGGGACAGGAAGTTGTGGATTCAAGTTTTGAGTTGAAATCCTCCAGGTCAGCTCTGCTCCCACAGGAGTCTTACACCCTGTGACTCCAGCAAAGTTACTGTTATTGGTAATTCATTCACATTAGAAAAAGATCAGATCCATTTTACACACATACAGTCGGCTTGATGGACTGGGCACTTAAAACTACCGTAACATCTGACTAAAGATAAAATACTTTGAATCAGAAACATCTACTTTTTTACTCACAGAACATAAAATAAAGAATCACCAAACACAATGTGTGCATTCTTCATGAGTTATTATGAATTTCAGTTAAATTCTGAAGAAGTCAGTTCAAGAAGCAAGAATGCCCTATTGCAGAAGGACCAGGAAAACCCTCCGAAAAACAATTAAAAATTCCCAAACAAGAGCTATGTGACTATCAATGTGTTTATTCCTACATTCATCCAAAATTAGTCTCTGTTTTTAACTCTGCATTCAAATCAAGCCACAAAAACAGGTCTAAGCTGCCATCCTGCCACTCAAATAACTAGATAGCATATAACAAAGATAGACCTCCATCTGCCAATTAGGAATGGGCATGAAACAGTTAGACATCTGTCACACTGCTTCAGAGTAACATGCAGCAATGAGGCACAACAGCCTTTTCAGTAAAAGCCACACAAGTTAATTTATGTTATTGGCCTGTTGCACGATACAGTAGGGCAACACAATTGCATCAGCAGCTGAAAAAATCACAGTCTAAGATGTCTTTTGTCACCAGCTAGGTGTCAGTATCAAGTTTAAGGTCACAAGGGACACAAAATGTTAATAATTTAAAGCTACGATGCCTCAACATCAGGATAACATCTGGCTGACCACCCTTCACATACCTTAAAAACAGAAACATTCTTCCAGTTTTATAGTTACCTCCATAATGCTGTCTGCCCCTACTCCCAAATAAACCCTTGACCTCCTTCTCACGCTGTACTGAAGGGATATCTGAGTCCCAGATCCCACAAGCCTTGCCCATGCACATCCATCCTGTAGATATGAATAATGGTGACACCTGAGACACATAAACCAGTCTCAGTCACTTCGAAAATTTACAATTCATTTACTATCACGACCATTAATAAAGTACACCTGACAATGCCTTCCTGACCCTTCCCTCCCTTTGCTCATCTAATCATTATTGTGTGTTTTCTCCTACAGCTCCTACCATCCAGAGGAGCCCAAAAGAAATTGAGTGAGTGAGGACAGGGAGTGCTGAACCTTGACAGGAGGGTGTGAAAAACCCAAAAAACCAAGAATCAATCTTTTCCCTATCATTCCAGTAGCCATGAGGAAGAAGAGCAGAAACATTTAGTGAGGCATAATTTTACTTCAGTACACTAAAATAATTTCCATTACACATTACAGACATGGAAATTTCACCACAAAAGGGAAGCAGATAATTTTGCTTGTCAAAGGGTTTTCATCAAAAGTGTTCAAAGGTCAGCATACACGTGCTTGATTGCCGGACTACTGTCCAATATTTTGCAAGATGCAGGCTAAGGAAAAGTTACTTCTGTAAAAATCAAAAAAATTGTTTCAACTCTCAGATGCACTACTATCTTGTGTGGGCAGCTTCCTGCCAAACGCTGGTATCATCATGGATTAAAAAAAAAAAAAAAAACTCTGACAGATTTTGTTTCAGAGTCATCTTTGTACCCAGTCCGAAATGCTATCGGCTACAAGATACGACTCTGCTCTCATAGAAACCAGTTTAAACAAAAAGCTGAAAGGAATGCAAAGAATAAACCTTATTATTTGGAATGATATACCGAATCCAGTTCTACCAGACTGCACTACTCGAACAGCAAGTTAAGATACTTAAGACACTGCTGCTAAGTTAATGCTCCTTATTCTTGCACACAACCATGAAACTACTAACAAAATGCGCATGAGATACTCCAAGATAAGTTTTGCTTTAGGAGCTGTTAAGAGTAGTGAATATGAACTGACCCAACTGCATTTTACTTTCCATGTAGAACTGAGCAAAAGCAGAACTTTCCACTCAGGAAGCAACAACATAGCCTTACGTAACACATTCTGGTTGTACAGAAGTTTTATCCCATGTTAAGAGTGAAATGCTGATCCTCACTTAGGAACCACAGCAGTATTACGACTTGTCAACCCTCCAAATGGAGCTACAGAGCCCTATATAAAAAAAAAATGCAAAGTTGCTGAAGGCCAAGGACCTGCCTTTGCCTGAAGTTCCTGAAAGAAGAATCCCTGTTTTCACAGGTTGAGAACACAGAGAAGCACCGCAGGTGGAACTAACTTCGCCACCCTTCAGGAGAAGTGAAGGTACCCGTTATGCCAGGCAGTCAGGACAGAAAATGATTCTTGTGCCAGAGTTGCCTGGAAAAAGGGTAAAATAAGTCTGATAGATACACATGCACTGTACTTTTATCCTACTTCCTATGCAACAGGAAGTAGGATAGACCTTACTGCCTGGATCAGTACAGCCATCATTACAGCAAGACCAAAGTCTTAAGGAGAAAAGTTAGGGGGCCATTTGCAAACCTCCAAACCAACTACAAGGATGTAGTCTCGCAGGCGTGTTTTACACGGCAGCGGAAGAGAGGTGGAATCTGCAGAGTATGACACAAAGACATCACACAAGATGTCAAAGTAACTACAATTCCTTACTGATTCATTTCTATGACACGAACATTGAAGCTAGGTGAAACAAACATTCTATAATATTTCCATATCCCCCTCCTACATTTTTTTTTCCCCTTTTGGAAAGTGTTTCCATTGCTCTTGTAACTGAAGTGTTGTGGTTTAACCTCAGTTAATGTACGAAGCAACAATAGGAGGGGGAAATTGTAAGAAAGGTATTTGGTATTTAGACATGATGCAGGCCCTTTCATCGTGGCAACAAAGTCTGCTTTAATTGCTGGATGGAGAACCTAAGAAAAAAAAGTTGAAACAATTAAAAACTGAATCCACTGTAGGCAAGAAAAGCCTCTGAATGACTCACCTCACTCACAAATAGCATTTACATATATAAGATTAAACAACAAAATCTGACGTCAGGACATCTCAAGCGTATGCTTTCTGAGACTCCTACAGTTAAACCAACTCTGATCTTGTTAGCAGGCAGACCGACCAGAGGAAGAGAACTAGGGCACCACAAAGGGCTGATAATATTGAGCATGCAAGCGCAAAGCACTGTGAAGGGAAAACACATTGTAACAGTGAGTAGGATTCGGCACCACATTGCAGAATCCGCTCTCTGGAGAACATGCAAACAAAACAGCCTGGCCGGCTTGTACCTCAGGAAGACTCAGTGTACTCAATTAGGAATGCCAATCTGAAGACCTTAAAACTTAACTGGGAAGGGAGTGTGTTTGGGAAAAGCACTGTATCCGTGTCTCTCTCCTCACCATGGCTGGCTATGCTTTATTAGTCAAGGAAAAAAGAACAAATCCAAAGTGCTGGAAGTGAAGTGCTCCTAAGCTCGTCAGATAGATGCATTAGTTACGATTGTAAAACAGGACCAGTATGGAGCAGCCAGCATGCATTCACAGACAGAGTGAGAGCACATCTTAAAGGAGAAACAGATCAGATTTACACGACTGACCTAAAAGTAGCTCAAGCAATACATGAGGAGTACAGGGGAGGAAAAAAACCCCACACCCAAGTATTTTTGTTTAAGCATACATCAGCACTTTACGAACAGTTTCACTATTTCCTGTGTTGTCAATTCTCCTTTTGGTAGGTCCTTTGCTAAAAGATAAAAGGGACTTGAAGAAACATATTATAGGAAGGAAAATGTAACTGTGAAATTGCAAATGCTACCTATGGAATTAGAAGTATGCCTCAACTATTAGTAAGTTTCTTTGAGTTAAATAGTGTTGAAAATAAGACCCTTGTGTAAGCAAACATAAGTGAAGGAAGTGACCACTATGTTTACTGAATACTAAGAAAAAAAGACCATCACATTCACAGTCCTGTGAAAAAGTGAATCAGGGAGAAAAAGATACACTAAAGGGTAAGCAGTTCAAGAAACATCAAGAAAATGGATGGAAGACAGGGGGACCCATTTCTGTTAATGATCTCAAAGTATAAAGAGGTATTTTATATTTAACAGAGCACTGATTTAGGCTTTTTTTAAAAAAACCTACATGGCACTTCATGTTTAAGCATTTTGTTCTACCACAAATACAGTAAAGTACCTTTTTAGGTAAAATGCTCCTTGGCCTTCATTAGCTGATGTTACTGACACAGCATTTTGAAAGTGGTCTGAGAGAGGAAAATAATTTTAATTCTTAAAAAATATTTTTGAAGGCGGAAAAATCTGTTCTTAAAGGATTATAAATGTCAGCCATACCTCATACAGTCAATCACACCTGCCTAAACAAAAACCTTGTTTCTTCCCTGTGCACCAAGTGCAGTAGAACGTCTGAAGAGGGTACTGCATTTGGGTGACACGAAACGTTATTCCACCTCATCTCTAGGTCCATTTTGTTCTAATAAGTCTAGTCATTCTCTTAGCGTTATTTTTCACGGCCAGCATTAGTGGAGGTAACTGGTATTTAGGAGGGCGGAACTACCCCTTCACCCGTTCACAGTGTACTTGGGTTTATTTTAAAAGCGACCTCAACTCCGAGTAGCTGATCCCGTGTCCAAAGTCTTGTCAGGCTGACATTTCGATACCGCGGTATCTCCAGGAAGAACTCGAAAACCTTGCTTAGAATTAGTTCAGCGGAAAACAGCTTGAGTGAAAAGCCTTCCTTACAGAAACGCAAGCCACAGGAGCCTGATTCGATACATCACAGCTCGTTAAAGGTTAGTTGAGCTTCAGAAATCCCCTTTCATGATGAAATTTACAACAACTTGTGTCAAGGAGGTTCCTCTACCTCACTGCGAACGAGCTTCTGACTCTAGCTGACCAAGGAGCTTGAACAGAACTACTCCAAACCACTAAAACGGGAGCTACGTGGATACGAATACACACACCGGCATTGAGAAGAGCTGAGAAGAGTTAAACTACCTGCCAAGAGCCGTCTGGCCACTGTCGCTACTCAGCTCCGCCAGAGCCACAGTCAGCCCCCGCAGCCCAAGCCCTCTTTCGCTTTCCGAAAAGCTGCATCTAAACACAGGCCGGCCGGTAACAGACGGGCCAGAAAAACTGACAGGAAGATCCCGCTGCAGCTCGGGCGGTGCCACGATCAGGACCCGGGGTACAGCGCGGCCGCGCACGGCACCGCTCCGCAGCCCCACGGAAACCACTTCCACCGCCAGCAGAAACAACAGGCGAGCGGCCCAACGGCTGCGCACAGCCCAGGCCGAGCCAACTGTTGCTGCCGCCGGAGGACCAGCTCGCATCCTGCGGGTCACGGCAGAGGCCGCGCCACCGAGCCGCCCTCCGGCCCTTCCGCCGCGCAGCCTCCCCCGCCGGACCCCCGCCGCCGCCGCCACGGGGAGGGCCGGAGCCCGGCTCCCGAGTGCGGGCGAGCTGGGCCCCCGCTCCCACCGCGGCGGCCGGGGCACGGCGGGAGCGCCTCGGCGCTTCCTCCCACACGGGGCCCGTAACGGCGCGGGGCTCCCGCCCACTCCCGCTCAGCGGCCACGCACAGGCCGCCGAGCACGGCCCTAACCCAGGGCGGCGAAGACGGGCGGCGCCCGCCCGTTCCTCCCTCCCGGCGGCTCCTTTGACGGCGGGAGGGCCCTGGCCAGTACCCCCTCTCGCCCCCCGGGATAGCGGCGACAACCGGCCCCGGCGCCTCACCGATGGTGGAGATGAAGGTGGTGTTGAAGGCGTCCTCGCTGAAGCGGAAGAGCAGGCAGGTCTTGCCCACGCCCGAGTCCCCGATCAGCAGCAGCTTAAACAGATAGTCGTAGGTCTTCGCCATCTTCCCTCGGCCTCTGGCTCGCCGCCGCAGCAGGAGGGGGCGACTGCGGGAAGGAGGGAAGGGAGGCAGGCAGGGAGGGAGGGAGCGCAGCACCGCCCCGGCCGGCGCCCACTCACGGGAGGCGGCACCGCCGCGCGTCACGGCGCGCCGGAAGCGCTGCCGCCCGACGGGAGATGTAGTCAGCGGGCGGCGGGGCCTGGCACCCGCGCGGCGGTGCCGTCCGCGCCGCCGGCGGAGCGAGGGAGCTCCGATCATCTTCCAGCTTTGGCGCCTCCGGCCAGCCCCGCACCGGCGGGGCCGGAGGAGCCGGCAGGCGACGTGAGGCCCCGCCGAGCCGAGCCCTCTCTGCTGGGCGCTTCTCCGCGCGATGCCGTGTGAACACGCGCTTCACCTTCGAGGCCGAGCGCTAAAAACCTGCCGCGCTAGTTAACGGCCAGGCCATTAGCGCCGAGACCTCGCCCTCTCGGTGCTCGAGCGGCGGCAGACGCGTGGGGTGTCTCAAGGGACACGCAGCCTGACTTCAGTGACACCTGGAGAGCTGCCGAGCAGTCGGACGGCCTCATTCCGCAAGGGACGGGGCCAAACCGCCTTTGGGAGCTCGGCAGTTGGGTGGATGGTCCCGCGTTTACCCGCTGAAGCGGCTCAGGGAGTGACGGCGTCGTGCTGCCCGTCGCCGACAGGCGCGGTTGAATTGCCAGCGCGTCTGGGGCCTCAGGTGTTCACACGTTGCTTTGGGAGCTGTTCATGCAACAGAAAAAACACTCTTACAGCCTCAAGCACCCCTAAACCCACGGGGATTCTAGAACGGAACGACACGTGGCTGTTCTAGAGCACCTTGTTACAAACTTCCCTTTTCAACCCCTAATTACATCTCGGTGTGAGGCAGCCTCGTTATGCATTCATCATGCTGGGTTCCCCACGGGATGTCACAAGGCACTAGGAAAATAAATGCCGGTACTGAAACGCTGTAACATGACAGCAAAGAGCTACTGCTTTAATTTAGTTTTAAAATTGTAGCCTTTAGACGAGCTATAAACAGAAACCTCTGGCACTAGAAATCACTACAACAGTTCTCGCTTCTTTCTGGGGAAAACAAAGGAAGAAGAGCTTTTTTTTTTCCCCAAATCATTCATAAAAGGATTGTCACCCTGCAAGGTGTGTGCCACCACCTTCCTCTGAGCTCCCTCCAGGCTCCCCCTCGCCACCCCTGTCCCACGCAGGAACGTCCCTCTGGCACCCACTGACCAGGGCACGGCTCCTGCTAGTCACCCAGCAGGGCATCCTGCTCAGCAGCCACCCGGAGTAAGGCAGGAGTGAGGTGCAGCCTCTGTGAAGAACTTCTCCTTAGCTGCAAGTGTTTCAAGCACCCTCCGGATGGAACTGGGGGTGCAAATATGATACCACCACCTAACAGCAATCCAGAGATACCTGCTCCTAAGCATCTCCCACCTGCAGCACACAACTGTACATGGTCCCTTCTCACTTCTTTTTTTTTTTTAATGTTAATTTGGGAAATATAGCTGCTGACTTTGTACAGAATCAGACAAAATTAGTTTAGAATGTTAAAACTGTCATAAATGGTCAGCCTCCACATTCCAAGCATGCAAAGAATAATGCCATTAACCTACAACACGATGGGGTGAAACAGGGCTAACCTAGTCTCATGCCTGGCTACTGCTGCCTTTGTGGGAAGTATTCTGAGGAATCACTCCAAACAAATACCTTCAGCCACTATAAACCACGACAAGGCAAACGCCCTTCTGCTCCTAGTTATTAACTATCCCAACTCTTCCTTGCTAAGGGTCTCAGTCTGGTGTTCCTGGGCAGTACATGTTTGTGATCACAAACGGTGTCAAGATGAAATCTAATTTTTGAAACATTTCCCTGTATTTGTATTTTTGGAGACATGAGTTGGTATGTACTGTAATTATGGCCACACAATCATATTTCAGCACTGAAGAGAGTAGTTGGGGGGTTAATGCTCACTCTTGAGTTTTATGGAACAAATAGGCTTCCATATGTCTCTGGAGGAATATGTTTGTGATTGCCATCTGTTACTCAAGAGTAGTTTTATAGAAAAATAATGCAAATTACTTCCCTCCTTAATTACACTGTGCTTTGCGATACTGTGCTCTGTTCTGATTTGGACAAGTGCCAGTTCACCAGATTCAAGGCACAGATGTTTACTTCACTGTGAACTTTAAAAACAAGACATAAAAATTGGGAGTTACATTTTTTTGATCTTCTCAAATATGGAAAAACTGTAATTGTATATTTGCATATTTTGCAACGTTAGTCAAACTCTGACGAGCACTATCCAAGCTGGCAAGGCTCAATAACTGAGCTGCTACAGTACCTGTTCCACAGGAGCCCAGTGTTACTGCACTAAACAGGAAAAGGCAACATTTGTTTTACATTGCATTACAGTCAAATAGATCAACTGGAATTAAACTTCATATTTTCCTGACGTGGGAAAACGTCCACTGGGGGGGGAACACTGAGCATGTAGGAAACAGAAATTGGATACTATGCTTTACCTTTTGACACTGCACAAGGGCAGACAGCACTGTAACAGCGTGATGCTGGTGTGCACATTTCAAAAAAGCAGCATTTTGAAACCCTTTACAACCCCTACATGAGTGCTCTAACACTTTTGCCTGAATACCTCTGTTGAAGCACATCCAATAGACAGATGTCGTGTCCCCAAGGAGATAGAGCAGAATCCCATTAGTTACTGAGGTGTATGTACAGGGCATGTGCCAAAGCACTCAGTTTAAGAAAGCTACTTCTATGAAAAGCAAAAAGTAATTACTCCTCCTATTCAGATGCAATAAACTCAAGCACCTTTGCACAGACGTTAAAATAACCCAACAAAACAATCAGGAGATATTTGTGACTGGTTTACCAACATCTACATTTTTAAGAGGAAACCCAGACTATATTGCTACTTCATTCCCTCCCTGGTTTTTACTTTCCCAAATGACAGACATGACTGCTTTCAGGTTTCAAAAATCCTGGTTTTTCCCTCAGTTCAAAGGTGAGACTGCTTAAGTGAAGGGGAACTGTGTCAAAATCTGTCTTGAATGAAGGTCTTCTGTTCAAGGCATACAAAATTGCAGGGAATTCTACATCTTAAGTGTTTTAAGTAGAATGTTTAAAAAGAACCTAATAAGATTTTTAAATGTGATGGTAGAACCAGGATCCTGTTATTACTAACTGTAACACAGAGGTCCAAGTCCTACAAAAGATAATCTTAGGAGGCAGTCTAGCCCTGAATGCCACCTAACTGCAAATCATTAACATGAGCTTTGCTCCTTAGTTTTTGGACTCTGCTAGCTAATATGATAATATTTTTATGTATATCTTTAATAACTCTGGTTTTGGCAGACACCTCTCCAGTTTATTAGTTTGATGACCATCACGTGAGACTCCTTTAAAAAAATGCCCCTTATTCCCAGGTTCCTCTTAATATGTCTTTTGCTGCTGGTAGACACTTTTCTGCTTGTTCCAAACTTCGTCTTACTGCATTTCCTATGTTGCTATGCCCTGCTATAAAGTCCTAGTTTTAAGAAGATCAGTGCATAGGTTTAATTTTCTGGTCTCTACAAAGAACTCCTGTGATCTAAATATATAGGTTTTCCATATTTATATGCTGCAGAATGTTGTGTAGAAGATGTTAAAGCAAGACATTATTGGGGAAAAAAACCCAACCAAAAACTTAAAGTATGTAAAGTTCAATTCCAGAAAGGAAAAGCACTGTAAGATTTTGATCTGTAAGCTACATCAATTTCAAGTTTGCTATTACAGTAGTGATAAAAGTGGACCTTCTTCAAGTTCCAGTGCTAAACTATTCACATGAGCTTGTTTTGTGTGGAGCCAGGAGTTGGACCCAATATTTATTGGTCCCTTCCAACTCAGGACATTCCATCGTTCTATGATTCTGTCTCAGCATAAGCATATTTAAACCAAATGTCTACATGGCATTGTGAATGTATGCCTTACATCATTCATTTATAATAAAATTATAATACTCAACTCTGCAGCACAGGCAAAACCACAGGCAGACTGCATTCCAGACCAAACACACCACTTCAAGTGAACCTACTCACTTGAGGTGAGCTGAGTGCAGCTTAGAGCTGGTTAGTGCATGGAAATCTAACTGGTCTTAATGACAGTTCTACAGAGATGCCTATCCACATCTACAGGCATTATTAGGGTGAATTTTGGTGGGGTTTGGGTTTGTTGGGTTTTTTTTAATCAACCAATACTCACTTCCTCAGTGACCACAGTCAGTTTAAACAAGATTTGGTACTAAGCCCCCCAAAAAGCCTGTATTCTGGCAACCTCTGATAGCACATCCAATGGACCTACCCAAACTCAGCTGCAGAAGGCCATACGTGGAACAGAACAGAGTAGCACTGTGTTTCAGTGGGTGCTCTGCTGCTACATTCCTCATCGTGGGGAGGGCTTGCTGACTGTACCACCATGATGCATGTCATCACAGACACAGATTCAGCCTGTAAATAGCAAGACACTGCCACTCATAAGATAGAAAAAACCCCAAACATGTTTTTAAACATCTCCAGATTAGCTTTTGGAAATTTTCTGTTGTCCTTCTAGCTGACAGGTAATGTTTCCTGTTCTTTTCTCTAAAATGAGATCAGTCTTTGTTTGCTGGGAAAAGGCTGGAAAGGGGAAGCAATTTCGTTAGACGTGAATCTGTCTGTTTCTCTGCAGGCCACGACACTGCCGTGTTTCTGTCTTCTGAAGGGCATACTTCAAAAATAGTTTCAATCCTAAGATTGAAGGTAATGCATTGGAATTGACTCATGCAGCAGGTCACTGAACTACAAGCAGTTAGGAAAGGAAATGAATCTCCAAGTAAAACCAAAATAGAGAACCAAACAGAGCGATGTATCCAAAACACATCCTGTTTTCAGATCGTCCTGTGTGGTGCTCCTTCCACAGAAAACATTTTTTTAATGTAAACTGTGACTCCAAAGTCTTCCTCAAGCACCAGAGGCTTCTAGCAGGAAAGACGGGTATGAAGGGAAAGCAAGGAGGAAGAGGTGAAGGAAGGCAGCACTTTAGGAATCCAGCTTTTGTTGCTGCTGTTTTATACATTGTGAAGGTATTTTCATAAAGAAAAACAAAATTCTCCTTCTGATTCTGAAGCAACAGCCTGAGTAGATTCTCCCCCTTCCCTTCTGCTTGGAGATATCTGACATACATTTGAAAAAGACCGAAAGGTTGTAGGAAGAGCTGAGACTCAACAGCTGACCCTGCCGATAACTGGTTTATGTTTCTAGCTTCACAAGACAGCCTGCAGAGGAAAGTATGAGTCAGAGCCTTTTATGTGAAATTCCCCATGATATAACAAGAAGTAACTTCCAAAATACCTCTATCTGTGTGTCATCACCACTCCAGCCCGTGAGGAAAACAGATGTGCTAACACAGCGTTACAATGTTACGGGGCAGTGGTTGTGATGGGGAGGAGACAAAACCCGATATGGGGACACGGACCAATCTAATGGTCTGTTCTCGCAGAATAAAGCCGGGTTTTGGGGTAGGAAGAAGGAATCTTGAAAGTTATGTACAGAGCCAGCGCTGGAGGGGACGCCCCAGTGCCGAGAGCGCTGGTGTCAGAAAGACGCGCGTCCGGAAAACTGACATCTCTTCTCTGGTGCTCACGGCAAACTCGAAAAGCGATTTCTGCCCCAGGGGTCAGCTCTGCCTTGGGCGGGGATGTGGCTCAGCGGGCAGCCGCTCCCCAACGGTCTGTGTCTGCCACTCGCAGGCCTTGCCGTGAATCGCACTTCCCGACCGTTCCGGGCGCGATTCAACGACGCCCAAGAGCCTTTACCGCCTCTATCTGGGATTATTCGTATTGATTTACTCAACCTCCCACCCAAACACTCCTGCACGCCGGGTCTTTTCGCTCCCACCACCCGCAGCAGTTTTATCTCGGTTTATTTGAGTCAGTTTAAAGGACAGAAACGCTTCTGCCTTTGTTCCTGCCGCCCAGGGCGGGAAGCTGCAGAGGGGCGCGCACAGTGGCCCCACCTCACGCAACGGCAGCTCGGTCCTCATCTGACACACAAGCAGGGGGGGCTTGGGCACCATTCATCCCCGCGCCGAGCACTAGGAACCCGTGAGAGGGAGGCGGGACCCACCCCTCTCGCAGGGAGAGCCGCCGGCGCGCCGAGGCTGCCTTCCCGCCCGCGGGCGGCTGAGGGGCCCCGCGGCCCCGCCCTGCCGGCGCCGGGCCCAGCGCGCCCCCTCCGCGCTAGTTCCCTCGTCAGGGAAAGGGACGCAGACCCAGCCACGGGCAGGGAAATGACGCGGTGGCGGCTCTGGAAACGCGGTAAACAATGTCGGCGACAGAACGACACGCCCACTGCGCGACACCCGCCGCCTCCTCCTCCGCGGCCGACCGGTGGGACCCAGCCCCCCCCAACAACTCGGAACACACCATAGACGCGGGTCCGCCAGGCGCCTAGAGCGGCTTGAGCCTGGCGCCCGCCGGGAGCGCGCGGGGGAGGGGGCGGGCTGGCGGTGGCGGCACGGGGCTCGGCGGCGGACATGCCTGTGAGTTGTTTACCGCCGCCGGCCGGGCCTTTCCCCGGGGCAGCGGCTGAGGGGCTGACCCCCCGCGCCCTCGGGTCTCGTCGGGACGGGGCGCGCTGGGGGTGGGGATGGGGAGCGGAGCGGCCGCGCAGCCCCGTCACCGCCCCCCGCCTCACGTCGCTACCCTGCGAGAGGCCCGAGGGCTCGGGCTGCCCCCCTTACCCTCGGCGCCGCTGCCGCGCGGCTCGCCGCCTGCCCCGGCGCCGCTTGACGCGCAGCGCCTTCTTCCTCTCGTCCTACCCAGCTGGCTAAAGACCTTGTGCATCCCTCCTTGGAGGATGAGAAGAGAAAGCACAAAAAGAAGCGCCTGGTGCAGAGCCCGAACTCCTACTTTATGGATGTAAAATGCCCAGGTAAAGGTTTAAAACGTTCCTATCTTACACAAGGAATAAAACCTTCGTCTTGTATGTGGTTCAGGTGCTTAAAATGTATAATTTTTTAATCTAAACCTGGTTTATTTGCTCTGTAGAGGAGAAACAAGTCCGTGTATCCCGTTGGTGGGGTTTCTTTAACAATAAAAGCGTGAACAGCCAGCTTTTTGGTTTATTTTCTGGAGGTGGGGCATGACAGCTTTTGGGTAGTGTAGTTTTTGGGGTTTTGCTTTTTTTACCCTTTATAAAATCCTGGCAAGTAGTAAGAAAAAAGACCCAAACACTTCAGCTGTGCGTGTAAGGAAGGGGATGCTTTAAAGCATCAACGGCACGAGTTTCACATCGAAGACATTGTTTCCCTCTTTTTTCTAAGTTGGGTAAGTGAACTGCCGCTGACTGCTGCCTCTTTAGCACCTCCTGTTAAGTAAGCTGACACCTGGCTCACACACACACAGGTTACATTGAAGGTGGTGCCTGCATCTGCTTTTCACAGATTTCATTGCTTTGGCCCAGAAGCACCTGTATAACCAGTTTCTCTTTTATAAATTAAAACACATGATTTTCTAGCAGGATTACAGGAGTATGCCCTAGCAGAGAACAGCTGCTTTGATCAGCACAGCTACCTCTACATCAAGACACAGAAATTGTCAAGTGTGGTAACTTACCTCCTAGAAACTACTGCAGTCTAAGAAGATTCTAGGAGTAAGAAAATGCATGGACTTACAATAGTGATCATCCTGACTAGAAGTGAGGAATTGTGGCTGTTTTTCAGGTTTTCTTACTATCTTATTCTTTCTCTAGTAGCTTAGAGTCTAAGAAGCTCTGAGACGTTGTTTTCCATCTAAAAGTGAGATAAATCCATTAAAACTGACAAATTAAGAGTGGTTACATGTAAAAAAATTTACATTGCTGAGGCTAAGTCACTGGTTTTTATTTTCTTTTTAAAATTCTTTCCAACTGGTGTACATGCATGTGTATAGGAAGATACAGTTAATGTAGGTCCATTAGCTGTCTTCATTATTGTTAGACTAATTGGTTATTGAGTCTGAGGGATATATAGAGCAAAGCAGGAAAGCCTCAGTGATGACTTGGTCCTAAGTAAGCACAAGGCACTGAAAATACCAGATGGCTTTATGCATTATTTCAGTGTTGTTGGGACCTTGTTACTGAAATGGATTAGGCTCATTTCCCTCCAAAATCCACAAAACTAACAAACAACCTCTCAACATGGAATTTCACATTCAGGGACAGAAAACAACATTTTCTGTGGTTACATTTGAGCTGCTAGCAGATTTTTTTGCAAAGATTTGTGTGGTTACTACTTGTGATTTAAAACTGAAATCTATTTACTCTGTTCCCCCTACCAACCAGTTTTCATGTCAGAGCTTTCTGAGGATGTTCCTCATAGCATATATTCCACCATATCTTTCTGGTCCACACATGCTGAAAATGGAATCTGTGTCCACGTTTACCTGCCTTATTTTCTATATCCACATCTAGATCAAATTCTTTACAAGTTTTCTCTCTCCAAAAATTCCTCTTGGCTAATTAAAAACACTTTTCAGAAAAAAGAGTGAAAGCAGCGAAAATCCCTTTGTCTAAGCCACGATCCTTTCTTATGTCATGCATTTTAGAAGCTGTAGATCACAGATTAGTGATGCCTCTTCTTGCAGTGAAGTTATTCTGTCCAAGTCTTGTCCCTTAAGTGTAACTTGTAGAACTTGACCAACCACATGCCCTGTGCTACCAATTATTAAACAGAAAGCAAACACAGATTTGAACAGCAGTGTTTATATTCACAGCTGCCAGACTTTGTCAACAGCAGTGTTCTGTTATTACAAGTTAACTATTTCTCTAGCTAGATGGGTTATTCTTTTCAGCACAGAGGGGTAGTCTAGAACTCCTCATCTTTTTTGCAAGAGCAGGCAAATTAGGGATTGTCAGCCATCAGGCTGTGTTAATTTTCACATGGGGAGTTATAATAGTTTCAATTAACTAACTTGCTTTCATATGCATCTTAGAAAAACAAGTACTTCAGACCACAGTGAGAGTGGTTGGCATTAAGCTGGTGTGCTGTGTAATGAAATACAGATTTTTTCATTTTATTTTTTTTTACAAGATTATTTAGAGTATTTTTACAAGAGTATTTAGCATACAGTAAAGTCATGCTGGAAACACCCCATGGCAAGTTTAACAACGCTGTTTTCCAGGCTGCTACAAGATCACCACTGTATTCAGCCATGCTCAGACTGTAGTTCTGTGTGTAGGGTGCTCAACGGTCCTGTGTCAGCCTACTGGGGGGAAAGCCAGGCTGACAGAAGGTAAGGAACAGTGTTTATCAGCCTAAATATTTTACTTACATCAATACATTTACATATTTATAGCCTGCAGATGTTTTAGCTTTGATTTTGAAAACTGATCCTGGAACGTGGAGCCAGTGAGGCCATCGCTAACAGGCCCTGGAGTGCGTATTTTCCTTCAGATTCTTATTTGTCAATAGCTACACAGGTAGGCTAGGCAGCTAAGCAGCTACATTGTTGTTGAGCACTCTTGATTTTAGGTGCTTTGACTTGCCTTCCTTTAGCCAATCTGTGATCCACACTGATAATTTAATTCTGAGGTAAGTTCAGCGCATTAACAAGCACCAGGTAAAGGACTAGGGCCCTTTTGCCAGGCTAAAGGGATTCTCTGACACCTGGAGTTAGTGGTGGCTCACCTGTTAGCCTTTCAACAGTAGCACTGTGAAGGCTGTTCCCTGGCTTATATACAAATTAGAAGGGAGCGGATACCTGTATATAATTATCAGTGGTTAACTGGGGTAGCATCACGATCTTGAGATGCAACCCAGTGTCTGGGTTAAAAAAAATAAAGAACAAATCCAGATTATATTACTGTTTTGTTTAAATGACAAAAAGTAAGTATATATGGAAATGAGTAATGCTTGCATTATGTACTTTATATAAGGACACAGTACCTTAATTAATAAGGCTGTTGAGCAGTTAAAAAGGTATCAACACTCTTAGCAGCTGTTTCAGTGTGGGCTGTGTGTCACTAATGGATAGAATAGCAGACTGAAATTTTAAAAGGCATCTGGAAGAAAAGAAATAGTACACCTTAGCTTTATTTTAAGATTAATTATACAACAGCCCTGTTGTTCTGGTTGAGTTTGAGTCTTCTCTAAGTGCTAAATCTTTACCTCTTGCAATACATTAAACTTACTGCATGAGTTCTCCTACTGAAGCTAGGTTGGCAATTTTCTAAGGAAGCCTAACAATTTAAGGACTATTCATCTCTATACTAATTCTGCTTTCTTTACAGGCTGTTCATTTAGAAGAAAGCAGCACTGAACACCAGCATGTGGTTTGGGGTCTGTGTTCCTGAAAGCCTTAACAGTTTAAAAATGCCTGTTCATACAACAATGTGATTACGAGTGATTTTGTAAAATTTACATCCTACTGGTGACTAATGAGCTGGAATCTCTTTTTCAATAAATGAAGTGCTTTTCCTGCAAGCTTGCAGACAACTTCTATTTTTGTAATTTTACTTCTAAACTTTAATTGTGTGGTGTCACTTACCATGAAAACCTTGGACTGTCCATATCCTTCCCCTTCCTAATCAAGTAGAGCCGTTTAATGCTGCTCTACGACTACACTTTGTGTAGTTGGTTACTGCATCTACTCATAACTATAAGGATTGCAAAGGGTAGATAAGATTTATAATGGCTTATTTGCTTTCAGCATTGCTTTAGTTCCTCTGTGGTGTGGAATAACATGATTAAAGAAAAATACAAAGCTACTTACACCTGTTTTTCTGGAATATGTGGGGTTTTCCCTCCCTCTCATCTGCTCTCAAAACTGTAATTTTTGTATTCTGTAACAGATTTCTGGACACAAACACAAAAAACCCCAGTCTTTTGCAGAACACTGAAAGCAATAGAAATAGAGAAGGCATGTAGTATACAAGCAACAGTAAGCCAGCAAACTCTGCTAACAGTGGCACATGGTATCCACTCATTAAAAAAAATGAGTACAGCTAGACCATACATCTTTTCAGTATTAAATGCCAACATTAATTAATTACCTTTTCATGATGAGGAAACAGGTTTTCAATTAGTTTTTAAAAGCTGGCCCTTCTACATGGCTGTTAAGAAGCATGTTATCTTTAACCATGAGAACCCATTTAAACATTATTAGGTGTATCTTGTTTACTAAATAATACCTTAAGTTATGTATCAACATCTCTAAGTATGGGGTGTCTTGATGAGCTGCTTATTGTTGGGAATTTGTATTTAACCTCTATTAGTTTTATTGATTTCCAAACTTGTTTCTAGTCTCTAAGAGAAAAAACCCCACCAGAACAAACCAACCAACAACCCCCAAACTTGCTATTATGGGGTATTTTGCATTTGAAAGATAAGTTTTATTTCAGTTAAATCAAAGAGTGAACTTGCTACAAATTACCAGATGTTGTGGTTTTGCATGGTCAGGTTCTGGGGGGGGGAAGGGGAGGGGAGGGGGGCTGGGGTGCTGCAGGAGAGGTACCTGCAATTACCATCTAGAAGCTTTCCCTAGAAGCTTTTCCCAGAGTAAACAGCCAGGCTCAAGGCTGGACCCACCACTGGCCAAGGACCCACCACAAGCCAATCATCAGCAACAGTCACAGCACCTCTGGGAATCACATTTAAGAGGGGAAAAAAAACCTGCAAGCAGCTGCTTTTTGCCACCAGAGACGGGAGTGAGAAGATACAAGAAACTCTGCAGACATCCAAGGTCAGTGAACAAGGAGGGGAGGAGGTGCTGCAGGTGCCAGGGAGAAAGATTCCCCAGCAGCCTGTGGAGGAGAACGCTTACCTCCAGTACTGCAATGGAACTGTCAAACAGTATCACAGACTTCAGTGCAAGAGAAGGTAACTTACTGTTTATTACCTAACCAAAGTTTGTTCACAAAGGTTGTCTCTGCTGATTCAATATTCTTGAGATAAAGACAACTCATTATTAATGAATAAAAAAGTGAAGTTTTGGTGATTGGGCCAGAAAACCGAAGCCTTATCTGCCTCTTACCTGTTTAGGTGTAAGCTTTTACTAGTTTAAGGCACAAAAATGATTATTATGATGTAAAGCAGCCCTACTTGGTTCAGTTAAAAACAGAGGTAAAACACTTGACACCACAAAACACCACAAACACCACAAAACCAGTGTTCTGGTTTGTTAGTCTTGGGTAATAAGCATTATCAGAGGTGACAGCATGGAGCTTCATCACCAGGCAGGTAACCACTATGAAGACAATACTAAGAGCACTAACGTGACAAAGAGGCAGATAAGGCTATCTTCTGCTAGCTGTTACCTAAGACATCTTGCTCCTTAAATTCAGAGAAGCAGAGCTACTGAACAGCACAGTTAAGTATTCAAACCTTTCCTGAAGGGTGCTTCATTTTTTTTTCTCAGCCTGGAAATACTGTCTGTTGGGTGGGGGTAAACATTTAAGATTATGGAGATCTTCCTTGCCATTATGGAATATATAAAATTAACATATCCACATGTTACTCTATTCCTATGGTAAACCCCCAAATGACAAAATGCTTTTTTGGAACTCTGAACACAACTCCTGTTCTCCCTTTTGCAAACATTGACTCCCTGAGGCAGGTCTCCAGGTGGAAGAAAGGGACAGTTTAAAAAAACCCCAAAACTTCTCAAAGCCTGTGAGAACTCTACTACTGGCTTCAAGAATGGACTTTATATTTTATGGAGTTATTTGAGATCCCAGTTCCTGTATCTAAGGAATATCTACATTACAGAATGCAGGGTCATTTCTGGCTATGTAAGTTAGCACGTGTGTCTTTCAAACCCAACAGGACAGTCAGACAGCTCACCCTGTTGTGCTATGTTGGGTATATTCGACTGTGGAAATTATACTCTTACTGAATAGTAAACTAGTTTCACACTCTGTGTGCAATAAAAATGGAAGAGAAGACATCTAAATAACAAAAATATTTTATGTACATTACTCTGGCTCCATTCTTTTCCAATTCCTAATGACCCACAATTCTGACAAAGCATAATTCTGATAAACATCTTCATTCTGGAGGTAGCTTAAAGATTTAGGGTTTGTTGGGTTTTTCTTGCTTTTTAAGCAGATAAGGACAGCACTATGTGAAAAAACAAAACCTAAGCATAAAACCATTTTTCTTTAAAAAGTAATACTGAAGAGTTTTGGTAGACTGGAACTAAGAGTAACAACTCGCCTCTCTGTGCGCTCAAATCAAGATGGGAACTTTTCTAAAAGCTCAACAATTAAGGTAAATAATTCATTGTACTTCTCAGTGCAAGAAAACAATGCTAGTTTTTTCACCTCTTTCAAGTGCTTGGCAGGATGAGAAATAAACCTGGTGATGTAATGATGATTTACACAGGTACTAAAGGAAGTCAAATTTGCCTGTGACATTATCTTTTTCTGTAAGGTAGGAACTTCCCTGAGAGATGAATTCCAGTGACACGTAAGTTTAGCACCACTCACAGAGGTTTCAGTTAGTTTTTTATGCATTTCCCTCACGTATTCTTAGTGATCTTGGAGTCCAATTATACCATGTTCTCCATTGGCTTTTCATGTTTCAGTACAGTGAGTTCAGTTACACTCACCTCCTTCGTTAACCTACGTATTGTATCCATTTCTCTTTATCAAATTCCCTTGCAATCTTTAAGGCAGTGCTGTTGAGAGAAACCGATTGCATATTACAGATAATAGTAACAACTACGCCTCTAGGTGGTGCCACCAGCCCACTACCCATGGTTTCAGAGTCCAGCTCTTCGGGAAGAATGAGGAGGACGCTGCTGGCCCCCACTGCACCCCCCGTATGAGATGCATAGTGTCTCTGCTGTCTGCAACAGCCATATTGCTGGTTTTTCTCCACCACAGCCCAAGCCATTGCATATTTACCATCCCTGTCCCATGATACTTCTGTTTTTGGCACAGGGGTCCACATCATTGCGACGGTGTCTGGCTTGAGGTACCCAGGAAGGAGTTTGCCATCGGTGCTTTTAAATTGGCCGGCTTGGTAACTGTATAACAAGGCGTTTCCAAATTTCAGAAGGTCTCCTACTGATGACAGGAAGCCACCACCAGCCCACTTGTAAGAGTTGTCCACGTACGGTGCATTGACCAGCCGTCCCTTTTTGTTGTACACGTAACACCTAGAATTCAGGAAAATTCAACTTGTCATTCTCAGATACAAAGCACAACTACTTTAAACTCTCCCACCTTAAAAGAGCTAACTGGGTATGTATTAGTTTGTACTCATGGCACTTGAGATTCTTTTTTTAAACACCTTTTTCTTAAATCCATTTATTGCAGAAAAATGAACAAGAAATGGAGACAGGAAAACAAAAATTAGGGTGACGCCTTCAGTTAGAAGCTTAGTTTCAATACAAGTATTAATATCTTTACTTCAGGATATACTAAGAGTAAAGGCAATACACAAAGAAGAGATGTGACAGAAATCTATAGATCAGGCAGCACAGGATTTTTCTTTAATCTTTTTCTTTAAGTGTTTTAAGAAAGATGAATCTTACAGCTGCCTTATGATTCTCAGACGCTGAGCTGAAGTTTCACCCAAGTCTCAGGTGACAGCTCCAAGACAGTAGTTTCCATTTATGATTGATTTCCCCCCCTACCCCAACACAATTGCCATATACTACAACAACTGAATGTTCTAGAACTACAAATAGAACTGAGAAGCACCAAAGAGTCCTGAAAAAGTTCCTATCCTTAAAATATACCTTAGAAACTATCAACCAGAATTGCACCCTGAAGTATCCAGGACTGACAGGACCCAACACCGCCATCAAAGGGTCCAAATGGAGAAAACTACCAACTGATGTTGCAACAGCTTTTCCTAACCTCAGAGCTGGACAAGATTACCAAGTTTATTCCAAGCAAGGAAGAGCTTATTGTCATCAAAATACACTCTCACAAAGGGGAAGCCATCACTTTACCCGAGTACCACCAATCCCATACTGTTTGAAACTGAACAAGGCTTTGAAAGAAACAGCCCAGTCACCACTGGATTGATTTCATACAACACACAAAACCATTATACAAAATAACTATAAAATCTGATGAATTTCAGCCTCTGGCCTTTAAACCACAAGAGGCCCATGTACTACTTGGGGAGTTCTGAAAAGGAACGAAACTCTTATCAGAATTATGAAAGCCATTAATACTGAAAACCAGGAGGCTGGAGGAAAGGAAGAGACACCAATAGTCTCATCAGTTCTGCCAGTGACTTGATTAGCTTGGTGTCCCTACAGTCAGCTTTTCAGATCACAACAAAACGTTTTACAAAGATGATTAAATGCTTGACTTACTCTCCTAAAAGATCTAGAACATGAATTTTGAAACGTTTTCCTGTCAGTGAAATATAGTATAACCAAACCATTAAACAAAACACAGTGTGTCTGTAGGTTCTAGTTCCAAGCACCAGCTATTTGTGGAAGCAAAACCACCACACTGGCATCTCAGTTTTTCTTAAGATAAAAAGACCCCCCAAAAAAGCACCTGTCCCAATTCTTTCATCCCTACCACGTTTCAGTTTACAAAAAGGTTAATATACACACATGTATGTAAAAGAACTTGGCTCTGCATGCGTCACAGATTAGAACATCACTAGCATCCAGATCTACAGCCAGAAGAGCCTCTGACAACTTGCAAGGAAAATAAATACCAGCAGAAAGCATCTTGGAATACAGCAGTAAAGCTATCCCTGAAACATCACAAACTGTGACACATTAAATATACACCCATAGCTAAGCAGTATCAACTTTGGATTCAACATGTTCATCACCATTTTCATTCTTGGAAAGCACTTTAGAAGCCACATTTCTAAAAAGTTTGAATTTAGTTTTTATAGGACTTTTTTCATAATCTGCTTTTGTGATTCAGTTAGAATTCTTCTCCAGAACTATTCAATTTCAGAGCCCAAATAGGTAGGTCAGTAAGATGAGAAAGACAAGAAATTCTATCCTTATCCACTATATTGGAGTGGATTATCCAGTTACATAAACTGCTTTGGGATTTTTGGTGTGAGGGATTGTTGGGGTTTTTGTTTGGTTTGTTGGGGTTTAAGTTAATAAAAATAAAATAAATTCTTATAACATATTCTGTGTTAAACAATTTTAACTCCAGTTAAAACTGATACTACTAATTTATGTAAACCTTGTGTCACTGTGAGACTATTGCAATTTCATGGAACACTTAAAAAGTCAGTTTATTAAGCAAACCAAGGTAACTATATATTCTAATATAACCTCCTAGCTGTGTCTTTATTTTACTCTGTATTTACCTGTTTGTTTGTATCCAAAATAAATGCAGACTTCAGCCACGCCTGCCATTCCTACCTATATATACTCTTGAAGCAGGAAACATTCATTTCCTATTCTGTATTTTTTACACTGCTATTTACAGAACCAATACCATAACCCACTTCATTAAAAAAATTAATAAATAATTTAAAAATATTAAACCCACACATTCTTAATTCAGTTGGCTTAATGCAAACAGAGAGAGAGCAACAATTGGGGGCAGGGGGGAGTTTCAGCCTTGTTTACCTTGCTCTGTTATATATCATTGCTTCATTGTCATCTAGCACAGTTGACAGCATATCCAAATCACGAAACATTTTTAGCATATAATCTGTAAAGTTTTGTCCTGAAACTCTCTCCACAACAGCGCTTAGGAGAGTAAAGCCATATGTTGAATACAAGAACTGACTACCTTGAAGAAACACAATGAGAAAGGGGAGGGGGGGGGGAAGTTAGCTGCATGATGCTTAAATGCAATCTGAAAGATAAAGTAATCACACTCACAAATAGAAGGGTATATACAACAATGAATAATCAGTTAACAGACACTCCCCCAAGCCCCATTTTAATGTGATGTGAATCACAAGCTCATGATACTGGCCCCCAGCAATTTCTGTCTATCACCATAGATAGGTGTTGCTAAGTGCAGGTGACTCCAAGAGTAGGACTAAATAGTTTCCAGGGTTCTGCACGTGCAGCCAGGTTGGATGCCAAGATGCACAGGCTGACTTTTAACATCCTTCCTCAAAAATGGACCACACCACTGCTAACAAGGACACCTGGACTTGGAAAGCTGAAGCAAACCATAACATTACCTCTTGCAAGACGCTCACCTGCTGTGGCTTGTGTGTCTACACCCTAGATACGCAGACAAGGGTCACACTCAAGGTTTTCACTTAATAGAGTGTTCCTAGTTCTAGTTTTATAGTTTTAGCATATCCTGAAAGATTTTATGAACCCTAACATGCATATTATTTAAGAGAGTATCATTTATTTACACAGCAAAGCTTCATTTTTTAAAATCCCATTCTTACACTAACACCTTTTATGAAACATCTGCTATCAAGCAACTGCCAAACCGCCTACAGTCAAGGCAAATCTCTTACTTGAAATGGCTCCTAGAACTCTCCAAGATGGCATGTGGTTAACTTCTCCCCCTTCCTACCTCTCTCCCTTTAAGAGCACATTATTTGCTGTTTATGAGCAGTGAATTATTATTTGCCTGTTAACCTAACTCACTTGAACTTACACCTGAAGTTCCTCTGAGTCCTCCCTAGAATTAACTTTAATTCCAGCAATAACTAACCTCAACAATTCTGTGATGCTGTGGTCTTTCTATAGGATTTTTTAGCTCTGGTTTAGTACCTCATTAAATTTTCCTTTTGCTCAGAGGCCAGAGCATGAATACAACAAATTGGTATCTGCTTACAAAGTATTTTGTAAGCAAGTATAACTTTGGTAAGAAGCTTATAATCTACTTTAGTATTATACCAATTGAGCAACTGGCATGTTTCACAGAACTTACTGAATTACTTAGAGCTCCTGGAAGGAAAGTCTTATTCCTACCAGTGGTCCCACTTTCTCTTCTGCATTATCTGGGGCTCTCTGTATCACTTTTTGAGACTTGGCTACATCACACAGTGAACCTACAGGCTGCTGGTGCAGGTACCCCATTCCAACCTGCCTGTGTAAGTCAGCAGACTGGCAGAGATACTATACAAGACAGTTGTCTAAATTCAAACTGATGAAATCCTGTTTAGTTCAGTCTTCAAAAGTTACATCCATTTAAAAGACAATTAGATGGCTTGTGCAGAACAGCCCAAATACAATCCTCACCCCATGTAAAACAATCCAAAGGAAAAAAAAAAAAATCAATACTTTGGCCTAAATGAACAGACACTCACCTGGTTTAAAGAACAAAGGGTCATTTTTAAATATTTTCAGTGATTCAATCACACTTTCAAATTTTTCCTTCAAATAATACTCTTCTTGCTCAAATTCCTTGTCTCTCCTGCCAGGTTTTGAGTTGTGGCTCTTTACCTCACCTTCGTGCCCTTTCCTTGGCTTGGCAGGATCAGTCTTTTCAACCCCTTCGCCTTCTTTTTCTTTCTGTTCTTTATCCTGACAGGGTTTTGTTAGCTTAAATGCTCTGTTTGCCTTTTCCTTTTCTTCCTTTACTTTCCTAATATCTTTCTCATAGTGACGAATCCCACTCAAGTGTGAAACCAGCAGTCTTGTTGTAATGGTGACCTAAGTAGAAAAGACAGCATTTACCTGGGAGGTCTCTCTGTTCAAGGTATGACACATGCTAAGTCACCAGAAAAGCAAAATTCAATGTGACAAGGAACAAAGATATAAGACCTTTTAAATATGATGTATTGAGCAAAGTTGCAATATATACACATAAATGCACACATCTAAAACTGAAGATCCAATTTCCCAGTGTTGCTTGTTCAAGCAGCAACCACCACTACGTGCCTAGGGGATTTTTGGTGTTTTACTAGGTCCACACAGAGGCACATGGACACACACAGCTGTGCAGTGACAGGAACCTAAGTCCAAAAGGCTGTTACCAACAAGCAGTGACATACCTTTTCACCCTCGTAGACTTTTTCTGGAAATTCAGGGACATATTTCTGCACTGGAGCATCTAAATCCAGTTTCCCCTCTTCCCACAATTTAGCAACAGCCATCATTGTGAGGCACTTGCTAATACTGGCAATTCGCATGATGGTCTCTGGCTTGCACACTACACGATTCTCTACATCAGCATAACCCAAACCTTTAAGAAAATAAAAACACTGTGGTTAAATATTTTGCACAGAGACATGCTGGATTAATTATCTGCAATGGATTAAAATGTTTTTCCTCTACCTTAACTGGAATGTAAAGCATTTGACTGTAAAATAACTGACCAACAGTCACAAATAATCCTTTTATTGTTCTGAATCAACAGCTTAAACAGTAAAGGGTCTTGTTTTTATCAATACAGAAACTGAGAAAGAAAAATCAATCACAAGCTCATAGCAATGACCTAAATTGTAAAGCTCCACACAGTGTTGTTACACTCTATGTTTCAACATCACTCCACACAGATTCAATTATAACCCATCTTAGTAGTCTCCATACCAGTGTTAATTGTTAAGTCATCAACCCACAAATCTGGTAGCAAGAACTGGAATTAATTAAAGGCATTATCAAGCTTCCACATAAGTCTTCAGTCTGAGCCAGATTTGAAAAAACTCGAGCGGTGATGCAGAACAAACACAATTGAAATGCAGTCATCACATCAGTTTTCAGTACAAGCAGCAAGCCCTACAAGCAATGAGAGTCTGTCTATATATCCTGGTTTCAGCCAGGATGGAGTTAATTTCTTTCTAGCAGCGGGTGGAATGCCATGTTTGGGAGTTAGGAGGAGAGCAGTGCTGATAATACTGATGTTTCTAGTTGTTGCCAAGCAATCAAGGACTTTTCAGTTGTTCATATTTCCCTGCTAAGGAGAAGGGAGGGGACACAGCTGGGACAGGTGACCAGAACTGGCCAAAAGGGGGTATTCCATGCCAATTACATCATGTTCAGCATTAAAGGGGGGGCTGGTGGAGGGGAGGAGCAGGCAGCTCCGGGACGCAGGGTTTCTGGGGATGATACGGTGTCGGGACGGCTCTGAGCTGCACAGTGCGAGTTGTGCGGTGTGGTGAGAAACTGCACTGAGGATCACCAGCTTTATGGATTTTGCTAGAAAGTCCTGTTATTATTATCTATCTTTCTGCTACCCCAGGAAACTATTCTTATCCCAGCCTGCGAAGTATTGGTTCCTTGGGTTTTCTTCTCCCTGCCTTTCCCCCTCCCTCAATTCCCCACCCCCAAGCACGGTGCTCGGCTCTCAGGTGGGGCAACACCACAACAGTCCTTTACACTATATAAAACTGTAGTCTAATGATTAAACAGATGGCATATCGGTTGCCCAAGACCCTTTCTTTCAGGTAAAGTTGCCACTCCAGTGCTTGCATGGTGCCTGTGAACACGGATGATGCACTCCTCTGTGAAAACCCCTTCCAAATCTCAAATCGCTCCCATCAGTTTAGCAAGAAAGCAGGTTTAGTAGAATGGTCATAGAATACACTGAACTTCTACCTGTTCTTATTCCTCCCCTGCTTCAAAAAAAAAATGAAGAAGGGAGGAAGACAGCAAAATGAGCCAAAAGCCTGCTAAAGCAGTGTTACCCATCCCCCAGCCACTTACTCAAGGCAGCGTTCTTCTTCTCTGTATCTGTATGCAGCAGGGCATAGAAAGCACTGCCATGGCTTATGCTCCCACATGCAGCTGTCTTGCTACTGGATCTGGCAGTCCTGGTGATTAACAGCAACCCTAGCACTAGTTCCCTCAGGCATTTTTCTGCAAGGAAGGGATTCTGCAGGAGTCTTATAAAACCTGCTTTCACTGCTAAGTAGTTTGAGCTCAGAAAAAGCTATGTGAGTTGTGAAAGTCTGTGCTTAAATTCCTAGCACAGTCTTTTTTTCATTAGGCCACATTACAAAAGGTACCAGAAACTCTCCAACTCAATTCTGTCATGACAAAAGAGAAATGAAAACATATCAACTTTGTACATATAAAAAGTTAATGCAACAACAGACTGTCAGAAGAAAGTTTTTTTTACAAAGATTTACTTTTCTGTAACATACTCATAAAATCTGTTGCCATTTCCTACTACTGTTTAAGTTGTCCATAAAACCCAAGGCACATCATGAAAATGTTTCTGAAAGCAGACACACAGGTTGGTTGGTTTTTTTCATGAACACCAAATGAGCAGCACTAACAGGCTACTTACTAAACTGCATAACCAGAAAAATCACTTGCAGTTTCTGGGAGGATGACAGCTGTTAAATCTCAGTATCTTTCCAGGAGAAATCCATACCTCAGCCCAGAAATGAGAGAGAGATCACTGAACGTGAGCTGTTATTACTTTTAACTATTATGCAAGGTCCTGTGGGGAGAACAGTTCTTTATCTCCTAGATACAACTCCACCAGACCGCTGCACAGCTGTATGTCTTGGGTATGGAGCTGACAAACTAATGGAAGAATGGCTCTGAAACATAACTTGAGATATACAAGGGACAATGGCCTCAAGCTGGAGCACAGGAAGTTCTGCACCAACATGTGGAAGAACTTTTACACAGTGAGGGTGACAGAGCCCTTGGGACAGGCTGCCCAGGGAGTTGTGGAGTCTCCTTCTCTGGAGATATTCAAGACCCGTCTGGATGCTGACCTGCGTGACCTGTCCTGGGGATCCTGCTTTGGCAGGGGGTTGGATTCAATGAGCTCTTGAGGTCCCTTCCAACCCCTATGATTCTGTGATACTGGCACATTCAAGTCCTCAACAAATTCTCACTTCCTGGAAATCACTTAAGTTTACCCAGGGAAGCGTCACTTCCTACCAGGCACCTGTTTCTGGCTACTGGCCAGAGATGGGACATCAAGTGAATGACATCCCAGCCCAATTAAAGTGCCTAAATTATTAATTTAAAAAAACATTCATCACTTCTCAACAGCATGCATAACTACCACTCCTGTATACTAACCTTCAGACCACACTTCCTTTCCATCTACAGAAACTCCCACCAGTACACCTGGGATTCCTGCTTCATCCTGCCAAAAGAAAACAAAACAGAAAGAAGGACAGAAGACATTTACAGCTGAGGAGCATCTCCCAAACCCTAAGGGTGTACAAGCAGCCCTAGAATCTCACCTCCAAACTGCTGTCACGCAACAGCTGGAATTCTGTTACATACTAGCTGGGCTGAACTGGTATAAACTGTTTTCAACAGCCAGGCGTTTTAATCCAGCAACTGGGAAGCACATATCTAGCAAGGTAGTGACTTAAATAAAGTCATTTATTTAATAATTTAACTAAATTAGCAACCAGGACGTACCACAAAACCCCCCAAACCTGAACGGAAACAAAGCGTTACAGAGCTAAAGGCAGCACACAAACCGCAAGAAGAACGTCAAAGGAGCTGCAGTTCGATCTTCAGAGGAACTACGGGGTGCTCTGCAAACACCCCCTGGCCCCTTTCTCCTTCCTGCAGCCCTGAAGACCTGCCTGCCCTTCCCTCAGGCCCCACGCCGTGCCACGAACCAGCTCCCCACAGCAAGCTGCGCCTGGCCCACGGGAAGGCCAACACGGGAATGTCCCGCCAGGCAGCTACCGCAACCGCCAGCGCTTCACCTGCGGCCGCTGAGCGGGAACCCGGCGAGTGACGGCAGGAGCTGCGGGCCGCGGCCCTGCGGGGGCCGGGCCGGGGCGGCAGCGGCTCCTCAGCGGAGGGCCGGCCGCGAGCGCCGGCAGCCTCCCGCCTCCCGCCTCCCGCTCTGCCGCGCCCGGCGGGACACCCCACAAACCGCTCCCCACACGCAGCGCTCGCCATGCCCCCGGGAACGGGATACGAGCCCCAACCCCACTCCCCACTCCCACCCCGGAGGCGAGGATCGGGTCGCATCGGAAGCCGGGTGAGGCTCCCGGCTCCCCTCCGGCCCAGCACCTTGATCCTCTGCAGCAGGTCCCTGCTCCTCTCGATGGCCGCGCCGAAGCCTCGAGGGGTCGGCAGCGGATTCGCCTCCGCCTCCTGCCCGCCGTCAGCCTCGCAGCCCGCCGGCGCCTGGACCTTCACCCCCACCGCCAGCCCCAGCGCCAGCCCCCAGCCCCAGGGCCGCGCCGCAGCCCCGCCGACCCCTCGCCAGGGCGCCGACAGCCGCCCCCAACCCGCCGCCCCCCGCAGGACCCGCGCCAGCCCGTACATGGCTGCGCCGCGCCCCCCTCCCCGCCCCCACCTCTTGGCCACCGCCCTAGGCAGCTCCAGCCGCTCCTGAGCGCTCGCGCAGCCGAGCTCCGAGCGCATCGAGCAACGGCGCCTCACGGCGGCGCGGCCCGGAGCAGCTGGGGCCGGGCGCGGCCTGGGCGCTGGCTGAGCAGCCGGGTAACGGCCGAAGTGAGAACCCTGCTGAAGGCGGCAGAAGGAAAGGAGGGCTTCTGGCGCCTCAGCAGATCCAGACTGACAGGCAGTCCCAGCTAAGGGTGTGCCCGACAGCCGGCACCCTCGGGGGCTTCGCCAGGCAGATCAGTCCGTGGCTTTGGGGTCCTCACACCAGCCTTTTGGGACCCTTCAGGAGATGGTGTGTGCCTGACGCCAGGGCACAGCCAGGGCACCTGAAAGCTGTCAGTAGAGTTACTAGCCACATGTCTAACTAGGGCATCAAAACACCTTCATGGGCAGGAAGATCACAGAATCACAAGGTTGGAAGAGACCCTTGAAGATCATCGAGTGCAACCATTCCCATCCTGTGCTAAACCAGATCCCTAAGTACCTCATCTAACCTTTTTTTGAACACATCCAGGGGATGGTGACTTTCTAATATCCAATCTAACCCTGCCCTGGCACAGCTTCATGCCATTGCCCCTTGTCCCATCTCCTGTCACCTGGCTGAAGAGACCATCGCCCACCTCTGTACAACCTCCCTTCAGGTAGTTGTAGGTGGTGATAAGGTCTCCCCTCAGCCTCCTCTTCTCCAGGCTGAACACCCCCAGCTCCCTCAGCCGTTCCTTATATGATTTGCCCTCCAGCCCCTTCCCCAGCCTGGTTGCCCTTCTCTGCACTTGCTCAAGGACCTCAATGTCCTTCTTATGCTGGGGAGCCCAGAACTGCTCACAGAACTCAAGGTTTGGCCTCACCAATGCTGAGTACAGGGGCACAATCCCCTCCCCAGACCTACTGGCCACACTGTGTCTGACACAAGCCAGGATGCCATTGGCCTTCTTGGCTGCCCGGGCACACTGCTGGCTCATGTTCAGCCTGCAGCCACCCAACACCCCCAGGTCCTTCTCTGCCTGACAGCTCTCCAGCCAGTCTCCCCCAGCCTGTAGTCCTGCATGGGGTTGTTCTGTCCCATGTGCAGCACTCTGCACTTGGCCTTGTTAAACTTCATCCTGTTGGTCTCAGCCCATCGGTCCAGCCTGTCCAGATCCCTCTGAAGAGCCTCCCTACCCTCAGGCAGATCAACACTTCCTCCCAGCTCAGTGTCATCTGCAAACTGACTGAGGGAGCATCCAATCCCTTCATCCAGGTCATTGATAAAGATGTTGAATAAGACTGGACCCAGGACTGAGCCCTGGGGGATGCCACTCGTGACCAGATACTCTGCCCTCCCCCTCCTGTGTGTCCCTGCTATGAAATCACCAGTTGCAATGATGCTAGAGCAGGTGATGTCCAGCCCCAAGAAAGTAAAAAAAGAGCAAAGCCCTCATTAACAGCTCCTTCCAGTCTTTTCTTCAGCACTCTTACTGCTCCTTTTCTGGATTTCAGACTACCTAGTCCAATAGCCTGTGCACAACAGGGAAGGACAGGGAGGGATGAGCTTATGTGAACAAAACACTGCATTTTCTGAGGTGAATAGAAAATTCTAGAGGCAAAAGGAGCAGAGCCCTTCATTTACTGTGGAGAATGCAATGGCCTCCAAACAGTCCAGAAACGTTCACAGTAGCCTTTCTTTTTAACTGTTCAAAGTCTGTCCTTCCAAGGAAATGCCTTAGACTGGACTGTCCTAAGGACCTCAAGCCCTGCAAATCATAAATGCATTGAAAGGGAAGTATAATTACTTAGCAGTGCAGAAATATCCTTACACAGAAAGCCCACACTGTCCAGTTTGATGGATTAGGCAGGGGTTTGCCACTTCTTTCTTGGAGACTTTCTGAGGCATTTAGACAAACGGCTGAAAACCCACGTATACATGTTGAAGGATTCTTGAACAGCTAACAGCCTGGAACAACAGCAACTCCATACATGTTAGAGATATTGACAGGGAATACATCAGCTTAAAATAAAACGAAAAGGGGGAAAAAATGAGCCACACTTGTAAGGAAAAATGGGGGGTGGGGTGGGGGAGGAAGTCAGTCCTTTTAGAGCTCCGTATACGCTCTGCTAGGACAAGTTTTAGATGCTAACCCAGGGAGTTCATGTCCAAAGATCACAAAACCTTTGGGATTTGGCAGGAAGTCAGGCTGAACAGCTTTCATGCACAAAGCCAAATGCAGACCAGATGCCACACTTTGCACTGCAGCCATTTATTGCACATTAGTATTTTCTCAATAAAACTCCATTGCTTACCACAGTGCAACTGCACACACAGCTGGTACAAGATACTGTGTTTACCTCCTCATAACTCACTCTCACTGTGTTAAACTGTCTCTGGAAGCATTTTGTAGCAGGATTCTCTGCATTCTTACATTAACCTGCTCAGCAGCAGCTCTTTGGCATCAAACTTTTGAATGGGTCTAAGCCAGAAACGGATTGTGCCATTTTTCTCAGGTTGACTTGATGAAGAGCTCTGTTAGATCCAGTAGCACCAGATGGCCTACTGTTACCTGTTGTATCTTTCCCTAAACTGCTGGTTTTGTTGACTTTGAGTTGAAATACCAGGTATGCAAGGTTTTGAGAATTTTCTGCTCCCACTGATGGCAACAGAAAATGAGGGACAGCGAGCACTAGGCTAATCCAGTTCTGAATTGAAACAAACAAAACCCCAAACAACAACAACAACAAAACCCCAAACCAAAACCCACAACTCCCAAGGTTTTTCTCCTGCCACTGTCCATCAGTGCTTAGAAGCACAGGTACAGACACTCAGCTGTAATCAATCTTCCTTATGTAACACAGCCAGAAGAGCGTGTCTGGAGATCTCTCTGGCACAGTGGAGAAACTTCACATGGTTTAACACTAAACCAGCTGACTTTTCCTCTGCTCTGCCTCCTTACCAAGTGGTACTTGGCAGATTTGAAGAGCCTGTGTGAAGAGGTGTGCCTTATTTGGGTGTTAAAGTGTGGTGCAGCGTAATGGGTCTCTTGGCAAAGCAGAGCTGCGCTCACTCAGCTCCATGCAGGCCAGCTTGAGAGTCTCACCATCAGGAATCCTGTAAGGTTTTACAGCCTTGAGGATGACAAACACCAAAGGCTCAGTACCAGGAGACCTCAAAGGAACGTGCTGATGTATCTTCCCAGTCACCCTGCTCTTGCAGCACACGCTGTGGTGTACACTGCCTTTTTCCTGATGCTGTGTGAGCTAGGGAAAAACAAAGTGGGCAGCAGCTTTTATACTGCTCTGCAGTGGTGCAGCCCACCATCAAAAGGTTTGAGATGCTCATTCTCCTGTGGGTGATCAGCAGCAGGTGGAAGCATAAAGTATTTGCAAACTGTGAGGCTTGATCAGTATTTCCTAAAACGTGACACTTAAAAAAAAAAAATTCCTCAGGCATTTTGAGAACAACTTTATCACTTTTGTCAGTCCTCCTCCATTTCTGCAAGTGCTTTTGTGGATCCTGACGTCTCAGCAATGTTTAACAGATGTTACTCTGGCTGCTCCTAGTTGTAGGTCTGGACTTTGATCCCAGTATTTTTGCTAGGGTGATAGATCTCATTTGCTTTTGTAGCTTGCTGATGTGGCAAAATTCTACAGTGCCATGCTGCTAAATACAACATTTCCTATGAAACAGAAAAGGTGGGTAATGTTTTTAAAAACATCTGTGCTTGGAAGGGTAGGAAACAAGTGATGCCTATTAGTATTCCCCTGATAATTTCTGAAATCATGAGCCCAGCTCTGCTCCTCCATCCAATTAAATGCCACTAACAGCTGCCACAGATCCAAACTGAAGCTTGCAGGCTGAGTTTGTAGGAAGGGGCTTTTAAAACTTTAGGAAGTAGCACTATAAAGAAAGGCCTTTGCTTGCTTTGTTTGGATATCTTGTGAAACAACAAAACGTTCCATTAATCTAATGGATCACAGTAATTCCAAGTGGATTCCCAAAATTAAAGGTGGTAACTTTTTTTAAAGACTTCTGGATCTAAAAGTCTTGAACCTAATGGAAAAGAATTAACAGATAAAAGCTAAAATTGTCCAAAAGGACTATAATTTATATTTGTGCTAGATAAAAATGAAGAAAAATAAGAAAGCAACAATTTAAAAATGTTATCTATGCTTGTATACATAGATATAGGGGAACCTGATATTGATGGAAAATGCAGAAATAAAGGGATGACGATCCCCTTAATCACACCTGATGTTTCTACTCTCAGCAAAGGAAAGATTAAAACCCCCAAATTCCTTATGAACTTGAAAAGAGGACAGATAAAGGGAGCGTTAGATGTTGAGAGATCTCACGCTCTGCTTTCTCTCTCTTTTGAGCACCACTTTCACTCATTTGAGAGCCAAGACAAGTATTTTTAGTACCCCGTGGCTGGAGGCATTCGTCAGTAGATGGCAGCAAGAAACCTTCCCTCTTTTTCCAGCTGTTGGCAACAGGGGGTGTCTCCACTGCAGGCGGATCTCTGGGTTGTGAGAGTTTTCCTGAACTGGGTTGTTCTGACACATTCCTCCCCCACGTACATTTCTTCTTTGGTCTTCGTCAGTATAGCACTTCTCAGAGTATTATTATTATTATTATTATTTGCTTATCAAACAAGGTACTTCTGGAATGATTACAGTTCACAGCCTGCAGTAATGCTGCTAACCCTACCAACGTGCACCGACACCGGTCTGTGCTACAACAGCTACACCCAGACAAAAGCCAGGCATCCCTCCTCCAAAAGGTACATAAGTAGGGGCATACTCACAGCTTTAAGATTAAAATCTTCTCCGGGTTGTTTTGGGTTTCTGAAGTCATGGATGGGTGAATTCCCCAACAGTTCAGCTGAGAAACATTAATCAGGAACAAATCTTTAAGCTCCTAATGTATCTGTACCAGGAGAAAGAGTAGCATTGGAAACAGTGGGTCTTTAGACACTGAGATCAACACCTTTAGCATCCTCTTAGCTCATCTTAACTTCTGGAAGAGTGTAGTTCAACCTGGTGTCACTCTTTCTACACTACACCGGAGCACAGTCATGCTATTGTCTGTGTCCCCATCACAAGTTGACAGACAGGGTAGCAGTGGTGGTCCTCAAGCTCAAGCAGGAGCCCAGCAGGGCTGGCCATGCCCTCCAAGCAGCAACTCCTGCCCGGGGACCTGTGCAGCACCACAGGCTGGTGACTTTGTATTTCCCCTCCCCCCACAACAGGCACACCATAAAAAGAACACCATTACCCTCCATTTACTCCACTTTCCTGTCTACTCAGGCTGTGTCACCTGGGGATCATTTACTTCCAATTACATAGAATATGAAAGATTTTATAGTGCTGCATTGTTACTGCCTTTGTCTTGTGAGTGGCACACAGTCTGACAAAGTTCCTAGAAACAACAGAATGGGAGTTGGGGAAAACATTCTGCATGTTGGGGAAAGGAATGCTGGAAAGAGAATGCTGTGGTTCCAGACCAGCCAAGGGGTGGACACATTTCGTTTTCTTCTTTGCAAAAACATTGGTTTTGAAACTCCAGCTTCTAAGTGGTGATTTCCTCATACTTTTAATTCAGGGGCTACTTTAAGCCTCCTGGGACTCAGAGGAAAAATAATTGTCGCCAGCTGCAAGTAAGTAACCAAGGAACATTTGTGAAATATCACTGTCAATAAAGGAAAACAAAAAAAAAAACCCCACACCAAATTATTTCCTGGTTCTTCATGAAGTTACTCTCCAGGCAACAATCTCTTCTGATAGACAACTGAGCACTGAAAGGATGGAACATCTTTGCCTGAGCGTGGCTTCACGTTTATCATCAGTATTCAGTTGCTGCACCTAAACTTTTTACCTGCTCCAGCTTTTCTCCCCACTCAGTGGGTAGAGGTGCAGTACACCATGGGAAGGGGTGGCTTGCATAAGCACTAGTCACACAAAGCAACAGGCAGGAGACAGGAGCAGTGCCTTTGACTGTTCCAAGTGTATTCTTTCAGACTGGTGCATGTTGCTTCAAAACCAGGTAACCACTCACAATCATGGAAAGTGCCAAACACCTAAAGATTACACATATTAACCATAAAGTATCATTCTGAAGCTCATATGCCCAAAGATACAACTATGAAGGGCAGGAGGATTGCTCTGGGAAGAGCTCCTTGTGATTTGGTGGTACCTGCCTACTTTGCACCCTTTTCCCCAAAATACAAACCTCAGCAAAATGAGTGAGTCTCAGATAACTACACCTGGCAGTGAGAACTCTGACTGCTTCCCACTGAGTGACTTGGGAGAGCAGCAGACCACGCAGCTGCATTTTGCCATCCTGAAGTGCCAGGGCCACGTGCCACCTCCACAGCAGGAGTCTAAGGGTCGGGAAGGAAAACCACAGCCACCTTTCCTTTGACAGCTGCAGCAGCAGCAGGAGAAAAAAAGTGCTCCCAGATTTTGAATGTGGATCTTCAGGGATATCCCTGTGTGAAGGATAAAATCTTGGTTCCCATTTACTGTCTTTTTCTGCCCTTCTAGATAGAAGACTCTAGATCCTTCTCAGTATCTATTCCAGCATTTTTTTTCCTCCAATCCATTCAACATTACCTGAAGCTCCAGCAGTGGTTTTACTTATGACTCTTGTCATACACAAAGGCTTCCCTGCAGTTCACACCAAATACTCATCCAGCTCTATGTGCACACAGGTTGCCAGCCCATTTTCCACGCTCTCACTGCTCTGACTGCCCACCCTGGTGTGGTTTCACCTACCTGTGCTGCGATTACACCCTCATTTTGCTCTGCAGACATACTCTGTGCTGCTGAAAGTGCTCTTCGTGAGAACCAAGCACAGATAGCTTGAGAAACTGCCCAGGCTAGTAAAAAACAGGAAAAGGCCTCTTATCAAATTAGTAACATCTCGGACATTTGGGTGGAGGCATTTGGCACTGGGCGTGCGTATTCTTATGGGAGCGACTCCACGCATACCACAGGCACCTTGGCTTCACATCATTGTTCCCAAGTTGAGGCATGTTTCAAAAGAGCCTCTCTAAAGACGTAGAAGCACACAAAGGGGTTTTGCTCTACCCCCTTTCCATACATGTAAAGTAAGAATAAATCAAGTTAATGGCATTTACACAGGTCTGTGCTGTGATATGAAGGTATTTCTTTTGAAGCTTTGCGTGCAGAGCTATGGCAAACAACTAAGAAAATTTAGAAAACTTCACTCCTGAGGGAAGGCTACTGCCTGGGATGACTGACTGCTGCAGCAAGCACTAAGTGTGGGACAGACTGCCCCTCCTGCCAGTCAGAATAACCCACCAACTGCCTGGGTGAAAATTATCACAGTTTATTTATTTGACCTTGAAACGAACCATTTCCATGCTTGAGATGCTGTATTTACTTCGGGGCGCACAGCAGGTACACACGCACTTAACTGACAGTTACACTTCAGCCTGTTGAACCTGACTCAGTAGAACAGGTTACCCACCTGCATCCTCATCCTTATGCCTGCCCCTCAGCTTGGATTCCTTTCATCCCTTCAGCTCCAATAAAAGCAGTCTCGCAGCGCGAAGGCGAGCACGGCGTCCACGCACGCACCAGGAGAAGACGAAGCTCAAGGTGCAACGATGCCTGAGGGGAAGCTGTGCTCTACTTAAGGGAAGAGGACATTTTTTCCAAGTGGTGTAATGAAAGCCAGCAAGTTCCTACTCGACTTGGTGCCTGCCAAATTTAAAGAACAGGTGTGCATAAGAAGCATTTCTTACATGGACAGCTGGTGCTCACAAAGAGAAATCCCCGTATTGTCTGAGAAATGTATCTACAACCCAAGCAAAGTGAGACATTTCATTTTGCTGTTCACACTGCAGTAGAGTAAGATGTTCATTGTTGCTTCAAAGGCAAAACGGGGAAAAGAAGAACTGGGAAAACACATTTCAGAGCTTTCTGGTATTACTGCAGTTTAGGGATTCTGCAATCTCCCACCTTTACCTACAGCGTGGAGGTGTCCTACTCGGATTGAAAAAGACTGCTTGGCACCTTTGAACATCTGGCTCTTCCTTTTAGAAAGTGAAATAGAGCATTGAAATTGTCACTGGGGACAGTCATTTGTTTTTCAAACCTACGTACTAAATGTCACAGCCACTAAAGGCCAAGCATCTTGGATGCAAGAGAGAACTTCCTATTGTGCAACAACCCTGTAAAGCTCGATTCTACAACACTGAGACTTTGTTCTAATGGAACTGTTTGTTTGACTAAGGCTTAGTCAAACAGGCAGGCCTTAGATGTGTACACTCCACGCATGTGTATGGCCAAAGCTGTATATGTCACTTGTGTGGTTTGATAGAAGTAGTTAGCTAAAAAGACAAAACCCCATATGCAATCTGCACTCGATTTAAACTTGGATTTTACTGATTTTCCTTCATTAAATCCTAACTGTTAATAGCAAGCGATTCACAAAAAGAATGGATCCTTAGGAAGTAAACACTTCTTATCAGGCCTTTTGTGAGCTGCAGTTTTCTTAATGCTGGCAGCACTGATGGGAAAGCAGAAGGAAGAGTTAATAACTTAATTGCTCAAAAGGCAACGATACCTGCTTCTCCTCCACAGGCACTTATAGGCCTGTGTGCCTTTTATTTTAGTTTACAACAGTGTCTCAGCACAGAGCACTTCTCATGGACTGACAAACAGTTTGGGGCCCTTGGGCCATATCCTCATATCCACAATCCTTCCCACTCAGTTGTTAATCTCCCAAGGAATGCCCTGTACTCAAGACAGGGCTTCTTCATGTGCATGTAATGAAAGCTCATACATACATTTGCTATGTTTGGTAACTGCTGAAAAGCAGCAAAGAAACTGGTGGAGTTGTCTCTTCCCCCACCCCCTGCTCCCCTCCTGCCTTGTCAATTTCCTGGCTGAGATCAAGTCCTCAGATAGAGAAATTTAACCCAGATCCTGCCAGTGATGAGAACCACTGAGTGAAATTATTTTTATTGATTTTTTTCAAGCAGGAAAAGCATATTGTACTTCAAACTCAGATGAAGGGTGACAAGAGAATTTGCTGCTCCCTGAGCTGTGCCAACCATCTCCTGCTGTAGCAGAGGGACACAAGCAGAGGCTAGGGGTGCAGGACAAGGCATAGCTACAGGGCAGCATTTTGAGGCAGGGATTCAGCCTTTGTAGGTCACCTCCATGCTGCCTGTACCCTTCTGACTAGCCTTCAGCTCCTGCGTGCAGCTTTAAATGACATCATCCCTTTAGCCTGTTCTGTAGTCTGTGTGTGTACAGCAGATACGGAAGTAGTACAGCACTCCTCATTAAATGGCAAGAAGTCTGGCAGGCTCCTCCTGGCTGGCCACAGAAAACCATAATCCAGGAAATATTTTGAAGCATTTTCCCAGGTTATTTCTCCAACTGGTATTCTTGACAAGAGAAACGTGACCTATTGGTGAATCTGCAAAGAAACACTCCATTTTTAAATGGGAATCTTACACAGATCTCCACATTAATATCAATGCTAATACGCCCTCAGCAAGGTGAAACAACTTACCAGAGCTTTGAGGTTTCCCCTTCCTGATGATTCTTTCACAAACTCTACGGTAGAGACACCAGACCTGCAGCATTTCCCTCAGTGGCACAAACAACTATTGCTGGGTGTTGGGTCTTCACACTGTTTGCGATTCACTGATGGAGCTTAAGAGACAATGGCTTAATATAACTTTAATATAAGGAGACTGTGTGTGTTTTGAGACTAGAAAGTGTTTGCATGTTTTGATGCACCATGGGGATTTCAAGAGGTTTAGAACAAGCTACTTCCTGGCTACTGAACTGTGCTTGGCTCAAGCAACTGTTTGTATTTATTATTACACCAGATATTTTGGGTTTAGTTTCTTGTGGCAATTCAACGTTCTTTGTGGTGGTTGGAAATGAGAGTGAATATGTATAGTTTATCTGTATAAATAAGAGCAATTTTGCTTTAAATGGTGCACACTGATTCAGAGGAGCGATTGATCCCGTGTGTGCCCAGCACTGCAGTAAGGAATGCCTGCTTCACAGCCATCAAGGGTACTGAGCTTTGATTCCAGCTTTTCAGGGCTTCATTTGCCATGAGCTCTGCCTGAGACAGATCATATGGACACTTCCTTCACATTTCTGTTTCTCAGGGCAAAAACTGGAAAGAATCAATGAAAGCCATAAGCCCAAGAAACAGCTCATGGTCGTGCCCTGCAATACAAGCAATCAAAATACTTTGCAGGTCCACAGCCCCACACATTTTACCCCTTTATACCCATAATCAGTGTATGTTTGCTGCACACAAATGAGAGCAGCGTTACAACCATGCACACCAGTACATTATGACATTCACAGCTAGGTCTGCAGGAGGGTTTTTTTGGCAGGTGTGTTGGCTCTATTATTTTTTCTGCTGTTATGAAAAAGATGCTGCATAATCTTCACTCAAGCATTCCTCCAACCAGCAAAAAGACAGGAAGAAACAAGTGCTGAGGTGCCCTTAAAGGGCATTATATTCAAATCCAAAATACTGCATAATACACTGTCACTTCAGCACACTGAGACAAGAAATCATAAATGGGAAGGAATGTTATTTAATGTGTCTGTAAGGCTTCTATCTGCCTCTGTTTCCCATTGTTTCTGTTGCCATATAAATTAATTGGGGTATCTGGATTGCTCGCTAAGGTGCTCTCATCATGTGGGGTATCCTGCATTTATGCCATTCTCAGCAACAGCTCACAAACTGACAAGGCTATGGCTTACAAAAAACTAAATAGGTTTGGAACTGGACTCAAGAAGATTATGCAAACTTGTACAGATTTTCTGCACCTTGGAAAGAACACAACACACAGTGAAGTTACACAGCTTCCCTCTAAAAGGACCATTTTCAGAACAACCCCATGAAGACATACAGCATAATCCTTACTTTCTCTACTGCTTTGACCATTTTGCTGTCATTCCCACTTAATCTTTCACTGTTGCACCTGTTTTATTATTAAAAAACCCTCAGAAATTTAAGAAAATAAATCCCACACCCAGAAGAACGTGGGAGGAAAAAAATACTCTATTTTCCCAAGTGCTGAGCCATGTGAAAAGTATTTCCCCCCCTCCTTGATTTTTAATGTTTCAGTTGGCCCATCACTTCCTTCCTTTTGCTGCTGCTACCAGACATTACAACAGCCACAGCCAGCCCAGTGTAACAGGTACTCCTACAACATTGACCAAGATTGCCAACTTAATCCAGGTTGTGAGCAGCATCAGCGACAGCAGAGATCAGTTGATACACATAATACCCACCCTACAGAGTCACATTTCTCACTTGGCTGTTAGAGCTCCACAGGTGTGGGCTACTTCAGCCTTGTTTGTTAAAGAAAAGGGACTTGGAGGTCATCCTTATCTGTCTCATCCCACTCAACACCTCTCAAACTGGCTGCCTAGTTTCAACCACATCGAACTCTAAAAGGAACACTGTATTTCTGCAAGGAACCATTCTAATGGAAAAAGCATGCCTGTGAGCATGGAAGGAAAGGCACACCCTGCAGCATGCCTTGCATATTGTTAAATACCAGCAAAATCCCATGAGAGACCAGGAGGCAACTGTAACATCCCTGTATCTGGAAAAAAGTATAAATCATTGCAAGCTTAGAACCACCTATGAGAGATGAATCTGCAAGAAGGCAGGTCTCACCCATTCTGGTGCTCTCAGAACTACTCATTTCATTGAGAGACCAACTCACAGAACAACCATGACAATTACACAGCATTGCTGCACAATAATGGTGCACTTCAAACTGCCAAAAGTGGTTTTGCATGGAAGAAAAGGGTGAGCCGCTCTCCAAACCAAGATGTGCATCTTGAGGAACGCTGAGCAGTGCAGGGTTCTGTCCTTTCTTCAGTAGCAACATTCTCAGTGCAGTAGCTGCAAGAGGAGGAAAATTCCTATTGGTTTGGAATGGGGGTAAAGCAGAGCCCGATTTGTTTTCACATGCCAATGCTTTCTACCTTCCCCAAGTTCTGCCTGACTAGGCACTGACTGCAAAGAATCCCTAAGGGGTAATGGCTTATGGTATACAGTAGAAGAGATTTTCCTGCTCCAGCAAATACATCCATCTGCCTGGTTTTGTGTCTGTTACTGGTCAGCAAAAACAGCCACTTGTTTTGATTCATCGTTATGTTCTCTGGTCCCTTCAGGTCTCATTGAAACTGGACAGCTTTTATGTACCCATCATGAAGCTTCATGGATCTATCATCTGCAACAATGCATTTTGGGGAAGTCTATTCTACAGATTTACTTTTTTTCCTCTCCAGATTAAGCCTTATCTCTTTGCTTGCACATGCTTGCCCTGCTACTGGTGACACTATCTCATGAAGAGACATAAAAACCACAGCTGCCTCCTTACTCACACACAGTAAGAGGTGAATTCAGAGTCCCCAAACCACAAAGCAGTTTGTGGTCTCCTGGAAAGCAAGCAATTTTAAGCAGCAAACAAAGCATCTGACCTCACTCAGAGATTGTGTAGGAGCCAGTCACAGACCATGGGATCATAAAAGCAATCCAATGGAGCAGGCAACTCACTCAGCTGCTGAAGACTCACAGCCAAGTGCCAGGAATGTCTCTGTTCAGCTCCCAGCACAGCCTACAACTCTCTGGGTGGCCTCAGGCCCTACCCTACAAACTACTACTCAGTGCAGCACTTCCTATGAGAAGCAGCCCTACTTACTCCAGCAGCACCACTCAAAGCCATGAGTAGATGGAAGCTTGAACTATTAGAACCCATTTACATGATAGTTCATCTGTGTGCTAAGGAGGAAGAAAGAGATTAACTTACCTCTGCACAGCTGTTCCTTGGAGTTTTAGACTGTCAGCCTCCAGTGTTTAAGGCACCGTAGGAGCCTTGTAACATGTATTTTGCTTTCCAAAAACATTTAAGGGGAAATGTGAAGCCAAGGATCTCATCCTTACCATTCAGAGTGACTTGGCAGCAGCTAACAAATCATGCCAAAGTTTGAGATGTTACTAAATTCTCCCCTTTATAACGCAATCAAAATAGCCAGACTCACACTAGTAAGTGTATCTTCCCTCTCCTACTCCCACTTAAACTGAGATTCTGTATTACCTTACCCTTCCACCACTACACCAGCTGCTAGGAAACTCCTTTGTTTTCAGTTGCTTGCTAAGTGTCCACTAATGGAGATTTGTTGATGATCTGGAAGGTTATTGACCCCTGTCTCCTACTGAGCTCCTTGCTGCTAGAAGGAAGGACAGCATCAACCTTCACCAACATACTACAGAAAAAGGAATGAGAATTATGTTTGAAGTTCTGAAGTTGCTCATTGTCATACCTTGCCATTCAAATAGATACATCTTACTCATAGAGAAACTAGCAACCAGTAGTGCAAAGCTGGGTGACACAATCTCACTTGGCACATCATTTTGCAAGGTTTAGTGCTGTATCAAAGTAAATGAACATGTGTTAACAGGTAAGACATGTAGACAGGGTAGTGCTTCCAGAAGCATGGCCTTCTGGGCTCAATTCCTGCAGGAATCTATGGGAGTTCTGCAGTGATCTTACTGAAAGCCGTTTTGGTCACCAATGAGTGATTTCAGAAGTGATTTGTCCTTTGGGGGGACAGATGCCTTGTGCAGCCAGAAATACAGTCAAGCAGTGGGGAGGGGTTCCCGCATTACGGCCCTCAAAGGCCCTTGTAGCAGCTCCAGATGTGCATCAGTCCAAACCACTGCCCTTCACTGCATTTTTACCCACCAGCCTGGCAGTGCAGAAGAGACTGTTTCCCAGTGCATCCCAGTGAGAGACACTGCACAGGTGCCTGCTTTATGCAGTGACACACAGGAGACCAAAGTGACAAAAAAACAAACCACAGGAGAACAGAATTTAAAAAATGTCCTAAAATGTGCATTTTATTCCATATCATTATACAATGTTTACATACAGGCATACTTTTTAAAACTGCTCAAAGAAAGTGTGAAAAAAAGTGAGGCAAATATCGGTTTATAAATTCCTCCCCCTCCCCAGGATCCACACAAATAAGATACACTTTGAACCAATCTTTTCCAAATATATGTTTTCTCCTGAATTTATTGAATCATTCATTTCAACATGAAAAATACAATCGAATGAATGCTCAAGGTGAAATGCTGACCTACACTTCTGTATTGAGTCGCAAGAACACAATTTAAAGCCTCCAAGAAGCCTTCACTTCTCCCCGCTGCTTACATACCTTCGGTTCGTTGCATTAAAAGGCACAGGAAGTCCACATCCTCTCAGATCAATAAAATTCTGATAAAAATAAATTACTGTGCTGGACAACTCCTGACTTGTCTGACATCAAACAAAAGACTTCAGTAGAACCTTTTGTTCAAAGTAGCACCATTTCCACCTGATCTCTCCTGAATACCAAATCACTCTTCTTGTGAAAAGTTGTTGTTGGCACTTGAGGTGGGAGGCTTTTTGCCACAGCCAAGGTTCTTCAAATGACTAAGTATACTGAACTGCTGCTGAACTCTTTACAAAGTGTAGGTAACATTTTTTGTTGGGAAATGGCACATTTAAACCATAAGGTAATATACTTTAACCCGCATACGGCTTGCCCAGTTTGGTGTTTCCCTGACCCCTGCCTGATAATTTAGCAGATGTTGTTGTGACTGTAGTGAAACTAAAATAAAGACATGTTTATGGGGCTTCACGGCAAGCAGGTGTAAAAATAACAAAACAAAGAATGTGGTTGCTGCTAAGAAGGTTTTCACATGTTGTTTAACTCCAGTAAAGTTTGATCCAGCATCTGATGCATGCTAAGGTTTTCTTCTTTGGCATGCGCCACTTTCTCTGTTGTGGGATTAGAAAATTGAAACATGAATAGCAGTTCTTTGGAGGCATTGATTCTCAGAACAGAAGGCATGCAATCATCATTTCTACTGGAGGGTTTAGAAAGTTAAGAAATGTGCATGCTCATAAATACTGATGTGCCCAGACAACACAACTCCAGGGAGTTCCAAACTACTAAACCAAACAGCAAGTAACACAAGGTTAGAACTGTTTACTATGGCTTTTGTTAAGAAAATGCACTGCCAACAGAGATGCAGTTCTTGCATGTTCCCAAAGCTCTTTGCTTACAGGAACAGGGACAGTGAATGGCTTGCATTTTTTCTTTTGTTTTGGTTGGTGGTTTTTGGTTGGTTTGGTTGTGGGTTTTGGTTTTTTTGGGGGGGGGGGTGGGGTGGTGGGGGTGTTGGTGTTTTGTTTTTTTTTTTAAAGTAAGGCAATAAAGAAGATAAGGTCTTTGCAGATCCATAGTTCAAATTCAGAACTTGCAAAAAAAAATAAAGCTAATCTCTTCTTCAGTGAACTGACCTTTAAGAAAATTATTTCTTCTAGAAAAAATACAGTCGAAGGTACTAGCATTATGTTGCATGCACACTTTTATAGGACACTCATTTAACACACTTATTTGATATAAGAAATGAGCACAATGTTCTAGAGCTGCATCCTACCAGAATCCAGTAAGAGTAACTTCATACTAATGCAAGCATACCTTTAAACTGACTGGGTATTTTCAGATGGAGCTTCCAGTGCTAGGCTGGGGGATTTTTTTCATTTGGGGGTTTCTTTTTTTTTTTTTTTTGGTTGGTTGGTTAAGTCAAATACAAGCCCAGTTCATATTAATGCAAAATTATTGCATTAAAGTCTCCAGATAACAAAAGAGCTGTATGCATCCTCTGTTTTCAAATACAGAAATATGAATCCTGGTGAACATTTTATCTTGACCATGTTCTAGTAAAAATCTCAGGGCCAATTCATGTCAGGTAAACTGAGCATCTCTCTACAAGGCAGGCTGTTACTTTTTTGGATACTGTTAGCTAAACACTGTAGCTGTTTACTGCAGTAGAAAGGAGCAACTACACAACCTAAGAGCTCTCTGCTCCTCTGAAGTAGGTGTGCATTACAGGTAGAGTCGCATTCAGAAGCAATTTTCTTATTTGGCCAACAGAAACAGAATTTCATGTTAATTTACCACTGAATCAACAGCCTGAAAAAAACAAATTTCTAGATTTCTTGCTTATTTCTACATTTACTGATTCATTCTTAAGGAAATTTGGAAGAAGCAGTTTTTAAAGAAGTGAACAACATAGTCACACTAAAGTTTAATCCTCATTCAATGCCAGCTTTAGTTCATTAGTTAGGCGACTGTTTTGCTCAAGTTGCTGGTAGAGTTGGTCTGTACAGGCAGCAAGCAGGTTAGAAGGGGAAAAAAAGAGGCAGAATGAAGACAGATTAGACAGAGAAAACAGTAAAGTAAGAGTTAATAAAGAAACTGGTCACACCACAGACAATTCAGTAACATACAGAGAAACGTTTTACCTTTGTTTCTAGAACTCAAGTAACTAAATATCTACTCCAAGGAACAGCTATTATAACCTATGAAGAACTGGTTAAGATTCCTGTTGGGAACAGCTGTGAGATAGGTTAAGTGGGAATAGAAATTGAAGAACTGCAGCTATATCCCTGTAAGAACCAAGTCCTGCTTTCATCTTTGTGTACAGCATCTAGAAGATTCATTTTCTGAGTGCCATTTTTCTTTCTGAACTACTAATGTGCAGTGGAACCTCCTCCATCAGTGGAAGGAAAGCAACTGCCTCACAACCAGGGTAAGTAAGGGCAGGAGAAATCATAGAATGGTTTGGGTTAGAAGGAACCTTAAAGTCCATCTTGTCCATCCCTTGCAGTGGGCAGGGACACTCTCCACTAGCCCAGGTTGCCCAAAGCCCCACCCAATCTGGCCTTGAACACTGCCAGGGAGGGGGCAGCCACCGCTTTTAGCTTACACCCATTACCCCTTGTCCTATCACTACGCTCCCTGATCAAGAGCCTCTCTCCATCTTTCCTGTAGGCCCCTTCAGGTACTGGAAGGCTGCAATAACATCTGCCTGGAACCTTCTCTTCTCCAGGCTGAACAAGCCCAACTCTCTCAGCCTGCCTTCATAGGAGAGTTGTCCCAGCCCTTGGATCACCCTCATGGCCTCCTCTGGACTCACTCCAATAGCTCCATGTCCTCTGCATGTTGGGGAGCCCAGAGCTGGACACAGCAATGCAGAGGGAAGTCTCAGAATCCCCTCCCTCGACCTGCTGGTTGTGCTGTTTTTGATGCAGCCCAGGATACAGTTGGCTTTCTGGGCTGCCAGCACACACAGCTGGCTCACACTGAGCTTGACATCAATCCACACTTCCAAGTCCTTCCTCCTCAGGGCTGCTCTCAACCCCTTCTCTAGCCCAGCCTGACCCATGCGCAGGACAGGACCTTGCACTTGGCCTTGTTGAACTTCAAACTGTTTCTATGGGCAAACCTCTCCAGGTCCCTCTGGATGGCATCCCTTCCCTCCAGTGCATCAAACACACCACGCAGCTTGGCATTGTCAGCAAACTTGCTGAGGGTGCACTCAATGCTGGTAGCCAACTACCTCTAGGTCTGACTCAGCCCGTGCTCTTTTCCTAAGGAATCTGACAGAAAACCAGAATTTTTGGCAAGGAAACATACTTCTGTTACTGGTAACAACAGGCTTGGATACCTTTAAATTGTCTGGTTGTATTTCTTAAGAAAACAAACCCAAGCAATTCAGTGAAAAGAAAACGGCAGTGGGAAAACCTGTGTCCTCAAACAGAGCAAGTAGAGAGGACAGTTCCCATCTGTGGTCAAAGAGCAGCACTGCAATGATGTTGTGATGGTTCATTTAGTGAGCTGTTCTCCTGAGTGAAAAAACATTCCATGATGGGCTCTGGAATGTCTTGTTTTCTCAAGCTGTCCATATTCTTAATAGTCTAGATTCAAACTGCACTCCTGACTTCTTGATCCTAGATTATCCCTCTGCAGGAAATGGCTGTTTCTGATTCTTTTCCACAAGCTTCCTAACAGCTCCCACAGAAATCCTCTGCCCCTGCAGGCTCTGGACACACCAATGGCAAAGCTGTGCAGCGAGCTGGTCTGTAGGACGTACTTGTGCAGTGAGCAGCAAGCACCTCCTCACAGCTTCCTCCTTAGTCCAAACTCCAACAGCCAGCTCAGCAAAACCAGGGCACATTTCAGAGCTCTGAGCCCGGACCGGTAACAACTGGGTCTTGTCTGTTTTATCAGGAAAACTTCACATGGGGGAAAAAAAACATCAAAACTTCCCAGGGACTAAAATGTCTCTGTCTGGCAAAGTGTTATTCAGTTGCTATTCAAAGATTACAGTATCATTTGAACTAAGAACCTGACGCTTACCTTCATCACAGAAAACCCCTCTCTAATTAAGGCAGTATTACAGGATTTCTCAACATCCAAAATGAGACTAAACCCCCAGGTAAAGCATGGGAAGCATTTACTGGGCGTACAGTCAGCCCTTGATTACCCACAGGCAGTCTGCCCAGGTTGCGATTTACCACAGCAGCAGAGCCAAAGGCTGGCTCTGTGGGCAGACACCTTGGGCCAAGCAGGGAGTTCAGGCTCTGGTGCAGACCCAGAGGGGCTCAGCCTCAGCCCAGAAGTGAACCCAGAACCCGGGCAAACGAGACATCAGAGCCAGTCTTGCACTCCTGACAACAAGCTCCATGCACACGTGGCCAGACCTTGCTGGATGTAGCATGTAATGCGAGGAGTGAGCTACTGAACTTTATAATCTGGACTGTCTGACTGCTCATGCACACCCTATACTTGGGCTTCTCCCCATAGCCACTATCATTAGGACACATGTCATGGGATAAAAAGCTGGGATGAGACAAAGTTGTCTGAGGACAGCAAGGGGGAGGAAGGCAATGCACCCATCAGTAAGACTTATTTGGAAAGCAGGTTTTGGGGGGAGGGCAGGAAACCTAGTCAAGAATCTTAAACAAGAAAGCCACATTTGTGTTATTCTACAAGCTAAAATCTACCACTAATAAAACCCACTAATAATGCAATAAACTCTCTAGTTGCAAACAGCAGTACAAACAGACCCACCATGACGAGTCAGTATTTAATGCTTCATCCTTAACTAGGTGCTGCCAGATCAGCTGAAAGCCAATGTCTATGCTTTCAAATGTGAAAATCCCTATGTTCCACTTCACACCAGAATTACAGCATTATTAGTGTGACAATGAGTTTTCCTACTCCAGTGCTGAAACATTTTTCAGCAGTCTGCAAGTCCAACTCACAAGTCTGAGCTATGCACAAGAGCAGAAAGCTACTGAAATCTCCCAGCTGAACTTCCTATCCTATCACACCACTCAAGAGTTATTAAAAAAAAAATATAACATGTTAGCAAGGAGCCTTGCAAGACACAGGAATGATTTTTTTTTTTTTGGGGGGGTGGGGGGGAGGGAGGTGAAAAAAATAAAGTTTTTGAAATTGCCCCTTTAAATCCATCTCAAATATTTAAGTGAATGAACAAGTACATTTATATAATGACAGGAAGTCTTCAGCATCAAACTAGGAGAAAATCTCAGACTTGAAAAAGGGAAAAATCTGGTGTCAAAGAATTAACTGCTCTCTCAGCCTTGCTCCCACGACCAAATGACCCCAAGGAAGTAACATCCTTGTAGATTTTGGCCCAACAATAACAACTGAAACAACTCCCAGTGCATCTATTTGTCATTTTAGCTGCATCAGATTTTCAGAAAGATGAAAATCATAACAGGTCAGTTTTGACCTCAAAGTACCAAAAGCAACATTCTCATCCCACAGATGGCTATCACTGGCTTTGCATTATCAGTGTTCAGGCAGAGGGAAAAAATAGAAACATAAAAAAATTTTAAATCCCTAATGGCAAAAAAAGCATTTTTTATTAACAGAAGTAGTTATTTAAATAAATAAAAGGCAAGGGAATAGCAAAGGGGATACAGCTGGGATGTTTATTTTACATTGAGAGATGTAGATTTTCTGTACAGCAGAGCACAAAGAGTATGTTCTGAGACAGGTGCTAGAGGAATAGTCAACTAAGCTAGAAGACAGGACAGTGAACCCATGAAACATCCAAAGCTTGGAAAGATGTTTTATCCAACCCGATGAAGATGTCTTTGGAGAAGTGAAGCAAAGAAAATTATCTGCATAAAAAAAAAAAGAGTGAGATAAGATAGAAAATAAAAAAGGTGCAGTAAAGACATCCAAAAAGAGCAGCAACAGCACAGCAGAGCCTAGCACGCCAAGATGACTTCTAGAGAAACAGCACACCATGCTGGGACTGGAATGCTCCAGTAATGTCCTCATGTAGAGTACATTGTAACGTCTGTTTTTCATTTAGAAATATCCTAACTTGAAGAAATACTGTAATCTCCATACAGAGAAGAGGAAAAAGAAATCCATTTGCTTGATAAGCCACTAAGCAAAAGCATATGGGGTGAGGGGGAGGTGAATTGAAATTAAAAGAATAAATCAAAGCATACAAAGCAGACATTAGACCCTTACTAACAAGTTGGTAGAGACAGGGAAGGAAATAACCAATTTTAAAAAGGAAAAGATATTTAAAAAAAGAAAAGCAAAGAAAAAAACATTTACAATATGGTGCATGCAAAATGCATCTCAAGCTCTGAGCAAAGCTTATGCCTTGCTGAAAATGTTCCAGCCTCCAGAAAGAAATTCTGGGACTAAGCATCAGACCACAAAGCACTTGAGAGCCACAACTTGTCCTCTCTCATGTCAAATGTTCAGGGTTCATGCAAGTGAAAGCTATGAGCATGGGAAGGTGGATTTAGCACAGTTGACCTCTGTTCAGAGTTTTTGGCTGATGGAAGAAGAGTCAGTTTGCATCAAGCACTGCACAGACTAGTCACACCTTCCAATTGATCACTCTCCTGCTTCCCTGCCACCTAAACACGCTCTTCATTTTTCTTCTTACAACTAAAATGGACACAATTACATTTTTGGTACACGCAAATTAAACTACTAGTACCCTCCACAAAATATGCAGCAGCAGTCTGCAATGGCTACAATCTACATCACTTCCCTGGGTTTTAGTGACAAAGCTTTTTAAATAAATTTCCACCCTTGTAATTTAGTGATAACACCTGTGATTTTCAGAGCAGTTAAGGTAAGTCTGGTAAACGCTTTCCACTGTCATAGCAAACTGAACCAAAGAAAAACTTTGACAGCAGAAGAATACATTCTAAATGCAACGTGTACCCAGGCAATTTTCTTGGGTAAACTGAACACAATGGGCCTGGTAGACAATGCTTGAACAGAGGTGAACTGGAAGGGTAAGCTCAGAGCTACAAATGAGCGGCGACCACAAGATGCAAGGATTGCAGATACGGGATGAAGGAGTAAACACGAGCTTATTAGGCAGCTTACAAAATCACCATGAGTATTTACCAGGCTAGGCACAACACTCACCCACACTCTGCCACGGTAAAGAAATTGTTCATGGTATTTTGTACACCTAGTCTCACTAAAGGAAAGCATCTCCCACTACAGAGGGAGTATAGTTTCACAAGGCTGGAACTGCGCAATCAATGAGGGCGGGGAAGCAGGCGCAGGCACAAGCTGGGAAGACATTTACATGGAAGTCATATCGTTGAGAGCGTGGTCCAGCTCCTCACTGATGGCTTTGTACTTCAGTTTCTGAGCATATAGCTCATCTAACATTCCATCAAGGGAAGGCAGAGGCGTGCAAGGAAATGGAGCGTGATCACAGGATGGAAGGTGAAGGTGGTGGCATGGGATACCATCCGGAAGCCAGAGGAAAGGGGAAGAGCACACAGAAAGAGGTATTGCAACAGACAAAGCAAAAATCACAAAATTAGAAAAGAATACAGAGAGAGAAAGATATTTAAAAAAAAAAAAATCAACAGTGTGTAGTTTGATGTGACAAGTTCATTAATTGCACTGCCAGTGGGGGAACCTGTGATACAGAGACAACAAAAGAAAGTGCACAAGGGAGTAAAATCCATGTTTCATGGCCCTGGATTTTTGTTTTAATGCAAATTAGGGGAGCACACAGGAGGTAGGGAGAAAAGACCCAAGAATGGGGCTCAAGGAGGATACTCCCATTTATTTTCTACCACTTTGGTTTAAAAAACAACTCCGGTTTGTGCGATGTCAAACACAGTTTCTTACAGCTACTTTTGTTCCTTCTAAACACTTATCTTTCTTCCCTGTTCCCGAGTCAGCCACCATACATTTCAGCAGCTCCCTAGGTATTTCATACCTTTTATGCAGAAGTCAGCCCACCATGCCAAGCAATCAAACAATCCTAGACCTCGTTTAACGCATCAAAGCAGTAAACGCTGTATAACACTGAACTACAAAGCATTACCCAATTATTTTCTCTGGAAGGAGAAAGTACATTCTACTGTTCTACTGCAGTTCTGAAAAGAGTTAACTTAAAACCTTGAAAACAAGCTCCCTCAAAATAAACACACTGTCCTATCTATGTATACAATCCATTAGCTTTACTGAAAAACAGCAACTGGTCTCTCGTGGCACAATGCCTGCTCTGACCCGCGCTTACGGCAGCGATAGATCAGGTTAGCTTGCTACACTCCTAATTATTATGAATATTAACACAGCTTCTTGTCAGCTTTTCAGTAAGGTAGTAATAGTACTTATAATCTAATAATTTACCCTACACATTTATATACCTCCACATAAAAGAGTATAAAGCAAAAAAATGAAAGGAGTCTTTAGAACACAAGAGAAAAAGGAACAGGCAAGAGCAAAACACTGTGAACCTGAAGCATTTTGAGTTACCAATACATTTCAACCGGAAAACATTTTGCCTACTTTACTCTTTAGGCAGACCCATTTACATAAGCAGGACAAGTCAGATGAGTAGAATTGGGTACTGGGATAAAAAAAAAAAAAAAGAAAAAACCTCACAGGAAAATAATAATTTAAAAAAAAATAAAATCTGTATTTCTATACTACATGAGAAAAACAAAACCCCATACCTTCTAGGTCATCGATGCTCTTCTCCAGCTTGGTTACTGACCTCTCAGCAAATTCAGCACGTGTCTCAGCCTGAAGTCAAGACAAATACAGACTACTTTAGGAAATACACACACACAGAGCACTTACAAATAGAGGAGCAATGACTCAGATGAGGAAAAAATTATAATGAGGAGGCAAATAATGTGAGAGTGTCTCCAAAATACTCATACATCCTTAAAGCAACGAAGTAGTGCTTATATTAAAAGAATCAAATTGCATTGGGAGATTTGTTGTAAAAAACAGCTCTAATTTTACCTCCTTCAGTTTGTCAGTCAAGACTTTTATTTCCTCTTCATATTTGTCTTCTTTCTGAGAGTACTGTAATTAGAGAGAGGATCACTGATGTTAGATCGGGTATTCTAAATACGCCAAAAATACCACATTCGAGACTATCTTCTAGTAGATCAACTGTACACAAGAAGGTTTTATATCTCTATATATACACGTACAACTAAATTAATTCCACTTACCAGACTGTAGCAATATACAGTTTATTACAAGAGCCAAACTTCCCCCGAGTTCTATTCATTCCAGTGCTATATGGTAGAACTGAGTAGAGTAGAACTCAGTACTACAGTTTTGAAGAGGAGTGGCGTTTGGAGAAATGTAACGCTAGCACACGCTGCACAAGTAACATTCAATCCTGTCAGGCTACTTAACAGAACATGTGGTTGAATAATATTAACCTATTTGGAACTAGAAGAAATGCTAGGTTCTGGGAAGTGCCAAACGTGAATTGTGTAGCAAGCCCAAAGGTTTCTACTGACAGTGGCCTTGCTGAAATGCCACGAGGTCATCAGCATTAAAAGAAACCCCCACAGGCCAGTCCGGATGACAACGTAAGGGACACGTTCTCCCGTAAGTCTCTAGCCTACCTTCTCAGCCTGAGCCTCCAGCGACTTCAGGTTGTTGGTCACAGTTTTCAACTCCTCTTCAAGCTCAGCACATTTGCTGTTATTTCGGAAGGAAGGCAGGAAAGGGGCGGATGGAAGATTCAGTCAAGCAAGAGAAACAGGAAAAAAATAGGGGGAAAAGATGGAGAAAAATGAAAATAATTACAGAGCAAAAGAACGGCCTCAAAAGCAGCTGAATCCATCACAGATTGAAAGCAACTCTTTACGATGCCGAATTCCATTTCAAGTGTATGTTAGGACGACAACCAGACAGAAATCCTCTACGGCCCTTGGCTCACACAGAAATATTTACATAGCCTTTACACCGGAGACAGTTCAGCTTCTTTTCGGCTGCACAAGAGATCAGTTTTAGAGGTAAAAATGAATAAACAAAAAAGAGACCAAAGAAAATCACCAAAGCAAGATGCAAAGAGAGTAAAAAGCAGAGTGAGGACTTGTTACTACTGAGTGAGCTAACCAACTATGAAAGCCGAAAGACTTGGGTTGCAGTTAACCTAGAAACCGTTCATTAGTATCAGTACCTTATCCTCTGCAGCCATTAATGCTTTCAAGGTTTGATCCATTATTCTTAACTGTTCTTCCAGCTGTCGGACTTGGCTGTTAGTGAACACATGAAATGCACAAAAGCCATTCACAAAATCAGTGGGCAGGTACAGCATGCAGTGACAAAACACACACACACACAGGAACACATCTACTTTGGCGCTGACCACTTATTTCAACCATTAGGGTAAATGAGCAAAACATAGCTTTGAGCTGAACACACAGTGTACTGCCAATGTTTCATGCTGTTACAGCTGTCTTGTAGCACCTCACACACACACCTTGGGGCAGTTCAACATGTACCTTTCTGATAGTTCAGCACGTTCCTCAGCCCGCTCCAGGTCACTCTCAATGATCACAAGTTTACGAGCCACCTACAAGAAAAGGTGAATGACAACTGGGAATATTACATTGCTGCAGCACATGGACATCACCCATCTCCAGAACATCCAGAGCAGGGAGCTGGGCCTCCTTCCATCTTTTTGGTCAACGCACAAGTTTTGATCGTGCGACACCTTCATTACTCATTTGAGTCTTTGTTATTGGGTATTTTTCATGACCTCTCACATTCACCAAAAGGCAACTTAAAATTATGTTTCTCCCAACAATTTTAGTGCAGAGATCTGAGCACACGTGCCTTGACACCTCATCCCCTGAGGTATCCAGGTGCCCACAAAAGACAGACAGACAGACAAGGAATTACAGGCATAGCCTAAAGGGCTTTAGAAAGAGATGACCCACACTCAAGAACTAACCTCTTCATACTTGCGGTCAGCCTCTTCAGCAATGTGCTTGGCTTCCTTCAGCTGGATCTCTTGGATTTCCATCTTCTCTTCATCCTTCTGGGCTCTATTTTCAATCACCTTCATTCCTCTGAGAGACGTGAAAAAAATAGGAAATGCAAGATTCAGGGTTTGCCACTTCATCTCTCGCTCTATTAGCACTGGACTGTAACTTTCAGACAGGTGTACTAAGGTGAATGAAGCACGTCAGATGCTCGGTTCTTCATCCCATACATCTAGCCCCATGCATTCCTTCAAAGGAAGGAAGCATGTCTTCGGAAGAAATAAAATCTAATTTGTTTCTCTCACCACAGTGCAGCTATACTATCTTCTTTGTGGTTTAAATCAAGGGAAATTTGATCTTATAGAAAGCTGAACAAGTGGTCTTGCTTCTAAAAACCTAGTATGATGACTTAAGACATCTGTACTTTTATGCTCATTGTGAAACAGCCCAATCCCTGTGGAACTGACAGGCGTTATGTTTATGAGCCAAACAGATTCCCAAGAGGTTTGCCATGTCAGAGCCCTAGAGCACTGAAGCCCTGTTTGCTCTGCATAAGCAAGAATTAACTCCTTTGTAACAGGAAACCTTGTGTACTGCTCCTTCTGTGCATGTCTGACCCAAAATCTCTATTACTATCTCTAACTATTGCACAATGCACCGAGAACGTCAGGTGCTGTTCTTTTCGACAGGCTGCATTATAGGAACACATATGCAGAATACATAGGATTATCTTCCAAGAAAAGGCACTATGATAAATATCAAATACAATTTGTAGAAGTAAGAGAGATGATCTTCCAAAGCCACAAATCTGGAATTGCTGATTTACAGTAAGTACTTCAGGAAACGCCAGCCTACATCGGAAGGAATCAGATCACTCGTGCTGTCGTTTGCTCACCTTTGCGTACCAACCTCACCAAGAGGAGAGCCAAAGCCTCTTCCAGCACTCTGCTTTTCTCCAGGGGAGATCTTTTTTTGCTTCCCCACCCCCCCCCCCCCCCCCCCCCCCAATGAAACCAAGAATCACCTTCAGGAGTTGTCATTCAAATCGAGCAGTCTGGGCTAGGTGAAGAAGTTTTCCCAAGATGCAGTGTGATCCATCAAAAGCCCTACCCCACTTAAATCTTATCTTTACCACTGACACACAAAAGATTAATTCAAGCCTACACATTTTGGACATCCCTACAGACAAGCTGTAACTGAAGACCACATAGGTAAAGGAAGACTGGATTGCACAGGTTCAGAGGCATAGGAGTGGCTTAATTTATTTCCCTAACCCACACCCTGGCAATTATCATCTTTGTCATAAGGCTAATGATCCATTCAGGAGCAGCTCCACCCACCTTTCACTCTCATCTGCAGCCTTCTCAGCCTCCTCCAGCTTCTGCAGAGCAGTAGCCAAGCGCTCCTGAGCCCGATCCAACTCTTCCTCAACCAGCTGGATGCGTCTGTTCAGAGAAGCCACTTCACTCTCAGCCTAAGCACAGGAGGAACAGAAAGGAATTTGTAGTAAGTCACACATTACCTCTTGTAACATATTATACCACGTACCTGCTAGTACCTCTTAACAGTACTTCAGTAATTTCTCACTTCATCCACTAAAAAGTCCATACACAAAGATGTACATGCCCTCATTGAATTGTGAGGTTATTGCTTAAAGGAGAAAAAAGTGATTAACAATTCCTTTTAATGAAGCACATTAACAACTGTACAGTGTGTACTAAGAAGAACTGTACTCAAAGAATTACACATCATTCCAGGTATTTTTTGGTATTGTAGGATGTTCCCTCCCTCCTCCCCCATACCTTTTTTAAAATCAAATCAAACTAATGACCCAATTCTTCTATGTTATCCCAAATCCTTTCTGATCTTTTACCATTTTGGTAAAAATTGTCCCAGTACTTCCTCGAGTTCCATAAGAAGGGTTCAGTGTAAACATGCAAAAATACACCCAGATCAGCATTTGCAAAGAGACAGCTGACACAGAGACAGCATGAGAACATTTAAGAAATGCCCGAATAACCACAAGTTTTGTTTACAGGGAAGCTATGCAAGAGCTGACAAAGGAGGCAGCAGCACAGGCTAAGGCTCAGAAGGGCCCTGGTACAGGCAACAATTGCTTCAAACGTCTGCTTCCCCCTGCCTCCCCATACTGTCATCCCCAATCTTCCCCCAGTTCTGCGCCTCTTACATTACCTGTTCACTTAATCTCTTGCTCAACACTTGCAATTCATCTCTTATCATTACAAACTTATACTTCTGACATTCTCAAACCTACACTTGCCTAAGATAGAGAGTAATTTCTGTAACAGCCTTCACATAGTAATGTCCTTACACTTTATTTCTTTCAGAAGAATACCGAGTACAAAATGCACATAAAAAGGCCATTACTCTAAAAAGTTAATTACTTGCACAAGTATCAGTTACTCTTAGTTATCACTGAAAGTGATCTTGCTGTATATGAAGAAGTACAAAATTTCCTATGATGTCTAGTTGGGGGTGGGGGAACCAACCCTCTATCACAAGTAGATACCAAAAGTATCGATTTGGTACTAAAAATTCAGGGAACTTTTATTTGTTGCTTTTACTACCCAGAGATAGCTGGGTACAGTTGGCCAGAGCTACAATTTTGCTGTATATAACACAAGTACAAATAACTTACACACCAGATAGGTCAAAGGCTGTTCCACTGAACAGTAACATTTCCCCACTCAAAGGGCTGGAGGTGATGCATGAACAGGGAAGCAAGTGTGTAGCTGAACATTAATGATTATTGGCATGTAGAGTCAGGAGAAGAGTGGCTTCACTCTTTGAAAACTGCTTTAACCCAAGCATAAAATATTTAACCACCCCACCAAGCAGCAGCTTTTCAAACCTGTATTTTCAGACTTTGGGCTTTCAGCAGTAAGAACCCGAACGTTCTGATTTAAGAGAGAAAACAGCTTTTCCTCAATCTCACCCTTGGAAAAGCTGTAATGTGACAAGTTAATAATTATCACGACAAGACTCCTTATCGTAACAGCAGCACACGAACTGCTTAGAAAAGGCAGTGTGACTAAAGTTCGAGTTTTAACTTCCTGTTCCAGTACCTCACCAGGGGTTTACCAACCAGCCTTATAAGGCCCAAGTAATTCTTCTGCAGAGCAGGACTTCTCTCCTTATATGGTAAGGAAGGAAAAAAGCCCAGTGACATTAAGGGGCACTCCCACTGCTCGCAGGCAAACATACCCTTCGGTGGTTTTGCGATAGCACTTACACACCACATACTTTTACAATGAGCGATGACAGGGGTAAGCTGCCATCGGGTGTTTTATTACCGTTTTAAGAGAGGCTGTTTTCCAGAAGGAGGAAGAAAAATGCGTTCTGAAAACGCAATTGCCAACAGCCCCTTGAGATGCTCGCACTCAAACCAGAGGAGATTCTTCAAGGCAGCGGCTGCTCGTCAGCCTGAAAGCTTCTCACAATCTGGTTTAGCAATCAAAAGCTGCAGGCTGTCCTGTGTTTTGGCTGCAGCTTGAGCTTTGTCGTTGTTTGCCTATCTGTACCTTGTACAGGAAGGAGGAGGAAAAATAACCCACCCCCAGCCCTATCTGGTCACGTGCTACACATGTAAGGCATTACACCAAGGGAAGGGTCAGAGTCACACCTCAGCTTGCAAGAGATGCAGGTCTGTACGTTCCTGTGAGTTCAGTTTTCCCCCTTTATTCACCCTAGCACTGACCCCTTAAAAAAAACCCCCATAAATACCAAGCAAATATATTCTGAAGCAACTCCAGGGAAGAAACAAACTTTAACTTTTAGAAACCTAAGCCACACAGCAGTGTGGCTGAGCTCTAATGGCAAAACTTTACCAGCAGACTGTAATCTCTCATCCAACAGTATTCCTTCTGCCACAAAAGGTAGCAACAAAGCTTCCCATTTTAACAGGAATGCCTTAGTATGTTGTTTAGAACTATAAAAGTTACAGAAAGGAGGAAAACTAGCATCCTTTACACAAAAAAGCTTAGAAAACAAGTACAGGTTGTGGGTTTGGGATTTTTGCTTTCTAAAGACAGAAACCCTTATGAAACCATTTATGACTTTGGCATGATCCCTTGCTTAAAAAAAAAAGGGCATGTACTAGTTAAGTGTAAGGAGCCATATTTTGCTCTTAGGGAAGATCACCTGCAAGCACTCAGAAGGCTCTTTCAGGAAGTCCCATAATATGAGAAAACACAATCATTACCTTTTTTTTTGGCCTTGGAATGAACTACATTAATAGGAGTTTTGTTCTTTTAGGTCACTTTTATGCAACCACTGAAGACACTAAAATCACTGCGAAGGGTCACAGGAAACATTAAGTTACAGCTTCTAGAATTCCCCAAGATCAATGCAAGGCAGCCACCAGCCTTATTGGGGTTTTTACTGCTGTGGCTGCCACCCATAACTACAGCTCTCTGCTAGGAAGTCTGCACTGCCCACACCTGATCTCGCCTCTTCCTAAAACCGTGCCTACCGCTCCTGTTCAAAACTAGGGGCTTTGACAAGCTCAACATCCTACAGACGTACACATCAAGGGAAGGGTGATCACGCTGTTGTGGTGTTCGCAGGTATGATAAGGAGCGAGATGTGGCCATCTCGGGCTCACCCCGGAAGACATAACCTCCTAACCGCCAGCACACTGCCTTCCTGCGGCTGAATTCACCTGGATGGGATGGGCAAACAACCCTAGCAGCGGCATGGGGAAAAACCCAAGCTCTGCTTAGAACCTAACGCCGAGCACCCCATCCCAACCACCGTGCCCAGGTTCAACCTTACTCCAACCCGGCCTGCAGACCCAGCGCAGAGCTCACACACCGCGGCTGCGCCTGCCCCACGGAGCCGCGCACCGCAGCCACCCACACTCCTCACCTGCAGCCCCGGGCCTGCTCCCCGCGAACAGCGGCCTCCGCCCGCAGCGCGGCGGCGCCGCCGGCGGCAGGTAACCATTTTGTCGGAGACGGGCGGCGAAGGGAGCTGCCGCCTGAAACCCCCGGCCGAGCAGCGAACGAGCGCCAGCCCCGCCCCGAGACCCACGCCTGGCGCCCCCGCCCGCTCCCACCAGGCCGCGGCCCCCGAGCCCAGCCGGCGGCCTTACCTCCTCCCGCAGGGCGCGCTCCTGATCCACCTCCCGCTGCAGCCTGCCCGCCCGCTCCTCGGCGGCATCCGCCTGCTCCTGCAGGCTGCGGATCTTCCGCCGCACGGCCTCCAGCGAGCTCATCGCCGCCATGCCCTCGCCTGGCCAGACCTGCGCCGCCTCCCTCCACCCTCCCCAGCCCCGGAAGTCCCCCCACGCAGTAACGCACCGGGGCGGGGCTGCCGGCACCCGGCTGGGAGCGGCACGGCGCACTGCTGGGGCGTGAAGGGAAGGACGGCCGGGAGGCCGCAGGGAAAGGCCGGCCCCAGCCGGGAGAGGGCTCTGCGGCGGGACCGGGCCGGGCCGGGCCGGGCCGTGGGGAGCAAGTGGGCGGTGGCCGTCCCCAGGTAGAGGCGTTGGCCCAACAGCGCCCCCTCGCGGCGCGGTGCGGGCCGGTACGGGCCGCTCGGAGGCCGAGGCCCGCGTTCCCCCGCTGAACCGCCCCAGTGCGAGCGCAATAAACCGACACGGGCCGCCCTGCCTCCCCCAGCGGCTGCTGCCCCTGGCCGAGCTCCTGGGGGACGGGGACGGGAGGGGAGAGGGAGCTGCGGCTGCCCCCTCCCAGGGGAGGCGGCAGCCGGGAGCTCAGAGCAAGTACCCGTCCTTTGTGGGATGAGTAACACGGCGAGGAAAGGGCTCCTCATCCCCCTCTGCGAGGCGAGTCCGCCCCGGGGCACCGGCACTCCCTCCCCTGTCCCTGCCTTCTTCCTAAGGCTGGGAACTACCCAAACTAGTAGGGCAAATACTGGGTCAAGTGCAATGCCCCGCAGATACTCCGCATCACCAGCAAAGAAAGACATCCCAAGATGTTGGATGTGCTCCATGCATACCATTAAGGACAGCATTTGCCTTGATGAAAACAAGCCAGACACTTGCCTACCCTTCTGCCTGAGGGGTGACTGCAAATAAAATTGCCCTCAACTAGCTTCCAAACGCTGTTTTCCAGCAAAGGGAAACAGCATTTGGCTTGGTTAGGAAGAGCTTTCATTTCAAAAAGGGAATCTAGTAGCATTTCTCCTGCCCTCATCCCAGGCAAGCTATTTCCAAATACCCTGCATACTTTTCCTTATAAGGAATATCTCCCCTGAATCTATACGTGGTTCCTTTGAAAAATTTAAACAAATGTCCTGCTAGGAAGCTGCCTCTGATCTATGCAGCCATACACAGAAGACAGCAGACATCTGATCCACATTATATACAGGACGCCTCTCTCCTGTTCCTATACTGGGTTATGTTTGATAAGTTCTTGAGTTTGCTTTCAAACCCATGTAACTTAAACTAAGTTAAAACTTTTAAAATCCTCTGTTCATTTGAAAAGTAAAATAAGAAAAAAAAGCACGTTGTCTTTCATGAAAAGCGGGTTGTGTTTTTGTTGGGGTTTTTTTAACGTTGTCCCTTCTCAAAGTATCCTGCTTCCCCTGAAATACTTTGCTTGCTTTGTCTGAGGCAACGTTTAAATCTGAGTTATAGGAAAAGGACAGGGATCACTTTGGAAATACTGTGTTTTTGCCAAATCCTGTAGTTCAGACCTGAGATTTACTCAGAGAAAACTGGATTTTACAGCAGCAGACATAGAAATCTGGACCTTAACTCTAGAGGCAGCGAACTCATATGGCTCCGTGCATGCAATACATTAAATGCATGTCAGGGGCAGACAGGTGGGTGGGATGAGGGCCTGGGAGAGGCACAAGCTCTTGCACTATTACCATATAAAGTGCTGAGCTATTTATATCTCCCAACTTGCTCCCAAGATCCCTGTCCTCTAACTGCAGATCTAGCAAGTATCATCTTCCAGACAATTTTTTTCTCACACAAGACTTAACTTTCCTTTTACAAGTGAAACAGATCCAGTAACTTCCAGGGAATGAAAAATCTAGGAGAGGATCTTTTATCTCGGGGGTCAGTATATAGCAACAGTTCTAATGCATGCCTGCCTAGGAACAGCTTTCTTGAAGACAGAACTAGCAGCCCTTGCTCTTCTAGATCTCCCTCTCCATGATCTACTTGCTATTAACTGATTGCGCCCGAGCCTGAGCTCAAGCACAAATGGCCTGGGCCATTTTCCCCATCACCTGAATGAACAACCCACCCTTTCTTTCCTTCCATATCTAGAGCGACGATTACACATGAAAAGCATGTGTTGAGTGAGCAGAAACCCAATTAAATGCCTCTGATAGCATGCAAACCTCATGCAAGGAGGCGGTGCTGTGTTTTCCACCTCCCTGTCCAGGAGATGCCTGGACCCTGCCCTCGGCAAAGCTTTGGAGCACTGTTTGGTAGGAGTCCTGGCTGTCCTGTGCAGTGGGAGTGTGCGGTTTCTGTACTGGGGTGGTGGTGAAAGGGGTGGGGATAACTTACATCTGTGGCCTTTTTGTCAGCCAGTTCCAACTTTTCCTGTGCATCTTTAAGGGACTCGGAGTATTTGTCCAGCTCATCCTCAGTGCCCTTCAGCTTCTTTTGTAGAGCCACCAGCTCGTCCTCCAGCTGTGATACGGGTGGAAAGTGGTGCAGAGGGGAGGGCGGGCAGGAAAAGGTGCAGCAGGCAACGTGATCGTGCAAAGGGAGAAGTGCGAGTGCAGAAGAGACAGAAAAGGACAGACGGAGAGAGAGAAAGAGAGAGAAGGAGAGACAGTTAGATTCTCTTTGCTTGCGGCAAGGGCACGATACCTTGGCAGCATTCTCCTCTGCGGAGAGGAGGCTATCCTCAGACTTGTGTAGCTCTTCCAGCACTTGGTCCCTGGTATCCTCCGTCACATGCAATTGCTTTTCCAATTGCACAATGTCATCCTCTAACTAGGTGCACAAGAGGAAATACAAGGCACAAATATGTTTCTCCCTGGGCTTAGAAAAGTGGGAAATTAAGTTTTAAATCCCCCTCCCTTCCCCCCCCTCCCCGGATGTCCCAGAAACGTGCAACCAGTATGTCCCCTCCCCACCCCCCCCCCAGAAGAATAAAGCCCCAGGTGTAAAGGAGGAGAGTTGGAGAAGACTATGAAAGTGGGACACAGTGGGGAGGGCATGGCCACACAGCTGGAATTGGACAAGTCTGCTGGATGGATGGTACTGCAGGGGGCAAACACAGTTTGAAGTGTCTTCTGCCAAATCTCAGCGTGTCCCTCCACTGCTAACCAGGTGCTCGACATAGCCCCTCCCAGCTGTGGCCCTATGACAAAGGCACAGAGACCATGAGGCTATCCCAGGGCCTCACTCCCTCCTCAGCTGGGGTGCTGGGGCCGTGGGGAACTACTTCCTCCCAGGCTCCCGGAAAACTCCAGCGAAGTCCTGCCAGAGTGAAGCTCTGCCTTAGGAAAAGCTCAACCACTTCTGCTGGAAGTGGTAATGGTGGTAATACAATAAGGTACATTGAAAGAAAAGAGAGAGAGAGAGAGAGAGAGAGAGAGAGAAAGAGAGAGGGGGTCTGGAAAGACTTGTGCCCCGGCGCTGGCCGCGCCCGGGCTCTCGGTGCAGACCTGCTTGCTTCTCTCTTCCGCCGCTTTCTTGTCCGCTTCGGCTTGCTCGGCTCTGTCCAAGGCGTTCTCCTTGTCCAGTTTCAGCATCTGCATCTTCTTCTTGATGGCATCCATGGCGGCGGCGGGTTAGGGCGCGTCCCCGCGCGAACTGCACCCGAAAGCAAAACTTTTAAAAGCTGCGGGACAGCCCCGAGCCCGAGACCCAGCCGCAGCCCCCGAGGGAGCGGCGCGGAGCGGCGCGGAGCGGTGCGGAGCTGCCGAGCGGCGGGGCTAATCCGTGCTGGACGGGGCGCCGGCCAAGTGCAAGCGGCGGGCAAGGAGCGCCTCACAGATATGTACTTTCCCAGGGGGCTGACTGCATTCCTCAAGACATCCAATACTTTTTTGGAAAGGGTTTGTGGGGCTGGTTTTTTTTTCCCCTCCTCCGTTCGTCCCTAACCCTTTCCCTCGCTCACTCCTCCCCGGCTTTTTTGGGAGGCTCGGCGCTCCCATTCGCTGCTGCCTGCCATTTGACCGTAGATATGACTATATATGGGATGCGATGGGCGAGGTAAGGCGGGGGAGTCATTTGGTCCCATTTCTAAATAGGCAGGACGGGATGTTTCCTTGCAACTCCTGGGAGGAGGGAGGGAAGGAAAAAAAAAAAGCAGCAGCAGCAATTGGGAGCGCGGGGAGCAGAGGATACTGCCGTGCAGTCTGCTCAGGGAGGGCAAGGTGCCCGGCTGTCGCCAGCCCCGTTCTGGAGCCGTCCTCATCCGTGGAAACCAGCCCATTTCAGAGCCGGTCACGCCAGGCGGCAGGGGAAGACGCGGGACTGGGAGGGGGGTGTAGTGGCAGTAAGGGGTTAACCGTATATACGTATGGAATGAACGTGTTTTAAGACCTTCCCCTCGACTGCCGGGGGCACCTCTACAACACAGTCAGGCTGCGGCAAGTGCGGGCAGAGGGGTGCTGGGCCCGTACAGCGCCGAGCACCGAGGCCAGGCTTGGCCGGGAGGGCAGGGCTGCCGCCGGGACCCACACCGAGGGGGAAGGGGCTGACATCGACCCAGAGCCCCGGGGCAAGTGACCGTGGGGCCACAGGAAAGCCCTTCCCCCCTGCCCAGGCAGCGCCGCGGCAGAGCAGAGATGCCGGCGGCTGCTTCCCAGGTCCAGCCTCCCGTGCTGCAGTACCTCGCCGGGAGTTCCTGGCTCTGCGGGGAAACGTGCCCCATTGCTGCACACGTAAGGGGCACAAACACTGAGCTGAAAAGGCAGAGCAGAATTACAACAGCCCTTAAGAGAGGCAGCGGCGGGTCGGCCACCCTCCTGGGGGATGGGTAACCGAGAGGGACGGAGACCAGGCTAACTGGGGTAGCTGGAGTGGCAGCTGCACTGTCCGCCTGCAGTGCCAGCGAGGCAAGCAGCAGAGAGACAATTAACAAAATAACATATAATTAAGTGGAGACCTATTTTCACTTCTGGTGGGTCTCTCGCCGTTTCGTCAGCACAGCGAGCAAGACCCAACACGCTCTGTCCCCAGGACGCACACTCCCTTGGACAGTGCAGCACAGAGGAGCGCAGGAAACCCACAGGACTTGGGTGGCACAAAGAGAAAGTCCAGCAGCCTCCTTGTCTGGGCTCGGTACTCGAAGCAGAAAATTCCTCCCTGGTGCTGTCACTGGATCAGCCAAACTGATGTTACTTTGCAGCAGGAGGGAATGTCCTACAGCTTCTGGCCTGCTGTACTTGCTAGGGCAAGGGGGGCTGGATTTGCAAAGCGCATCTTGGAGGCCAGCTCCTGGAGAGCTTAAGCTATCTGCAACACCGAGCTTCAGCTCTCCCAGCCAGCAAAGGCTCCTGATCAGGATTCAGACCAACAGTTATTTCCCCTACTCTTGAGAAAGGCTGTTCTCTGAACTCGGCTGTGAACTACACGAAGTTTGGAGAGGCTCACAAGTGGGTGCAGGGAGTCTTGTGCATTGCTACCAGCGTGTACAGAAGACCACTGCCAAAATAAAGACTTTCCTTATGCCTAATTAAAGAAAAGATTTCTCACTGCATTCCTTTCTCCCAGTACTGGTTTATTAACCAAGCTCCTATAACAATAAAATAATAGTAATAATAGTAAAATTTACCAAGTAAAATCTTTCTAGAGGGTGAAATTCTCTTTTCTATACAATACTGTACATTCATCCCTTTCTGTCAGTGCCAAAAATCACTATTTAAACCCATCAAAATACAAACAGCATTGCACTATCACGGAGTATTTAAAACCAGCAGAGTTATTTAAGGTCTGCAGATTTAGTCACAGACAACTCCAAAGCAGTTTTTATCTTTGCACTTACTCTGCTTTTACAGGACAGCCAATTAGAACAGATTAGGGCCTTTCTGAGGTAAGTACAGTGAATGCATAAAAGCCATCTAGTTACGTGTTGTTCAACAACCCGACTGCATTATGAAACATATCAGCATGTTTCATTCCTAGGCTAGGAGAATTTAGTCCTGAAACAAAATACATCCTTAAAAACCACAGAGCATCGTGGCTGGGAATTCACTGAGGTAGCTCTCTGAGCTTGGTGAAAGTAAATGTGTTGCGAAACTAAACAAACAGTTTCCTGTCTGGCTAATTTGGGAGTGGTGCTGATAGGCTCTTAAAGAATTTCTGTGCAGTGCTATTTTTCCTGAAAGAATGTTAGCCAGGACACAAGACGCTCTGGAATATGTGAGAAACTATGAGATAAGAGGATAAGGAAAGGAACACAAAGGGCTGTGGTTTGGGGTTTTTTTAAATACTTGGAGGATGCAATCACCTCCACAGAAAAAACCAGAATCCTGAGGTTCCATTTCCATGCAAGTGTCCAATTATTACACTTTGTTTATATCAAGATGACCCTGTAACCAGTAACCAGGGGGTTGAACTGGCTGATGGTGACATTTTTTTCCTTGCAGAGAGAATAGGAAAAGCATACATGGGTAAACATGCTTGCTATACCTTTCATTAACAATTGAAATTGTTTGGAAATTTCTATTCCAGCTGGCTAAGGAAGATAGGCTTGGAAATCAAATAACCTGTATAGGATCTCCCTCTTCAACTGATATGTGAAGAAAGACTGTATACAGATTATTTTTGCACATTGTGAAAAGGCTGCAGCACAAACTTTGGTTTTCTCATATAATATCAGTTCTGTGATGTTACTTGTTAACTTTTCCTGGTTTTCACCACAGCAGCTATCCCATCTCTCTCATTGACAAATAGTGCAGGAACTCCCCTGAGAGCAGTTTGACTTCAGGATGACAATATGGTATTTTTTCCCAGGGCAAGGCTGGAACCCATTTATACCATGGTGTTTCTGTCATGTCATATATCCCTTGACATAGGCAGAATTTTTTCTTGTGAAGGACCTGCTATTTTATGCATGGATCAGGGTTGTAAAAGGGTTTTTGCACTGTTGATTCTAACAGAAAAAAAAAAGGTAGGTGGCTATATTCATTCAAAAAAACTTCAAACATAACCTTGGAGTAACTTTTGGTTTTGGTTTTTTTTTTAAGGAATATGCAGGAAATGACACCTAACTTTATACTACAACTGGTTCTGCCAGTTCTATGAAGACTTGCCTCTTAAAAGATGACTAAGGTTTGAAATTAGGTCAGTCAGAGTGAATTCACAGGCTTGCATGTGTCATTTGGAGAGTGGAGTATTCCCTTGTAGGGAGGCAAATATCATCAAAATATTGAAAATTGGAAACATCTATATTGACTTGAAAAACAAATAACACACTAGATACTGATGAAATTAGGCAGGTTTCACCACTACAGGTAGTGTACTTTATCCTGCACCTCAGGGAGCCAGCTGACAGACAACATCTCTAAGGAAAGCATATAAATGGCTGAACTTCCCCCACGGGAACTGGTCATACATGCTCCAGCCATAAGGCAAGAGAAGGCACTAAAATAGAAGGTAAGAATCCTGATGGTCAGTTCTCTGCACAGCTCAGTAGGCAGCAAATGAGTACAGAAATACCCCAGAACATGCCAGTCATGCTTAATAAATACACGCTGCAACTGTGTGAAAGGGTTTCTGTAACATTTCTGAAGTAACTATGAAGAAAATTTTAGCTTTTATAATAAAGAACTATGGGATGACTTGTTGGAAACTGAAGCTTTACATTGTTCTAAAATTAGTAATTTTCCTCTTAAGAACTACTGTATTTCTGTCCAGTTTGTCACTCAAGACGTTTGTGAACTCCTTAAGGGTAAAAGTATTTATAGTACTGCCTTCTGCACCTGCCCTGATCTATAACCCAAGGGTCTACACAGATACCACACCAAATACTAAGAAGCTCATGACCTAACTCATGACCTAAGATCTTAAAATAGCTCTGAGATATTTTTTTTTGCAAGACTCCTCTCACCCTGATTATACTACTGTTACTTTGCTATTTTTCAGCCGAGCAAACATGTCCCCCAAAGTTTTGTACTGTGTTTCCTTTTTAAATCAGATTTGTTTTAGCTGGTACTTACAAATACTAATGTAACTCTGAAAAAAATGACAACAAGTAATGGAAAGGCCAAGAAAACAAACCAATATGGCTTTTGGTAAGATGTATTCCCACACCCTTCTTTTTATAGCTTCAGAGAGTTTTAGGCCAAAAAAGATGAATAGATAATTTTAAACTGTTTACTTGAATTTATACACTGCAGGGTTTATGTTCTACTCAGTGAAATCTCTTAATTGATTTGACTCCAGTAATCTGGTGTTTAAAAGAACAGCCTTGCAAAAACCCACCCAGCTCACTTTGATTTAAAGCACGCTATTGTAAAAGAGAAAAGAAGAATGCTGAATAGAACAAGTACCAGAAAAGAGCAAGTAATATGTAATGTGGGGTAAAGAAAGAAAAAAACAAGCACTAAAATCAACTGTACCTGAAAAGAATTGTGAACCAACAAATCCAAAAGGAAGTGACTCTCTCCTGGTCAAAGAGTCTAGTCATAACCTTACAGTGGTGCAGCAACAGCATTCATTTTAGGAATATGCTCTGATTTACACTGTGCCAAAGTGTATCAGCTCCATTCTACGGAACACGAGGTGAGGAAAAAGTTGTAGAAAGAGCCACTGTCCTTGACAACAGCAAGACCTATACCCTCAGAAGACAGAGTTCCATCCTTGTTCAAGCAGTTCATTTACCAATGCTTTGTGCTATATATATGGAAATACACTCCCACTGTAACATCTACCCCATGTTCAGGGAAGTACAACTTTGCAGTTTGGTCAGGAATTTTTTTCTTTCTTTTTTTTTTCCTGGCAGAACAAAGAACAGTTATCATTATGTATCCTTACAGATTTATTTACTGATCTGACTGTTACAGCAACATAAAATGACTGTAAACAGTGGAACAGAGCAGGAATGTAAAAATGGAGACAAGAAACCTAATGCTATTTCCCATGTCCACCCCTTCCTTCACACAGCAGCAGAGAGAGAGATGGCTGCAGAGACGTATCAGGGCAGTCAGCTATTTCCCTTCTCTTGGCTGCAACTGAGAAAACAGAAAGTGTTTTAGGAATGTCCTGAAATCATATAGCAGAGTGCATAGTAGGGAATGCACACCAGTAGCAACACCTGCAGCACAGAAGGCTAAAAAGAAAAAGCTGCTCCAGTGAGTGAATCAACAGAAGCTTCTGGGCTGTACATGTGAGCGCTCCTCTCCAGTCAGGAATTAGTTTTTGTCTTGTGGAGGTTCTCAGTTATCACACAAAGGGGCACCAATCTGAATTTGGTAGGAGGTAGGAAAATACATCCACATTCATGCAGCCTAAATTCAGCATACCTGCCTGTGACTGATGGGCTAGGAAACTAGGCAAAGGTATTCAGAGATAAAGAGAACCAAGACACTTGCCAAGATGAAATACCAGCGTGGGGGATTCTCTGCTGTGGGACTTCAGCTCTAGGAAGAGCAAGTTTTCTTTCAGCAAATAAAGTATGATTACACTTGATTTTCAGCAATTACTCCATTTCAGACAAGCTGTGAGTATAGCTCAAGAAAGTGAGTAAATGAACTGTCAAAACACATCATATAAGCCTACAAGGTAAAGATGTTGCTTCTGGAAAACAGTAAACTTGCTTATCTGATTTGAATATTCACTTTTCTGGTGAGAAGATCTGGAGAACCTAACTGACTGTGCCTTTAAATAGCATACAATTTGTCAGCAGCTAACCCTACCAGATATGGCTGAATTTTTCTTACTGACATCAAGACAACTACCGAGGAACAAAACTTTTTAGAAAGGGGAGAGGAGAGGAGAGGAGAGGAGAGGAGAGGAGAGGAGAGGAGAGGAGAGGAGAGGAGAGGAGAGGAGAGGAGAGGAGAGGAGAGGAGAGGAGAGGAGAGGAGAGGAGAGGAGAGGAGAGGAGAGGAGAGGAGAGGAGAGGAGAGGAGAGGAGAGGAGAGGAGAGGAGAGGAGAGGAGAGGAGAGGAGAGGAGAGGAGAGGAGAGGAGAGGAGAGGAGAGGAGAGGAGAGGAGAGGAGAGGAATTTTCTACTGAAAACTAGAGAAGTTTTCTTTTTCTTTTTCCTCTGATCAGTTCCAAGTCTTTTTTTCTGGGAGGAGAGAAAAGGAAGAAAGATGCATTCAGCCTTACCCTGTAAACAAGCATTTATCATATAGCAGAAACAATAATACTTTAATCCCCTTCCCTTCAGGCCTTCTATTTGTGCAGCCTGCAACTTGCTGCCACAGCAAGAGAACTGTGAAAGTGTTTAGTCTCAGATAAAGAAATAAGAGCGTAACCCAGGTGCTAACTCTCTGCTTCAGACAGCTATCTCCCTGTATCTCACAACCTTAACTAGAGCTTTCTACCCTCCCTGACAGCAAACAAGTACTTTGTATCTTTATGCTGAGACCTTAGAGCTGGCAACCCCACATGTTATTAACATGACAGATGAGATTCATCAATAGCAACACAGTCAATCCAATCCACTGGAGTAACAAATACATACTAATCTGTCCTCTCATTAGTTCCTTATCCTTTTTCTTTGCAACTCTGGCACGTTTCACTAATTACTTGGCACTTAATGCTTTTCTAGTTAAAGAATTTACTTGATGTTCCCATTCATCTTCATGCTGTCTTTGCTATGGAAAGCTGTTTGGACAGAATTTAGGTGTCTGTGTAATTTACATTTACACACTCTTTCCTGCCCCAATGAAATAGAAAAAAAGGAAAGTCCCAGGTAATTTTCCTGGAGTTAATTAATCCTGATTTGAATGTACTTCTCTCAAACCTCAGAAGATGTACTTTTACACCCCAGTGTACAAAATCAAATTGCCAGATGCAAAGGTTGTATCTGAAATAACAAGTCGTCACATTCCATGAAGAATACAATTTTTCTTCAGAGACAAATGATCTTCAAGGTAAAATTATCTGACATGCCACAATGCCAAAAGGAATGGCTTTCCATTTGCTTGGGAAAGCTACACAAGAACTGTGGTTACAAGAATGCCATGTGACTGCCATACCACATCCCCTGGGTAACCTCTGCATGCCCTTCGCAAAGGTGCTGCAATAGTTAAGGCATCACAACATGTGTATCTCAGTGTGCAGATGTCAGTTTCAAGCATTAAGATCATTGCAGATCATTAGAGCTCACAGTTCCTTTACATTCTGAAAGTAAAATGATCCCTGTATTTAAAATTTCCAAATCATTTTTACTGTGCAACCTATTGTTTTGAAATCCATCTAGAACCTGGTGTGACACCTCTCCCAGCTTTAACAACAGTTAGTGAAACAGCAGCTGGCAGATGCCAACAATAAAGCAGCTTGAAGCGGTAATCCTCTGCATGTCAATGTGCTTAACATCCATCTCAACCATCCCATGGTCTGCATGAATTGTTAATCAAGTAGAATTGAAAACTGGCACTGAAATGGCATAGCTGCTCCAGCTGGACAACAGGCTAGGAGCCAGCCAGGAGCTAAAGTTACACCAGAAGCTATTTTAACATTCATTTGTCTACAGGGACAAGCGGCTTAGCAATCAATTGAAGTTTTCCTGGAGCCCTCTGCCAGAGCGGCCGAAGGTAACACTTTAAAAAGAATGAACTTCACGCTCTTCCCGTGCAGCCAACAGTGAGTTAAGCAGAGGCTGAATTCCCTAGTGGCCTTTTTGCACAAGCTTTACTTTGCTGATTACAATTTCACCTCATTTCTGTTATGAGAAGGGGTGATTATTTCTAACAGAGGCTGTATGACTTTACTTCTGACACCACCATATCAAACGCAAAACCCAATGGTGCTGAAGGCTGCTCCCAGCTTTTCTTCTTGAGAATGCAGCTCCAGAGTAAAGGCTTCAAAAATACAACTGCTGAGCACTTGTGAGTTTTAGATATTCTGGACTTTTGCACCCAGTCTGTAGAGCACATTCTGACTCATTTCATCACCAGTGGAATGAGATTCTGGATGACAACCTTCTAAAGACCTCATTGAGAACTCACAACTGTTACCAAGTCTAAGCTGCATAACACAGAGTCAGATTTTGGGCCCCAAACAAGTTGCCAGTTCAACTTTTGTGTAGGCAGCTTTTAGTTTTTGCTATTGCCCCTGAATGGTTTTCAAGGCAAGGCCTGGCCGCTGTTTGCTCATCTGCTCCTGCTTTTATTAATAAAGCTGGTAATGCGAAGTAAACACTAAGGAAAAGGGTCAATTTTTAAACATTTTACTGATATATTTGAATTTGAGCATATGTTGTATTTTAAGACCTACTCATTTGCTGAAATAAATCCTGTGTCAGAGGTTGGGGTTCGTGCTGAGCAGCTGCACCTTCACTTGCAGTAGAAAAACAATCCACTGTGCTTTTGTCAGGGCTGTTGCACAAAACAGAACTGTTTCACACATTATTTTCTAGCAAAAGCAGAGCATTAATTTAATTGTGCTGTTCTGCACAACTGCTCTGCAATTGATAAAGTCTATCACAGACACCACACGAGCCCTTCTTGTTCACACCAAGTACTTTCCAGATTACTTTGCTGTAAAGCAAGATATAGATGCCTGTTTCTATAATACTTCAGGGTATAAATCTGTTCCTTGTACTGAAGGCAATGACACATTTAAAGCTGACTGGTATTGTTACTATTTATTTTTCCCTTCCCACAGCATCACTTATTGCCATCACTTTGCAGATCCTTTGGGCACATATGTATCATATAATGAGCACCTTGTAAAAATCCCCAAGCAAATGTTACACAAGCTCGTGTCAGAACTGAAAGTTTAGCTACAATACTACACAAAGGTATATGGGCTAATTAGCACTTACAGCACTGCCAGGACCAAACTCTGCTGTTGTCTCTAATTAACAAGGGTAACTGCAGGACCTCCTCTGTTCTGCAAAACACAACCTCAGATGGACCTATAGGAAAAATGCCTAGTTCTGGCTGTTGAGTGCTCTTCAAACCAGGAAGATAATCCACTCCTGCATCATATGCTACAAATAAAAATAATAAAAGATTACTTGGTCTGAAGTGTTATGTATGGGATTGTCCTGGGTTCAGCTAGGACAGAGTGAATTTTCCTTCCAGTAGCTAGTGCAGTGCTGTGTTTGGGAGCCAGGACAGAGCAATGCTGACAGCACACCGACCGCTTCAGTTGTTGCTGAGCAGTCAAAGACTTCTCAGCTTTTCATGCTGCCCTCAGGAGAAGGCGGGGGGCACCCAGGAAGCTGGGAGGGGACACAGCCAGGACAGGTGACCCAAACTAACCAAAGAGGGTATTCCATACCAATGATGTCATGCCCAACATAAAGGGGGGCTGGTGAGGTAGGAGCACACAGCCCCAGGGTGTGCAGTTTGGGGATGGTCTGGCTTTGGGGTGGCTCTGAGCTGCACAGTCCGAGTTGTGTGGTTCGGTGAGAATCTGCTTTGTGTATCACCAGTTTTGTATATTTTGCTATAAAGTCCTGTTTTGTTGTTTCTCTGTCCCTGTGCTGTCACAGTAAACTATCCTTATCCCAACCCATGAGGTCTGCTTTTGGATTTCCTTCTTTTGTTTTCCTTCTCCCATCAATGGCTGCGTGGTGCTCAGCTGGTAGCTGGGACAAGAGCACAACAGGGATATTTCATTTTAGTGGAAAATATATTTTAAAATAAAACCAGTGGGATTCTTTGCCTCCAAACTGAGGTGAATTAGTTCTCAGTGTTATGCTCAGAGTAGGAGCTTGGTGTTGAGAATAAGCTCTTTATATTTCTTTTTACTGTTTTTGAACTTTGTATGACTAAGTTGTACTCCTCCCTGCATGCAGTTTATTTTGTTTAACAATTGGTTTTCAAAGCATGAAGACAAACTCTCAAAAATTCTGATAAAATGGTTTATGGAGCATATTGTGGGGTTTTCTTCCTAAATTAATAATTTATTCAATAAATGACAATGCCAAGTTTCCTAAGAGCTTTGAATCTTGTTCTTTAAATTTAAATTCAGTAAACCAAGAACAAATGTAACTGTTTTGATGGTTTGGAATCTAAAAATCCTGCATAATTTTCTTAACTGAAAGAGAAGTTTTATAAAACCTCAGGTAATGTTGTAGAGATCAGAAGGAAGAAAGGAAGCCTATTCTAAGTCAGAGCTTGTCAGTGATTGGCAGTTGGTACCTTTGCCAGGTCACTTACTTGCTTGGTGCCTCTCCTTCTGAGTCTGTTAAACTGTGGAGAAGTTTGAAACTGGTTCAGAAGTTGCTACTTGTGAAGCACTGTGAGAACTGTACATAAAGAAAGTACATTGCTGTCTTCCACTACGCTGCTTGTTATCAAGGATGTATCCTAATGATTTCCAGCAATCTATAGAGCACATTTTAGCATATCAATGGGAGAGGGAAAATATTTTACTAAAAATTTAAAAGATCAACATGAAGTATCATTAAAATAGCTGGAACTAGAAACCATATGGGATCATACCAGTTCCCTTAACAGAGTCTTTGAGACTATACAGCTGGTGACAAGACGCTTAGACTACCATGCCAGACTCTGGTCAGCTTCACCACAGACTATCCCAGCAATCTCTGACAAAGCAAACATACTCTGTGCTTCAGTAAAACAGGGATTACAGCCCTGCTCTACCTCTTTTATGATTCAAATAGGAGCACTCATCTTTCACTGCTTTTGTTTTCTCAGATTTTAGGGCAAAAGAATCCCATTTTGCACCACAGACAGCATAGCAGTAATAAGTAATGCTGTAAGTTCACAGGCAAAGTATGAAGCAAAACTCAGTCCCAGAACAGAGGGGTTTTTTACCTCATGGCACGTTTTTTGTTTGAACTCAAAAAAATTTCAGGGTTTATGTTACTCAGTACTGGAATTCAGCATAGAACCCACACTGCTTATTTTTAAAGCAAAACTAGACCCTGAAGCTAAAAAGAAAAATGAACAAGTCACTGAGGGAGTTTCCCTGCCAGCTGAGCATTTTGCTGAAGAGAGGTTTGCTGAAGAGAGGCAGGACTGGGGCAAGGTAGGAGGCAGAGCCCTGTGAGCCCATTAGCTCCCTAAATATTTCCTCTGATACCAGTGGTATGTTAGGAATCTCTGTCTTCAAAAACATGAAGTCTTTTGCCTACTTAAAAGTGGCCAAATGGATTAAATTCAAACTTAGGGAAAAAAGTAAAACCAACCAAACCCAACCTGGACTGCATCTTTTAATGCCAAGTTTCTGCCTGGAATAAATTTTTGTGGTTGCATTTTAATCCCTTAATAACAGCATAAAAATGTTGACAGCTGTAATAATTATTCTTAGTGGTCCTTTACTTTCACAAAGTTGCTAACATCTCGTATTTAATTATTCATGCCTAATTACAATGCCCAAATGAAAAAGTAATTAAATAAATATCAACTCCATTAATTTTCAAGAAAAAGACCCAGTGTCTGCCTGGGATGCCAGCATGGGTGACGTGGCCACAGACCCCCAAGCTCTTTATCAGTACATCTGCTCCCAGTGGAAAAGGGGCCTCACTCATCTATTTCTGCCTTTGAAAATCTGCACACAACCCAGTTCAGCATCCTGCATTTACAGGTGTTGACTACATCTCCACAGAAGCTTGTGGTATATGAATTCACCAAAAATATTGCTGAAAATAACAGCTCAGCAAAATAAAGGACTCCAAGATGCTGCAAGTTGTGATTTGAAATACCCTGTGTAAGTCAGTTTTAACCTGTAGATAGTGGAGCTGGATGACATTTTATTATCAGCTGGAAGTTGTCCAATGTTGCTGACAGTTCCCTTGAGAATACCCAGTTCAGAGTTTTTAGGTGAGGTTTTGATATGCATCACTAGAACTGCTTTGACATATGCAACTTCACTACTATGCTGCTATTTAACTACACTGGCCAGTAAAAATGGTATTTATTTACTTATCATGTGTGGCTTAGGGTTGGAAACAGGAAAAGGAGCATATGGTGTTAAAGCTGTCATGCAAGCAAGTTTAATTGAACAGCATGGAGGGCCTGGAGTCTTTTGTTCTTCACTGTTAACTAGTTTCAAAGCACACCCAAAGGAGGTGGGGAGGCAGAGCTGGTGGGGATGAACTGCATCAGGCTCCATTAATCACGGATTTCAGACCCAGCTGATGTGAGAAAACAGGAGCAGGATGACAGGGATACACCAAAGGCAGATTTCAGCTGGCAGCTACCTGGGATGTTAATGAATAGTTTGACCAAACTCAGCTTCCATGAGAAACCCAACAATGGTAAGTTATTTTTTTTCCCTGAATACAATCTACAGATGAGGCAGTGAGGGTTAAAGATTCAATACCTTAGATGTTATAAATCCAAATCATAGAGTACAGTAGAATACACACTATTTAACTTGTCTTTTTTAACACAGAACATCAGTGTAAAACAAAACCAAACAAAAAATTAAGCCACCCTTGGTGGAATATGTAACTAAGCTTTTTATAGAGGACTTTACTACAGGATAGAGCAGTTAAAATCTGAAAGGTCTGCAGGAATAGAAACATTACTAGACAGTAAAACTGTTTTGTTCTTGTTTTCCATTATTGTTTTAATACCACCAATATTCTACAATATCATGAAAGAACTTTACTCCCCCCTCCCCCACCCTGGAAAATTTTCAATCTATGTTTTTTGGGTCCCATTAGATTAAATTTTATTTTGAAACTTTTTTACACAACAAAAAAATTCTAGAACATAGCTTCTGTTGACAAACAGGCCAACAGTTATGTGTTCCAGTCTGACCAGGAAAGGAGAAATCATATTAAAACAGAATTTTAGAAAACATTAGAAAATTAGGAAGGTCATCATCAGAGAATATTGATTCTCAAAAAATATGAAATGATTCCAACTCATAATCCTAAATTCAGAAGTATTAAAATCCTTTAGATTCAACAATGCCAACATTCTCAGAAACTGTTAGGGAGTCCCCAGGTAAGTGTAATCTCCTGCAATTTAACTGTGTAGAAATGAGAAAAGTGGACAGATAACATCAGGCAAATTCTTTACTTTTCAGGGAGATGTAACGTACTTTGGAAAAAACATTCTGAGTTTCACTTACTAATAACTGAGAATAATTGCCTATGGGGCTAATTGTTGACAGTTCTATTAAAATCTCTATTCATTGGGCTGATAAAGTGGAAAAGTGGAAAAGAAAAAAATGACAAAGTTAAAAGGCTATTTGAAAGGGAAATGGGTACCTTCACCTGTATTAGTGGCTTCAGTTCTGGTGTCAAAGTTGAGGCAGTGACTGGTGAAAGAACTAGAGGAAGGCTTCTCTGAAAAAAAGCACTGGTGAAAGGAACATAAGTGTTTATTTTAGAAAGGAGACTAATAACAATTAGGCTACATAAAAATAATTAGTGGTGCAGGGAAAAAGACAGGCAGGAATTTCTTCTTGGCTGCTTTCATGTTGAAAGAAAAATGAGACATTCAAGAAAAGAGCTGAAAGACAGAAATTTAAAAAATGGATTAAAAGAACAGATGGATAAAACACGGTTAACCCATGAAACTTACTGCTGCCTAACACTTCAACAGATCAAAATAGGGCCAGTTATGAGATCACCAGGAACTCAGTCACCATGGGAATTCTGCACAACACAGGTTTTTTAGCTCTCCATGCCACCTCTTTCCCCCTTCCAAAGAAACAAAATCAACCCCAAAAACACAAGCAGAATATAGAGCCCCATGCTTTGGGGAGGAAAAATTATTAATTGAAATCTAAACCATAGCTGTTTATGTCAGAACTGTGCTTTACACATTTTGGGTATTCTCTTTGAACATCTGTCTCTGGCTATAGAGGCAGACTTCTGGACTACAGTCCCCTGAACTAGCATGGCAAGTTTAGCTTATGCCTTTCTTTTGTGTGTATTTTGCTTTTCTGTCTCCCTATCTATTAGAGACACAGTCAAAGCTTCCTGTGTTTATGGAATGTCTGCAAAAACCACTGGCTTTTTTTTGGGTGGGGAAAACTGACCGCAAGTGCTGAATGTTCAGAGGTTGTCTCAAAATTCATCTGATGATTGAAAACAGCTTTGGGAACAGAACCCTTTCTCTCTCCTTTCCCCAAAATCAGTGTGCTGATTTAAATGGATGCATTTTTAAAAGGAAAATGTGTTGGTTTGTTTTGGGTTTTTTAATAAAGGAGAAATAGAGGAACTCTCTTTTTTTTTCCCTAGTAGCAAGAATTTAGAATTGTGTCAGCTTTGAACTTTGTACATTCTGTTTCCTTTGTGTTTGGATCTCAGTTGGGCATCTTCTCTCACTGTGAGAAGATGCATTTGTGCATGCAAATGCAAATAATCTTCAGCATTTTCTGTGGATAAGGAGAAATAGCAAGCAAAACCCCAAACCTCTTCCCACTCTGCCCAGAATGTAAACTCTCTCATCAGATTTTGAAAAAGAACCACCACACCAGTTTGCATCTCTCCCTTTTTCATGCTCTCCGTCCAGAGAAGTGACAATGGTGTGAAGTCTGGAATGGCACTTGCTGGACCACAGTCCAACATCCTCAACAAAAAAAGAGGTGCACCAGTGCTGCAGTGATTCCCACTGAGCAGATACACCCTTGAAACCAGAGCAGGTTTCATTATAGCAAGCTCTAGTGAGGCAATGCTGTTAACATCACTGTCGAACTGAGGAGCTGAAGTGCATAAAAGCAAAACCACCTACCTACTGTAGAAATTATTCCTGAGCAAAGGGTCTTATACTACATTTCCTAAATATGAAAATAGTGATCCAGGTTCCTGGCAGTTCTACTCACTACCCACCTTCCTTTCATCACTACTTTATTTAGCTGAAGACTTCAGACAGATATCAAAGAAATAATGCAATGCTGAAAAAAATCAACCATTCATTTTTCTTTTGTAATTTTTTTTATGTAGTGGGAAAAAGACAAAAAAAAAAAGGTAGTAATTTTTCTTTATACAAAGCTCAGCACAGAACTGCTGTAGGGCAAATTCTGATGAGACCATGAGTCCAGTAGCTTTCTTTCCTCATGACAGTTGATCACATAACAAATCTCAGTTAGATACTGCCCACTGTACTTCTTTCTCCTTGCAATGAAGATGTGTATTGGACTCTATGAACAGTGCTATGAATGAAATTGATAGGGACAAACAGGCTCTCTCCTCTTTCTCAGAGAGACCTATTCATCCAAAAGACAACTAGAGTTGGCACTTGCTTTAGCAATTCATGGGTTGCATAATTTAACTCAGGAAGTGAAGAACATGTTCAACTGAAACTGTAGAAGAATTTTAGGTAGGAACAATATAGTTCCTCACGCTGGACTTCAACTACAAGACAGGAGTCATCCCCACTTGCACAAAGTAGTAGGTAGCTTATACTGGAAGAGGTACTGAATGTGACATGCAACAGAAGTGTCTTAGAACTTTCAGGAATGACATGCCAAGGAAGACAGACATGGGACATTCAGCTCCACATTTGCTGTTGGCTCCATTTTCTAACCATTGCTATTACTGTTTTTATTTCTATAAAACCAGAAAAACATTAACAGTGTGTCCTGGTTTGGGTCAGGATGGAGTTAACTTCTTTTGTAGCAGTGGGTGGGATGCTGTGTTTGAGGGTTAAAGTGGGAGCAGTGCTGATAACACCCTGATGGTTTTAGTTGCTGTCAGACAGTCAAGGACTTTCTTGGCTCTTCATATTTCTCTATTAATGAGAAAGGAGGGGATGAAGCCAGGACAGGTGACCCAAACTGGCCAAAGAGAGTATTCCATGCCAATTCCGTCCTGCCCAGTATAACGGGGGCTGAGGGGAGGAGGAGCGGGGCGGCTCCGGGACTCGCGGTTCTTGGGGGACGGTCGGGTTCCGGGACGGCTCTGGGTGGCACGGCCTGAGCTGTGGGTTCGGTGAGAAACTGCATTGTGCAGCAACAGTTTCATGTATTTTTTTGCTCTACAGTCCTGTCAGCCATCTAGTTCAACTGCTCAAAACCAGAAAAGGGCTTTAGCACAGTACATCTTCCCCTCCAGGTAAGAGTAAATACTTCGTGTGGGGCTCTTCTACTAGGATGGTGTGATATTCCCTTTAACAGTCTTGCAAAAAAGGTTTGCAGAAGCCAAAAGTTAGAAGCTAGGGTGAAAGCAACTTTGATTACAAAGGGTGGAGAGGGGGGAAAACAAAAAATAAAATGGATCCTTCTGGTTTTCAAGCACTGCTTTTTAAAAAGTCAGGTTTATTAAACTCCAGACTTTGCTCCCTTAACAGACTGCCAGTGGTGCCATTTACTAACCAAGGGTATTTTGGAGCAGCTGGTTTCCTTTAATACATGCCTATAGAAAGAAATTGGTGTTATTCACTCCCTTTCCCTCTCTGACTTGTCTTTGAGTTATTCTCAAGTGCCTTGGCCAACTTAATTAGCCCAGCGAGGCCAAGCTCATTTCTCTGGCACCAACATTTAACAGCTTTGGTCAGCAGTAGATATTTGGGGGTAGGTTTTATATGACCTAATCTTGAAATAATGAGAGAGGGAAATTTAAGAAAGACAGTTGGAACAAAAGACAATTGGAATGAAAGACAGTTGGAAGGGGAAGGAAAGAAGGATAGCCTGTGGAGATGGTGCCATCCATCCATTTGAAATGCAAGTAGCTTGCAGAGTGACATGCTCCCACGCTTCACACTTTCACCCCTGCAAGGTGGGAGTTAATGTGACCACTGACAGCAATAAGGACTGTGTTTTCTGCAATAACAAGTGGTAGTTTGGAGATATGGAGAGAGACAACAGTTATGGAACAGTATTCCTGGTCTATGGCATGCCAGTAGATGCAATGCTGTTTGTTTTTCTTTTAAAGACATGAGCCCAATACAGTAATTCTTCAAGTGTATAAGCCACCAATTTATTACATGAATTTATTTCCCATTTATAATTATGTGAATGGACGAGACAGAACACACCTTGAAGGTCAGCAATACTCTGCAAAGGCCATGCTATTTTACATGGAATATTTTACATGTTCACACTCTGTGGTGATGGGCAGCAGCTTAGGCCTCTAATAACTTAATCTTTTTTAACACCTACCAGCCTAATGTTTGTGCTTCTGGAAAGCATAAAGAATAATAGAATTATATCTTTACACTGATAGACCTTCATGATGGGAATATGGATTAAAATAAGAAGAGATTATTCTTCTGGAACAATCATCAAAGGTAAAATGAAAGAAACACTGATGAGCAAGGGCTAGGAAACCAACAACAGGATATATTCGAGGTGATAAATTTTTGGGAGACTTCGTTCAGTTAGATTATTGCCAAAGAAAAACTGCCTAGCAAGGAAAATTATTCATATGTAGATTATCTCATGGTAAATTCCTGCTGATACCAGTTGTGTAACACAGTTAGCAATGAAAAGACAAGAATGATCCACCCACCTATGCACTACACTGGTTCCACTGAATTTGTCTTCCAAACCTGAAACTGTTCCCTTTTGGCTGTCCTGAGGGTGATACTCTGTTTTCAAGTAGTGCAATGAAATTCTTGAAATATCAACAGGATTTTGTGTCGAACAGCTTTTTAGTAACTGATGGCTTGAGCAATCCAAGATGCAAAATTGTGAAGCCACAATATACTAAAGACCTAATCAGAACATTTCATCAAATGTTCAAGAGCAAAATTCTCTTCTGGCATTCAGAGATCTTTAAGCCATGCTGTCGTTGTCCTTAACCAAAATGTTTAGTGGTCAGAATTAATTCAGAAGACTTCTCCTTATTCTTAGGGTATAAAAGTATAGTACAGAGCAAGTAGAATCAGAAGTTCATTGCCATTGACTGCAGTTGCCTGTTAGTGGGAGAGGTGATAGGTAGGTAAAGCAGAAAGAAGACAGACAAATGAGACAATGGAGAACTTTACTAGTAATCTGAAAGCACTCAGAGACCTTCAGGCATAGAGGTCTGTAAAAAACCAACAGGGTATTACATTCAAAGCAGAAACTACAAAAATATGTGTATTTTAAATCCTGCTAAAATTGTCTGAAGGTTTTACCCCTATGTCTTTTGTATAGAGTGTTTTATTAAAATGTAAGCCAGTTCAGATCTTGGATGAAAAAATTTGCATTGTCCTGGGCCACACCAGCTAATAAACTGTGTTTCTCACCACAGGTAATACACCTGGAAGAGTGCAGCCTTCTTGTGGCTGTATTGCATCATGCTGTGTGGGTGCATCCTTTGCATTGGAGAGGCTGAACTAACGACAGAGAGAACATGAAGTTTCACACCCAGCTGACAGCACAAAGCAAAGAAAGCCAGAGTTGTGCCCCAGAAGAATCTCGTGTTCCCACTGCACTGATTTCCCTCACTTTGATACTGCTTTTCAACACCAGTAGGTTGAGCAAAGGGACTTTTCATCACAGGAATGCAGTAGCTAGTTAGTTAATGCAGGCTTTGGGACAGACAGCAAATTGTAAGGGAAGCCACTGCTCCCCTAAACATTGTGATCCAGGCAGCCATAAACGAAGTCTTCCATGAGCAAGAACAGGGAGAGGAAGACCTGGGACAAAATGCTTAACTTCCCCCTAAATTTAAGATTATAGGAGAAATTACTTGAAGATAGCACAGCACATGCCAGTTGTCTGTGAATCAGGTCTCTTAAATCAAAATGCTGCAAAACATCATCTCCTGTGTAAAAGTCACAGCTAGATAAGTAAGATATGTCTTGCTGAAGGCTCTTTCTAGTTTAGGATTCTCTAGCAATCCCAGCACGTGATGCAGTCATCCTATGAATTTCCCACAGCAGCCAGTGGGAATGAGAAACATTCTTTTCAAGGGTAACCCCAGCAGTGGACCCCTCCTGCAGACTGCTAAAACCAATCCCTTAATCCCCTCCATTCAGTGCTGACCTAAAGGAGCAGGAGGATCAAAACACAACCTCTGAAATGACCTTAGCTCACTCAGTAACACCTCACCAAGGGTCAGAGATGCCCAACAGCTCCCTTTGGGCCTCTGCTGTTCTCTAAGGAATGTGCTCTTTATTAGATAAACAAGAAAACTCCTCTAAGAAGCGTGTAACACATGAGGAGTACTGGGCATCTCTGCATACAAAGTGGAAGGCAAAAATTCTATGTATACATTCAATTTACCAAGGCAACTTTTTTTTTTTCAATGCTTACTGTTTAAATTTCAATCTCCAAATAATTTCTGTAATTTCTCATGTTTGCAAAAGGTAGCAGAAGACACCAAAGTAATAACTGCACAAATCCAGAGTTGAAAAAATAAAACATTTCAAGACTGCAGCAGACTGCTTAGCTACTGTTCTCCCTCTTTTAAGCCTTCAAGACATGGAATAAGGCCTAGAAGATATGTGCACAGGCTCAGGACCACAGAGAGCAAAGCAGATTTCATCCTGTTCCTTCATACACAGGGTCAGAAGAGAGGAAGAGAATTTAAGCAGTCTTACAGATATAATTAAAATGGCTCTGACAGAAACCTCTGTTCAACTTCTTTGTCTTAAAGATAAACAAAATTGATTCACTTTTAGGAAAACTACAAAGTAGCTGCTTGATTAATTATCCCAGTAATTACGTGTCTCTAAATTCAGTGACAGTAATAGAGGTACATGAATGTGGTAGCAAAACCTCCCCAAACGCTTTACTTGCTCACTCTGAGGTATTTAAATTAACATCAAAGCTAGACTCAACAGATGCTACTTTCTGCCTTCAGTCATCCTGACTCACAACAAACAGAAGAAATAAAAATGCACTTCTTCCTCAGCAGCTCCCACATGCCAGACCTTGCTGATATCCACCTAAGTCCAAAGCCAGCTGGCTTATTCACTCACTCACTGTATTCTGAAGTGTTGAAGGGCCTCAGAAATGATTAGGCTGTTTCTTGGGATGTCTTATTTGATGCCCTGAAAAGATACCGCCTCTCTGGCCAGGAGGAAGCCACTGGGCTACGCTGCCATGATTCCTATGCCATCAGTTCCCACATTTGAGCCAGCCTGGTAGTACTATTGTCGTGGCAGTACAAAGCTAGCTCAAGATCACAGCTCACGTACTTGGACAAGTTCTTAAATGGATTTTACAGCCTATTTTCCCTTAGCTATACTAGCCCCAGTGGTAAAATAGCCTGTTTAAGGACTGAGGTATTAAACCTTCAGTCAAGTGTCTTCCATTCTACTTATATTTTCTGCTCTAGTCTAGTCTGTGGAAGGAAATTTTTCCAAGAAAGCCGTTTTCTAGACATGTACTTTTTAAAACATTAAAAGCAGAGATGGAGATGCAGAAACTTTCTTAAAGCAGCTGAGAAGGAAACTGCTGGGATCCTCAGAGGGGCTGGGAAACGTGGGTTTGGGATGAAAAGAAACAAGCCAAGAACTAGCTGGCTACTTCCAGCTTTCACACCATAAATCATTATGCTCCTTAATGGCCAGACAGCTTTCACATGTAGAAAGAAACTGAATACAGTAGGATGTAGCAGACAAGATACAGCTTAGGCAAGGGCACACTGTGTCAGGAATCCTTGTGTACACTAGTAGCAGTGCACAGAAAAAATTGGCACAAGGCCCAGCATCCCTGTAAATCAATACAGCTGTTTATTTAAACCAAATGGTTGGCAAAGATATCAAGCTTTGATTATTCTAGCCATTTCCAAAAGGAAATTAAAAACATTTCAGCAGATGACAGCAAACCCATGTAAGAACAAAAGAATTCTTTCCAACTAATTTTTTATTCATTATAGGTTGTGCTTTCAGTTCACTGCTTGCAAACCCAATAATAGACAGTACTGATTGTCATAAAACCCAACAGACAACCAGACAGATATTCCTCCCAAAGTGTTTCTGACAGCACATAAGCTCCTAAACATATTTGTAGCCAATGGGTTTAAGCTTCTTGATAACATGTGGGAATCAAATCCTTAGATTTAACTGCAGAGAGTGTTAAAGACCGGCATGAACATCTACTGCTGCAGTGCCCATAATCCATTGGGTGAGAAGCCAGACTTGTCATGACTGGCCCAAGGTTCTGTCTGCATGCAAGGGTAACTGCAGCAAGAACACTAATTTTCTGCAATGTGATATCTTGCTCTAATGCATTTTTACCCTTTGTGGCCATGTCAGCAGATACATAAACCTCTGTTTCTAAAAAGTAAGAAGAACCAAGAGGAGGAGAAACCACATCTTTAAGTTCCCCTCCATCCCCACCCTGGATCACACAAATGCTGGTGGTGTTTATTTAGTATTTTTTAAAGAGCTTGCTTTTCATTGTACAAGTGCTCTCTGTCTATTTATTTTCAAAGTTGTTATAATTTTTTTAATAACCTCCTGAGAGATGGAAACAGATACTCTTAAAAAAAAGTTATGACCTTTGACATTTTTAAGCTATGCTGTCACACTTCATTGGAAAGAATTTAAGACGACAGGGCAAGATAAATTTGACAACTTCAAGTGAGCACTGGGAACATGAGACTAAAGTCTCTTCTTTTTACACTGAGTAATAAAATTATTTGTGGGTCAGACACACAGTTGGTGCAAGAGGATAACACAGACATCACTATGTCCCACTGTTCATAAAATACCATGAAACTCTCCATGGTAATTCATAATTAGGTGCTAGGGGATTTCTGGTTCGAGCAGCACTGCACGATGAAGAATGAGAAAGCAGGATATTGAGCAAGTATAAATTATTCTGTAGCCTGTATTTTGTCAGCAGCAGTCAAAGATTCCAACATCTTATTATATTTAAAAAAAAAATAATAATAATAATCTGTAATTCCTGACACAGGAAGCTTTGCCTACAAATAAGGTAGCAGCATTGAGGTATTTTCACAAGAGACCTCCTGAACCAAAAGCAGAAGGTTAAGAGTTGCTATTATAGCAAGGGCCAATAATCTGCTCTATAGAGACAGGATTCCTTTCACCAGTGCTAACCCACTTGATTAAGAAGCATGTGGACAATTTGGCTATTTTTAAGTGTGGTTTTCCAAAGAGAAAAAATACCTGTGTGACTGAGGTTTGCAGATTGCTAAAAAATATCAGAAGAAAAGCTCTTTGTCGCTGTGTTGTGGAAATTTGTAGGACATTAACAGCCAAGAGGCAATGTTAGGACATTAAGCCTTGGGTAGTTCTGTCCTTCTCTTGAGGACTTTTATATATTGCTGGAGTGTCTTGGACACAGCGATGATCCTAAAATTGGTCCTTCAGTTCTCAGCAGAAGATACCTACACCTTTGATACAACTCAGAGACTCCTGGTGAGAGGTGCTAGAGAAGCAGTATTTTGTTCTGCTTTTTTCTCTGTTACTGTAATGTTATGAGTAGAAATTTTGGACAATCATCATGAACATTTTTCATTGGCATTTTAAACCTTATTATCCCCACAGTAATCTCCTAAGAGAGAAGGAGCACTGAAGATATTCCCATAGGCAAGGCTGCTCCAGCTGGCAGCCTGTACTATTCTCTCAGACCAGTCCCCTTCCCTTGCAGGAGCTCCTATATCCATGCTGTCAGGCACATGCCCTATAGCACCTGTACATTGCTAAGAACACTGAACCATCAACTACTACCTCACCCAGGCTGTAATTGAGGTCTGAAATCCATCATTAAATGATCGTTCTGACCTACATAACACAGAATTGGCAAACATATACACTCTGCACCACAAACAATCTCATATCTTGCCTTCTCCTCTAACTAATGCTTCAGTCAAAGATGTATCCTTTTCCTTTCCAAGAAAGGATGAAGGAACAGGAAATAAGGCCAATATTGCTTCAGGCACTACCAGATTGGACTCAAAATCACAGTGCATACTTAAGTACAGCTGAAGGTATATCAACAAACAAGAAGTGATTAGAGTGTGAAGCAATTAAGGACAGAGATTCGGACTTAGATTTCAGATACCACAGCATCAATCTGGAAATGAGTGAGATTACTCCTTACTTAGCTCAAAATAATAGTAATGCTAATCCATATAAACCTTGTCAAGCTTCCTGGTACAGAATGCAATACCCTCCCTGCCCAATACAGTAATGCACAATTAAGTACAATAATGCCTAATTATGTCTTCTATTAGAGACAGGAAAGAAGACTATACCTCTTCTGGGCTAGAAGTTATGTCCTGAATAACCTGACTACTGCTTTCAGAAGTCTACTCCCTCAGGAAAAATGTGCTTGTTCTCATCTTTGCTGGGGCTGTTGCAATATTCTTAACCCTGTAATCAACGATGGAGTACAGACATAACCTTACTGCTGGTCTGAAGATAGGACTTTATGATACTGCATGTATGACAAAGCACATGCAAAAATCTGCTTCTCCATATTCCAAGAAGTACTTCCAATCAACAGGAACAGAAATTAAATATATTTTATCAGGAATATTGAGTGAACTTGGCCAGGAAAACTCTGAGTAGGTCCTCACATTTAACTTTTTCAACTCCTTTCCTGATGCTGATTTTCAGAGCACACACCACACCTACTATGGAAGGGTCACTGTACAGCTCAGGGAAAGATGACATCACTCTAACCACTTCAGTCTCTGAAGTTCAAAGCTCAGGATCAGACTAGCATGGTCAAAACCATACTGTAACTACAAATCAATAGCATAAGGGTACATTTCTGTGTTTAGCCAGTGTAGTGGGACACATTGAAGGAAATGTGTTACCGCCCATCATCACATCAAAGCAAGCTCAAGACAGGAGAGAAAGAGAAGAGACCTGAACATTTTAATATACACATTCTTTAAGTAAGGGACCACAGGAGATTTTTAGTCTGACTCTTCAGAAATCCAGTTCTAAAAGTAGCATGAGCATATCCATCTTGCTGCATGTGTCACACTCAAATTTCCCTTGGTATTCATGCTGACTGAGGATATGCTATGATCCCTGCAAAACACCCTGTAAGGGCTCCTACAGTAAGAACAGCAAAGGAGATTCTTAGTTCAATTCAAACATGTTTTCAGGGGAAACAAGCTCATTCTTACATTCACTGGACAGCTAAATTCAAGGACCTTAGCCCAGACCAAAAAGATGCTATTTTTTGAACTGTACAAAATACTGCAGGGTTTGGCAAGCTCCCTGTTCCCATTTCTATCACAGCTCTGTATGCTTGCTCAGTTTTTTTATCACTTCAAAGATGAATGCCAACAGTTACAATGTGAAACTCAGAAGTCAACAAACATGGGAATTTGGAGGCATGGGCTGTGCACACCATGCAAATTGCCATTGTCATAAGAAACACCAAGAAGGGGTCCTGCCTCATTTCCCAGGAGAAACAAGACAGAATTTGCAAAATCAACAGTGGAAATTTGGGTTTCACCAGCACTTTTTCATGTACTATGGAACATGTGGAAGACACGTAATGGGGTGTTGAATGGCACACTGCTTAGGGAGGAGGAGGGAGGAGGAAGAGAGAAAAAAAAAAGAACAGAAGAACATGAGCTGACTTAACAAAGTATTATTTCTGGATTCTACTCTAATAGGTGCAGTACAACTGAACAACTTGCAGAGTAGAAGTACTGGAGATGTGTGCATCTGTATACACAGAAAGAAAATGTATGGGAACTGTAGAGAAGATTGATCTGAAAAAAAAAGGAAAGTCAGTTCATGTCACATTTATATAATTAAAAAAATAACAGCATCTGACATTACCATTTATGTAGAAGGTTGTTTAGTGTCCTAAACTTCCAGAATGAAGAGCTAGGTGGAACAACTGATCATAATTATGAAAACACATTTACTTATTAGCTTATGAGACCACTAAGTCTCAACAGCAAGCTTTTCAAAGCTGAAGTTCTTCCACTGGCAACCATGCTTTCTTTTTTATAGTTCCTGTAGCTGAAAAAAGAAAGCAGACTTCTCTGGCCCAAGTCACTTTTATCTCAATTGTCATGCACTAGTGTGTTAGGGCAATGTTTCTTGCAAAATAACAGTGGGGGTTTTTTGTTAATTGTTGTGTTTTTTAAAAAAGCACATTTGATTAAAAAAAAATCAAACCACCACTGATTATGATCTACTATCCCCTTATCTCCTGTCCAACCCCTTTTACACAGGGCTACTTCCTAGGCTATTTATGTGTAGTTCTCTTCATAAACCCAGTAAAATGTAAAGGATCATGTTGAGCTAATGATCAACTAAGACTGATGCTTATCACTCTCTAACAGCTGATCAATTATCAATACAAATGGTTGCATGGTTGCCCCACCAGTAAAAAGTGGTTCCAGTTTTGTCAGATCCAGCCCCATTGCTGAATTTATTTTACAAGAAAGAAGCAGTTCTCTGGCAGAGCAACATGGCTCTGAAAATATTTTGGATCTCAAAGAAACCAATGCAGAAATACATTGTGACTTCTGTTACCCTTTGATAGGTGTTGTATTGAGGTCTGTAAGTTTATTTTGGTGCTTTGGGATCAGAGCTATAATGCTTGCTGGCAGTTCTTACCTTCTTCCAACATCATCACCTGAAATCTTTTGCTTTTTCACTAATGCCTCTAACTCAGCCTTCACACGCAACTACACTACGAACATGGTACTTGCAGGTGACAAAGTCAAAGAGAAAAATCAGAATTGTTTGCATTCGTTGGCAGTATCTACCATCACACTGCTTTAGACTAACTAACCCAGGCAGCCAAAAGAATAAAAGCCAAATGCCTGGAAATGGAGCTGTAAATGCAACCCTAACTGGCTTGAAAGGAAAGGACACAAGCAGTTTAGCCACATGTGTATAGTTATCTTCTTATTCACAGGTAAAATAATTGGGGTTTTTTTTGGCTGAGCATCCATCTGGACAGTGTCAGGGAGCAATAAAGATACACATACCAGCAAGAGGCAAGGAGAATTACAGGATTCCGTAGTGCACATCAAGAAATTTTAGAATTTGAAGACACAGCAGCAATTTGGGTGATGTGATGAAAGCTTTTTTCCTACCACTTGATAATCATTCCAAGTACTCTTGGTAGTTGCAGGTCTAAACTACAATGTCTGCATACAGAAAAGATCCCTTCAAGTAATGATTGTCTGTCTCTCCCACTGTTCTGGCTGGATATCATACTACCATCTTTCCAGTCTTTGCAAAATTTCATGGAGTGTCCATCTGCTAACCTGAAGGCTTGACAGCCTAAGCAACCAAGCTGTATGGCACATATGCACACCACAGAACTCCACTGGGGTGTGGAATGTCTTTTGCGAGAAGCACTGAGAGCCACCACCAACACACAGATATAGTCTAGGTTTTAAGAAACACTGTGTAGTGCTAAACACATTTCCCTCTGTCTGTAAGTCTATCACCTCCAGATATGAACCACAGAACCACAGAATCACAAGGTTGGAAGAAACCTTTGAAGATCATCAAGTCCAACCATTCCCATCCTATGCTAAACCAGATCCCTAAGTACCTCATCTACCCTTTTTTTGAACACATCCAGGGAAGGTGACTCAACCACCTCCCTGGGCAGCCTGTTCCAGCCCTGACAACTCTTTCAGTAAAACATTTTTTTCTAATATCCAATCTAACCCTGCCCTGGCACAGCTTCATGCCATTGCCCCTTGTCCCATCTCCTGTCACCTGGCTGAAGAGACCATCGCCCACCTCTCTACAACCTCCCTTCAGGTAGTTGTAGGTGGTGATAACGTCTCCCCTCAGCCTCCTCTTCTCCAGGCTGAACACCCCCAGCTCCCTCAGCCGTTCCTCATAGGATTTGCCCTCCAGCCCCTTCCCCAGCCTGGTTGCCCTTCTCTGCACTTGCTCAAGGACCTCAATGTCCTTCTTATGGTGGGGAGCCCAGAACTGGACACAGTACTCAAGGTGTGGCCTCACCAACGCCGAGTATAGGGGCACAATCACCTCCCCAGACCTACTGGCCACACTGTTTTTGACACAAACCAAGATGCCCTTGGCCTTCTTGGCTGCCCGGGCACACTGCTGGCTCACATTCAGCCTGCAGTCACCCAACAATGAAATGCAAGGAGGCTTTAGTTCCTGGAGATCGAAACCCCTACAAACTGCAACCATCTATCTACTCACAAAGTAGGCCATTGGAACTATGTGTGCAGATCTTCATCAAGAGCTTCCATCAAGTGCTTGAAGTTTTAGTTCCATTTGTGGACAATATGTATGTGGCAAGGAACCAAATACTCCTTAGGTGACCCAAGCACTGCCAAAGAGTGACAAAGTGTGTGTGTGTGGGGGGGGGGTGGTGGTGGGGGGGGGAACTGTCCTAGGAGATAAAAAGGAGGAACACAGTTATCAGTCAACTGAAATCTGCTGAGTTGCAGACAAGTGGCTTTCAACTACAGCAAAGTAGGGCTTTTTAAGAACTTACACCCAAGTTCCTTTCTTTCAACAACATTTTGATGTTTGTAAAAATATGCATGCCACATCTCAAGCAGCTGAGATTGATTTTTCACTTAAAAACTTCATATATACAGAGCTGCACAAAAGGCCTCCTATTTCAGGGCTATTAAACAACTGAATTTCTGTTTATGCTGCCTCTTAATCAACAGCCAGTCCTTATTGCAAGCAATTACCTGTAAAGAAGTGCTTTGTGTAATACAACCTGCTAAATTTATCAAATTACTTTTGCCCTGGTAATATTGATCATTCCAGGAAGTGGACTCAATTCCTTAGGGAAAGGCTAGCCAACAAGAGGGACCTGGGCAAACTTAAGAAGCGGGTCCAACAAGGTTCAACAAGGCCAAGTGCAAGGTCCTGCACAGGGGTCGGGGCAACCCCCAGCGTTAACACAAGCTAGGGAATGAAGGGATTGAGCAACCTGACCTAGTCGAAGATGTTCATTGCAGAAGGGGGATGGACCAGATGATGTTCAAAAGTCCCTTTCAACCCAGCTGTTCTACTAGTCTATGCTGAAATATGGAGCTTAAAATCCTGTGATAGCAGACTTACTATGAATTAAAGGAAGCAAGCACCTGGCAGGTTCTCCACTGAGGTGGTAACCAAGTTATCTTGATAAAAACTAGAGGGAAGACACACTGGGGAAAACCAGTTATAAGTCTATTGTGTCCTTGGGCACATACACCTTGTTTTGAGAGTTAGGAGGCCACTCTGTTTGATAGGCCTTCTGTTTCTGACAGTCATGTGGACTGGCCCTCTGCATATTTAACAATGAGTCTCTCAAGCTAAACACATGAGCTACCCCAACCTGCATTGAGGAGCTAACACTTTTTGGTAAGGCAACAGCTGACTAACAATGTTTTGTGGGTTAAGCACAGACAGAGACCTACAACATAGGCTCACTGACAAGTGTCATTTGTCAAATTTTTGAGTTAACTGCTGGTAAATCCACATAAAAAGAACATGCAGAGGAAAATCTCTGCCAAGTTACTGTCAATTTGGGTAAAACAAGAGCCCTTGCAATAAAACCTGTAGTGAGAGCAGGCAATGCATGTTCCAGTCTGAAAGCCCAGTGAATTTTTCTCTTTCATCCTTTCTGCTCAGTCATACCATAGGCATTTATTTTAACAAGCAGCTTGAGACACATTTAAAACACTTACTTGCCTCAATCAAAAAGTTTGGGATCGAGGCTTCTCATTTAATGCTGGGCAATGAGTCACTGTGCCTTATAGGTTTGACCTGTTGAGGCAATATTTACTAGAGATCTGTAACTAGTAACACTAAATAAATACACAGATCAATTATAAGAGATGTTTGCTCTGCAAATGCAGGGAGGGCTCTCAGGTTTCCAGTAATTCTCCTTCACCCAGTTCTACATGCTCGCCAAGTCTTTATATTAAGAGCTCCAGGGATTCCACACATCCAGGCCCTTACAACAGGGAGATGGGTTAGTAATGAGACCAAAGGGAAGCGGAAGCCATTGTTCCAACATGCTTCTCTGCTTGAGGTTAACATTAATCCTAAAGACTTGGTATGGATTCAATGCTGGTTTTAAACAGTATGGCTTTCAGCTAACTAACTCAGAGGTCACAGCATGCTAGTGATTCCCCTCCAGAAAGCTCTTCTACAGTCTGCCTGCAGATGAGTTAACAAATTAGTTAATTGGCAGGCAGTGTTGTGATGTCCTCTGATGCTTTTTCTGTATTACTGGAGAACTCCAAGTCTGGGAAGGGGACACTGCATGTGCATTATTTGGAAGTTGCTCTCCTCTAATGGTCTGCTACATCTCCAGCCTGTTTCATTTTAAACACAATGGTATTCAGGGGTCTAATCAATTGATTACTATTTGTCATACGCTCTGTTAGAGCAATACAGCAGGGATCCTGCCCTAGGAGCAGTCATGCTTTTCACTCTCTGGGAAGATCTCCAGATGCCAGGGTTGTAGATAATAGTAGTAAGCTTTTTGATAACAGAGGGAAAAATCCTTGTCTATCTGTGCTTACAGAAAGCCAGGACCAACCTGATTGAAATACTTTCCTTTGGTAGTCCAAATATGTTTGCACAATGCCTATTTACATTACACCTGCTGCATACCAATACAACACTACTTTCACTATCACTAAATACATTACCAAGCTTGGAAGAATGTAGCTGTTAGAAATCAAGCACTCCTCTCTGAAGAGCAATAATTTTTCCTCTGCAAAGCACCTGTACTTTTTTAAACCTCAAAATGCAGAGTCAGTCTGAACCAAGATAGGAAAAAGGAGATGTGCAACACAAAACCACTACAATTAAGCATTAGCAAATACCATTCATACAGGCCCATGAACTGGAAAGCTGACATTCATTTTACTTGCCAACTCAGCTTCTTTGCTTGCTTTGGCAAAACCTAAAACTGATCTGCCAAATCTCCTGTAAGGTCTATCCCCATCCAAACATCTTCTATTTCCTCATAATGAGCTTGCAAAATAAGAAGAATGTCTCAGTATTTCAAAGGAAGTATTATTTCAATGCAAGTAATTAATGAAAATACAGGTTCTAGATAAAAAATCCCTAAGTTATGAATGCAATCTGTTTTGTAATCAGTGTCTCTCCATTAACCAGTCGTCTATTTGCTTGGTCCTCAATATGTTGAAAAGGTTTGTTATCCAAATTTCTTAGATATGTTAGGATAACAGTCAGTGATGTGTTTTTAATAGTTATTTGTGAAGAAGTCAGAAAGCTGAGTTAATTCCTGAGTCTTTCTGTAGATGGATAAAGACATAGTGTGATACAGCATCTATTGTGTCTGGCACTGAACTGGGCTGCTGCAGATCTAGACTCCATTCCTTAACAGACTGCATGCTTACAGACTGTATCACATCGGGGTTTTTGACTATGAAATAAGCTCAATTTACTGGTGTTCGCATAAGGTCCTAGAGACAGACCCTCTCTACTCACTGCTCCTACAGCCCCAATTAAAGGGTTCTCCCCTTTGTAACTGATTCCTCTCCAGGTAACTGTAAAGAAAGTAACACGTCTAGATTATGGATTTACTATTCACACACACTCTTCCCTTCAATAATTCTCACAACAGTTTTGTTTAATTTAATTTCTATGTTTTGTATTATCTGGGTTTTTAATCTGTCTGAACCTAAGCTATATGCATCCAATGTAAGTGACAGCAGATATATAGAAAAGAATTAATTGCATGAGACTATGGGGGTTATTGCTGATCCTGCTAAATCATGAGTTAAACACTCCCAAAGAGGTGAATATTCTAATATCCTAATTCCTACAGCTTCATAGAAATAATAAATTGATGTTGAGTTTCTTTACAGATTCTAAGTTTATATGACACTTCCAAGCTTTTGTAATTTAAACAAACAAATTTACCCTAACCCTGCCCAATCTGAGATTCTTACGCACTCTAGACTACTTTAGGAGCCAATTCTTGAATGACTCTAGCTGTAATTCATGACCCATGCTGAAACTGAGCAAGCTGGCAAACCTGGTACAATAGAGGGAAACAGTCTATATTTCAACTGTGCTTGTTATTGTTTACAAGTCACAACAGACTATCAATCTCTCAATATGGGTTTATTACATACTGAAGAAATAGGAGTTTTTCCCTGCCATTTCCCTGACTGTGAATGGAATCTAAACACAAAATTGGCATCCCAGAAACAAGAAGCCTGTACATTTCAGTGTCAGAGTGGGGACCTCTGACATTCACAGCATGGAAGTGCATATTCCAACAACTCCACTTATTTCCTGAGGTGTAATTGTTTGGGTGTTTTTGGTCTTATTTCTCTCAGAAACAACAAAAGTTTGGCTGTGAACACTGCAGGTAAAAACACCAGTGTTTAAAAGTGCTCTGACAGATCTGATGGGAATGCTTTGGTTTGTTGTATTTATTGTTTTCATTTGTTACTCAATTTTTATTTCATATTTTCAGTAGAAGGTCCTACAAGTTTCCATCTGTTTGCTCACTCTTCACCGAGGTCACAGAAACAAACAGTGTGGTTAGACTTCAAAAGCAATAAAGCAGCATTGACTTTATTTCCTCTGAACATGTCTGGCAATACATGGAGCACTTTCAATTTCCTCTGTGAACTCTTGCAATTTTGCTACTCTGAACAAAACACAGTTTGCCTTACTCCTGCCCAACACAGACAAGAAATCAAATAGTGCAGAGATGATGTGCCACAAGGACAGAAAGCAACATACTGAAACACTTCATCAACTGAAGTCACAGCAGTGATCATAAGTACCTTGTTTGTCTAAGGATTGCCACTGTCTGCAATTAATAAATGCCAAAAAGCCCATATCAAGTTCCTCTTGCTTCTAATTTGCTTCTAGGCATTGAAATTTTCTGAAACTTTTGAAGAGAGAGAAGCTCCCCAAAAGTGACTTACAGCCAGGAAGATGAATCTCATTGATGCCTTCTCCTGTTCACCATTTCAGAGAGCTTCTTCATGTGGCACTGCTCTGAAAGACATGAAGTACCTGTATCACATGGTCTCTTACACTCAGCTAAGGTTGCCAGGACCCTGCGGAGGCCTCTCCTCTCACAGACTTTTGTGCTTGTCTGGAACAGGCAGTTATAAAGAATGATTCCTCACCCTTTCCCTTCCCCCATCAGCATGAGAAGCAACTCTTATAGATATTTACAAAAACGTTGTGTTGCCTTTGTATGATACTTCAGTGCAGAGTCACTGTGAATCACATGTTATCATAGTAAAAAATTCTGTCAAAATCCAATGCTAGCAGCAAACTAAAGAGCATTACACTAAATTCACCTGGATGGAGTGTTGACAATAATGATGATAAGGTGACAAAGGTGATCAGTGGGCTGGAGAACCTCTCCTACGAAGGCAGGCTGAGAGAGTTGGGCTTGTTCAGCCTGGAGAAGAGAAGGTTCCAGGGAGACCTTGTTGCAGCCTTCCAGTACCTGAGGGGGGCCTACAGGAAAGATGGAGAAGGGCTCTTCATTCAGGAGTGTAGTGATAGGACAAGGGATAACAGTCTGAAATTGAAGGAGGGTAGGTCTAGGTTAGATATTAGGAAAAAATTCTTCCCTGTGAGGGTGGTGAGGCCTTGGAACAGGCTGCCCAGAGAAGCTGCCCCTGGCAGTGTTCAAAGCCAGGTTGGTGGTGAGTGTCCCTGCCCATGGCATGGGGATTAAACTAGATGATCGTTGAGGTCCCTTCTATCCCAAACCAGTCAGTGATTCTATAAATAGAGGGTCAGAATCATATGAAAAAAAGAAATGTATGGTCACTTCAGCTACCTGTCAGCAGATGCAGGTATACAATATCAATTTACCACTCAGCAGGCTTTGAGACATGCTTCTTAGAACATCACACTTGTCTTCTAACTGATCTGTGAATATGTTTTCCTATTTTGTAATGCTCTGACATCAAAATCATGAGCTACTCTGCAGCACAAATTGCTCTCTGAGTTACTCAATACTGTACAGGTTTTCTTATTACAACAGCAGTTCCGGAACCAAGAAATGTCAAAACATATGGAAGGCTCACTGCTAGAAAAGGAAGTTCTTACACCAGAATGATAAACATTTCCTCTTGCATTCATGGACACAGAGCTGATCTGTTGCTGAACACCACGGATACATTAAACACAACATGCCTTGAAAAAAATCCTGTTTTCAAAATGGGGAAAAAAAAAAGGGGGACAGACGGACTGAATTTTGGCAGATTCTCTAAGACTTTAAATCCATCATGACATGTAACCTTCTGCTACTTCTTCAGAGGAAAGGACAAAATGGAGAGCTTTGTCCAAACTACCTCTGTGTTTTCAGCCTTTTAAACTTTGCTCATGCAAGAACTGTATGAAGTCATAATTTCTTCTGGGAACATGTGCCTGCTTCACATGGACAGTAGCAGGAATAAATAGCTGTGAACTGTATCAATAGCTATTTTCAGAGTAGATAGACTACCATTAATTCATGAGAGCAAGAAAGGAAGGCAGCAAAATTAGCCCAAATGAAATATGAGAAATCCTTCATGTAAGAAAGGCCGTACAATGTCTTGCAAGGAAAAAAGGTAACCCCTGCAACTTCTTCTGGGAGCTAAGATCAACATTTCTGTCTGGAACACAAGCTCTTCAACATCACCAGCTCTTTACACCACAGTGACCAGAGAAAGGAAAATGCTGGCAATGTTTGATGGCATCCTTGAGCATGGCCTCTTCTTGCAACTTGCCTTTGCTGAAACATAGAGAAAATAGACTACCTTCCTATCCACGTTCTACACTTTTGCCCTCAAGAGCTGGCATATATTTGTGTATATACATATGTGTGTGTGTGTCTGTGTGTGTATATATATTTGTATGTATATATATATATTATTTCTTCCTAGTCCCGCTTGATGCGTTACTGAAACAAGATTTCCCAGGTAGAGGTTCAGTAGTAATTAGTACAAAGACTGGACCTTCAAGAGAATGCCTCAAGCTCCTGCCTCACATTTTCCCTGCCTCATGTTTGCTTTTAGACTAGCAATGCCTGATATTAGCTTTCTAGCTCATAGTCAGAACTTGGGAGCACAAATAAGTAAAAGGTCCTGAAAGATACAAGCTAACTGAATGCATCTGCCTTGAGATTTTAGATATGGTTTCTGAAGAGTTACTTTTTCATAATTATATTCCAATATTTGATGCACAGTGATGTCTACATGTGCCAGTTCAGAAATCAAAGTCCCACATTCTGGTTGGTGCTGCCTCAGCCTACGAATAACTCTCTGCTGCAAATACTGTTTTAGCTACCAATGAAAGAACCAAGCAGACCTTCAGTGATACCAGCATGCAAACACTAGCATTCTCACCTCATTTCTCACTTCTGTTTTGCTATCAGTAAGTGTTGCTTACAAGACTGAAGGAGGCAATTAGGAAGGCAGATCCAAAGGGGCAAGTATGCCCAACATACTGCTGCTTCTGAAGCTTCAGGAAGGTAGTTTAGTGCAACCAATGTTAGCCCAGCAGGCTGATTTTCATTGCTGTGTTCTGCCTCCACTTGCTTTATTGGCAAGGGCAACAGATTGGAGGTGGCAGGGAGCCAAGAACAAATTCCCAATACTAAAACCAGTTTTCCATCAGTTTCTGCAGCCCTGAGAGCAGCCTGATGGTGCTAATTCCCCAAGGGCTATAATCACAGATGTAGTTAGAATGGAACTACTGTCTACCTCTCACATTTCTTCCCAGACAGCAATTGTGTCAAGGCACAGTGCCAACTGTGCAGACTATACATCCACTAAGTATCTCTGGCACGTGGTAAGTTTGTGCTTTTTGACATTTTCAAAACATACATCTGGAGAAGAGATGTAGTTGAATGTGGTCTCTGTGTGTTTTGTGCTGACAAATATTTGACCTAAGGAATTCAAACTTGCTTACCTATTTATGTTAAGAAATTTCCTGAATGTTCTATGGATGCTTCTATTTTTGTAACCATTTTTCTACATTCTGCTTTACTTCAAGGATGAACACTGAAACCTGCTCTGTAGTTCTCTGTGTATTCCAGGGGCATGCCCTTTAATCTGCAGAACCAACAAATGATGCACTGCATTTTCTCTAAGGCCATCTTCAGAAAGCTGGAACAATTATAGAGCTATTCATTCAGCCTGGAGTTGTACAACCTTTACCACTATGCAGAGGTTCTAACACATACATGCAAAATTAATTAACTGCCTGAGAACTAAAAACAGATCTAGAATACATTCCATGCAGTTTGTAGGCAGAAAAAAGATATAGTAATTATGAAGTTTTCTGCATCTCACCAGTAAACCTAACAGAAGGTCAGAGAACACTGGAAAGTTTCTATCTGGAATGACTTGTTCTGTGCATCTGTAACTATGTTCTGCTTCAGCAGTAGCACTGTAAATGAACTCCCCAAAAGATGAGTACAGATGGGGGGGAGGGGGCAGGGAGGAAGAAAAAAACAAATTAAAACCCACAAAACCCCACAAAAGCAAACCAGCAGTGTAACAGGAAATAAATAAATAAATCACCCTGTTAGCTTCTTTCATCAGGACTTTCAGTGATACTGTGGAAAATCCACATTTTGTAACATCACCCACCATCAGCCTAAAAAAGTATACCCAAACAAGCTAACAAGATAACACAGGGGCTATGCAATTTAGACCTTTCAAACATCATGAGGAACCATTTGACAGCAAAATGTTACAAATGTCATTGCCACTGATCTTCTTCACTTTTATGTTTGTCACTGCAGTAAACTGGAACTCCCAGCAAGTTTCTGGAGACTGATGCTCCTCCTGGAACAAAGCAGGCTAATTGCTTGAAATCCTCAACTCAGATGCTGAGAAAACAGTAGCACTTGTGCACTCAAGAAACAAGTGTGAACTGGGAATATCTGGAGAATTGTGATGGTCCAGAGAAAACTGTTAAGAAAAAAACCCGTCAGATTTCTAAAATGTACCCACAATGGAGACCCAGGGAAAAAAAAGTCACACAAGACACCAAAAATTATTATTCTGGTACCATTTACAGACAATCTTACAGGACATTGTCTCAATAAAAAAATACTGCTTCCCTATCTTTTATTTCCCATTATTGACTACAGTTTACATACTCTAGAGGTCAATGTCTTGATGCTGTTTGTGTAATAAATTACATGTGGTTTCCCTCTGATGATCCACAGAATACAGATTAAAAGGTATGCCACACTTCAGAGATATACAGAAACAATACAAAAAACACTCTTAAGACTCAAAACTGACCACGAGGTTGGAAGTCACTCCACATTACCCCTCTGGTTACATGCTATCCTAACTTACTTAACTGTACCATGGGTTTCTTTCAGAGAAGTAAAGGGGAAGCAGAATAGCATCTATCATTATCTGGCTGAACTTGCAGTTTAGTCCCTGAGATCAGAAGCTTTATTCTATTCTAGCCAGTAATGTGGAATCTATTCTATTCTAATACACTGCACAGAATATTCTCTTCTCTACCATATTCTACAGAAACAGTCTAGTGAAACTATCAGCTCTGTTCCCTTGTGGCTGCACAGCTGATCTCAGAGAACCCTCTCTTACTTCCATGTTCAGCTATAACTTAAAAAGATATACCAAGGAGGCCATTGAAAAAGTTCACTAACCAGGGCAGGAAAAATAAAAATCTTAAGTAGAAACGATTTCCTATGCCTTTCCTCAAGGTCTACTTCCAGACCTTCTATCCAAATCTAAAACAAGCCAATTCAGAGGGCAGAACAACAAATTCCCTCCTCTGCCCTTCTTGCCTAGGGACATGGGAGGAAAGGGCAACACCCTTCTCCTGATAACCTTGGTCCCAGCTTCCCCTCCGGGCTCAGCACAGTCCAGCCAGGCCATCAGCAGGAATGGTAACTTGCCACAACACCTTTAACGTGGCTGTAATGGGAGACGTGGAGCACACCAACTGCTGGCTGTAAAGCCACCGGCTCAAGTCCTGAGCAGGAAAACCAACGAGCTAAGAATACCCAGGATTTTTTGCTTAATGATTCAGCTATCTAGACACAGTATCCTTACAAGCAAACCATTCTGGACAGCAGAGAAAGAGAAAGACTAACAGTCTTATTTTATTTCCTTAAAACAAAAATAAAGAGATTTCCTCTAGAAAAATGAACATTCTTGCCACAAACTGAAACTTTTTAAAAAAAGTAATTTTCATGGTCAATCCATAGCTTTGAACAAAAAACATAATCCATATAATGTTAGGGAAAATGTGAAATATAATTGAAGAACTTATTCCAGAGTAAAGGCTAGATCAAAACAGTGATTATCCAGGACAGAAAGTGCTTGTCAGGTATCAGTAGCACTTCATAAAACAGCTCAATCAAATCATTATGTACACACCATAACAATACTTTCCAATTCTATCTCAAGGATGAAAGAGCTTTTTTAAAATTTTGACTCATCAATTTGAAAATACTCAGAGAAAACACAGGCATCTTACAAACTGGGGGGTTTTTGGTGGGTATTTTTTTGGTGGTTTTTGTTTTGTTTTGGGTTTTTTTGTTTGTGTGTTTTCTAAATCAACTTCCTCAGACTAAACAAGAACCCTCTGGAACTCAGGAGATCTGCTTTGCTGACCCCAATTTCAAATGGCTAGCATTCCCCTGCTTTGTTTACATTTTATATAAACATAATGCATTTGAGAAGAAATCAAAGCTCCACCTGAAGGAAAAAAGGGCGTGAGAGGAACTGCTTAGATAGGATGAAAGAGTTAATTTGTTGTGTTGCATAACCTTGAAGAAATTCCACTATCATTACTCTTTTAATTTACCAATATAACTCAATATATGATCCAAAATAAACCATGAATAACCAAGCAAAAAGTATTCCAAGCAAAATACTCTGAAAACAGCTCAAGTTCTTACAGCCAAAGTATAAAGGTGTCTCTGGAATCTAAGGTTTAATTTATGAGCTTATTACCATCATATGAATTATTGCATACACCTCCTGAAAAGAGGTTAGACCTGTTACACCCCTGGTGATAGGATTTATTAGGGTAGCAGATTAGTAACCATTCAAATAGAGACTTGTCATGAACTATGCACAAACTGAAGCAGCTAATTTAACGCTGACACGCCTTAAGAAAAATCTGTTCTGTGATTCACAGATGAACCATGATGCAACTCTGACTGCTCTGTTCCCAATTTGTAATGGCAGTCTCAGATATACTGCATAAAAACAAAGGCTAGTATCCTGCTTCACTGGTACCTTTACAGTTCACCATGCTTCATAATGTCAGTCTTAGAACAGCCTCGTGGCCCAACAGGCTCTTAGAGATGATGCTCTATGGTTAAGTTTTCTAGGATTTACATGAATTATGTCTTGTCTATCTCAGGAAGTCAACTGGAATAGATGTTTGAAGAGAGCAGTACCCTACATAGACATTAAAATAACCCAATCATCCCAGGATTTGAAGGACAGAAAGAATGTCAGTCCAAGGAAGACCTAGAGGAGGCTAACCAAGCATGAAGAATTAGCAGCAAGGGGACTAAATTTTTTTTGCTGTGTAGTTTCACCCAAGAGCTTTCACTTAAGATTCTTTTCGCCAGGAAATCAGAATACACACACCTTACCTCCCCTCAGTGTCAGCAATTCAAGTTGCTTCCAAAACCCTCCCCACTTACTTTTTCTCAACTTCTACAATACAGTACTGGTGTAGGTTGAATTCAACCTTCCTCTTAGCATTTAAATTCTCTTTGATGCAGAGCATGTCCTGCTGATTATATTTGAAAGACATATTGTAATTTCTCTAAGCACTGTAACTGCATTTTTGATTCATCCATTTACTTGAGTTTCCATCTATGCATGGAGTAATTGAACTAGTTAACAGAGTAAACAAAAGTACATGGTTGTCAGGTTTTAAAGGCACCATGGTGCTCTGCTTGTTTATTATTTTAATAAATTGTTAACTTGTCTTCCACCTGTAAGTTAAATCAAGGCTCTGAAAATAAGCATTTAAGAAATTTGGATCCATTTTACGTCCATCTCAGCCCATGTCTGATGTATTACAGATGATAGGTATGATACTCTGTTTTCCTCTTTCCCTAATGAGAGACCTCTGAAGCTGGAGCACCACACGTGCAGCAGATGGGTGTCACCACACTGAGAAGAGACATCCCCACGACTCAAGACTTACTACAGAGACACATCCTTTTAACCTGCCCTCTCTTAGTAGGGTGGTTCAATTCCTAGTCAGGCAACAGTGCTGCCTACCATGGTATTATTTCTCCCACCAGTAAGGCCTACCTCCAGCTGGTCAGCTTACACCACGCTTACCCACTCACCTTTCCTTGTGACGTTTGCTCTCTGCCATTACATGCACGTGCCATGCACACTCCCCACAGATGCCCCATATTCCCCACAGAGGAAAACAGATCCTAAATCACCAGTCCCTTATGGCAGATTTTGAAGATCTTGCATACCATAGAGCAGTGAGCTGTGCACAACACCAAATCTCAACAACTGACAATGGAGACAAAAGGACATGTCATTGTCATTTCTTTGAATTTGAGGTGTGTCAGAACTCAAAGAAATGGCTTCTTTCCTAAAAGAATAAACCAGGTAACTTGCCTAACTGCAGATACCAATTCTAGGCAGCCCTTCTACAAAAACACTCCCAAGCTCACGAGCACAACTGGACACAGGTTGAATACACCCCACTCTGCTACTAACTTGTTATTGTTTTGCTTGGAACAGGACATTGGGAGGGATATTATGGGGCTGAGCCAACACACAGCCAACAATCTGCTGTTACTGGGAGTATATACTTAGAGTTATCATTCAGATCCTTGCCTCCTAGCACAAGGGAAAAGTGGCCATTCAAATGGCCACTTACTAAGCAGAGTAGTATGAAGTGTACAACAGGAAGGATTGTGTTCCCTGATGCCACAGTTTTGGGTTACTGTTGATGTTTTGGGCTTTGCTTTTTAAAAGAAACAGAAACAGCAAGAGCAAGGGGAGAGCTGCAACCAGGCACAGGCTCTGAATAGAGTTCATATCTGTGACCATAGTAGAGTGGAAACTGATGAGTGGGATGGGACAGCTTTCTGTTCAGGACAGACATTTGCTTTTTAATTAGCCATTTGTTAAGAAAGCTATTTTCTACCCAGACTTGACACATCTTCAATCAGTAAAAAAATGTTTCCCTTGCCTTTAGCAAACTGACCTCAACCTTATATGGAATTTATACAGCTCACAAAGAATGCAGTAAACTTCTTGCCCCTTCTCTGAGGCAGTTATTCTTTAAGTGCTCAGAAGAATGATGCTAGAGATCCTTAAGAAATGCAGGAATTTCAAGCTCAAGTACAGCCTAGTTTGTAACTAAGAAGAGAAAATTCAGTTCTACTGTCTAGGAATTTTTCCAAAAGTGTAATTCTTACAGTGGTAAATAGAACATGCTTTGAAATACTACATGGACACAATGATTTTAATCAGGGGTCCAGCACAATGAAGTTTAAATGTTAGCACTACAAATAAGATAATCTGGAACATCACTGGGTTAATGTGTTTCTGAGACACAGACTGTGGGCTTCCTACACAGCCTGATGCAGCACATGGCTCTTACATGATGAGGCTTGCAGCAGCAGTATCACAGGGCTGCTCACTCCAGCTACTTCTCCAGGAAATCACTGACCATAAGATTAATTTTTGCTAACAATTGGGATCACCAGCAGACTAGACTTTAGAACTGGTGGGGGCTATCAAGAGAACAAGCAATTTAAGTGCTGGAGCTGGCTGCAGGCTGGTTGGACCCAGCCGGAAGACTTGGCAGGGCTAAGTACTGTCTGTTGCCAGTAAAGGGGATCCCCTTTCACAGGTCTTTGCAACAAGACCTGTGACAGTCCAGCACTATGAGCACACAATGTTAGGGTAGCCAACTTGTACCCAGACATTAAAAGAAGAGTTTTCACTATAAAAAGCTCAACCAAACCACTTCCAGTCCTCCCAATCCATCAAAGGTAGCTTTTGCAACAAAGTGGCCTTTCAGAGCTGGACTCATCAATACATTCATACAGAGAACGTATCCAAACAACTTCTGCCTCATCTCCAATGATAGAAGCAAGGTGTTTGATAAGCAAGCCTGAGTTAAACTAAATACTAAACCAAGGGCATCTCAGAGCTGGTCTTGTTTGGACTACATAGTCATAAGCAAACTAGAGGTACAAACATTCAAATTGTGGCTGCCAGACTCAAACTTCTCTATCAAATGAGGATGAAGCTGGAGGTAAAACGCCCTGTGAAACTTTGTCCAAGAGCAAGAAATGACTGCCTTGAATGAATCTCTGAAAGGATAGGTGTGATTCAGCTGTAGATATAAAATTTCTAAAAATGAAAGGAGACATAGGATAAGTCTTCATTAACTTTTGGGAAAAATACCTGCCTAAACCCGCCCCTTTTCAGCCCTTTCTCACCATTAGTCTTTCCAGTTGAGAAATCTCCTTTGCCTGCCTATGGGACGCTGCCCTGCCTTTCACCACCTTGCAGTGATTGGTATGCAGCAAAATGCAGGGTACTTGGCAGGCATGTGGGAGAGTGAGGTCATTTTACTGAAGAGGTTGGACACAATTACTTCAGATGTGGCATCCTCTACAGCTCCTGTTTGTTTTGGAGGCAGGAGAAGAAACTTCACTTCTTGGTGTAACTGTTTGCCCTCCAGGTAGAGATCTGCTAGGAAAAAGCTACTCCAGCAGTGGATGGAAGGAGTAAAGTTTAGCATTTTTGGCATGCAGACCAGGTCTTTGGTTCTGTCTGCCTCCTGTGAAACAGGTATATATGCTTTTAGTGCTCTGGCTTATACTCACAGGGCCACTCATACAGGAAAGGAAAGTAGAAGCTTGACAGAATTTGATTCCAAGGCCCTCCCAAAACAAACACTTTGTAAAGAACAAGACTGAGTGTAGAAAGGTACTTACTATTCAATCAGGAATGGGTTTTCTCTCCCCATGTCACATTCCAATATAAGCGACGGCACCTTGAGCAAGAGGGAACGATGCAGACTAGTAGATCCTAATCAGTCTGAATCATCTGGACTGAGTTCAGTAACAGAGGGGGTGCAAGAAATGCTCTCCTGGGAGCTCTGTGTAACATTAAATTTTAAGACCATCATTCACAAAAGCTCCAAAGCAGTGAAACAACTTAAACTAGAACATCAACAGGAGGCAGAGCTCCAGAATATTGGATGACACAAGATGGAAGCAAGCAAATAAAGGAGGAAAAACGTCCCCTATATCTAGGGGACTGGGTCAAAAAATAAAAATTGAGTCTTGCAAAGATAATGACATTATCCCTCAAAAGATACTATAATTGCACACATTTTCAGACTTTTAAATGCTCATACATAAAGATAAGGAGGGGAGGGCACTTCTGGTCAGAGGTCAGTTCCCATGCACACTTCTACCAGAGGCCTGAGTTGTTCAGGCAATTTGATTTCACCAAGGAAGCTTGCAATCTTCTTCTTCAGGACTATGCTGCAGGACTAACTGAAGTTCCCATTTTCCTAGCTCTCTGCAGGACTAAGAGCATCCATCCATAAACAGAGGAAACTTTGTCTGGCTGGGGAGGAGGGAACATAGCAAGCCTCCAGCTTCTTAGACACCACAGCTCTAACAACACTGGCAGAACACCATCACAATAATATAAATGTTTTCTTTTTGCAGTCCTAGAGTTGCAGTTTTGAATTTCCTAGTACATACATTTAGAATCACTGCATTAGAGAGGTGCTAGTACCAGCACTGTTAACCCAAGTAAAATCATGAGACACCTACTCACCCTGAAACTTGCTTCACCCAGCAAAATTACCCCTCATCTCCTCTTTACAAAAGACCTACTGAAATCTGCCAGAGCCTTGCTAATATAGGGTTTTTCAATATTTTGAAGCTTTCCAAGAAACCTATATTAGAAATTTCTTAACAGAAATGGAAGCTGAGAGTAAGCTTCAAAACTCAAATCCAAGTTTTAGGGGAAAAAACCTCCAAAAACCAAACTCGGGCATTTGCCTTGGGTCTGTTTGGGTCAGAATATGTTTGGCAAAGGAGAAAAGGCTTGAAAAAAGGTGGCTTGTGCTTTGCTGAGATTCAAGGTTGGTTTAAGCGCACTCCCCGTTTCAGCACTTTTCCATTTCCCCCCTCAAAAAAGTAAATTAATGTATCAAACCCAGGGTGACACTTCTGGAAAACAAAACAAAACACAACCCAACTCAAACCAACCAACCAAACAAACAAAAAAGGAATCCCAGAGGTGTTTCCACTGAAAAACACATAGTGAAGATATATTTTCTACCCACAAGGCTGCAGTGCAAGCTGCAACTCTGAATCCAAATCAGAGACAGTTTATTTGGCACAAAGTCATGGCTGAGGTTATTTAATTTTTTCATACCACCTCATTTTATTTGGAATATGAAATTTGGCAAATCATGTAATTTTAGTGGTATGAATGCCTTAATGGTTAGAAAGCATTAGATCAGTCCTGGAACTGCTCTCCATAAACCAGCCCTTACCAAATGGAAAGGGCATGTTTCAAATACAGTTAACATTCTTTACTAAAACCTTGCAAGTTAAGCAGTATGTGTTTTCCTCCATTAAAACTCCTACCTTCCTACAGCTTTGATACAGTAACAAAGGAAGACTACAAGAGAAGGGAAGGTGGAATTTTTCTCTTTTAGGCTTTCCCTTTCAGGAACCTATGTATCTTCTGGCTTGAGAAAGCCACTCCTTTTTTCCTCTTGTTACTGATTGCAATAATTAGACACCTGCCTCTGCAGGAGTCTGCAAAATTAATTGACTATTCCTCCCTCAACTACATCAACACCTGTTAAGAGGGTGGAGAATTTCTGGTAGTCATAGCCAGCTTGTTACAGCTTGTTACATTCTGGTACAGGGACCACAAAGAGCAACGAGTTTGTGAGAATTTCCACTACGGTGGTACAAATCCTGCACGGTTCACTCCCAAAGTATGCTTATACTCTGGAAGTCTGAGAACAGTTCAAGTCAGAGACCCTCTGACATTTGCAGTGAGCGTGCAAGAAACTGCTCTGTCCTAGAAGTAATAAAAAGAGCTACAGAGCAGGGAAATAAGTCCTCCCCTCTGCAATTCCAAGCAGAGACTGGAATTGCTCTGCTGGTGCACTGGGTAAGCCAATATTTGTGACAGAAAAAAAAAGGAGAGCAATAAATATCTCATTTTCACATGGTAAAACTGGGCAGCAGCAAACAGAAACAATCTCACGTTTTCCTTTTATTCTTACCTTCTTTGTTTTGCCAGTTGGGAGTCTGCTGTGCCCTTTCCTGAAGAGCCTGCATTGGCTCTACTGGGAGCAACATCATCCAGCTGCCTGAAAAACGCAGCTTTTGCCTCTTGCAGCAGCCTCCTGTCACAACTTTACTGAGCAGCGTGCTGCTGTTCCTTCATGCTCTTTATCCTGTTAAATTACATAAATGTTCTCAATTAATCTTGTGCCCAGTTGGTAAGAGCAGGGGTCTACCTACCTGTGGGCCTAGGCTTAGGACAAACTCCAGCGTGTGCTAAGTCGGTCATCTTTGCCCTGGTAATCCATAAAAGTGTTAACAGTGTCTCCCACCACACTCAAAAATCCCACTGTAGCATCTTCTAAATTAGAAACCTACCCAGGTCCTGTCAGGCGGACACATTTGGGCCGTTTGGCCAAAACCAGCCCTGCTCAATAGCAACCATTTTAACTTCACAGCCCCCCCACAAGGAGCACACTGGAACGACTTCATTCCATTTCTCCACAGAGGCACCCCTGAGTGCTGGGTGATGGAGAGTACTGAGGGCTGCCAGCTTGAAGAGCACTCTCAAACCACAGAGAAGGCGCCCGCCAGGCGCTTGCCCCTCGGCGCCGACAGGTCGCAGCGCAGCCCCTGAGGCGGTACAGAGGGAGCCTGTAGCTGACGCGGAGGGACACCAGCGAGTGAGGTAAAAGCGTTTTCGCGCCCTGCGGAGCGATCTCCAGCGGTGCGGATCTCCTGAGGCACGGCGGTTTCTGCCCCGCCTACCCCCCAAAGGCAGGGAAAAGCGCTGAATCCGGTCAGGGGGAGATGCAAAAGGCAGAGGAAAGCTTGGGCTGGCAACGACTAGTCTTCACCTTGCAAGAGGGCAAAAAGCCTGGGCCACCGTGCCAGTGGGCAGTCAGGCCTTGTCTGCCCTGCCTCACACCCCAGCAGCCTTCCAGTACCTGAAGGGAGCTTATAGGCAGGAGGGGATTCGACTTTTTAAAAGAGCAGATAATGGCAGGACAAGGGGGAATGGACTAAAGCTAAAGGAGGGAAGGTTTAGATTAGATATTAGGGGGAAGTTTTTTACAGAAAGAGTGGTGAGAGGCTGGAACAGGCTGCCCAGAGAAGTAGTAGATTCCCCATCCCTGGGGGTGTCCAAGGCCAGGTTGGATGGGGCCCTGGGCAGCCTTGTGTAGCTCCAGGCCTGGAGGTTGGTGTCCCTGCCTGTGGCAGGGGGGTTGGAGCTCTGTGATCCTTGGGGTCCCTTCCAACCCAGACCATTCTATGATTCTATGGGCATATGTGCACACCTTGGGTTACGTGAGCTGTGTGTAAATGCTCAGGCATTTCTGTGCCTGTCTGCGTGGTCGGGGATGCAATGACATTTAAACAGGAAGGCCTCTGTGCCCAAATCCACGAGGGAAAGGGCTGTGAAGGTGCCGCTTTGCTCAGCACCATGTGTTGTATTCGATACTGTCAACAACAAAATCTTTCTGATGCATATAGATAAATTGGACTGTTGTGCTTATGGAGCTCAGTGGCAGGGGGAGATTATGAAGAGGCCTCACAGGCTTTGACTGCATTCCAGAGGCTCTTGCCACAGCAATTTGAAACATTCTTAGCCCCATCCAAGTGCCTTGCCTGGTGTCCCCCACAGCATGGACAGCAGAAGAGAGATATCCTGGCACTTCAGTGTTTCTAGTAAGTAATCCAGCTTAGTTTACCACAAAAATAAAAGTTGACAAAGATACCACCCTGTGCAAGGGAAGGGCTCAAGCACAGCCTGTTCCTTTCTGACAGCTCCATCATGAGGGCAGTAAGCTTTGGCAGATGGGCAGAGTGGACCGCTGTGGTGAGCTGTATCCTTACCTTGCTTTAAATGAGTTGATGCTTGTCTGTCCAAGTCCCCAGTCGGGTAAAAGCCCAGAACCCAGTTCATCTAGAGTTACCTCTGAGACATTTATCCCCAGGGAAATAACAGCTGAGGTAAGATTTTGAATACCAGGCATAGAAATCTCATGATTTCTTCTGTATAAACTTGAGACAGTGGCTATCAGCCTAGCTTTCTCTCCTTTCTCTCCTCTGGAGTAAATTAACTTGACTATTTCCTGTGAGGTAGGTACAAACCTGTAGCAGCTCAGAAAGTTTTAAGTGAATCACCTGCTTATATCAGAGCAATATGATGACCCATAAGTTTATATTCATCTAGCTGGCCAGCTTGGAAAGAACGGCAGTGGCTCCTCAGAGTTGTTAGAACAGCCATTGAAACAATACCAGGTATTTATCTACCGTCCACTGTACAAATCTGAGTAAAGACTTGGCTGATGTCAGGACCAACAAGAAATAAAGCATTTCTGTAGTATATTAGGGTGACTAAAACCAGTATCTGTACAGAAGAGAATCACTTTCTGATATCTGTAGAGTTACAGAATACACCACCTCCTGCAAATGTAGGGTAGGATAGAGTTTTAATACCATAATACAGAATTTTTTTTTCATTATTAAGTCAAATTTTACAAGCAGTTGTGCCCAAACATGCCTTCATACAATTTACTGACTGAAGTAAGAGAGATAGTGTGACTTACAATGTCTTTTTTTAAAAAAAAAACCCACCTTTTTTTTGGACTACTATGTAAAAATAGCAACGTGCTCACATATTTCTGAAGTGAGACAAGTAAATATATCTAACTAGACAAGGGCCTATCAGCTTTCCACATTCTCTTAGTAGCCTCAAAAGCAGCACCACACGATGTGTTCAACCTTGCTCCATGCACACCACAGTCCCATGCTACCTGTACTTCTCTTCCATCACCATAGCATTGCTGCCCAGACCCTCTGATCCGAAGTTTGCATGGGGAGACAGGTCAGCTGCCTTTATAGAAACCCTTGGACAGCCTGCTGTCTCACAGAAGGGTGAGGGCAGATTCAGCGAGACGCTGGACAACCTCTGGGGAGGGTCCCGGGTTATATATACAGCAGAGATAACAGAGCAGGTGCCACCAGATGGCACTCCAGAATGGGAGCAGCACTCCTGGGCTCAACCGAGCTGCAGCCCCGCGGGCTGGGTGATGCACTGGGAAGTACTGCATGCAGGCTGTAACGAGCCCAGTATGTTTTTAGACTGAACTCATGCAAAGTAAAAAGTAAGTGCTTTCAGGGTTTCACATCTGTCATCAGAGATCTAATTCCCGTCGCCAGCTGAGGAATTCTGGGCATGCCTGTGGCTATAAATAGCCTTTTTCTGCATTGGGATTGCTGTGTTACTGACATGCAGAACCATTTCTTGTCTTTGGCTGCTGGTTTTTGGGTTTTTTTTTTCTTTTAATTTTCTTGTCTCTTCCTTGGGCCCTGGCAGCTCGATTAAGGAAATGGACCTTGAATGTTTACAGGTTAAGAGCTCTCTTTTAAAGGGAAGCTTTGGTCTCTAGCCCACTACTCCTTAATAGGACCACTGCAGTAGGTTATTACTGTTGGTCTTCGGAAATGAGTCAATCATCTCCTATAGCTTGATTTTAATTAACAACACTAGATAGGCTCTTTCCACTAGATTTTGTACTATTTGAGTCTGGGAAATGCTTGGAAGGAAAAACCAGGCTCTGCCTTAATCTGAGATTAAGCCTCCTCACATCCACCAGCTAACCTTCTACTTGCAGGAGCTACAGACTTCAGTTGGTGTTGAGGATAAAGTTACATCTTAGACTTTAAGCAAGGAAGGGAGTCTTGTTACTCCATAATTCATTAAGTTAGCCTCTCAGTTTACTGCCAAGAACTTTCTTCTATGATTTATACCTTGACTCTAGGGAAATAAGAGGGTTTTTTCCCCTTAATTTTTACACATGATCGGGCTGAATATATCCAATGTTCTTACGCTCTGGAGTTTTCAGAGTGCCCGAGTCATACTTTTTGCCACTGTTTCTTTGGTCTAATATGGGCAGGTAAGAAAGAAGTCTGTCAATGCCAAAAGCATTTTCCAGAACTCTCCCTGTAAGGCTTCAGACAGAATGTAAAAGTCTGGGCTAAATTCCAGCGCACTGAATCTGCAGAGGTTTCATAAGCTAACTGGAAGAATTAAACAACATTTCTGCAGCTTCAAGTGTATCCATAGCACCATGGGACTTATTGTGGCATGCAAGTGAAGCTCTTTGAAAAGATTAAATGCAATTTCTAATATAAATACAGTTGTACAGTAGTTAATAGCTTAGCATTTAAACTGTGTCTGTTGAAAGCTTGGTAGACGAGCTAACATGAGCACATTTTTTTTCCATTTGGTCTCAAAAAATTGTTTAGATTGGTAATACCATCTCAAAATATTTTTATGGTTTATTTTGTGGGTCTTTTGTTTGTTTGGTAACCCGTTAAAGTAGGACTTAATTAGAAGGCTGACATTTGCACCCCGATTTTACTAATCTGTCCCTTCCTGAGAAAGCCAAAGAAGTGAGCTCTCCTGACATGCATGCACACAAACCCACAGCAGCTCTGGCTTCCAGCCCACTGTGATGTGTGCCTGCACAAAAATAATTATTACCAGTTTCCAAAGATTTCACATGCCACTCACTAAAGTCTTCATTATTTGGGTTTAATTATCACAGCTCCAGTTGAGATATACTCGGTGGATTTTCATCCAAACTCTGCAGCTGTCCTGATGGAGGGAATAGTTGTTCCAAAAAAGGGACTACAGATGGATCTTTAAGCATTTAGCCAAAATGTCACTTATGGCAACTGGTAGCTTGACTGGAAGTTGGAGTGGACAGGAGGGGTCAAACATTTGATTCAGAAACTGACTCTCCCTGGTGTAAATTTGAAATAAGCTCATTTTTTCCTAAGGTAGAAAGAGAAATCCAAGTTTTTTAGGATGTTTGCCTGAGGGGGAGTTTTGTTCTTGTTTTTATTTTACTTCCTTTCTGATCACCAGTTAAAATGCCTTAATCACAAGGGGCAAGTCTTGACTCTGATCTCACAAGCCATTTCATGCCAGGATGACTTCACAGACTTCAGCTGAATAATTCCAATTATGCTTGAGTATATGACTTTAGAATTAGGCCCAGGGTGTCCTTTACTTCAGACTTCTCTGGGATCCTGAAGATTCAGGGGTTTTATAATTGACACGGACATGGACAGAAGTTGAAGCATCACTGGAGATCACTCCCACTTCAAATCAATTGCTCTGTTGGGAAAAGAGTGTACAAACAGCTGTGGTTCATTCCACCTGTGTGTTCTCCCCTCTGTGAGTGCTAAAAGGGTGCCTGCCTACTTTAAAGCTGCTGTTGGCTGCATACATAATTCAGTGTTTATTTTAACACAAGTGAAACACCTACCACAAATGGCAACTCACACAATCATCAAAGCAAGGAAATGGCAAACATGCACACATAAGGGAACAACATCCTTTGATGGAATTCAGTCTTAACAAGACAGCCAAGAGTTGCACAGCCTTCTGTCTCATCTTTAGGATACCAGTGTGAGTGATAGGTCTTGGCAGGCAGCTTCTGAAGTGAGGCAGAAGCACCAGACTGAGGTCACGGCTCAGATATGATTTCATAGCCATAGTTGGGATTTCTCACTGGGTCGAGGTTCTGGCTGCTCTCTTAAGCTGAATAAGGAAGTGTGAGTGAACACTGTCTCACGCTGCCCTTCTCACATTGGAAGCATTTTAAATCTGAAATTGAAATTTGAAATAGACAATTGTGGGACATATCAAAACTGTAGCAAAAGACTGTGATGGAAATTTTCATTTTGACCCCTTTCTTCTCTCACTGTGTAAAATTTCTTTTTTGAAAGTGTTTTTCCATAGTAGTCTGAGTGGAAAAGCTCTAAATATCAGAGCAAGTTAGGCTGGTTAGTTAGTTAGCAAGTTAGTCTTGTGTGGACTGCATGCCTCTTGTTTGTCTGACCACATCTTCTGGTTTCATCTATAAGATACCCAGTTTGTGTGCCTCAAGCTGTTGTGGTTTTGCCCCAGCTGAGAGCCAGGCACCAGGCAGCCACTTGTTCTTTAAGGATGGGGGGTGGAAGGGGAATTGAGGGAGGGGGAAAGGAAGAGAGAAGAAAACCCAGGAAACCAAAACCTCGCAGATTAGAATAAGGATAGTTTACTGGGGTAGCAGAAAGATAGATAATAATAATAATAGTAATAATAATAATAACAGCAGGACTTTCTAGCAAAATCCATAAAGCTGGTGATCCTCAGTGCAGTTTCTCACCACACCGCACAACTCGCACTGTGCAGCTCAGAGCCGTCCCGACACCGTATCATCCCCAGAAACCCTGCGTCCCGGAGCTGCCTGCTCCTCCCCTCCACCAGCCCCCCCCTTTAATGCTGAACATGATGTAATTGGCATGGAATACCCCTTTTGGCCAGTTCTGGTCACCTGTCCCGGCTGTGTCCCCTCCCTTCTCCTTAGCAGGGAAATATGAACAACTGAAAAGTCCTTGATTGCTTGGCAACAACTAGAAACATCAGTATTATCAGCACTGCTCTCCTCCTAACTCCCAAACATGGCATTCCACCCGCTGCTAGAAAGAAATTAACTCCATCCTAGCTGAAAGCAGGACACAAAGCCACCCAACAATACGAACAAAAGCACAGGAAGTGAAGATCAAAACTACAATCCTGATCTAAATGAAAATGTTAATCAAGGAACATGTTATGTCCCACTGGCCATGAGTGATGTGGACAGCACCATGCCATTCTTCTGATCAATGTTTGTGGAGAAAACTTCAGTTAAATGCCAATGATACCTTGTCTCTATCAGTAATTTCTCTTACATACACAGAGACTGACTTTTCCTTTGTTCTTAAACACCATTTCAAGTTTTTTGCTTGCTAGAGTATCTTTAAATCATGTTTAGCTTTCCTGTGGCACCTGAAGCTTGTAATACCATAAATGCACTGTGCTGCCCATCGTCTGTAGAGTTGACAAACTGTTTACTTTCCAGTGTTTTTTTATGAACAGTCTCTAAGTTGTTAGTCAGCTTGGTCAATCTCTATTTTCCACTGGTCTGTAAAGTAGAAGGGGAAATAAAATATGCTAAATTGATGCTAAAATACCATGACATACTTTACTGATTTACTAGGGAATAAACAAAGACCAGATCTTGCCTTTTATAGATGCAAGCTTCTCTGTGCCAGGATAGTATAATCTGCCTTTGGCAAAGTTTCATTACACACAGTGTTTGTGGGCCTTTGGAATAACAGCCTCAGTTAACTTCCATCAAAAAAATAAATCTGTAATTAAGTACCTCACCAGAAGATTTTTTTCCATCATGGGCAGGCTGTTCAGATCATTTCTCTTTGAATTGGTCCCTGACATTGTCATAAGGGAATCAACTGCAAAATAATATATTACCTATGAATACAGATGTTCTGCCTCCTCCCAAGAGAGTGCCTGAATGCTGCAACAGTCAGGATCCACAGCACTAAGGGATGGGAAGAGAGGGATCATCTGCAGTTACTTGCCCTGTAAGCTCAGAAGCCACAAATGCAGTGGTTTAGTCTTTTCAGCATTATCACTGAGCATCCTCATGCCATGTACTTAGGTAAACTTCACACAGGGAATGCCTTGAGTATGTCAGAATGCCACAACCCCCTGTTTATTCCTGCAATAATTCCTGGGAACATTAAAAAAAGGGGGGGATAACTGATTCAATCAACTTCCGGCTAAAGATAGACAACAAGGAACAGATTATTGGTGCTGTACATACCCACTTGGAACTGAGAGGGTTTTTTCTCCATTTGGCAAATACTTCTGCTCCCTTCTATCACTACTCTGTTTCAGATGCAGATAAAACTGAGGCTGTGGTTTAAATTCTACTATCCAAGCTTCCCAAGCACAACACAGGCATTGCCAAAAACTTCAGTTTTACAGAGTTTTCCAAGACAGGCAGAGAATTTTTGGGCAATCTGAGTAGTTCTTTTTCTTCATATGCCTCTTTCCCAGCTCCCTATAGAGTCAATTGGTGGCTACCACCAGCAACTGAAGAGAACTGAGGCTTGGCTCTTCAAGAAGCAAGTGGCAGAGCAAACAGGATCTGGCAGACAGCAAGATAATGTAAATGTTGGAGTGCTGCTTTCTGGCCACTGGAATGAGCTAGGGAATGGAGCTTTAATCAAAAGCCACTAGTCTGGAGCTATTTTAAAGCTGCCTTAACAGCTCACCTGGCAACAGCCCTACATACATGACTTATTATTGCAAAACATGTTATCCTACTGTGCACAGATTGTACCCACAAAATTATGGCATTAAATATCACTTTTGGGTTTCTAATGCTGAGACAAGAGTGCAACTGGACAGCTAGCTGTGGCAGTTTTTAAGGAAAGACAATCTGTGTCTGTGTGCTATTTGAGCTTTTGAAAAAAAGATTATATGATTTACAGAATTCCAAGATGTTCCTAGAACTAGAAGAATTGAATTCTCTGAACTATGGGTTTAAGATCTATAGGCCCCAGTACTTAAAATGAGAATCCTGGCTGCATTGCTAGTAAAGCTGAACAGTAGCTTTTAACACATACTTAACTTTCCACATCAGTCACCTGATTTCACCCAACCTTGTACTTGCTTATTGTAGGAATTTTACCCACTGAGGAGTTGCCTTCTGCCTTTGTTCACATCAATTCCAGTGGAGTTTAAGGATGTTGGATTCCCTCACAGGACAGAAGTGAAGCATTACAGGAACTTGTATAGCAACAGGCTGTGGGGCAGACTGGATAATTAGGTAGCCCTAAGCTCTGGTCTATGAACATGAACAAGGAAAAAGATAGTTTTGCAGATTATTTGACATTTTTTGTAGCATAACATGGTGTTGCTGAGCTCATGGTTTATATTTACGTGCCTGTTCCTGAGATCAAACATCCATACTCACCCAGGAATAGCCACTGACTTCTGACACTGGAAACTGTTTTAAGTCCCCACACTATTGGAACCAGCCATCATCTTGAAGAAATGTCTCCCACAGCTGAACTGACTGCTTAAAATGATCATATCATTTAACTGTCACCTCCAATGTCAAAGCAGTTGCTAACCAGAAAGCAGGAGTCCCAACCTGGCAAGTAACAATGCATGAGAAGGAGGTGATAAGACTGGAAGAAGGTGATGATAAGCTTAACTGGTATTATTGTCAGAGCAAAACAGCTGCTCAGGAAGAAAATCTCTGTAGCTTGCAATACATTTCTGAAGGCTATGAGCTCTGCTGAGAGAGGGGGACATTTAGTCAATGCACGAGGGCCTGAGGTTTGAATGTTGTGCTGTACTACAAGTTTGCATGTTTTCTCTGCTGCTGAAACTCCTGCTGCCTGTCAAAAAGTGGGAGTTACCAGATTTGGCCAGTGGCCCTGCACTTCATCTCTGAACTCTGCTAACAACATGGGGGCTTGAGCAGATTTCATCCTTCTATTTTCCTTTGTCTCTTTCAAGAGCAGGTACTAAAGGATTGGTTGATTACACTAGTTGACTGTATTGCCAAAAATCTTACCCCAAAATAGCCATTACTCCATTTTGGCACATTTGCACTCCTGTACTCCTCCAGATAACTAATGTTGGTTTGAGAAGCTGGGGAGAGAAAGAAAGAAAGAAAAAACATCTGGCTACTTGCATTCAGAACTAGACATTCCTAACTTAGGCTGTGCAGGCGGGGAATTTTCCCTGCTCTGGAAAGCTTTCAGCTTTGCATCTGAAAATTAAAAGCAGGGAACTGGGATTGTCATGGTTTTTTGCTTGTTGGTAGTGAGCTACGTAGACCCCCTAGTCCTGACAGAAGGCAGGCACAGAGGAAACATGCAATCAGTTGCAGGTTAGGTAGCTCTAACACATTTGAAGCACTTGACACCAGCAAGTGCCAGACAAAGTGCGTTACTGAGCTGTGGCTGATAAGCCTATCTCCAGCAGCATTAACTGCTGAAACATACCCAACACATTCCCATACCAATCAACATCTTAACTGCACACACATTGCCTAAAGGATCTAGGGAATTTGACAAGGGATTAGTTTAGATAACTGGGTGTTATTTTTATCATGATCTTACCAGTGTTGTATCTTCTCTCTATAAAGACAGGCTTAACAGGGTTGTCTAATAGGGAGCAAGCTTCAGTTTGTTGCCTCCTTGTTAAGTGTTTAAATCTTGGTAAGTAGGATTAGGGACACTCCTGAGTAATACTAATACAATAGTCTGTTGCCTCACACTGACCTGTACTCATCCAGTATGCTGTAGAAATGCTTCCATTATATTTGCCTAGACAGAATGACACTAAGCTGGGATGTCCTTTTCTATCCTAGTTACCTGCAGATATCTGTAGAGATAAAAGTGAGAGCACAAAGTGAAGGTTGCTCTGAACTCCTTCAGAAAACAAGGGCAAACATTAAACAAAAAGGCAGGTTGTCTGTCCAGCATGGTCCACCGGGATTCCTCTTCTGCAGAACTGGCTGGTGTTATTCCAGGTGAGATTCATATTCACATCCCCAAAAAGCTGTCTAGGAACTAGACCAGTGTAAGATCAAAGCTCCTCTCCATCTTCAGTGCATTTAATCTTGCCATCTATCTCAAGGAGGTTTATGTGCAATTATCCCATATTACAGATGGAGTAGAAAGTGTAGAAGGTAAAAGACTTGATTAAGGTCATAAAGGAAGTCTGTGGGAGGATGAGGTATTGAACTGGCTGACATCATCCCATGGGTGAGATGCCATCTCCAGTGTGGCACTGGAGGTTTGCCTTTATCACTACAGCAGTGTCTGAAAGGACACAAGAAGAGTCCCTGCTGATAGTGAATGCATGCAGATGAACACATAAAGGGAACACAATTGTATGGGTGGGTTTGCATCTTTGATCAGTTTGTTGATGGTTCTGTGATAAGGTGTTAGCAGAGAAAAAGCAGGTCTCTGGGAAACAGAAAAAGAATGAAGCTCCTCTCCCTGCCATGGGAGGCGCTGAAAACCCTTGGGATGAAAAATCTTGATTCAAGCTGCAGTATGTTTATTGTTTACAAATAATAGCTGATGCTTCTTCAATGCCTTTGTTAACGCTTTGCATAATAGACCTGCTCTGCTAGAAGTGATACTTCTGACATGCTGAAACTTGAAGTGCTCTATGCAGAGTAGCATAGCACACCACTGTTGCTGATGGGAGGAAATGTGGTGAGAATTAAGGAACCAATCAGAACGTTATGGATGTTCCAAAATGTGGAAATATTAAAAAAACCATGACACAGTAAGCTTTTCATGCTTCAAGGCAAGGACTGGGAATTTTCTCAGAATGCAATAGATTCTTTCAAATTTGTTGTTGTACTTTCAGAAGTGCTACCCTATGACACCTCTAGGACAAGATGCAGCATTATCCATCCCTCAGTCAGAGGTGCCACCCCTTTGTGTCTTGCAAAAATGGAGGACTAGCCAAGTCTTAGGTGTGACAGGCATTTATCCTCTTCCCCTTCAAAGCTTGTAGGCATGTCAGAGTCTCCTGGGAGAGCTGCATGGGGCTGTGGAGTGCATCCTAGAGCATCTCTATCAGTAGGAGTGCAGACCAGACTGCTCACATCTCTGTCACCACCTGCCTTCAGTCTGGGAAATGAGTGTTTGAAATGAAAGACTCCTGCACTGGTGTACCAAGTTACTGGAAATTTCCCAACCCTGCTGGCATTTCTGTGTAAAGCAGCACAGCCTGGTTTCCTACCTATTGAAAACCCAAGGCAATCTTACAAATGCCTGTTCTGTGGCCACAAAACTGAACATTGCTATGGGATGACAGAATATCATAACAGAATTCTTTTTGTCTACAGCCAGCCTTTCCTTATGCCTGAAGAGATCACTCTGTGTAGTTTTGTTTAGTTTAAAGAAAACCAAACCAACCAAATGAGAAATCCCAGCCCTTCAAACAGTGTGTTTATAGACTCAGTGCATCTTTTTCTTTGGTCTTTAAGGGTGCATAAACTTCTTGGAAAGCTAATCCCTAGCATCAGACTACATGGTCTAATCTTGGAAGCAGATGGCAGTCCAAACTGCTCTGGGATAACCAAAGAAAGTCATTAGCCTTTTCAACTGCATGGTTCCTACCAGGGCCAAAACTCTTTAGGTGTAACACTGAAGCTACCAGTTTTGAATCAGCCAAGGAAACTCCTATTGCAGAAGATTAACAGTGCAGATGGGAACTATGTTAAATTGCTCTTCTCCTCCTTCCTTGTCAATCACAGATGACAGAACAGAACCCACCCCAAAAGAAGGGAGTCAAATGTGCTTACTTACAACGTTTAGCTCATGGAGAAATCAGAAAAAGTTTTCTTTGAAATATGTGGAATTGGCTGCTGCCTGAGTTGTGACACCAGTGTGCACCTGACAAGAGACCAAGCTTGACTGAGGCAGTTCCAGAGGGCTGAGAAGGGTTCACATCCTGATGGGAGTGTAGTCCCAGACAAGGACTCCTTTCCTGGTGCTGGACCCAGGAGCAAGAGAATTCATCAGGACAAAGCTATTTTTACCTACTTAGAAAAAGACAACTGGGGTCCCTGGGGAACAGGGATACAGCAGCCAATAAATAGCAAATAGCTGCTAGAAATGTGGCTGGTATGAATATGATGGTCTGCTTCCTAGCATACACTGTAATTTCCACGGGGATTTGGTGAATGCAACGAGTTGCTAAAAAGTTTTCCTCAAAACCATTCAACATTACATACTACTGCTCCAGGCCTTTCCCTATGACAAGCTGCTCTTGTTGAGTGACTCCCTCATTTCTTTACACACCAAGTTTACCTGGAAAGGAAGTCTAAACACTTGAATCAATGATGGAAAGCATTACCACACTTAAGAAGAGTTTAGCTGCGCAAATTCCAAAGTATTTCAGATACTTTGGGGCTCACATAATTCAGAGATTACTGTACACTACTGTCATCTGGAGCAGCCCCTAAAAACATTATGCATACAAGCAATTATGTTACAGGCAAGGTCAAAGCTGAAAACTGAGAGTGCAGTGCATAAAGACTGACTTCAGTTGTTTCAAAAGCCTTTCTTTTCTGTTTCTTTTTCAAAACGATCATCACCTCTTTAAAGCTGTTTGACAGCTCTGAAGATTGAAAGCAGAGCTTTCTAATGCACACTTAGCAGCAGTATGGGAATGGTATCAGGATGCATAGGTGGCCAAATACGGTACTGCTTTAGCATCCCAAAATGCCTTCACAGATACACATGTCTGAGTAGCAACGAATCTTCATCATCACACATTAGAACTGGGTTGTAACAGAGAACTTTTTGATGCTGCACTTTTACTGTAAAAAGCACAGGTTGTCACCAGCCACCACACCCCACACCCCCATCCCCCTTCTTTTGAAATTAAGATAGTGCCTTACACTAACAGCTGTAGGAGGCTCCTTCAGCACTAGTGCAATTGGGCCTCTGCCAGAGGCACACATGAAGGAGCAAGCCTTACACACCTGCTTTTGGAAGGGTTTCACACCTTGTGCAGAGCTCCCTGGTGCTGTGGGATGACAATTGCTGGCAGCAAAGTCAGCAGTTAAAGGCCATTTGGAGTGGTCAGTGCTTCACTGTGGGCACAGTCCTTAAATAAGGACAGAGGAAGTGTTCTGTGTAGGATTGCAGTCCTAAGGATTCTGACAGTGGAGAACAGGGGTAACAAGTTCAATTTTGTGTGCAAAGTGAATTGCTGCCTACCTTACCACAGCAATGATTTGTACCTCAAAGATGATTTATCCTGATGAGAAGCAATACATAGACTTGACGTTACCTTCCTCTGTTTGCAGAGATGGATTTCTCACAGCAACATAGCATAGACATACTTAAATTAGTCCTCAATGAGTGACTGGACACCAGAAGCAATCATACATAAAATATTTCCAAGGAAGATCTCCCCTTTTCTTCCTTACAGCTAATGCTGCAGGTTACCACAGCTGAGAATTTTTCTGTATTTTGTTTTCTCTTCATGAAGAGAGCAGTTGATTCTGAGACAAACACAGCAAGAATAAGAAAAACTGCAATGGTTTAGTTTTAATTTGGGGATGTGTGGGGGGAATGGAAAGAAGCTGTCTATCATTTCACTTCCTGTGTTTGCCTCTGCACAATACTGTTCTGGATAGATTTTATTTAGCAAACAGTTTAAACAGAGATGTCTGCAACAATTTGCAAACTCAGAAATGCTTTTGTTGACCATTCCTACAATGCAGTTCAGGGGTTTGTGCTAAAACAATGAACTGTGTTGTGCTAAAACACAGACCTACTCACCTTAGACTCCTGAAGAAGGCAGATCCTCTAATTTAAAACAAACCAACAAACCTTTTCCCAGGTTACAGGAAAATTTTCCAGGGGTATATGACATAATTTAGTTTCCTGTGTTCCCAGGCCTGGTGCTACTAGTTCTGCTTCTTGTACTTCTGAGGATTGTAGAGGTGTGAGGGGAACTACTTCCACAAGAAGGAGACAGGAATGTTGCTTAGCTGGGCTGCCACTAAATCTGGGTAAGTGTTGTGCTGCATCTGAATTGTGGCCTAGTCCAAGGTATGTTTAAAGAAGGTTAAGTGCATTGGCAGATGTAAACTGATGTCTTTACTTCATGTAAATATCTTAAAAGGGATATAAATAGGAAGCAAGATAAGTTAAAAGATCTAGCAAGAGGCAAAATTCACATCGAGTTTATATATGTTTTCAAATTATTGTGCCATCATTTTTATTTAAGGACCATTTGGAAGTTATGCTGAATTAACTCTTTTCCCAAGTTAACCCTAAATATCCCTTTCTACTGAGAAAAAATGAATACCATTATCTACACTCAGTGAGAAATGGAGAGAAAATTGCCAAGAGCCCTGTAGCTCAGTGGTAAAAGAAATTCAGCTCTCAGGCTTGAGGGCTATAGATCATTAATGGAAGTTTTGCACAAGGAAATGTGAAAGTACAATTTCTGTAGTCACAACAAGTAAGGGGGGCGGGGGGAGCTTGGTATGTTCAGGCAGGCCCATAAATTCCACCCATCTCTTTGTTCTTTTGTTTCCCAACATTTGTTGAATTCTTCCCACTTTCCGTGGTTTATTTAAGAACTCTTTGCAGATGTTTTAGATTTCTTCTAATCAGAGTTAAGCACTACTTACACTGGTTTTTAAAAAAACAATATGTAATATATAATTTTGCATTAAGCTCCGTTTTCCATGGTCTGCATACCTCTGTGCCTTTGTTCTCATATGTTACACATTAGAAAAATGGGCTCGTTAACCAGAATATTATTCCACAAATATTTTCAAGCTTTGATCATTCTGTCTGTCTACTGACATTTCATCTATCTCTGTACTGCAAGGATGCTGTGTGGAGTTGTGGTCACTAGTATATTTGCAGTTTCACACTTGGCCTGAAGAAAAACGGTGATACTGTTCAACAATGCTTGCTGAAGAGGTTAACAGCAGTTGTGGTGTGGGATCAGGTGATGGAGCACAAGCAGCAGCTTTTCTAAGCATAGGAGGACCTGACATTGCAAGATACAAATGGGAGAAATTACTTCCTGGAGAAGAACACTCTTTCTGCTTTCTACTGCATAGCTCAACAGCTGGACAGTGCAAACAGCGGCTGTGGCTGTGAGGTAGCTATGCAGGAGTATCACAGATCTCTTCACTGCCTGTCTAGGATGAAGGCCCTGTCTTTGTGCTCTGCTCTTCTTTGAAGAGTGCATGTTTCAGACAACCTTTGTGCCAGAGAGGTGGCAACAAATCAAGAGAGCTTTGAGAGGAGGCAAGAAGCCTGGAGCAACGTTAACAATGCTCTTTCCATTTGTGTGGCTGAGCTGTTCTGTGACCGGGAGAAAAATACCCCAGAAATGCACCATGTGGTGATGAAGTTTTCCTACTTTCTCCTTTCCTCCCCTCTCACCTACTCTCAAGCAAAGCCAAGTTAAGTGGTTCCAAGGGCCAGTATGTCAGAAACACAAGTTATGACTGATAAAGAGCTTTTCTATTCTGTTCATTCCAGAGGCAAAGAACAAATGGAAAATGAAAAAGCAATGCTTAACCCAAAGTCACTTCCTGAAGCAATCACTTCCTCATCATGTAACCTCTCTTCTTTGGGCACAGAGAGAGTGTGAACAGATGAATGTGAGCAGAAAATGCTTTCCAGTCAAACAGTCCCTCAGTGGTCAAGTGCAAAGACAGAAGTGGGTCATTCACACAGGCATACCGTAGCTGTCAGCACGAGAAGGCAAAGCTGAGTGAAGAGGAGCTCCATAGAAGAGCTTGGGGAGAGCCTGCAAGCTCACAGACACCACCAAAGCAAGTGGAGAGAGAGCCTGAAATTGCACAGCACAACATATTTGGGTTTCTACAGTGGCAGTGCTTTGCTGCTATCAGTAAGTTGAATCGTGTCTGTCACAGCATTTGCCTAGTTGGTGTGAGGTGTCTTTAAATCCAAGAATGTGTTCCCTGGTTAAATGGTGCAATCCAATTGGAGAACAAAGCCATTGAATTAGCCTTTATGGTATGGTACACAATCCAGAGAAAGAAGGTAACTCCTCTAACCCCCAAAAGAAAGGACACATATGCAGCACATAGGGAGAGTATACAGCACTTGGAAGAGAACTGCCAGTACTGTTTTGTGTGACATTTTATCCACACTGCACTCCAGGGTGCAACGTGCATATAGAGCGCGTGGCTGTGTAAGAGGAGTCTGCCTGGCACATTCTGGAGGCAAGCAAGATCAAGAAAATATTGACAGTGATTTTTCTCCATTTAGGACAGGCCCATAGGTTAAGAAAGGCACTAAGCTTCTAGCAAAGCCATCTGGACTCCCCCTCAGCTATTTCTCTCCATGATTCCTGGAAGCAGCTGTTTTAAGTGATGTTTACAGAGGGGGAGGTGCTGCTGACTCATCCCAACCATAGACCTCCTGCAACCTTTTGAGAGGTCTCTGCTTGTAGCAGGCATAATTTTCCAGACCTTGTTAAATGTTATTCTGGGCACTGGTCTAGACCCTTGAGAAATTCCTTACTGAGCAGATTATAAGGGTAGCCAGTGACCCAATAACCTGCATTTTCCTGGGGTGATGCAATGACCATTTCCCACTCAGGAAGTACAGTGGGCTAAGAGGGACATGAAATGAGCTACTGAAATCCCCAAGTCAGGGCTTTGTTTCCATGCCATCGAGGGTAAGATTTCAAAGTGCAGAAGGG